>NC_086324.1:177659246-178925296 GCF_036172605.1 Pelobates fuscus | reverse complement strand
CATACAGCACAGACCCCCCCATACTATAAGTTCCCCCCCCCATACTGTCCAGACCCCCCCCAATACTGCACAGCCCCCCCCCCCATACTATAAGTTCCCCCTGATGGCTGAGAGTGTTGGGAGCGAGGCTTCCCTGGGAGATGTCAGGATGCAGTGGAGCAGACACTGCGCATGCGCACTCGGGGTAGGAGATTTCTTAGCAGATTTGGCCATCAGATTTCTATACCCTCAGTGCGCATGCGCGGCGCCCGAGGCTGTCCTGGCTGGGGAGGCGCGTGCGCAGTGTGGGGCAGGGAGATCGGATGAATGCCCGCTGGTGCGCACGCGCGCTGTCTGTGTCCGACGGGAGTACTTAGGCGCGCGTGCGCACTGGCCCATTAGATCCCCTCCCCCCCCTGTGGCTGCTGGCGCAGGCGTAGTGCGGGTTTCGCGCATGCGCATTAGGTAGCCACCGCTCCCGAACGGTCTGAAATTTTCACCTACCTGCGCCTGCGCGGCGCTGTGCTCCTCCTCCAGCTGTGAAACGTCACTTCCGGTGCGACCGCGTCACTTCCGGTATAGCATTCTGACCAGGTATAGAGCTCTGATTGGTTAATTCTATTTCCGGTTTAGAGAAAGTTCGGCGGAAATTATGTCATAAACTGTGCGACCGATCAACAAACAGTGAGTAACCCCCAGCCCCCCATCCGAACCCCGAAACCGACTAATAGGGAGGCTGTGCGATACGGGGGGGGAGGCTGTGCGATACGGGGGGGGAGGCTGTGCGATACGGGGGGGGAGGCTGTGCGATGGGGGGGGGGCTGTGCGATACGGGGGGGGAGGCTGTGCGATACGGGGGGGGAGGCTGTGCGATACGGGGGGGGAGGCTGTGCGATACGGGGGGGGGGGAGGCTGTGCGATACGGGGGGGGGGGGGGAGGCTGTGCGATACGGTGGGGGAGGCTGTGCGATACGGGGGGGGAGGCTGTGCGATACGGGGGGGGAGGCTGTGCGATACGGGGGGGGAGGCTGTGCGATACGGGGGGGGAGGCTGTGCGATACGGGGGGGGGGCTGTGCGATACGGGGGGGGGAGGCTGTGCGATACGGGGGGGGGAGGCTGTGCGATACGGGGGGGAGGCTGTGCGATACGGGGGGGGAGGCTGTGCGATACGGGGGGGGGAGGCTGTGCGATACGGGGGGGGAGGCTGTGCGATACGGGGGGGGGCTGTGCGATACGGGGGGGAGGCTGTGCGATACGGGGGGGGGGCTGTGCGATACGGGGGGGGGGCTGTGCGATACGGGGGGGGGGCTGTGCGATACGGGGGGGGGCTGTGCGATACGGGGGGGGAGGCTGTGCGATACGGGGGGGGGGGCTGTGCGATGGGGGGGGGGCTGTGCGATACGGGGGGGGAGGCTGTGCGATACGGGGGGGGAGGCTGTGCGATACGGGGGGGAGGCTGTGCGATACGGGGGGGAGGCTGTGCGATACGGGGGGGGGGGCTGTGCGATACGGGGGGGGAGGCTGTGCGATACGGGGGGGGGGCTGTGCGATACGGGGGGGGGCTGTGCGATACGGGGGGGGGGGCTGTGCGATACGGGGGGGGGGGGCTGTGCGATACGGGGGGGGGGGCTGTGCGATACGGGGGGGCTGTGCGATACGGGGGGGGGGGCTGTGCGATACGGGGGGGGGGGCTGTGCGATACGGGGGGGGGGGAGGCTGTGCGATACGGGGGGGGGGGGAGGCTGTGCGATACGGGGGGGGGGGAGGCTGTGCGATACGGGGGGGGGGAGGCTGTGCGATACGGGGGGGGGGAGGCTGTGCGATACGGGGGGGAGTCGAATCCCTACGCTTGCCACCAGTTGTAAGGAAACCTAGTATATCCAATCCTCATTTGGTAGTTTCCTTCCGAACGGCCAGAGCATCAGTAATTATAACTCTCCATTCGGCAGTTGAAATAGTCGAAGTCCATACGAATACAATAGCTTTACAAGATGATTCCCTTAATAAAGCATACAAATACCCAAACATCAGCCGAAGTCTAGAAGAAGGGTACAACAGAACTGGCTTTTAATTATAAAACACTGGCTTTTATGCAAGTCCCCGTGCAATGGGACATCCCACAGGGAGGGACCAAGTACATCCAATCAGTTGCAAGGAAAACATAAAACGCACCCAGCACAAACATACAATTCCCTCCCCTAGTCCTGGAGATAATCAAGTCTGATAAAGTAATAACTTGATTATCTCCAGGTATAGAAAAAATTCCAGTTTTACCCAATATTTAGAACACCCCTTTAGGCATATGGTATCCCCACAAATAATATGTGCCCTGATAACTCTGATCTGTGTGACCAACATATTCATATTTCACCCAGATCGGTTCAGGGGTACTCAAAAAGTATGGAAGTCTTTTGTGACCGGCTAACCGCGAGGTTGCTTCCCAAAACAAACGAGTTTGGGTAGTTTTGCCGGGCCATTTCGTTAAGTAGAATAAAACAAATAATTCCACAAACTGTTTCCCCTGGCTCTTAGCAGCGATTGTTCCCCTCATACGAATGAACAAAAGTACCGAACAGCGCTCTTCTAGCTGTTCGGGAAATTAAGATCCAACATTCGTATGTTGAGACCGGTGTTCGGGAAGTCGAGTGTCAGATTTTAGTTCCAGACACTCGACGACCAAGTCCTGCTGCCTTTGTTCGCACAAAAAAAGATGGTCGTCGTTTTCTCAGCCACGTGGCGTTCGGCAATACGACCGCCGCACAGGTAGAGGGTTCAATTGAGGCATGTTTTGAAGTTAACAAGCCAGGGGGGGGTGGTCTCTGTTCGGTAGTTACATTTACCGAATGAAAAGGGGAGAAATACCGAACATAAAGAGGGATTTCTTCACACGAGGGGGCTGTGTGTGTATCTGTGTGATACGGGGGGAGGGGATCAGTGTGTATCTGTGTGATACGGGGAGGGGGATATAATTTCACTAGTTATTGAACTAGAACATCTCTGATAGCGATAATATAGACTAGGGGTCAGCAACCTATGGCACTTGAGGTGACTTTGTACGGCACTCGAACCTGCCAGAGGCTTGCAGGAGTCCCAGTAAGACTTCAGATATCTGCTAGTGCAATTTGAGCAGTGATTGCAGGTGGTCAGGGACTATGCTCAATTTACGTATAATAGCACATCTCAGATCACTTCCTCCCAGCACTTGTGAATGGGAATCTGCACTACATCAGTAAATCAGCCTGCAGCATCTATCACAGCTCCTTCCCTTGACCTGTACCTGGCTAACTCTGTTCCCATGGGACCCCAGGGAAGCCACCCACACTGCTAGATATACAGACAGCTGCAGAATAAGCCTTCTACTCATACAAATAAAACAAAGGGCCCCCTAACCGGACACCACCGACAATCCACATACACGCACACAGCCCCACAAGCAGTCTTACATGCAATACCACAAACAGCCCTACACATTCACAAACCACCAAACACACAATGTGACACATTATCCAAACGTGCAAACACACAACCCCAAATCATCATGAACGCATACATTATATCAGCCCACATGCATACAAATACAATGTTAAATACACCAATATACAAATACACCACCCATAAATAACACAGGCACAATACAGCAACTTATACACCTTCATTTTAAAAAAATTAGGACCGGCGCGCCAAGAGACTTAAACATCTTGTTAGGCATTGTACTATTAAAAGGTTGCCTACCCTTGATATAGACACTTTCTCATTGCTAGGTGGTCCTCTCAGAATGTCGAAGAGAAAGGTGACTTTTGAAGACGATGGTGTGGGTGAGGAGTCCTCCAAGAGGCATGTGAGTAAAGCAATATTGAAGCTTTCAGTCGATCCACATGCTTCGTAGAGAGTTAGTATTGGATACGTCAGTGGGCACAGACTACAAATTATAACCATGGACTAAGAATTCCTGCTGCCTTTTACCATTTTCACTCATCTAGACATCCAGTCAGCACACATAGTTGTGGTTCAAACATGCTAAATACAAGGCAAGTGTCAGGTAACAGTTTGACTAATTACTGGGGGTCTCCTGGCACCATAACCTCTGCAAAACGCTGTAATGGTTCTGGTACCAAAAAACGTAAAGGGTTACTCTGACACATCGGAGTAAAATGCCCTATTGGGCACTATGGAGACGGTGCCCCCTCTCCCTCGATTTGCAGTAAATTCTGCTAACTGTTTAAATGTAAAACAAACAAACTACCAATAGGTATCTCAAAAATGGGTATAAAGTCGTAATTGACACAGTAAGCCTTAAAACATAACTTTTAATGTGTATATTAAAAGTTAAAACAAATAAAAAGAATATATATGTAAAAAAAATAAAAAAAGCACAAAGCTAAATATTAGTCCTGTATAGCTAGTCTTGCTCGAACTGTCACTGAACCCTCGATTTGCAAATATAGCAGGGAGAATATCAGTGAGACAAGGTACTAAGTAAATCAGAATGTTACAATTGCTACATAAATATGCAGCCAGGATAACAGGGGGAAGCGCAGAGTGCATCTATGCCCTAGACTCTTTTGCAGTTAAGTGTCTACTCGATGTGGGAAGAATGCCTCTTGTGCACCAAATTCCTAAACAGCACACCTATGGGGTAAATGAAATAAGACAATAATTGTCAAAAAATTATAAGGTGCCTGTGGCACGGGAGGTTTCTAATGGTAGTGGACCGCTAGGATAGATGTATGACAATCGATTAAATAAGAATATAGAGAATATAGCAGTCCTAGCGCTAGCTTGATGGTAATGATCTATGTGCCTTTGAGGGCACCCCTTATAAAATGCCTGCACTGCCACTAGGTCCCCCCCATAGCAAGCAAGAATAGTGTTTAGAAGACAGGACTAAAAACGGATGCCTAAATAGAGAAGCGGTTTTGGCTGGCAAGATCGCGGCTGTGTTGATAAAACAACTGAATTATAGCCGACTAGGCGTCCAGAGCCCCTGACTCGCGGGTTTCGCCTGGGTTGCACAACACAGCCGCGATCTTGCCAGCGCCAAAACCGCTTCTCTATTTAGGCATCCGTTTTAGATACACTATTAGGCAGACAGATGCTGTGAAATCCCATAAGAGAAGAATGAATGCTTTCTGGCAAACTGTAAAGAAGTTTGATAGCGATTGGTATTGATGTAATCCAGATCAGATCCCTGCACAGGGAATGAATGGTTTGGCCCACCGTTACACTGTACATACAGGTAGAGGGAATGCAGTCTTTTTTAGCAGCCACTTAGTCACAAACGCTGGCCAAAGTTAGCATTTCTATTTGTTTGTGTGTTAAAAATGCAAAACACAATTATGAATGCTAAATTTGGCCAGTGCTTGTGACTAAGTGGCCAGTGCTTAAGACTGAACATACCCGATTTGCAATACCTTGGTGTAGCAGAGAGGTAGTATAATCCACAAGGTCTCTGCTGATAGACAGGAAAAACAGGCAATAATCCAAGTAGGCAGGTACAGCATACAATAATCCAGGTAGCGTTATAGAATCCTTCCCTCCCAAGAACTAGACGACACATAGGCTGGGAGTCAACTGAGCTTTATTCACAGGCTTCCAGTATTTATGGGATTCCCCATGCAAGGGGTTTCCCTACAGACATTCCAGGGGTTGTACAGTAGGGGACTACATGGGGAACTGAATAACCTGGGCATTTCTCCCATCAGGCACCGCTGCACGAGAGGGATACTCCCACTAGAATATACAGTTAAGTGGATTATCCCCTCGTGCAGCAAAACCGACAATTTACATTAAAAATCATAACTTTAACATTATTCGGTATTTTTGAATGAATGGACGTTCGGCAGATAGCTGGGGTCTGAGCGCACCTTTCGTGAAAGTACCGCTCAGATCCCAGCCTAAATAACCGAACACCGCATGAAATACACATTACATTTATGTTTGCTTCAAACTACCGATTGAGCTTAGGGGACCACATTACCGAAGGACCGGGACTCCCGAACGGCTTGGAAGTCCAGCGGTATCCGTGCCGTCGAGTAGCCGATTTTTGTTCCAGGCGCTCGACGACCAAATACCGCTGGGCTAACAAAGGATCCAAGATGGCCGACCGCCGCATGGTCGGTAGCCGAACGGCAGCCACCCTGAATCCTTCTAATTACCGATTGCAACACTGTTGCAATCCTTAATGGGAGCCACACAACCTCCTGTGTGTGGTCTCCCTTCATTAGTTTGTGTGTTTCACGAACAGTGATGAAATTCACCGTTGGGTCTAATACTATATGAATACTATACTATATCCCTTTAAGAGGTACGACATCGGAGTGTAATATCCCTTTAAAGGGGAAATCTGAATGCTCTCTGAACAACTGCATTCAGATATATTGAATTATATTATGTATGAAGCAATGATATTTTTTCACTGCATAGGATAGTCCTCTATTGTATATGTTTCTGTATATGTACAAATGACATCTAAGACTTTATTTGTCTAAAAATGCCATCTAATATGTAGAAATGCCATCTAAGATTCTATCTGTTTACAGAGCTTTTATTCATATAGTATTAGACCCAATAATAGGTGGATATTGACATTCTGGCTGTTTTCAGACTGTGTGTAATAATAGGATCAGTTTTGAATCTGATGTAGGAAGTTCAATAGAAGTTTATACGTAGGTTAGTAATTGACTAGCTAAATGCGATCGAGATAACCACGCCCCCCGACCAATGGAGTGACAAAGGGGGAGGAGATATGCACTCAAAAAGAGGGCTGGAACTTCATGACGTCGTCAGAGGAAGCCTGTGGAGGCGGGCGAAACGCATCACACGTACGTCATCAGAGGGGCGGACCACGTGATCGGAACAAAACCAGGAAGTGATTCACATCCTTGATTGTTTTACATGCTTTTATGTGGGTGACTCTGCGAGTCTATACCCACTAGATCCCAAGTAAGGGTTTTTAACTTTTGTTATTAAATAAATTGCCTGTGATATTATTCAATTGGAGGTCCTGCCCTTCTTTTTCACACAGCACTATTGAACTACCAGTGGACATATACGTTGGAACAATCTTTATATTTACAGATCAATTTAGCGCGCTTTTTTTTGGTAATTATTGTTCCGCTAGCGTATGGCTCTGCCTCCTTGGCTGAGATTATTGCAATTGAGAATCTCATCTAATCCACTGCTTTTCTATGGGAAAGCATTGTGATTGGCTGACATCATCAATTCTGAGCCAAGTCGGAGGAGTGGAGCCAAACACCACACTGGCCAATCCGCATCTCCTCATTGAGATGCATTGAATCTTGCATCTCTGTTAGGAATATTCAACGCCTCCATACATATTCTGGAGATGCTGAATGTCAGTGCTGCACAACTCAGGAAGCACCTTGTGGCGAAACCAGCTTCGCCACTGTGAACTGGAGAGGCCTGGTTGCTAGCCTCCTGCCCTGCGACTACGGCCCCTGGACATATTGCTCTATAAAAACTATATTTGGGCATATTGTACTGTATATTACTGCTACTGGGCCTTTAAGGGCCATCCGTGAACTTATTGGGACTTTTGTGATACTGTACCTTTAAGACTGTAGAACATGGTACTTTAACCCTGCCTTTAATATCCTGTATTTAGTTATATGTTGAGTTAACCTGGGATATAGATATGCAGTATTCATCTGATTGTTCGGTAGAATCACTCCATTCAGTATATTGAGTGAAACTACCGAACAACCAGACCACCCAGGACTAAGTGTGCCTCCAATTACCGTTTGCAACAATGTTGCAAACAGGTAATTGGCAATCTATGCAATGTATTCTGTGTCCTCTGGGTGGCCGCCATTCGGGAGCCGAACACGTGGCGGCGGCCATCTTAAACTACCGAACAGCGGTGTTTTGCCGTCGAGTGTCTGGAACTAAAATCGGACACTTGACTAGGCAAACACCGCTGAGACCTCCATACTTCCAGAAATTCGTATAGAAACTACCGAATGGCCTGCCGTTCGGTTGAAAGAACCCCACAAACAAGGGAATTCATTCAAACCCTCTCCAGGCTCTATAACACAGGCAATTCGCCTGTTTTCATTCCCTTGTTTGTGACCGACCGCAGGGCCAAAATGCATGGAACTGTTTTCGGATACTTTACCCATGCGGTCGGTCAAATCTTTGGAACCCCATATCTCCCGAACCATTCATCCGAATGACTTGATTTTCGAATATGTTGTCCCCCTGAATAAGGACTATCCAGCGATGCTGGATTTAAGGGTGTATCATAGGTATTTGGGGTACATCCAGGAATTGGGGAAAAGGGTGTACGTTATAATTATGTTAAGTGTTAATCTAAGGGGAGGAAATGTGTGGGAGGTACATCCATGTGATTGGTTAATTTCATCCTCCCCCTGGGAGTGTCCTGTATGTACCTGTTTGTAATAAAAGCCAGGCTGGGTGTCCCAGTCCAGAGTTCCTGTTTAACCCTCAAAATGAAGTGTCGTCTCATTATTGGGGGGAAGGATTTATTGCATGCTGTTCCAGTTGACTGCTAGGAGTACAAGCCTATTCGTATGGTTCCTATTCAATGGTCTACAGCATTCATATGCTTGGGAGAATTCAAAAGGTTTCTCGGATTCAGTGTTCGTGTGTCTCCAGTCGGGAGAATGGTGTTTGCAGTAGCTGCCTGTGCATCTGGAAAGGGGATTATCGCCTAAACTGGGTTTTATCCTCTTGTAAGTGAAACGGTCCGTTACACACCTCTAGTGGCTGTCTGAGTGACTGCCACTGGAGGTATCCCTAAGCAGCAATGTAATCATTCCTGCATGTCCTAGCAAGCTATTAACAGAGCAATTAATAATCAATTCAAAATTAAACAGACTGTGCAAGTCACATGCAGGGAGGTGTGACCAGGACTGTATAAACAATCCATTTCCTGGCACTGCAGGTCCCCTCTCCATCCCACCTCCCATCCCAGGTTGCTGAGGGGGTTAAAACCCCTTCAGTGACTTACCTGTATGCAGCGCCAATGTCCCTCGGCCCTGGATCAGGCTCCGCCAACTCTCCTCTCCCGCCGACATCCGCTGGCGGGGGAGACCTAATGCGCATGCGAGGCAATTGCCGCGTGCACACATTACACCGCCCCATAGGAAAGCATTATTCAATGCTTTCCTATGGGGGTTCTGGTGACGCTGGAGGTCCTCATGCATTGCGTGAGGACGTCCAGCATCTCTTAAAACACTAAAAGTGTTTTAAGAACCCGGAAGTTCCTCTAGTGGCTGTCTCGTAGACAGCCACTAGAGGAGGACTTAACCCTGTTAGGCAATTAGTGCAGTTTATGGAAGAAGTTGGCACCAAGACCACTCCAATGGGCAGGAGTGGTCTGGGTGCCTGGAGTGTCCCTTTAAAATAGTTTTTTTTTTTTTTGTGTGTGTGTGTGTGTGTGTGCATATAGTGTCCTTTTTAAATAAAAATGCGGTGTCTTGGGTTGGAAGAGTGGATTTTTGCAATGTATCCTACTGATCACACTTTAATTTGTCTTCGTTCAGTTCCCTGACGCGGTTGGAGGCCCTGGGAGTCGGTTTAAAGGAAAACATTCACTGGACAGCGATGAGGAAGATGACGATGAAAGCGGAGACTCTGCTAAATATAACATGTTGGCCCCGGAAGATGTGGAGGGTAAGTGCTCACAGTGTGGAGTCTCAGACTCTGTTAATTGACTGCCAAACACTCTAAACACTAAAACCAGTACATCGTAACGTGTGTTTTTACAAAAAGTGCAGATTTAAATAGAAATTGACACTTGAAAATGAACCTTTTTACACCCCCTGCCTGTCAGTCACAGATGGTCCTGTTACTTCCTGGGTTGGTTAACGTTAAAGTAGATAAACTCGATAGGCAGCAATTGCTCAGAGCACCTACCTTGAAAACGCTATATATATATATACCCCAGTGAAAAAGATGTATAATTAAATGCATGAGTGTTTTTGGTCGTGTATCTACTAAATGTTTTGGGTGGTGTGGGTTATTTATTTTTATTTTTTTGCCAGTGGAGTGTCCCTTTTAAGTGCATAGATTTCTTTTTACTTGGATAACAAAGGCTGAAGCTTGCCTTAAACTCCAGCCTTTGCCAATTTTGCCAAGTGTAGGAAAATGCATAAGACAAAGTTGTCCCTACTTTGTCTTGTGTTTTAAAGAGAAACCGATGAGAATCAAATGAAGAAAAGGACAAATTCTGAAAGAGCAGAACAATAAATGGCAAAACTGCAAGTTTGAGGTGACAGCCACGAGAATAGGGCTCCCAACGCCCCATCCCATGAGAATACTTCCTTTAATCTCTAACTTCCTTTGTCCTCAGGCAATTGAGTTATCCAAACATGATGGGAATTGTAGTGCAGCAAGGGGATTGGTTGGGAAGCTGGAGGGTAGAAGCCCTCCGTAAGCAGTGGACTTTTTTTCTAACATGGTTGTTGGGGATAAAATCAGCTATATACGAAACTCTCTTAGTTAGATGGATATTTTGCTGGAGCCACACCCTCTTGGATAGACAGACAGGATCCCGGGAATCAGCCAAGAAGACAAGAGATGTGTTCAATAACCAATTCAAAGTTTATTTAAACGTCAGTAAGATATATACCCCATTTCCATGTCGGTGGGGGTCATGAGCGTTTATTACATAATATGTTTTTCACAAGTTATAAACTGCTGTGTCTAGTTATAATCTTTCGTCATATAACGCAACACATATTTGATTAAAATCAGATATTTACAAATACCGATATCTTGGACAATTAACAAGAACATTTTGAAATCCGTATTTTTCCCGTAACTAGGATTTTATATAAATTCTATTTCCGAGAATATGAGATAAAATGCCAAATTTATTCTTGGTTCAAATTAACACTTATATGGACAGCTAGGATAGATATCAAAATGGATATTTGTATCTACAATGGTCAAATAATTTGGAGGGTGTGATTTGCTCTCTGTAATATACGAGTTACCGGTCAGTAGCGCGGAGAACAGATTTCCCATTTTTATTTTTAGGCCCTGTTTGATTGCACTTTATTTTCCGATTCCACTCCTTACATTGCTGTCTGTTTCTGAATAAACACTCGAGCATCTCTTCAATCATTACTACAGGGCAGGAGAGTGCCACCCTGGACTCCGAGGGCGGTGTACTAATAACGCCATTTAACCTGAATGAAGAGATGGAGGAGGGGCACTTTGACTCAGAAGGCAATTACTTCTTAAAGAAGGAAGCACAGATTCGAGATCACTGGCTGGACAACATTGACTGGGTAAGGGGGCGAGAGGTTACTCCATGTTGGATTAGTCCAAAGAGTTTGTTAAAACTCCCAGTGATATGAAGTGGTCATGGTGCCAGGAGTTTATAGTGTGAAACTCTGCATGTTGTTGCTGGAGTAGGGGTTACAGTGTCATTTGGGTGTCGTTAGCTGGCCCCTGGATAATGTCAATTTTCATGCACACTGTGCAATTTATTAGCTAAGAATAGTCCGCTGAGGCTCTCTGCCAGTATATGGTGAGTGGGTTCTGCAGAAGCCAGTAGCTGTGTCATCATTGCAAAGAGGAGTCTCTGAGCCCAGCTGGGACACCGATAAGAGGGGGAAAGCATTGCTAAGTAGTTTGCCCCATTATTGGGAACTGGGCCAGGGGGCTTCTCCATTTATCACCACCCTTCAGCAATCTCTATCTTAACAGGTCCGCATTAAGGAGGTTGCAGCCCCTCAGCTGGAAGAGTCTAAGAATGATCCTGATACTGATTCTGATGAGGGTCGTGCCCCTTTAGGAATGAGAGTGCTTCTAGAAGGGATCTTAGAATTGCTGCTACCTGGAGAAACTGTGGCAAAAGGCATTCAACGGCTTGGAGGAACAGGGGTTAGAAAGAGACTAGGAGTTCAGAGAGAGAGGGCTCTGCAGGGCAGAGCAGGCAGTAGAAGAAAGAAATCTACAATCAAAGAAGACTTGACTGCATCAGAGAAAGAAGAGCAATTAAAGATGGATCAAGGACAGAGCGGGGTAGAGAGACTGGAGGATCAGGAAGAAGCAGAGAAAGTGCAAACAGGAGGACTGCGGCAAGAGGATGTCGGATGTGCAGAGCCAGTCTCAGATCTCCACGAAGGACCAGTCACTGGACTAGAGGCCTCTGAAAGCAAATCCCGGCACCTAGAACACCTTATATCTTTAGCGGATCAGATGGTGGCGCTGGGTGTGTACGAAGTGTATCAGGACACGTATGAAAAACTGGCATACAGATTGCGAGCCCTTGAGCCTCCCCGTGTGGTTGATATGTTTGCAGACGAAATTGAGGAGGAAAAGCTGGAAACAAAAGGAGGTAAGAACCTGTCATGGTAAACAGATTGGTAAACTAAAATACTGTCTTGATCTCTAACATTAAACGTTAAACATTCCTCTTCTCACCATCACCAGCCTCTATCAGCCAGTTAATGTCTTCTGTCTACTTGGTCCATTCTTTCCTTGTAGTTCGACCAGCAGTTGATGAAGTTCTATGGGAATATAAATGGGAAAATAAAGAAGAAGCCGAGCTATATGGACCTTTCACCAGCTCCCAGATGCAGGTAATCACTTGCCGACCTGATACAAATGTGCATCTCTGCTTCCGGCTGCTCGGGGGGGGGGGGGGGGGGCGCACCAGACAAGCAGCAGGTGGCCTTGGGGGAGGGGGCACTAGACAAGCAGTGGGTGGCTTCGGGGGGGGGGGGGGTGTCACCAGACAAGCAGCGGGTGGCCTTGGGGGGGGGGGCACTAGACAAGAAGTGGGTGGCTTCGGGGGGGGGGGGGGGGTCACCAGACAAGCAGTGGGTGGCCTTGGGGGGTGTCACCAGACAAGCGGGTGGCCTTGGGGGGGGGGGGTCACCAGACAAGCAGCAGGTGGCCTTGGGGGGGGGTCACCAGACAAGCAGCGGGTGGCCTTGGGGGGGGGGGGGTGTCACCAGACAAGCAGCGGGTGGCCTTGGGGGGGGGTCACCAGACAAGCAGCGGGTGGCCTTGGGGGGGGTCACCAGACAAGCAGCAGGTGGCCTTGGGGGGGGTCACCAGACAAGCAGCGGGTGGCCGGGGGGGGGCGCACCAGACAAGCAGCAGGTGGCCTTGGGGAAAGGGGCACTAGACAAGAAGCGGGTGGCTTCGGGGGGGGGTCACCAGACAAGCAGCGGGTGGCCTTGGGGGGGGGGGGGGGGGGTCACCAGACAAGCAGCGGGTGGCCTTGGGGGAGGGGGCACTAGACAAGAAGCGGGTGGTTTCGGGGGGGGGGTCACCAGACAAGCAGCAGGTGGCCTTTGGGGGGGGGGGGGGGGGGGTCACCAGACAAGCAGTGGGTGGCCTTGGGGGGTGTCACCAGACAAGCGGGTGGCCTTGGGGGGTGGGGTGTCACCAGACAAGCAGCGGGTGGCCTTGGGGGGGGGGGTCACCAGACAAGCAGCGGGTGGCCTTGGGGGGGGGGGGGGGTCACCAGACAAGCAGCAGGTGGCCTTGGGGGGGGGGGGGGGGGTCACCAGACAAGCAGCGGGTGGCCTTGGGGGAGGGGGCACTAGACAAGAAGCGGGTGGCTTCGGGGGGGGGGGGTCACCAGACAAGCAGCAGGTGGCCTTTGGGGGGGGGGGGTCACCAGACAAGCAGTGGGTGGCCTTGGGGGGTGTCACCAGACAAGCGGGTGGCCTTGGGGGGGGGGGTCACCAGACAAGCAGCGGGTGGCCTTGGGGGGGTCACCAGACAAGCAGCGGGTGGCCTTGGGGGGGGGGGGGTCACCAGACAAGCAGCGGGTGGCCTTGGGGGGGGTGTCACCAGACAAGCAGCGGGTGGCCTTGGGGGGGGGGGGTCACCAGACAAGCAGCGGGTGGCCTTGGGGGGGGTGTCACCAGACAAGCAGCGGGTGGCCTTGGGGGGGGGGGGGTCACCAGACAAGCAGCGGGTGGCCTTGGGGGGGGGGTCACCAGACAAGCAGCGGGTGGCCTTGGGGGGGGGGGGGGTCACCAGACAAGCAGCGGGTGGCCTTGGGGGGGGGGGGCACCAGACAAGCAGCGGGTGGCCTTGGGGGGGGGGGTCACCAGACAAGCAGCGGGTGGCCTTGGGGGGGGGGGTCACCAGACAAGCAGCGGGTGGCCTTGGGGGGGGGGGGGGGTCACCAGACAAGCAGCGGGTGGCCTTGGGGGGGGGGGTCACCAGACAAGCAGCGGGTGGCCTTGGGGGGGGGGGGGTCACCAGACAAGCAGCGGGTGGCCTTGGGGGGGGGGGGTCACCAGACAAGCAGCGGGTGGCCTTGGGGGGGGGGGGGCAACCAGACCAGCAGTGGGTGGCCTTGGGGGGGGCACTAGACAAGCAGTGGGTGGCCTTGGGGGGGGGGGCACTAGACAAGCAGTGGGTGGCCTTGGGGGGGGCACTAGACAAGCAGTGGGTGGCCTTGGGGGGGGCACTAAACAAGCAGCGGGTGGCTTGGGGGGGGGGTCACCAGACAAACAGTGGGTGGCCTTGGGGGGGGGGCACTAGACAAGCAGTGGGTGGCCTTGGGGGGGGGCACTAGACAAGCAGTGGGTGGCCTTGGGGGGGGGCACTAAACAAGCAGCGGGTGGCTTGGGGGGGGGGTCACCAGACAAACAGTGGGTGGCCGTGGGGGGGGCACCAGACAAGCAGTGGGTGGCCGTGGGGGGGGCACCAGACAAGCAGCGGGTGACCTTGGGGGGGGGGGGCACCAGACAAGCAGTGGATGGCCGTGGGGTGGGGGGGGGGGCAACCGGACAAGCAGCGGGTAGCCTTGGGGGGGGCACCAGACAAGCAGCGAGGCCACCTGAGGGCTGCTCCCCTTGGCCACCCGCTGCTTGTTTGCTTCCCAACGCCCCCACATAGCTTGATTGCACTGTTTGTTTGTTTGTTTTTCAAGAACTGTCTCTCTGATCTATGTGTAACCATGTTATTGTTTTAGGACTGGGTGGATGAAGGCTACTTTGTCGATGGTGTGTACTGCCGGCGTGTGAACAGCTCAGGCAGTCAGTTCTACAATTCGAAGAGGATAGACTTTGATCTTTATGTGTGAAGTTTTCCTGCGTTTTTACAGATCTTCCGAAGTGTTACAAAATACTTTACCATCTGTTACACATGCCCCTCCCACAGAATGCCACTTATATCGCCTCTGTATATTCTCTAAGGCACGCAATGTGTCCAGTACTCAGGAGTACCATTACGTGGTGTGTGTCTCCTTTACTTTGTAAGAATTTTGTGGCAGTTTTAATAAAATACTTTATTTATTTTCTGAGTCTCTAAACTCTCTTACTTTAACACTATCCAGCAGCTCCACATAACCTTGTCATCTGCCCACTGTGTAACCCTCTACTTTTTTATATTGTCCACTTCTACCATGTAATCCTCTACTTCCTTATATTATCCCGTTCTACCACGTAACTCTCTAGTTCCTTATATTGTCTACCTCTACTTTCTTATATTGCCCACCTCTGCCATGTAACACTACTTTCTTATATTGTCCACTTCTACTGTGACCCTCTACTTTCTTATACTGTCCACCTCCACCGTGTTACCCTCTACTTCCTTATACTGCCAACCTCCGCCTTGTAACACTACTTTCTTGTATTGTCCACTTCTACCGTATAACTCTACTTTCTTGTATTGTCCACTTCTACCACATAACCCTCTACTTTCTTATTTTTTGTTTTTTACTTTTATCACTTCGATATGTGCAGATGTATAGGTGCATTACAGACAGGTCACATTGCGTCCAATATGTTGTTACAATATAAGGGTGAGTGTAGAAAAACATAATTTGTGTTACAATTAAGCTTAACATAAGTACAGCAACGTTCAAACAATGGTTTCAAAGATGATGCATTACAGAAAGTATAGATAGAACATCTATTCATGCAAAAACCTCGGTGTGTACTTAGTGTTGGAGAAAGCATGTAGGTCACCCATGGTGTTACTCATATTGGTTTAGCCAGGCAATTGGGCGTGCTTCAGTCCCCAACTGCATAGGCGACCAGGTCATGAAGTTGCAGTAATGGATTGTAGGTAATTGTGAGCCATTCCTAGGTATCAGAGGAGTCATGGAAAGTGATCTTCCCCCTGTTCTCATGTCTGTGAGTGCGGCACATATAGCAAAAGAAGCACTAGTGGTAAGAGAATGAGACAGCGCTGGTCAACTTACAGGCAGCAACCCTTAAAACAAGACAAATAAAAACAACAATAAAAAAGGCTGCGCCACAATAAATAAAAAAATTGTGTATATAAAAAAGATAATTGGCACAAACAAATGACAAAAATACACAATATAAAATTTCCATAACGCGTTTCGTCAATAATGGGTTATTCCATTTGAAAAAGTCTGTTGACGAAACGCGTTATGGAAATTTTATATTGTGTATTTTTGTCATTTGTTTGTGCCAATTATCTTTTTTATATACACAATTTTTATTTTACCCTGGCTTTTTATTGTTTTAATTATTTTTTACTTTTTTGGTTTTATAACCGTTTGGAAGTTTCCTGCACCCCAAGAAATCCTAGGTGGGGATCAATCCACCTATGCTGATATCACAGAGCAGTCGGTCTGCTCTATTTGTAAGTACGTTTTTAATTAATTTATATTGACACTGTCATACAGTGAGCATTATTGGCTGTCTTCTTTTTTTTTTTCTGAGAATTGGACACCAGTGACGGAGAGGTACCCACTACATATCCCATAAGCAGGGATTGTACCGCTGTACGTGCTTTACCCTAGAACTGGATATAAGCTCTTGCAAATGTGAGTTCTCTAGCATTATTTTCTATTACGTCCATATTTGAGCTATACATATTGCACTATTGGTTGTCCCTCTCTTTTATTTTCTATATAAGTGGAACCACTACAATATCTGAAGACCCCATCATTGCACCAACTTCCTTAAAGACCATTCGTAAGGACATATAAGTTGGACTTCCTTTTATTTGGATTTTGCTTATTTTTATTTTTTATTATTTATTGTGGCGCAGCCTTTTTTATTGTTGTTTTTAAAACAAGCACTAATAACTGAAGAATAACAGATTAATGGAATATATTCAAAGAAAGTAAAAAATAAACCTTAATGGTAGTCCGGTTGGGTGCAAACGTATTTTTCGTAAGTGCATGTATCGTGGATCCCGCCTCATATGTATATTAGTCAAGATCTTCTACATTTCCTTGTGGAATGGTATTGTTGTGCGCCTTAACTGCCAGAGGCGCCATGCGCAGTGTCGGCTATGTCGGGTTATTCCTGACTCCACCTTTGTCAGTGCTTGTGATAAGTGTCTACATCCCATCGTGAGTAGGTTGTATCCGATATTGGAATGAGTGTTTTGAGCCAAGGTTTCCATATATGTGGATATCTCGTTTACGTGTCTGCAGTGGGAGTAATTCCTCCATAATTCTAATGTTCTACCCTAGATAACCATTCCTCAATCGCAGGTGGAATTTGTTGTTTCCAGTATTTTGTAATTAGGGCCTTGGCCCCTGTCAATAGGTAAAATTCTAATGAGTTGCAGTAAATTTTAAGAGGTTTGGGGAGATATGTAGGATCTCCGAGAAGGAGTGTGGTTTCGGTATTTTGGTTAAGGTGGTTATCACAGTTATAATGGCGTTCCAGAAGGTGCGCAGTATGGGACAGTCCCACCAAATATGCTGGTATGTGCCCTTATCCCTTTCGCACCTCCAGCACTGGTCGGGTACTAGGGGTTATATGTGGTGAAGTCGCATGGGATAGTCTATACTATCTATTGATCAGTTTGTAATTGGCTTAGACTAATGAGATATTTAGAGTTTTTGTGGGCGGTATGGAACATTTTGTGCCAATCACGTGGTGAAAGTGTGATTCCTTATTCTTGGTTCCAATCCTTTGTGTATTTGGGTAGGAATTTGCAGGCTGTTTTTTTCTTTTCCATGTGAGAGGCTTTGAGCACCAGGTCTTGAATGTGGAGTAAGGGAGGGACAAAGGTAGGTTCTTGATTGTGGATACAAAATTAGTTAATTGGTGGTACCAGAATATGTCCATGAATGTTGGCTGTTCTCGAGGGCAGAGTTCAGTGAGTGGTCTGATTTTCCCCATCTTTAGTTATATCCACCAGGGTTGTTGTGACGAAGTGCCCTTCGCCACTTGTGCCTGGAGAAGACTCATTGCCAGCCTCTTGCCTTGTGACTATGGCCACTGGGAGAGTTTGCCCTTTAAAAACGTTATTTGGGCTTATGCACTTTTATCAGACTGTTTCTGGCCCTTTAAATGCTCTGGGTAAAGATCTGTACTTTTGTTATGGCACTTCGGATGCAGTCAAAGTGGCCGCCATGCGACAAACGAACACGTGGCGGCGGCCATTTTAATTTCGGTCAAAATGGGACTTCCACCTAACTCGCGAACGGCTGAACGTATTCAAATGAAATTTGGATATGTTGTTCCCATAGTTATGCTGTTTCTAAAAATGTAAGTTTTATGCAAATATGATGTGTAATTTGAAAAAGTTGTGTAAAATTTGCTGTGATGAATGGGAGTGTTTAACTGTGTGTCTGTATATGATTGGTTGTTACGTTTGTGTTTTCAGTACCCAACAAGGTCCACATGGGTGGTAACCTTGGAGGGAAATGTGTATAAAAGAAGCAATAAAGCCTCAGTGCATTCTTTTCCTGTTTGACCCTCAACACGTAGTCTTGTCTCGTGATTGGAGGGGGAACTGCTAGAATCACACTGGGGATTGCTATACTTTGTATACTCCCTTGAGCTCTAATCACTTAGCTCTTTTAAGAGCTGTTCCTGATACGCTTTCCTGGAGGAGAGGTCTTTTCCACATGGAGGACAGAAGCTGATCCAGAGTGGAAGGAAGACGGTGAGACTCCAGTTAAGCTACGGCGGGTGTGGAGTCTGCGGTGGTTGTGGTGTCTGGTGTGGTGCTTGTGGTCCTCGGCGCAAGCTAGGAAGCGTCCATCAACGGAAGGTACTCGGTCGGAGTACAGGTGATCCGTTACAGTTATATATTAGAGATATGTAGGCTTTGGCCAGGGAGCTCCTTGTATGTCATGGGGAATGTTGTGTTATGAGATATTGGGAACAGAGATGTTATCAAGCAAAACCAATGGGCAAATTTCTTTGAAAGTTGTAATAGTGGGCTTATAGTAGGGTGTTGTTTAGGGCAGAGGTGGGAGGAAGGCTCCACCTGCCATGGTATAGAGGCCAGTGGCTAATTTATCAATTCCTCTTCCATAGATCTCCAGTGTTTACAGCTATCTTTTCGGCACCATTCCAGTATTCTGGTGAACTGTGTGAATAAGTAGTATTGAATAGGGTCACACATGCCCAGCCCTCCCATGGTCTTGGGCCTTATCAAGATGCTAAATTAGAGACTGGTCTTTTACCGAACCAGATAAAATCTGTGAATATCTTCTGTATGGCGGCAAAAAATTAGTGGAGGAATGTCTATGGGTAATGTTTGGTATATGTAGAGCAGACGGGAAGTGCATTCATTTTGAGAATATTTACTCTGCCAATCCAGGAAAAGTGTGGTTCTTCAGGACTAGGCGTAGTGGTGAGAAATTTAGATGATATGTGTCCTGTGAATGTTGGGTGATTTGAACTCCTAAATATGTGGTGCTGAGCTATTTTGAAGGGGAACAACATTCTGATCTTGGTAAGCAATTGATCGGTGACTACTATTGGGAGGATTTCACTTTTATCATAATTCACCTTCAAGTTTGAAATTTTCAAGTAGGTGGACAGCTCAGACATGAGGCGAGGCCTGCCGGATCAGTGTTAGTGAATAAGCATATGCTGAAATCTTGTATTGGATCCGTGGACCATGTATGCCACATGTATTCATGTTAGACCACACAGCATTGAGGAAGGGCTCCACGGCTAGTATAAAAAGTGAGGGCGAGAGGGGCCAGCCCTGCCTCGTGCCATTGAGAAAAGGTAGGGTATCACCTGCACTTGTGTCTGTGGTTAAGAATAAGGGGGCCTAACCGATGCCAGCCACCTCTCACCAAATCCCATGTCTGCCAACACGTTAAAAAGTAGGTACTGGGGGGGCGGCCTCACTGCACAGATGAGAGGAAGCAAACAGCTCCTGCCATATGCTGCAATTAATGCAGACTTACACAGACCAACAGAGAGGTGACACTCAGCTGTACAAGTTGACGTCACTCAAGACGTTTTGAGCAAAACTTACCCGACGAGAATGATGCCTTCAAGCATGGCGGGCGCGCAGGAGACGGACGCTTTTCCGCAGCCACGACAGAATGAGTTTCTGCGCAAGGGCCCTCATGTGGGGGAACCAGCCTCGCCACTGGGCATTGGAGAACACTGATTGCCAGCCTCCTGCCATGTGACTATAGACCCTGGGAGACTTTGCCCTGTGTAAGCATTATTTGGGCTTATTGGAATTTGAAACACTTTTTCTGCCCCTTTGAATACACGAGAAGGTGTGCCAGTCCCCCGTTTCCAGGGACCCTGCCAGACCAGTTGGAACTTGTTGCTAAACTTTAACCCCATGGCGATTTGACTGTGTTTGTGGGGGTTCTGTTCAGTATGATAGGAATTATGTATTTTTATGTGTTTTTACTGTTGTTGTAAATGGCGATATTTTCTGTATGCTGGAGATAATTGACTTAACACACCCAAGCCATGCTTGCAGTTGGTCAAAAAGGGATTTCCAACTAACTTTTGAACCACTGGACCAATTTGTATGATTTTGACATATGTTTGTATTTGGAGTATGCTGATTCTGAAAGTGTAAGTCACATTATGTGAATGTGATGTATACTTTTAAAGTTATGAATATTGTGTAAAATTGTTACGTTAGCCCATTGTGTTCAGTAATAATATCACAGGCAGAGGGGAGGATTTTGTGTGTAATTGCTGGGAGTGTCTGAGTGTATTGTACGTATTGATTGGTTGTTCTGCAAAACCCTGTGGGCGGTACTATGTGTGTAAAATGGGCATAAAAGCAGAGTGTTTGATTAAAAGCTTCAGTTCTATTTCACCCTCAATTTGGAGTGCCGTCTCTTATTGGGGGAATCTGCTACAAGGGATTGCTATGCTCTGCATATTCCCTTCCCTTGCTATAATCACTACTAAGTTCTTTTAAGAGCTTGTTTCGCTTGCTGAAGGAGTCTACGGTGGTTATGGTGTCGGCTGGAGTGCTAGAAACCCTCAGGAAGCACTAGAAGCATCCTTCAACGGAGGTACCAGGTGATCCGTTACAACGTTTGGAGTTGATGGAGGCATAATATGCCTCCATCCACTCAGATCTGCTGTCAGCAGAGCACAGGGCAGCACTGTGCACAGCATCATGTGATTCAGTATCTCCTCCCTCTGCATGCAGACACTGAACTTTCCTCATAGAGATTCACTGATTTAATTCATCTCTATGAGGAGATGCTGATTGGCCCGGGCTGTGTTTGAATCATGCTGGCTCTGCCCCTGATCTGCCTCCTTGTCAGTCTCAGCCAATCCTATGGGGAAGCACTGTGATTGGATCAGGCTACCACATGTCAGCAGACTGCTTGTTTTTCTGAGTCCAACAGCATGCAGAGTTACAGCTTCAGGCTTGAATACAGTAAGATTTTTACTATATTTATGGAGGCATGAGGGTCCCGGGGGAGGGGGGCTAGATGGTGGTGTTGACACTATATGGTCAGGAATACATGTAGTTGCACTGGTGACTATAGTGTCCCTTTAACTTCTTTACTGAAATCTCCATCAGCGAAGAAATATTTAACAGAACTTTTGCAAACAACCAATCAGAACAAAATAACAGCAGTATAAAATCCCTCAGTCAGATCCTCCCACTTCCTCTTTCTTTGAGGTTGAGCAGGAGAGCATGAAAAAACCAACTAATCCACCTGGTAACAGGCACATCTAGAGAAGAAACCGCCAGAACCATAGGGAACCCAGATTACACTGCAAGGAACACAAACATTGTGAAAGTAAACTGCCAGGGCAGAATGCCATACCATATACATCATTACTTCAACGGCACAGTACATGGTGAATAAATGCACACGGACAATCACCACCGTATAATAGAAAAATATTTATTAAACAACCAGGAGACCATACATTACAAAAAATATAACAATACCCCCCATTAACAGAGAGAGAAAAAACTATTCCAGAGAAGGAAACATCAATGGGGGAAATATTCGCCTCCTGTCTTTAATAAAATTTAGATTATTCCCTCACCGAGGCTAGAATAATCCCCAAGTTTATCACATGACAGGAGGCTTCATATTTTGCATAACTTTCTTTACTTTATGCCTCCAGCAGCACAAGTCAATCATAAAACTTTAAACCAATCAGAAACAGGCATCACATCCATATATAAAGCCCTGACAGACACATGATTTCCTCTTTCTTTGCTGCTCCAGCCAAGGCACAGGTCAGAGTATTTGCTTCAAACTGCCTTTTAATGATATGGCATTTGTCATTTTATTCATTGATTGATATTCACCCCTGTTCCCCCTCTCCCTACTTTACCCACTTTGTACCTGTAATACTTCTGTCCTATGTTTTGCTGGTGTGTTTTACTGTAATTCGTTTTGCTGGTGTGTCTACTGACTTTGCTTTCACTACCTGTCACTAACCTCGTGCGGATCGCGTCGTTTTACTGCAATCGCGCTTTATTCTTCTGTCTATTTCTGGGATTGCAGGGAAGGGTACTGGGGGTGGGCAGAGCGAGGGGAAGCTTTGCCATACCGGTGGGCCGTGACCGTGGGATGCACAGCTCATTTGCGCGCGGACGTCGGCCATCTTGAATCTCGCGGTACCGTGAGATTCACGTCGGCCATTTTGTTTTTGCCAGTTCGTGATTCCCACGAACTGGCATAGTTCTCACTGCAATGTTTATATGTACCTACTGTTCCTACATGATGTGTGCAAACTATTCTTTAAATAAAAAGTGCCAATTGATTTCCTGAGGTGCACATAGGAGTAAAGTTACATGCTAAAATTAATCTGCATGATTGTGGCTCAGAAACTGATAACTAGTGTCCAGCACTTTCCTACTCCCTCCGGAATTATCCAGCTACTAGGATGTAACCCCTCTCCATAGGGATACATTATTCATGATCCAAGGGTGGATGCACATTATTGATTATATAACAGGGGTGACCCCCCTACGCTGGGTGACCCCAAGCGAGTCTGGCACCAGTCCTAAGGAACGTACACATACAGGGAGTGCAGAATTATTAGGCAAGTTGTATTTTTGAGGATTAATTTTATTATTGAACAACAACCATGTTCTCAATGAACCCAAAAAACTCATTAACATCAAAGCTGAATATTTTTGGAAGTAGTTTTGTTTGTTTTTAGTTTTAGCTATTTTAGGGGGATATCTGTGTGTGCAGGTGACTATTACTGTGCATAATTATTAGGCAACTTAACAAAAAACAAATATATACCCATTTCAATTATTTATTTTTACCAGTGAAACCAAAATAACATCTCACCATTCACAAATATACATTTCTGACATTCAAAAACATAACAAAAACAAATAAGTGACCAATATAGCCACCTTTCTTTGCAAGGACACTCAAAAGCCTGCCATCCATGGATTCTGTCAGTGTTTTGATCTGTTCCCCATCAACATTGCGTGCAGCTGCAACCACAGCCTCCCAGACACTGTTCAGAGAGGTGTACTGTTTTCCCTCCTTGTAAATCTCACATTTGATGATGGACCACAGGTTCTCAATGTGGTTCAGATCAGGTGAACAAGGAGGCCATGTCATTAGATTTTCTTCTTTTATACCCTTTCTTGCCAGCCACGCTGTGGAGTACTTGGACACGTGTGATGGAGCATTGTCCTGCATGAAAATCATGTTTTTCTTGAAGGATGCAGACTTCTTCCTGTACCACTGCTTGAAGAAGGTGTCTTCCAGAAACTGGCAGTAGGACTGGGAGTTGAGCTTGACTCCATCCTCAACCCGAAAAGGCCCCACAAGCTCATCTTTGATGATACCAGCCCAAACCAGTACTCCACCTCCACCTTGCTGGCGTCTGAGTCGGACTGGAGCTCTCTGCCCTTTACCAATCCATCCATCTGGCCCATCAAGACTCACTCTCATTTCATCAGTCCATAAAACCTTAGAAAAATCAGTCTTGAGATATTTCTTGGCCCAGTCTTGACGTTTCAGCTTGTGTGTCTTGTTTAGTGGTGGTCGTCTTTCAGCCTTTCTTACCTTGGCCATGTCTCTGAGTATTGCACACCTTGTGCTTTTGGGCACTCCAGTGATGTTGCAGCTCTGAAATATGGCCAAACTGGTGGCAAGTGGCATCTTGGCAGCTGCACGCTTGACTTTTCTCAGTTCATGGGCAGTTATTTTGCGCCTTGATTTCTCCACACGCTTTTTGCGACCCTGTTGACTATTTTGAATGAAACGCTTGATTGTTCGATGATCACGCTTCAGAAGCTTTGCAATTTTAAGAGTGCTGCATCCCTCTGCAAGATATCTCACTATTTTTGACTTTTCTGAGCCTGTCAAGTCCTTCTTTTGACCCATTTTGCCAAAGGAAAGGAAGTTGCCTAATAATTATGCACACCTGATATAGGGTGTTGATGTAATTAGACCACAACCCCTTCTCATTACAGAGATGCACATCACCTAATATGCTTAATTGGTAGTAGGCTTTCGAGCCTATACAGCTTGGAGTAAGACAACATGCATAAAGAGGATGATGTGGTCAAAATACTCATTTGCCTAATAATTCTGCACTCCCTGTATGCTGGGTGACCCCCAAGCGAGTCTTACTCCGGTGCTAGTAGCATACATACATTGGGGGGACCCCCCTTTCCGACGGGGTGACTCCCTGTGCCCTTTTAAGGGCTTCTACCTACAGAGTACGCTCTGTCACTGTATGCACAGACCAAGGTGCACTAGATGCATGTATTTTGGCACCGCTACGCTACAACTGGGGTGATCCGTACGCCCCTCCCTGAGCCGGGAAGGAGAGCTCACAGTGCTGGCAAAACTCCACAGTACTATACTATATAAGGGTGACCCCTTGGATTATACATATTGAGGCTACCACGTCTCCCATACATGGGCTACGTCCCGGGATTGCAGACCGCTCATCCCGGTCTTATCGAGGGTGACACCCTCCTCAGACCACTCCTCGGATTTTTTTACAAAGTGGTACTGATTGACTGAAATTCTGGGTGACCCCCAGTTGTACGTGCAGGCTACTGAGTGGCAATAAGTGTACTACTGTACCAGAGACCTGTTCTGTCTCCCACAGACCGGAAGAGTGCGACCCAACATGTTGGACTCCCCTCAATCTCCCCCGACTGATTTCAGTCGAGGATTAATGCTGCCGTGGCAGCTTCGGTGGGAATGCTGGCAAACAACCCATCTGACATGGCAGGTGCGACGGCCCCACCACCAATGGAAGCTAGAGATACCGACAACGTTAGGTCGGACTCCTTATGATCTAAACGTCATTGGAAGGGCTCCACCGCGGCTTCCCCGAAGGGGAAAGGGAAGGCCCCGCTTAGGAGAAGCTGTCACTCAGAACATCCTAACCATTCACATCTCAGGATCCAGCATCAGGGGACGAGGACTCTGTGACGAAGTGCCCTTCGCCACTTGTGCCTGGAGGGCACTACTGGCTAGCCTCCTGCCTTCCGACTATGGCCCCTCTGCTGATAGCTGTAGAATAGTGGGGTAATGAAAGTAGGAAAGGTCACAACAGACAAGACCCAGTGGAGCGCTAATAAAATGAATCAACTCACCCTTTTAATAAGGGATATGAAATATGAGGGAATCTAGAGAAAAAAAAATATAATGGAGACAATGGTGTAGTATGTATGAACTTGTTAATCATAGAGAGAAGAATTGTGTTGTAACACCCTCACATGGTACAGAGCCTGAAAGAGAGAGGCTCAAATCATAAGCGCAGGGGTATTTTAAAGCAAACACCAGGCTTCTCCAGTGGCTTTAAAGCAGTCCTCAAAGAAAGGGGGGAAAAAAGGGACAATGGACCAAAGTCCTAGTGTATTATCCTCAACCCAGAATGGTACCAGACCAGATACAAATGCTTGCTCACCTTTAGGAGAGCCAATCCAAACTGGGCTCTCAGTGTAATAGATAGTGTGCCTTTAAGAGGGCACTGCTCTTCTTTGTAGCAGGAAAGTAGATGCAGGTCGTAGGCTCAAATATAAAAAAAACCTTATTTATTATAAAACACTTACATAAAATATAAATAAAAAGTTCCCATAAAATTATGGTGTGGAAATGAGTCCTCTTCCGAGACGCGTTTCGCCTTATGCAAAGGCTTTTTCAATCGGTATCCTGCTCGTGTCTTCCTGTTGTTTAAATACCCAGAGAGTCTTTTCTATTGGTTCCTACTACCTTCCGGATGGCCAAATATGGTAAGGGGTATTTCGATCAGCTGTTGTGAGTTCTCGTAATTCCGGAAGTGACGTATCGCCCTTGCCGCAACGTCACTTCCGTTTCGATCGTAGCCGCCATTTTGGTTAATGGCAAGCTTCAAGCTCATTCACATAGCGTTAGTGTATGAAGCATAGTATGAACAAACATAGAGAGAAAGGGAAAAGGGGATCAATTTCACATCTTAGTTGCATAAGTATGTGAATAAGACAATAAGCCCAATAAGAGTATGCATAAAAGAGGATAAAATTAATCATTATATTAAGCAGCAGCCTATATTTGGCTGTGTAAATGGATAGTCAATTTAATCTTATGTCTAGGTTGTTAGATACATAAGTAAATTTCCAGTGACATTGCTGTCTTAAGGGAATACAGCCACCTACATTCAGCTGTATAAATAAATTGTCTTTTCGATCTTATATATAAGGTGTTGAATACATGAGTACATTTCCAATGACGATACTGTCTTAAAGGAATACACAGCCAATTGGGTGTTACTAAAATATAAATATAGATTGCAGGCATATATCATCCATATTGAGTAGCCTGTTCGATTAACTATATATATACATTACTCAAATGTATATATAAATCTTTAGTGGTATTATTGTCTTAAAGGGGTACAATATCAATTTAATTATTAGAAAAATGTACCGACAAATTAAATTACAAGCTGTATATTTCATCATAGTGAGAACCATGTGAAGGCGGAGATGAAGAGGAAAGGGGAAAAAAACTTATAAAAAATGACAAAGTTCGAAATCATGATTAGGACCTCTAGGGTGTAGAGTGTCCAATTCAAATATCCACTTCATCTCAGCCTTACCCATTTTCCTCACCAAATCATCACCTCTCCAGTCTGTGACTACCTTTTGAATGCCCTTAAATTGTATCCCTTTTGGATCACTATTATGCGTATTTTTGAAATGAAGTGATACATTGTGTTTAACAAATGCATTTTTCACATTTCTGACATGCTCCTGTATTCTCACCTGCAGAGTGCGTATTGTCCGCCCAATGTATATGAGGCCGCATGGGCACGTCAGCATGTAAATTACTCTTTTGGTGTGGCAGGTGATAATGTCCTTTATTTTGTAGTTCTTATTAGGATCATTGGGATTTGCAAATTCCCTAATTGTTCTTTTAGGATTGTTGGTGTGCCTGCAGGCCCCACAAACACCACAACCATAAAACCCTTTGGATTCATTAAAGGGGTTTACAACTTCTTTAGCTCTAGTCGAATTGTTATTGGAAAGACTATTTCTTAAATTAGATACTCCCCTATAGATAATTTTGGGTTTTTCCGGTAGGAGAGTATTTAGTATCTCGTCATTTTTAAGGATAGGCCAATGTTTATGAATTACTTTTTTAACTTGTTTGCTCTGTATGTTGAAATCGCAAATAAAGGCCAGTTCACTGTCCGCAGAGGTGGTAGGTTTCACTTTATATTTTAAAAGAGATTCTCTTTCTCTAAGACTTATCTCATCATAAGCGCTATCAAGTAGCTGTTTATCATAACCCTTATCTGAGAAGTCCGTCATGATTTTTTGTGCTTGTTTGTGAAACATAGCGATATCAGTACAGTTACGTCTTATTCTGAGAAGTTGTGCCTTAGGTGCGTTAAGGAGCCAAGGTGAGTAATGGCAACTGTTGCCTTCGATGTAACTGTTTACATAGACCTTTTTAAAAAAGGTGCTGTTCTTAATGGTGTTACTTTCAATAAAAATGTTGAGATCGAGGAATTCGACAGAGTTCTTACTGCTATTTCTAGTAAGCTTGATACCCCAATCATTATTCTCAACACATGAAAAAAAGAGATCAAGGGACTCGCTACTGCCCTTCCAAACAAAAAAAATATCGTCTATATAACGATGATAGGACACCAGGCTTGCATCCCACCTACGGTCCCCAAAAACAAACAGATGTTCCCAGTATGACATGAACAAATTGGCGTAGCTGGGTGCAAACCTGGTGCCCATCGCCGTTCCACAGATTTGCAAATAGAATGTCTCACTAAACCAAAAATAGTTGTTGTGGAGTATCCAATTAATTCCCTCCAAAATGAAATTAATCTGAGATTGTGGGAAAAGTTCAGATCTCTCGAGAAAAAACTTAGTCGCTTCACATCCTCTATTATGTTGTATGATGGTATACAGGGAGTGAACGTCGGCTGTAACTAGCCAGCCACAGTATTATTGGTTTTGGCCCTGTCAGAAACCAAGTGACTTTGGACCAAGGTGATAGTGGCTCCCGAGTCTCTGAGCCCCTGCATAGGCTTCCCTTCGAGGTACACGGTCTGCCTATGGTGCTGCCTATTATCCGCCTGTGCCTCCAGTGGGTTGGCTTCATGCAACACTTACCACTGTTCCACAGATGTAACTGGAACTGCAGAGCCATACGGAAGTGGTGTCTCGTCCTGGTAATGATGCGCTGCGGCTCTCAGTGGTGGTGGTGGTGGTGTCACGTCTAAACATTTGTTATGAAGGAACACAACTGCAGATTTCTTATAGTTTGAATATTTATTATAAAAAGTAAAAGGTATTGACTTTAATTCCAATTTACAGGTAATGTAGCTTTAAGTAATAAACGATGACTGAAGTCCACAATTATATGCACTGTAGCTTTAAGTAGTAAACGATGACTGAATCAGAAAGAGTCCTTTAGTAGTATTAATTAATTAGGTGATAAGAAGTTACAATAGCTGTTCCATATACTTTAACTGAAGTAAGACAGATGCAGCTAACTGAGACAAAGTATGAGTTGAAGTTAGCTGTAACGGGTTTGTTTTAATGAAGGACTTTGGAGACAGGAAATAACAGCTTTGAGATGCAACGCTTATCAAAGAGGTTTTACTTAGCTTCCGGCACATAGAACACTGGTTCCCGAGATCTCCTCAGAGGCGGTTTATCCTGAATGGTGAGAGTTCAGCTTTAGTCGTGGATGAGGAAAGGTGAAGGGAACTTGAAGTCTTCCAGTCCGGTCCGGTAACAGAGGCTTTCACAACGATGTTGCAGCCGGTTCGTGAGTACGGAACGTAGTTCATTAATCCAGCGTCGATCAGCTGGTGCGGTCAGATTAAATAGGGAGACTGTGTCATAAAGAGGTGTGGCTAAGCTCCGTGGAACCAGGAAGTAAGAGGATACCATAATTAAGGCATGACAGTATCCCCTCCTTAATGAGCAACCTCAGGGTGCTATTGACTTGGCTTAGAAATTGTGAAATTTGGAAATTAATTTGTCAGCATGAACGACAGAGGAGTTTTCCCATGTATCTTCATCAATTCCATATCCTTTCCATCTTACTTGTCGAGCAGACAGTGTTTTATTGGAGTGAAGATATTCAAGATTTTTATGGTCAGTATAAATGATTAAAGAGTTCTGAGCGCCTTCAAGAAGGTGTCTCCAGGTTTCTAAAGCCACTTTGATACTTAATAATTCTTTTTCTCCTGTAGGATAATTCTTTTCGTCAGGAGATAATGATCGTGAGAAGAAGGCGACAGGATGAAGAGGTTCTTGAGGAGTTTTGTGTTGAGAAAGGACAGCTCCAATTGCAAATTCCGAAGCATCCGTTTCAAGGACATAAAGATATGAAGGATTTGGAAGTTGAAGAATAGGAGCTGTTGTAAACTTTCTCTTTAATTCAGTGAAGGCAGTTTGAGCCTTCTCGTTCCAATTGAAGGGATGTTTTTTACTGTTAAGTTCATTGAGTGGGTGAGCTATCTCAGAGTAGTTTTTAATAAATTTTCTGTAGAAGTTCGCTGTAATTCTTTTACTGTAGAGGGAACAGGCCAGTTGATGATACAATCGACTTTTGAATTATCCATACCTATTGAATGAGGGGAGATAACATAACCTAAGAAGGTTATTTCTTTGACGTGAAAAATACATTTTTCGGGTTTAGCGAATAATTTGTGGGTTCTGAGTCTGGATAACACCCATCTGACATGTTTTCTATGTTCCTCAGGAGTGTTGGAGTATATGAGAATATCATCTAAATAAATGATGACACAGACGTCCAATCGGTCTCTAAAGATATCATTTAAGAAATGTTGAAAAGTTGCAGGGGCGTTGCAGAGGCCAAAAGGCATCACCAGATATTCGAAGAGGCCATATCTTGTTCGGAAAGCAGTTTTCCATTCATCATTAGCCTTTATCCTGATGAGATTATATGCCCCGCGAAGGTCAAGCTTAGTGTAGATGGTAGCAGTTTTCAATCGTTCAACCAGTTCATTGATGAGGGGAAGAGGATAACGATTTTTAACTGTTATTTTGTTTAAGGCTCTGTAATCAATGATAGGACGTATAGTCTGGTCTTTGTTTCTTACAAAAAACATACTTGAGGCAGCAGGTGAACTAGAGGGTCTAATGAACCCTTTCCGTAGGTTTTCATCTAGATATTCTTTGAGAATTTGTAATTCAGCCTCAGAGAGAGGGTAGATGTGCCCAAAAGGTACTGGGGCACCAGGTATGAGGTCTATAGGACAATCGTGGGAACGATGAGGTGGGAGCGTTTCAGCTTCTTTTTTACTGAAGACATCTGAAAAGTCTGAATAACAAGAAGGTATGGTTGGTTCTTTGGAGATTTGAAGAATAGGAATTTGCTGTAAACATGTTTCTTTACAATAATGTGAGTTAAAGGTGAGAGAGAAAGGAGACCAAGAAATTTGAGGGTTGTGGTTCCTTAACCAGTTGATCCCTATTATAACGGGATAGAGAGGTGATGGAATAACATCAAATACTAGAAATTCAGTATGAATATGATTGGTGGTTACCTTTAGAGGGATGGTTTCATGAAGAATCGGTCCCGAGGAGATAAAGGAGCCGTCAATCACTTTAATAGGAACAGAAATGGTTTTTCGAACACAAGGAATTTTATTCTTTGTTACAAAGGTTGAATCGATGAATACCCCATTTGCACCTGAATCGATGATAGCTTCAGTCACAATTCTCACCTTATCCCACTGTATCACAAGGGATATAGGTGTGAACGGAGTGGTCGGTGTTGGGGGGAGTGCACTGAAGATCGCAGAGGTATAGGCTTGCCTACCGGCCTTTGTCCGTTTTAATAAGGGACAATCAGAGACCAAATGATCTTGAGAGGCACAATACATGCATAGGTTTAATTGACGTCTTCGGTTCTTCTCTGCAGGAGTGAGAGGACTTCTTATTACCCCTATTTCCATAGGTTCACTTGGTAAGGAAGTCTTTTCTGGAGCTTTTGAGGGAGTAAAAGGTTTTCGGTCTTTAGAATGAAAAAGGGCTTTTTCTGCCTTTCTTTCTCTTAATCTTCTGTCAATGCTGATTGATAAGTGAATTAGAGCGTTCAAAGTAGTAGGAAGTTCTGTTCTAGACAGTTCATCTTTTACAGCTTCAGATAAACCAATTCGAAATTGGTTGCGCAATGTGATGTCGTTCCATTGCGTTTCTACAGCCCATCTTTTAAATTCAGCAATGTAATCTTCAACGGGTCTATTTCTTTGCTGTAATGTTCTGATTGTTAAATCAGCTGTAGCTTGTTTGTTAGGATCTTCATAGAGAAGAGACATGGCTTCAAAAAATTCATCCAATGAGTCTAAGATGGGGTCATCGTTTTCCAGAAAGGACATAGGTTCACCTCTTAGAAAGGAAATAACCGAACAAACTTTAGTTCTTTCTGTAGGATAAGATCGAGGTTTCAAAGCAATTAATAATTTGCAGGTGTTGAGGAACTCCCTGTATTTTGAACGATCTCCAGAGAACTTTTCAGGGTTACATACAGCAGGATCACTAGCCGAGTGCAGAATAGTATGAGGAGTATGAGTTTGTAGATCTCTGACATAAGTGAGAATTCTTTCGTTAGTAACTTGCAGGTCTTGCACACCTTGGGCTAGTGTATCAACTCTTTGATTCAGCGTAGTTATAGTAGAATCGAAATCTGCTGGATCCATTACAAAGGCTGGATTAATCTGTCACGTCTAAACATTTGTTATGAAGGAACACAACTGCAGATTTCTTATAGTTTGAATATTTATTATAAAAAGTAAAAGGTATTGACTTTAATTCCAATTTACAGGTACTGTAGCTTTAAGTAATAAACGATGACTGAAGTCCACAATTATATGCACTGTAGCTTTAAGTAGTAAACGATGACTGAATCAGAAAGAGTCCTTTAGTAGTATTAATTAATTAGGTGATAAGAAGTTACAATAGCTGTTCCATATACTTTAACTGAAGTAAGACAGATGCAGCTAACTGAGACAAAGTATGAGTTGAAGTTAGCTGTAACGGGTTTGTTTTAACGAAGGACTTTGGAGACAGGAAATAACAGCTTTGAGATGCAACGCTTATCAAAGAGGTTTTACTTAGCTTCCGGCACATAGAACACTGGTTCCCGAGATCTCCTCAGAGGCGGTTTATCCTGAATGGTGAGAGTTCAGCTTTAGTCGTGGATGAGGAAAGGTGAAGGGAACTTGAAGTCTTCCAGTCCGGTCCGGTAACAGAGGCTTTCACAACGATGTTGCAGCCGGTTCGTGAGTACGGAACGTAGTTCATTAATCCAGCGTCGATCAGCTGGTGCGGTCAGATTAAATAGGGAGACCGTGTCATAAAGAGGTGTGGCTAAGCTCCGTGGAACCAGGAAGTAAGAGGATACCATAATTAAGGCATGACAGGTGGTGGCCCTGGTCGGATCCAGGTGGTGCGGTCTCTAGACTGCGGGCAGTCTCGCTGGTAGTGTCCCAACTTCTGGCACCGGGGGCATTGCACAGAAGCAGGTGGGCGATATCTCGGTTGAGCTGCTGCAGGTGCTGGTGGATGGAGTTGTCTCGGTGGGGGGTGAGCGTTAGTGGAGAAAGAATTTCCTCCCAGCGGTCGCATAGCAGGTTTAACACTCACTGCCTTGTGTTGTCTGCGGGCATCCATAAAATCATCTGCCTTTTTAGCGGCTTCTGTGAGGGACGTGGGGTTACGGTCTCTCACCCATTCCTGCAGCTCTGCGGGTATCCCCTCATAAAATTGATCCAATAACACCATTTGTAATAAGTCCTCCATGGACCGTGCCTGGTTCGCCTGTACCCATCCGAGAGCTGCCCTTTGTAACCTGCAAGCCCATTCTGCGTGTGAGTCCTTTTCCGCTTTTTTCAGTTCCCTGAAGCGCCTCTCTAATTTCTATGTCTGGTATGGTACGGTAGGCTTTAGCTGCCCTCCCTGATAGCCGGCCTGCTAAGATGGGTACCCAATCTTTCCTATGGATGTTATGCAGCATACACAGTCTTGGAGGAAGGCATCTATATCCTCCTCCGCTTCTACATACATTTTAAATGCTTGGTATGGGATCTTAGGCTTACCCTCTTGTACCATAGCTACTGCTGGACTTCTTTCTGGCGTCTGCGGTCTCCTTTGTCGCATTACAAACTCTTGCACCTCCGTCATGGTTTTGGAGATGATTTCCGCTGATGGGTTTTCCCCATAAAATGCCAGTCTGAATTGGACTTGCCTTTGGAACTCCTCTTGCTCTGTTCTGTCGGTTCCATTCCTCTGTTCAGTGACCAAACCCTCCTCTGTTCGGTATTCTGCCATCACTTCAGCGATAAGTGTTGCTTTTGTTTTGCTGCTGGCTGGAATACCTTTCGCTTCCAGAAGGTCTTTCAATGTGGATCGCTTTAGTGTAGAAAAGTCAATCTTCATTAATCCTTGTTCCTCTGTGAGTCTGGATCCCAGCGCTGCCAACCAATGTAGCGGAGAGCTGATATCCCACAGCTATTCTCCACTTAAGATCCCAGTGAGGCTCAGGAACAAGGCAATTGTAAATCCACAAGCAGGGTTTCCAGCAGGCAAAGTAATACAGCAATATCCCCACAGCACTCCCAATAACTGGACGGCACACAGTTTCAGGAGCAGAACTGATAATCTTTATTCCAGGGTGCCTTATAAAGCATGCTCCCATGCAAGGGAGGGATTCACCTCAATTAGGACAGTAACCAATACTGTAACTGTTACCTCCCACACATCTCCTCCCCTCAGAGTGACTCATAATCCCCTTAACTTATACTGTACATTTACCCCAAACCTGGATGTACCCCTAAACTCGTACATAGCATCAATATTAGGGTACCGCCAGGTAGCCCTGATCTGGGTGAATAATATATCCAAAATTCACCCAGATCGGACCAGGGGTTCAGTAGTTAGGTGGAGGGTGAAGTTTGACCGACCGCACACGATGTGGTATCTGAAAAGGGTTCCATGCGTTTGGGCCCTGCGGTCGGTCTCCGTTCGGCAGTAAAAACATACAGTAATCCTAGCCATCCACACTTAAATTCACCTGTATTATAGTTCCCTCGTTCGGTACTTTGTTTCTACCGAATGGGGATTCGTTAGGTCCCTCCGTTCGGTAGTTACGAAGCTCTGGAGGTCTCAGCGGTGTTCGGTTGTTTGAGTGTCCGATTTGAGTTCCAGACACTCGACGACCAAACACCGCTGAGATTTTGATGTGTAAGATGGCCGCCGCACGTGGTTAGTATACCGAACAGCAGCCACCCAGGCATCAGTAATTACAGTTCAAGTTGCGGTTTTGTGAGAAGTGTGAACGCCTAACGAGGTGCACACTTCTCACTGGGGTGGTCCAATGGTTCGGTAGTTTCATTCCCATGGAACTACCGAACCCACATACGAAAGCCTGCAGAAACACATGAATACAATAAACGAATACAGTCAAATAGGCAGGTTATGGGACAGGCTTAATACATTCCGCTACACAAACATACTCAAAAATCAGACAATTCCCTCCAGTGGTTTAAAAGTTAGCTGGAAGTCCTATTTGACCGACTGCAAGCATTGCTTTCCTGACCAAAACTGTTCCACAGATTCAGGCTGTGCAGCCGGTCGATCCTTACCAATCCCCCAGCCCGCCCTATAATATCGGGTATAAATTCATTGATTTCACCTATCTCCAAGTGGGTTGATTTCCATCTACAAAGATATGTTCCCCATTTGCCGTCTTTTTTGAAAGACACAGGACATGTGTTGTCCCTAGTTAAGGAGATTGAATGGTCTGAACAATATTGTTGGCTAACGATAGACGTAGCAGCCCTCTATTCAAACATTGACCACACTTTGGGCCTAAAAGCCCTTTCCCTTTATCTAGGAGCAGATCCACTCCTTCCAGAAAAACAATCACAATTCATTATTAGTTTCACTGAATTTATGCTGAAACACAATTATTTTGAATTTAATGGAAAGTTCTTCATACAGAAAAAGGGAACTGCGATGGGGGCGAGTTTCGCTCCATCCTACGCAAATTTATTTATGGGCCATTGGGAACAAGAAATGATCTTTGCGGAACCACACTGGATGGAGCGGCTCGCCCTGTATCGAAGATTTATCGATGACATCCTAATTGTCTGGAGGGGTGATTGGAATGATATAGACAACTTTATGACCTACATTAACAACAACAGATGGGGTCTTTCTTTCACGCATAAGAAACACAGGTCCACTATTGATTTTCTAGACCTAACTCTTACAGGCCTTGGGAACAGAATCATCACCAAAACTTTCCAAAAGAGTGTGGATGTAAACGGTTATTTACACGCCAACAGCTGTCATCACCCCACATGGATTCATAACATCCCTCTGGGACAATTCATCAGAATCAAACGGAACTGTTAGTTTCTGTCTGATTATGAAAGAGAATCCTTCGTTCTATGTCAACGTTTCGTTGAAAAGTCCTATCCATCGCACAAAATACTGAACGCTTATCTGAAAGGGCTTAATTACGGTGATACCTCCACCCTTGGGAATTATGTTATGGATCTTCCCAGCCCTAAGCAATCCCTCGTAAGTACATATCACGAGCAGAAATTACACACAGATGAGCACTATATGATTCTCAAACTTTTGGACAATGTTCAAGTCCCGAAATGTAAGGCAGCTAAGTTTAACATCAGCACCAAGGAAGTGGGTAAGGGCACTACACCTATCTTTACAACTTCTTTTAGTAAAGCATTTGATGACATCATCGAGATTTTTCATAAGTATTGGCCCATTTTGATGAAAGATCCTTGGCTATCTTTTTGTATTTCGGATTCACCAAGAGTCACATTCAGGAAGGCACCTAGCTTGAAGAACATTCTAGCACCCTCCAAATTGCCATGCCACAAAGAGAGGAAAACGACACTGACAAAAGAGGGCTTCACAAGTAAACGCTGTGGTCACACTAAATGCTTGACATGTGGGTATATTTGGCATTCTACCTCGAGTTTCAGCCCCTTTAATAGCTCTGAATACTTTTTTGTTCAATCGGATATCAGCTGTAACACCTCCTTTGTAGTATACTTGTTAATTTGTCCCTGTGATCGGCAGTATGTGGGCCAAACAACAAGACCCTTGAAATGCAGGTTCCGTGAACACAGAACAGCCATAATTCGTAATAATTGCAAATCTTCAGTAGCTCGACACTTTTCTACTTTTTACGATAATAATCCTTCTGGCATTAGGTTATTGGGCCTAACGCATATTCCCCCATTCCAGGATATGGCTAAAAGGAAAAGGGAACTTATTAAATGCGAATCCACGTGGATTTTTAGGTTGAATACCATGACACCCAACGGCCTGAATGAGGAGTTAGATTTGTTCTAAGGGCTTTATTTTTAGTTTTTTCTGTTCATTCACATTTGTATACTTTTATGCTGGTTCTGTGGTTTTGGGTCCTGATCAGATGTTTCTGTGCAAATATTATGGGGTATATACCATAAGCACTTGCGATTGTAGATCGCGCTCTAAACCCCTATACACAACTAATGTTTGCCCCTATAAATAATATGGGTTCTGTATTATAGTCATTTATTGCTGTAATTTTTGGCCCTTTTCGAAAAGGTAATAAAACTTTTAGGGGCTTATACCTTTCTTCTGTGTCTTCTATGAAGAGTCAGATCTATTCTCAGGTCTCTATCATCCGGTTCGTCTGTTTATTTATATCTGCATATTTCTATGTCGGTTCTTTGGTTTGGTACAGATATTTTTGTGTAAATATCATGAGATATATTACATACTATAAGCACTGGTAATTCTAGATCGCTCTTTAAGCTTATTATCATTTATATACACGAACAGTATCTGTCCCTTTAAATAACATGGGTTCTGTATTATAGGTGTTTATTGGTACATTTTTGCCTTTTATAAGAAATTTATGTATGTATATAGATGTTTTAGGGGTTTACCCTTTTCCTCTGTGTGCTCTATGGGTAGCTTTACTTATTATTTTCGTTGTTATTTTTATTCATCTTTATTCAATTTTATTTGTTTACTTGTTCTATACTTAATGGCTAATTGATGGATGTATTTAAAGTTCGAACTGTGGCTGTTTCTGCATCTTGAGAAAGTCCCGTGGGCGGGACGAAACGCGTCGATAAGCCACAGCTGTTAGCCCGACACCCTGATCAGCTGTTGCAGGAGGAGGTCAGGTGCAGGAATCCCCGTGAGTGCCAACTTGAAGCGTGTTTTGCTGTTGGCCGGTCTCCGTACACCGTGGTCTTTTTTGAAGGCACCGACCGTGGTGCAACGTGTTTTCCGTTGGAGTGCCTTTTCTACTTACCGCGGTCTTTTTAGAAGATACCGACCGCGGTCCAGCACTACACACCTCACACGTCGGACTTCGTCCTGCTCCCGAGTATTCCTCTTGCTTACACCTCGGTGGGGGCCCCCACCGAGGTAAGGTACTTTTATTGAGTTCTCTCATTTATATTTTGTTTCATTTTTATATCATTGTGTGTTTTTTACATATCTAGATAGCTATATTATACCATATATTATATTATATTATATTAATTTAATCAATTATAGATCTATCTAGCTATCTATTGATTTACCATTTAGTAATAAATATATTTATATTTGTATAAATTTTGGTTATTTTTACAGTTTATTTAGGAGCGCACATGCATTCTATATCGTGAGCTTACACTCAAATTAAGTCGCTTGTATATGTATATTGCTGCCCACTTAACTTTTTTGATATTAATTACACCGTGTTCTTTGATCTGTTACTTTTCAATTAGGACAGTAACCAATACTGTAACTGTTACCTCCCACACATCTCCTCCCCTCAGAGTGACTCATAATCCCCTTAACTTATACTGTACATTTACCCCAAACCTGGATGTACCCCTAAACTCGTACATAGCATCAATATTAGGGTACCGCCAGGTAGCCCTGATCTGGGTGAATAATATATCCAAAATTCACCCAGATCGGACCAGGGGTTCGGTAGTTAGGTGGAGGGTGAAGTTTGACCGAACGCACACGATGTGGTATCTGAAAAGGGTTCCATGCGTTTGGGCCCTGCGGTCGGTCTCCGTTCGGCAGTAAAAACATACAGTAATCATAGCCATCCACACTTAAATTCACCTTTCATACCCAAAAACGGTGCCAAGTACTCAAAATGGCTAGCTGCCAGATTCCCCCTCCCATCGAGAGAGCCTCGTGCTAAAGAGCAATGGCGACTGAAGCCTTGTCAGAAATTACGACATCCCATGATGGGAGGATGCCCCACTAGCCACTCAAATCCCTGAGCCAATTACTAATACAGATGGGAGGGCATTTAACCTACCACTTAACACTTAATCCAATTAATGATGTTTATTTACTGCTATCTTGATATTCAATGATGATGTAATTTTGCTCTTATAAGGGTCTGCGAGCCCGCTTTTAACCAGATGCCATTAAATTTTCTCGAAGTGCTTTTAACCTGAACTCCGTGTGTCAGTGTGAACTTACTTCTGCGTATACGCAATTTAATCATCTCAGATTTGGACAGGAACAGATAGACATTTAAACATATTTGTTTATTTCTAAATTAATCTACATCATAAGAACAATAAACCCACAGCTCTGTCTGTTCCTGGTTGACCCTCAACACGGAGCCTTGTCTCGTTCTTGGGGGGATTTATTGTATGTTGTTCCAGTTCGACTGCTAGGAGTGTAAACCTTTCGTGTGTTTTTTCCTATTCGACTGTTTACAGCATTCGTATGTTTGAGAGCATTCATATACTTCTCCGGTTCGGTGGATTGGTGTTTACAGTAGCTGTGCCTGTGTCTCTGGAAGGGAATATCTCCTAAACGGCTTTTAACCCCTTTTATGCCTGGGTGTGCCGTTACAGTTACCATGGTTATTTCCAGGGTGGACACAAGTATCGAAAAGCTCACCTCACTTGTCCACTGAAACATAGAATCTGGACTGGATCCAGCCTCATTCTGGTACTCTGTTACTAGAGCAGTGATTATTTTTTATACATTTATTTAACATTTTTGGGTAATACTTTGATGGAGGAAGATCCCTGAAATTCAAATTCCCACAGATTGCATTCAGATATTGTTTGTTAAGCTGTTTTTTCTTATGTTTGTGCTGGGTGTAACATTCCCTGTTTTTCATTTTTGGAGTGGTCAATATGGCCCCATGTTCTATGTCACAAGATTCATCTATTTGTTGTCATTGAAGTCTTTTATTTCCACTTTTGATGATGATTTGCTGTAATTGAGATCAACAGCAATTGTGTTCTATCAAAGTTTGACACATTGCTTCACATTTTGTTTTATTCGTATGAGGCTGAGCACAGTGTGTGCTACTTTTATTATTTGACAAGATCATTATGGCCCCAACTGATTTAAGGCACAGGACATCGTCTACTGTTTACCATTGGGAATACTGTGGGCACGCTGCCCATGTAGTACTCACATTTTAGAGGTCCTCTCTCCAACTCTCGTGGGCCTGGTATGCGGGGCAGAGTATTGCTGTGGTAACCCACCGCAGTGATTTGATTGCTGGGGACTTGCAAGAGTTGGAGAGCGGACCCACCAGAAACAAAAGAGAAAGCGAGTCCTGGGTTCTGACCGCCAAGCTTTTTACAATGTGAGTGCTTCACGGGCAGCTTACACACAGCCACTGGAGCACTAGGGAGTGTAATGTCCCCCTCCTTGGCCACAAGTAAAAGAGGTAAAGAATATCGGTACCGCTTATCAGCCCAGATGCCACAGATAATCGTATTGGCATATTAAAATTAATATCAGTCAATCTCGGAACATGTAGTGTTTACATTAAAAGCCTGCGGGGACATATTATACACACGAAAACAGCTGCATTAATCTGTGTACCGTACGTTAATCTGGAGTTTTTATGGTGACTAGTAGACAACCCAGGGTATACAAAATGAGGTATACCATCTAATATACAGCTTTTACTGAACCCCCATATATATCATTATACTCTGCACTGTACCCGTACATTGACCATCCCCCCAATATATTAACAATGACCAATAACACACAGACAGGATTATTTTATTTTATTGAATGGACATATTGCTCTACTCAGGAGGGTCCCCATTTTACTGCTGTTCCCAGGGGCCCGAGGTATATGTTGAGGAATATTCACACCAGGTTCAGGAATTACACAAAGGCTGCGTGCAACACTTTACTTCAAACATTTTGCTTTTCTTTTTATACGCGTCACATCCCTCTTTAGTGAAGCATGTCCGCTGCCAAACTGAGAGAAACAAGAAGAAGGGGGTTAGATAATGGGGTGCAGGAGACAGGAGTTACAGGGGTTTGTACCAGTGAGAGATTATGGGGTGCAGGAGACAGGATTTCTTACCTAGTATATCTTTTACATCTGGATAATCACTGTTGTTAGCATTTCCTTCAGGATCTGTGATGTTTCTATGAGATCTCATGCACACGGTCTGCCCTGGGTCACAAACTTTGGAATCCTTCTTCAAGCATTCTTTTGGGTTTTTACAGTAATAGCACTGAAAACCTAATATACAGAGAACACAGAACTTGCTAAACATGCCGTCTCTGTAGAGATCTCTCTATATGATGGATACTCTCTCTGGTCTCTCTATACGATGGGTCCACTCTCTGATCTCTCTCTATATGATGGATCCTCTCTCTGATCTCTCTCTATATGATGGATCCACTCTCTGATCTCTCTCTATACGATGGATCCACTCTCTGATCTCTCTATATGATGGATCCTCTCTCTGATCTCTCTCTATACGATGGATCCACTCTCTGATCTCTCTCTATACCATGGATCCACTCTCTGATCTCTCTATATGATGGATCCTCTCTCTGATCTCTCTCTATACGATGGATCCACTCTCTGATCTCTCTCTATACCATGGATCCACTCTCTGATCTCTCTATATGATGGATCCTCTCTCTGATCTCTCTCTATATGATGGATCCACTCTCTGATCTCTCTCTATACGATGGGTCCACTCTCTGATCTCTCTCTATACCATGGATCCACTCTCTGATCTCTCTCTATACCATGGATCCACTCTCTGATCTCTCTCTATACCATGGATCCACTCTCTGATCTCTCTATATGATGGATCCACTCTCTGATCTCTCTATATGATGGATCCTCTCTCTGATCTCTCTCTATATGATGGATCCACTCTCTGATCTCTCTCTATACGATGGGTCCACTCTCTGATCTCTCTCTATACCATGGATCCACTCTCTGATCTCTCTCTATACCATGGATCCACTCTCTGATCTCTCTATATGATGGATCCTCTCTCCGATCTCTCTATACCATGGATCCTCTCTCTGATCTCTCTATATGATGGATACTCTCTCTGGTCTCTCTATACGATGGATCCTCTCTCTGATCTCTCTCTATACCATGGGTCCACTCTCTGATCTCTCTCTATACCATGGATCCACTCTCTGATCTCTCTATATGATGGATCCTCTCTCTGATCTCTCTCTATATGATGGATCCACTCTCTGATCTCTCTCTATACGATGGGTCCACTCTCTGATCTCTCTCTATACCATGGATCCACTCTCTGATCTCTCTCTATACCATGGATCCACTCTCTGATCTCTCTATATGATGGATCCTCTCTCCGATCTCTCTATACCATGGATCCTCTCTCTGATCTCTCTATATGATGGATACTCTCTCTGGTCTCTCTATACGATGGATCCTCTCTCTGATCTCTCTCTATACCATGGGTCCACTCTCTGATCTCTCTATACGATGGATCCTCTCTCTGATCTCTCTCTATACCATGGGTCCACTCTCTGGTCTCTCTATACGATGGATCCTCTCTCTGATCTCTCTCTATACCATGGATCCACTCTCTGGTCTCTCTATACGATGGGTCCACTCTCTGATCTCTCTCTATACGATGGATCCTCTCTCAGATCTCTCTAATCTCTCTACACATTGGATCCACTCTCTGGTCTCTCTATACAATGGATCCTCTCTCATCTCTCATCTCTCTCTATACGATGGATCCTCTCTCATCTCTCATCTCTCTCTATACGATGGATCCTCTCTCTGGTCTCTCTGTATGATGGACAATGTTTGTGAAGTTTTTACTCACCATTCTCTTTTGGAGGTGGTACATCAGCACCTGTAGCGAAAATGCAATGTAATCAGTGATGTATTGATAAATAACAACCAACGCCTCTCACAGCGTTCTTATTCGTGCCCGTCACAGTGACAGATTTCCTTACACGCTCACCTTCCCATTACTCTGTACCCAGAGATAGCTCTGTATAAGGGACTGTTCTCCTCCCACCCTGCATAAGGGAACACTTTCATATTAATGTGTAAATATCCCCTGCAACTCCTCTGGTGTCTGCCTTCCTAGCTCTTTTCCCACCTCTCTGGCTTTCTCACCTCCCAGCTCTTTCACCCCCCCCTCTCCCCGCCCCACCGCCTTTCTCCTCTCCAAGTTCTTTTCCCCCCTTCCTGCCTTTCTCCCCTCTCGGGTCTTTATCCCCCTCCCTGACTATTTCCCCCCTCCGTGCCACTTTCCCCACGTCTGCCTTTTTACCTTCCTAGCTCTTTCAAACTCAGTGACTTTCTCCACTCCCAGCTCTTTCCAACTCAGTGACTTTCTCCCCTCCCGGCTCTTTCCACCCCTCGCTGCCTTTCTCCATTCCCAGCTCCTCAACCCCCCCTTTGCCTTACTCTGCCCCCAGCAACCCCCCCCCCCCTCCCGCTTGCTGTATTTCTCCCCTCCTGGCTCTTTTCTACTCACTGCATTTATCCCCTCCCAGCTCTTTCCCCTCTGGCTACCTAACTTGTGCCATTACCGAGTGAATGTAAAAATGATTCTGTATCTCTCATATATAGAGAACTTGCTGACATTTCAGCTCTGGGCTGTTCTTATGGTTGAGATCAGTCTGATATGAGACAGGCTAAGGTTCTCTCTATATTTGTTCCTGATGAGCTAAGACTAGTGCCATACTCAGTGTTTTGGTGTGTGCTCCCTCTGCTAGCTATTTGTCCCGTCCCCTTAGTCCTCCTTACCCTGTGACAGGACTGCCAGCAGCAGGACACACACAGCGATCATCACCTTCATCGTGGTAGTCATCTCAGACAGAGTGATGCAGTGCGAGTCATCTCTCTATATATTGAGGTCTCCCACACCCTGTTCTTTCTGGTAATGTCACACACCCATCTACACCCTCGCTCCAAAACATCAGCCACACCTGTCTCTTAACCACCGAGACAGAGAGTCACGCAATGAGACCTACATCTTCAGAATGGACTGACAATATACAACTTGCCTAACACGTGCATGGCTGGTATATTTTGCCCCCAAATTGCAGCATGTAGAGAAATAAACCCAAAGAAAGGTTGCGCCAAAAATGAAATAGATAAAAGTAAATAAATAACAAATGCAATATAAAATAAAAGAGTAATAAAAATAAGAATAAAAAAATAAAAAATAATGGGTAAGTTCCAATGGGTATCAGGGGATCGGATGAATATAGTCACTAATTCCGCTGTGGGGGTGATTTCTTTTGTTGTAGTAGTTCACACCGTCTCGTGATATGGAAAACACAAGAAGAGAGGACCAATCGTGCGGAGTGTATATAATTAATGTGACAATATTAAGACATATATATTACACTCACACTTGGATGAGCTATAGCCAGCTCAGGGTTTGTAGGCATATAGCGGAATAATCCCCGCTTACAGGATATGTTGGTGCTTGTCCTCCAGGGGTTTTGTCCAACTCTCAGATGAAGAGGGAGATAAAAACAGCAGATAGTGCTCTCTGATAATATATATAAGGTGGTGAATAAAATGAGATAAAATATACTCACAAGTAAAGTGCAGGTCTCACTGCAGTTCAGAAATAGCGTTAGTGGTATAATCCCCACTTCAGGATACGTAGTTTCAAATGCCAGGAAAAAGTTGAAATAGTAAAAATTATAATAGTGTGCAAAAAATTATAGTGGTACAAATGTCTAACCAAAAATCATTTATTTTATAAATAACACAATATATAAATAACCATAACGCGTTTCACCGCTGGGGCTTTATCAAAATGGTATAACATATATCCTGGCACATGAATAGTATATATTGGTACACTAGTACTTTAAAAAATGGCGCCAAAATGACATCATTACTTGGTAGCCAATTAAAATCATACATTTTGCATATAAAAAAATCGAATATAAAATAGAAATTAAAATGTTAAACAGAGGTATGTATCCTTAATAAACCATATGTCCTATTCTTGTGAGGTAGTTTATTCACTAAAACGAAGTTGCAAATCTTAAATAAAAACAGATTTAAAAAAAGACGCGTCACGTGACTCGCATAGCACCTTGGGAAATGTAGTGCGGGAGTCACGTGATCGGCGTCTGTAAAATGGGTGGGGAGGGAAAGCCTGATGCGGCAGAGCAGCCGTCCTGTTAGTGGGCGGCATGATTAACATGAAGGGCGGATCTAAAAGCAGCACGTGACCTGCGGCCAATGGGAGAATGGTACGTGGGTCACGTGATCGGCAGATCGGCGAAAGGGCGCATGGGACATGTAGTTAGGCGCGCCCTTTCGTCCATAGATAGCTAATAACTTGCAATTTAAAGATTTAGAACCAAAATAAAGAGAATTGGTAGAATACATCATGGATGTAAATGGATTTGATTGAGAGTGCATAATAGGTATAAAAAGAGAGACAATAAATAAATTAATATACCATACACTGACAGGTTAAACACATCATATATATACACATAAAAAAAAATGGATATGATAATACAGATAGGGGAATCCAAATTAATGTATAAACATCTTAAGGTGTGTAAAATCATCATGACATATAAACACATTTAAGAAAACAGATATTAATGGGAATAATTTACTAAAATAAAATAAAAAATAGAAAGAGACACATCTTATATAAGTGTAGGAAAGCTACATGGGGAGTTAGTAACAGTGGAAGTCATATATATTTTAGGTTTCCGTTAAAATGCATAAAATAAACATATTTTATCTTGTATATTTATGATGCACATAATTGTGACAATGCGGTCAGGTTGGGGGTATTCTAGACTATAATGCCGTAGGTAACAACTATGAATAGGATAGCCCCAACATGACAGCGTAAAAATAAAAGGTGATAAAATGATATATATAAAAGTCCAATCGATTGTTATAAAAAATTAAATAAATCAAAGTCAATGTTTAAGCCTTGGGGGGTTAGAGTTTGTAGATTGAACACCCACTCCATTTCTAATCTTCCTAATACATTTTTTATATTGCCACCTCTCCAGGGCAATTTACATTTTTTTTATTCCTATACATTTAAGACATTTTCGATCCCGATTATGTTTGACAAAATGCTTGGACACAGAATGGTTGAATTAATGACTAAATTAATCCGATCTCCTGATACCCATTGGAACTTACCCATTATTTTTATTTTTTTATTCTTATTTTTATTACATTGCATTTGTTATTTGTTTAATTTTATCTATTTTATTTTTGGCGCAACCTTTCTTTGTTTTTACTGTCCATTTCTTATATAGAGGGTTAGAGGGTTACCCTCTATAGCGTCGCTGCCTGTTCAGTATATTATTAGCGCTAACCTAATACCCCTTCTTGTAGAGAAATAAATCCACTTACGGTCAGAAGGAAAACAAAAAAAACCTTTTATTGATATGTGACCATCTCAGGCAGTGCTCACCCGATATTTTTGAGAATTTTGTAATTATGTATAAAATGGAATTTGAGTGGCATCTGGATAGCGCAGGAGGAAGGGTAAGATGTATGCTTTACATACAGTGCAGTACATGGGTAATTCTGTATGAAGATATACAGTTGTGATCAAAATTATTAAACTATTCAGGTTTATTGTCAAAATGTACACTTTCAGCTGTTTGCAATGAAACAATCAAACAAAAGCAATTGAAATAGCTCAACACAACGAATGCTTCAAGGGGTGAAACATAGAAACACAAAATGTGACGGCAGATAAGAACCATTCAGCCCATCTAGTCTGCCCAATTTTCTAAATACTTTCATTAGTCCCTGGCCTTATCTTATAGTTAGGATAGCCTTATGCCTATCCCACGCATGCTTAAACTCCTTTACTGTGTTAACCTCTACCACTTCTGCTGGAAGGCTATTCCATGCATCCACTGCCCTCTCAGTAAAGTAATACTTCCTGATATTATTTTTAAACCTTTGCCCCTCTAATTAAGACTATGTCCTCTTGTTGTGGTAGTTTTTCTTCTTTTAAATATAGTCTGCTCCTTTACTGTGTTGATTCCCTTTATGTATTTAAATGTTTCTATCATATCCCCCCTGTCTCGTCTTTCCTCCAAGCTATACATGTTAAGATCCTTTAACCTTTTCTGGTAAGTTTTATCCTTCAATCCATGAACCAGTTTAGTAGCCCATCTCTAAACTCTGATTATTATTATTATTTTTTGTGGTTTCCCCAAATTCAATTGAAAATGCTGAATAATGACGTCTCCAGTCTCAAAATGATTCAACCCCTTCATGGCAAGCATCTTAAGTACTTAGTAGAGCACCCTTTTGCTTTTATGATCTGCTGCAAACGAGATGCATAGTCAGACCCCAGCTTCTGGCAGTGTTCCTGAGGAATCTTAGCCTATTCTTCAGGAGCAATGTCCTCCAGTTCACAAATATTCTTGGGTTTGCGTGCTGCAACCACCTTCTTCAAATCCCACCATGGAGTTTTTTAAGGGGTTCAAGTCAGGTGACTGATGGCCACAGGTCTACTTCTGCAACCAAGCCTTGGTGGAATCTGAGGTATGCTTGGGATCATTGTCTTGTTGGAAGGTCCAATAACGCCCAGGATTTAGCTTCCTCGCAGATGGTGTGACGGTTTCTCCTATGATTTCCTGGTACTAAATCCATCTTCCCTTCCATACGCTGCTGGTTTCCAGTGCCAGAGGATGCAGCAGCCCCAGAGCATCACCGAACCACCACCATGCTTAATTGTAGGCAGTGTTCTTTTTGTCATATGCTTCATTCTTCTTCTTCCAGACATAAGCTGATCCATTGGGTTCGAAAAGTTCCAGTTTTGCTTCATCGCTTCACAGGACTTCTTCCCCAAACTTCTGTGGCTTATTTATATGATTTGGGGCATATTGGAGCCGACGTTTCATGTGGTTTTGGGGACAGTAGTGGTGTATGTCTTGAAGTTCTGGCATGGAAACAGCCTGTGTTTAGTATGCGTCTTACTGTGCTCACTGAAACCTCAGTGCCTGCTGCCACCAAGACTTGCTGCAGGTCTTTTGCAGTTATTCGAGAGTTTTTCCCAACCTGCGTTCTGCGAATAATAAACTAAAGATAGTTGGAACAAGAAATAATATTCCGTTCACATGTATAGCCGCAACACCAAATTATCTCAGATATGCCAAAAAAGATTGTTGCACTTGTGAGTCATTCCATCGTTAAATGAACAGGATTCTTACCACACTGCTGGACTTTTTCCAATTATGGATAATGTGTCACAATAGGTGCATGTAGGTGTGCACACATAGATAATCCCAAATAATTCACAGAAAATTATGTATACGAAAAGAGTGCACATTTATTGATAAAAAGGGTATGCATATCAAAAAGCCATGGTATCATGCTGTCACTGCAGCCCTCACAGGCATATCACACCAAACCATGGCAATGAGATGACACAAATTTCCCAGCAAAAGAGAGAGAAAGAAAATATATATTTGAAAAATATCAATTTACCATTCTACCTGCAACTGCCAGACAGGGGAGAGACCACCCATGAGAGAGCACCCTTCCTTGAAAGGTTGAAACAACGTGTCCAGGGCTTTTACACTCTTTTTCGGGGTGGTCTCTCCCCTGTCTGGTAGTTGCAGGTAGTACGATTGTATCAAATTCTGTAGAGATTTAAAAAAACTAAAAGTCTGGATAATTTTTTTCTTCGAGAAGCACAGACTATTATAGGGTATAATTCATTTTGGAATCTTTTCCCTGTCTGTGCATTATATCTTACTCTAGTGACTCTCTGAATTGTGCAGAGCTTCCATAGCATGGTGATTTATGTAACAAATTGCACACGTTCACAGCAGAAAACGTTCATCAAAGAATGGATCCAGAAATAAAAACAATCCACAGGGGAAAAAAATACTGTAATGACACGTCTGCATCGATTCTCTTTTTATTTCTAAAAAACAAATCTAACTTCTAATCGGGCAAATCAGTCTGGACTAATATAAAATATAATACTAATATTACAATAATAATAATACAAGCCATAATAGTTTGCTAAAAAAAAGGCATAAAACTCACATATTGAAGGACGGATAGGATTACCCTACGTCAATACATATCCTGTTCTTTATCAACAATAAAACATTTATTAAAAAAGTGGAGAAAAAACACAATTTGTAGAAAACTTCCATATCCCCAGAGCAATATTGAAAGATAAGTTGTTTGCCCTTATTTTGAAAACACGGCTGCCTGAGAACTCTCATATTCTGTTTCAGTTGCAATGCATTGCTTCGGGCTCTCCCTAAGGTAAAAGGGTAATCCAGACGTGGACCCCATGCTCGCGGTGCTTAGAGGGGTATCACTGGCCCAAAGAAGGACAAAACGATCGTTCGGGGCTGCTGTATCTCTCGTGTGTGCGTTATGGGTGGGATCAGTCTGATAAGCCTTGGAAGAGGTTATCTCTGTAATGGCTCAAGTGAGCAAACACTAGCTTGAGATCTGAGTGGGGGCCCACCGAAGGGCAAGTTACTAGGTTTCTCTAAGTTTTTGTCCGTTCTCAGAGTTCTCCTATTCTCTGGTTTTGTTTCTTGTAATAAAGGAATGAGATTTAGTGCATGATATCACATGTACGGTACTCCTATCAAACGTGGCAGTTCACAAACTCGTCAATCCAGCCTGGAGATACTGGATAACCATGTTGCTTTACAAGTGAACACGTGAATGTGGGTCTGACCTACTTTTGTGTGTGCTTTACATGTTAACACATGTAGATTGGGTGTCAATGGCTACATGTCATATAATTAGTTCCCAAATAAGATTTCTTATTTATTGTGTCCTCTATCAGGATTAGTGTCAATGAGAGAGATTGATGGGGAAGAGACAGGGATGTAATGGAGCTTCCTGTACTCTGGTTGGGTACCTCCGCCGACGGATGCTCCTAGTGCTCACCGAGGACTCCAAGCACTCCACCAGACATCATCAGCACCGCAGTCCCCACATCCAGTGTTACAGGTTGGCTGGGAACTCGCCGTCCTCTACCCACTCTGGACCTACGACAAGGCTCCAGGTTCCAGTGTGTGAACCTCTCCTCCGAGAGAGTAGCAGGAACAAGCTCATAAAAGAGCTTAGTGATTATAGCCCAGGGGAGTATACAGAGTATAGCAAACCCCCAGTGTAGATGCAGCCTTTTCCCCCACACATGAGACAAGGCTCTATGTTGAGGGTAAAACTGGAACTCAGCAGATCTGAGGGTTTATTATACAGCTTGGTCTTTTATACCGTTTTTCCCACAAGGTTACCACCCAGGTGAACCTTGTGGGGCACAGGGACACAGGAACAACAAGCCAATAAAAACATAGTTTTACATTCAGTCACTCCCATACAGTGTACACAATCCCTCCCCTATGCCTGTGATATAATTAATGAAGACAATGGACTAACTCAATTAACTCTAAGCAGAAAAAACATACATTTTTACAAACCCCATAAAGTACCCCAAAATACAACATATCCCCACAAACCCCACAAAGTCACATCCTCTGATAGCCCTGATCTGGGTGACCAACATATCCAAAATCCAACCCAGATCGGTTCAGGAATTTCCTGGAAGTCTTATTTTTGCTCCACCGTGCACATGGTTCCATGCCCAAAACAGTTCCATACACTCAACGACAAAACACTGCTGGACAATTTAAGATGGCCGCCGTCACATGTTTGAATCTGTTCCAGTTAAAAGTCCAAGGGGCAGAAACAGCACTTTTGAACATGGGTCTCACAGGGTGAGGGAGACAGGGTGAGAGAGAGACTGAGACTTGGGAGACAGGGTGAGAGAGTCTGAGAGAAAGGGTGAGAGAGACAGGGGAGACAGGGTGAGAGGGAGACTGAGGGGGGAGAGACTGGCAGGGAGAGGTAGGGTGAGAGACTGGGTGAGAGGGAGACTGAGAGAAAGGGTGAGAGAGAGACTGAGGGGGGAGAGACTGGGTGAGAGAGACTGGCGGGGAGAGGCAGGGTGAGTGAGAAATGAGAGAGACAGAGGAAGAGTGAGTAAGTAAGATGGGGAGATGGAGAGAGAGAAGAATACATACATTTGGAGCTGTTGCCTCTATCTGATTCTCAGGACCTACTTTCGAGTTGCTTGGTTCAATGGAAGAAGGGACATGTTAGAGTAACCTGCTTAGTAAAGGGCCTTCTCCATTTTTAAAACCTGCCTTAAAGAAGGAGTTGTCAGAGGGGGTGACCTGACTGTCTGGGGGTAGAATGGCCGCAATGGACCCTGGTGTGAAGTAAGGGGAGGAGTAAAGAATGACCTATTGGGAAATGTCTGAATTCCAAGTCAGGAGTCAATCACCCCTGTTTCTGTTACAATTGGTGGCAGATTTGGGACTTCCCTCGTCCTGTCTCAAGGCTCTGTTCTCAGCCCAATATTGTTCTCTCTTTATACTGCCTCTCTTGGGAGACGTATTAATTCCTTAGGATTACGCCACCAACTGCACGCCGATGACACCCAGATCTATCTTTCCTCCCTGATCTCTGCCCCACTGTCCTAGAACGCATCACTGCTTGCCATTCTTCCATCTCAGATTGTATGTCTTCCCGCTAATTCTGAGCTGATCCTCCTAATCCTCCTCTTTCACTCTCCCTGCAAGTTGATGGTATCCGAATCAGCCTGTCTTTGCAAGCTCACTGTCTTGGTGTTATCTTTGATTCTGACCTTACAACATCCTGATGATCCCATCATCAAAACGTTGCACATTATCGCCCCTTTTTTACGCAAAGAAGCGGATTCTCCTTTGCTGCTAAGTAGCTTGTTTATGCTCTAGTAATTTCTCGCATGGATTACTGTAACTCTCTCCTAATTGCCCCTCCCAAAAAAACATACTGCCCCATTACAATCTGCAATGAATGCCGCCAGGCTGATTTTTCTCCCCTGTTGCTCCTCATACCTTGCCCATCTATCAGTCCTTACATTGGCTCCCGGTACGCTGAAAGATTCAATTCAAAATACTAACCCTTGCCTATAGAAGCTCTTAACAACTCTAACCCCCCTCTACCTTCCCGCTCGCTACATTCATTCGTACACCCTTTCTCGGCCACTTTACTCTGCCGATGACCCTCTCCTGTCTGCTGCTTGCACCGTTATGGCTCAGTCCTTATGAAACAGCCTGCCTCCCACCCTCTCAATCAGACTCTACCCTACTCTAAAATCCTTTAAAACTCCAGAATAGCCTCTGGCCTCCCAGGGTAACTGTCATTAATTAGCAGGTCCATTCTCCACCTCACTCTCACCATCTGATTCTGCCTGTCTCACACTTTCACCTGGCTCCTATCCTACAAACTGTCCTTTGTATTGTGTAGGTATTCCCACCTCTTGTAGATTATAAGCTCATTCAAGCAGGGTCCACATCAAAATATTGTTCCTGTGAAAATCTGCATTCGTTCTTCTTATTTGTTGATAATTTCCAACCTAATTGTGTTGTATGCACTGCAGAATAAGTTGGTGATTTATACATTCTAATAATAAGAAGAATGCACCATAGTTGATGATGTCAGGTCATCTTATTGTCTGTACATTGTAAACTTGTCATGTATTACCTGTCGCTATATAAATAGTTGTAATTGTGATATATTTGGCTCTGCATATTACTCTATGGTGGCATCAAGGACCGGCCAGGGTCTTTCATGATAATCTCTTACTCTCTGAAAACTTTTATCACAGGGACCAGTACATTATGAAACACAGGTCATGTCAAACCAACCTAATCGCATTCTATGAAGAAGTAAGTAGAAGTATAGATAAAGTTGTTGCTGTGGATGTGATCAATTTGGATTTTGCCAAGGTATTTGATACGGTTCCTCATAATAGGTTAGTGTTCAAACTAAGAGATATTGGTCTAGACTTTAGACGAAAATGTGACGGACTGCCTCGCATCCCGATTGGGCACCTCCGTCAATCATTGCTCCCTAGTGCTCACCGAGTACTTCCAGCACTCCACCAGACACCATGAGCACCGTAAACCCCACGAACCGCCACAGCTTGGTTGGGGTCTCGCTGTCCTCCACCCACCCTGGACCCAAGACTAGGATCCAGCTTTCAGTGGGTGAACCTCTCTTACTCCAGAGAGTATCACAGGAAAAGCTCTTATAAGAGCTAGTGATTATACTCAGGGGAGTATTGTGATATAGCCATCCCCAGAGTGAATGTAGTTCTCCGATCCCCCAAACATGAGGCATTACTTCATAAAGGGGTAAAACAAACTCAGTTTAATGGGAGCCACACTGGCCTTTTATACAAGTCCCTATGCAAGGGGCACTCCCACATGGACCTTGTGGGGGACTACAATACAAAGAAACAGACACGACACTCCCATGTACAAACATACAATCCCTGGGATTGTAAATTGACAGACTGGGCACTAAAATGGCAGATGAAATTTAACGTAGAGAAATGCAAAGTTATGCACTTCAGGGTAAAGAATGCACAAGCAATGTACACCCTAAATAGGGATAACCACACACAAGAATGATTTGGGATTTGTTACAGACAACCAGGGCCGCCATCAGGGCATGACAACCATAATGGGGAGCCCGGACTGCTCTGGGAGTCCCGGGCCCCACATTCCATATGTGCACATATAGATAGTGATTATCACTATCTATATGAGCACCTGCGGGCCCCGGCTACCTGTACAACGTGGACGGAGGTCAACCAGCACCATCTTAACTTTCCAGCAGATAGTGTGCTTCTGTTTTTGGTTCCTTTTCATATTCTGCTATTAAGCGAAGCTACCAAGAAAGTCCCATTCCAGGACTAGAAGATCTATTGCCACCTTTGAGACTGTGCCGTACCATTTGGTATTTTTTATTCTTTTAAGTTTTATTGTGGACTTTTTATATCCTGTGGGTTTTTTATTGTCCTTATTATATACTATTGTGTTTGGAGTATTTTCTTGGCCCTACCTGTATATTGTGGTTTGACTTGTTCTAGTTTTCTTGGGGGTTGGAGGGATTCTCCTATTATCCGGTGAGCTGCCTCCCATCCTAGTGTGCTTAGTTTGATTAGTGATGTTCTGTTCCTTGTTCGATATTGAAATAGAAGATCGTTTTAATGAAGTTTTAAATATGCAAAAGAAGGATTTATTAAAATATAGATAAAAAATCTGTCACGGGTTCTCTAGGCTATTGTCACTGTTCCTTCAATCCTCCACTACTCCTAGTTATGGATGTGATGAATAGTGTGATAGCTCTATTGATCTGTGCGGAGTTTCCCCAATATAATGGACTCAACCAGTCATATTGGATAGAAGATGAACTGAAGATATATAACCTGATACGTCTCCTAGAAAGATAATCCATTGAATACATCAATTAGAACTACGAACAGAACACGTTCTACATACTGTGTACACTCCATACTAACAGAGCCTTTCACCATAACTTATGGAACTCGTTTGTCCATGGATTATCTTTCTAGGACACGTATCAGGTTCTATATCTCTCTGTGGATTATATTATATGGGGGATTGTATGTTGTACCGTTCGATGCCCTTTAACTATTTGTAATACTGTGGGATGTCGAGCACTTTGGATTTTTTGGCACATCTGACGTTTGATGCTCAGGTCTCATGCTCCTATTGTTTCTATACTTTGTGATCTGACCTTTTGTAGCAATATTAATAAACACATTTTATTTTCTGCAAATGCAATATGTGGAGTGCGGTATGGTATTGATTTTCCTGAGGAATCTACCTTTGCTCGTTTACTCTGTTTTGAAGAATGTGTCAGGAATCTGACAGTCGGCTCCTTAATTCCTGCAGTCAAGTTAGCATTCGGCATCTCTGAGGAATCACCTCCTTCAGTCTCTACACAAATGTTCTCTTTCCATCACTATAGCTGGCTGGGTAGGCTTGGTATCTCCACCTCTCTGCGTCATGAAAGGATTCTTTCATTTCAGGCTGTCTCGGGCCACCATATACATGTAGGGGCCACCGTTATAATAGGTATATAGCCAAAGGCACTCTTTTATTCTATCCCTTGAAGCAGAGGAAGAGGAGACCATTGTTTGAAGTTAATTTATAAAACTGACAATTTCTATTGAAATCTGCACTTTTTGCAAAATGAAAAAACAAGCTACAGTGCACTAGGGGTCTGGAGTGACCCTTTAAGTTGTTCTGGGGTGACTTTTTTACTTTCATTGGTTAAATAGTTTGAGTTAATTGTTCAGTTAAAGTCTGTACAGTAAATAGGACAGCTACTTAAGAAGAACTCTTGCTTAATTAAAGGTGTGCTCCGTCTGATATGTGACTAAGCTTCACTCGGGAGCAAAAACATGTTTAAACCTGATGGGGAACTAAGTACAGGGATCTCCGTGTTCTCGTATTCAATGTATTAAAATGGGCTGTAACACTATCAAGTGGAGACTGTAATCAGCTATAATTAGTAACTGCTCATAATTCCAGATTATTCGGGTGCACTAAGTGCCCAGTGGTAAGAATAGGTCATCACAAAATGTCAAATCACATCAATCTAAGCCAATTGTAGAACACCATTTGGAAGTGAACGTGTTTTGAGGCATTTCTTTGGGAATTATGAGCCCCTGTCAATTCTATCGCAGATAAATACACAAGATTTAATGTACAGGTAGGTTGTCCTGTGACCACATCCCTTACTGCGCCCCCGGCCTCCCTCCCCCAGACCACTGGTCAGGGTTCCCGACTCACATAGAGAATGATAACTGAACTCTTATTATAAACGGTCTTCCTCTCTGCTCTGCTTTTTGGACCCCCTCCAATATCACTTGGGCTGATAGCGTTCCAGACTGTTTCAGTCATGTGTGCTGGGGGTTCAACATTGTCAATATCTCTGGATGTGCTGTGTTTTACCCATCCAGGGTTCTACCACAATAACTACTTCACATCACTGAAGTGGCTAGGGCCGGACTGAGAAAAGAATTCGGCCCGAGCATTTTTTAATCACAGCGGCCCCCTGAGAAGGGGGCGGGGCAGATGTTGTGTGTTTTGTCATCATTAATGACAAACACGCCCCCTCTCAAAGTGAGCATGTTGGTTCAATGCTCTTCCAGGGCAGACCATGCGCAGAGCTCTGCTGAAGAGCTCTAGCATGAGAAAAAAGCCCTGTATTTGTTCTGCAAATTTAATAACATGCTTGCACTGTGTTTCCTTGCAACTTGTCTCTGGTGTCTCAATAAATGGATACCAGGAGACAAAAATGTCAGGAAAGAGTATTGTGCTGTGTTTGGAGCCTGCTTGTGGGATTGCGTGTGTGTAGAGTCAGCTGATTGTGGTGTGGTATTGTGTAATAAGGTCGGTTTTAGTCATGTTATGTTTGTGGTGTAATGTAATGCATATGTGGCTAGGGAGAATGTGTGTATAGGGGATGTAGTAAGTGTGTGCATACAGGCTATAGTGTGTGTGTGTGTGTGTGTGTGTATGTATAGGTGATGTAGTGTTTGTAGAGAGTGTGTGTTTAGGGGTGTAGTATGTGTTTGCTTACAAGGAATCTAGTGTGTGTATAGGGGATCCAGAGTGTGTATGTTAGGAGTGTAGTGTGTGTATGTATATATATATATATATATGAGTCTAGTGTGTGTTTGAAGGACCCAGAATGTGTCTAGGATATCTAGTGGGTGTGGATTCTGAGTGTATATAGGGATCTAATGTGTGTATGTGTGTAGATGATCCAGAGTTGGGTAAGGGATCTAGTGTGTGTCTGGAATGTAATGTGTTTAGGGGTGCAGTGTGTGTGAGGGGTGCTGTGTATATATATATTTGGAAGTATTGTGTATGTGTGTGCCTGCGGGCTAGAGTTCACTTTCGCTAGATCAGGGGCGTTGCCATGGCATCGCTCCGGATCTCGCTAAAGGAACCCGATGGAGCTGCAAATAGACCTCCGCCGGGTCCTCCTCCCCCTCCCCAGCCGCATGTCTACTCAAGTGGGCCGTTGAGGGAGACCTTTGATCTCCTCACCGGCCCTTCATGGAAAACAGTGGGGCCAGCGCTAGGATAGTGCCTGCCCTGCATAGACCGGCAGGGGATGTCCTGCAACCTCCCAAGCCAGCCTCGGCCCATGGCCACTGCGGCCCCTTGGGCATTTGCCCGGTGTGCCCGATGGCCAGTCCGGGCCTGATTTACCTAGGGATGGGACAAACTCTTCCCGTATCACTAACACAGGTGCAGGCTACCTTCGGCATTCAAGATGTGGACTACATTTACCATAATGCTCTTACAGCCTACATCTGAAGTACCAATGGTTGCAATAACATATAGTTACCTTTTGGTAGGAAAGCACTGCCCAGTGGTTAAAGGTAGACTCCACTAAATCCCCAATGAAAACATGTATCCGTTTAATTATGCTTTTTTCATTGGAGTTATATCTAAAAACATCTTGTTAAAGCTGCAGAACTCATGTCTGCAGCCTTTGCCAGCCCTCCCCTTCTAACTCCACCCAAACTTTCTGTATCTGTCCAATCACAGACTCCCCAATGCATCTCAATGAGAAGTCTTTGCACGGCAGGTGCTCTGGGTAATTGCTGCCTCTTGAGTTTATCTCCCCTGAGCTAAACAAACCAGGAAGTAACCGGACTGGGTGTCTGACTGACAGGGGGTGGATCAAGGTTAATTTATAAAAGTGTAAATTTCTATTAAAACCTGAACGTTTTGTAGAATGAAAACAAGGCATGCTCCGTACACAACAAACTAAAATGTGTCCCTTTAATGTCCAATTCTTCCCTGCAAGGATACCGGGTTACGAGACACAGGAGGCTTGTATACAATAATTTCTATCATTCATGAGATCTCACCAAGGTTGAGGTGGGTTACAATTGATAACTAGTATGATAAACAGGTATTACAACCTTTTATTATCAGAACCAATGTCTCCATGTGGAGAAAATGCAATAATACTGTCATATGGTCCAGTGAACCTCAGACCAAGGATTGCTTACCAAAGGCAGCAGCCTGGGCCATTCTTGGATACTATGTAAGGGCACCGTCTTTAACCCGGACACAGGGGAACTGGAGTATAATGCTGCCTCAAGTAAATATCACAGGATCCGCACAGGCTGGCTCCACCGGCAGTCCCAGCCAATCACAGGGCAGGGTTGTAAGCTCATGTACTTTCAGCCAATCACATGAAATGTGTGTTCGAATCCAAATAGATGCAGTAATGGATGTGATCCGAGTGAATTCAGCCAATTACAAGTCAAAATCCCAGGAAGAGTCAGGATCCGAGTGGGTTCAGCCAATCACAGAATCCCAGGAAGAGTCAGGATCCGAGTGGGTTCAGCCAATCACAGGGCCAGATTCAAATATCAGTTTCATGCTTCAAACTTTTGGTAAATGGATTCAACGTAGAGAAGAACTTTCTGCCAATCAGGTCCCTGCGACTGAAGCATGTGATCTGGGGTCTGCGGAGAAAGGACACAATGTAAAAAGGCACTGACTGTAGGAGACACCCCCCCATGACTCGTCAAACGTTACCCAGAACCACTAATTACCCAGCGCATAATACACATTACTGATTATTAACAGGTAACTAGCATACAAAATACAGGGCAGAACTGGAGTAACGAGCTGTGGGTAACATAGGGTTACTCACAGGTAGTAACTTGTAGCAGGCACGTAAAGCTTTCTTTAGAAGATGTGAACCTTCTGTTGTGTTTTCTCAATCCATAGACCATATGGAAAATAGAGGGAGAAAGGCAAACATAGTGTATTCCTTTAAAAATTCAAAGCTTTCATTTTCAAATTACACTTACAAGATGGATTCTTCAAGTTTTCATATAGTAAGGTGTATATCCAGACTTACGGTACGGTGTAACACAATACTCAGTTGGCAACCCTATAGCAGCTTATCAATCCATATACAAAAAATAACAAAATGATAACATGTAAGATGCAAAAAATATATATATATAAAATAGTAATATTCACTATGTCCTTCTCTCTGACTTCCTCAGGGCCATCTGATAGTGAGTACTGTCAGTCTCTCTCTTGGTTCCTTTTAAGGGTCCCGAGCGTGAATATCCAATACCCTTCCCTCTGTCTCAATCTCATAATTGGGTCTCCTCCTCTCTCGTCCAAAATGACCCGTTCCAAGCCAGTGCATACAAAATGATCAACATTGAAAGCAGGACATGCATTACAGTGGAGGTACAGAGTGTGTTGGGATTTTCTTTCTAATATTGTTACAATGCCTGGTTGTCCTCCCCACATATTGTATACCACATCCACATGTCAGTAAGTATATGACAAAAATCGGTTTTACAAGTAATGTAATCATTTATTTCAAAGCGTTTGTCCGTTTGTTTACTTCTAAAATGTAGAGTCTTTTGACACCCTTTGCAATCGCCACATTTATAAAACCCCTTTAAAATGGTTTTTTTCTTAACATCCTGCCTAAAGGTTCTCGGAGCGAATATATTTTAAAATTTTTTACTCTTCTTAAAAATCATTTCTGGAGCTGAGGGCAAGATATAATACCCTCAGCTCCAAAAATTATTTTTAACCCCTTCATGTCGGAGTCAGTAGTGCACGTTCTGATCAAAACTAAACGTAAACAAAAACTGGAATTTGCGCTATATGTCTGTTCACCCGTAGTTCCCCTCTTTCATATTAAATGCACCCACACTTATTATATATCATTTTGTTCAGGAGAAACAGGGCTTTAATTTATCATTAACTATTCATATATGGAACATAATTCATTCTGAATAAACATTTTTAAAAAAGTGAAAAAATACGATTTTTTCTAAAATTTGTATTTCCGTCTGACATTTTAGCTGTGAATGTCATAATACTGTTTTACTGCAAAAAAATGCACATATTTATAATCGGCAATGTCTCACAAGTACAACAGTATCCCCCATTAACAGGTTTTATGGTGTTTTGGAAAGTTACAGGGTCAAATATAGAACGTTCCATTTTCAAATTGAAATTTTCCAGATTAGTAATGTTACCTTTGAGACGATGTGGTAGCCCAGGAATGAGAATTACCCCCATAATGGCATACCATTTGAAAAAGTAGACAACCAAAGGTATTGAAAGTGGGGTATGTTTAATCTTTTTTAGTAGCCACTTAGTCACAAACACTGGCCAAAGTTAGCGTTCATATTTGTTTTTGTGTGAAAAAAGCAAAAAAACGAATATTTGGCCAGTGTTTGTGACTAAGTGGCTACTCAGAAAGACTGGACATACCCCACTTGCAATACCTTGGGTTGTCTACTTTTGCAAATGGTATGCCATCATGGGGGTTTTTCTCATTCCTGGGCTACCATACGCTCTCAAAGGCAACATAACCAATCTGGCAAATTTCAATGTCAAAAAAATGAAATGCAAGCCTTATATGTGACTCTCTAACATTCCAAAACACCATGAAACCTGTACATGGGGGGTACTGTTATTCTAGGGAGACTTCACTAAACACAAATATTAGTGTTTTAAAACAGTAAAACATATTACAACAATAATATAGTCCATAAAAGTGCCGTTTGTTTGTAAAAAATGCAAAAAAACTTCACTTTTACTTAAAATATCATCGTTGTAATACAATTTACCAATTTGAAACACTAATATTTGAGTTCAGCGAAGTCTCCTGAGTAAAACAGTACCACCCATGTACAGGTTTTATGGTGTCTTGGAGAGTTACAGGGTCAAATATAGTGCTTGCGAATTAAATTCTCTGCACTTTCTCCCTGTGTTGTCAGGCATGTCAATCAAATTTTAATTAATCAAATCACCTAATTATGTTAAAAGATTACTTAAATATACACGTAGAATTTTAATATATATGCATTTATAGGTATTTAAATTCTCCGTGTATACTAATGTAATATTTTATGTAATTATATGTATTTATATATATATATATTTGCGGTTATTTGTATTTTATATATAGATAGATATATATAGAATGTCATTCTAAGTGTATTTTGTTACCAATATATATATATTAATAACAAAATACAGTTAGAATGAAATTACATTTGAATATATAATTTATATTACATTTTGTTTCAATATTTTATTTATTAATTTTATTATTTTATTTATTTATTATTGTAATTATATATATTTATATATATAATATATGTGTATATATCTATTATATATATAATATATGTATATTATATATATGTAACGTCATTCTAAGTGTATTTTAATACTAATATATGTACTTATATTAGTATTAAAATACACTATGTATGACGTTAAATATATATAATATGTATATATATTATATATATAATATATATACATATATTATATATTTATAAATATATTTATTTTATTTTACACAAGTTTTAATTATTTTTTTTATTACTTCCCACCAGCAGGGGGACTGTCTGATACTTCAGACAGTCCCCCTGCTGGCAGATCCATAGCCAGCTATAGGGGGCCATGTGATCGCTCTTTGAGAGCGATCACATGGCCCCCGGGGGCTTCTTTTGCCGTGGGGGGGCTGCCTGGGCTGTGAGGCAGTCCTCCCGAAGCGGAGCGCCGGTAAGGTAAGTATACCGGGCACTCCAGGGCTCAAAGCCGTTACCGCGTTCTATGCCGCCGCAACGGCTTTAAGGACCACTTAAAGCGGGACGGCATAGAACGCACTATGTTTGCCTTTTTCCCTCTATTTTCCATATGGTCTATGGATTGAGAAAACACAACAGAAGGTTCACATCTTCTAAAGAAAGCTTTACGTGCCTGCTACAAGTTACTACCTGTGAGTAACCCTATGTTACCCACAGCTCGTTACTCCAGTTCTGCCCTTTATTTTAGATTGTATTTTGTATGTTCATATAATAGAAGATAAGAGGAATCGTACAATCTTTAAACTATGTAAGGGTAATTTTACCACTTATATTTTCACGTGGTTTGGGGGTGCTATTGTAGATATATTTTGGTTATATATTATATTTCTATATTATTAACAGGTAACTAACTGCTACACAGCATCAGCCATTTAACACCAGGTTCATTAAATGTCAATAGACACACACTAGACCTCAGCCAATACTTGGGATGTCAAATTTACTGGTCTGTAGTCACCCGATTGCCATACACTCACCAGTAGCGGTGGGATCCCAACACTCTCTGCTACCTGGAACGCCAGCTGAAGATTTTTCCTCTGAAAAATAACATTTCCCTCAATGTGAGAAGTCGTGCATGCGATCAACTGCTCAGTGAATGAATAATCAGTGATTGAAGGAATTAACAAGTGAATGATCAATTAGTGATTGAATGAATTAATGCGTGAATGATCAATCAGTAATTGAATTAATAAGTGAATGATCAATCAGTAATTAAATTAATAAGTGAATGATCAGATTCAATGAATTAATAAGTGAATGATCAGACATTGAATTAATTAATAAGAGAATGATTAATCAGTTCTTTCAGCCTGAGAATGTAACCATTCATTCTGAGAATATACCTATTCACCCGGAGTATTTACCCCTTCACCTCAAGAATCTGTTTCTTCCTCCTGAGAATCTATATGTGCTCTAACAAATCTAACCTTTCACCCCATGCATCTACCAAATCACTCTGAAACACTGTCCATTCGCCACAAGAATCTGCTCCTTTTAACTTTCGATGCGGAGAAGGCGTTTGATATAATTCATTGGGGTTTTCTTAGGGAAGTCATGTCGCGATTTAATATTCCAGATCCTTTCATCAGGGCTGTGTTTGCTTTATATTGCAATCCTACAGCTCGAGTATATGCCACTAGCTTTGTTTCTGATAGTTTTACTTTATCCAATGGAACCAGACAGGGATGTCCATTGTCACCACTTCTTTTTGCGCAGGCAATGGAACCTTTGGCTGAGGCAACAAGACAGTGTACGAATATAGAGGGCATTGCGGTAGGAGACAGAGAACATAACATAGGCATCTTTGCGGATGACATTATGTTGTTGCTTACAAATCCTTTGACGTCTATTAAACCTCTAATATCCATCCTACAAGAATGCAGTGAAATTTCGTAGTATAAATTGAATACAAAGAAAACTTAGGCACTTTTTTTTTTCGTCCCATGGCAAGGATATTTTTAAAAGAAACTTTTGACTTCGACTGGAGGGATTCCTACTTATCTTACTTGGGAATTAATTTGTGCAAGAACCTGTCAAAGATGCATACTTACAACTTGAGATATTGAAAGGTGGTGAAGCCTTGAAATTTCATGGTTAGGCAGGATTAATTCAATAAAAATGACTCTCCTTCCCACAATTGTATATATTATTAGAGCTATTCCCCTAAACATACCATCCTCTCCTGGCATTCATTTGGAACAAAAAAGCATGTAGGATCAAATTGGCTATTTTGCAAAAACTCAGAGTTTATGGAGGTATGGGTTTACCAAACTTTATTCACTATTATTTGGCGACCAATGCTGCTGCGGCCTTTAAATTTAATATGGAGCATGCTCATCCTTTGTGGCTGGAGATGGAGACTGCCAAAATATTACCTTACTCCATTAAGGAGGTCTTATGGTTGCCCCCTGCTCTTCGGCCATGGATGGCAAACATGTATCCAACCATCAAAGCCACTATTAAAGCTTGTAGTGTTGTTGTAGTGTTATACACCAAGATTAACCCGTCCACTACCTGGTCCAGAGCTATCCCCTTATCGATGTTGCGACCTGCATTACCTGACGTAGACGTGGAATATTGCCTTTCCCACTCAGTCATATATATTAATGATTTACTTTTGTCTCATTTCTTTGTGACGGACCACTGGCACTCCAACCGAGTACCTCCGCCAATCGATGCTCCTAGTGCTTGCCAAAGACTCCAAGCACTCCACCAGACACCATAAGCACTGCAGACCCCACTTCCAGCAATGCACCTGCGCCGGGGTCTTGCCGTCCATCACCCACCCTGGACCCAAGACCAGGATCCAGCTTTCAGTGGGTAGACCTCTCCTACTCCAGAGAGCATCGCAGGAACAAGCTCTTACAAGAGCTTATACTCAGGGGAGTATTGTGATTATAGCAATCCCCAAGAGTGTAGTTATCCCGTCTCCCAAACATGAGCCAAGGCTTCAAGAAAGGGTCAAGCAGGTCTGTTTAATGTAAGCTAGCACTCACAATTTATACAATGCCCCTGGACCAATGGTACACAGGCACACAAGGGACACAAACCAATGAAAACAATACAACAATGTCTGACACTTCCACATACAGCACACAAGCCCTCCCTTCAGCCTGGGATATAATTAAAGCAGCTAATGCAATAACCTAATTACCCACAGGCAGAAAAAAACGCATTTTCCCCAAAGTATAGAAAAAAAACCAAAACACAACATATCTCCAAGAACATCCCTGGATAGCCCCAATCTGGTGAACAACATATCCAAAAATCACCCAGATCAGAGCAGGGGTTCAGGAAATTCCTGGAAGTCACATTTGACCAACCGCACGCACATTTTCATGCCCAAAACAGTTCCAGAGAATTAGCGGTCTATCTCCAATGTTAAGTTCTGTTCAAATAGACGAACAGAAACCCGGTTAGTGCAAATGTCAATGTTAAAGTGCCGTTCGTATTGTCGAACGGTGTTCGACTCTAGTCGAATGAGTTGAAATCTGGAGAAGGTAAAGTTCAGCGGTGTTCGTGCAGTCGCGTGTCTGTTTTGAGTTTCATGAACTCGACAACCAAACACCGCTGAATGCGTTCGACTGAATTAAAATGGCCACCGCCACATGTTCGTTTGTCGAATGGCGGCCACTTCGACTACTTCTGCACTTTGGCTGTATCCGAACTGCCACTTCAAAGTTGTAGAACTGCTCCAATATAATTTAAAAGGGCAATACATCCCAGGGGCCATAACACAGGGCAAGAGGCTGGCAAGCAGGCCTCTCCAAGTACAAGTGGTGAGAGTACTTTCGCCACATTCTTTTTATGTTTTGACCAGTTACAGGACAGATTTGGCCTGGACGCCTCTGTTGCCCCTATGCATAGACAAATGGTAAATTTGCTTAGTGAACACTTTAACATCTCGGATTAGGATCTTGAAGAACTTAAAGTAAACATGTCTAATCTAGAAAAGATAGAGCTCTCGGATCCTGACCGTAGATGAACCATGTTGTGGCGAAGCCAACCTCGCCACTGTGAACTGGAGGAGCCTGGTTGCCCGCCTGCTGCCTTTAGATTATGGGCCGGCAACTAAAGGGTTAATTTTGCTGTGCAGAAGGATTTATTTCTCCCTTTCTGCACAGCAGTTCGGTAGATTCCATCTACCGAACAAACAGCCGTTTATCAGCTTCCCCAGAGCCGTGGGAAGCCGGACGGCGCTGTTAATGGGCCACCCAGAAGCTGGAGTGTGCCCTCCATTTACCTCCCTGAAGCTGCGGTTAACCGCGGCTTAACAAGCGTGTGCCGGCAATTGACCACCCAGTAGCTGCGGTTAACCGCAGCTTAATTGATTGTTACTGGGTGGTCGTGGTTACACTTAGCCGCCACACGATGGCGGTGTTCCGGAGCTCCCCGGGCAGCCAGCGCTTGTCTGCCCGGCTTCCATGCACCAAACCCGGACACTTTTACGTGCAGGCACCGCTGAACCTCCAACTCCTGGTTCTATTCGTATGGATTGGGCGAATGCATGGAAATTCGGTAGTTTGGTTTATGTGAATGCTTTAACCCAGATAGCAATGCAATGGAGCCTGTTCGTGTAATTAAAGACTTTGGCTCCATGGCAATTAAACTGTATTCGTGTGGTCTGAGTGCCATTCACCTAATAATGTGCACTCAGACCTGAGCTATCTGGGGATATGCTACATGTCTGTGTTTTATGTATAAAATGTGTCTTTATGTATTTTAAAGTGATAGTCTGTTTTGTGTCCCCACGTGTGTAATGGAGTTTTGCCTTTGTCCTGGGAGATAATTGAATTACTTCTCTAATTATCTCCAGGACAGAGAGGAGGAAGCCAGGATGCATTGTGGGAAAGTATTGTGGCTGTGTGTACTAAAGTGATACATGTCTGTCTGCTGGTTCAGTCTCCCATTTGGTCCCTTAGGGGGAGTGTCCACCAAGTGGGAGACCTGCATAAATACTGGGCAGGTAGCCCTCAGTAAATCAGTTCCTGCTTAACCCTCAAAGCGATGTGTCTTCTCGTTCTTTGGGGGAATTGGATTGTATGCTTAGTGCCAGGAGTGTAAGCGGATTGTATGCTTTTCCTGTTCGGCTGATTCCAGTGTTCGTGTGTTTCCAGTTCGGGAGTTGGTGAATTCGTATAGTTTGCAGTTCGGGAGATTGGTGCTTGCAGTAGCTGCTGGTCTATGGGAAAGGGGATTATCGCCTAAACAGTTTTTATCCTCTTGTAAGTGAAACGGTCCGTTACACATGTGCTATGCAAACTTGGACTATATGACAAAGTGGGAAAGAGAACTGAATATGAAATTTACTTTTGAAGAATGGCATGGGCTCCTATTGGTGCTACGGAGCATAACGCAGTCTGTGGTGCTTCTAGAATCCCATTACACACTCATATATAGAGGGTACCTTACTCCTTCCAAATTATTTAAGTCAGCCTTAAGCCCTACTAATACATGCTGAAGAGGGTGCGAACAAGTAGGCACACTATTGGACATGTCCTAAATAACAACATATTGGGCCAATATACACGCACTCATACACCTTATTACAGACCAAATCCAACACATTACACCTGAATTGTGCCTCCTGAGGAAATTCCCAGAGCGATTACCTGGGGTTAAAATTATTATGTTAGGTCATCTATTAATTTCAGCTTCTTCAGCTATTCCCAGGTACTGGAAGTCTGACACCATTCCTTCCACGACAGAAGTCTTGTATAACATATTCGAGTCAAAGCGATGTGAACTAGCCTTTAGGACTCCCTCTGTGTTTTACTGGACAAGCTGGGAATGGGACGCCAAAGGCTGTTTTGGCTTATAAGTATCATCTACACCACATCCAACCAAACAGCACTATTTACAAATTATAACCTCAATCATATATATGAGCATTGAAATTGTTTAAAAATACAAGGCTTTTTAGTTGTTCAATATATTACTTTGTTTGTATGTGTGTGTGTATATGTGTGTGTGTATTGTAACAGAACCTTCCGTTAATGGACGCTTCCTAGCCTGCACCGAGGACCACAAGCACCGCACTGGACACCACAACCACCGCAGACTCCACAACCGCCGTAGCTTAACTGGAGTCTCGCCGTCTTCTGTCCACCCTAGATCGGCTTCTGTCCTCCAGGACCGTGTGGGGAAGACCTCTCCTCCTGGAGAGCGTATCAGGAACAAGCTCTTAAAAGAGCTAAGTGATTAAAGCTCAGGGGAGTATGCAGAGCATAGCAATCCCCAGTGTGATTATAGCAGACAAGGCTACGTATTGAGGGTCAAACAGGATCTCTTTTACTTGGCACCAAAGGGCCTTCTTTTATGCAGGTTTTCCCTACATAGGACCACCCACAGGGTTTTACAGAACAACCAATCACACACGTACATTACAGAAAACACTCCCAGCAATTATACACAAAATCCTCCCCTCTGCCTGTGATATAATTATGGTACACAATGGGTTAACATAATTATCACAAGCAGGAAAAATACAGTTTTTATACATACACTGTAACTTTAAAACCATACATCCAATCTTCATAAATTACATATTCAGAATCAGCACACTTTAAACATAAACACTCTCAAAAATCAGACAAATCCATCCAGTAGATAAAAAGTTAGCTGGGAGTCCTTTATGACCGACACATTTTCCTGCCCAAAACAGTTCCATAGATTTGGGCTGTGCGGTTGGTCTATTTTACACAGAAAAATGACTAAGTCCCATTCGAATGCACGAACGGGGCTGTTCGTGCATTTAGCTTAGTATAGCAGTGAGTTCAAACTGCCGAACGGGACTTAGTCTCTGCAGCTGAAAACGGAGTGTAGGAGAAGGTAAGGGTCAGCGGTGTTCGCGGAAATGTGTAGCCGATTTTAGTTCCATGGATTTGGCTACACATACCGCTGACCTCGTTCGAATGAACAAACATGGCCACCGCCACGTGTTCGTTTGTCGAATGGCGGCCACTTCGACTACTTCGGCCATAGTCGCAGGGGAGGAGGCAGGCAAGCAGGCCTCTCCAGGACAAAGTGGCGAAGGGCACTTCGTCACATGTATTTTATAGCAACGAATGATGTTAGTTGCAATTATTCCCCTGTAATTATTGTGATTAGTAATAATTTTTTTTTATTATTGTGTTATTATTGAAAATTAATTAATAAAAACATTTGAAAAGAATCTGCTTATTCACTCTGAGAATCTGCCCCTAGGTGTGGGTTCTGTGCAGTGACTGGGCAGAACATCGAGGGCCATTACCTTCTCTAGGGGACGAAGCTGTGCATATGGGATGCTCTGGGGAAGGTACGAGTGTAAGAGGGCGCAGAGAGCCATGCCGTCCGCCCAGGAGCTACTGAAATTTGTAATTACCACGTGCTGCAAAAAGAAAAATGACAATTATTTATTACACACAGAGCTTCTCAGATCTCACGCACAGAGCTTCTCAGATCTCACGCACAGAGCTTCTCAGATCTCACGCATTGCAGAGCTTCTCAGATCTCACGCACAGAGCTTCTCAGATCTCACGCACTGCAGCAGAGCCTCTCAGATCTCACGCACAGAGCTTCTCAGACCTCACGCACAGAGCTTCTCAGATCTCACGCACTGCAGCAGAGCTTCTCAGATCTCACACACTGCAGAGCTTCTCAGACCTCACGCACTGAAGCAGAGCTTCTCAGATCTCACCCACTACAGGGCTTCTCAGATCTCACACACAGCAGCAGAGCTTCTTAGATCTCACACAGCAGAGCTTCTCAGATCTCAGGCACTGTGGAGCTTCTCACACACTGCAGAGCTTTTCATAAACTGCAGAGCTTCTCACAAACTGCAGAGCTTCTCAGATCTCACACACAGCAGCAGAGCTTCTCAGATCTCATACACAGCAGAGCTTCTCACACACTGCAGAGCTTCTCATATCTCATACACAGCAGAGCATCTCACACACTGGAGAGCTTCTCTAAAACTGCAGAGCTTCTCAGATCTCATGCACAGCAAAAATTCTCACACGCTGCAGAGCTTCTCAGATCTCACACACTGCAGAGCTTCTCAGATAACTCAGAGTCTCTTACATGCTACAGAACCACTCATATGCTGCAGAGCCTCATGCATTGTGAGGAGGATAGTACATAGTGCAGAGCCTCCTGCCCTCCTCTCCCTCACCTTGTATCCACACGTACGGTCCTGGGCCCAGCGTAGAAACACTCCTCTTTTTGAGCCTCCATAGCGCCGAAAGAATGAGCCCGAATCCTCTATCAGATTCTCACTGGACATAAAAAACAAAGAGCAATGGGGGATTCTAAAAGAGTCAGTTTACCTATAACTTCGGTCTGCCTCCACCTGTCCCGTCTCCCTATAGTCTGCCTCCCCTGTCCTGTCTACCCCTGTCCCATCTCTCCATGGTCTGTCTCCCCCTGTCCCGTTTCTGCATAGTCTGCCTCCCCCTGTCCCGTCTCCCTATGGTCTGCCTCCCCCTGTCCCGTTTCTGCATAGTCTGCCTCCCCCTGTCCCGTCTTCCCATGGTCTACCTCCCCCTGTCCCGTTTCCGCATAGTCTGCCTTCCCCTGTCCCGTCTCCCTATGGTCTGCCTCCCCCTGTCCCGTCTCCCTATGGTCTGCCTCCCCCTGTCCCGACTCCCTATGGTCTGCCTCCCCCTGTCCCGTCTCCCTATGGTCTGCCTCCCCCTGTCCCGTCTCCCTATGATCTCACTCTCCCTGTCCCGTTTCCGCATAGTCTGCCTCCCCTGTCCTGTCTCCCTATGGTCTGCCTCCCCCTGTCCCGTCTCCCTATAGTCTGCCTCCCCTGTCCTGTCTACCCCTGTCCCATCTCTCCATGGTCTGTCTCCCCCTGTCCCGTTTCTGCATAGTCTGCCTCCCCCTGTCCCGTCTCCCTATGGTCTGCCTCCCCCTGTCCCGTCTCCCTATAGTCTGCCTCCCCTGTCCTGTCTACCCCTGTCCCATCTCTCCATGGTCTGTCTCCCCCTGTCCCGTTTCTGCATAGTCTGCCTCCCCCTGTCCCGTCTCCCTATGGTCTGCCTCCCCCTGTCCCGTTTCTGCATAGTCTGCCTCCCCCTGTCCCGTCTTCCCATGGTCTACCTCCCCCTGTCCCGTTTCCGCATAGTCTGCCTTCCCCTGTCCCGTCTCCCTATGGTCTGCCTCCCCCTGTCCCGTCTCCCTATGGTCTGCCTCCCCCTGTCCCGACTCCCTATGGTCTGCCTCCCCCTGTCCCGTCTCCCTATGGTCTGCCTCCCCCTGTCCCGTCTCCCTATGATCTCACTCTCCCTGTCCCGTTTCCGCATAGTCTGCCTCCCCTGTCCTGTCTCCCTATGGTCTGCCTCCCCCTGTCCCGTCTCCCTATAGTCTGCCTCCCCTGTCCTGTCTACCCCTGTCCCATCTCTCCATGGTCTGTCTCCCCCTGTCCCGTTTCTGCATAGTCTGCCTCCCCCTGTCCCGTCTCCCTATGGTCTGCCTCCCCCTGTCCCGTCTCCCTATAGTCTGCCTCCCCTGTCCTGTCTACCCCTGTCCCATCTCTCCATGGTCTGTCTCCCCCTGTCCCGTTTCTGCATAGTCTGCCTCCCCCTGTCCCGTCTCCCTATGGTCTGCCTCCCCCTGTCCCGTTTCTGCATAGTCTGCCTCCCCCTGTCCCGTCTTCCCATGGTCTACCTCCCCCTGTCCCGTTTCCGCATAGTCTGCCTTCCCCTGTCCCGTCTCCCTATGGTCTGCCTCCCCCTGTCCCGTCTCCCTATGGTCTGCCTCCCCCTGTCCCGACTCCCTATGGTCTGCCTCCCCCTGTCCCGTCTCCCTATGGTCTGCCTCCCCCTGTCCCGTCTCCCTATGATCTCACTCTCCCTGTCCCGTTTCCGCATAGTCTGCCTCCCCTGTCCTGTCTCCCTATGGTCTGCCTCCCCCTGTCCCATCTACCCCTGTCCCGTTTCCCTATGGTCTGCCTGTCCTGTCTCCCTATGGTCTGCCTCCCCCTGTCCCGTCTCCCTATGGTCTGCCTTCCCCTGTCCTGTCTCCCTATGGTCTGCCTCCCCCTGTCCCGTCTCCCTATGGTCTGCCTCCCCCTGTCCCGTCTCCCTATGATCTCACTCTCCCTGTCCCGTTTCCGCATAGTCTGCCTCCCCTGTCCTGTCTCCCTATGGTCTGCCTCCCCCTGTCCCATCTACCCCTGTCCCGTTTCCCTATGGTCTGCCTGTCCTGTCTCCCTATGGTCTGCCTCCCCCTGTCCCGTCTCCCTATGGTCTGCCTCCCCCTGTCCCGTCTCCCTATGGTCTGCCTCTCCCTGTCCCGTCTCCCTATGGTCTGCCTCCCCCTGTCCCGTCTCCCTATGGTCTGCCTCCCCCTGTCCCGACTCCCTATGGTCTGCCTCCCCCTGTCCCGTCTCCCTATGGTCTGCCTCCCCCTGTCCCGTCTCCCTATGATCTCACTCTCCCTGTCCCGTTTCCGCATAGTCTGCCTCCCCTGTCCTGTCTCCCTATGGTCTGCCTCCCCCTGTCCCATCTACCCCTGTCCCGTTTCCCTATGGTCTGCCTGTCCTGTCTCCCTATGGTCTGCCTCCCCCTGTCCCGTCTCCCTATGGTCTGCCTCCCCCTGTCCCGTCTCCCTATGGTCTGCCTCTCCCTGTCCCGTCTCCCTATGGTCTGCCTCCCCCTGTCCCGTCTCCCTATGGTCTGCCTCCCCCTGTCCCGTCTCCCTATGGTCTGCCTCCCCCTGTTCCGTCTCCCTATGGTCTGCCTCCCCCTGTCCCGTCTCCCTATGGTCTGCCTCCCCCTGTTCCGTCTCCCTATGGTCTGCCTCCCCCTGTCCCGTCTCCCTATGGTCTGCCTCCCCCTGTCCCGTCTCCCTATGGTCTGCCTCCCCTGTCCCGTCTCCCTATGGTCTGCCTCCCCTGTCCCGTCTCCCTATGGTCTGCCTCCCCCTGTCCCGTCTCCCTATGGTCTGCCTCCCCCTGTTCCGTCTCCCTATGGTCTGCCTCCCCCTGTCCCGTCTCCCTATGGTCTGCCTCCCCCTGTCCTGTCTCCCTATGGTCTGCCTCCCCTGTCCCGTCTCCCTATGGTCTGCCTCCCCTGTCCCGTCTCCCTATGGTCTGCCTCCCCCTGTTCCGTCTCCCTATGGTCTGCCTCCCCCTGTCCCGTCTCCCTATGGTCTGCCTCCCCCTGTCCTGTCTCCCTATGGTCTGCCTCCCCTGTCCCGTCTCCCTATGGTCTGCCTCCCCCTGTCCTGTCTCCCTATGGTCTGCCTCCCCCTGTCCCGTCTCCCTATGGTCTGCCTCCCCTGTCCCGTCTCCCTATGGTCTGCCTCCCCCTGTCCTGTCTCCCTATGGTCTGCCTCCCCCTGTCCCGTCTCCCTATGGTCTGCCTCCCCCTGTCCTGTCTCCCTATGGTCTGCCTCCCCTGTCCTGTCTCCCTATGGTCTGCCTCCCCCTGTCCTGTCTCCCTATGGTCTGCCTCCCCCTGTCCCGTCTCCCTATGGTCTGCCTCTCCCTGTCCTGTCTCCCTATGGTCTGCCTCCCCTGTCCCGTCTCCCTATGGTCTGCCTCCCCCTGTTCCGTCTCCCTATGGTCTGCCTCCCCCTGTCCCGTCTCCCTATGGTCTGCCTCCCCCTGTCCTGTCTCCCTATGGTCTGCCTCCCCTGTCCCGTCTCCCTATGGTCTGCCTCCCCCTGTCCTGTCTCCCTATGGTCTGCCTCCCCCTGTCCCGTCTCCCTATGGTCTGCCTCCCCTGTCCCGTCTCCCTATGGTCTGCCTCCCCCTGTCCTGTCTCCCTATGGTCTGCCTCCCCCTGTCCCGTCTCCCTATGGTCTGCCTCCCCCTGTCCTGTCTCCCTATGGTCTGCCTCCCCTGTCCTGTCTCCCTATGGTCTGCCTCCCCCTGTCCTGTCTCCCTATGGTCTGCCTCCCCCTGTCCGGTCTCCCTATGGTCTGCCTCCCCCTGTCCCGTCTCCCTATAGTCTGCCTCCCCTGGGTATGAAGGATTGGAAGGTAATGGTGTTACGGTTTGACACGTTTTAGTAAGAAATGTCACAGTGTTTCATGACATGCAGGGCAACAGAATTAGAGATTTATCAACAACTTTATGGTCACCAGGAATAAAGAAAGCATCTGGAAGGATACATGTTCACAAATGATCATTCCCTGCTTTTTGGAAGTAAATTGATCATTTAAAGACCTATTTGCCCACATGTTACTAAAACAGAGGTGGGGGAATATCTGCTAAATATTAAAAACTCGCCAGCCACCATCACAGGGCTGTGGCACCTACTTTAAATTTTAAGTTGGGCGACCTAATGACCTCAATATTAGGATGTCAGGGTCACCAGCGTGCTATGTGCTAATTATGGATATTTGGGTCTGGCTGGGTCTGAACCTGGGTCTCCTGCATCCAGTCAGGCACCTTGTCCTAGACTCCATGCATCTCTAGTTCCTTTTGGGTGGTTCCTGGGTTCATGCTGTCTGAATCTCTAGTTCTGGACATTTGCACACCTGTTCCTGGTTCCCTGATGATTGGCTGAGACTCCCTATTTAAACCCCGCAAGGCTGGTTCTCGTTGTCAGATCGTGTTTCCTGTTTGGTTTCACTGCTATTCATCTGACTCCTGGTTTTGATCCTCTGCTCGTCTACGTTTTCACCTGATTGCCGCCTGTCCTGACTTCTGATTCTGTTACTGACTACTCTTCTGGATATCCCTTGTCTGTACTGCGTTCCAGGAAGCACTGGCTATTATCAGCCCCAGTGCACTGTGTCACAGCCTTGGGGATTTCTGTCTTGAGTCCCCTCGGCCTGTGTCGAATTGCAAAGGGTGCCTCAACTCTGTGTGCCGGACTCCCACTCCAGGTAAGATCCCTGACCTAGGATGAGCGGGGCAAAATAGGAACTTTAGTTTAGAGTCATGAGGGATTTCTATGGGATTGGAGCCCCCTAGCCACAAGGGGAGGGAGGGGGGATACTATTAATTGGAGGGTAGATAATGGCACGTCTAACCTCCCCACATTTTATAATTAATTAGGGCCCCCACACACTGGCATGCATGGGGGCCAGGACAGGGAACAATGGCCCCCCTCTATTATTATATTAATATTGGACCACAAATATTGGAGCATGTATAAAGGGCGGGGAGGGGACGATAAATATTAGGACCTTATTGACCCCCATAGGATTTTTGGCAGCTAATTATTGCTCACACTGTAGAGGGTTTATAATTATTTGCCTGCAGGCCACTAGTGTTGCTGATAGTTTTATTTTTTTGCAGTCCGAATTCTTACTTTACCGAATAACCCTGATGGTGTATTTTAGGTACTCACGTAGCCTTCGATTCATTCAACAATGTCTCAAGGCTCCCTCTTCTCTCTTTGCGAGACCCAGAACCTGCATTATACAAACATCATTAATTAGCTTTTATGGCTTAGGGTTCCACCTGTCCTTGTGTTTGTCCATCTCCCTGTCTGTGTGTCAGTCCATCTCTATATCAGTCAATATCCCTGTCCATCTCCGTGTCTCTGTGCCTGTCCATCTCTGTGTCTCTGTGCCTGTCCATCTCTGTGTCTCTGTGCCTGTCCGTCTCTGTGCCTGTCCATCTCTGTGTCTCTGTGCCTGTCCATCTCTGTGTCTCTGTGCCTGTCCATCTCTGTGTCTCTGTGCCTGTCCATCTCTGTGTCTCTGTGCCTGTCCATCTCTGTGTCTCTGTGCCTGTCCATCTCCGTGTCTCTGTGCCTGTCCATCTCCGTGTCTCTGTGCCTGTCCATCTCCGTGTCTCTGTGCCTGTCCATCTCCGTGTCTCTGTGCCTGTCCATCTCCGTGTCTCTGTGCCTGTCCATCTCCGTGTCTCTGTGCCTGTCCATCTCCGTGTCTCTGTGCCTGTCCATCTCCCTGTCTCTGTGTCTGCCCATCTCCCTGTCTCTGTGTCTGCCCACCTCCCTGTCTGCTCATCTCTCTGCCCATCATCTTGTATGTCTGTCAATTACCCGCTCTGTCGCTTCGCCTGTCTACATGCACATGTTGTTGTTTTCATTGTGACGCAGTATCATACCTGTGTCATGCTGGGGCGCCTGTGATGGAGGGACACTCATCAGGCTGCTGGACTTGATAACAGGATCCTGAAATGAGAGATTGAATAGAGGGGGGTAGTGACATCTATATAACCTTCAGGGTATCTGTAAAACCTACTTGCTGTCTCTATAACCCGCTCGCTCTCTTTATAACCCGCTCACTATAACCTGCACACTATCTCTATAACTTGCTCGCTATGACCTGCTTGCTTTAACCTGCTCGCTATCTCTATAACCCGCTCGCTTGAACCTGCTTGATATCTCTATAACCTGCTCGCTATTAGCCACTCGCTATAACCTGCTCGCTATTAGCCACTCGCTATAACCTGCTCGCTATTAGCCAATCGCTATAACCTGCTCGCTATTAGCCAATCGCTATAACCTGCTCACTATTAGCCACTCACTATAACCTGCTAGCTATAACTTGCTCGCTACTACCCGCTCGCTCTAACCTATTAGCAAGCAAGTTATAGAGATAGCAATCTCTATAACCTGCCCGCTCGCTATAACCCGCTCGCGATGACCCGCTTGCTTTAACCTGCTTGCAATCTCTATAACCTGCTCGCTATTACCCGCGCGCTTTAACCTGCTTGCAATCTCTATAACCTGCTCGCTATTACCCGCGCGCTTTAACCTGCTTGCAATCTCTATAACCTGCTCGCTATTACCCGCGCGCTTTAACCTGCTTGCAATCTCTATAACCTGCTCGCTATTACCCGCGCGCTTTAACCTGCTTGCAATCTCTATAACCTGCTCGCTATTACCCGCTCGCTTTAACCTGCTTGCTATCTCTATAACCTGCTCGCTATTACCTGCTTTCTATCTATATAACCTGCTTGCTATTAGCCACTCGCTATAGCTTGCTTGCTTGCTATAACCTGCCCGCTATTTCTATAACCTGCTCGCTATAACCTAATTGCAATCTCTATAACCCGCTCGCTTTAACCTGCTTGCTATCTCTATAATCTGCTCGCTATAACCCAATTGCTATCTCTATAACCCCTCGCTATCTCTATAACCTGCTTGCTATTACCTGCTCACTATTACCCACTTACATCTTTATAACCTGCTCGCTATTACCAGCTTGCTGTAACCTGCTCGCTAGCTCTATTACCCGTTCGCTATAACCTGCTTGCTATTACCCGCTTGCTATCGCTATAACTTGCTCGCTTTTACCTGCTCGCTATAACTTGGTTGCTATAACCTGCTCACTATTAACTGTTCACTATAACCCGCTCGCTGTAACCTGCTCGCTAGCTCTATAACCTGCTCACTATAACCTGCTTGCTATCACTATAACCTGCTTGCTATGACCCGCTCACTTTAACCTGCTAGCTATCTCTATAACCTGCTCGCTATTACCTGCTTTCTATCTATATAACCTGCTTGCTATTAGCCACTCGCTATAGCTTGCTTGCTATAACCTGCCCGCTATTTCTATAACCTGCTCGCTATAACCTAATTGCAATCTCTATAACCCGCTCGCTATTACCCGCTCGCTTTAACCTGCTTGCTATCTCTATAATCTGCTCGCTATAACCTAATTGCTATCTCTATAACCCGCTCGCTATCTCTATAACCTGCTTGCTATTACCTGCTCACTATTACCCACTTACATCTTTATAACCTGCTCACTATTACCAGCTTGCTGTAACCTGCTCGCTAGCTCTATAACCTGCTCGCTATTACCCGTTCGCTATAACCTGCTTGCTATTACCCGCTTGCTATCGCTATAACTTGCTCGCTTTTACCTGCTCGCTATAACTTGGTTGCTATAACCTGCTCACTATTAACTGTTCACTATAACCCGCTCGCTGTAACCTGCTCGCTAGCTCTATAACCTGCTCACTATAACCTGCTTGCTATCACTATAACCTGCTTGCTATGACCCGCTCACTTTAACCTGCTAGCTATCTCTATAACCTGCTCGCTATAACTTGCTTTCTATAACCTGCTTGCTATTACCCGCTCGCTATAAGCTGATTGCTATTTCTATAACCCGCTCACAATCTCTATAACCTGTTCGCCATTACACGCTCGCTATAACCTGCTTACTATTACCTGCTCGCTATCTCTATAACCTGCTCGCAGGGCCGGACTGACAACTCACAGGACCCTCGGGCAATAGAGGATCAAGGGGCCCCCTATTTGTGCGCTCTCACACAGATACTATGTGCACACTGCCCAGCACGCATAATGGTTGTGTGAGAGGGCCTCTGAACAAGGCCAGACTTAAAATTAAGGGGTCAATCCAACCAAAAACAGTGTTTTATTAAAACATTGTTTTTGAATGAAGTAACCCTTACTGTCATTAAAATAAAGAAATAAAGCAAATTAAATTTTACGATTGCTCTGTGTTTGTTTGTGACATCACAAGTAGCGTCCCCCACATGTGCAACCATACTAGTCCATACAAGTAGCCTCTAACACGTGTTTGTAGACTACTTGCGGGGTTGAGGGATGCGGTTTGTGATTATGTGTTCCTGTATGTCAATGTGCTGAGTTAGAATTAATCTGTCGTGTTTTACCTATTGTACTGGGTTGCAGAATATGTTGGTGCTATATAAGTTATTGTAATAATTAGGATTGTGTGTGTGTGTGTGTGTGTGTGTAAGGAGGCTGTATGCAGTATTGTAATGGTGGGGATGCAGCTTGTGGTGTGTGTGTGTGTGTGTGTGTAGGGAGGCTGTATGCTGTATTGTAATGGTGGGGATGCAGCTTGTGGTGTGTGTGTGTGTGTGTGTGTAGGGAGGCTGTATGCCGTATTGTAATGGTGGGGATGCAGCTTGTGGTGTGTGTGTGTGTGTGTGTGTGTGTGTGTGTAGGGAGGCTGTATGCGGTATTGTAATGGTGGGGATGCAGCTTGTGGTGTGTGTGCGTGTGTGTGTGTGTAGGGAGGCTGTATGCGGTATTGTAATGGTGGGGATGCAGCTTGTGATGTGTGTGTGTGTGTGTAGGGAGGCTGTATGCGGTATTGTAATGGTGGGGATGCAGCTTGTGATGTGTGTGTGTGTGTGTGTGTGTGTAGGGAGGCTGTATGCGGTATTGTAATGGTGGGGATGCAGCTTGTGGTGTGTGTGTGCGTGTGTGTGTGTGTAGGGAGGCTGTATGCGGTATTGTAATGGTGGGGATGCAGCTTGTGGTGTGTGTGTGTGCGTGTGTGTGTGTGTGTAGGGAGGCTGTATGCGGTATTGTAATGGTGGGGATGCAGCTTGTGATGTGTGTGTGTGTGTAGGGAGGCTGTATGCAGTATTGTAATGGTGGGGATGCAGCTTGTGATGTGTGTGTAGGGAGGCGGTATTGTAATGGTGGGGATGTAGCTTGTGGTGTGTGTGTGTGTGTGTAGGGAGGCTGTATGCAGTATTGTAATGGAGGGGATGCAGCTTGTGGTGTGTGTGTGGGGAGGCGGTATTGTAATGGTGGGGATGCAGCTTCTGGTGTGTGTGTGTGTGTGTGTAGGGAGGCTGTATGCAGTATTGTAATGGAGGGGATGCAGCTTGTGGTGTGTGTGTGTGTGTGTGTATGGAGGCTGTATGCAGTATTGTAATGGTGGGGATGCATCTTGTGATGTGGTGTGTGTGTATGGAGGCTGTATGCTGTATTGTAATGGTGGGGATGCAGCTTGTGGTGTGTGTGTGTATGGAGGCTGTATGCCGTATTGTAATGGTGGGGATGCAGCTTGTGGTGTGTGTGTAGGGAGGCTGTATGCGGTATTGTAATGGTGGGGATGCAGCTTGTGGTGTGTGTGTGTGTGTGTGTGTAGGGAGGCTGTATGCGGTATTGTAATGGTGGGGATGCAGCTTGTGATGTGTGTGTGTGTGTGTAGGGAGGCTGTATGCGGTATTGTAATGGTGGGGATGCAGCTTGTGATGTGTGTGTGTGTGTGTGTGTGTAGGGAGGCTGTATGCAGCATTGTAATTGTGGGGATGCAGCTTGTGGTGTGTGTAGGGAGGCTGTATGCGGTATTGTAATGGTGGGGATGCAGCTTGTGATGTGGTGTGTGTGTGTAGGGGGGCTGTATGCAGTATTGTAATGGTGGGGATGCATCTTGTGATGTGGTGTGTGTGTGTAGGGAGGCTGTATGCAGTATTGTAATGGTGGGGATGCATCTTGTGGTGTGTGTATGGAGGCTGTATGCGGTATTGTAATGGTGGGGATGCAGCTTGTGATGTGTGTGTGTGTGTGTGTAGGGAGGCTGTATGCGGTATTGTAATGGTGGGGATACAGCTTGTGGTGTGTGTGTGTGTGTGTAGGGAGGCTGTATGCAGTATTGTAATGGTGGGGATGCAGCTTGTGATGTGTGTGTGCGTGTGTAGGGGGGCTGTATGCGGTATTGTAATGGTGGGGATGCAGTTTGTGATGTGTGTAGAGGGGCTGTATGCGGTATTGTAATGGTGGGGATGCAGCTTGTGGTGTGTGTGTGTGTGTGTGTGTGTGTGTGTGTGTAGGGGGGCTGTATGCGGTATTGTAATGGTGGGGATGCAGCTTGTGATGTGTGTGTGTGTGTGTAGGGGGGCTGTATGCGGTATTGTAATGGTGGGGATGCAGCTTGTGATGTGTGTGTGTGTGTGTGTATGGAGGTTGTATGCGGTATTGTAATGGTGGGGATGCAGCTTGTGATGTGTGTGTGTGTGTGGAGGTTGTATGCGGTATTGTAATGGTGGGGATGCAGCTTGTGATGTGTGTGTATGGAGGTTGTATGCGGTTGTAGCGGTACTTACCCTCTCCAGGGGCCGGCCGGGGTCCTCTCTTCTCGCCGCGCGCGGTCCTGCTTCTGCACGAGCCGCGCGCGGCTCAGCCAACGAGATGGTCAGGCGGGCAGTGACCGCGAGAAGCGGTCACGTGTCCCGCCCGACACTAAGAGCGCGCCGCGCGCCTCGGGCGCGCTCTTAAAGGGACAGTGGGAGACTAAATTAGAATCAGTCTCCCATTGGCCCCTGTCAGGCCACATTCCCCATACTCACATTTTGGGGGCGTGGATATGACAGGGGCCAATCAAAGTGAACCTTAGGGTATTTATACTCACCTGTTTCCCTTGCTCCTTGCCCTATCGTGGTTTCTGTCCAGTTTCCCTTTAGTGCTTGTATCGTTCAGTTGGTTTTTTGGTGCTTGACCTTGGCTTTGTTCCTGACTCCGCTCTCTCTTTATCCTTGCTTGCTTATCCGCTATTTTGTCCTCTGTGTACCAGTCCTCGGCTTGTTCTACGTTACGCTGTCTCTCTGTTCCCTTGACCTCGGCTTGTTCTAGACTCTGTCTTGCTTTTTCTCGTCAAGTCCGGCCATTCTAAGGTCCGGTAAGACGAACCCTGGTTTCTTGTCTCCTGACTATCTGTACTATTCCTGCGTGTTGGGGTATATTACCGTGACATTACGATAGGGCCATGGACCCCGCAGGTTTAGGTCAACAGATGGCCACTCATGAGGCTAGATTCGCAGAACAGGATCACCGTATGGATCAAATGGCTCAAGCCATCCAGACACTGTTATCCAGATCAGCTCCGGTACCTGTACCTACGCCTCCTGTAAACCCTATACCGGACACAGCTAATATGCCTAATGCTTCTGCACATCTAACCCCGCCACCTAGGTATGGAGGGGACGCTAAGACATGTAGGGGATTCCTTAATCAAGTGGAATTCCACTTTGAAATGTACCCACGTTCATTTCCCACTGATAGATCTAAGGTGGGTTTTCTTATGCACCAGCTTACGGATAAGGCACTAGAATGGGCAAATCCTATTTGGGAGGCTAATGGGCCTATGGTACACGACTTCAATAGCTTCCTCACAGCGTTCCGTAGAACATTTGACACGACTAAAAGGTCAAAAAATGCCGCCAGGGCATTAATGAGAATAAAGCAAGGATCTAAATCTGTAGCCGATTATGCTATTCAGTTCCGTACCCTTGCCTCACAGGTAGATTGGACTAATAATGGGCTTACTACCGCGTTTATGGAAGGTCTGTCTGATACTATGTTGGATGAGGTAGCAGCTAAGGACCTCCCTGTACCCCTGGAGGACCTGATTGACTATCTTATCGATATAGATAACAGGATCCGTGACAGGTTATATACCAGGTCCAGAAATAGACATTTTGTTCCCTTTAACTCCCCTAGAGCTGAGACTCCCGAGGGATCTAAGGGTTCTGAGGAGGAACCTATGCAGTTAGGGGTTGCCAAACTTACTGACGCTGAAAAGCTTTATAGGAGAAAGGAGGGACTTTGTCTTTATTGTGGTAGGAGGGGTCATATGAGACAAGACTGTCCCGTGCGTCCGGGAAACTATCGCACCTAAGACCGTATAGAGGACTGGCCTTGGGTGTGACATCACAGTCCTCACATTTGCCTCTTAATAAACTACTTCTTCCTTAATAAACTACTTCTTCCATAATGGTAGACCATTATGCTCTCCAGTTATCACACATGAAACTGTTCCTCTACATATGTCTACAGGGGTGTTACACTCTGAGACCATTCGGTTTCAGATCATTACTTCTCCTTCCTCTCACCTCGTGTTAGGGTATCCTTGGTTACGTACTCATAATCCCACCATTGATTGGGAGTCAGGACAAATAGTTTCTTGGAGTGATTCTTGCCAAGAGTCTTGTATTGTTAAAGTCACCCCTGTGAATTCTACTAATATTCCTCCTGTGCCTACGGTCATACCCTCTCAGTACCTGTCTCTTAAATCTGTTTTTGATAAAAGGGAGGCTGAAAGATTGCCACCTCACAGGCCTTACGATTGTGCAATTAATTTATTACCTGGTACTATGCCTCCCAAAGGGAGAATATATCCTTTATCTCCTCAGGAGAATCTGGTTATGGAGGAATATATTAAGGAATCTCTAGAGAAGGGATTTATAAGAAGATCCTCTTCCCCGGCAGGGGCGGGTTTCTTCTTTGTATCTAAGAAAGATGGCGAATTAAGGCCTTGTATTGACTATAGGGGCCTAAATAAAATCACCGTCAAAAATGCGTACCCCATACCTTTGATCACAGAACTATTTGATAGGCTTAAACAGGCCACAGTTTTTACTAAATTGGACCTTAGGGGTGCTTACAATCTCATACGTATCAAAAAGGATCACGAGTGGAAGACCGCTTTCAATACCAGGAGTGGCCACTACGAGTACACTGTGATGCCCTTTGGTCTTTGTAACGCCCCAGCAGTTTTTCAGGAATTTATTAATGATGTCCTACGTCAATTTATACATACATTCGTTATAGTATACTTGGACGACATATTGATTTATTCTACTGATTTACAGACTCATCACATGCATGTTAAATTAGTGTTGAGAACTCTTCTGGTTAACGGTCTCTATTGCAAACTCGAAAAATGTTCATTTGATCAATCTGAAGTCCAATTCTTGGGTTATATAATCTCGGCCAAGGGTTTTCGTATGGATCCCAAGAAACTGTCTGCCATTATGGAATGGCCTCTACCCCAGGGGTTGAAAGCCATTCAGCGTTTTCTGGGGTTCTCTAATTATTATAGGCGTTTTATTAAAGGGTTTTCTGCCATTGTTGCGCCTATAACCAGAATGACCAAGAAAGATGGTAATACTCATGTCTGGAAACCAGAAGCACTCGAGGCCTTTGAATTCTTGAAGGCTACATTTGCCTCTGCTCCTGTTTTACAGCATCCTGTCCCTTCACTACCCTTTATTCTTGAAGTTGATGCTTCTGAGATAGGGGTAGGTGCTATCTTGTCTCAAAGAGATTCACCTGAAAAGCCGTTACACCCTTGTGGCTTCTTTTCCAGACAGATGTCCAAAGCAGAGAGGAATTATGATGTAGGCAATCGTGAACTCCTTGCTATCATTTTGGCGCTCAAGGAATGGAGACATCTGCTAGAGGGTACTAGGGATCCCATCCTCATTTTAACGGATCACAAAAACCTCTCTTACCTTAGTGAAGCAAAAAGATTGTCTTCCAGGCAGGCCAGGTGGTCTCTGTTTTTGTCTCGTTTTAATTACATAATCACTTACAGACCGGGTGACCGTAATACTAAAGCTGACGCTCTGTCCAGACAATTCGAGACTACTGACAAACTCGAGGTCGATGTTACCCCTGTCATTCCGCCTGACAGAATAATAGCGACTACTGTTCTTTCCATTTCGTCTTCTCTCTTACAAGCTATTCAGGCTAAACAACACTTGGCTCCTGGGGAGAGGCCTGCTGATAAGCTATTCGTTGATATACCGGAGAGACGAGACATCTTGTCATTATATCATGACACTAGAACTGCTGGACACCCTGGTATTTCTAAGACATTCTCAGCAGTTTCTAGATATTTCTGGTGGGCTTCCTTGCGCAAGGACGTCACCGATTACGTTAATGCCTGTAGCACTTGTGCCAGTATGAAGTCCTCCCACAGAGTTCCTTGTGGGTTGTTACATCCGTTGCCCATACCCGAGAGACCGTGGTCCAATATATCCATGGATTTCATTGTTGAATTACCTCCCTCTAATGGTAAAACTGTCATCCTAATGATTGTGGATCGTTTTTCTAAGATGGCTCATTTTGTGTCTCTTGTCAAATTACCATCATCCAGGGAACTTGCCTCTATCTTTGCCAGGGAGGTGTTTCGGTTGCATGGTATTCCCACTTCGATCGTGTCCGATAGGGGTAGCCAGTTTATCTCCAGATTCTGGAGAACGTTTTGTACAGAGATGGGTATCTCCCTCTCGTTTTCCTCAGCCTACCACCCCCAGTCTAATGGAGCTGCTGAACGTGCCAACCAATCTCTAGAGCAGTATCTTCGTTGTTTCGTGTCCCACCATCAGAACAATTGGGCTGACCTTCTTCCTTGGGCTGAGTTTGCTCGTAATAATGCTGCTCATGAATCCTCCGCTAACAGCCCTTTTTACGTTGTTTATGGCCGGCATCCCGTGGTTCTTCCAGCTGCATTCTCCTTACAGGGCATGCCAGCTCTGGACGAACATTTGGCTAGTCTACGTAATACTTGGGAGCAGGTTCAGTGTTCTTTGGTTGCCTCAGCTGCTCGTCAGAAGGTTCAGGCAGACAAGCATCGCAGGGCGGCTCCATCCTATGCTGTGGGAGACCGGGTTTGGCTTTCTACTCGCAATATTCGTCTTCGTGTGCCTTCTATGAAGTTGGCCCCTCGTTTTATTGGTCCTTTTCGTATCTTGCATGTGGTTAATCCTGTCTCGTATGCATTGGATCTTCCAAAAAATGTACGCATTCCTAACGTGTTTCATACCTCCTTGTTAAAACCCCTCCTGTGCAACCGTTATACTCGGCATGTCCCTCCTCCTCCTCCGGTTTCTGTGGAGGGCCATGAGGAGTTTGAAGTGGCGGCTGTAATTGACTCTTGTTTGCTTCGGGGTCGCCTCCAATATCTGGTACATTGGAAGGGCTATGGGCCTGAGGAACGCAGTTGGATTTCCGCCGACGCTGTTCACGCTCCTCGCCTTGTGCGTTCTTTCCACGCTCGTTTTCCTGCCAGGCCTGCTCCTCCCCGCCCGGTGGGCGTGTCTTCAGGGGGGGGTACTGTAGCGGTACTTACCCTCTCCAGGGGCCGGCCGGGGTCCTCTCTTCTCGCCGCGCGCGGTCCTGCTCCTGCACGAGCCGCGCGCGGCTCAGCCAACGAGATGATCAGTCAGGCGGGCAGTGACCGCGAGAAGCGGTCACGTGTCCCGCCCGACACTAAGTGCGCGCCGCGCGCCTCGGGCGCGCTCTTAAAGGGACAGTGGGAGACTAAATTAGAATCAGTCTCCCATTGGCCCCTGTCAGGCCACATTCCCCATACTCTCACATTTTGGGGGCGTGGATATGACAGGGGCCAATCAAAGTGAACCTTAGGGTATTTATACTCACCTGTTTCCCTTGCTCCTTGCCCTATCGTGGTTTCTGTCCAGTTTCCCTTTAGTGCTTGTATCGTTCAGTTGGTTTTTTTGGTGCTTGACCTTGGCTTTGTTCCTGACTCCGCTCTCTCTTTATCCTTGCTTGCTTATCCGCTATTTTGTCCTCTGTGTACCAGTCCTCGGCTTGTTCTACGTTACGCTGTCTCTCTGTTCCCTTGACCTCGGCTTGTTCTAGACTCTGTCTTGCTTTTTCTCGTCAAGTCCGGCCATTCTAAGGTCCGGTAAGACGAACCCTGGTTTCTTGTCTCCTGACTATCTGTACTATTCCTGCGTGTTGGGGTATATTACCGTGACAGCGGTATTGTAATGGTGGGGATGCAGCTTGTGATGTGTGTGTGTGTGGAGGTTGTATGCAGTATTGTAATGGTGGGGATGCAGCTTGTGATGTGTGTGTGTGTGTGTAGGGGGGCTGTATGCGGTATTGTAATGGTGGGGATGCAGCTTGTGATGTGTGTGTGTGTGTGTGTGTAGGGGGGCTGTATGCAGTATTGTAATGGTGGGGATGCAGCTTGTGATGTGTGTGTGTGTGTGTGTAGGGAGGCTGTATACGGTATTGTAATGGTGGGGATGCAGCTTGTGATGTGTGTCAGGGAGGCTGCATGTGGTATAACATGCGTGGGGATACTGCTTGTGGGACTGTGTGCATACAGTCAGGCTCCTTGTGGGTTTGCGTGTGTGTGTGTATGGGACTGTTTGCAGTGTGGTATGTGAGTGGAGTTAGAATTAATCATTTGTCTTGTGTTGCATTGTGTGTGTGTGTGGATACTAGAGGCTCTACTGTGTGTGACTATAGAGGCTGCAGTATGTATGTGTGGATAGTGACTGCAGTGTGTGTGCAAGGGGATTTGGCCTGTAGAAAGTGCAGGGGGCGGGGGCATAGGAACTGTAGTTGGAGCATGGGGGGATAGTGGCTACAGTGGGTGCAGGAGTCATAGGAGCAGTATTAGGTGCTGTGGTGAGTCCAGTGAGGGATAGGGGCTGTAGTGGGTGAGGTGGGTTAGGGGCTGGGATGGGTGAAGAGGACATAAGGGCTGGGATGGGTAGGATAATGGCTGGATTGGTAAAGGAATGAATAGGGGATGGGATGTGTGCAGGGGGGCATGTGGGGCTAGATGGGTAAAGAGGGCATGTGGGGCTAGATGGGTAAAGAGGGCATGTGGGGCTAGATGGGTAAAGAGGGCATGTGGGGCTAGATGGGTAAAGAGGGCATGTGGAGCTAGATGGGTAAAGGGGGCATGTGGGGCTAGATGGGTAAAGAGGGCATGTGGGGCTAGATGGGTAAAGGGGGCATGTGGGGCTAGATGGGTAAAGGGGGCATGTGGGGCTAGATGGGTAAAGGGGGCATGTGGGGCTAGATGGGTAAAGGGGGCATGTGGGGCTAGATGGGTAAAGGGGGCGTGGGGCTTGATGGGTAAAGGGGGCGTGGGGGCTAGATGGGTAAAGGGGCATGGGGGGGCTAGATGGGTAAAGGGGCATGGGGGGCTAGATGGGTAAAGGGGCATGGGGGGGCTAGATGGGTAAAGGGGCATGGGGGGCTAGATGGGTAAAGGGGCATGGGGGGCTAGATGGGTAAAGGGGCATGGGGGGCTAGATGGGTAAAGGGGCATGGGGGGCTAGATGGGTAAAGGGGCATGGGGGGCTAGATGGGTAAAGGGGCATGGGGGGGCTAGATGGGTAAAGGGGCATGGGGGGGCTAGATGGGTAAAGGGGCATGGGGGGGCTAGATGGGTAAAGGGGCATGTGGGGCTAGATGGGTAAAGGGGCATGGGGGGCTAGATGGGAAAGGGGGCATGGGGGGCTAGATGGGTAAAGAGGGCATGTGGGGCTAGATGGGTAAAGGGGCATGGGGGGGCTAGATGGGTAAAGGGGCATGGGGGGGCTAGATGGGTAAAGGGGTATGGGGGGGCTAGATGGGTAAAGGGGCATGTGGGGCTAGATGGGAAAGGGGGCATGTGGGGCTAGATGGGTAAAGGGGGCATGTGGGGCTAGATGGGTAAAGGGGGCATGTGGGACTAGATGGGTAAAGGGGCATGGGGGGGCTAGATGGGAAAGGGGGCATGTGGGGCTAGATGGGAAAGGGGGCATGTGGGGGCTAGATGGGAAAGGGGGCATGTGGGGCTAGATGGGTAAGGGGGCATGTGGGGGCTAGATGGGAAAGGGGGCATGTGGGGCTAGATGGGAAAGGGGGCATGTGGGGCTAGATGGGTAAGGGGGCATGTGGGGGCTAGATGGGAAAGGGGGCATGTGGGGCTAGATGGGAAAGGGGGCATGTGGGGCTAGATGGGAAAGGGGGCATGTGGGGCTAGATGGGAAAGGGGGCATGTGGGGCTAGATGGGAAAGGGGGCATGTGGGGGCTAGATGGGAAAGGGGGCATGTGGGGCTAGATGGGAAAGGGGGCATGTGGGGCTAGATGGGAAAGGGGGCATGTGGGGGCTAGATGGGAAAGGGGGCATGTGGGGCTAGATGGGTAAGGGGGCATGTGGGGGCTAGATGGGAAAGGGGGCATGTGGGGCTAGATGGGAAAGGGGGCATGTGGGGCTAGATGGGAAAGGGGGCATGTGGGGCTAGATGGGAAAGGGGGCATGTGGGGCTAGATGGGTAAAGGGGGCATGTGGGGCTAGATGGGAAAGGGGGCATGTGGGGCTAGATGGGTAAAGGGGCATGGGGGGCTAGATGGGAAAGGGGGCATGGGGGGCTAGATGGGTAAAGAGGGCATGTGGGGCTAGATGGGTAAAGGGGCATGGGGGGGCTAGATGGGTAAAGGGGCATGGGGGGGCTAGATGGGTAAAGAGGGCATGTGGGGCTAGATGGGTAAAGGGGCATGTGGGGCTAGATGGGTAAAGGGGCTAAAGAAAATCTTTACATACCTTTTGCTTCTACCATTCCTGAATTTCAGCAGACTCTGCAGGCGAGGAGGGGGCAGGAAGGGATGTAACTTCTTGACCCCCCTCTCACTTCTCACTCCGCAGAGCCATGGTAGGAAGAGTAACATCACTGCCAGCCAGGTTTCTCTGAGAAGGAGGGGGGTATTTAGAGTGTGATAGGTTCGCTGCCATGTGGAATTATGGCTTTCTGGCCGGGGAGATCTCTGATGGGATCTCCCCGCAGGTTGCCGGGCCCCTGACTGCCTTGGGCCCTCGGTCCATGTGCTTAGTCCGTCCCTGCGGCTGCTCACTGTAACCCGCTGGCCGTCTCTGTAATATCTTACGCTATAGCCCTATTCTGCAGCGCACTATCTACAATGCTTTTGTATGTCATGTTAAGTTAGCGGGTTGATGGATGGAGTGCTCACCCTCATGGAGGACAAGATGACACCACGGGGGAGGCTGTGATATCCGGGAAGGGTGCCATTCACAGGAGAGGAGTCTGTCCAATCCACAGTGTCATATCTGTAGGTGGAGAACATCCACAGCTTTATTTCCCTCGATCTGCTTCCAATACCCACATACATGCACCCCAAAAATTACCCTTTGCCCCGGAGCCTTCGGTTCTCTCTCTCGGCTTTCTCAAGTTTTTCCTGTGCTTCCTCTCGAAATCGCTCAGCTACCAACACTGCTGTATGCAGATCGCACTGCAAGAGGTTCAGATCTCGTACTTCCCCCTGGAGGAAAATAGGCAATTCATATAACAGTTAATGCGGGGTGCAGGCTGTATGACAGAAACTGTGTAAGGTTGGGGTGCAGGCTGTATGACAGAAACTGTGTGTAAGGTTGGGGTGCAGGCTGTATGAGAGAGACTGTGTGTAAGGTTGGGGTGCAGGCTGTATGAGAGATACTGTGTGTAAGGTTGGGGTGCAGGCTGTATGAGAGAGACTGTGTAAGGTTGGGGTGCAGGCTGTATGAGAGAGACTGTGTAAGGTTGGGGTGCAGGCTGTATGAGAGAGACTGTGTGTAAGGTTGGGGTGCAGGCTGTATGAGAGAGAGACTGTGTAAGGTTGGGGTGCAGGCTGTATGAGAGAGACTGTGTAAGGTTGGGGTGCAGGCTGTATGAGAGAGAGACTGTGTAAGGTTGGGGTGCAGGCTGTATGAGAGAGACTGTGTAAGGTTGGGGTGCAGGCTGTATGAGAGAGACTGTGTGTAAGGTTGGGGTGCAGGCTGTATGAGAGAGACTGTGTGTAAGGTTGGGATGCAGGCTGTATGAGAGAGACTGTGTAAGGTTGGGGTGCAGGCTGTATGAGAGAGACTGTGTGTAAGGTTGGGGTGCAGGCTGTATGAGAGAGACTGTGTGTAAGGTTGGGGTGCAGGCTGTATGAGAGAGACTGTGTGTAAGGTTGGGGTGCAGGCTGTATGAGAGAGACTGTGTAAGGTTGGGGTGCAGGCTGTATGAGAGAGACTGTGTAAGGTTGGGGTGCAGGCTGTATGAGAGAGACTGTGTGTAAGGTTGGGGTGCAGGCTGTATGAGAGAGAGACTGTGTAAGGTTGGGGTGCAGGCTGTATGACAGAAACTGTGTAAGGTTGGGGTGCAGGCTGTATGAGAGAGAGACTGTGTAAGGTTGGGGTGCAGGCTGTATGAGAGAGACTGTGTGTAAGGTTGGGGTGCAGGCTGTATGAGAGAGACTGTGTGTAAGGTTGGGGTGCAGGCTGTATGAGAGAGACTGTGTAAGGTTGGGGTGCAGGCTGTATGAGAGAGACTGTGTGTAAGGTTGGGGTGCAGGCTGTATGAGAGAGAGACTGTGTAAGGTTGGGGTGCAGGCTGTATGAGAGAGACTGTGTAAGGTTGGGGTGCAGGCTGTATGAGAGAGAGACTGTGTAAGGTTGGGGTGCAGGCTGTATGAGAGAGACTGTGTAAGGTTGGGGTGCAGGCTGTATGAGAGAGACTGTGTGTAAGGTTGGGGTGCAGGCTGTATGAGAGAGACTGTGTGTAAGGTTGGGATGCAGGCTGTATGAGAGAGACTGTGTAAGGTTGGGGTGCAGGCTGTATGAGAGAGACTGTGTGTAAGGTTGGGGTGCAGGCTGTATGAGAGAGACTGTGTGTAAGGTTGGGGTGCAGGCTGTATGAGAGAGACTGTGTGTAAGGTTGGGGTGCAGGCTGTATGAGAGAGACTGTGTAAGGTTGGGGTGCAGGCTGTATGAGAGAGACTGTGTAAGGTTGGGGTGCAGGCTGTATGAGAGAGAGACTGTGTAAGGTTGGGGTGCAGGCTGTATGAGAGAGAGACTGTGTAAGGTTGGGGTGCAGGCTGTATGACAGAAACTGTGTAAGGTTGGGGTGCAGGCTGTATGAGAGAGAGACTGTGTAAGGTTGGGGTGCAGGCTGTATGAGAGAGACTGTGTGTAAGGTTGGGGTGCAGGCTGTATGAGAGAGACTGTGTGTAAGGTTGGGGTGCAGGCTGTATGAGAGAGACTGTGTAAGGTTGGGGTGCAGGCTGTATGAGAGAGACTGTGTAAGGTTGGGGTGCAGGCTGTATGAGAGAGACTGTGTAAGGTTGGGGTGCAGGCTGTATGAGAGAGACTGTGTAAGGTTGGGGTGCAGGCTGTATGAGAGAGACTGTGTGTAAGGTTGGGGTGCAGGCTGTATGAGAGAGACTGTGTAAGGTTGGGGTGCAGGCTGTATGAGAGAGACTGTGTAAGGTTGGGGTGCAGGCTGTATGAGAGAGACTGTGTAAGGTTGGGGTGCAGGCTGTATGAGAGAGAGACTGTGTAAGGTTGGGGTGCAGGCTGTATGAGAGAGACTGTGTAAGGTTGGGGTGCAGGCTGTATGAGAGAGACTGTGTGTAAGGTTGGGGTGCAGGCTGTATGAGAGAGACTGTGTGTAAGGTTGGGATGCAGGCTGTATGAGAGAGACTGTGTAAGGTTGGGGTGCAGGCTGTATGAGAGAGACTGTGTGTAAGGTTGGGGTGCAGGCTGTATGAGAGAGACTGTGTGTAAGGTTGGGGTGCAGGCTGTATGAGAGAGACTGTGTGTAAGGTTGGGGTGCAGGCTGTATGAGAGAGACTGTGTAAGGTTGGGGTGCAGGCTGTATGAGAGAGACTGTGTAAGGTTGGGGTGCAGGCTGTATGAGAGAGACTGTGTGTAAGGTTGGGGTGCAGGCTGTATGAGAGAGAGACTGTGTAAGGTTGGGGTGCAGGCTGTATGACAGAAACTGTGTAAGGTTGGGGTGCAGGCTGTATGAGAGAGAGACTGTGTAAGGTTGGGGTGCAGGCTGTATGAGAGAGACTGTGTGTAAGGTTGGGGTGCAGGCTGTATGAGAGAGACTGTGTGTAAGGTTGGGGTGCAGGCTGTATGAGAGAGACTGTGTAAGGTTGGGGTGCAGGCTGTATGAGAGAGACTGTGTAAGGTTGGGGTGCAGGCTGTATGAGAGAGACTGTGTAAGGTTGGGGTGCAGGCTGTATGAGAGAGACTGTGTAAGGTTGGGGTGCAGGCTGTATGAGAGAGACTGTGTAAGGTTGGGGTGCAGGCTGTATGAGAGAGACTGTGTAAGGTTGGGGTGCAGGCTGTATGAGAGAGACTGTGTGTAAGGTTGGGGTGCAGGCTGTATGAGAGAGACTGTGTGTAAGGTTGGGGTGCAGGCTGTATGAGAGAGACTGTGTAAGGTTGGGGTGCAGGCTGTATGAGAGAGACTGTGTGTAAGGTTGGGGTGCAGGCTGTATGAGAGAGAGACTGTGTAAGGTTGGGGTGCAGGCTGTATGAGAGAGACTGTGTGTAAGGTTGGGGTGCAGGCTGTATGAGAGAGACTGTGTGTAAGGTTGGGGTGCAGGCTGTATGAGAGAGACTGTGTAAGGTTGGGGTGCAGGCTGTATGAGAGAGACTGTGTAAGGTTGGGGTGCAGGCTGTATGAGAGAGACTGTGTAAGGTTGGGGTGCAGGCTGTATGAGAGAGACTGTGTAAGGTTGGGGTGCAGGCTGTATGAGAGAGACTGTGTGTAAGGTTGGGGTGCAGGCTGTATAAGAGAGACTGTGTAAGGTTGGGATGCAGGCTGTATGAGAGAGACTGTGTAAGGTTGGAGTGCAGGCTGTATGAGAGAGACTGTGTAAGGTTGGGGTGCAGGCTGTATGAGAGAGACTGTGTAAGGTTGGGGTGCAGGCTGTATGAGAGAGACTGTGTAAGGTTGGGGTGCAGGCTGTATGAGAGAGACTGTGTGAGGTTGGGGTGCAGGCTGTATGAGAGAGACTGTGTAAGGTTGGGGTGCAGGCTGTATGAGAGAGACTGTGTAAGGTTGGGGTGCAGGCTGTATGAGAGAGACTGTGTGTAAGGTTGGGGTGCAGGCTGTATGAGAGAGACTGTGTGTAAGGTTGGGGTGCAGGCTGTATGAGAGAGACTGTGTGTAAGGTTGGGGTGCAGGCTGTATGAGAGAGACTGTGTGTAAGGTTGGGGTGCAGGCTGTATGAGAGAGACTGTGTGTAAGGTTGGGGTGCAGGCTGTATGAGAGAGACTGTGTGTAAGGTTGGGGTGCAGGCTGTATGAGAGAGACTGTGTGTAAGGTTGGGGTGCAGGCTGTATGAGAGAGACTGTGTGTAAGGTTGGGGTGCAGGCTGTATGAGAGAGACTGTGTGTAAGGTTGGGGTGCAGGCTGTATGAGAGAGACTGTGTGTAAGGTTGGGGTGCAGGCTGTATGAGAGAGACTGTGTAAGGTTGGGGTGCAGATGTAATGTTGGGGGACAGTAGCGAGAAGGAAGAGTGAAAGGAACTGGTTTATTGGGAGTGAAGCAGAGCATAGGATTTCGGATGAGGGTAAAGAGAAGGATATTGGAGAAGTTGGGTCATTTGGGGTATCTGTCACCTTTAACTCTGTGACTTTTTCTGTTAAAGTTCTCTTTTCTTTTTCCAACTGATGAATCCGACCTGAGGGACAAAAGAAGAATTCTCTGTCTTTGCTAGAGTTGGCAAAACACAGCATGTGGCACCCGGTCCCTCTCTGCACAACAGCTGATATCTAGATCTCTCTCCCCCCCGTTACTGTGCGTCTCTCACCCCCGCGTCTCTCACCCCCTGTTACTGCGCGTCTCTCACCCCCTGTTACTGCGCGTCTCTCACCCCCTGTTACTGCGCGTCTCTCACCCCCTGTTACTGCGCGTCTCTCACCCCCTGTTACTGCGCGTCTCTCACCCCCTGTTACTGCGCGTCTCTCACCCCCTGTTACTGCGCGTCTCTCACCCCCTGTTACTGCGCGTCTCTCACCCCCTGTTACTGCGCGTCTCTCACCCCCTGTTACTGCGCGTCTCTCACCCCCTGTTACTGCGCGTCTCTCACCCCCTGTTACTGCGCGTCTCTCACCCCCTGTTACTGCGCGTCTCTCACCCCCTGTTACTGCGCGTCTCTCACCCCCTGTTACTGTGCGGCTCTCCCCCCCGTTCCTGCGCGTCTCTCCCCCCCGTTCCTGCGCGGCTCTCCCCCCCGTTCCTGCGCGTCTCTCCCCCCCGTTCCTGCGCGTCTCTCCCCCCCGTTCCTGAGCGTCTCTCCCCCCCGTTCCTGAGCGTCTCTCCCCCCCCGTTACTGAGCGTCTCTCCCCCCCCGTTACTGAGCGTCTCTCCCCCCCCGTTACTGAGCGTCTCTCCCCCCCGTTACTGAGCGTCTCTCCCCCCCGTTACTGAGCGTCTCTCCCCCCCGTTACTGAGCGTCTCTGCCCCCCGTTACTGAGCGTCTCTCCCCCCCGTTACTGAGCGTCTCTCCCCCCCGTTACTGAGCGTCTCTCCCCCCCGTTACTGAGCGTCTCTCCCCCCCGTTACTGAGCGTCTCTCCCCCCGTTACTGAGCGTCTCTCCCCCCCCGTTACTGAGCGTCTCTCCCCCCGTTACTGAGCGTCCCTCCCCCCGTTCCTGAGCGTCCCTCCCCCCGCTCCTGCGCGTCTCTCCCCCCCGTTCCTGCGCGTCTCTCCCCCCCGTTCCTGCGCGTCTCTCCCCCCCGTTCCTGCGCGTCTCTCCCCCCCGTTCCTGCGCGTCTCTCCCCCCCGTTCCTGCGCGTCTCTCCCCCCCCGTTACTGCGCGTCTCTCCCCCCCCCCGTTACTGCGCGTCTCTCCCCCCCCCCGTTACTGCGCGTCTCTCCCCCCCCCGTTACTGCGCGTCTCTCCCCCCCCGTTACTGCGCGTCTCTCCCCCCCCCCCCGTTACTGCGCGTCTCTCCCCCCCGTTCCTGCGCGTCTCTCCCCCCCGTTCCTGCGCGTCTCTCCCCCCCGTTCCTGCGCGTCTCTCCCCCCCCGTTACTGCGCGTCTCTCCCCCCCCCGTTACTGCGCGTCTCTCCCCCCCCCCGTTACTGCGCGTCTCTCCCCCCCCCGTTACTGCGCGTCTCTCCCCCCCCCGTTACTGCGCGTCTCTCCCCCCCCCCCCGTTCCTGCGCGTCTCTCCCCCCCGTTCCTGCGCGTCTCTCCCCCCCGTTCCTGCGCGTCTCTCCCCCCCGTTCCTGCGCGTCTCTCCCCCCCCGTTACTGCGCGTCTCTCCCCCCCCCGTTACTGCGCGTCTCTCCCCCCCCCCGTTACTGCGCGTCTCTCCCCCCCCCGTTACTGCGCGTCTCTCCCCCCCCGTTACTGCGCGTCTCTCCCCCCCCCCCCCCCGTTACTGCGCGTCTCTCCCCCCGTTCCTGCATGTCACGTAGTCACTATCACTGGGAGCATAAGACACACACTTTATGTAGATCCCGGATGACACTTGTGTTTAAGTCGCCCTGTGCCCATTATAGGTGCAGGGTGTGTATTATTGGTATTTGTTTAATGTTTTGTCTGCTCTCCTGTCCTGCTGATGTGAGTAGATTTGGCTGTGAAGCCTGTGCAGCGCCACCTGTTGGCTGAAACGGTTATGTGCACTATCTGAATAGCAAGGCTTGGTAATTTGCATAGTTTGGTAGATTTGCTTATTATGGTTTCTGCAGACTGGGTACATATTTCTCGTTGGTCTTCCCCATCCTTTTTTGAATATTTTATTGTGTGAATATCAGTGCCTGTATGATTCCCCATATGATTTGGTTATTTGTATTGAATTGAGCCTGTAGCCATAAGTGTAATGTAATGTGGATTGGGGCTAATCCTGAGTGTTAAAAAAGCAATATGTGTTAGCTCCATTGGAAACTGTGTGTCTTATCTGGTTTGTTGAGGAATTCCAGTAACAGAGTTTTGAAACCTGTTTTCTGATTCCCCTTATCCCTGGGATTGGTTAATCAAGAGCTAGTACAACAGGAGGAGTCCCTCTGAGGCTAAGAGGGAGCCCTATATTTTTAGGTGTGGTGCCTCCTCTTTGATATCCATTTGGTTTGGTTCAATCACCCTGATCCTTTTGCTTGTATTCTTTTGTCCTTAAGGAAGAGCTAGGCCTAAGTCACACATGCCTTTGTAAAGAGAGTTGCTGGAGACACTGTAGGCAGAGGTGTTGACACCTGCCAGGAAGGAGAGCTGAAGCCTGGTCTGGTGGAAGAGGTCCTCAATGACCCCAGTCAAGCTACATGTCTCACAGGCCATGTTCCTGCACCCCTAACACACCACTCTGTCTTCCTGCACATCTCACCTTGCAGGATCTCATTCTCTGCAGTCTCTTCCAGTTGCTGTGTGGAGGATTTGGATGCTCTTGTTTGACTTGGGTGACTCTCTTGCAGCTCTCCTTTGGTACGGTCTGTCTCGCTCAGCCATTCCTTGTGTCTGTTAGCGGTCTGTGAGATGGAGGACATGTCAGCTGCTGGTCTGATGGGTAATTCATTATACTCTGGGTTTGTATATGTTCACTGGTTGTACTGATGGCTAGACATCTGCACCAGTTTACTTCGATTTTTGGTCATTTAGTCAGAAATAAAATGTAAATTCGGTATTCCCAGAATGACTCCCTGAATTCAGTGGCAGGATGGCGAGCAGGGCAATGGGGGAGGAATAGAACAAACATTTTGTGATTTATCGTGGGAGATTAGTTGTGGACAATGGAATGTCCACCCCTCCATCCATTCTTAGAGACCCCATCCGCTGCTCCATCCATGCTTAGAGACCCCATCCGCTGCTCCATCCATGCTTAGAGACCCCATCCGCCGCTCCATCCATGCTTAGAGACCCCATCCGCCGCTCCATCCATGCTTAGAGACCCCATCCGCCGCTCCATCCATGCTTAGAGACCCCATCCGCTGCTCCATCCATGCTTAGAGACCCCATCCGCCGCTCCATCCATGCTTAGAGACCCCATCCGCCGCTCCATCCATGCTTAGAGACCCCATCCGCCGCTCCATCCATGCTTAGAGACCCCATCCGCCGCTCCATCCATGCTTAGAGACCCCATCCGCCGCTCCATCCATGCTTAGAGACCCCATCCGCCGCTCCATCCATGCTTAGAGACCCCATCCGCCGCTCCATCCATGCTTAGAGACCCCATCCGCCGCTCCATCCATGCTTGGAGACCCCATCCGCCGCTCCATCCATGCTTGGAGACCCCATCCGCCGCTCCATCCATGCTTGGAGACCCCATCCGCCGCTCCATCCATGCTTAGAGACCCCATCCGCCGCTCCATCCATGCTTAGAGACCCCATCCGCCGCTCCATCCATGCTTAGAGACCCCATCCGCCGCTCCATCCATGCTTAGAGACCCCATCCGCCGCTCCATCCATGCTTAGAGACCCCATCCGCCCCTCCATCCATGCTTAGAGACCCCATCCGCCCCTCCATCCATGCTTGGAGACCCCATCCGCCCCTCCATCCATGCTTGGAGACCCCATCCGCCCCTCCATCCATGCTTGGAGACCCCATCCGCCCCTCCATCCATGCTTGGAGACCCCATCCGCCCCTCCATCCATGCTTAGAGACCCCATCCGCCCCTCCATCCATGCTTAGAGACCCCATTCGCCCCTCCATCCATGCTTAGAGACCCCATCCGCCCTCCATCCATGCTTAGAGACCCCATCCGCCCCTCCATCCATGCTTGGAGACCCCATCCGCCCCTCCATCCATGCTTGGAGACCCCATCCGCCCCTCCATCCATGCTTGGAGACCCCATCCACCCCTCCATCCATGCTTAGAGACCCCATCCGCCCCTCCATCCATGCTTATAAGCATATATAAGTTAAGGTGACAGCTGGCCCTGGCCAGCGGCAATAATACATTCACAGAATTTTGGTCAAACTGAAAAGATTCTAAGAAAAAAAAATAACAAAAAGAACCAAAAATTCTTTCCAATCAAATCTCTACGAACAGACACTGGGATGGTATATCTCCCGCCCCCCCCCCCCCCCCCCGGATGTACTAACAGACACTGGGATGGTATATCTCCCGCCCCCCCCCCCCCCCCCCCGGATGTACTAACAGACACTGGGATGGTATATCTCCCGCCTCCCCCCCCCCCCCCCCGGATGTACTAACAGACACTGGGATGGTATATCTCCCGCCCCCCCCCCCCCCCCCCGGATGTACTAACAGACACTGGGATGGTATATCTCCCGCCTCCCCCCCCCCCCCCCCCCGGATGTACTAACAGACACTGGGATGGTATATCTCCCGCCTCCCCCCGGATGTACTAACAGACACTGGGATGGTATATCTCCCCCCCCGGATGTACTAACAGACAATGGGATGGTATATCTCCCCCCCCCGGATGTACTAACAGACACTGGGATGGTATATCTCCCCCCCCCGGATGTACTAACAGACACTGGGATGGTATATCTCCCCCCCCCCGGATGTACTAACAGACACTGGGATGGTATATCTCCCCCCCCCCCCCCCGGATGTACTAACAGACACTGGGATGGTATATCTCCCCCCCCCCCCCCCGGATGTACTAACAGACACTGGGATGGTATATCTCCCTCCCCCCGGATGTACTAACAGACACTGGGATGGTATATCTCCCGCCCCCCCCCCCGGATGTACTAACAGACACTGGGATGGTATATCTCCCCCCCCCGGATGTACTAACAGACACTGGGATGGTATATCTCCCTCCCCCCGGATGTACTAACAGACACTGGGATGGTATATCTCCCTCCCCCCGGATGTACTAACAGACACTGGGATGGTATATCTCCCTCCCCCCGGATGTACTAACAGACACTGGGATGGTATATCTCCCGCCCCCCCTCCCCCGGATGTACTAACAGACACTGGGATAGTATATCTCCCCCCCCCCGGATGTACTAACAGACACTGGGATGGTATATCTCCCGCCCCCCCTCCCCCGGATGTACTAACAGACACTGGGATGGCATATCTCCCCCCCCCCCCCCGGATGTACTAACAGACACTGGGATGGTATATCTCCCCCCCCCCCCCCCCCGGATGTACTAACAGACACTGGGATGGTATATCTCCCCCCCCCGGATGTACTAACAGACACTGGGATGGTATATCTCCCCCCCCCCCCCCCCCCGGATGTACTAACAGACACTGGGATGGTATATCTCCCTCCCCCCGGATGTACTAACAGACACTGGGATGGTATATCTCCCTCCCCCCGGATGTACTAACAGACACTGGGATGGTATATCTCCCTCCCCCCGGATGTACTAACAGACACTGGGATGGTATATCTCCCTCCCCCCGGATGTACTAACAGACACTGGGATGGTATATCTCCCTCCCCCCGGAAGTACTAACAGACACTGGGATAGTATATCTTCCCCCCCCCGGATGTACTAACAGACACTGGGATGGTATATCTCCCCCCCCCCCCCGGAAGTACTAACAGACACTGGGATGGCATATCTCCCCCCCCCGGATGTACTAACAGACACTGGGATGGTATATCTCCCTCCCCCCGGATGTACTAACAGACACTGGGATGGCATATCTCCCCCCCCCGGATGTACTAACAGACACTGGGATGGCATATCTCCCCCCCCCGGATGTACTAACAGACACTGGGATGGTATATCTCCCTCCCCCCGGATGTACTAACAGACACTGGGATGGTATATCTCCCCCCCCCCGGATGTACTAACAGACACTGGGATGGTATATCTCCCCCCCCCCCGGAAGTACTAACAGACACTGGGATAGTATATCTTCCCCCGCCCCCCCCCCCCCCGGATGTACGAACAGACACTGGGATGGCATATCTCCCCCTGGATGTACTTACAGATATTAGGATGGTATCTCTCCCACCCCAACCCCCCCGGATGTACTAACAGACATTTGGATGGTATATCTCCCCCCTGGATGTACTTACAGATAGTGGGATGGTATATCTCCCCCAGGATGTACTAACAGACTTTGAGATCTCACACATCTCTGGCACTGGCCATGATGTCTATGTCTAGTGTTATAAGTCTAACCCTCCATTGGCGGTCTCATTTGTCAAGCTGTCTTATGCCTTATGGTAGCTCTACTCAGGTCTTTCAGTCTCACCTGAATGTATCTGACATGTCCGCTCTCTGGCTCTGTTCTCATTGTTTCACCTGAAAGGCCGAGAAATAACTGTTAGTTCTGGAGGATACGTGTCCGACCCAATGGGATCCTATAGGGGCCCACCCTGCCTGGCTGCATGAGATCCTATGGGGGCCCACCCTGCCTGGCCGCATGAGATCCTATGGGGGCCCACCCTGCCTGGCCACATGAGATCCTACATGATGTACACCATGCCCAGCCACATGAGATCCTTCAGGGGCCCACCCTGCCTGTCCGCATGAGATCCTACAGGGGCCCAGCCGCATGGGATCCTACAGGGGCCCACCCTGCCCAGCCGCATGGGATCCTACAGGGGCCCACCCTGCCCGGCCGCATGGGATCCTACAGGGGCCCACCCTGCCCGGCCGCATGGGATCCTACAGGGGCCCACCCTGCCCAGCCGCATGGGATCCTACAGGGGCCCACCCTGCCCAGCCGCATGGGATCCTACAGGGGCCCACCCTGCCCAGCCGCATGGGATCCTACAGGGGCCCACCCTGCCTGTCCGCATGAGATCCTACAGGGGCCCACCCTGCCCAGCCGCATGGGATCCTACAGGGGCCCACCCTGCCCAGCCGCATGGGATCCTACAGGGGCCCACCCTGCCCGGCCGCATGGGATCCTACAGGGGCCCACCCTGCCCGGCCGCATGGGATCCTACAGGGGCCCACCCTGCCCGGCCGCATGGGATCCTACAGGGGCCCACCCTGCCCGGCCGCATGGGATCCTACAGGGGCCCACCCTGCCCGGCCACATGGGATCCTACAGGGGCCCACCCTGCCCGGCCGCATGGGATCCTACAGGGGCCCACCCTGCCCGGCCGCATGGGATCCTACAGGGGCCCACCCTGCCCGGCCGCATGGGATCCTACAGGGGCCCACCCTGCCCAGCCGCATGGGATCCTACAGGGGCCCACCCTGCCCGGCCACATGGGATCCTACAGGGACCCAACCTGTAGGATCTAGCAGCATCTATCAAAGTGCAATAGCTCATGAAATACACTACAATAACATAAAACAAAATGAAGGTGCGCTGAAACTTTAAATAGATTTCATGATAATTCCCACTCTCATATAAAGTGCACTATGCCTTTAAGGTGAAAAGAGAGTAGTGCAAAAAACACTGCACTATTGTTACAATAAAGTGCATCAAACAAAAGTGAAAAACATTAGTGTGCATACAAATATATAATACATGTGTAAACACATTTAAAGGACCACTATAGGCACCCAGACCACTTCAGCTTAATGAAGTGGTCTGGGTGCCAGGTCCAGCTAGGTTTAACCCTTTTTTCTATAAACATAGCAGTTTCAGAGAAACTATGTTTATATTAGGGTTAATCCAGCCTCTAGTGTCTGTCTCATTGACAGCCGCTAGAGGCGCTTCCGCGCTTCTCACTGTGAAAATCACAGTGAGAAGACGCCAGCGTCCATAGGAAAGCATTGAGAATGCTTTCCTATGCGACCGGCTGAATGCGCGCGGCGCTTGCGCATTCAGCCGAGGAGGAGAGTCCGGCGCTGGAGAAAGAGGCAAGTTTAACCCCTTCCACCCCCTAGAGCCCGGCGGGAGGGGGGCCCTGAGGGTGGGGGCACCCTCAGGGCACTATAGTGCCAGGAAAACCTGTATGTTTTCCTGGCACTATTGTAGTCCTTTAACCCCTTAAGGACCAAACTTCTGGAATAAAATGGAATAATGACGTGTCACACACGTCATGTGTCCTTAAGGGGTTAATACAAAAGTGCAAAGGTAACTTCAAAGTTCTTAAAAATGGAAAAAAAAGGAAACAATATAGTGTAATATGGTAAACACCAATAATAACCTATACATAAATATATGTAAGTGAAAAAGGAAACAATATAGTGTAATATGGTAAACACCAATAATAACCTATACATAAATATATGCAAATCACAAGGAATCCACCAGGCAGCAGCTTTCTTCCACTTATCTCTCTCTATTTATTTTAGTTGAGGTTTGTGGAAGAAATGTTGTTGTTTGTTTCTGGATAATTTTCCAAACTGTGGCCATTAAAAAAAACAACAAAAAAAAAACAACAGATTGAGCAAACCTGCAGATAGCGCCTCATATTTTTGCTTGAGAAGCCCCATTTCTTTCAATCCAGTGCTCAAGTCTTTTCGCACTTCTCCCAAGCGGGCCTCCCAGCCGATGGCAGAGTCCATTATACGCGGCCCCTCCGTAATCGCCCTTGGACTTAAAAGAGCTCCAAGCTGGTTGTGCATTTGTCCTAATGCCTCTGAAACTCGTTGTATCCTTTCCATAGCTCGACTAAAAGGGGCTCCCCAAGTCTCCTCTCCTTTATTCTGCTCATACAGAGACACAGGACACTTGGAGGAGGGACATCGATCCTCGGGGGCAGGGCCAGTGTCAACAGAAATAGGAGTTTGCTCTGGACTTCCTAGAGGAGTGTAAAAAGTGTCCCTTGTAGGAGAAAGATGTGGCTTGTACATGGCAGAGGACGATGGGTCCTTATGTGATTCTGCATGAGATAAACAATACAGGATTAATAAGTAAGAGCGCATCTGACAAGTGGGAGTATTGTAACGTCAAAGCAGATGCCCACGCTCAGAATCTAACTTTCTAGAATAACATTAACAGTTCACATGGGGAGAAGGTACAGGCCAGACCATAAAGTACATAAAGTGGAAGAACAGATGGGAAACAGTGAGGGGGTACCGGTGAGGAGATGGGAGCTATACGGGGTGGAAGGGGCACAGTGCCCACTATAAGGGGTGGAAGGGGCACAGTGCACACTATAAGGGGTGGTGGGAGTACAGTGCCCACTATAAGGAGTGGGGGGTTACAGTGCACAATATATAGGTGGGGGGGGGGGGGTTACAGTGCAGACTATAAGGAGTGGGGGGTTACAATACACAATATATAGGTGGGGGGACGGGTTACAGTGCACACTATAAGGGGTGGAGGGGGTGCAGTGCAGACTATAAGGGGTGGAGGGGGTGCAGTGCAGGCTATAAGGGGTGGAGGGGGTGCAGTGCAGGCTATAAGGGGTGGAGGGGGTGCAGTGCAGACTATAAGGGGTGAAAGGGGTGCAGTGCAGACTATAAGGGGTGGAGGGGGTACAGTGCAGACTATAAGGGGTGGAGGGGGTGCAGTGCAGGCTATAAGGGGTGGAGGGGGTGCAGTGCAGGCTATAAGGGGTGGAGGGGGTGCAGTGCAGGCTATAAGGGGTGGAGGGGGTGCAGTGCAGGCTATAAGGGGTGGAGGGGGTGCAGTGCAGACTATAAGGGGTGGAGGGGGTGCAGTGCAGACTATAAGGGGTGGAGGGGGTGCAGTGCAGACTATAAGGGGTGGAGGGGGTGCAGTGCAGGCTATAAGGGGTGGAAGGGGTGCAGTGCAGGCTATAAGGGGTGGAGGGGGTGCAGTGCAGACTATAAGGGGTGGAGGGGGTGCAGTGCAGACTATAAGGGGTGGAGGGGGTGCAGTGCAGGCTATAAGGGGTGGAAGGGGTGCAGTGCAGGCTATAAGGGGTGGAGGGGGTGCAGTGCAGACTATAAGGGGTGGAGGGGTGCAGTGCAGGCTATAAGGGGTGGAGGGGGTGCAGTGCAGGCTATAAGGGGTGGAGGGGGTGCAGTGCAGGCTATAGGGGGTGGAGGGGGTGCAGTGCAGACTATAGGGGTGGAGGGGGTGCAGTGCAGGCTATAAGGGGTGGAGGGGGTGCAGTGCAGGCTATAAGGGGTGGAGGGGGTGCAGTGCAGGCTATAAGGGGTGGAGGGGGTGCAGTGCAGGCTATAGGGGGTGGAGGGGGTGCAGTGCAGGCTATAAGGGGTGGAGGGGGTGCAGTGCAGGCTATAGGGGGTGGAGGGGGTGCAGTGCAGGCTATAAGGGGTGGAGGGGTGCAGTGCAGGCTATAAGGGGTGGAGGGGGTGCAGTGCAGGCTATAAGGGGTGGAGGGGTGCAGTGCAGGCTATAGGGGGTGGAGGGGGTGCAGTGCAGGCTATAAGGGGTGGAGGGGGTGCAGTGCAGGCTATAAGGGGTGGAGGGGGTGCAGTGCAGACTATAAGGGGTGGAGGGGGTGCAGTGCAGACTATAAGGGGTGCAGGGGGTACAGTGCCCACTATAAAGGGTGGAAGGGGTGCAGTGCAGACTATAAGGGGTGGAGGGGGTGCAGTGCAGACTATAAGGGGTGGAGGGGGTGCAGTGCAGGCTATAAGGGGTGCAAGGGGTACAGTGCAGACTATAAGGGGTGCAAGGGGTACAGTGCAGACTATAAGGGGTGCAGGGGGTACAGTGCCCACTATAAAGGGTGGAAGGGGTGCAGTGCAGACTATAAGGGGTGGAGGGGGTACAGTGCATACTATGGGGTGCAGTGCACACTGTACAGGGTGAAGGGGGGTACAGTGCAGACTATAAGGGGTGGAAGGGGTGCAGTGCAGACTATAAGGGGTGCAGGGGGTACAGTGCCCACTATAAAGGGTGGAAGGGGTACAGTGCAGGCTATAAGGGGTGGAAGGGGTACAGTGCCCACTATAAGGGGTGGAAGGGGTGCAGTGCAGACAATAGAAATGTCTCCCATACACATTCACAAACACATCTGTACAGCAGAGAGTGTGAGATGATCAGTATAGTATATATATACTGAATAGTAGTATTTTTCTTTATCTTATCTATTAAACACAGGCTGTGATAGGGACCTGTGTGGTTACCTGGATGAATATCAGATACATTCTTTATGTTGTTTGCTCCCATATTGGACAGCCCCAGTGACCTGAGAGACAGCAGCACGTCCTGTAATAAGAGGCCCTGAGAGACAGCAAGGACAGGAGATGAGTCTGCTATCCACACACTCTGCTGCACCTCTCTGGTCCCACACTCAGTTCTGAGTGTCTCTGCTTACTCCAGTTTGTGAATGCCTGGGCCCCCTCTCTTTCAGTCCTGTCTTCCTGTCCCCTCCTCAGAAAATCCAGTGTGACTGCATTACTGTGCACACCCAGGTCTTACACTGACTGTGTGACACACATGAACAGTGTCCCACACCCTCTGAAAATCACAATGAGTGCATCCCAACCCCTCCCTGGGACATGTACCAGCCTGCGTATTAAGATTGAACAGAACTGAGGGAGTCTTGGGGTACAGCCAAGGCAACAGGTTCCAGGAATTTATACAACAAGCTTTTTCAGCTTGTAAAAGGTCACCCGTACGAATCCAGCCATGCCAGAGCCGATCTCCGACACGTGAAAGGTCACCGCTACGAATCCAGCCATGCCAGAGACGATCTCCGACACGTGAAAGGTCACCGCTACAAATCCAGCCATGCCAGAGACGATCTCCGACACGTGAAAGGTCACCGCTACGAATCCAGCCATGCCAGAGACGATCTCCGACACGTGAAAGGTCACCGCTACGAATCCAGCCATGCCAGAGACGATCTCCGACACGTGAAAGGTCACCGCTACGAATCCAGCCATGCCAGAGACGATCTCCGACACGTGAAAGGTCACCGCTACGAATCCAGCCATGCCAGAGACGATCTCCGACACGTGAAAGGTCACCGCTACGAATCCAGCCATGCCAGAGACGATCTCCGACACGTGAAAGGTCACCACTACGAATCCAGCCATGCCAGAGCCGATCTTCGACACGTGAAAGGTCACCGCTACGAATCCAGCCATGCCAGAGACGATCTCCGACACGTGAAAGGTCACCGCTACATATCCAGCCATGCCAGAGACGATCTCCGACACGTGAAAGGTCACCTCTACGAATCCAGCCATCCCAGAGACGATCTCCGACACGTGAAAGGTCACCGCTACGAATCCAGCCATGCAAGAGCCGATCTCCGACACGTGAAAGGTCACCGCTACGAATCCAGCCATGCCAGAGACGATCTCCGACACGTGAAAGGTCACCGCTACGAATCCAGCCTTTCCAGAGACGAACTCCGACACGTGAAAGGTCACCGCTACGAATCCAGCCATGCAAGAGCCGATCTCCGACACGTGAAAGGTCACCGCTACGAATCCAGCCATGCCAGAGACGATCTCCGACACGTGAAAGGTCACCAAAATTTTGTTTCCACTGTAATAGAAGAGCAGTTGCCTGCCTGCCAGCTTCTGTGTGAGGTTCACATTGGATACTGTGCCCACTAGCCCAGTGCCACCACGCATATCTGTTTTAACAATTGGTTAAGCTTTACATTTAAAATAAATATTTTTTTTTCACTGTAATAGAAGAGCAGTTAGTTGTCTGCCAGCGTCTGGGTGTCAGGCCTACTTCAGCGTGTGCTCTGCAGACCTGTGCCAGCGTGCTTTGACAGTTGCCAATCATATCTGGTGTCTCTTTAGCGTGCTTTTACAAAGAAAAAAGGTTTCCAGTGTAAGCTAATAGCAGACAGTCAGTGTCCTTCAAGCGGCTCTGTCAGGCCTTCCTTCAGCGTGTGCCCTGCACAACCCTGCCAGCGTACTTTGACAGTTGCCACTCATATCTGGTGTCTCTATAGCGTGCTTTTACAACCAAAATTTTGTTTCCACTGTAATAGAAGAGCAGTTGCCTGCCTGCCAGCTTCTGTGTGAGGTTCACATTGGATACTGTGCCCAGTGCCACCACTCATATCTGTTTTAACAATAGGTTAAGCTTTAGATTTAAAATAAATAATTTTTTTTCACTGTAATAGAAGAGCAGTTGCCTGCCTGCCAGCTTCTGTGTCAGGTTGGATGCCTTGCCCATTTGCACAGTCAGTGCCACCACTCATATCTGTTTTAACAATAGCTTAAGCTTTAGATTTTAAAGAAATCATTTTTTTTCACTTTAATAGAAGATCAGTTAGTTGTCTGCAAGCGTCTGGGTGTCAGGCCTACTTCAGCGTGTGCTCTGTAGACCTGTTCCAGCGTGCTTTGACAGTTGCCAATCATATTTGGTGTCTCTATAGCGTGCTTTTAAAACCAAAATTTGTTTTTCACTGTTATAGATTGAATTGCAGTTACTTGTCTCAAAGCGGGTGTCTCATGCCTACAGTGTGTGCTCTGCAGAACTGTTACAGTTCACATTGCCAATCATATCTGGTCTCACAGTAGCTTGCACGCATAGTACCACTAATCCCCCAAAAAATGACAGGCAGAGGCAGGCCACCCCGCAGGGGCCGTCGTGGTCGTGGTGCTGTGATTCCCTTTTGCCCTAGAATAATGCCCAATTTTCAGAAGCCACGTACCCTGAACTTGAAAAGTTCTGAGGACTTAGTTGACTGGCTAACACAGGACACCCAATCTTGTACAGCCTCCGCTCGGAACCTTGACGCACCATCCTCCTCCAGCTTAGCTTCAGGCACCTCTCAAGATAGCACTCACCCGCCTGCCGCCACCACCAAAACTAGCACCACAGCCGCTTTACTTGGTATGTCAGAGGAGTTATTCACACACCCGTTTGAAGAAATGAGTGATGCGCAACCATTATTGCTAGAGGATGTAGATAACAGGGATATGTCTCAGGCAGGCAGCATTAAACACATGGAGGTACGGTGTGATGATGATGTTGTATCCGCTGCTGCTTCCTTTTCTGAGTTGTCAGATACAAGCGAAGCGGTTGATGATGACGATGCGTCCATGGATGTCACGTGGGTGCCCGCTCGGCAAGAAGAAGAACAGGGCGAAAGTTCAGATGGGGAGACAGAGAGGAGGAGGAGACGAGTTGGAAGCAGGGGGGGGTCGTCGCAAGGAGCTAGTGGCACAGTCAGACAGCATGCATCGGCACCCGGGTGTCAGCCCGACAGCACGCCAATCAACGCATGCTGTGTCCACCACCAGAATGCCTTCATTGCAGAGCTCAGCAGTGTGGCATTTTTTTTGTGTGTCTGCCTCTGACAACAGCGATGCCATTTGCAACCTGTGCCAAAGGAAACTGAATCGTGGGAGGTCCAACACCCACCTAGGTACAACTGCTTTGCGTAGGCACATGATCTCACATCACAAACGCCTATGGGATCAACACATGAGTACAAGCAGCACGCCTACTCTAAGCCGCCATCCTCCTCCTGGTCCAGCATCTTCAGCCACGTCAACCACTGCTGTCCTTCTTGCCCCCTCTCAACCATCCGCCACTCCGTCTCCCGCCTTGAGCAGTTCCCGCTCATCTGCCCACAGTCATGTGTCTGTCAAGGACATGTTTGAGCGTAAGAAGCCAATGTCACCAAGTCACCCCCTTGCCCGGCGTCTGACAGCTGGCTTGTCCGAACTATTAGCCCGCCAGCTTTTACCATACAATCTGGTTGAGTCTGAGGCGTTCAAAAAATTTGTAGCTATTGGGACACCGCAGTGGAAGGTACCCGGCCGGAATTTCTTTTCACAAAAGGCAATCCCCAACTTGTACTCGATTGTGCAAAAGGAAGTCATGGCATGTCTGGCACACAGTGTTGGGGCAAGGGTCCATCTGACCACTGATACCTGGTCTGCAAAGCATGGTCAGGGCAGGTATATCACCTACCCTGCGCATTGGGTAAACCTGATGACGGCTGACAAGCAAGGAATGCGTGGCATTGCAGAGGAGTTGGTGACACCGCCACGAATTGCAGGCAGTCCTGCTGCCACCTCCTCTACTCCTCCTACTCCATCCTCTTCCATAACCTCCTCGGCTGAGTCCTCTTGTGCCGCTGCTTCTTGCTCCACATCAACGGCACCCCCCCCCCCAGCTCCCCAGGTACTATTCCACATCCCGGATACGGCAGTGTCACGCCGTCTTGGGTTTGACTTGCTTGAAAGCAGAGAGTCACACCGGACAAGCACTCCTGTCCGCCCTGAACGCACAGGTGGAAAAGTGGCTGACTCCGCAGCAACTGGATATCGACAAAGTGGTGTGTGACAACGGAAAAAATTTGATAGCGGCATTGAAGTTGGGCAAGTTGACACATGTGCCGTGCATGGCACATGTGTGTAATCTGATCGTACAACGCTTTGTGCATAAGTACACAGGCTTACAGGACGTCCTGAAGCAGGCCAGGAAGGTGTGTGGCCATTTCAGGCGTTCCTACATGGCCATGGCTCACTTTGCCGATATCCAGCGGCGAAACAACATGCCAGTGAGGCGCTTGATTTGCGACAGCCCTACACGTTGGAATTCAACACTCCTAATGTTCGACCGCCTGCTCCAACAAGAAAAAGCTGTTAATGAATATTTGTATGACCGGGGTGCTAGGACAGCCTCTGGGGAGCTGGGAATTTTTTTGCCACGTTACTGGACGCTCATGCGCAATGCCTGTAGGCTCATGCGTCCATTTTTTTATTTTTTTTCAACGTATGTTAAAATTTTTAGTATACAAATGTAAAAACATATCCCATGCTTTACCCATTTTACAGTACAACTGTACACATGCAACAGAAAAGAAATCACTGAAATTCAACAACACAAAGCTTACATGGGCTTTGAGGTGTTTGCCAAAATGCATGTATTTGTAGCCCAGATACAACAGTGGCTATAATTAACCTATGTAAACTTATCACATCTGGCACACTTATACATTACTAAACACAGAATAGTAGTGAACTAAAAAACAAATTAAAAAATTCTGGTATTTGAAGAATATATTCAAATCATTCGTTTTCTGCCTACATTTTGTCATTCAGTTTTCAATTCAGTACAAATAGATGTTCAGTGAATAAACAGCTTAATATGGGGTTGTTGCTTGCTAAAAACAGACAGTTATGCTTTCTTCAGAAAACAATTATTGAACATTTGAAACTCCCATAGAAAGTATGGCTTTCAACTTACTGAGACAAATTAAAATTTCAGCTTTGATGTTCAGCACATTACATGTATTTTTTTCAATATTTCGTTAAAACATAACAGTTAAAAAAAACAAAAAACAAAAAAAAAACGTAAATATAACAAAACTACAACATTTATGCAAACGGTTGAGGTCCTGCAGTAAAATGTTGATCAGATAAGAAGTTAGGTGGTATTATTTGTGAAAGCGGGTAAGAGAAGAGATTGGCTGGGTCAATGGACAATGGATTTACTGCATGAGTAGGGGGCAACATACCATGCCAGCCAGGGTAGGCTGCTTCTGGATACAATGGAAAAGATGGATATGGGAGACCTGCTGGAACAGTATTTGGCACATGGAGAGGTGGCATAATATTAGCACCCTGACTCTCTCCTATAATTACAGAGAATTCTCCTGGGAACTGAAGGCCATTGCTCAAATTTTGGAGCATATTCATGATCTCAGGCATGCCAACTTCCTCTCCTGTATCCTCAGAATTCTGATTCCACTGCTCAAAATTTGGGAAACCTGGAGGAGGGAGCCCTTGCTCGGCCATTTGTCTCTCCTCTCGTTCAACATCTGCTAATATGTCAGAGAAAATATCATCTGGGATATCCAAACCTTCTTTATGTTTCTTGGAAGATTTTTTGGGATAAGCTGTCCAGGAAGGATAGCTTGGAAGAAGCAAGATCAGAAGCAGAATAGGATGGTTGTCTTCCAAACCTGGACCTCCCAAAGGACGCAATCTTTGAGGGATGGGTTGGCCGGCAGGTAGAGGCACTAGGAACGCCTCCATGCCATGACTTCTGATGATTGCATATCTCCGCTTCCGATTAAGATAAGAATACAGCCGAGCATATGAAACTGCATCACTTGACGTTCTTTGATTCAGTCGGATCACACACATGTCCTTGGTGCACTCTGGCCAGATACGATCCACATATTCCCAAACAGACTCTTGCAAAATGCATCCTTCAGATGTTAACACTTTTGGTAAATCCTGGCAAAGATGACTGCTATAACCAGACTCTGGCGTGGCTGTAACTTTAAACTGCTTTATAGAGAACATGTGAAGGAATCCCTTCCACACACTTGAGTCTGCTGGATCTGTGAGTCTAGTATCTGGATCATACAATTTCTTGTTCTTCTTTTCAATGCATGAAGAATGTTGATTGCCATTAGTTATATGGTGTTTCCATATTTTCTCTGGTTTCTTGGTAATTACCCATTGGCTTAAGTCAGCATCACCTGGGGGGTTTATCAGCCCTTTGCATATAAGGCAGTCCTGATCTAAAAGGTGGCTCTTGTGTTGGGATGTTGTGTCCCTTTTCTCTGAGATGCAATCCTGCTGAGAATCCTGAGGCTGCCACACAGAATCAGACAGATCCTCTAGGGTCAAGTTCTGATCGGGCACGGTATCAATTTCAATTAACCCCTTGTGTGTCAGCTTTGTCATCTGAATCTGGTATGGCTGTCTTTCCTCTTTCTCGATTAGTTCCAGTGCATGTTTTCTCTTTTGAATTCTCCAGTTGGCCAGCTCCTGTGCAGCCATTTACGTTGCACTCATTAGAACCAAACACTGTGGGGTGATTTCACCAAGGACCACACAACGGAACAGGATCTGATTTTTAGGGTCCTTCAAATTGAAAAGGAGGATCCGGTATTTATTCTTATATCTGCTGTCAGTACACAGGAAAAGTTTAAATATTTCTTGTTCTACGTTCTCTGTAACTCCACGCACCGACTCATCCAATACGTGAAGATCTGGGGTTTCTCTGACTCTCCTCAGTAGTGTATCAAACAGAGTCTGCACTGTGGTAACACGGACATCTTCAGGACATAACTCAACTATTTGCAGATAGGCAGTCTGCAGCTTCTCTTTTTCACCTGTTCTCTTCTTTCTCTTATGCGTATTCTTGTCTATATGCAGGTGGTCTCTTGCCTTTCTTTTAACCAATTCGTTCCTTCCATATGGTTTCAAAAGATCTCTGGCATCATTACTTTCAACGCAAATAACGTCATCATAGTTAGTCTCCTCATTATTCACCGGGAAGAGAGTGTTTGCACTGACTACCCACAGCATGCTCTTGCCATTGCCTACTCCACCTTCAACGACAGGGTGCAAGTCCCAAGGAGAAGGATCATTCACTTTATTATCTGTCTTTATTTCACAAGTAGTGCCTGGAACATCCTCATGGGTCACTAGATGTAAATCTGGACTAATGTCAACCACAGGGTCTGGAAAATCATCAATTTGAAATTTTTCGAATAATCCCAGTGGGCTGCCACATTCTTCCTCCTCTGATGGTATTAAAGTTTGCAGAGATTCACTATGGGGTGGTGTCAAGCATTTTGGAGAACAATTAAGCATCTCCATCCCAATACGTTTCAGATGTCCTATCAGCTCTTCCACCCTATGCGATACTATGGGCAGGCTACCCGTGACGTCATTACTCACGGCCCTATTTCACGCGGACACTCTGTGTCAGTGTGTATCATGGTCTCTGTGGACAGGGAACAGTCTCTATTCTGCTCTGTGTCAGTGTGTATCAGGGGTTTTGAGGACAGGTGTCAATCCATATCTGCCAAGTGACCCTATGTAGGGGGAACAGTCCCTATTCTGCTCTGTGTCAGTGTGTATCAGGGGTTTTGAGGACAGGTGTCAATCCATATCTGCCAAGTGACCCTATGTAGGGGGAACAGTCCCTATTCTGCTCTGTGTCAGTGTGTATCAGGGGTTTTGAGGACAGGTGTCAATCCATATCTGCCAAGTGACCCTATGTAGGGGGAACAGTCTCTATTCTGCTCTGTGTCAGTGTGTATCAGGGGTTTTGAGGACAGGTGTCAATCCATATCTGCCAAGTGACCCTATGTAGGGGGAACAGTCTCTATTCTGCTCTGTGTCAGTGTGTATCAGGGATCATTAGGATAGGTGTCAATCCATATCTGCCAAGTGACCCTATGTAGGGGGAACAGTCTCTATTCTGCTCTGTGTCAGTGTGTATCAGGGATCATTAGGACAGGTGTCAATCCATATCTGCCAAGTGACCCTATGTAGGGGGAACAGTCTCTATTCTGCTCTGCGTCAGTGTGTATCAGGGATCATTAGGATAGGTGTCAATCCATATCTGCCAAGTGACCCTATGTAGGGGGAACAGTCTCTATTCTGCTCTGTGTCAGTGTGTATCAGGGATCATTAGGATAGGTGTCAATCCATATCTGCCAAGTAACCCTATGTAGGAGGAACAGTCCCTATTCTGCTCTGTGTCAGTGTGTATCATGGTCTCTGTGGACAGGGAACAGTCTCTATTCTGCTCTGTGTCAGTGTGTATCAGGGGTTTTGAGGACAGGTGTCAATCCATATCTGCCAAGTGACCCTATGTAGGGGGAACAGTCCCTATTCTGCTCTGTGTCAGTGTGTATCAGGGGTTTTGAGGACAGGTGTCAATCCATATCTGCCAAGTGACCCTATGTAGGGGGAACAGTCCCTATTCTGCTCTGTGTCAGTGTGTATCAGGGATCATTAGGATAGGTGTCAATCCATATCTGCCAAGTGACCCTATGTAGGGGGAACAGTCCCTATTCTGCTCTGTGTCAGTGTGTATCAGGGATCATTAGGATAGGTGTCAATCCATATCTGCCAAGTGACCCTATGTAGGGGGAACAGTCTCTATTCTGCTCTGTGTCAGTGTGTATCAGGGCTGGGCTTTGAGGACAGGTGTCAATGTTAGGTGATTTCTGCCCTTTATGGATTAAAAGCAGACTCTGCATCAACTGTGCAATTTTCCATGGGAGTTTTGCCATGGATCCCCCTCTGGCATGCCACAGTCCAGGTGTTAGTCTCCTTGAAACAACTTTTCCATCACTATTGTGGCCAGAAAGAGTCCCTGTTGTTTTTAAAATTCGCCTACCCATTGAAGTCAATGGCGGTTCGCGAACATTTGCTGAAGTTCGCGTTCGCCGTTCGCGAACCGAAAATTTCTAGTTCGCGACAACACTACTGTTGGGGTGTCACCGTGGCCCCCTGAGAGTGGGGTCATATGGGAATTGTAACGTGAAGTGTTGTCTCATTCTTGGGGGAGGATTTATTGCATGCTGCTTCAGTTTGACTGCTAGGAGTGTAAACCTATTTGTATGGTGCCTATTCAACTGTCTACAGCATTCAGAGGCTGGAGAGGATTTATATGCTTCTCATATTCGGTGATTGTGGTGTCTGCCAGAGTGCTTGGAGTCTTCAGGAAACGCTAGGAGCATCCATTAACGGAGGTACCCAGTCGGGGTGCCAGGCGATCCGTTACAGAGTTGTTGTTTTAAACCGTCACCAAGTGTTGTCTGGTGTTTAGGAAAAGAGCTCTGATTATTGCTCTTCTGATGAAGAGGGTGTCCAGGGCTATAATCCTAGCGGCATGGTGCAGGGTGGACAAGGCCCTCAAGGATCCCAGTCAAGCCTCGGCGACTGGCTCTAAAGTGCTCCAGGTTCCCTGATAGCTACGAGGAAGTGGACTTGGCGGAAGTACTTGATCAGAGAACTGGAGCTCCGTCACAACCACTACGGCTCCAGCCACGCAAGAGATCACCGCTACGACTCCAGTCACGCAAGTGATCACCGCTACGAATTCAGCCATGCCCGAGAAGATCTCCGACACGTGAGATCACTGCTACAATTCCAGCCACACAAGAGCCGATCCCCGACACGTGAAAGGTCACCGCTAGGGCTCCAGCCATGACAGAGCCAATCCCCGACACGTGAAAGGTCACTGCTAGGGCTCCAGCCATGACAGAGCCGATCTCCGACACGTGAAAGGTCACCGCTATGGCTCCAGCCTATCCGATCTCTGGCAGAAAAGCAATGCCAGGTTCGATTCTCAGAGCATAGTGGAGGGAGGAGCAAAGCCTGCCAGACCTCAGGTACAACATGAATCTGTTTGACTACTTACAGTAGAAGGCACAAGAGACCTCCTGGCACCATAACCACTACAGCAATCTGGTGGTTATGATACTTGGTATGTTTATTAAATATGTTGCTGACAGAGTGGATGGATTACTGGGAGAGGATGGGGATGACCTAGTGGTCATGGTCCATGTTGGTACCAATGACAAAGTAGGAGGAAGATGGAAGGTCCTAAAAAATGATTTCAGGGAATAAGTTAGCAAACTTAAGTAAAGAACCTCCACGGTGGTATTCTCTGAGATATTACCTGTGCCATGCGCTACAGTGGAAAGGCAGCTAGAGATTAGAGAGGTCAATGCTTAGCTGAAGTCTTGGTGCAGGAAGGAGGGTTTGGGGTTTTTAGAGCATTGGGCCGACTTTATAGCAGTGTTGGATTGCGCCTAAACGGGAGAGAGTCTGCAGTGCTGGGGGATAGGATAGCTAGAAGGTATATATTAAGGAAGAACCTATGGCAATAGATGTGCAAATGGTTGCTGCTAAAAACTTGGAAAAAAATTGTAATTCGCTAAGTCAAGACAAAGTGCTGCAGCAACTAAATAAAGTGAATATAAACAAAGCTCCAGGGCCTGAGGGCCTGACGGTATTCATCCACGAGTACTTAAGGAACTAAGTGTATAAATAAGTGAACCTCTGTTTTTAATCTTTTAAAATTCTTTTCTTTCAGGAAGTGTTCCGGAAGATTGGAGGAAGGCAGATGTGGTTCCTCTATTCAAAAAGGGTTTAACTTCTGTGGCTTACATTTTTTTTGAAAGGCTATTAATGGATAATATTCAAGAATTCCTTGAGAATAACATTGTTAATAGCAAAATCAGCATGGTTTTATGAAGCACAGTGTAACGGATCACCTGGCACCCCGACTGGGTACCTCCGTTGACGGATGCTCCTAGTGCTTCCCGAGGGCTCCAAGCACTCCACTTGACACCATAAGGACTGCAGACCCCACAAACCGCAGCAGCTTGGTCAGGGTCTCGCCGTCTACTACCCAGCCTGGACCTACGACAAGGCTCCAGGTTCCAGTGCGTGAACCTCTCTTTCCCCAGAGAGTGAAGCAGGAACAGGAACAAGCTCTTACAAGAGCTTAGTGATTATTCAAGGGAGTATGAAGAGCATAGCAATCCCTTGTAGCAGATTCCCCCAATAATAGACAGGACTCAGATTGAGGGTGAAGTAGAACAGAAGGTTTAATGGGACAGCTGCTCTTTTATACAGTTTTTCCCCACACGGTTATCGCACAGGTGAACCTTGTGGGGCACAGGACATGAAATTCACAATCCAAGAAAAACAGAGTTTTACACTTGAACACTCCCAGTTACTGTACACAAACCCTCGCCTCTGCCTGTGATACAATAAACAAAGACAATGGACTAACTCAATTACCTTTAGCCGAAAAAAACATAAATTTTTTACAAACCCCCAAAAAGTACCCCAAAATACAACATATCCCCTGATCACCCAGATCGGTTCAGGAATTTCGTGGAAGTCTTATTTTTGCCCCACCGTGCACATGGTCCCATGCACAAAACAGTTCCATACACTCGACGGCAAAACACTGCTGGACAAGTACTAATGAACATAGGTTATCACAGGGCCCATAGTCCCAGGGAAGGAGGCTGGCAAACAGGCCCCTCTAAAAACCAATTGCGAAGTTTCTTTTGTCACACACAGGTCATGTCAAACTAACCTGATTGCATTCTACGAAGAAGTATAGATCAGGGTGTTGCAGTGCATGTGATCTATTTGGATTTTGCCAAGGCATTTGATACAGTTCCACACAATAGATTAGTGTTCAAACTCAAAGAAATTGGTCGAGATGAACATTCTTGTTTCTGGGTAGAACATTGGCTTAAAAATAAATTGAGTACAGAGAGTTGTCATTAATGGTAAATTTTCAAGCTGGATAGGGGTGTCACGTGGTGTCCTTCAGGGTTCTTTTCTGGGACCCCTTTGTGACGGATCGCCTGGTACCCCGTGTAGTATTTTACCAAACTCTATAAATTATTATATAAACATACACATATAAACTATGGTCCGTCTACTTTAACAAATATTTATTCAGAGACAAAACAACAACATACAAATAATGACACACAATTTAACTAACTATACCAACAACAACAACCTAACTAACAATAACAACTAAATCTTATAAAGTCACCAGATCTCACTCACATTATCACCATTATATAAATTAGCCCATGTCTGCTCAGTAGCACAGCCAAGAAGGAACAGGGAGGAATGGCAATAGGGGGAAGTGGTTCTCTCTTTCCTGACTTGTAACGGTATTGAATTACCGAATTGCCATATCAAAGGGTAAAGCTTATCCCCCTGTAAGAAAGGCATACATGAGCTTGGTCACCATATTAGTTTAATGACAAAATGTCGCCACAGCCCGACTGGATACCTTCTTCAATCGCTGCTTCCTAGTAATCCTTGAGTACCATAAGCACCGCACCAGACACCATAAACCCCCACAAACCACCGCAGCATGGTTGGGGTCTCGCTGTCCTCCACTTACCCTGGACCCAAGACCAGGATCCAGCTTCCAGTGAGCTTCCACAAGAGCAATCGTTGTGATCCAAGGGAGTATAGTGATTATAGCAAACCACAGAGTGAATATAGCTCTCTAATCCCCCCAAATATGAGCCTAGACTTCATGAATGGTAAAACAAATCTCTTTAATGGCAGTTACAACTGGTCTTATATGCACTCCACCAGACACCATCAGCACTGTAGTCCCAACTTCCAGCGTTACAGGTTGGTTGGGGTCTCGCTGTCCTCCACACACCCTGGACCCAAGCCCAGGATCCAGTGGGTAGACCTCTCTTCCAAGAGCTTTTAAAAGAGCAAGTGATTATAATCCCAGGGGAGTATAGTAAGCAATCCCCAGAGTGAATATAGGTTTCCCCTCCACACATGACACGAGGCTATGTTGAGGGTGAAGAGGGACTCCTTTATTGGTAGCCACAACTGGCCTTATATGCAAGTCCTCATGCAAGGTGCACTCCCCCCTGGACCTGAGCGTAAACCCCAATAGAAACAAATACACGATGACATTGGCTCTCAGATCCAGGACACTCCCACACATAATAGAAAAAAGTATAGGGTCGCACTCAGTCACAACAATTAAACACAGGGTGCTACTGAGCATAGGTCAGCAAAGAACCCCAAGGAATATATGCAAATAGAAAAAAATCACAGGCACTCACTGTGATTGTTCTCCAGGCAGATTTATCGCAACGTTCTAAGTGGTTAGCTAGGTGGCCGTCGTTCATTTGTGCGAACACGTGGCTGCGACCATCTTTAGCCGCGAACACATACCACGGTGTTTGGTTGTTGAGTAGGCTTCCATGGAACTGAACTCCTGAACCGATCTGGGTGATATTTAGATATGTTGGTCTCCCAGATCGGCCTATCTGGAGATATGACTATAATAGAACCCTATTATAGTCCATGGGTTTTGGGCGTACTTTTGAGGTACTGCTGAAATTTGTTTTTTTGCCTTGAGATAATTGACTCCATTATCTCCCAGGCACAGGCGAGGGATTGTCTCATTATGTATGGGAGTAAATAGAAAAAATCCCAGGCACTCACTGTGATTGTTCTCCAGGCAGATTCCTCGCCTGTGCCTGGGAGATAATGGAGTCAATTATCTCAAGGCAAAAAAAACATATTTCAGCAGTACCTCAAAAGTATCACCCAGATCGGTTCAGGGGTTCAGTTCCATGGAAGCCTACTCAACAACCAAACACCGTGGTATGTGTTCGCGGCTAAAGATGGCCGCAGCCATGTGTTCGCACAAATGAACGACGGCCACCTAGCTAACCACTTAGAACGTTGCGGTTAGCGAGGTCAATGGGGTTAATAAGCAGCACAGGACGGTGTTTGGTATAGGAACAGCATTAGCCTGATCCGTTCAGCAAGCCCCAAATACCGAACCATACAGTACAAAAGGCACAAACAAAGCCTTTTCATAGTAGTGAACCAAAGTCTAACACATGGGCCATAGTCCTGAGGCAAGAGGCTGGCAAGCAGGCGCCTCCAAGAACCAGTTGCGAGGTTACTTTCACCACAACAAACAATGCAACAATGTGCAATGTCAATCAGGAGTGGCAAAGGCCAGTAAGGTATTGTCATGCATAAAAAAGGGCATTCATTCTTGGGACGAGAATATCATTTTGCCTCTTTATAAATCACTGGTAAGACCACACATTGAATATGCTATGCAATTTTGGGCACCTGTTCTAAAGAAGGACATTATGGCACTAGAAAAAGTGCAGAGGCGGGCTACAAAATTAATAAAAGGAATGGAATATTTCAGCTATGAAGAAAGGTTAACAAATTTAAACCTCTTTAGTTTAGAAAAATGTCGCCTGAGAGGGGATATGATAACATTATACAAATATCTTCAGGGCCAATACAAACCATTGTGTGGAAATCTATTCACAAACCAGACTTTACATAGGACACGAGGTCATGCGTTTAGACTGGAAGAAAGAAGATTTCGTCTAAGGCAAAGGAAACTTTTTTTTACTGTAAGAACAATCAGGATGTGGAATTTTCTGCCTGAAGAGGTGGCTTTATCAGAGTCCGCACAGATGTTCGAACAGCAACTAGATGCATACTTGCAAAAACAGAATATTCAAGGATATAATTTTTCAATGTAGGATAAATGCATCTTGATCCAAGGATAAATCGAACTGTCATTTTGGGGTCAAAAGGGAATTTTTACCCCCTAATTTGTTGCAAAATTGGAAGTGCTTCAAACTAGGTTTTTTGCCTTCTTTTGGAACAACAGCAAAAAAAAATAAAAATATGAGGAAGGCTGAACTTGATGGACACAAGACTCTTTTCAGCTATGTAACTATGTAACTATGTAACTATGTAACCATGTATAGCTTGGAAGGGTTATGATTAAACATATGATGCGTAAAGTCCTTTGAAAGTCACTATAATTATATTTTCCTCTATGTGAAGTGGTTATAGTGTCTGGAGTCCCCTGGCGCTGTCCCTTCATTTAGTAGTAAACCATTTTCAAGCAGTTTAAAAAAAAATTATGAGGGTCCCTGTCTTCCCATAGCCCCACCTCCACTAGAGGTGTGGCTAAGACAGATTACGCACTTCCTTCCTAACCATACCGATTTATACCAGCAATGGGCACTATTACATAGTTACATAGCTGAAAAGAGACTTGCGTACATCAAGTTCAGCCTTCCTCACACCTGTTTTTTGCTGTTGATCCAAAAGAAGGCAAATAAACCCAGTTTGAAGCACAATTTTGCAACAAGTTAGGAAAAAAAATCCTTCTTGACCCCAGAATGGCAGTCAGATTTATCCTTGGATCAAGCAGTTATTACCCTACATTGAAAGATTATATCCTTGAATATTCTGTTTTTGCAAGTATGCATCTAGTAGCCGTTTGAACATCTGTATGGACTCTGATAAAACCACTTCTTCAAGCAGAGAATTCCACATCCTGATTGTTCTTACAGTAAAAAAAACCTTTCCTTTGCCTCAGAGGAAATCTTCTTTCTTCCAGTCTAAACGCATGACCTAGAATCCTATGTAAAGTCCGTTTTGTGAATAGATTTCCACACAATGGTTTGTATTGGCCTCGAATATATTTGCATAATGTTATCATATCCCCTCTCAGGCGACGTTTTTCTAAACTAAATAGGTTTAAATTTGTTAACCTTTCTTCATAGCTGATATGTTCCATTCATTTTATTAATTTTGTAGCCCGCCTCTGCACTTTTTCTAGTGCCATAATATCCTTCTTTAGAACAGTTGCCCAAAATTGCATAGCATATTCAATATGTGGTCTTACCAGTGATTTATAAAGTGGCAAAATGATATTCTTGTCCCGAGAATGAATGCCCTTTTTCATGCATGACAATACCTTACGGGAATGGCCACTGCTGATTGACATTGCACATTGTTGCATAGTTTGTTGTCTATAACAATTCCCAAGTCCTTTTCGTGTGTTATCATCCCTAATTCACTTCCATTAAGGGTATACGTTGCTTGTGTATTCTTTACGCCGAAGTGCATAACTTTGCATTTTTCAACATTAAATTTCATCTGCCATTTGAGTGCCCAGTCCCCCAGTCAATCTAAATCCCTCTGCAGCAAAGTAATATCTTGCTCACATTGCCGATGACACAAAACTTTGTAAAATAATACAAACACTGAAACATGACTTTCAATGCTGTCTTCAAGATCATTTATAAACATGTTAAATAGAAGGGGTCCCAGAACAGACCCCTGAGGGACACCACTTGCCAGCTTGAAACTTTACCTTTCTAATATTTGTTGGAAGATGATCCAGTTATCCTCAGTGTTCTTTTCTCTAAAGAGTTTATGCCAGTCAATATATTGTAAAGCTTCCCTTAACTTATTGAAATTGGCCTTTTTAAAATGATTTGTTTTAGTATACCCCATGTGCTTTTGTTTTTTTTGAGTTTATTTGAAAGAACACTACATTGTGATCACTATTTGCCAAGTGCTCACCTACTTGAATGTTGGTCAAAAGATCAACGTTGTTTGTTAAAACCAGCTCCAGACAAGCGTCCATTCTAGTTGGTGATTGTACAAGTTGTGACATGAAGTTGTCATTTAACAAGTTTAAAAACCTAATTCCCTTTGCTGAGCTACTAGTCCATCTGTCCCAATTTATGTCCGGGTAATTAAAATCTCCAATAATTAAAGTGTTACCAAGATTTGCAGCTTTCTCAATTTGCTCTAACAGCAGTTCTTCCTCATTAATATTAATATTAGGTGGTTTATAACATATCCCAACCAATAGTTGGTTTCCCTTCTTTTCCCCCAAGCAGATATTTTACCCATAAAGCTTCCATATTTTCCTCATCGCATTCCATTTGCTTAAGATTTGGCTTTAAATCATGGTTGACATACAAACATACCCCACCACCCTTCTTGTTTTTCCTATCCTCCCTAAATAACGTGTACCCATTTAAGTTAACTGCCCAGTCATGTGTCTCATCCCACCATGTTCCAGTTATGCCTATTATATTTTATTGTTTAGTGTATGCTATTGCCTCTAGTTCCCCCATTTTGTTATTTAGGCTCCTTGCATTAGTAAGCATACATTTAATACCATGAGTCACTTGTACATTTTGTGAATTATCAATATTACATAGCTTCTCTGTTCTGAGCTTGCCAAGAGAAGCCACTCGCACACAACCATCACAGAGGTATGGACCATGGACGGGTACATCCAGGCATCCATACATGCAACAAGATGTGCATTGAGTTAAAGCAGCAATCTTGCTAACACTCATTTCCCCAGATACAGAACAATAAAACAATTACCTTGATAGTTTAAACCCCTTGTTAGTTTCAACTCCTGGTTTTCTAACTCCTACTTATAGAGTCTGCTTTCAAGGAATGTGAGCAAGCTCAGTGAGTTAGGGGTGTGCCTTTATGGGGATACAAACCCCACACAGGTGAAATTAATGAACACTCCCCCAATCAATCAAGCAGCAACACAAAAGAGGGAGAAAACCAGAACACAGAAAAAAAAAATGACTATGATAGGCTGACAGCAGTCACTCTCAGCCACCCATTGCTGCCTTAAAAAAATCTGAACAGTACACAGAGGATGTTAAATCTGTTTAACACTGAATGGAATGATAAGAAGTAGTTGTAGTTACAATGCCAATAGTGTCACTTTACTATGTCCAGGATTGCTTATTAGATCAAACTTTACATTCAGACACATTTCAGCTAATTAACCCCTTAAGGACCAAACTTCTGGAATAAAAGGGAATCATGTCACATGTCATGTGTCCTTAATGGGTTAAAGGCAGCATTTATTTCTGTTAATACTGGATGAGAAATCGACTCTGGGACATTAGGCTGTTTCAAACAAACCTATCGCCTCACTAGTGATTATTGCTTTGCAGAGTTGACATTACAATACACAAAACACAGGAGTCACAACATCCATCAGGCAAAACTAAATTTATTATGTTTTAAAAAATAAAATAGAACAAAAACCAAAAAACAAAATTGAACATCACCCACCCCAAACAAAACTGAGAACAGGGAGGAAGAAAAAAAAATGTGGTGGGAGGGGGGTTAAGAGGGAGGCTTTGGGGGGAAATCACAGGATGTGGAGCAGGAGTCCAGAGTTTATGCCCAGCAGGGTGTTTGAGAAGAGTGCCCTCCATCTCACGTCTTCCATTCTTTGGGTAACTTAAAGGGGAGCCAAGTCGTACAATGAGGAGATACACAAGGTGAAATGGAGCGTGAGAAATCTGTTAACCCCATCGCTAGCTGGAGGCAGTACGCCCCCCAGGAGACAGAGAAACAAGGAGGTGGACTGGGGGATGCAGACTCTAGCTCTCACTGCACTGACTGCTCGTTAGCACTGCCACTTGTCTCTTGTGGCTTCATTACATCAGGGAGCTCGGGAGGACTGGAGAAGGAGTCCACTCGAAGAGGCTCAAATGCATCACCTGCAAAACAGAGCAAAGTCATAGCAAAGGGAGGAGTTTATTACAGTTACTCATTTAGACAGAAGTGGGCACCACCCTGAGTAACTTACCTCCACTGCGGAAAGCCAGTCCCACTGTAGCTGGGGCCTGGGGCCGAGCAGTCAGGCTGGTGAAGCCACAGTCACCAAGTGTCTTACTTTCATCCAAGAGCTGATCGTCCTAAAACAGAGAAGGACCGCGTTAAACGGGCCAAGAGAGACACCGCCCACTAGTAAGAGAGCAAGCTAGAGGTTCGCACCTTGTATAGCCGCTGGTCCTCAGGGGGTCTTTTCAGGATCCCCTCCACAATCCGCTTCAGCTCGTACACTGTTGTGCTTTCCTTGGCATCTGTAAAAATTGTTGTTTTGTGCCGGCGGATCATGAGAAACACATCCTAGGGAGAAAAGGACAAGTTTAGATCAACGGTGACTTACAGAAAACCTAAGCCTCTCTTTCTCTTCTTCTGACAGGCTCACAAATAATCAGCGCTGAGGTTACCAATTTGTGTTCAGACTCCAGGACACAGAATATTTCAACTTGTTCAATAAGACGTGCTTTCACTAAAGCAAATACGACTTAGTCAACTCTTTTTCCTCATTTCAATGTTTTGGAACATTTCACAGAAAAAAACCCCAAACTGTTACTATGTAAAAGGTACACTCCACACACTCAAAGCAGCACAGTTCACTAGAGTGGTTTATGTATTTGGAGTTTCATTTTCTTGACCGTTTGTAAAATTTCAATAGAAACTTATAATTGCCTGACTGGCAGCCAGGAAGGTTGTCTTCCACGACCTCCACAGAACAAATGAATTGCCTTCCACCCTTCTCATTGAGAAGCCCCATCACAAACTGAAACTAGGTCAGGGAATGAGGGGAGGGCTTGCAAGTGCTGCAGAGAGTCAGTCTGCAGCTTTTGCTTTAACATACCGCTGTAGAAAACATGCATTCTTTATTTCGTGGTATATCTTTAAAACTGGGAAATACCGTATATACTCGAGTATAAGCCGAGTTTTTCAGCACATTTTTTGTGCTGAAAAACCCCAACTCGGCTTATACTCGAGTCAGTGTCTGTATTATGGCAATTTGCATTGCCATAATACAGACTGGGGGGAGAGGGGTGCTGGCAGAGCTGTACTTACCTTTCCTGCAGCTCCTGTCAGCTCTCTCCTCCTCCGCGCCGTCCGTTCAGCACCTCGGTCAGCTCCCAGTGTAAGTCTCGCGAGAGCTGCGGCTCTCGCGAGACTTACACTGGGAGCTGACAGAGGGAGCTGCACAGACCGCGCGGAGGAGGAGAGAGCTGACAGGAGCTGCAGGAAAGGTAAGTACAGCTCTGCCAGCACCCCTCTCCCCCCCACTGAACTGCCAATGACACTGGACCACCAGGGAAGGAGCCCCCCTCCCTGCCATGTATCAAGCAGGGAGGGGGGACGAAAAAAAATATAATTAAAAAAATAAATAAAAATAATAATTAAATAATAATACAAAAAAATAATAATATAACAAAAATAAAAAATAATAATAATTAATAATATATTAAATGCCCACCCCCACCAACACATACACAAACACACTGCATCACACACACACACACTGCACTCACACACACACACACACTGCACTCACACACACACACACACTGTGCACTCACACACACACACACACTGTGCACTCACACACACACACACACTGTGCACTCACACACACACACACACTGTGCACTCACACACACACACACACTGTGCACTCACACACACACACACACTGTGCACTCACACACACACACACTGTGCACTCACACACACACACACTGTGCACTCACACACACACACACACTGTGCACTCACACACACACACACACTGTGCACTCACACACACACACACACTGTGCACTCACACACACTGTGCACTCACACACACTGTGCACTCACACACACTGTGCACTCACACACACTGTGCACTCACACACACTGTGCACTCACACACACTGTGCACTCACACACACTGCACTCACACACACTGCACTCACACACACTGCACTCACACACACTGCACTCACACACACTGCACTCACACACACTGCACTCACACACACTGCACTCACACACACTGCACTCACACACACTGCACTCACACACACTGCACTCACACACACTGCACTCACACACACTGCACTCACACACACTGCACTCATTATATACACACACTGGAAATAAATATTCAATTAATATACACGCACTGCACTCATACGCACTGCACTCATACGCACACACTGCATTCATTATATACACACACTGTAAATAAATATTCAATTAATATAATTTTTTTAGGATCTAATTTTATTTAGAAATTTACCAGTAGCTGCTGCATTTCCCACCCTAGTCTTATACTCGAGTCAATAAGTTTTCCCAGTTTTTTGGGGTAAAATTAGGGGCCTCGGCTTATATTCGGGTCGGCTTATACTCGAGTATATACGGTAATAACTTTCAATTAAAGGTTGGTTTTATAACCATTTATAATGAACCTGTTAATTTGTTATTTTGTAATAACTTTTCACATATTACATTTTCTTTAACTGTATGAAGATTTCACACCTGACATTACCCAGTTGAGTCCTGGCATAACTGCATTACACACTGCATCAGAAAAGTGGAAACAGAAGTCACCTCAGTGAGAGTAAGGCAGTAAAAGGGACAATCAATCAGTTCCTGGATCAAACATGGATTTCTCACAAATACAGGTACAGTGGAACATCGGAACGCGAACGTTCCCGAACAATTCGAAAGTCTAACTAAAATTTCACATAAAAAAGTATCTCGGTATGCGAACGATCCTCGGTACCCAAACACATCACGCAGCATTCACAGAGGGACACAAGTGTGAGATGAGCAAATATGGGCAGATGGACTATGTAAAGGGATAGAGGGGAATATAGGGAGAGGAAAACCGGAGGGCAGAGGGATATGGACAGAGTTATTATGCACGGAGAAAGAGGAAATAATGAGGAGAAGGATACCGGAGGACAAAGGGACACCGATAAGGGAAGAGGGACTATGGACATAAGGATACCAGCAGAGGAAAGAGGGGTATTAGATATTTTCAACCTGATACAGCCATTTTATATGCGTTTGTATGTAATGCACAAAGAACAGTTACCTATCCCCATCCATTTCATTTTGTGGGTCTGGAACGGATTAAACAAGGGATGCACCGAAATTTCAACCGCCATTTCATCCGAAAACGTGTCTAATCTGCCGAAAATGACAACCTCCAAATCTCCTTCCCATAGTCCTCTCTGCCAATACCCCATCCCTAAGTCCATGTCCCCGTGTCTCCTGCTCTTGGATTCCCTGAGACCCAGTGGCAGTAATTACGCAAGTACCTTTCCTTTTCAATACTCTGCTGTCTTTCATTGGCTTGTTATCGATCCTACGATCGGCTTCCTGCTCCACCGCTCTCCCCTATGCAGCCCTGACCTAGGCACGAACTTTGCAATGGACCGCTCAGTCCATCTGTTACAAACTGCCATTTGTACCTGGCCCTTTAAATTATAAATTGCCCTGCTTCCCTGGGTTGTGGAGAAGCCTATTTGCCAGCCTCCTTCCTCATGACTATGGCCCCTGGGAGATTGTGCCCCTGAAAACTTATGGACTTTTATTGGGTGTGTATGGCCCTTTAAGAACCGTCTGGGGACATATTGTGACTTTGTTGAACAATGCCCCTTTAAGACGGTGTCCCCGTAAACCTTTAATACACTGTGTGTTCCTGGCTTTCTCCCACTTGGTTCAGTAAATGGGGCTTAGTGAACCAAGTACCACACAGGCGGACCACCCAGAAGTGGAAGTGTGCAGGCAATGTACCTCCCAGGCTGTGAGGTTACTGCAGGTTAATTGCCGAGCGCTGGGTGGCCGCAGTTCGTGCAAACGAACACATGGCGGCGGCCATCTTTGTTCATTCGAACGAGGTCAGCGGTACGTGTAGCCAAATTCATGGAACTAAAATCGGCTACACATTTCCGCGAATACCGCTGACCCTTACCTTCTCCTACACTGAACTTTCAGCTCCAGAGACTAAGTCCCGTTCGAATGGGACTTAGTCATTTTTCTGCACGAAATTGACCGACCGCACAGCCTAAATCTATGGAACTGTTTTGGGCAGGAAAAAGGACATAAAGGACTTCCGTCTAACTTTTAAACTACTGGATGGATTTGGCTGATTTTTGAGAGTGTTTATGTTTAAAGTGAGCTGATTATTAATATGTATTATAATAATAATAATATGATTAATAATATGTATTATGGAGATTGGATGTTTGGTTTTAAAGTTACAGTGTATGTATAAAAACTGTATTTTTCCTGCTTGTGATAATTATGTTAACCCATGGTGTACCATAATTATATCACAGGCAGAGGGGGAGGATTTTGTGTGTAATTGCTGGGAGTGTTTTCGGTAATGTACGTGTGTGATTGGTTGTTTTAGAACGCCCTGTGGGTGGTCCTATCTAAGGGGATCCTGCATAATAGAAGGTTCTTTTGGTGCCAATAAACAGAATGACTTGTCCCTCTAACTTGCAGCCTTGACTCATGTTTGTAGGGGACAGCTATAATCACTACAGGGATTGCTATGCTCTTCATACTCCCTTAGCTACTGAGCTCTTGTAAGAGCTCTTGTTCCTGATCCTGCTTCGCTCTACAGAAGGAAGAGGTTCACCTACTGGAACCTGGAGCCTGGTCATAGGTCCAGGGCGCAGAGCAGACGGCGAGATACCAGCCCAGCAGCGGTGGTTCGTGGAGTCTGCAGTACTTATGGTGGCTATGCAGTTGTTATGGTGTCTACGGTGCTGATGGTCCTTTGGTGAGCGCTAGGAGCATCCTTTTCTACGGTCCAACTTCCAGCCAGCCTAGAGGCAACCGTAACACCATCAATCCTATAACCGGAATGTACCAATCGGAGGTAGCTAAGGGGGGAGGTGATTCATGACAGGAAGAAACTACTGTACTTACTTTACTCTCCCTGTCCTGCAGGCTAGTTTGATTGGCAGTATAATATACTAATAGGTGTCTGACTTCCTGTTTCCATGGCAATGGAAGGTTCATTCCCTCATTCCCTTACTTAAATCACAGCCCTTCACACTCTTAAAGGGACAGACCTACATTTCAGGTCTATTTTGCTTCACCTGAAATTTTACAAGGGCTTATTCATTAAACATAGACGTGTAGTGTATTTAAAACCAAATTCTATTATTTAATTTGAACAGGATAGATTTCCAACTCCACTCTAGTCACATCTTGGCTAATTTAGCCTAAAGTTTGCAAATCTGGTTTTCAGTTTAATTCAGGTTGCCATTTAGTGAATGATCACCAAGAGAGCCAAAATAAATCATATATTTTGGTGCACTAAATTATTTTATTAAAGGGAAAGCAGGCACCATAACCACTACAGGTATGTGTTCAAATGGCAATGTCCATTACTAAATTGCTTGACAGGTTACCTGCGGTTGATGCTTGTTATGGCACCTAGAGCAACACTCTACCATAACCACTACATAACACTGTAGTGGTTATGCTGCTAGATCAGCCCTGGTGCCAACCTGTTGTAATCAGGGAAAAGATTTTTCAGTACTTTGACTTCTGGAGGTGGGTATGGGGGACTCCTCCCTCCTGGTATGGGTTTTCTACATTCCCCAATTACAAGTGTAAACTTTCAATTTCCATATGTGCAGTTACTGAATCAATAAAATTATAGAAAAAACTATTTCAAAATCATTTGGGGATAAAAGTCATTTTCGGTTTTGGTTTTCGACCAAGGGCATCCTGAATTTTCGGCACATCCCTAGGTTAAACAAATTTACATTAATTCCTATGGGAAATTATTCGGTTCTCGAACAAATCGGAACTCGAACAACCTTCTGGAACGGATTAAGTTCAAGTTCCGAGATCCACTGAAACTAGAACATTAAAATTCCTCAGAAGTGACAGTTTCCCTTTAAAAGGTTACAGCAAGCACTAAAACCACTTCAGCGATTTTAAGTGGTCATGGTTCCTAGACACTGTATGTGCAGCACTTTGCACCTGAGGTACAGTTCCCAGTCTGTAATAAAAAAACTCATCCAGGTTATAAGGAAATTCTGTTGATGCCAAGTGATAAAGGAAGCTTTGGTTGCAATAACAGAAGAATCCCTTTATGAAGCGCTATAGGAGTTAGAAGAAAGTTTGTTTGTAACTGTGACAACCAAACGCTATTTGCCACAATAATAAGCACAAACACAGTTTAAAAGTGAACCAGACTGCCCATCCCACGCAGGTCAGGGATCTGTGATATAAACCTGTACTACAGCATTCCGGATCAGATTGTGGCTACACATTTATATCAAAACATTGCAGCTTAATGTAATGTACATGGTGGAAGGAGCCTACGTTCCCCCCCCCCCCCCCCACACACACACACTAAGCACAGAGCGAACACTCTCCCCCCCCCCCCCCCACACAGGGCTGTGTCCCCCCCTCTCTATCAGGACAGGCTGTCCCCCCCCCCCTCTATCAGGACAGGCTGTCCCCCCCCCCTCTCTATCAGGACAGGCTGCCCCCCCCTCTCTATCAGGACAGGCTGCCCCCCCCTCTCTATCAGGACAGGCTGTCCCCCCCCCTCTCTCTATCAGGACAGGCTGTCCCCCCCCCTCTCTCTATCAGGACAGGCTGTCCCCCCCCTCTCTCTATCAGGACAGGCTGTCCCCCCCCCTCTCTCTATCAGGACAGGCTGTCCCCCCCCCTCTCTCTATCAGGACAGGCTGTCCCCCCCCCTCTCTCTCTATCAGGACAGGCTGTCCCCCCCCCCTCTCTATCAGGACAGGCTGCCCCCCCCTCTCTCTATCAGGACAGGCTGCCCCCCCCTCTCTCTATCAGGACAGGCTGCCCCCCCCTCTCTCTATCAGGACAGGCTGCCCCCCCCTCTCTCTATCAGGACAGGCTGCCCCCCCCCTCTCTCTATCAGGACAGGCTGTGCCCCCCCCTCTCTCTATCAGGACAGGCTGCCCCCCCCCCTCTCTCTATCAGGACAGGCTGTCCCCCCCCCTCTCTATCAGGACAGGCTGCCCCCCCCCCTCTCTCTATCAGGACAGGCTGCCCCCCCCCCCTCTCTCTATCAGGACAGGCTGTGTCCCCCCCCTCTCTATCAGGACAGGCTGTCCCCCCCCCTCTCTATCAGGACAGGCTGTCCCCCCCCCCCTCTCTATCAGGACAGGCTGCCCCCCCCCCTCTCTCTATCAGGACAGGCTGTGTCCCCCTCCCTCTCTATCAGGACAGGCTGTCCCCCCCCCCTCTCTATCAGGACAGGCTGTCCCCCCCCCCCTCTCTATCAGGACAGGCTGCCCCCCCCCTCTCTCTATCAGGACAGGCTGTGTCCCCCCCCCTCTCTATCAGGACAGGCTGTCCCCCCCCCCCTCTCTATCAGGACAGGCTGCCCCCCCCCTCTCTCTATCAGGACAGGCTGTGTCCCCCCCCCTCTCTATCAGGACAGGCTGTCCCCCCCCCCCTCTCTATCAGGACAGGCTGTCCCCCCCTCCCTCTCTATCAGGACAGGCTGTCCCCCCCTCCCTCTCTATCAGGACAGGCTGTGTCCCCCCCTCCCTCTCTATCAGGACAGGCTGTCCCCCCCTCCCTCTCTATCAGGACAGGCTGTGTCCCCCCCTCCCTCTCTATCAGGACAGGCTGTGTCCCCCCCCCTCTCTATCAGGACAGGCTGCCCCCCCCTCTCTCTATCAGGACAGGCTGTGTCCCCCTCCCTCTCTATCAGGACAGGCTGTGTCCCCCCTCCCCCAGTAGGCCGCAGCCGCCATGTTGGGAAGGTCAGTCAGCCCGCGGCCTCCTGCTCGGTGCTCCCCCGATCCCCTCAGGGAGTTCCCGGCCGCCCAGCCGCCCCCCTGCCCGGCCCCCGGGTCTCTCCCTCCGGCCGCACACACTCACCATGCCGGCGGTGTCCGCCCGTCAGTCCGAGCCGGGGAGACTTACTGGAGACAAAGACAACCGGCCGCGAGCAGCTCCGAGCACACTGACCTTCCTCCCAGCAGACACCGCGCCGCGCAGGCGCCACATGAAGGGGCGGGCGCCATGCTGTGTGTGGCAACACGGCGGCCGCCAACCAAGCAGGGGGCGTGGCTATGACGCCATCCGTGGGCGGGGCTCTAGGCAAGGGGCGAGGCATAGAGCGAGGGGGAGCTGGGCGGGGCTCAGCGCGTGAGGCGGAGTTTCCGAGGTTTCAAACGTGACGTAGGGTTGGCGCCAAATTAGCGCGAGACACGACCAACCGAACTGAGTGTGAGTGACAGACAGACAGACACTGAGTGAGTGAGTGACTGAGAGAGAGAGACTGACTGACAGACAGACAGACACTGAGTGAGTGACAGACAGACAGACAGACAGTGAGTGACAGACAGACAGACAGACAGTGAGTGACAGACAGACAGACAGACACTGAGTGAGAGACAGACACTGAGTGAGAGACAGACACTGAGTGAGAGACAGACACTGAGTGAGTGGCTGACAGACAGTGAGTGAGTGACTGACAGAGAGAGAGAGAGACAGACAGACAGACAGACACTGAGTGAGTGACAGACAGACAGACAGACACTGAGTGAGTGACAGACAGACAGACACTGAGTGAGTGACAGACAGACAGACAGACATTGACTGACTGACTGAGAGAGAGACTGACTGACTGACTGACTGAGAGAGAGACTGACTGACTGACTGACAGAGAGAGAGACTGACTGACTGACTGAGAGAGAGACTGACTGACTGACTGACAGAGAGAGAGACTGACTGACAGACAGACAGACAGACACTGAGTGACTGACAGACAGACAGACAGACACTGAGTGAGTGACAGACAGACAGACACTGAGTGAGTGACAGACAGACAGACAGACACTGAGTGAGTGACAGACAGACAGACAGACACTGAGTGAGTGACAGACAGACAGACAGACACTGAGTGAGTGACAGACAGACAGACAGACATTGACTGACTGACTGAGAGAGAGAGACTGACTGACTGACTGAGAGAGAGACTGACTGACTGAGAGAGAGAGACTGACTGAGAGAGAGAGACTGACTGAGAGAGAGAGACTGACTGACTGAGAGAGAGAGACTGACTGAGAGAGAGAGACTGACTGACTGAGAGAGAGACTGACTGACTGAGAGAGAGACTGACTGACTGAGAGAGAGACTGACTGACTGAGAGAGAGACTGACTGACTGAGAGAGAGAGACTGACTGACTGAGAGAGAGAGACTGACTGACTGAGAGAGAGACTGACTGACTGACTGAGAGAGAGACTGACTGACTGACTGAGAGACTGACTGACTGAGAGACTGACTGACTGAGAGACTGACTGACTGACTGAGAGACTGACTGACTGACTGAGAGACTGACTGACTGACTGAGAGACTGACTGACTGACTGACTGAGAGAGAGACTGACTGACTGAGAGAGAGACTGACTGACTGAGAGAGAGACTGACTGACTGACTGAGAGAGAGACTGACTGACTGACTGAGAGAGAGACTGACTGACTGACTGAGAGAGAGACTGACTGACTGACTGAGAGAGTGACTGACTGACTGAGAGAGTGACTGACTGACTGAGAGAGTGACTGACTGACTGAGAGAGTGACTGACTGACTGAGAGAGAGACTGACTGACTGACTGAGAGACTGACTGAGAGACTGAGAGAGAGACTGACTGACTGACTGACTGAGAGAGAGACTGACTGACTGAGAGAGAGAGAGAGAGTGTGAGTGACTGACTGACTGAGAGAGACTGACTGACTGACTGAGAGAGACTGACTGACTGAGGGAGAGACTGACTGACTGACTGACTGAGAGAGAGACTGACTGACTGACTGAGAGAGAGACTGACTGACTGACTGACTGAGAGAGAGACTGACTGACTGAGAGAGAGAGTGACTGACTGAGAGAGAGAGAGACTGACTGACTGACTGAGAGAGAGAGACTGACTGACTGAGAGAGAGAGACTGACTGACTGAGAGAGAGAGACTGACTGAGAGAGACTGACTGAGAGAGACTGACTGAGAGAGACTGACTGAGAGAGACTGACTGAGAGAGACTGACTGAGAGAGACTGACTGAGAGAGACTGACTGAGAGAGACTGACTGAGAGAGACTGACTGAGAGAGACTGACTGAGAGAGACTGACTGACTGAGAGAGACTGACTGACTGAGAGAGAGACTGACTGACTGAGAGAGAGACTGAGAGACTGAGAGAGAGACTGAGAGACTGAGAGAGAGACTGACTGACTGAGAGAGAGAGAGAGAGTGTGAGTGACTGACTGACTGAGAGAGACTGACTGACTGAGAGAGACTGACTGACTGAGAGAGACTGACTGACTGAGAGAGACTGACGGACTGAGAGAGACTGACTGACTGAGAGAGACTGACTGACTGAGAGAGAGACTGACTGACTGAGAGAGAGACTGACTGACTGAGAGAGAGACTGACTGACTGAGAGAGAGACTGACTGACTGAGAGAGAGACTGACTGACTGAGAGAGAGACTGACTGACTGAGAGAGAGACTGACTGACTGAGAGAGAGACTGACTGACTGAGAGTGACTGACTGACTGAGAGTGACTGACTGACTGAGAGTGACTGACTGACTGAGAGTGACTGACTGACTGAGAGTGACTGACTGACTGAGAGTGACTGACTGACTGAGAGTGACTGACTGACTGAGAGTGACTGACTGACTGAGAGTGACTGACTGACTGAGAGAGAGACTGACTGACTGAGAGAGAGACTGACTGACTGAGAGAGAGACTGACTGACTGAGAGAGAGACTGACTGACTGAGAGAGAGACTGACTGACTGAGAGAGAGACTGACTGACTGAGAGTGACTGACTGACTGAGAGTGACTGACTGAGAGAGAGAGACTGACCATTATCGGTCTGTATCTTGTGGCTGTGGTTATGTAGATTTTGTTGCGGTCACTCATGTTGGACCCGTATCTTGTGTTTTTCAGCTTGGCCACCATGCAATGCTGAGACCTGTTGCAGGTGGAAGACGAATGGAAACCCTGTTTGTACAGACTCCATCCACCACTGAGCTGGGTATCTGATTGCTGTCCACTTTACTTGAGATAATGTGGGTGTTCGCCCTATACTGGATGCATAAACCAGGAAGGGTTAAATACTTAATCCAACCTATTCCCTCCTGCAGCTGCTAACAATGTGAGGGCCCTGGGAAAGCTGGTAATACTATAACGCTGTTTGAAATGGGAATAGGTGGGACTTCTACAGGATTACTGTCCAGTATAGGACAAACATTTACAGGATGTAAAAACGGTTTTAATACAATCCTGCATTTAGTTAGATTAACTGTTGATACCCCCCCCCCTCCCCGATATCCAACACTCAGGCACTGAAGTTCTCTTTCAAGAACGATCTTCCTCCATTGATGTCTGAAACTCTGCACATACGCCTTAACGCACCATGACCACTTCAAATGACTCCACTTCAGAAAGGGGTCAGAAAGTGAAAGTAAAGGAATGACTTTAGCTCCCAAACTGAACCTTATGCATAGGATGAGGCAGAGGCAATGGAAACGCCTACAGAGATTCTATTAAAATATGTTACCAATTGAAACAGGGCTGCAGAAACTCCATACTGTAGTCCCATCAGTGGGTAGTCAACAAGAATATAGAAAAAAAGGAGCTAATATAAGTGTGCACGTCCAGGTGCTACCGTAATTTATTCAGAGGGCACAGTACAAACTGTAAACGTTTCGGGCGATAGCCCTTTCTCAATGCTAATGTCCTGCTCTAGGTTGAGTTAATCCTTGCCTTTTCACCCTAGTCTCTACCAGCATATCTGGTGACCAGTTCATTTTAATGGGAATTGCTATACTAATGTCGGTCATGTTTTGTTTTCCTTCACCACAGTTTATGGACTTCTGAGTGAAGGAAGAACCACCTGTCCCCTTACCTGGCAGATTTTGCCATGCCAATACCCAGGGATGACATGGGTGAGGCACCTCTTACCCGCACTCCAATTCCATTGCCTGCTCATTTCCATCAGGCTGAGCAAAGCTTTTCACTCAAGAAGAGAGGACGGTCACTCTGCTACACCCTTCCACCTCGTCCTCCGGTAAAAAGCATCCCACCCATTAGTCGCATTTTTCCCAACAGGCAGCGCTCCTGGAGCCAGCCTCGTCCTCAGAGCGTATCTTTCCGTACTCCTCAAACTGTCCCACCAGCCAGCAAACTCTACGACCAGAGCAAAGGAGAGACCTTCTTTAAGCAGTGCTTCCAGAGCATCTGCAAGTTGGGCAGAGGGTCCTTTGGCGAGGTGTATAAGGTGAGTCTATCCTGGTACAAAGGCTTAATGGTTTATTGCTGTAACTGGAAGCAGGTTTATAATCCCATCATCCAGACTCGTAAACCCTCTCTGTAAGTCTGATACTTCGATAAACACTTGTGGGTTCGTTATATTGCTGTCTAACAAAGTACAGCTCTGCTTGGTGGGAATATAATGATATCATTTCAGAAGTGCTTTCTGGGGGCCACATGTGCAGAGCTGATTCCATCCTATCTGGCACAAATGAAGTTTATTAGAAAACTGTTTTAAAGATTGCTCATTTTAGGGAGCTGGATGAGACAAGAGTTGAATAATTTTTACTGTTTACACCCAAAATCCTCCATTCTTGGTTTAGTGAAAGAAGGCCGTTGTATGAGATGCTCCTAGAATTGAGGGCTTCATTCTGTTTATAGAAATACCACTCCATTGTTTGAAAAGCTTATTAATTTAACATTTTTAATGAGATGAACCCATGTCGGCTGTCTTTACCTTCTCGACCAGGTGCAGGCTTTGTGATATGCATGGGGTCATGCACTGAAAGGCTGGGGTAATGGGATTTAAAGGGCTTACTCAGAGGCTTTTTTCAGCCTATCAGGGCTATTCACAGAACTGGACCCAAGAAGATTATTCACTAAATCCAGAGCTGAAAGACAGGCGACTTGAATATTTTACAATTCCTGTAAATTCTGTTTTATTGAATAACCATGCTTGTTTATAATGGATTAAAATTCAAGTAAAGGAATTTAACTTTACCAAGCATGGATTGACCATATATTTACACCATTTTGGGTTTGCTTTTTGCTGCTAAAACAAAGCAATATCTTGCCCACTGCCTGTTTCTGTATGTTAAAAAGTATCATTAAAATGGGATTGGGGTGCCATGTACACACACTATGAACCAAGCCAGCATGACCAAGGAACATTATGGATGCTCCCATTCACGGTAAACTTAATTCGCTTACACCATACAGTATAAGGGTTAATAATACATGCCTAGCTTTGAGCACAACTCAAACACAAATTTTGTCCCTGTGGGAGAGGTTCATATGGAGCACTGCTTCCCTGGTTTTATTTATTGACCTATACCCTATGGCTGCCAGCTGTTTCTGTAAGTGATAAGATGAAGTGTCATTTAGTAATTATTTGGACTGTAATTCTCCAAGTTGTGCCGTATCTACACCCTTTTATGCACATCAGGGCAATTTGCAAGTGTTGGCAAACACTGGGTGATGAAATTATGGAGTGAATGCATTAACATGGTATTCAGATTGCCACGTGTGACCCTGACTTTGTTCCAAACAGATGTCTGTTAGCATATAGTGCACCATTTGTTATTTTTGCTCCTATCTTGGTTTACCATCAGGTGCGAAGTCGTGAAGATGGCTGCCTGTATGCTGTAAAGCGCTCTGTTTCACCGTTCCGTGGTGAGTCAGATCGCCAACGCAAGTTGCAGGAAGTGAGAAAGCACGAGCGTGTGGGACAGCATCCTAACTGTGTGCGCTTTGTGCGAGCTTGGGAGGAAAAAAGCCTACTATATCTGCAGACAGAGCTGTGTGTTGGCAGCTTGCAACAGTATTCAGAAGAGTTGGCAGTGCCTTTGCCACCACGACAGGTCTGGAATGTCACTTGTGATTTGTTACGGGGTCTAAAACATCTACATGATCGCAACCTGTTGCACCTGGACATTAAGCCAGCAAATGTTTTTATTGCCTTTTCTGGGGTCTGCAAGTTAGGGGACTTTGGGCTTATGGTAGAACTAGATGGCTCAGACGGAAGTGGAGACGCTCAAGAGGGAGATCCCAGGTACATGGCACCTGAGTTGCTTGATGGCGTGTTTGGGAAAGCGGCTGATGTATTCAGGTGAGGAAAATCTATTAAATGACTGCACCAGCTTCTAGAATGCTGAACATTAACTGACGTCTGACTCTAAATCTTAGCCTCGGGATGACTCTTCTAGAGGTGTCCTGCAATATGGAGCTGCCAACAGGAGGAGAAGGTTGGCAACTGCTGAGGCAAGGACATCTTCCAACAGAGTTCACATCAGGCAAGTATATAACCACCTATCTTTCTGGTTTACTTTTTATAGGAGAATTAGGTATCCTGAGCAGCATAGCTAGTACAAAGCTTGGACAGCCCTGGCCTGTGGACCTATGTTGCTGACCATTGTGATATGTGCTTGATGTACCTATAGCATAGCTCTCCACCCCTGGACCATCCCATGCATGTACAATCTATAATCCTGTGATACAAAAATAACACACCCATCAACTATGGCTAGCTTGCATACCTACTCTAGTGCTGTATTCAAAAATCTAGGTCAGTTGTAAGAAGTCAAGCAGATGTCTTTCATCCTGAGGTTTTATTCTTCCCTGTTGCCCATCAGATCTGCCCCCAGATTTCCTGAAAGTTTTGTCAGCAATGCTTGATCCTGACCATCGGTGCCGAGCCACAGTGGACTGGCTCCTCTCACTTCCTGCCATCCAGCGAGCAGAGCGATGGAGAAAGCTGACACTTGCTACACAGTGGACTCTAGGAAAGCTTCTTGTTTTGTACCAGGTGAGATACTGTCAACATGGAAATTCCTTCTTGTGGTATTTTATCAGATTCTGACAAGTATCTTTCACCTATTTTCTCCTCAGCTGTTGGTATGGCTCCTCTCCTTTGTAGCTGAAAGTCTTAAACGCCCATTTCTGTGGTTAGTATGCTGTGTTGGAGGACGATTGTCTCAGTGCCCCCTTCCCGCCTCTCCTGTATCTGGCCGTCTGGGTGACAGCAGCATTTCTAGTGACTGGGATGATGATGATGATAGCCTTGGTGATGATGTGTTTGAAGTTCCACCTAGTCCCCTGGTCCCTCTGAGGAACCTGACTTATCATGGTCATGAATTCCCTGGCAGGTACTGAATGTGAAACTGGGTTAAGAACTAATGGAACTTACATAGAACTCTAGGTGTAACCTTTTTCATGTTTTTGCAACACTAGACATTCCCCTGATCTGCCACGGCCATCACTGGGTAGCACTTCCACACCTCGTAACATGTCCCCAGAGTATGGGATAAGAAGGAGGTGAGTCTCTTATCTGCGTGTCCTGCTAATATCCATGCTCTCCTTATCTCTTCTCTGATTGGCTCATGTTTCGTTTTTTTTATAGGTCAGCTCTGACTCTGACCCCTAATGTGAGCCGTATCAGCCAGGACTCTCCAAGTAGTGTGAAAACATTAAGCCCTAGCAACAGTTCAAACTTATCTGGATTTGAGGATGCTGATGCTCCACGTTCTTCTTTCCTGCCTCGGAATCTCCTTACCATGTTTGAAGATGTATCTGAACCGTGAGCAGAGCTTCCAATGACTGCCTCCTAGAGCAGATACCAGCTGAATGTGTAATGTGTTTGGAGTATCGTTACATATATGGTGGTGTTAAGGTTTGCGCTGTTGCTTGTCTTGAATTATGCATGGGGTGATGACCATTCCCTGCTCATTGTCCAGATTGGACTAGATTTGAAATGAAGGACTAAGGCCATGTGCTACTTGTGCTCAAGTGTGAACATTCCTTGACAAGAAGGCAGCAATTTAAGGATTTAAACATTTTTCCTGCAAACTCTGTGGTGAGGAATCTAACAGGAGGGTGGGCCCAAGCAGATTACCAAATCAGGAACCTGTGTGAAGTACAATGGGTATTTTTATCTTTTAAATCTTTTTACATTATTTCAAGAACCTGGACTGTGAGAATTCATCGGAAGCGCGTAAACTCAAGAAGTATTTTCACTTGTGTTTAGTCTGTTATATTTTATTGTTTAATTAGGAACTACCTGGCAGCAATTTCAGTGCGGATTCATCCAAGCCCCTCCTTTCTAAGAATTTTCTTGGTTCTGTTCAGGCGGTGGTGAACCAGTTCATATCTCCTTGTTGCATAGTTCAAGCCACCGATCATATTAAAGCTGACAATTGGAGCATGTGCTAGCCATGTTTTCTGGATCACTAGACAAGGTACACACTCGAGTATTCCCCTCCCATTGCGCTGGGTCGGTCACCATCCCAGTACACATTGCATCTATATACTTTTTATTGAAGGTGCATATACAGCCCATTGCAGGATACTCTGGGTGCATACAGCTTCTCTATCAATATTTAATCTGTATTAATAGACATCATTTTCCTTACACAGTGGTCATTTACCTAGCTAGCACTCTGTGTTAGACTGTAATTTTGATGATTATATGTATTCTATACATGCAATCTATACTGACACATTTTGGGTTAAAGGGTTTGTTTTTCCCTTTACCTTCAAGTCTACTAAACAAAACTGCTGACTCCTAAATAGAAATCAGAGGAAGAGGGTCATTTCCGTTAATATAGTACATGTGTAACATTGCTTTTATTAATATGATACAGAAAAACCAACACCTCCTGTATGTAAGAAACCATTTCTAGTTTTATTATTGCATTAATAATACTATAGGCTTCGTGCAAAGCCCAGGCCAACAGGCCCAACTCGTACCAAACAAGATCATTACTTTCAATAGTAAAATCAATGGAAATGACACTTGGACAGTGAGTACACATATCCCAACAGAGGGTTCATTTAGGGCACCGGAGAGAAATGATGAGGAAATGGAATATGTTTGGCAGAATTCTGCAACTTTCAATAATCCATTTTCCCCAATTTATTAAACGTATATTTGAAACCGATAAAAAGTAGTGTTTTGGGTTTGGGTTTTCTTGGCCTTTTTCTGGCACAACTCAAGCTGTGCATGGCATTTGCTTGGGAATACATTCTTAGAACGTAATCTATATAACGTAACATACTGTATTGCTGCAGAAACCTTGTATTAGGTTCTTCCCAATGTTCTGGCGGTCTTTGTCACCTTTGGGAAGTCGGAGCTGTCCCTAGAGCTCTGAGCCTGTCATTAAGGATTTAACGAAGATGTAGTGTGGATGGGCATTTCATAAACTAGAATCACTGGCTGAAATTAGCACAGTGAGTATAAATCTCTTGGTAAATGGGAGAATCTCTGATCTCACTCACAGGGTAAAAAGCAGCATATTTCACAAACCCAATAAGTCCTGAAGAACACAGACATGCTTATGGGGGTGGGTATTTGGCTCGGAACATTACCAATGTCCGTAAACTGCCCACTAAATGGCCATGTAACTTGCAGCAGCAGATTCAAATTTAAGAAATAGCAATTCAAACTAAGCTTTTCCCATCTTGCAGTGGGCCTTACTTTAGGAAATAAGTGATGAGGTATTGGCACTCTCCCAGCAGAGATCCATGTGTTAGTGACAATACTGATCTGTCCCATAGTTCAGGTGGGATCCATTACACATCCCTGTACCTTCCTCTCTGCCCGAAGCATCTTTCTACTCCACAAACTGGTTCTGTTAAACAGAAAATCTATCTGTTAAGCTTTTCTAAGTAAGGAATAGGTTGTATTTCCTTGTTGGAGTAGAGGGCCACTAGAGGATTTTTAGAGCTTGGATTCCCAGCTCTGCTAGCTCACGTCTTCAATTCACCATTCTTCTGAAGACTGAGCTTAACTACAATTAACCAGATCTAGGTAAAGGGACCTTAGCTTCACTCCAGCGGGCAGGAATGACTGCTAATCCAGGTGAGGTCAGAAGTCACACCCCAGTGCAGATACAGAATGCTTATCACCACCAGGACATGCATAATTTGGTGGCTATTACACCAGTAGTCAAATTTGCCTGGACGCAATCTTTCAGGGAGGCGGGAAATGTTGATAACTCCCCCAAGCAGGGCAAGACCATCCATGAGGAGGTAGCAGCGTAATGAGGAGGGGTGTCCAGACCCCAGCCCTGCCCAGCGCAGATAGAAAAAATAAAAGCGGAAGGCAGCCTGCCAGGTAAATGAACAAAGGCGGCTAATGTTACTGTGAGCACTAACTGCACAGAAAATGACATAACTGGACAAGGCAGAGTACGTCAGGAGGGCCAGGCTCCGAGTAGCTGGATAGCAGAGTAGAGTACAGTAAATGATTGGAAGGGCACCTGTGGGAAAATAAATACATTAGGAAAGATATGTCCACAGTAAGACAATTAACATGCTGAGCTGTTACTCTGGGCTCCACCTATGTGGGTATTCAATAAAACACTTATTTCAGCAAAACATTTTTCTAAATCGGCTAAAATTTGATTTTCAGTTTACCACTGGTGTAACCAACAATTCCCATGATTCATTGCATCTCAATATGTACAATTAGCCACCGCAAGGTTATCTATCTATGGATTTATATAGTGTATAAACAGAGCGAGTCCTGCTTCTATCTATGGATTTATATAGTGTATAAACAGAGCGAGCCCTGCTTCTATCTATGGATTGATATAGTGTATAAACAGAGCGAGCCCTGCTTCTATCTATCTATGGATTTATATAGTGTATAAACAGAGCGAGTCCTGCTTCTATCTATGGATTTATATAGTGTATAAACAGAGCGAGCCCTGCTTCTATCTATGGATTTATATAGTGTATAAACAGAGCGAGCCCTGCTTCTATCTATGGATTTATATAGTGTATAAACAGAGCGAGCCCTGCTTCTATCTATCTATGGATTTATATAGTGTATAAACAGAGCGAGTCCTGCTTCTATCTATGGATTTATATAGTGTATAAACAGAGCGAGCCCTGCTTCTATCTATGGATTTATATAGTGTATAAACAGAGCGAGTCCTGCTTCTATCTATCTATGGATTTATATAGTGTATAAACAGAGCGAGCCCTGCTTCTATCTATCTATGGATTTATATAGTGTATAAACAGAGCGAGCCCTGCTTCTATCTATGGATTTATATAGTGTATAAACAGAGCGAGCCCTGCTTCTATCTATGGATTTATATAGTGTATAAACAGAGCGAGCCCTGCTTCTATCTATCTATGGATTTATATAGTGTATAAACAGAGTGAGCCCTGCTTCTATCTATGGATTGATATAGTGTATAAACAGAGCGAGCCCTGCTTCTATCCATCTATGGATTTATATAGTGTATAAACAGAGCGAGTCCTGCTTCTATCTATCTATGGATTTATATAGTGTATAAACAGAGTGAGCCCTGCTTCTAATTATCTATGGATTTATATAGTGTATAAACAGAGCGAGCCCTGCTTCTATCTATCTATGGATTTATATAGTGTATAAACAGAGCGAGCCCTGCTTCTATCTATCTATGGATTTATATAGTGTATAAACAGAGCGAGTCCTGCTTCTATCTATGGATTTATATAGTGTATAAACAGAGCGAGCCCTGCTTCTATCTATCTATGGATTTATATAGTGTATAAACAGAGCGAGCCCTGCTTCTATCTATCTATGGATTTATATAGTGTATAAACAGAGCGAGTCCTGCTTCTATCTATCTATGGATTTATATAGTGTATAAACAGAGCGAGCCCTGCTTCTATGTATGGATTTATATAGTGTATAAACAGAGCGAGCCCTGCTTCTATCTATCTATGGATTTATATAGTGTATAAACAGAGCGAGCCCTGCTGCTATATATCTATGGATTTATATAGTGTATAAACAGAGTGAGCCCTGCTTCTATCTATCTATGGATTTATATAGTGTATAAACAGAGCGAGCCCTGCTTCTATCTATCTATGGATTTATATAGTGTATAAACAGAGCGAGCCCTGCTTCTATCTATCTATGGATTTATATAGTGTATAAACAGAGCGAGTCCTGCTTCTATCTATGGATTTATATAGTGTATAAACAGAGCGAGCCCTGCTTCTATCTATCTATGGATTTATATAGTGTATAAACAGAGCGAGCCCTGCTTCTATCTATCTATGGATTTATATAGTGTATAAACAGAGCGAGCCCTGCTTCTATCTATCTATGGATTTATATAGTGTATAAACAGAGCGAGCCCTGCTTCTATCTATCTATGGATTTATATAGTGTATAAACAGAGCGAGTCCTGCTTCTATCTATGGATTTATATAGTGTATAAACAGAGCGAGCCCTGCTTCTATCTATCTATGGATTTATATAGTGTATAAACAGAGCGAGCCCTGCTTCTATCTATCTATGGATTTATATAGTGTATAAACAGAGTGAGCCCTGCTTCTATCTATCTATGGATTTATATAGTGTATAAACAGAGCGAGCCCTGCTTCTATCTATCTATGGATTTATATAGTGTATAAACAGAGCGAGCCCTGCTTCTATCTATCTATGGATTTATATAGTGTATAAACAGAGCGAGTCCTGCTTCTATCTATGGATTTATATAGTGTATAAACAGAGCGAGCCCTGCTTCTATCTATCTATGGATTTATATAGTGTATAAACAGAGCGAGCCCTGCTTCTATCAATGGATTTATATAGTGTATAAACAGAGCGAGCCCTGCTTCTATCTATCTATGGATTTATATAGTGTATAAACAGAGCGAGTCCTGCTTCTATCTATCTATGGATTTATATAGTGTATAAACAGAGCGAGCCCTGCTTCTATCTATCTATGGATTTATATAGTGTATAAACAGAGTGAGCCCTGCTTCTATCTATCTATGGATTTATATAGTGTATAAACAGAGCGAGCCCTGCTTCTATCTATGGATTTATATAGTGTATAAACAGAGCGAGCCCTGCTTTTATCCATCTATGGATTTATATAGTGTATAAACAGAGCGAGCCCTGCTTCTATCTATCTATGGATTTATATAGTGTATAAACAGAGCGAGCCCTGCTTCTATCTATGGATTTATATAGTGTATAAACAGAGCGAGCCCTGCTTCTATCTATCTATGGATTTATATAGTGTATAAACAGAGCGAGCCCTGCTTCTATCTATGGATTTATATAGTGTATAAACAGACGAGTCCTGCTTCTATCTATGGATTTATATAGTGTATAAACAGAGCGAGCCCTGCTTCTATCTATCTATGGATTTATATAGTGTATAAACAGAGCGAGCCCTGCTTCTATCTATCTATGGATTTATATAGTGTATAAACAGAGCGAGCCCTGCTTCTATCTATCTATGGATTTATATAGTGTATAAACAGAGTGAGCCCTGCTTCTATCTATGGATTTATATAGTGTATGAACAGAGTGAGCCCTGCTTCTATCTATGGATTTATATAGTGTATAAATAGAGCAAGCCCTGCTTCTATCTATGGATTTATATAGTGTATAAACAGAGCGAGTCCTGCTTCTATCTATCTATGGATTTATATAGTGTATAAACAGAGCGAGCCCTGCTTCTATCTATGGATTGATATAGTGTATAAACAGAGCGAGCCCTGCTTCTATCTATGGATTTATATAGTGTATAAACAGAGCGAGCCCTGCTTCTATCTATGGATTTATATAGTGTATAAACAGAGCGAGTCCTGCTTCTATCTATCTATGGATTTATATAGTGTATAAACAGAGCGAGCCCTGCTTCTATCTATCTATGGATTTATATAGTGTATAAACAGAGCGAGCCCTGCTTCTATCTATGGATTTATATAGTGTATAAACAGAGCGAGTCCTGCTTCTATCTATCTATGGATTTATATAGTGTATAAACAGAGCGAGCCCTGCTTCTATCTATCTATGGATTTATATAGTGTATAAACAGAGTGAGCCCTGCTTCTATCTATCTATGGATTTATATAGTGTATAAACAGAGCAAGCCCTGCTTCTATCTATGGATTCATATAGTGTATAAACAGAGCGAGTCCTGCTTCTATCTATCTATGGATTTATATAGTGTATAAACAGAGCGAGTCCTGCTTCTATCTATCTATGGATTTATATAGTGTATAAACAGAGCGAGTCCTGCTTCTATCTATCTATGGATTTATATAGTGTATACACAGAGCGAGCCCTGCTTCTATCTATCTATGGATTTATATAGTGTATAAACAGAGCGAGTCCTGCTTCTATCTATCTATGGATTTATATAGTGTATAAACAGAGCGAGCCCTGCTTCTATCTATCTATGGATTTATATAGTGTATAAACAGAGTGAGCCCTGCTTCTATCTATCTATGGATTTATATAGTGTATAAACAGAGCGAGCCCTGCTTCTATCCATCTATGGATTTATATAGTGTATAAACAGAGCGAGCCCTGCTTCTATCTATCTATGGATTTATATAGTGTATAAACAGAGCGAGTCCTGCTTCTATCTATCTATGGATTTATATAGTGTATAAACAGAGCGAGTCCTGCTTCTATCTATCTATGGATTTATATAGTGTATAAACAGAGCGAGCCCTGCTTCTATCTCTGGATTTATATAGTGTATAAACAGAGCGAGCCCTGCTTCTATCTATGGATTTATATAGTGTACAAACAGAGCGAGCCCTGCTTCTATCTATCTATGGATTTATATAGTGTATAAACAGAGCGAGCCCTGCTTCTATCTATGGATTTATACAGTGTATAAACAGAGCGAGCCCTGCTTCTATCTATCTATGGATTTATATAGTGTATAAATAGAGCGAGCCCTGCTTCTATCTATCTATGGATTTATATAGTGTATAAACAGAGCGAGCCCTGCTTCTATCTATGGGTTTATACAGTGTATAAACAGAGCGAGCCCTGCTTCTATCTATGGATTTATATAGTGTATAAACAGAGCGAGTCCTGCTTCTATCTATCTATGGATTTATATAGTGTATAAACAGAGCGAGCCCTGCTTCTATGTATGGATTTATATAGTGTATAAACAGAGCGAGCCCTGCTTCTATCTATCTATGGATTTATATAGTGTATAAACAGAGCGAGCCCTGCTTCTATCTATGGATTTATATAGTGTATAAACAGAGCGAGTCCTGCTTCTATCTATCTATGGATTTATATAGTGTATAAACAGAGCGAGCCCTGCTTCTATCTATGGATTTATATAGTGTATAAACAGAGCGAGCCCTGCTTCTATCTATGGATTTATATAGTGTATAAACAGAGCGAGCCCTGCTTCTATCTATCTATGGATTTATATAGTGTATAAACAGAGCGAGTCCTGCTTCTATCTATCTATGGATTTATATAGTGTATAAACAGAGCGAGCCCTGCTTCTATCTATGGATTTATATAGTGTATAAACAGAGCGAGCCCTGCTTCTATCTATGGATTTATATAGTGTATAAACAGAGCGAGTCCTGCTTCTATCTATCTATGGATTTATATAGTGTATAAACAGAGCGAGCCCTGCTTCTATCTATGGATTTATATAGTGTATAAACAGAGAGAGTCCTGCTACTATCTATCTATGGATTTATATAGTGTATAAACAGAGCGAGCCCTGCTTCTATCTATGGATTTATATAGTGTATAAACAAAGTGAGCCCTGCTTCTATCTATGGATTGATATAGTGTATAAACAGAGCGAGCCCTGCTTCTATCTATGGATTTATATAGTGTATAAACAGAGCGAGTCCTGCTTCTATCTATCTATGGATTTATATAGTGTATAAACAGAGCGAGTCCTGCTTCTATCTATCTATGGATTTATATAGTGTATAAACAGAGCGAGCCCTGCTTCTATCTATCTATGGATTTATATAGTGTATAAACAGAGCGAGTCCTGCTTCTATCTATCTATGGATTTATATAGTGTATAAACAGAGCGAGCCCTGCTTCTATCTATGGATTTATATAGTGTATAAACAGAGCGAGCCCTGCTTCTATCTATGGATTTATATAGTGTATAAACAAAGTGAGCCCTGCTTCTATCTATGGATTGATATAGTGTATAAACAGAGCGAGCCCTGCTTCTATCTATGGATTGATATAGTGTATAAACAGAGCGAGCCCTGCTTCTATCTATGGATTTATATAGTGTATAAACAGAGCGAGCCCTGCTTCTATCTATCTATGGATTTATATAGTGTATAAACAGAGCGAGTCCTGCTTCTATCTATCTATGGATTTATATAGTGTATAAACAGAGCGAGTCCTGCTTCTATCTATCTATGGATTTATATAGTGTATAAACAGAGCGAGCCCTGCTTCTATCTATGGATTGATATAGTGTATAAACAGAGCGAGCCCTGCTTCTATCTATCTATGGATTTATATAGTGTATAAACAGAGAGAGCCCTGCTTCTATCTATGGATTTATATAGTGTATAAACAGAGCGAGCCCTGCTTCTATCTATGGATTTATATAGTGTATAAACAGAGCGAGCCCTGCTTCTATCTATCTATGGATTTATATAGTGTATAAACAGAGCGAGCCCTGCTTCTATCTATCTATGGATTTATATAGTGTATAAACAAAGCGAGCCCTGCTTCTATCTATGGATTTATATAGTGTATAAACAGAGCGAGCCCTGCTTCTATCTATGTATGGATTTATATAGTGTATAAACAGAGCGAACCCTGCGTCTATCTATGGATTTATATAGTGTATAAACAGAGCGAGCCCTGCTTCTATCTATGGATTTATATAGTGTATAAACAGAGCGAGCCCTGCTTCTATCTATGGATTTATATAGTGTATAAACAGAGCGAGCCCTGCTTCTATCTATCTATGGATTTATATAGTGTATAAACAGACGAGTCCTGCTTCTATCTATGGATTTATATAGTGTATAAACAGAGCGAGCCCTGCTTCTATCTATGGATTTATATAGTGTATAAACAGAGCGAGCCCTGCTTCTATCTATGGATTTATATAGTGTATAAACAGAGCGAGCCCTGCTTCTATCTATCTATGGATTTATATAGTGTATAAACAGAGCGAGCCCTGCTTCTATCTATATCTATGGATTTATATAGTGTATAAACAGAGCGAGCCCTGCTTCTATCTATGGATTTATATAGTGTATAAACAGAGCGAGCCCTGCTTCTATCTATCTATGGATTTATATAGTGTATAAACAGAGCGAGCCCTGCTTCTATCTATATCTATGGATTTATATAGTGTATAAACAGAGCGAGCCCTGCTTCTATCTATGGATTTATATAGTGTATAAACAGAGCGAGCCCTGCTTCTATCTATCTATGGATTTATATAGTGTATAAACAGAGCGAGTCCTGCTTCTATCTATGGATTTATATAGTGTATAAACAGAGCGAGTCCTGCTTCTATCTATGGATTTATATAGTGTATAAACAGACGAGTCCTGCTTCTATCTATGGATTTATATAGTGTATAAACAGAGCGAGCCCTGCTTCTATCTATGGATTTATATAGTGTATAAACAGAGCGAGCCCTGCTTCTATCTATGGATTTATATAGTGTATAAACAGACGAGTCCTGCTTCTATCTATGGATTTATATAGTGTATAAACAGAGCGAGCCCTGCTTCTATCTATGGATTTATATAGTGTATAAACAGAGCGAGCCCTGCTTCTATCTATGGATTTATATAGTGTATAAACAGACGAGTCCTGCTTCTATCTATGGATTTATATAGTGTATAAACAGAGCGAGCCCTGCTTCTATCTATCTATGGATTTATATAGTGTATAAACAGAGCGAGCCCTGCTTCTATCTATCTATGGATTTATATAGTGTATAAACAGAGCGAGCCCTGCTTCTATCTATATCTATGGATTTATATAGTGTATAAACAGAGCGAGCCCTGCTTCTATCTATGGATTTATATAGTGTATAAACAGAGCGAGCCCTGCTTCTATCTATCTATGGATTTATATAGTGTATAAACAGAGCGAGCCCTGCTTCTATCTATCTATGGATTTATATAGTGTATAAACAGAGCGAGCCCTGCTTCTATCTATGGATTTATATAGTGTATAAACAGAGTGAGCCCTGCTTCTATCTATCGATGTATATAGTGTATAATCATATATGCACTCTTTACCTAAGCACACGGCACATGTGATCATTTGATAAGCAATTGTTGCTAATGTACACCATAAAATGGGGAGCCCTGTGGCAGAGAACTCACCCAGTGTGTTAACCAGGCAGATTCCACACATGTCGAGAGTTAGCAGTTTGCGATAGACTGTTGCCCCCCCATGATGGTTCATGAAGAGATGATACAGGACACTGCCTAGTTGAGGGCTAACACATGCCAGGTAATGTACCACACCAAGCCATGGCACTGACAGCTGACGCCATTGAATTTGTAGAGGAAGCAAGAAGAGGAAACCCAGGAGCGGTATTCCTGCAAGAAAGACAAGTAGGTGAGTTCCTCCATGATTCACTGTGAAGGTACTTTGTTCATTATTCCTGGCAGACACAGCTTTATCTGTGAACATGATACCGACACAAGAAGCACATCAAAGGAGAAATGTAATCCTCATTCTTACTTACAGTGCCGAGCGATTATGTTCCCAAATGCTGCCAGGAATCTCTGCTCTGAGTAATGTGTGCGAGATACCATTCGTGGTTGGCCTAAAGCCTACGTCCTAGAATAACTGCACTGCTACGAGTAGTACAGGGCTTCTGGTAACTAACCAGGTAAGCTTGCAGAGATTGCAGGTGTGTTAGAAAACCTAGCTCACTCTTCCTTTCATGTTCTCAGTTATTTTTCCATCAAGGCTTTAGAAAGATCTATAGGGGTCTAAATATTTACATTTTGTCTTAAATAAATCTGCTATGGATATCATTGGATGGTTTCCATTATATTACAGCGAGGCAGAGTAGGGGGATCGTTAATATACATTTTTAAAGTGCACAACATGTTTATATTTTGGAATATTTTTTCCTTTGGACCTGATCACTTGAATAAACCCATTAAGTTTAGTTCATAAAATGTGGTGAGCTCCAGCGTGAAGTCCCATTGAATTCCATGGAGAGCTGTGAAGCTTTTGGCAATGACTGCATCCTTACTAGAAATGGTCAGAACTAGGTTTTTAGAAAAAAATCCCAAAGCTGGCTAACATCTCCTTCATGATGAAACAACATATTAGAAATTTTCCACTTTTAATGTGTAACTTAGAGAAAGTTTTATATTTACCATAATATGGACACTGGCCACCTGCTATACTAAATATATTTTGCTATCATTCTCAGGAACTTACTAACATGAGATGTATAGTGGTAAAGGTCAGTAAGAGATGATATGAGATGTATAGCGGTGATACTGAGTAACAGATGGTATGAGATGTATAGCGGTGATACTGAGTAACAGATGGTATGAGGTGTATAGCGGTGATACTGAGTAACAGATGGTATGAGATGTATAGCGGTGATACTGAGTAAGAGATGGTACGAGGAGATGTATAGCGGTGATACTGAGTAACAGATGGTATGAGATGTATAGCGGTGATACTGAGTAACAGATGCTATGAGATGTATAGCGGTGATACTGAGTAACAGATGCTATGAGATGTATAGCGGTGATACTGAGTAACAGATGCTATGAGATGTATAGCGGTGATACTGAGTAACAGATGCTATGAGATGTATAGCGGTGATACTGAGTAACAGATGCTATGAGATGTATAGCGGTGATACTGAGTAACAGATGCTATGAGATGTATAGCGGTGATACTGAGTAACAGATGGTATGAGATGTATAGCGGTGATACTGAGTAACAGATGGTATGAGATGTATAGCGGTGATACTGAGTAACAGATGGTATGAGATGTATAGCGGTGATACTGAGTAACAGATGCTATGAGATGTATAGCGGTGATACTGAGTAACAGATGGTATGAGATGTATAGAGGTGATACTGAGTAACAGATGCTATGAGATGTATAGCGGTGATACTGAGTAACAGATGCTATGAGATTTATAGCGGTGATACTGAGTAACAGATGCTATGAGATGTATAGCGGTGATACTGAGTAACAGATGGTATGAGATGTATAGCGGTGATACTGAGTAACAGATGGTATGAGGTGTATAGCGGTGATACTGAGTAACAGATGGTATGAGATGTATAGCAGTGATACTGAGTAACAGATGGTATGAGATGTATAGCGGTGATACTGAGTAACAGATGCTATGAGATGTATAGCGGTGATACTGAGTAACAGATGCTATGAGATGTATAGCGGTGATACTGAGTAACAGATGGTATGAGGTGTATAGCGGTGATACTGAGTAACAGATGGTATGAGATGTATAGCGGTGATACTGAGTAAGAGATGGTACGAGGAGATGTATAGCGGTGATACTGAGTAACAGATGGTATGAGATGTATAGCGGTGATACTGAGTAACAGATGCTATGAGATGTATAGCGGTGATACTGAGTAACAGATGCTATGAGATGTATAGCGGTGATACTGAGTAACAAATGCTATGAGATGTATAGCGGTGATACTGAGTAACAGATGCTATGAGATGTATAGCGGTGATACTGAGTAACAGATGCTATGAGATGTATAGCGGTGATACTGAGTAACAGATGGTATGAGATGTATAGCGGTGATACTGAGTAACAGATGCTATGAGATGTATAGCGGTGATACTGAGTAACAGATGGTATGAGATGTATAGCGGTGATACTGAGTAACAGATGGTATGAGATGTATAGCGGTGATACTGAGTAACAGATGCTATGAGATGTATAGAGGTGATACTGAGTAACAGATGCTATGAGATGTATAGCGGTGATACTGAGTAACAGATGGTATGAGATGTATAGCGGTGATACTGAGTAACAGATGGTATGAGGTGTATAGCGGTGATACTGAGTAACAGATGGTATGAGATGTATAGCGGTGATACTGAGTAACAGATGGTATGAGGTGTATAGCGGTGATACTGAGTAACAGATGGTATGAGATGTATAGCGGTGATACTGAGTAACAGATGGTATGAGATGTATAGCGGTGATACTGAGTAAAAATGCTATGAGATGTATAGCGGTGATACTGAGTAACAGATGCTATGAGATGTATAGCGGTGATACTGAGTAACAGATGCTATGAGATGTATAGCGGTGATACTGAGTAACAGATGCTATGAGATGTATAGCGGTGATACTGAGTAACAGATGCTATGAGATGTATAGCGGTGATACTGAGTAACAGATGCTATGAGATGTATAGCGGTGATACTGAGTAACAGATGCTATGAGATGTATAGCGGTGATACTGAGTAACAGATGGTATGAGATGTATAGCGGTGATACTGAGTAACAGATGGTATGAGATGTATAGCGGTGATACTGAGTAACAGATGCTATGAGATGTATAGCGGTGATACTGAGTAACAGATGGTATGAGATGTATAGCGGTGATACTGAGTAACAGATGCTATGAGATGTATAGCGGTGATACTGAGTAACAGATGCTATGAGATGTATAGCGGTGATACTGAGTAACAGATGGTATGAGGTGTATAGCGGTGATACTGAGTAACAGATGGTATGAGATGTATAGCGGTGATACTGAGTAAGAGATGGTACGAGGAGATGTATAGCGGTGATACTGAGTAACAGATGGTATGAGATGTATAGCGGTGATACTGAGTAACAGATGCTATGAGATGTATAGCGGTGATACTGAGTAACAGATGCTATGAGATGTATAGCGGTGATACTGAGTAACAAATGCTATGAGATGTATAGCGGTGATACTGAGTAACAGATGCTATGAGATGTATAGCGGTGATACTGAGTAACAGATGCTATGAGATGTATAGCGGTGATACTGAGTAACAGATGCTATGAGATGTATAGCGGTGATACTGAGTAACAGATGCTATGAGATGTATAGCGGTGATACTGAGTAACAGATGGTATGAGATGTATAGCGGTGATACTGAGTAACAGATGCTATGAGATGTATAGAGGTGATACTGAGTAACAGATGCTATGAGATGTATAGCGGTGATACTGAGTAACAGATGGTATGAGATGTATAGCGGTGATACTGAGTAACAGATGGTATGAGGTGTATAGCGGTGATACTGAGTAACAGATGGTATGAGATGTATAGCGGTGATACTGAGTAACAGATGGTATGAGGTGTATAGCGGTGATACTGAGTAACAGATGGTATGAGATGTATAGCGGTGATACTGAGTAACAGATGGTATGAGATGTATAGCGGTGATACTGAGTAAAAATGCTATGAGATGTATAGCGGTGATACTGAGTAACAGATGCTATGAGATGTATAGCGGTGATACTGAGTAACAGATGCTATGAGATGTATAGCGGTGATACTGAGTAACAGATGCTATGAGATGTATAGCGGTGATACTGAGTAACAGATGCTATGAGATGTATAGCGGTGATACTGAGTAACAGATGCTATGAGATGTATAGCGGTGATACTGAGTAACAGATGCTATGAGATGTATAGCGGTGATACTGAGTAACAGATGGTATGAGATGTATAGCGGTGATACTGAGTAACAGATGGTATGAGATGTATAGCGGTGATACTGAGTAACAGATGCTATGAGATGTATAGCGGTGATACTGAGTAACAGATGGTATGAGATGTATAGCGGTGATACTGAGTAACAGATGGTATGAGATGTATAGCGGTGATACTGAGTAAAAATGCTATGAGATGTATAGCGGTGATACTGAGTAACAGATGCTATGAGATGTATAGCGGTGATACTGAGTAACAGATGCTATGAGATGTATAGCGGTGATACTGAGTAACAGATGCTATGAGATGTATAGCGGTGATACTGAGTAACAGATGCTATGAGATGTATAGCGGTGATACTGAGTAACAGATGGTATGAGGTGTATAGCGGTGATACTGAGTAACAGATGGTATGAGATGTATAGCAGTGATACTGAGTAACAGATGCTATGAGATGTATAGCGGTGATACTGAGTAACAGATGCTATGAGATGTATAGCGGTGATACTGAGTAACAGATGCTATGAGATGTATAGCGGTGATACTGAGTAACAGATGGTATGAGGTGTATAGCGGTGATACTGAGTAACAGATGGTATGAGATGTATAGCGGTGATACTGAGTAAGAGATGGTACGAGGAGATGTATAGCGGTGATACTGAGTAACAGATGGTATGAGATGTATAGCGGTGATACTGAGTAACAGATGCTATGAGATGTATAGCGGTGATACTGAGTAACAGATGCTATGAGATGTATAGCGGTGATACTGAGTAACAAATGCTATGAGATGTATAGCGGTGATACTGAGTAACAGATGCTATGAGATGTATAGCGGTGATACTGAGTAACAGATGCTATGAGATGTATAGCGGTGATACTGAGTAACAGATGCTATGAGATGTATAGCGGTGATACTGAGTAACAGATGGTATGAGATGTATAGCGGTGATACTGAGTAACAGATGCTATGAGATGTATAGAGGTGATACTGAGTAACAGATGCTATGAGATGTATAGCGGTGATACTGAGTAACAGATGGTATGAGATGTATAGCGGTGATACTGAGTAACAGATGGTATGAGATGTATAGCGGTGATACTGAGTAACAGATGGTATGAGGTGTATAGCGGTGATACTGAGTAACAGATGGTATGAGATGTATAGCGGTGATACTGAGTAACAGATGGTATGAGATGTATAGCGGTGATACTGAGTAAAAATGCTATGAGATGTATAGCGGTGATACTGAGTAACAGATGCTATGAGATGTATAGCGGTGATACTGAGTAACAGATGCTATGAGATGTATAGCGGTGATACTGAGTAACAGATGCTATGAGATGTATAGCGGTGATACTGAGTAACAGATGCTATGAGATGTATAGCGGTGATACTGAGTAACAGATGCTATGAGATGTATAGCGGTGATACTGAGTAACAGATGCTATGAGATGTATAGCGGTGATACTGAGTAACAGATGGTATGAGATGTATAGCGGTGATACTGAGTAACAGATGGTATGAGATGTATAGCGGTGATACTGAGTAACAGATGCTATGAGATGTATAGCGGTGATACTGAGTAACAGATGCTATGAGATGTATAGCGGTGATACTGAGTAACAGATGGTATGAGATGTATAGCGGTGATACTGAGTAAAAATGCTATGAGATGTATAGCGGTGATACTGAGTAACAGATGCTATGAGATGTATAGCGGTGATACTGAGTAACAGATGCTATGAGATGTATAGCGGTGATACTGAGTAACAGATGCTATGAGATGTATAGCGGTGATACTGAGTAACAGATGCTATGAGATGTATAGCGGTGATACTGAGTAACAGATGCTATGAGATGTATAGCGGTGATACTGAGTAACAGATGCTATGAGATGTATAGCGGTGATACTGAGTAACAGATGCTATGAGATGTATAGCGGTGATACTGAGTAACAGATGCTATGAGATGTATAGCGGTGATACTGAGTAACAGATGCTATGAGATGTATAGCGGTGATACTGAGTAACAGATGCTATGAGATGTATAGCGGTGATACTGAGTAACAGATGCTATGAGATGTATAGCGGTGATACTGAGTAACAGATGCTATGAGATGTATAGCGGTGATACTGAGTAACAGATGCTATGAGATGTATAGCGGTGATACTGAGTAACAGATGCTATGAGATGTATAGCGGTGATACTGAGTAACAGATGCTATGAGATGTATAGCGGTGATACTGAGTAACAGATGATATGAGATGTATAGCGGTGATACTGAGTAACAGATGCTATGAGATGTATAGCGGTGATACTGAGTAACAGATGCTATGAGATGTATAGCGGTGATACTGAGTAACAGATGCTATGAGATGTATAGCGGTGATACTGAGTAACAGATGCTATGAGATGTATAGCGGTGATACTGAGTAACAGATGCTATGAGATGTATAGCGGTGATACTGAGTAACAGATGCTATGAGATGTATAGCGGTGATACTGAGTAACAGATGCTATGAGATGTATAGCGGTGATACTGAGTAACAGATGCTATGAGATGTATAGCGGTGATACTGAGTAACAGATGCTATGAGATGTATAGCGGTGATACGGAGTAACAGATGCTATGAGATGTATAGCGGTGATACTGAGTAACAGATGCTATGAGATGTATAGCGGTGATACTGAGTAACAGATGCTATGAGATGTATAGCGGTGATACTGAGTAACAGATGGTATGAGATGTATAGCGGTGATACTGAGTAACAGATGGTATGAGATGTATAGCGGTGATACTGAGTAACAGATGCTATGAGATGTATAGCGGTGATACTGAGTAACAGATGGTATGAGATGTATAGCGGTGATACTGAGTAACAGATGGTATGAGATGTATAGCGGTGATACTGAGTAAAAATGCTATGAGATGTATAGCGGTGATACTGAGTAACAGATGCTATGAGATGTATAGCGGTGATACTGAGTAACAGATGCTATGAGATGTATAGCGGTGATACTGAGTAACAGATGCTATGAGATGTATAGCGGTGATACTGAGTAACAGATGCTATGAGATGTATAGCGGTGATACTGAGTAACAGATGCTATGAGATGTATAGCGGTGATACTGAGTAACAGATGGTATGAGATGTATAGCGGTGATACTGAGTAACAGATGCTATGAGATGTATAGCGGTGATACTGAGTAACAGATGCTATGAGATGTATAGCGGTGATACTGAGTAACAGATGCTATGAGATGTATAGCGGTGATACTGAGTAACAGATGGTATGAGGTGTATAGCGGTGATACTGAGTAACAGATGGTATGAGATGTATAGCAGTGATACTGAGTAACAGATGCTATGAGATGTATAGCGGTGATACTGAGTAACAGATGCTATGAGATGTATAGCGGTGATACTGAGTAACAGATGCTATGAGATGTATAGCGGTGATACTGAGTAACAGATGGTATGAGGTGTATAGCGGTGATACTGAGTAACAGATGGTATGAGATGTATACCGGTGATACTGAGTAAGAGATGGTACGAGGAGATGTATAGCGGTGATACTGAGTAACAGATGCTATGAGATGTATAGCGGTGATACTGAGTAACAGATGCTATGAGATGTATAGCGTTGATATTGAGTAAAAATGCTATGAGATGTATAGCGGTGATACTGAGTAACAGATGCTATGAGATGTATAGCGGTGATACTGAGTAACAGATGCTATGAGATGTATAGCGGTGATACTGAGTAACAGATGGTATGAGATGTATAGCGGTGATACTGAGTAACAGATGCTATGAGATGTATAGCGGTGATACTGAGTAACAGATGGTATGAGATGTATAGCGGTGATACTGAGTAACAGATGGTATGAGATGTATAGCGGTGATACTGAGTAACAGATGCTATGAGATGTATAGCGGTTATACTGAGTAAGAGATGGTAGGAGGAGATGTATAGCGGTGATACTGAGTAAGAGATGGTACAAGGAGATGTATAGCGGTGATACTGAGTAAGAGATGGTATGAGATGTATAGCGGTGATACTGAGTAACAGATGCTATGAGATGTATAGCGGTTATACTGAGTAAGAGATGGTAGGAGGAGATGTATAGCGGTGATACTGAGTAAGAGATGGTACAAGGAGATGTATAGCGGTGATACTGAGTAAGAGATGGTACGAGGAGATGTATAACGGTGATACTGAGTAAGAGATGGTAGGAGGAGATGTATAGCGGTAGTACTGAGTAAGAGATGGTAGGAGGAGATGTATAGCGGTGATACTGAGTAAGAGATGGTAGGAGGAGATGTATAGCGGTGATACTGAGTAAGAGATGGTACAAGGAGATGTATAGCGGTGATACTGAGTAAGAGATGGTACAAGGAGATGTATAGCGGTGATACTGAGTAAGAGATGGTACAAGGAGATGTATAGCGGTGATACTGAGTAAGAGATGGTAGGAGGAGATGTATAGCGGTGATACTGAATAAGAGATGGTACAAGGAGATGTATAACGGTGATACTGAGTAAGAGATGGCACGAGGAGATGTATAACGGTGATACTGAGTAAAAGATGGTACGAGGAGATGTATAGCGGTAGTACTGAGTAAGAGATGGTAGGAGGAGATGTATAGCGGTGATACTGAGTAAGAGATGGTAGGAGGAGATGTATAGCGGTGATACTGAGTAAGAGATGGTAGGAGGAGATGTATAGCGGTGATACTGAGTAAGAGATGGTACGAGGAGATGTATAGCGGTGATACTGAGTAAGAGATGGTACGAGGAGATGTATTATTATGTTATTTATATAGCGCCATCAAATTCTGCAGCGCTTTACAATGGGTGGACGAACAGACATGTAGTTGTAACCAGAAAAGTTGGACACACAGGAACAGAGGGGTTGAGGGCCCTGCTCAATGAGGTTACATGCTAGAGGGAGTGGGGTGAAATGACACAAAAAGGTAAAGATAGTATTAGACTAGTGACAGTTGCAGAAGAGGAATTTATAGCGGTGATACTGAGTAAGAGATGGTAGGAGGAGATGTATAACGGTGATACCGAGTATGAGATGGTAGGTGGAGATGTATAGCGGTGATACTGAGTAAGAGATGGTAGGAGGAGATGTATAGCGGTGATACGGAGTAAGAGATGGTAGGAGGAGATGTATAGCGGTGCTATTGAGTAAGAGATGGTATGAGATGTATAGCGGTGATACTGAGGAAGAGATGGTATGAGATGTATAGCGGTGATACTGAGGAAGAGATGGTACGAGGAGATGTATAGCGGTGATATGGAGTAAGAGATGGTATGAGATGTATAGCGGTGATACTGAGGAAGAGATGGTACGAGGAGATGTATAGCGGTGATACTGAGGAAGAGATGGTACGAGGAGATGTATAGCGGTGATACTGAGGAAGAGATGGTACGAGGAGATGTATAGCGGTAATACTGAGTAAGAGATGGTACGAGGAGATGTATAGCGGTGATACGGAGTAAGAGATGGTACGAGGAGATGTATAGCGGCGATACTGAGTAAGAGATGGTACGAGGAGATGTATAGCGGTGATACGGAGTAAGAGATGGTATGAGATGTATAGCGGCGATACTGAGGAAGAGATGGTACGAGGAGATGTATAGCGGTAATACTGAGTAAGAGATGGTACGAGGAGATGTATAGCGGTGATACTGAGTAAGAGATGGTACGAGGAGATGTATAGCGGAGATACTGAGGAAGAGATGGTACGAGGAGATGTATAGCGGTGATACTGAGGAAGAGATGGTACGAGGAGATGTATAGCAGTGATACTGAGGAAGAGATGGTACGAGGAGATGTATAGCAGTGATACTGAGGAAGAGATGGTACGAGGAGATGTATAGCGGTGATACTGAGAAAGAGATGGTACGAGGAGATGTATAGCGGTGATACGGAGTAAGATGGTATGAGATGTATAGCGGCGATACTGAGTAAGAGATGGTACGAGAAATGTATAGCGGTAATACTGAGTAAGAGATGGTACAAGGAGATGTATAGCGGTGATACGGAGTAAGAGATGGTACGAGGAGATTATAGCGGCGATACGGAGTAAGAGATGGTATGAGATGTATAGCGGCAATACTGAGTAAGAGATGGTACGAGGAGATGTATAGCGGTAATACTGAGTAAGAGATGGTACGAGGAGATGTATAGAGGTGATACTGAGTAAGAGATGGTACGAGGAGATGTATAGCGGTGATACTGAGGAAGAGATGGTACGAGGAGATGTATAGCGGTGATACTGAGGAAGAGATGGTACGAGGAGATGTATAGCGGTGATACTGAGGAAGAGATGGTACGAGGAGATGTATAGCGGTGATACTGAGGAAGAGATGGTACGAGGAGATGTATAGCGGTGATACTGAGGAAGAGATGGTACGAGGAGATGTATAGCGGTGATACTGAGGAAGAGATGGTACGAGGAGATGTATAGCGGTAATACTGAGGAAGAGATGGCTCAGACAGATCTCTATTGGAAGTAGTGGAGGCAGTGTCCAGTCCCCAGGTAAGAAGTCTGTTTGCAAATGGTTGACTACTTCCAGAGAGGGTACCAGGTCACTCCTGTCACCATAATCACTAGAGTGCATTGTAGTAGTTATGGTCCTTGGAGTGTTTCTTTAGCAGACAGACATGCACTGCATATAGTTCTTTCACCTGGACACAAAGTCTCTTTCAATAACTCCTGGATCTGAATGGCATACAGCTTTCACAGCTGGAGTGGGGCAATGCATCATTAAATACCACGCTTGTAGTGAAGACAGGACTGCCCAAAGCAATTCAATTTGTGATCTCCTGATTGGTCAAATAATGGATATAGCATCCCTTCGTACTGTGCAGCTATAGAAAACTGAGACTGGAGGTGTGCTGACTAAGTGCTTCACAGGACACAATGGTAAGAGGCTCACATTACCACACTCCACAAGGTCACATTGCAGATCACACCCTCTGTTCAAATACGGCATGGTTTACAGAGCAATGTGTACACATCCTGTGCAGTACCTTTCCTGATTCCATATTCTGCTTATTAATTACCCCTGTGGCAGTATTTGCCCCATAGAAGAGAAGGGAGCTATCGGCCTGCCAGCCACTAAACTGCCCTCACTTATTTCAGTTTGCTTAACTAGAATCCAGGTCATTACTAAAGAGATTAGGATTTAGAGCTCTTTATAGGAACATACCTCAGCCTTACCTCAAAGCTTTTAAAGACTTTACAGTCTTTCTTAACCCTTTACCAGTGAGGAAAGGATCAGCTATTGGGATTAGAACGAACAGCTTGCTCACAAAAGAATACAATCCAGCCTCTCTTTGTTTTCAGCAGACTGCTAGTGTACCATACAGCTATCCCATATACTGCCGCTAGTGTACCATACAGCTATCCCATATACTGCCGCTAGTGTACCGTACAGCTATCCCATATACTGCCGCTAGTGTACCGTACAGCTATCCCATATACTGCCGCTAGTGTACCATACAGCTATCCCATATACTGCCGCTAGTGTACCATACAGCTATCCCATATACTGCCGCTAGTGTACCATACAGCTATCCCATATACTGCCGCTAGTGTACCGTACAGCTAACCCATATACTGCCGCTAGTGTACCGTACAGCTATCCCATATACTGCCGCTAGCATGACTCACATCGTCACACTGCACAAATGGGATCTTATACGCATCATCACACTGCATGTGGCAAAGCTGCCTCTGCCACGTGCTTCTGGAGGGGCCAGCTGGCTAGCCTCCTGCCCACAGACTATGGGCCATGTAAAAAGACATGTTAAAAGTCTGTGTTGGTGGAATTTCCTTATTGTGTTCGGGAACCGAACAAATCCACAAACTAAAGACCGGCTGCTCGTTAAACCCTATTGACACCTTGTAACGATTCTCACCTCCGTGTTCTAAGTGTTCATCTGGGTGGCCGCTGTTCGTATGGACAAACACATGGTGGTGGCCATCTTGTTCACGAGAACGCAGGCTGTGGTGTTTGCTCGTCGAGAGCATGGAACTAAAATCGGACACTCAACATTGCGAACACTGCTGGACTTCCGTCCCCGTTCAGTTCTTTACATCCTAGAAGAGCTCTGTTTGGTGGAATCGTTCGTATGGATTAGGAGAACAAGCTCCACGTTATGAGTATGGACTACATTCGGTAGTTTATTAGTTTTTGTACTCCCGAAAGAGACCGCTACCAATGATTCTATGAAACTATTTTGGGCACGAGCCTTGTATGCGGTCAGTTGAAACTACCCCAGTGGCGTTTTGGCTGTATATCTGAGCGCTTTTCGGATATGTTGTGCGCTCAGATCCGGAAATATAAGACTTGAGGGGGTACATGATTGTTTTATGTGTGTTTTATAAATTGTAGATTTTTTGTACCTGAGAGATAATTTAATTATATGTTTTTTTCCCAGGTAATGATCTCTCAGGCACAGAGGATCATGGGGGGGGGGGGAGGGATTAACCTATAATTTTGTGTTGGAAATTCTGATAGGGGCTTTTGCGTAAAAGCTGTGTGTGCTGCACAAACAGCACGTGGCATTTTATCACAATTCCAGCACTTTTAAAAATCTTATCTAAGATACAGTGTGTCCTGCGATATATAGTAAGTGTACATTACACTGCTGAGGAACACTAACTAGGATTAATTTATGGTGACTTGGGGGTGACAAGCACTTAGAATGCTGTAATCTATACCTCCCATAGACTTGACTGAGAGTGATTAGAGCAAAATATAAGGAAACAGTATTGGGAGAAGGGGTACGATGATTGCCTCCAATTTATTATAAATATAGTATATTACACGTGGGTCTGTAATGGTACATTATGGAACAATGTTACTAGTAGTCAGTGAATCCATGTTAACCAGGACCCCAATGTTCTAGATCGACATAACCTACCTGCTGTCATATCCACTGGTACCTGAAAGACACACACACACACACAGCAAATTCAGATCCACGGGTACCCGGAGTACACACACACAGCAAATTCAGATCCACGGGTACCCGGAGTACACACACACAGCAAATTCAGATCCACGGGTACCCGGAGTACACACACACAGCAAATTCAGATCCACGGGTACCCGGAGTACACACACACAGCAAATTCAGATCCACGGGTACCCGGAGTACACACACACGGCAGATTCACATTCACGGGTACCTGGGGTACACACAGATTCACATCCAAGGGTACCAGGTGTACACACACAGCAGATTCACATCCAAGGGTACCTGGAGTACACACAGCAGATTCACATCCAAGGGTACCTGGAGTACACACACAGCAGATTCACATCCAATGGTACCAGGTGTGCACACACAGCAGAATCACATCCAAGAGTACCAGGTGTACACACACAGCAGATTCACATCCAAGGGTACCAGGTGTACACACACAGCAGATTCACATCCAAGGGTACCTGGAGTACACACACAGCAGATCCACATCCAAGGGTACCTGGAGTACACACACAGCAGATTCACATCCAATGGTACCAGGTGTACACACACAGCAGATTCACATCCACGGGTATCTGAAATACACATAAATCTGCATCCAACTATCACACATTCATACTATTTTAGAGGCACATGGGAGGACAGGAGCCATGTACAATACAAGCTTTATTCATAGCATAGCTCAGCAGCTAAACGTTACCCTGGGGAGCAGAATTCCCAGCTACATGACACAACATGTGAATGAATGAAATGTACAACATAAATACTGGATATACTCATTTTACGGACTGACTTCTGGTGCTCCGTACTGATTATGTATAGTAAGTGCATATGTTACTGGTCTGTGTTCACGAGTGGCAACTCGTTCCTGATTTCACAAACAAGCCTCTATTGATCAAAAAGGACCAAGAAACACACACCAACACGGATCATACAGAAAGCTCTACCACCACATGCTCCATAAATATCCATCCCTGCCCTGCATTCACTATACAAGCACATTGCCAAAACAGAAGAATAAAAGGGAGTGCAGGTGGAAACATGAATATGTCAATGGGATGTGACTGATGGACTCTTACAAGTCATTAAACAGAGCTCGCACACTGCATCGTTCGCATGCAGCCTCTCACCACGCACACACATGGCAGGGAGCCCATGCACCAAATGCTTAGCTTCTGTCTAGGCAGCCAGATCTATTCGAGCTAACGAAGCTATCTGCACTCTTCCAGCAAAACACAAAATATACATTGTGCTATATGCCCCCTGTCTCTCCGCACTCCATGCTATATGCCCCCTGTCTCTCCGCACTCCATGCTACATCCCCAATCTCTCCCCGCACTCCATGCTACATCCCCAATCTCTCCCCGCACTCCATGCTACATCCCCAATCTCTCTCCGCACTCCATGCTACATCCCCAATCTCTCTCCGCACTCCATGCTATATCCCCAATCTCTCTCCGCACTCCATGCTATATCCCCAATCTCTCTCCGCACTCCATGCTATATCCCCAATCTCTCTCCGCACTCCATGCTACATCCCCAATCTCTCTCCGCACTCCATGCTATATCCCCAATCTCTCTCCGCACTCCATGCTATATCCCCAATCTCTCTCCGCACTTCATGCTATATCCCCAATCTCTCTCCGCACTCCATGCTACATCCCCAATCTCTCTCCGCACTCCATGCTACATCCCCAATCTCTCTCCGCACTCCATGCTACATCCCCAATCTCTCGCCGCACTCCATGCTATATCCCCAATCTCTCTCCGCACTCCATGCTATATCCCCAATCTCTCTCCGCACTCCATGCTACATCCCCAATCTCTCTCCGCACTCCATGCTATATCCCCAATCTCTCTCCGCGCTCCATGCTACATCCCCAATCTCTCGCCGCACTCCATGCTATATCCCCAATCTCTCTCCGCACTCCATGCTACATCCCCAATCTCTCTCCGCACTCCATGCTACATCCCCAATCTCTCTCCGCGCTCCATGCTACATCCCCAATCTCTCTCCGCGCTCCATGCTACATCCCCAATCTCTCTCCGCGCTCCATGCTACATCCCCAATCTCTCTCCACACTCCATGCTACATCCCCAATCTCTCTCCGCGCTCCATCCCCAATCTCTCTCCGCGCTCCATGCTCCATCCCCAATCTCTCTCCGCACTCCATGCTACATCCCCAATCTCTCTCCGCACTCCATGCTATATCCCCAACCTCTCTCCGCACTCCATGCTATATCCACAATCTCTCTCCGCACTCCATGCTACATCCCCAATCTCTCTCCGCACTCCATGCTATATGCCCCCTGTCTCTCTCCGCACTCCATGCTATATGCCCAGTCTTCCCGCACTCCATGCTATATGCCCCCTTTCTCCCTGCACTCCATGCTATATGCCCCCGTCTCTCTCCACTCCATGCTATGCCCCCCTATCTCTCTGCACTCCATGCTATATGCCCCTTTTCTCCCTGCACTCCATGCTATATGCCCCCCGTCTCTCTGCACTCCATGCTATGTCCCCCTGTCTCTCTGCACTCCATGCTATGTCCCCCTTTCTCCCTGCACTCAATGCTATATGCCCCCTTTCTCCCTGCACTCAATGCTATATGCCCCCCTTTCTCCCTGCACTCCATGCTATATACCCCGTCTCCCTGCACTCCATGCTATATGCCCCGTCTCCCTGCACTCCCTGCTATATGTCCCCTGTCTCTATGCACTCCATGCTATATGTCCCCTGTCTCGCTGCACTCCATGCTATATGCCCCCCGTCTCTCTGCACTCCATGCTATATGTCCCCTGTCTCCCTGCACTCCATGCTATATGTCCCCCGTCTCTCTGCACTCCATGCTATATGTCCCCCGTCTCTCTGCACTCCATGCTATATGTCCCCTGTCTCTCTGCACTCCATGCTATATGTCCCCCGTCTCTCTGCACTCCATGCTATGTCCCCCTGTCTCTCTGCACTCAATGCTATATGCCCCCTTTCTCCCTGCACTCCATGCTATGTCCCCCTTTCTCCCTGCACTCCATGCTATGCCCCCCTTTCTCCCTGCACTCCATGCTATATACCCCGTCTCCCTGCACTCCATGCTATATGCCCCGTCTCTTTGCACTCCATGCTATATGCCCCGTCTCTTTGCACCCCATGCTATATGCCCCCTTTCTCCCTGCACTCCATTTCTCTCATAGTTCCCAGAACCTTACCATGTGTGTAGATGTTTCCCAGCTCATTGTGCAGGTAGAAGAGACTCCTCATACATTCTGCTCCATTGGCCACAGGACGATAGCCTGTCAGCACAAACTTATTAAATTGGAGATGTGGGGGAGAGCTGGCCCAGTCCAGCAGCCGGGGGCCACTTAGAAATGCCATGTGTCCTGAGATCCCTAATAAAAGACTTTTCCTAGTCCCAAAAAAGTATGATGGTTTCCACATTTGTCCCAGAAGCCAGCCTGCCTTAAAGTAAAATAAAGTCCTTATAACCTCTATTTCACAAATAAAAAACACCTCTGCTTTGCAGTCCAACAGCAGCGATCTCCTCTTTAACTAGTGTACTTAGGGAGTGGAAATCAGCCGGTTTGAGGTTCATTGTATTTCGCTGCTTAAAGAAGTTTGAGATGAACAGAAAATTAGTCTTAACTTAAACGTAAGATGGAACAAAGTTGATCCAAAGTGTGGAAGAAGGTTTAGTGATCACATTTACTATGATGATATCCTCTCTTGATTTTATCCCGAAGGTTGAGATTTGCAGTTTCTCTCATGGGAAAGTCACCTTTAACCATCTCAAGAGTAATAGTCCAGTGCTCTTTTAAAGTGCTGGTGGTTCTGTGAACAGTTAGCAGGTCATGGGCTGGACTCCCACTTAATCCTAAACCTACCTGTCTGCAGAGAAGATTAAACAAGAAGGAATTGTTTTTGGTGGAAGGACTCAGATGTGACAACTTTAATGTGGAATCCTGTTCTTTGGATAGAGAAACAAAATGTAATCCAAGAAAGGTTGATATGACAACCACTGTCCTAAAACAAAATATCAAATAATTCCTGTTTGTTGGTTGTTGCAGGATTCTCCGTGGATCTGTCACTGTGGGCTTCCTGTGCTTAGTTCAGTAGTTAAGAGAATTTGCATTTCTCTGGAGTGATATTCCACATTTGGATAATTAGCCAGCATTCCAGAACACCATACAGACATGAAGCCATCTATTCTAGGTCTTTCATTTTAGTACTAACAAAAATAACTACCTACCCATAAATAAAACACAGGACAATCTTATTTTTGGTCTCAGTCTGCCAGTGAATGAAGAGGGTCTGTTGGGATGAATGTATCTGCTTGTGGTGTGTTGGCTTTTCTTTGAAACAGAGAGGGAACGGTGTGAGTTTTCTGATAAAAGTAGTTTGTGAGCCTGAACTTGTCTTAGAAATTTTATGGTAGGTGCATGAGTTCACAGATCCAGCTAAAAGAAAAACACAAAACAAAAAATATTTTTACAGTTAAGAGGAAGGTCTCTGCATCATGTGGAACATTTGTGTCAATGTCAGCCTTCTGGGTCAGCTAGCAGTAAGGTCTCAGTAGGTGTGTTGATTTTTTTCCCCTCAAAAAAAGAAAAAGTCTCAGCCAGTGCTGTGTTGGGCTTTCAGTGAAAGAAATCTGTGAGAAATAGTGAAAGTGGTTCTTTTCTTTGGGCCAATGAATGGTCTGATTGAATTTTATTTGTCTATGAGGCAAACCTTGAAAGATCTCATCCAGTGATGTGGTTGGATTTCAATGAAGCTCGCCTAGGAGGCTGAAGTATAAGTGATGTGGTGGATTTTTCAATGAAGGTGGTCTAGAAGGTTGAAGTATGAAGCTCTTAGTGATGTGGTGGGATTTCAATGAAGCTCGTCTAGGAGGCTGAAGTATAAGTGATGTGGTGGATTTTTCAATGAAGGTGGTCTAGAAGGTTGAAGTATGAAGCTCTTAGTGATGTGGTGGGATTTCAACAAAGATATTCTAGGAGATTGAAGTATAAAGGTCTCATTGATGTGGTGGGATTTTAATGAAGGCAGTCTATGAGGTTGCCCTGGGTGAGAAAGGTCTCAGTAGTGAGGTGGGATTTCAGCAAAGGTTGTCTAGGAGGTACAACTATGAGGGTTTAAATGATGTGGTGGATTTTCAATGAAGGTAGTTTAGGAGGTTGATCTATAAAGGTTTAAGGGATGTGGTGGGATTTCAATGAAGGCAGTTTACGAATTTGAACTATAAAGTTGGTCTCAGCAAAGTGGTGGAATTTCGATAAAGGCAGTCTAAGAGGTGGAAGTATGAAGACGGTCTAATTGATGTAAAGGGATTTTAATGAAGATATGAAGAAGGTCTCTGAGATGCAGAGGGATTTCAATGAAATTATTATAAGGCTAAACTAGTAAGAAGGCGCATGTTGATATTTTCTAATAGTAGTCTATAAAATGCAATGCAAGTGACAGTAGGTTGCCCTAGCAGGAATTGTCGTTCAGTGATGGTAGGTCTCATTCATTGACAGTAGGTGTCATTCAGTGTTCAAAAATCTCATTCAGTGATGTAGGTCTCCTTTAGTGATGGTAGGTAACTTTAAAAGGAAGGTTGTCATTCAGTGATGGTAGGTGTCCCTGGGTGAGGATAGGTTGTCATTCAGTGAGGGCAGGTGTCCCTGGGTGAGGGTAGGTTGTCATTCAGTGAGGGCAGGTGTCCCTGGGTGAGGATAGGTTGTCATTCAGTGAGGGCAGGTGTCCCTGGGTGAGGGTAGGTTGTCATTAAGTGACAGTAGGTACCCCTGTGTGAGGGTAGGTGTCCCTGGGTAAGTTATCATTCAGTGATGGTAGGTGCCCCTGGGTGAGGGTAGGTTGTCATTCAGTGATGGTAGGTGGTCATTCGGTGACAGTAGGTGTCCCTGGGTGATGGTACGTTGTCATTCGGTGACGGTAGGTGTCCATGGGTGAGGGTAGGTTGTCATTCAGTGATGGTAGGTGTACCTGGGTGATGGTAGGTTGTCATTCAGTGATGGTAGGTGTACCTGGGTGATGGTAGGTTGTCATTCAGTGATGGTAGGTGTACCTGGGTGATGGTAGGTTGTCATTCAGTGATGGTAGGTGCCCCTGGGTGACGGTAGTTTGTCATTCAGTGACGGTAGGTTGTCATTCAGTGACGGTAGGTTGTCATTCAGTGACGGTAGGTGCCCCTGGGTGACGGTAGGTGCCCCTGGGTGACGGTAGGTGGTCATTCAGTGACGGTAGGTTCCCCTGGGTGACGGTAGGTGGTCATTCAGTGACGGTAGGTGCCCCTGGGTGACGGTAGGTGGTCATTCAGTGACGGTAGGTGCCCCTGGGTGACGGTAGGTGGTCATTCAGTGACGGTAGGTTCCCCTGGGTGACGGTAGGTGGTCATTCAGTGACGGTAGGTTGTCATTCAGTGACGGTAGGTGCCCCTGGGTGACGGTAGGTGGTCATTCAGTGACGGTAGGTTGTCATTCAGTGACGGTAGGTGCCCCTGGGTGACGGTAGGTGGTCATTCAGTGACGGTAGGTGCCCCTGGGTGACGGTAGGTGGTCATTCAGTGACGGTAGGTTGTCATTCAGTGACGGTAGGTGGTCATTCAGTGACGGTAGGTTGTCATTCAGTGACGGTAGGTGCCCCTGGGTGACGGTAGGTCCATGAGGTAGGTGTCTGTCTGTGAGGTGATAAAGCGCTTACCGGACACACACCGGGCTCCGCCCCCTCCTCCGTCACCGCCTTGTCCCCTCCCCCAACCGTTATCCTGGGGCCGCCTTCCCGCCCACCGCACGCGCCCCTCACAAACCCCGCCCACCGCACGCGCCCCTCACAAACCCCGCCCGCCATGCGCGCTACTCAAACCCCTCCAGCGGGAAAGGCGGGGCCACAAGATACCGCCAGCCAATCAGATTCCACAGCCACGCCCATAACCTTGTAGGGCGGAGTTCTTTCTTCAAAAAACGGAAATTTACGAAAACCACGCCCACTCCATTCATTCCGTGATAAGAGTTGGTAAGCCCCCACTGTAACTCCGCCCCTCGGCTGTCACCTAGCAACCATGAGGAGTCACATATCCCCAACACCCCCAGAATAAAGGGGAGACCAACACCCCCGCACCCCCAGAATAAAAGGGAGACCAACACCCCCAGAATAAAGGGGAGACCAACACCCCCACCCCCCAGAATAAAGGGGAGACCAACACCCCCAGAATAAAGGGGAGACCAACACCCCCACCCCCCAGAATAAAGGGGATACCAACACCCCCAGAATAAAGGGGAGACCAACACCCCCAGAATAAAGGGGAGACCCCCACCCCCCAGAATAAAGAGGAGACCAACACCCCCACCCCCCAGAATAAAGGGGAGACCAACACCCCCACCCCCCAGAATAAAGGGGAGACCAACACCCCCGCACCCCCAGAATAAAAGGGAGACCAACACCCCCAGAATAAAGGGGAGACCAACACCCCCAGAATAAAGGGGAGACCAACACCCCCACCCCCCAAAATAAAGGGGAGACCAACACCCCCAGAATAAAGGGGAGACCCCCACCCCCCAGAATAAAGAGGAGACCAACACCCCCACCCCCCAGAATAAAGGGGAGACCAACACCCCCAGAATAAAGGGGAGACCAACACCCCCACCCCCCAGAATAAAGGGGAGACCAACACCCCCACCCCCCAGAATAAAGAGGAGACCAACACCCCCACCCCCCAGAATAAAGGGGAGACCAACACCCCCAGAATAAAGGGGAGACCCACACCCCCAGAATAAAGGGGAGACCAACACCCCCACCCCCCAGAATAAAGGGGAGACCAACACCCCCACCCCCCAGAATAAAGAAATAAAGAGGAGACCAACACCCCCACCCCCCAGAATAAAGGGGAGACCAACACCCCCAGAATAAAGGGGAGACCCCCACCCCCCAGAATAAAGAGGAGACCAACACCCCCACCCCCCAGAATAAAGGGGAGACCAACACCCCCAGAATAAAGGGGAGACCAACACCCCCACCCCCCAGAATAAAGGGGAGACCAACACCCCCACCCCCCAGAATAAAGAGGAGACCAACACCCCCACCCCCCAGAATAAAGGGGAGACCAACACCCCCAGAATAAAGGGGAGACCCACACCCCCAGAATAAAGGGGAGACCAACACCCCCACCCCCCAGAATAAAGGGGAGACCAACACCCCCACCCCCCAGAATAAAGAGGAGACCAACACCCCCACCCCCCAGAATAAAGGGGAGACCAACACCCCCAGAATAAAGGGGAGACCCACACCCCCAGAATAAAGGGGAGACCAACACCCCCACCCCCCAGAATAAAGGGGAGACCAACACCCCCAGAATAAAGGGGAGACCAACACCCCCACACCCCCAGAATAAAGGGGAGACCAACACCCCCACCCCCCAGAATAAAGAGGAGACCAACACCCCCAGAATAAAGGGGAGACCAACACCCCCACCCCCCAGAATAAAGGGGAGACCAACACCCCCACCCCCCAGAATAAAGAGGAGACCAACACCCCCAGAATAAAGGGGAGACCAACACCCCCAGAATAAAGGGGAGACCAACACCCCCACCCCCCAGAATAAAGGGGAGACCAACACCCCCACCCCCCAGAATAAAGGGGAGACCAACACCCCCAGAATAAAGGGGAGACCAACACCCCCACACCCCCAGAATAAAGGGGATACCAACACCCCCAGAATAAAGGGGAGACCAACACCCCCAGAATAAAGGGGAGACCAACACCCCCACACCCCCAGAATAAAGAGGAGACCAACACCCCCAGAATAAAGGGGAGACCAACACCCCCACACCCCCAGAATAAAGGGGAGACCAACACCCCCAGAATAAAGGGGAGACCAACACCCCCAGAATAAAGGGGAGACCAACACCCCCACACCCCCAGAATAAAGGGGAGACCAACACCCCCAGAATAAAGGGGAGACCAACACCCCCACACCCCCAGAATAAAGAGGAGACCAACACCCCCAGAATAAAGGGGAGACCAACACCCCCACACCCCCAGAATAAAGGGGAGACCAACACCCCCAGAATAAAGGGGAGACCAACACCCCCACACCCCCAGACTAAAGAGGAGACCAACACCCCCAGAATAAAGGGGAGACCAACACCCCCACACCCCCAGAATAAAGGGGAGACCCACACCCCCAGAATAAAGGGGAGACCAACACCCCCACCCCCCAGAATAAAGAGGAGACCAACACCCCCAGAATAAAGGGGAGACCAACACCCCCACACCCCCAGAATAAAGGGGAGACCAACACCCCCAGAATAAAGGGGAGACCAACACCCCCACACCCCCAGAATAAAGAGGAGACCAACACCCCCAGAATAAAGGGGAGACCAACACCCCCACCCCCCAGAATAAAGAGGAGACCAACACCCCCAGAATAAAGAGGAGACCAACACCCCCAGAATAAAGAGGAGACCCACACCCCCAGAATAAAGGGGAGACCAACACCCCCACCCCCCAGAATAAAGAGGAGACCAACACCCCCAGAATAAAGGGGAGACCAACACCCCCACCCCCCAGAATAAAGAGGAGACCAACACCCCCAGAATAAAGGGGAGACCAACACCCCCACCCCCCAGAATAAAGAGGAGACCAACACCCCCAGAATAAAGAGGAGACCAACACCCCCAGAATAAAGGGGAGACCAACACCCCCACACCCCCAGAATAAAGAGGAGACCAACACCCCCAGAATAAAGAGGAGACCAACACCCCCACCCCCCAGAATAAAGAGGAGACCGACACCCCCAGAATAAAGGGGAGACCAACACCCCCACACCCCCAGAATAAAGGGGATACCAACACCCCCAGAATAAAGGGGAGACCAACACCCCCACACCCCCAGAATAAAGGGGATACCAACACCCCCAGAATAAAGGGGAGACCAACACCCCCAGAATAAAGGGGAGACCAACACCCCCACACCCCCAGAATAAAGGGGAGACCAACACCCCCAGAATAAAGGGGAGACCAACACCCCCACACCCCCAGAATAAAGGGGAGACCAACACCCCCGCACCCCCAGAATAAAGGGGAGAACAACACCCCCAGAATAAAGGGGAGACCAACACCCCCACATCCCCGAATAAAGGGGATACCAACACCCCCAGAATAAAGAGGAGACCAACACCCCCAGAATAAAGGGGAGACCAACACCCCCACACCCCCAGAATAAAGGGGAGACCAACACCCCCAGAATAAAGGGAAGACCAACACCCCCAGAATAAAGGGGAGACCAACACCCCCAGAATAAAGGGGAGACCAACACCCCCACACCCCCAGAATAAAGGGGAGACCAACACCCCCACACCCCCAGAATAAAGGGGAGACCAACACCCCCAGAATAAAGGGGAGACCAACACCCCCACACCCCCAGAATAAAGGGGAGACCAACACCCCCAGAATAAAGGGAAGACCAACACCCCCAGAATAAAGGGGAGACCAACACCCCCACACCCCCAGAATAAAGGGGAGAACAACACCCCCAGAATAAAGGGGAGACCAACACCCCCACATCCCCGAATAAAGGGGATACCAACACCCCCAGAATAAAGGGGATACCAACACCCCCAGAATAAAGGGGATACCAACACCCCCAGAATAAAGAGGAGACCAACACCCCCAGAATAAAGGGGAGACCAACACCCCCACACCCCCAGAATAAAGGGGAAACCAACACCCCCAGAATAAAGGGGAGACCAACACCCCCACACCCCCAGAATAAAGGGGAGACCCACACCCCCAGAATAAAGGGGAGACCAACACCCCCACACCCCCAGAATAAAGGGGAGACCAACACCCCCAGAATAAAGGGGAGACCAACACCCCCAGAATAAAGGGGAGACCAACACCCCCGCACCCCCAGAATAAAAGGGAGAACAACACCCCCAGAATAAAGGGGAGACCAACACCCCCACATCCCCGAATAAAGGGGATACCAACACCCCCAGAATAAAGGGGATACCAACACCCCCAGAATAAAGGGGAGACCAACACCCCCAGAATAAAGAAGAAACCAACACCCCCACAATAAAGGGGAGACCAACACCCCCACACCCCCAGAATAAAGGGGAGACCAACACCCCCACACCCCCAGAATAAAGGGGAAACCAACACCCCCAGAATAAAGGGGAGACCCACACCCCCAGAATAAAGGGGAGACCAACACCCCCACACCCCCAGAATAAAGGGGAGACCAACACCCCCAGAATAAAGGGGAGTCCAACACCTCAACACCCCCAGAATAAAGGGGATACCAACACCCCCAGAATAAAGGGGATACCAACACCCCCACGCCCCCAGAATAAAGGGGATACCAACACCCCCACGCCCCCAGAATAAAGGGGAGACGAACACCCCCAGAATAAAGGGGAGACCAACACCCCACACCCCCAGAATAAAGGGGAGACCAACACCCCCACACCCCCAGAATAAAGGGGAGACCAACACCCCCAGAATAAAGGGGAGACCAACACCCCCACACCCCCAGAATAAAGGAGACCAACACCCCCAGAATAAAGGGGAGACCAACACCACCACACCCCCAGAATAAAGGGGAGACCAACACCCCCAGATTAAAGGGGATACCAACACCCCCACAGCCCCAGAATAAAGGGGAGACCAACACCCCCAGAATAAAGGGGAGACCAACACCCCCACAGCCCCAGAATAAAGGGGAGACCAACACCACCACACCCCCAGAATAAAGGGGAGACCAACACCCCCAGATTAAAGGGGATACCAACACCCCCACAGCCCCATAATAAAGGGGAGACCAACACCCCCAGAATAAAGGGGAGACCAACACCCCCACAGCCCCAGAATAAAGGGGAGACCAACACCCCCACACCCCCAGAATAAAGGGGAGACCAACACCCCCAGAATAAAGGGGAAACCAACACCCCCACACCCCCAGAAAAAAAGGGGATACCAACACCCCCAGAATAAAGGGGAGACCAACACCACCACACCCCCAGAATAAAGGGGAGACCAACACCCCCAGAATAAAGGGGAGACCAACACCTCCAGAATAAAGGGGATACCAACACCCCCAGAATAAAGGGGATACCAACACCCCCACAGCCCCAGAATAAAGGGAGACCAACACCCCCAGAATAAAGGGGAGACCAACACCCCCACACCCCCAGAATAAAGGGGAGACCAACACCCCCAGAATAAAGGGGAGACCAACACCCCCAGAATAAAGGGGAGACCAACACCCCCACGCCCCCAGAATAAAGGGGATACCAACACCCCCAGAATAAAGGGGATACCAATACCCCCATGCCCCCAGAATAAAGGGGAGACCAACACCCCCAGAATAAAGAAGAGACCAACACCCCCACACCCCCAGAATAAAGGGGAGACCAACACCACCAGAATAAAGGGGAGACCAACACCCGCAGAATAAAGAAGAGACCAACACCCCCACACCCCCAGAATAAAGGGGAGACCAACACCACCAGAATAAAGGGGAGACCAACACCCCCAGAATAAAGAAGAGACCAACACCCCCACACCCCCAGAATAAAGGGGAGACCAACACCCCCAGAATAAAGAAGAGACCAACACCCCCACACACCCAGAATAAAGGGGAGACCAACACCCCCAGAATAAAGGGGAGACCAACACCCCCACACCCCCAGAATAAAGGGGAGACCAACACCCCCAGAATAAAGGGAAGACCAACACCCCCAGAATAAAGGGGAGACCAACACCCCCAGAATAAAGGGGAGACCAACACCCCCACACACCCAGAATAAAGGGGAGACCAACACCCCCAGAATAAAGGGGAGACCAACACCCCCACACCCCCAGAATAAAGGGGAGACCAACACCCCCAGAATAAAGGGAAGACCAACACCCCCAGAATAAAGGGGAGACCAACACCCCCGCACCCCCAGAATAAAGGGGAGAACAACACCCCCAGAATAAAGGGGAGACCAACACCCCCAGAATAAAGGGGAGACCAACACCCCCACCCCCCAGAATAAAGGGGAGACCAACACCCCCAGAATAAAGGGGAGACCCCCACCCCCCAGAATAAAGAGGAGACCAACACCCCCACCCCCCAGAATAAAGGGGAGACCAACACCCCCAGAATAAAGGGGAGACCAACACCCCCACCCCCCAGAATAAAGGGGAGACCAACACCCCCACCCCCCAGAATAAAGAGGAGACCAACACCCCCACCCCCCAGAATAAAGGGGAGACCAACACCCCCAGAATAAAGGGGAGACCCACACCCCCAGAATAAAGGGGAGACCAACACCCCCACCCCCCAGAATAAAGAGGAGACCAACACCCCCACCCCCCAGAATAAAGGGGAGACCAACACCCCCACCCCCCAGAATAAAGGGGAGACCAACACCCCCACCCCCCAGAATAAAGAGGAGACCAACACCCCCACCCCCCAGAATAAAGGGGAGACCAACACCCCCAGAATAAAGGGGAGACCCACACCCCCAGAATAAAGGGGAGACCAACCCCCCCACCCCCCAGAATAAAGGGGAGACCAACACCCCCACCCCCCAGAATAAAGGGGAGACCAACACCCCCAGAATAAAGGGGAGACCAACACCCCCACACCCCCAGAATAAAGGGGAGACCAACACCCCCACCCCCCAGAATAAAGAGGAGACCAACACCCCCAGAATAAAGGGGAGACCAACACCCCCACCCCCCAGAATAAAGGGGAGACCAACACCCCCACCCCCCAGAATAAAGAGGAGACCAACACCCCCAGAATAAAGGGGAGACCAACACCCCCAGAATAAAGGGGAGACCAACACCCCCACCCCCCAGAATAAAGGGGAGACCAACACCCCCAGAATAAAGGGGAGACCAACACCCCCACCCCCCAGAATAAAGGGGAGACCAACACCCCCAGAATAAAGGGGAGACCAACACCCCCAGAATAAAGGGGAGACCAACACCCCCACACCCCCAGAATAAAGGGGAGACCAACACCCCCAGAATAAAGGGGAGACCAACACCCCCACACCCCCAGAATAAAGAGGAGACCAACACCCCCAGAATAAAGGGGAGACCAACACCCCCACACCCCCAGAATAAAGGGGAGACCAACACCCCCAGAATAAAGGGGAGACCAACACCCCCACACCCCCAGACTAAAGAGGAGACCAACACCCCCAGAATAAAGGGGAGACCAACACCCCCACACCCCCAGAATAAAGGGGAGACCCACACCCCCAGAATAAAGGGGAGACCAACACCCCCACCCCCCAGAATAAAGAGGAGACCAACACCCCCAGAATAAAGGGGAGACCAACACCCCCACACCCCCAGAATAAAGGGGAGACCAACACCCCCAGAATAAAGGGGAGACCAACACCCCCACACCCCCAGAATAAAGAGGAGACCAACACCCCCAGAATAAAGGGGAGACCAACACCCCCACACCCCCAGAATAAAGAGGAGACCCACACCCCCAGAATAAAGGGGAGACCAACACCCCCACCCCCCAGAATAAAGAGGAGACCAACACCCCCAGAATAAAGGGGAGACCAACACCCCCAGAATAAAGGGGAGACCAACACCCCCACCCCCCAGAATAAAGAGGAGACCAACACCCCCAGAATAAAGGGGAGACCAACACCCCCACCCCCCAGAATAAAGAGGAGACCAACACCCCCAGAATAAAGAGGAGACCAACACCCCCAGAATAAAGAGGAGACCAACACCCCCAGAATAAAGGGGAGACCAACACCCCCACACCCCCAGAATAAAGAGGAGACCAACACCCCCAGAATAAAGAGGAGACCAACACCCCCAGAATAAAGGGGAGACCAACACCCCCACACACCCAGAATAAAGAGGAGACCAACACCCCCAGAATAAAGGGGAGACCAACACCCCCACCCCCCAGAATAAAGAGGAGACCAACACCCCCAGAATAAAGGGGAGACCAACACCCCCACACCCCCAGAATAAAGGGGATACCAACACCCCCAGAATAAAGGGGAGACCAACACCCCCAGAATAAAGGGGAGACCAACACCCCCACACCCCCAGAATAAAGGGGAGACCAACACCCCCAGAATAAAGGGGAGACCAACACCCCCACACCCCCAGAATAAAGGGGAGACCAACACCCCCGCACCCCCAGAATAAAGGGGAGACCAACACCCCCAGAATAAAGGGGAGAGGCAGATGGACAGAAGCAGGGCTCACTCTGTTTATACACTATATAAATCCATAGATAGAAGCAGGGCTCGCTCTGTTTATACACTATATAAATCCATAGATAGATAGAAGCAGGACTCGCTCTGTTTATACACTATATAAATCCATAGATAGAAGCAGGGCTCGCTCTGTTTATACACTATATAAATCCATAGATAGAAGCAGGGCTCGCTCTGTTTATACACTATATAAATCCATAGATAGATAGAAGCAGGACTCACTCTGTTTATACACTATATAAATCCATAGATAGAAGCAGGGCTCGCTCTGTTTATACACTATATAAATCCATAGATAGTTAGAAGCAGGGCTCGCTCTGTTTATACACTATATAAATCCATAGATAGAAGCAGGACTCGCTCTGTTTATACACTATATAAATCCATAGATGGATAGAAGCAGGGCTTGCTCTATTTATACACTATATAAATCCATATATAGATAGAAGCAGGGCTCGCTCTGTTTATACACTATATAAATCCATAGATAGAAGCAGGACTCGCTCTGTTTATACACTATATAAATCCATAGATGGATAGAAGCAGGGCTTGCTCTATTTATACACTATATAAATCCATATATAGATAGAAGCAGGGCTCGCTCTGTTTATACACTATATAAATCCATAGATAGATAGAAGCAGGACTCGCTCTGTTTATACACTATATAAATCCATAGATAGATAGAAGCAGGGCTCGCTCTGTTTATACACTATATAAATCCATAGATAGAAGCAGGGCTCGCTCTGTTTATACACTATATAAATCCATAGATAGATAGAAGCAGGGCTCGCTCTGTTTATACACTATATAAATCCATAGATAGAAGCAGGGCTCGCTCTGTTTATACACTATATAAATCCATAGATGGATAGAAGCAGGGCTTGCTCTATTTATACACTATATAAATCCATAGATAGATAGAAGCAGGGCTCGCTCTGTTTATACACTATATAAATCCATAGATAGTAGCAGGGCTCGCTCTGTTTATACACTATATAAATCCATAGATAGAAGCAGGGCTCGCTCTGTTTATACACTATATAAATCCATAGATAGATAGAAGCAGGGCTCACTCTGTTTATACACTATATAAATCCATAGATAGAAGCAGGGCTCGCTCTGTTTATACACTATATAAATCCATAGATAGAAGCAGGGCTCGCTCTGTTTATACACTATATAAATCCATAGATAGATAGAAGCAGGGCTCGCTCTGTTTATACACTATATAAATCCATAGATAGAAGCAGGGCTTGCTCTGTTTATACACTATATAAATCCATAGATAGATAGAAGCAGGACTCGCTCTGTTTATACACTACCGTGTTTCTCCGAAAATAAGACCGGGTCTTATATTAATTTTAGTCACACTAAACACACTAGGGCTTATTTTCAGGGTAGGGCTTATTTATTTACGGTACCGGTATGTACATTGAACCCCCCCCCCCTTTAATTAATCCACCCCTTTTAATAAATCCACCCCCATCTAATTAATTCACCACCCCTTTAATTAATCCACCCCCCTCTTTAATAAATCCACCCCCCTCTTTAATCCACCCCCCTTTAATTAATCCACACCCCCCTCTAATTAATCCACCACCCCTTTAATTAATCCACCCGCCTTTAATTAATTCACCCTCCCTCTAATTAATCCACCCCTTCTAATTAATCCACCACCCCTTTAATTAATCCACCACCCCTTTAATTAATCCACCCTCCCTTTAATTAATCCACCCCCCCTTTAATTAATCCACCCCCCCTCTTTAATAAATCCACCCCCTCTAATTAATCCACCCCCTCTAATTCCACCACCCCTTTAATTAATCCACCCTCCCTTTAATTAATCCACCCCCCCTCTTTAATAAATCCACCCCCCCCTCTTTAATAAATCCACCCCCTCTAATTAATCCACACCCCCCTCTAATTAATCCACCCCCCCCTCTAATTAATCCACACACCCCTCTAATTAAACCACACCCCCTCTAATTAATCCACACACCCCTCTAATTAATCCACACACCCCTCTAATTAATCCACACCCCCTCTAATTAATCCACCCCCTCTAATTCCACCACCCCTTTAATTAATCCACCCTCCCTTTAATTAATCCACCCCCCTTTAATTAATCCACCCCCCCTCTTTAATAAATCCACCCCCTCTAATTAATCCACACCCCCCTCTAATTAATCCACACACCCCATCTAATTAATCCACACCCCCCTCTAATTAATCCACACCCCCTCTAATTAATCCACACCCCCCTCTAATTAACCCACACACCCCCTCTAATTAATCCACACCCCCTCTAATTAATCCACCCCCCTTTAATTAATTCACCCCCCCTTTAATTAATTCACCCCCCCCCCCCCTTTAATTAATTAAGTCCCAGACATAAAATACCGGTATCTACTCACAGTTCAAAGAGTCCGACCACTGGGTACCTCACCGCCCGGAATGGATCCTTCCGCTGAAGATCCGTGAAGGCAGACTGACGGCGCTGCGCACGTCGTCATCACGCTGCGCGATGCCGCGGCCCGCAACGCTCCTCCCCCTCCTCCTCATAGAAGAAGGAAGTCCCGCCGGGCCGCAAAGGTAAAATGCCTAGGTCTTATTTTCGGGGTAGGGCTTATATTGCAGCCCACCCCGAAAATTTGGCTAGGGCTTATTTTCGGGGTAGGTCCTATTTTTTTTATGTATATAAATCCATAGATAGTAGCAGGGCTCGCTCTGTTTATACACTATATAAATCCATAGATAGATAGAAGCAGGGCTCGCTCTGTTTATACACTATATAAATCCATAGATAGAAGCAGGGCTCGCTCTGTTTATACACTATATAAATCCATAGATAGATAGAAGCAGGGCTCGCTCTGTTTATACACTATATAAATCCATAGATAGAAGCAGGGCTCGCTCTGTTTATACACTATATAAATCCATAGATAGAAGCAGGGCTCGCTCTGTTTATACACTATATAAATCCATAGATAGATAGAAGCAGGGCTCGCTCTGTTTATACACTATATAAACCCATAGATAGAAGCAGGGCTCGCTCTGTTTATACACTATATAAATCCATAGATAGAAGCAGGGCTCGCTCTGTTTATACACTATATAAATCCATAGATAGAAGCAGGGCTCGCTCTGTTTATACACTATATAAATCCATAGATAGAAGCAGGGCTCGTTCTGTTTATACACTATATAAATCCATAGATAGAAGCAGGGCTCGCTCTGTTTATACACTATATAAATCCATAGATAGAAGCAGGGCTCGCTCTGTTTATACACTATATAAATCCATAGATAGATAGAAGCAGGGCTCGCTCTGTTTATACACTATATAAATCCATAGATAGATAGATAGAAGCAGGGCTCGCTCTGTTTATACACTATATAAATCCATAGATAGATAGAAGCAGGGCTCGCTCTGTTTATACACTATATAAATCCATAGATAGAAGCAGGGCTCGCTCTGTTTATACACTATATAAATCCATAGATGGATAGAAGCAGGGCTCGCTCTGTTTATACACTATATAAATCCATAGATAGATAGAAGCAGGGCTCGCTCTGTTTATACACTATATAAATCCATAGATAGATAGAAGCAGGGCTCGCTCTGTTTATACACTATATAAATCCATAGATGGATAGAAGCAGGGCTCGCTCTGTTTATACACTATATAAATCCATAGATAGATAGAAGCAGGGCTCGCTCTGTTTATACACTATATAAATCCATAGATAGATAGAAGCAGGGCTCGCTCTGTTTATACACTATATAAATCCATAGATAGAAGCAGGGCTCGCTCTGTTTATACACTATATAAATCCATAGATAGATAGAAGCAGGGCTCGCTCTGTTTATACACTATATAAATCCATAGATAGATAGAAGCAGGACTCGCTCTGTTTATACACTATATAAATCCATAGATAGAAGCAGGGCTTGCTCTGTTTATACACTATATAAATCCATAGATAGATAGAAGCAGGGCTCGCTCTGTTTATACACTATATAAATCCATAGATAGATGGAAGCAGGGCTCACTCTGTTTATACACTATATAAATCCATAGATAGAAGCAGGGCTCGCTCTGTTTATACACTATATAAATCCATAGATAGAAGCAGGGCTCGCTCTGTTTATACACTATATAAATCCATAGATAGAAGCAGGGCTCGCTCTGTTTATACACTATATAAATCCATAGATAGATAGAAGCAGGACTCGCTCTGTTTATACACTATATAAATCCATAGATAGAAGCAGGGCTCGCTCTGTTTATACACTATATAAATCCATAGATAGAAGCAGGGCTCGCTCTGTTTATACACTATATAAATCCATAGATAGATAGAAGCAGGGCTCGCTCTGTTTATACACTATATAAATCCATAGATAGATAGAAGCAGGACTCGCTCTGTTTATACACTATATAAATCCATAGATAGAAGCAGGGCTCGCTCTGTTTATACACTATATAAATCCATAGATAGATAGAAGCAGGGCTCGCTCTGTTTATACACTATATAAATCCATAGATAGAAGCAGGGCTCGCTCTGTTTATACACTATATAAATCCATAGATAGAAGCAGGGCTCGCTCTGTTTATACACTATATAAATCCATAGATGGATAGAAGCAGGACTCGCTCTGTTTATACACTATATAAATCCATAGATAGATAGATATCCGTATATGTGGAGAGACAGAGGGAAAACGACAAAACAGCCGATAGTGTGATATAGCCAGGATCCAGTGATAAAATGAGTAAAATAAAGGGAATAAACTCACATTTGAGAGAGCTCTAACCAGTTCTGGGGTGAAGGGCGTGTAGCGGTATGATCCCCGCTAAAGGATATAATGGAGAGGTGCGTCCGTCAATCCGGTCTGACTTTTGGATTGCTTGAGTACAGGATACAGTAAAATAGAATCAAAATGCCAGGGAAAATAAAAAAGTGCATATAAAATACAATTAAAAAAAAGAAGAAGTACAGGAAAGTTGTAACCAAAAAACTTTTATTGTTTAAAATACACAATTAAAACCATTAACGCGTTTCACCTTATGAGGCTTTGTCTATACCATTCTCAAATGTTATTACCTTTTACTAATTTTATCACTGGATCCTGGCTATATCACACTATCGGCTGTTTTGTCGTTTTCCCTCTGTCTCTCCACATATACGGATATTGTAACCATCCGGACGGATCAACTCCTGAGGATTGCACCCCTACCTTATCGTGATATGTTAGTGAGACTTTTTATATGACCTTTATATGAATATTTTATTATCCTCCACTGTTCTATTATCAATACAGGCCTACTTGTTTGTTGTACTTTCATTTAGACCATTTGGTATGGTGCTTATTGTTATTAGCCCTAGGCGCAGCCCTCACCTCTGTTATATTTTGCATCTTGTTTTATAAGGGTCTTGAGGGATTCCCTTGTTTGGGTTGCTGCCCTTCAGTTTGTTATCTAGCGCGGACTCTTCCCCCTTCCCTCAGATTATACACTATATAACTCCATAGATAGAAGACAGAGTGCCTTGTGACAGGGTGAGATTATAACAGAGTGCCGTGTGACAGGGTGAGATTATATCAGAGTGTCGTCTGATAGGGTGAGATTATATCAAAGTGCTGTGTGACAGGGTGAGATTATATCAGAGAGTGCTGTGTGATAGGGTGAGATTATATCAGAGTGCCGTTTGATAGGGTGAGATTATAACAGAGAGTGCCGTGTGATAGGGTGAGATTATATCAGAGAGTGCCGTGTGATAGGGTGAGATTATAACAGAGAGAGCCGTGTGATAGGGTGAGATTATATCAGAGTGCTGTGTGATAGGGTGAGATTATAACAGAGTGCCGTGTGATAGGGTGAGATTATATCAGAGTGCTGTGTGACAGGGTGAGATTATAACAGAGAGAGCCGTGTGATAGGGTGAGATTATATCGGAGAGTGCTGTGTGATAGGGTGAGATTATATCAGAGTGCCGTGTGATAGGGTGAGATTATATCAGAGTGCTGTGTGATAGGGTGAGATTATATCAGAGTGCCGTGTGATAGGGTGAGATTATATCAGAGTGCCGTGTGATAGGGTGAGATTATATCAGAGTGCTGTGTGATAGGGTGAGATTATATCAGAGAGAGCCGTGTGATAGGCTGAGATTATATTAGAGAGTGCCGTGTGATAGGGTGAGATTATATCAGAGTGCTGTGTGATAGGGTGAGATTATATCAGAGTGTTGTGTGATAGGGTGAGATTATAGCAGAGTGCTGTGTGACAGGGTGAGATTATATCAGAGAGTGCCGTGTGATAGGGTGAGATTATATCAGAGTGCTGTGTGATAGGGTGAGATTATATCAGAGTGCTGTGTGATAGGGTGAGATTATATCAGAGTGCTGTGTGATAGGGTGAGATTATATCAGAGAGGCAGTCTCTCTCCTCTATGAACCTGAGGGTGCAGTCTCTCTCCTCTATGAACCTGAGGGTGCAGTCTCTTTCCTCTATGAACCTGAGGGAGCAGTCTCTTTCCTCTATGAACCTGAGGGTGCAGTCTCTTTCCTCTATGAACCTGAGGGTGCAGTCTCTCTCCTCTATGAACCTGAGGGTGCAGTCTCTCTCTCATCTATGAACCTGAGGGTGCAGTCTCTCTCCTCTATGAACCTGAGGGTGCAGTCTCTCTAGTCTATTAACCTAAGGGTGCAGTCTCTCTCTTCTATGAACCTGAGGGTGCAGTCTCTCTCCTCTTTCTTCTCTAGGAACCTGAGGGTGCAGTCTCTCTCCTCTATGAACCTGAGGGTGCAGTCTCTCTCGTCTATAAACCTGAGGGTGCAGTCTCTCTCGTCTATGAACCTGAGGGTGCAGTCTCTCCCCTCTTTCTCCTCTATGAACCTGAGGGAGCAGTCCTCTATAAACCTGAGGGAGAAGTCTCTCTCTCCTCTATGAACCTGAGGGTGCAGTCTCTCTCCTCTATGAACCTAAGGGTGCAGTCTCTCTCCTCTATGAACCTGAGGGTGCAGTCTCTCTCCTCTATGAACCTGAGGGAGCAGTCTCTTTCCTCTATGAACCTGAGGGAGCAGTCTCTTTCCTCTATGAACCTGAGGGTGCAATCTCTCTCTCCTCTATGAACCTGAGGGTGCAGTCTCTCTCTCCTCTATGAACCCGAGGGTGCAGTCTCTCTCTCCTCTATGAACCCGAGGGTGCAGTCTCTCTCTCCTCTATGAACCTGAGGGTGCAGTCTCTCTCCTCTATTGTGGTGGAATTTCGGTAAAAATAAATTTAGTAGGCCGAGATTACCACGTGGCATGTGTACGTGCATATGCTGACGTATCGATCAGTTAGTTGCACGTGGCAAGATACGATCAGTAGTGTACGGAGCATGTGCAAGAATACAGGATGTAGTATTCCCCTCCTCCATTGTGCTGGACAGGCCATGCGGTCAAGCAGGAAGTTAATTCTTATTTGTATTGATTGGTCAAGAGAATGTGCGGGTGGAGCTTAATATGGGAGGAGTTATGTGCCTATATAAGGAGCCTGCACTATTGTCCGGGGCTCAGAACTTGTTGTATTTTGGTGACATTAGTCCCTCTGAGTCCCGATCGGTGAACCGAATAAAGAATCTCTTCCTTCCTGAAGAAACCTGTGTCCATCTCTCTGTGCTTGGCTTCCGTCAGTTTCTCCGGTATCACTATGAACCTGAGGGTGCAGTCTCTTTCCTCTATGAACCTGAGGGAGCAGTCTCTTTCCTCTATGAACCTGAGGGTGCAGTCTCTTTCCTCTATGAACCTGAGGGTGCAGTCTCTTTCCTCTATGAACCTGAGGGTGCAGTCTCTCTCCTCTATGAACCTGAGGGTGCAGTCTCTCTCCTCTATGAACCTGAGGGTGCAGTCTCTCTCTCCTCTATGAACCTGAGGGTGCAGTCTCTCTCTCCTCTATGAACCTGAGGGTGCAGTCTCTCTCCTCTATGAACCTGAGGGTGCAGTCTCTCTAGTCTATTAACCTAAGGGTGCAGTCTCTCTCTTCTATGAACCTGAGGGTGCAGTCTCTCTCCTCTTTCTTCTCTATGAAGCTGAGGGTGCAGTCTCTCTCCTCTATGAACCTGAGGGTGCAGTCTCTCTCGTCTATGAACCTGAGGGTGCAGTCTCTCTCGTCTATGAACCTGAGGGTGCAGTCTCTCTCGTCTATGAACCTGAGGGTGCAGTCTCTCCCCTCTTTCTCCTCTATGAACCTGAGGGAGCAGTCTCTGTCCTCTATAAACCTGAGGGAGCAGTCTCTCTCTCCTCTATGAACCTGAGGGTGCAGTCTCTCTCCTCTATGAACCTAAGGGTGCAGTCTCTCTCCTCTATGAACCTGAGGGTGCAGTCTCTCTCCTCTATGAACCTGAGGGTGCAGTCTTTCTCCTCTATGAACCTGAGGGTGCAGTCTCTTTCCTCTATGAACGTGAGGGTGCAGTCTCTCTCCTCTATGATCCTGATGGTGCAGTCTCTCTCCTCTATGAACCTGAGGGTGCAGTCTCTTTCCTCTATGAACCTGAGGGTGCAGTCTCTTTCCTCTATGAACCTGAGGGTGCAGTCTCTCTCCTCTATGATCCTGAGGGTGCAGTCTCTCTCCTCTATGAACCTGAGGGTGCAGTCTCTTTCCTCTATGAACCTGAGGGTGCAGTCTCTTTCCTCTATGACCCTGAGGGAGCAATCTCTCTCCTCTATGAACCTGAGGGTGCAATATCTTTCCTCTATGAACTTGAGGGAGCAGTCTCTCTTCTCCATGAACCTGAGGGTGTAGTCTCTCTCATCTATGAACCCGAGGGTGCAGTCTCTCTCGTCTTACTCCTCTATGAACCTGAGGGTGCAGCCTCTCCTTTATGAACCTGAGGGTGCAGTCTCTCTCCTCCATAAACCTGAGGGTGCAGTCTCTCTCCTCTATGAACCTGAGGGTGCAGTCTCTCTCCTCTATGAACCTGAGGGTGCAGTCTCTTTCCTCTATGAACCTGAGGGAGCAGTCTCTTTCCTCTATGAACCTGAGGGAGCAATCTCTCTCCTCTATGAACCTGAGGGTGCGGTCTCTCTCCCCTATGAACCTGAGGGTGCAGTCTCTTTCATCTATGAACCCGAGGGTGCAGTCTCTCTTTCCTCTATGAACCTGAGGGTGCAGTCTCTCTCCTCTATAAACCTGAGGGTGCAGTCTCTTTTCTCTATAAACCTGTGGGAGCAGTCTCTCTCCTCTACGAACCTGAGGATGCAGTCTCTTTCTTCTATGAACTTGAGGGAGCAGTCTCTCTCCTCCATGAACCTGAGGGTGTAGTCTCTCATCTATGAACCCAAGGGTGCAGTCTCTCTCGTCTTACTCCTCTATGAACCTGAGGGTGCAGTGTCTCTCCTCTATGAACCTGAGGGAGCAGTCTCTTTCCTCTATAAACCTGAGGGAGCAGTCTCTCTTCTCTATGAACCTGTGGGGGACAGTCTCTCTCCTCTATGAACCTGAGGGTGCAGTCTCTCTCCTCTATGAACCTGAGGGAGCAGTCTCTCTACTCTATGAACGTGAGGGTGCAGTCTCTTTCATCTATGAACCCGAGGGTGCAGTCTCTCTTTCCTCTATGAACCTGAGGGTGCAGTCTCTCTCCTCTATGAACCTGAGGGTGCAGTCTCTTTCCTCTAGAAACCTGTGGGAGCAGTCTCTCTCCTCTACGAACCTGAGGGTGCAGTCTCTCTCCTCTATGAACGTGAGGGTGCAGTCTCTTTCCTCTATGAACTTGAGGGAGCAGTCTCTCTCCTCCATGAACCTGAGGGTGTAGTCTCTCTCATCTATGAACCTGAGGGTGTAGTCTCTCTCCTCTATGAACCTGAGGGTGCAGTCTCTCTTTCCTCTATGAACCTGAGGGAGCAGTCTCTCTCCTCTATGAACCTGAAGGTGCAGTCTCTCTCCTCTATGAACCTGATGGTGCAGTCTCTCTCCTCTATGAACCTGAAGGTGCAGTCTCTTTCCTCTATGAACTTGAGGGAGCAGTCTCTTTCCTCTATGAACCTGAGGGTGCAGTCTCTTTCCTCTATGAACCTGAGGGTGCAGTCTCTTTCCTCTATGAACCTGAGGGTGCAGTCTCTTTCATCTATGAACCCGAGGGTGCAGTCTCTCTTTCCTCTATGAACCTGAGGGTGCAGTCTCTCTCCTCTATGAACGTGAGGGTGCAGTCTCTTTCCTCTATGAACTTGAGGGAGCAGTCTCTCTCCTCCATGAACCTGAGGGTGTAGTCTCTCTCATCTATGAACCTGAGGGTGTAGTCTCTCTCCTCTATGAACCTGAGGGTGCAGTCTCTCTTTCCTCTATGAACCTGAGGGAGCAGTCTCTCTCCTCTATGAACCTGAAGGTGCAGTCTCTCTCCTCTATGAACCTGATGGTGCAGTCTCTCTCCTCTATGAACCTGAAGGTGCAGTCTCTTTCCTCTATGAACCTGAGGGAGCAGTCTCTTTCCTCTATGAACCTGAGGGTGCAGTCTCTTTCCTCTATGAACCTGAGGGTGCAGTCTCTTTCCTCTATGAACCTGAGGGTGCAGTCTCTCTCCTCTATGAACCTGAGGGTGCAGTCTCTCTCCTCTATGAACCTGAGGGTGCAGTCTCTCTCTCCTCTATGAACCTGAGGGTGCAGTCTCTCTCTCCTCTATGAACCTGAGGGTGCAGTCTCTCTCCTCTATGAACCTGAGGGTGCAGTCTCTCTAGTCTATTAACCTAAGGGTGCAGTCTCTCTCTTCTATGAACCTGAGGGTGCAGTCTCTCTCCTCTTTCTTCTCTATGAAGCTGAGGGTGCAGTCTCTCTCCTCTATGAACCTGAGGGTGCAGTCTCTCTCGTCTATGAACCTGAGGGTGCAGTCTCTCTCGTCTATGAACCTGAGGGTGCAGTCTCTCTCGTCTATGAACCTGAGGGTGCAGTCTCTCCCCTCTTTCTCCTCTATGAACCTGAGGGAGCAGTCTCTGTCCTCTATAAACCTGAGGGAGCAGTCTCTCTCTCCTCTATGAACCTGAGGGTGCAGTCTCTCTCCTCTATGAACCTAAGGGTGCAGTCTCTCTCCTCTATGAACCTGAGGGTGCAGTCTCTCTCCTCTATGAACCTGAGGGTGCAGTCTTTCTCCTCTATGAACCTGAGGGTGCAGTCTCTTTCCTCTATGAACGTGAGGGTGCAGTCTCTCTCCTCTATGATCCTGATGGTGCAGTCTCTCTCCTCTATGAACCTGAGGGTGCAGTCTCTTTCCTCTATGAACCTGAGGGTGCAGTCTCTTTCCTCTATGAACCTGAGGGTGCAGTCTCTCTCCTCTATGATCCTGAGGGTGCAGTCTCTCTCCTCTATGAACCTGAGGGTGCAGTCTCTTTCCTCTATGAACCTGAGGGTGCAGTCTCTTTCCTCTATGACCCTGAGGGAGCAATCTCTCTCCTCTATGAACCTGAGGGTGCAATATCTTTCCTCTATGAACTTGAGGGAGCAGTCTCTCTTCTCCATGAACCTGAGGGTGTAGTCTCTCTCATCTATGAACCCGAGGGTGCAGTCTCTCTCGTCTTACTCCTCTATGAACCTGAGGGTGCAGCCTCTCCTTTATGAACCTGAGGGTGCAGTCTCTCTCCTCCATAAACCTGAGGGTGCAGTCTCTCTCCTCTATGAACCTGAGGGTGCAGTCTCTCTCCTCTATGAACCTGAGGGTGCAGTCTCTTTCCTCTATGAACCTGAGGGAGCAGTCTCTTTCCTCTATGAACCTGAGGGAGCAATCTCTCTCCTCTATGAACCTGAGGGTGCGGTCTCTCTCCCCTATGAACCTGAGGGTGCAGTCTCTTTCATCTATGAACCCGAGGGTGCAGTCTCTCTTTCCTCTATGAACCTGAGGGTGCAGTCTCTCTCCTCTATAAACCTGAGGGTGCAGTCTCTTTTCTCTATAAACCTGTGGGAGCAGTCTCTCTCCTCTACGAACCTGAGGATGCAGTCTCTTTCTTCTATGAACTTGAGGGAGCAGTCTCTCTCCTCCATGAACCTGAGGGTGTAGTCTCTCATCTATGAACCCAAGGGTGCAGTCTCTCTCGTCTTACTCCTCTATGAACCTGAGGGTGCAGTGTCTCTCCTCTATGAACCTGAGGGAGCAGTCTCTTTCCTCTATAAACCTGAGGGAGCAGTCTCTCTTCTCTATGAACCTGTGGGGGACAGTCTCTCTCCTCTATGAACCTGAGGGTGCAGTCTCTCTCCTCTATGAACCTGAGGGAGCAGTCTCTCTACTCTATGAACGTGAGGGTGCAGTCTCTTTCATCTATGAACCCGAGGGTGCAGTCTCTCTTTCCTCTATGAACCTGAGGGTGCAGTCTCTCTCCTCTATGAACCTGAGGGTGCAGTCTCTTTCCTCTAGAAACCTGTGGGAGCAGTCTCTCTCCTCTACGAACCTGAGGGTGCAGTCTCTCTCCTCTATGAACGTGAGGGTGCAGTCTCTTTCCTCTATGAACTTGAGGGAGCAGTCTCTCTCCTCCATGAACCTGAGGGTGTAGTCTCTCTCATCTATGAACCTGAGGGTGTAGTCTCTCTCCTCTATGAACCTGAGGGTGCAGTCTCTCTTTCCTCTATGAACCTGAGGGAGCAGTCTCTCTCCTCTATGAACCTGAAGGTGCAGTCTCTCTCCTCTATGAACCTGATGGTGCAGTCTCTCTCCTCTATGAACCTGAAGGTGCAGTCTCTTTCCTCTATGAACTTGAGGGAGCAGTCTCTCTCCTCCATGAACCTGAGGGTGTAGTCTCTCTCATCTATGAACCTGAGGGTGTAGTCTCTCTCCTCTATGAACCTGAGGGTGCAGTCTCTCTTTCCTCTATGAACCTGAGGGAGCAGTCTCTCTCCTCTATACACCTGAGGGAGCAGTCTCTTTCCTCTATGAACCTGAGGGAGCAGTCTCTCTCCTCTATGAACCTGAGGGAGCAGTCTCTCTCCTCTATGAACCTGAGGGAGCAGTCTCTCTCTCCTCTATGAACCTGAGGGAGCAGTCTCTCTCCTCTATGAACCTGAGGGAGCAGTCTCTCTCCTCTATGAACCTGAGGGAGCAGTCTCTCTCCTCTATGAACCTGAGGGAGCAGTCTCTCTCCTCTATGAACCTGAGGGAGCAGTCTCTCTCCTCTATGAACCTGAGGGTGCAGTCTCTCTCTTCTCTCTCCTCTATGAACCTGAGGGTGCAGTCTCTCTCTTCTCTCTCCTCTAAGAACCTGAGGGTGCAGTCTCTCTCCTCTAAGAACCTGAGGGTGCAGTCTCTCTCCTCTCTTTCCTCTATAAACCTGAGGGTGCAGTCTCTTTCCTCTATGAACCTGAGGGTGCAGTCTCTCTCTTCTCTATGAACCCGAGGGTGCAGTCTCTCTCTCCTCTATGAACCTGAGGGAGCAGTCTCTCTCCTCTATGAACCTGGGGGAGCAGTCTCTCTCCGCTATGAACCTGAGGGTGCAGTCTCTCTCCTCTCTTTCCTCTATGAACCCAAGGGTGCAGTCTCTCTCCTCTCTTTCCTCTATGAACTTGAGGGTGCAGTCTCTTTCCTCTATGAACCTGAGGGTGCAGTCTCTCTCTCCTCTATGAACCTGAGGGTGCAGTCTCTCTCTCCTCTATGAACCTGAGGGTGCAGTCTCTCTCTTCTCTCTCCTCTAAGAACCTGAGGGTGCAGTCTCTCTCCTCTATGAACCTGAGGGTGCAGTCTCTCTTTCCTCTATGAACCTGAGGGAGCAGTCTCTCTCCTCTATACACCTGAGGGAGCAGTCTCTTTCCTCTATGAACCTGAGGGAGCAGTCTCTCTCCTCTATGAACCTGAGGGAGCAGTCTCTCTCCTCTATGAACCTGAGGGAGCAGTCTCTCTCTCCTCTATGAACCTGAGGGAGCAGTCTCTCTCCTCTATGAACCTGAGGGAGCAGTCTCTCTCCTCTATGAACCTGAGGGAGCAGTCTCTCTCCTCTATGAACCTGAGGGAGCAGTCTCTCTCCTCTATGAACCTGAGGGAGCAGTCTCTCTCCTCTATGAACCTGAGGGTGCAGTCTCTCTCTTCTCTCTCCTCTATGAACCTGAGGGTGCAGTCTCTCTCTTCTCTCTCCTCTAAGAACCTGAGGGTGCAGTCTCTCTCCTCTAAGAACCTGAGGGTGCAGTCTCTCTCCTCTCTTTCCTCTATAAACCTGAGGGTGCAGTCTCTTTCCTCTATGAACCTGAGGGTGCAGTCTCTCTCTTCTCTATGAACCCGAGGGTGCAGTCTCTCTCTCCTCTATGAACCTGAGGGAGCAGTCTCTCTCCTCTATGAACCTGGGGGAGCAGTCTCTCTCCGCTATGAACCTGAGGGTGCAGTCTCTCTCCTCTCTTTCCTCTATGAACCCAAGGGTGCAGTCTCTCTCCTCTCTTTCCTCTATGAACTTGAGGGTGCAGTCTCTTTCCTCTATGAACCTGAGGGTGCAGTCTCTCTCTCCTCTATGAACCTGAGGGTGCAGTCTCTCTCTCCTCTATGAACCTGAGGGTGCAGTCTCTCTCTTCTCTCTCCTCTAAGAACCTGAGGGTGCAGTCTCTCTCCTCTAAGAACCTGAGGGTGCAGTCTCTCTCCTCTCTTTCCTCTATAAACCTGAGGGTGCAGTCTCTTTCCTCTATGAACCTGAGGGTGCAGTCTCTCTCTTCTCTATGAACCCGAGGGTGCAGTCTCTCTCTCCTCTATGAACCTGAGGGAGCAGTCTCTCTCCTCTATGAACCTGGGGGAGCAGTCTCTCTCCGCTATGAACCTGAGGGTGCAGTCTCTCTCCTCTCTTTCCTCTATGAACCCAAGGGTGCAGTCTCTCTCCTCTCTTTCCTCTATGAACTTGAGGGTGCAGTCTCTTTCCTCTATGAACCTGAGGGTGCAGTCTCTCTCTCCTCTATGAACCTGAGGGTGCAGTCTCTCTCTCCTCTATGAACCTGAGGGTGCAGTCTCTCTCCTCTATGAACCTGAGGGTGCAGTCTCTCTCCTCTATAAGCCTGAGGGTGCAGTCGCTCTCCTCTATGAACCCGAGGGAGCAGTCTCTTTCCTCTATAAACCTGAGGGAGCAGTCTCTCTTCTCTATAAACCCGAGGGTGCAGTCTCTCTTTCCTCTATGAACCTAAGGAAGCAGTCTCTCTCCTCTATGATCCAATAACCAAAAGCGCTAAAATATTATTTTGTGTATATGGTTAGTATATCTTACCGTGGAATTTTCAGAAAAAACATCTGAAAAGATACATAAATAGACAATATAGTGCAGACCACCTGGTTTCAAATATTCTTGTAGTGCACACTTATATAAAGGTTGGGAGTTCACGCTCACATTCCCCAGAGCCTGATAAACCCTGGCTCTAGGTGGGATAAGCTCCTATGGAGAGGGAAATATTCCCACAATCTGGTGTCCTGGAGAGACCAAACGTTCTTCTGCAGCACTGTATGGGAGACAGAACCAGGAGCACACCAATGGCACAGAATAAAAGAATATATTTATTAGTAAAACTGCCCACTCCACAAATTGTGGGCTTGTGATGTACAAGTTCCCACGAAAAACACTCAAGTAAAAGTCAATAGCTCCAGTTACTTCCTTGTTCCGGATCCTGGCTCTGCCCCCTTGTGACGCAACGCGTTTCACCCACGTGACTTGGGCTTCCTCAGACCTTCATGCTGCTTGCTGTCAATTTGTATCAATAGCTCCGCCCCCATTCGTTTCCGATTGGTGGGGTTCACAGATTATGTAAATCCCATACTTCTTCCTAACGGAGCTCTTATAGTCCTTACAAATCGTCCCTCAGACCAATAAATATTCATATTAGGGAACAGAAAATATATTTTTCTCTAAGGTTTACTTGAACTCTATACAGGGGGAAAAAAAGGGTTTCCCTATTCAAAAAAGGGGATCATCGCCTAAATCGAAATTTAGTGATTGGAGGGATAAAACCGTATAGATTAATGATGCCTTTCAATATTGGGGATTTTAATATACACTAATATTACACCCCCAAGTTAAATTAAAATGTTAAATGTGGGTACAAATGATTAATACTAATCTACTCAATAATGTTTATTTCAAAAATACTGTTGATCTGTTCCGACCATAAAAGAAGTTAGATTGAATACCTTATAGTAAAATCTATTGCTAAAATATAAATATATCATGGTTAAATATTTGTGATCCCAGGCCAATAAAGTCTTCAAAAAGATAAATCATTCCAATCACAAGATACATTACTGTCTAGACAATCTATTGAAAGGGGTAGATCATAAAAAGTGGCATAACTCAAGGTCGCTATTTAACCCGGTTGGGTGCAAAGTTATTAATTTAAAAATCCACCTCATCTCCTGGAGCTACTGACTTTTACTTGAGCGTTTTTCGTGGGAACTTGTACATCACAAGAGTAATAGAGTAATAGCTGCTTGATCCAAGGAGACATCTGACTGCTATTTTGGGGTAAAGAAGGATTTTTTCCTAGCTTGTTGCAAAATTGTGCTTCAAACTGGGTTTTTTTTGCCTTCTTTTGGATCAACAGCAAAAAACAAATGTGAGGAAGGCTGAACTTGATGGACGCAAGTCTCTCTTCAGCCTCTGTAACTATGTAACAAGCCCACAACTTGAGTAAGCAGTTATAATTGTTTTACTAATAAATATATTCTTTTATACTGTGCCATTGGTGTGCTCCTGGTTCTGTCTCCCATACAGTGCTGCAGAAGAACGTTTGGTCTCTCCAGGACACCAGATTGTGGGAATATTTCCCTCTCCATAGGAGCTTATCCCACCTAGAGCCAGGGTTTATCAGGCTCTGGGGAATGTGAGCGTGAACTCCCAACCTTTATATAAGTGTGCACTACAAGAATATTTGAAACTAGATGGTCTGCACTATATTGTCTATTTGTGTATCTTTTCAGTGAGATAAACTGACCATATACACAAAATATTTTAGCGCAACATCTGCTTTTGGTTACTGGAGTATTTAAAACACGTATCTCCTCTATCTGCTCTATGAAGCGGAGGGTGCAGTCTCTCCTCTATCTGCTCTATGAAGCGGAGGGTGCAGTCTCTCTGTCTGCTCTATGAACCTCTGGGTGCAGTCTCTCCTCTATCTGCTCTATGAAGCGGAGGGTGCAGTCTCTCCTCTATCTGCTCTATGAAGCGGAGGGTGCAGTCTATCCTCTATCTGCTCTATGAACCTGAGGGAGCAGTCTCTTTCCTCTATAAACCTGAGGGTGCAGTCTCTTTCCTCTATAAACCTGAGGGTGCAGTCTCTCCTTTGTCTGCTCTACGAAGCTGAAGGTGCAGTCTATCTCTCCTCTACTTGCTCTATAAACCTGAGGGTGCAGTCTCTCCTCTGTCTGCTCTACGAAGCTGAAGGTGCAGTCTCTCTCTCCTCTACTTGCTCTATAAAGCTGAGGGTGCAGTCTCTCTTCTGTCTGCTCTATGAAGCTGAGGGTGCAGTCTCTCCTCTGTCTGCTCTATGAGGTGGAGGGTGCAGTATCTCCTCTGTCTGCTCTATGAAGCTGAGGGTGCAGTCTCTCCTCTATCTGCTCTATGAAGCGGAGGGTGCAGTCTCTCCTCTATCTGCTCTATGAAGCTGAGGGTGCAGTCTCTCTCTCCTCTATGAAGCGGAGGGTGCAGTCTCTCCTCTATCTGCTCTATGAAGCTGAGGGTGCAGTCTCTCTCTCCTCTATGAAGCTGAGGGTGCAGTCTCTCCTCTATCTGCTCTATGAAGCGGAGGGTGCAGTCTATCCTCTATCTGCTCTATGAACCTGAGGGAGCAGTCTCTTTCCTCTATAAACCTGAGGGTGCAGTCTCTTTCCTCTATAAACCTGAGGGTGCAGTCTCTCCTTTGTCTGCTCTACGAAGCTGAAGGTGCAGTCTCTCTCTCCTCTACTTGCTCTATAAACCTGAGGGTGCAGTCTCTCCTCTGTCTGCTCTACGAAGCTGAAGGTGCAGTCTCTCTCTCCTCTACTTGCTCTATAAAGCTGAGGGTGCAGTCTCTCTTCTGTCTGCTCTATGAAGCTGAGGGTGCAGTCTCTCCTCTGTCTGCTCTATGAGGCGGAGGGTGCAGTCTCTCCTCTGTCTGCTCTATGAAGCTGAGGGTGCAGTCTCTCCTCTATCTGCTCTATGAAGCGGAGGGTGCAGTCTCTCTCTCCTCTATCTGCTCTATGAAGCTGAGGGTGCAGTCTCTCTCTCCTCTATGAAGCGGAGGGTGCAGTCTCTCCTCTATCTGCTCTATGAAGCTGAGGGTGCAGTCTCTCTCTCCTCTATGAAGCTGAGGGTGCAGTCTCTCCTCTATCTGCTCTATGAAGCTGAGGGTGCAGTCTCTCTCTCCTCTATGAAGCGGAGGGTGCAGTATCGACGATCTCACCATCAGCTAGATGCAGTCACTGTTCTGAAAGCAAGAAGGGATTTATCTCACCTTTCCCACGTTTATGGAGAGTTCTCACCTCTGTCTACACTAGCGAGAAGGTTTCCTATGTTAATGAAGGGATTTGTGTGTTGTCTCTTGTGATTTTACAGTGAGCTCATTGTGTAAGATGGCTTTTTGTTTTCACTGTGGACAGCTTTTCTTTCACTTTGAGTCTCCTCCCTGGAACGTGCTGGTTGGTATTGTATCCTGTCTGTCCCCCATACTGAAATGACAGGAATAGGGGAGAATCCCCATCCCCCTGTTACAGACAGAAAGGGTTCTGCTCTTTAATTGTGAGAATGTCTACTCTATGTAACAAAACTTACTATTTTTCATGTGTTTATAAGACATTTTCCCGCTAAGTATGTTAATATGTTCCTGAACCCCCATTCACGTTTTCCCCGTTCGATAACTAATCTACTGAACACCGAACACACCCTGACTCATTACACATCAAAGAAACCACAAACTCAAGTGCTCGCTCTGTGTGGTGGCCGTTTGTATAACAGAAGAACACGTGTGCTAAAAAACAGTGGTCATCTTGTCGCACTAACACAGGCAGCGGTGGCTGGTCGTCGAGTGTCTGGAACTGTAAGTCAGACACTCGACCCCGCGAACACCAGTGATATCATTCGTATGCCTGCTTTTTCCCACGACAAGCCAGGAGAGCGCTGTGCGGTAGGATTGTTAGCACTAACAAGGCGAACAATCGCTACCTATGAGCCAGGGGAATCGTTAGTCTTTTTTTGGAACGCTTGAAAATGACAAACCACTACCACAGATTTTCTGGAACTGATTTGGGCAGACACCACGCATTCGGTCGGTCAAATCTTTACCCCAGTGGTGATTTGGCTCAGTTCGAGGGATCGGAGTGCTATTTGGACAACTTGAGGGCTCAGATCCAGGCTATCCGGGGATATAATATTTGTGGGGTTCCTATATGTGTTCTATGTATTTTATATTTCCCAGACACAGTTGAGGGAGTGTTTTACTATGTTTTTGCTTGAAAGCCACTGCTGGGGGTCTGTGTATAAAAGTGGGCCATTTGGCCATAATAAAACATGCCTGTTGTACCATTCATCAAGTCCCTACTGATGTTTGGGTATGTGACCGACGAACCACTGGCTTTACTTTTATGCACAACTTGGACTTCAGGAACAGACGAATCAGCGCTCCACACAAACAGGTTTTAATCACCAAGTCCCTAGCATTTCGGAAGCATACGAACGAACGGGTATACGAAATACCAGGTGTTCCTTACATGTATTATCTCTATTTGCTATATGTGTTGTGTCTTGTCCTTGCTTGAGACCCCATGGTGGGGACTGAGTAAATAAGTGGGCTATCTGGCCATAATAAAACAGTTCATTTGTACCCTCATCAAGTCTAGGCTGATGTTTGGGTAGCTCAGAGTTATAATCACCATTTCACTTGGGATTCGGGAGATTTGCAACGGATATACTCAGTCGGAGTATAGGGGATCCGTTACAACAAGCTTCTACAACGATGTTAAGTGATGTGATTTCTGTAGATATGTAGGAATGAGTTATATGATCAGCGGGATCTCTTTCAGCCCCAGATACTGATCTCTTCTCTATACCGATAGACAGCAGCCCAATGTCCACCAATGAAGTGCCAATCCACAAAATGGATATTATCGGGGAGGACCAGGGATTTAGGAGATTTATTTAAAAAAAGCTCACACGTTTATCATACCATTCATTCAGAACCATCAAACAGCTTGAAAGGGCTCCACAATGACTGTGGAGTGACACATTCTAAATACATGAGAGCAGTGAGCTTGTGACTCCAGAAATGCGGGGCCATCACATAGTCCAATATTCACAACCTGACTGCGGCCTTTTTGTCCCCATGATTCTGGTGATCGTATTAATAAATACTGTGGAGGGCGGCAAATCAACCTTCGTGTTCCTTGGTGGTTTTCCAAGCAAGTTGTTAGGTATGCACACAGTCTGCTTCAAAGTACTAAGACCTTCACAGGCAAAAAATGTGACCCATTAATCGTCCTCCGAACTGGATTCGTCATCAGAAAGATCTGGCACAGGGAAACGCAAGATGGCAGCTACTCCAGTCAGCTGGTTCAATTCTAAGGTGAAACAAGTCTTGTGAATTCAGAGCTACTGACAAAATCCAAACAGTATCACCCTGTTGACAATATCTGGACCATGCTTATACAACTCTTTATGAGTACTATGGCCACTGTAGCATGTGTAATGGTGCCAAGAGTGCCCTGCTACCTCCACCCACAATGTAAACAACATTTTTGCAGACATCAGTCATGTCTTCCACTCAACCTATAGCCCTAGGTGCAAGGCTTAGCTCAGTAGATATTAGATGCTCTGTGATAACAAGTGTTGACCAGCAGACCCCAGGCAAGCTATCAAATATTAGCACTTGTCTGTCTATTTTCACTTGGCACTATAATCACTACAGAGTGTTCATTCTATGGTCCCAAATTCCACACATTATTTTATACATGTAAATCCCTTATCCACCCAATCTTTCACTATTTATCTTCCTCACCAATTGCTTAGATGATCTATACTTCTCACCCTTTCTGATATATTACCACCATATTTAGGGTTACTCACGTTCTCCTGAGACATGTAGACTGGAAAATATCCTGTAAATAACAAAAGAAAATTAGATTTATATTGACAATTTTTTATATTTCTACCATCTAAATTAAACTCCTTCCATTCAAGCCTCACTAGGTTCCGCTCTTGCATTGCACCTCTACTTCACCTCTCCCCGGCCACCCTGCACTCATTACGTCTCTACTAAACCTCTCCCCGGCCATCCTGCACTCATTACGTCTCTACTTCACCTCTCCCCGGCCACCCTGCACTCATTACTTCTCTACTTCCCCTCTCCCCAGCCATCCTGCACTCATTACTTCTCTACTTCCCCTCTCCCCGGCCACCCTGCACTCATTACGTCTCTACTAAACCTCTCCCCGGCCATCCTGCACTCATTATGTCTCTACTTCCCCTCTCCCCGGCCATCCTGCACTCATTACGTCTCTACTTCCCCTCTCCCCGGCCATCCTGCACTCATTACGTCTCTACTTCCCCTCTCCCCGGCCATCCTGCATTCATTACGTCTCTACTTCCCCTCTCCCCGGCCATCCTGCACTCATTACGTCTCTACTTCCCCTCTCCCCGGCCATCCTGCACTCATTACGTCTCTACTAAACCTCTCCCCGGCCATCCTGCACTCATTATGTCTCTACTTCCCCTCTCCCCGGCCATCCTGCACTCATTACGTCTCTACTTCCCCTCTCCCCGGCCATCCTGCACTCATTACGTCTCTACTTCCCCTCTCCCCGGACATCCTGCACTCATTACGTCTCTACTTCCCCTCTCCCCGGCCATCCTGCACTCATTACGTCTCTACTTCCCCTCTCCCCGGCCATCCTGCACTCATTACGTCTCTACTTCCCCTCTCCCCGGACATCCTGCACTCATTACTTCACCTGTCCCCGGCCATCCTGCACTCATTACTTCTCTACTTCCCCTCTCCCCAGCCATCCTGCACTCGTTACTTCTCTACTTCACCTCTCCCCGGCCATCCTGCACTCGTTACGTCTCTACTTCCCCTCTCCCCGGCCATCCTGCACTCATTACGTCTCTACTTCCCCTCTCCCCAGCCATCCTGCACTCATTACGTCTCTACTTCCCCTCTCCCCGGCCATCCTGCACTCATTACGTCTCTACTTCCCCTCTCCCCGGCCATCCTGCACTCATTACGTCTCTACTTCCCCTCTCCCCGGACATCCTGCACTCATTACTTCACCTGTCCCCGGCCATCCTGCACTCATTACTTCTCTACTTCCCCTCTCCCCAGCCATCCTGCACTCGTTACTTCTCTACTTCACCTCTCCCCGGCCATCCTGCACTCGTTACGTCTCTACTAAACCTCTCCCCGGCCATCCTACACTCATTACGTCTCTACTAAACCTCTCCCCGGCCATCCTGCACTTATTACGTCTCTACTAAACCTCTCCCCGGCCATCCTGCACTTATTACGTCTCTACTAAACCTCTCCCCGGCCATCCTGCACTTATTACGTCTCTACTAAACCTCTCCCCGGCCATCCTGCACTTATTACGTCTCTACTAAACCTCTCCCCGGCCATCCTGCACTTATTACGTCTCTACTAAACCTCTCCCCGGCCATCCTGCACTTATTACGTCTCTACTAAACCTCTCCCCGGCCATCCTGCACTTATTACGTCTCTACTAAACCTCTCCCCGGCCATCCTGCACTTATTACGTCTCTACTAAACCTCTCCCCGGCCATCTCACCTCACTGTTCCCCCATTATCTTTCACACTGTCCACCAGTCTGACATAGCGACTCCTTGTGGCCACATCCTGATGCCTGTAACAGAGAGAGTAAGAGATGCGGTAGGTAGGGTGCCACGGTACAGCGGGACGCGGCAGGGTGCCACAGTACAGCGGGACGCGGCAGGGTGCTACGGAGTCATGGCTTACCGGAACAGCTCATCTGTAACTAGTAAGGTGTCGATGGCCAGAGCTTCGTTTGCTTTCTCCACCTGTTTAATCCTGGAATAGCAGAGCTCCATTAATCACACATAGTAAGGGCCGGCAGTCATGGCTTACTGAGCACAGAAATAGCTGAGAATGTTCTCATAAGATACATAGAGGATGCAATGCCGAGAGGTAACACACAGCTGGAGCAATGCAGAGAGTGGGGGTAGCACAGGAGCAGAGTGTGGGGGTAGCACAGGAGAAGTTATTTGTCTCACCCATAGAATGCTCGATCTGGTTCATTCTTTAACATTTTGTAAAAATCTCCCAGAGCTTTTATCTCAGACGCAGCCTGGGAAAGTCAGAGAATATTAATTGGGAGACCATTACAGACATTTAACAGGTTAGAACTGGCACCCAGAACCGCACACACACTGCTATACGGGCACCCAGAACCGCACACACACTGCTATACGGGCACCCAGAACCGCACACACACTGCTATACGGGCACCCAGAACCGCACACACACTGCTATACGGGCACCCAGAACCGCACACACACTGCTATACGGGCACCCAGAACCGCACACACACTGCTATACGGGCACCCAGAACCGCACACACAGCGCTATACGGGCACCCAGAACCGCACACACAGCGCTATACGGGCACCCAGAACCGCACACACAGCGCTATACGGGCACCCAGAACCGCACACACAGCGCTATACGGGCACCCAGAACCGCACACACAGCGCTATACGGGCACCCAGAACCGCACACACAGCGCTATACGGGCACCCAGAACCGCACACACAGCGCTATACGGGCACCCAGAACCGCACACACAGCGCTATACGGGCACCCAGAACCGCACACACAGCGCTATACGGGCACCCAGAACCGCACACACAGCGCTATACGGGCACCCAGAACCGCACACACAGCGCTATACGGGCACCCAGAACCGCACACACAGCGCTATACGGGCACCCAGAACCGCACACACACTGCTATACGGGCACCCAGAACCGCACACACACTGCTATATGGGCACCCAGAACCGCACACACACACTGCTATACGGGCACCCAGAACCGCACACACACTGCTATACGGGCACCCAGAAATGTACACTCAAAGAATTGGTATATTCAGAAACACACAATCTGCATTACATGGACACAGAACAGCACACCTTCCACAGATTATGAATAACATACACACAGCTACCTACCTTTGTGTCTGCCAAACGTGCAGTGACCGCAGGATCGCACAAAACCTCTGTAACAGACAATATGACTAGAACATATATAGAGTGTATATATAGGTGAAATAACCTGCAATGTATGCCAGAAAATGAACAAACATGAATCTCTCATAGAAACTCTGAGATTAGCCAGACAGGAGGCCAATATAGCACAATGATAGCCACTACCTAGATAAATGGCAAATAAACTCATCGAATCTTCACGTTTAAACCCTTAAAGGGACTCTACAGTGCCAGGAAAACATTAATTTTCCTGGCAATGCAGGTCCGTGCAGTGCCCACTCCCTCCCAACCCATGTTGCTGAAGGGGTTAAAACCCACCCAGTCTCCTCCCCCGCCGACGGCAGCATTATGCTTTCCTATGGGTATTCCAGCAATGCTGGAGGTCCTCATGCATAGCAGGGTCCAGCGTAGTTTAAAACACTTTTCGTGTTCTAAGAACACGGAAGTCCCTCTAGTGGCGGTCTGATAGAGAGGAGGACTTAACCCTGCAAGGTAATTAATTTTAATTTAATGAGCTCCCTCCGAATCTCTCACCTATATTAACATGTAGGCAGCTGTGAAGAGGTTACTTGGTGAGTGTGAGATAATGTGAGTTCACTACCTGTCAGCGAGTATTTGTGTCCAGATGAGCTGTGAACTTGGAGAAATTTCCCACGGTTCTCCAACAGGATTTTAATTTCTTGTTTGACAGCTCGAAGGAAGAGAAACTCACAGAACTGCTCGCGGACAAAGCCAGGAGATGCAACCAGGATGACCTTAACCACTGGGGAAGATATGGAGACAGAGATGGAGAAAAAGATCGCTTTCTCCTTCAATGGATGGTAGCAGAACAAAACATGGACATACGAGAGCACAAACCTAGACAATTTAACAGTGAAAGCAAGTATAGGATAGAGTTCATAAAGAAAGACAGAGGAGAGATCTTCATTTACTGCTGTCAAAAAACTAGATAAGGAACAGAGAACCCCAGCCTTCATCATCACAGAACAGCAGACTGAGAAAAGAGGATCCCTTTATTACTGGGGACAAGAGACTGTGGCCAGGAACAGAGTTAAAAAAAACAAGTCTTGTGAATTTAGAGCTACTGACAAAATCCAAACAGTATCACCCTGTTGACAATATCTGGACCATGCTTATACAACTCTTTATGAGTACTATGGCCACTGTAGCATGTGTAATGGTGCCAAGAGTGCCCTGCTACCTCCACCCACAATGTAAACAACATTTTTGCAGACATCAGTCATGTCTTCCACTCAACCTATAGCCCTAGGTGCAAGGCTTAGCTCAGTAGATATTAGATGCTCTGTGATAACAAGTGTTGACCAGCAGACCCCAGGCAAGCTATCAAATATTAGCACTTGTCTGTCTATTTTCACTTGGCACTATAATCACTACAGCGTGCTGGAGCCTCCTAAATTACTGGGGTCAAGAGACTGTGACCAGGAACAGATAATCTCAGCCTCCATCACTGGGGACAAGAGACTGTGACCAGGAACAGATAATCTCAGCCTCCATCACTGGGGACAAGAGACTGTGACCAGGAACAGATAATCTCAGCCTCCATCACTGGGGACAAGAGACTGTGACCAGGAACAGATAATCTCAGCCTCCAGTGGGGACAAGAGACTGTGACCAGGAACAGATAATCTCAGCCTCAATCACTGGGGACAAGAGACTGTGACCAGGAACAGATAATCTCAGCCTCCATCACTGGGGACAAGAGACTGTGACCAGGAACAGATAATCTCAGCCTCAATCACTGGGGACAAGAGACTGTGACCAGGAACAGATAATCTCAGCCTCAATCACTGGGGACAAGAGACTGTGACCAGGAACAGATAATCTCAGCCTCAATCACTGGGGACAAGAGACTGTGACCAGGAACAGATAATCTCAGCCTCCATCACTGGGGACAAGAGACTGTGACCAGGAACAGATAATCTCAGCCTCCATCACTGGGGACAAGAGACTGTGACCAGGAACAGATAATCTCAGCCTCCATCACTGGGGACAAGAGACTGTGACCAGGAACAGATAATCTCAGCCTCCATCACTGGGGACAAGAGACTGTGACCAGGAACAGATAATCTCAGCCTCCAGTGGGGACAAGAGACTGTGACCAGGAACAGATAATCTCAGCCTCCATCACTGGGGACAAGAGACTGTGACCAGGAACAGATAATCTCAGCCTCCATCACTGGGGACAAGAGACTGTGACCAGGAACAGATAATCTCAGCCTCCATCACTGGGGACAAGAGACTGTGACCAGGAACAGATAATCTCAGCCTCCAGTGGGGACAAGAGACTGTGACCAGGAACAGATAATCTCAGCCTCAATCACTGGGGACAAGAGACTGTGACCAGGAACAGATAATCTCAGCCTCCATCACTGGGGACAAGAGACTGTGACCAGGAACAGATAATCTCAGCCTCAATCACTGGGGACAAGAGACTGTGACCAGGAACAGATAATCTCAGCCTCAATCACTGGGGACAAGAGACTGTGACCAGGAACAGATAATCTCAGCCTCAATCACTGGGGACAAGAGACTGTGACCAGGAACAGATAATCTCAGCCTCCATCACTGGGGACAAGAGACTGTGACCAGGAACAGATAATCTCAGCCTCCATCACTGGGGACAAGAGACTGTGACCAGGAACAGATAATCTCAGCCTCCAGTGGGGACAAGAGACTGTGACCAGGAACAGATAATCTCAGCCTCAATCACTGGGGACAAGAGACTGTGACCAGGAACAGATAATCTCAGCCTCCATCACTGGGGACAAGAGACTGTGACCAGGAACAGATAATCTCAGCCTCCATCACTGGGGACAAGAGACTGTGACCAGGAACAGATAATCTCAGCCTCAATCACTGGGGACAAGAGACTGTGACCAGGAACAGATAATCTCAGCCTCCATCACTGGGGACAAGAGACTGTGACCAGGAACAGATAATCTCAGCCTCCATCACTGGGGACAGTAGATTCAGGTCAAGAACAGACAGAAGGGAAGAATGACAGAGAAAAAAGCATTAGGCATATTAAAATTAAATTTTAGGGTAAAATAGACAAATTGGAAAAGTTTTGTTTCTCAATTTTTTCCAAAATTTCAAATAAACAATCATTCACATTCAACCCAGTAAGAGAGAAATGAGCTCACCATCAAAGTTGATATGTCGAATAATTCCCTGCATAACTTGCTCATAGAACTTCTCCAGAGACTGAGGAAGAGAGTGAATAAGCGTGACTGAGATATAGAAAAAAAAAAAAAAAAGGAGAGGGAGAGATATTCAGTGTAACGCGGGAAGAGCTAAAGAGGGCGGAAGAAAGGCGGGGGAGAGGTGAAGGGGAAGACAGGCAGGGAAAGTGAGGATGGCAGGGAATACCTTCTCATGCTGGGAGCAGTTTCCTTTTCTCTTCCTTGGGATGTTGGTCTCAATCTTTGCTCGCAGAAGTGTCATACTTGGAGTGACGAGGCAGATGTGTGCAAGACCTTCCTGCATCACCACAGCAGCCACATCAGCGCTGAATGCAGGGTCACAGGCCTGTTCTGATGGGACAGGAGAGTAGATCTATCTGAACCCTATTTCGCTACATTCAATATTAATTAGTACTGATTATTAACTCCTACCAATCCTTTCCAGGACCACGCTGTCCCACTGCTTTTTTGCCAGGGTAAATTTGCGGTTTAGTTCCAGTTCTATCGTATGGTAGCCGCCCATCTATAGAGGGAAAACAGAAGCACAAGCAGAACACAAAGTTAGGCGGAAGTACACGGAACGCGCAGGGGCACACGGAGAGCACTGGGGCTGGCAGGGTGAACACGGAGAGCACAGGGGCTGGCAGGGTGAACACGGAGAGCACAGGGGCTGGCAGGGTGAACACGGAGAGCACAGGGGCTGGCAGGGTGAACACGGAGAGCACAGGGGCTGGCAGGGTGAACACGGAGAGCACAGGGGCTGGCAGACAGAGGAGAGATTTCCTCTTACCTTTACATACTGGTTTTCCTGGATATTGATTCCTTTGACTCTCAACTGACAGGCCTGGGAGTCAAAATCAATGGTCTCCACACAGATTGTTAGTGTTGTGCGCACACGGTTACTGCCTACACTGCCTGTGGCGGATTCAGTCGTAACTTTCCTGGAATTAATAAAATATATTACAGTCTCGGAAACCAAAATCACTGGGGCTCCAATTACCCTTTTTAAATTAGGAAACAGCACCAGACATGAATACCCACTCTCACCGCTATTGAGATTGTCATTGGAACCACTATTACAGGCTATGCAGAGCCACCCAAATATACATGGCATAACTGTAGGAGATCAAGACTTCCTGGTCTCTGGATATACTGACGACATCCTGCTCACCTTAGCAAATCAATAAGCTTTCTTGGAAGTTCTAGTGGACTAGAGCACACTCTCAGGGTATAAGGTTAACCTTAGCAAATCTAATGCTCTTACAGACACATGTGGTGGGAACATCCGAAGGTGCAGAATTTCTGGAGAGTAGTAGGTGACATACTGACAAGAGTATTTCAACGACGAGTGGATCAGAATCCATGGGTGTTACTCCTGTCCAGGTCACAAGACTCAATCAAAAAAAACTATTACACAAGTTGACCTTAGCGGCACGAAGGGCCCAGGCACAATTGTGACTCGAAGCAGAGCCTCCCTTCGTTGGTGCCATAGTTCAAAAGATCAAAAAGTCATAAAACTCATGGACAAACCAACAGCCCAAATTCGAAGCAGGACTCCGACATTTGGCAAAGTGTGGGAACCATGGATTAATAGCGATGAAGGAGACTGATCCTCATAGTACAGAATGGGGGACAGTCTGCTCTCCTGCTCTGGCGCCCTCTCCATTGCTTACAAATGCCAGACCAATAAGCCATCTCACAGCTCAAATTACTTCTTCATCACCGTCCTTCAACTACTCAAAATCCACTTCCTAAACCCCCAATGCTACCGACCACTTTTCTCCCTTTTCACTACATTTTACCATTTCATTCATCCACGGGCTCGGCTCTTCAGACAGAGCTCATCCATAGGCTTAGAACTTATCCAACTACTCACGCTCAGCCCAACCAATACTTTTCTTATCTGTTACTACTTTTCCTTTCATTTATAAATTAATAACGATTCAAGTTATCTCAAGACAAGAATGTAGTAAATGGGGGGGCGGGGCCTGACCATCATGGCCGACAGACGTGTGCCTGGTGAGCTCCTCACACAAACTGCGAGAATCCAGCCACAAACAGGGATGTTGACCCCAAAAAAGCAACCAGCGAGTAAGCACATCGTACCTGACCGATGGGGAACACTCCCAGATGACTCCGGAGTCCCGCCAGCCGACTTACAGCCGAGCACCGGTTCTGAGGCCTACCCTCGTGGGGGCACTCATGGGGGGAGGAAACGGCCGATCCTCCGCCCTGAGGCCGCCGAATTCAAGCAAGCAGCCCGTTCCCCCCCCTATGGACCGGCGGGGGTCATCCCGGTCCCTGCTGGGGAAATACAGACGCATGAGAATGGCTCCCAGAGACACACCGCAACCTCCCGCTCCTGGGCCGCATCCAAAATGGCCGACGGAGCGGAGAACTCTCCCACGACGACTTGGGAAGCCAACTTTAACGCAGCCTTTAATAAGATCTGCGAGACATTCTGGTGCCGGATCGCAGCACGAGCAGAGAAGCAAACAGCAGCTCCCTTGGCGACTGGTTCCATTAAGCTAGAAGACCCAGATACCCGCATGGACGAAGCTACAGTCTCAGCCACCCACCCTTCTTCTGGGCTGGGTACTCACCTGGAGACACCTCTCCTACGCCAGCCATACACCTGGGGAGACTCGAAGTTACCCTGGGCACATGATCCTCTCAACGGGATCCATGGCAAGACGGCACGAGTTCCCTTTAAGGCCTCAGGCCGAAGACAAGTGGCAAGCAGACTCCACAAGTCCAGAAACCACTGGAAGCATCCTGCAAACAAGTCAGCTGCCAGATTCTCTGCCAAGGAAGAACTACCGAGCACAGCACTGCTGCCTTTCAACCGTGAGTGGGTTACACAGGCTCCCTCCTCGCTGCCCGACAACCAAGCATCCCAAGACCATTGCGCTGCCTCACCCTGCGGAGTGGGATAGAGACACTTACCAATGCCCTAGCCCAGGTCCTCAAGGACACTCGCTTAGCAACCATGGACCTGCCTGGACCTGAGGGTCTCATCCATAATGGGTTACCCTGGTCTAACATGCTTATTCTACCCTATCTCTTACTTACCTGTCAATCTAATATCGTGTCCTAACATGCAAACGCTAAGCTGTTGGTTTATCACTGTATATACATACCATTCTCAGTAATGTACCTAATAACACACACCCAGTAGCAACATGAAAGATGTATAAACTATAGCAAACGAGTCACACACTAACACTAGCTATTCTCACTTATCATTTATACCTGCACTCGAGTATGCCTCACTACCTTTGCAACAGGCTTCCTACACTATGTGACATGCTGAATAGTTTACGTCTGTTTTATCATAGTAAAGTGCAAATCTCTGTGGCGATGCCTTATGTCTATGCTAGTAATTATGCTACAGATTTAATCCCGTTGTTGACTACTATTGCTATTTCCTACCTTGTTCTTAACTACCTGATCACAAGACAATAGTTTGCCTTGCGCTACGCCTGAATGTTTTAAAGTTTAAAAAATGTGCAGATCTAGCCTATGCCTTATATATGTCAAATACAAGTTGTCGGTACCTGCTGTTGTGGCATTACCTGCATGTATGTAAACCCTTGCACGCAAAAATAAAAATTTACAAAAAAAAAGAATGTAGTAAATGATGTACAATAAGGCATATCGTGTAGATTTCACTACACTTACCTGGAGCATTGTGTTGCAAGTAACTGCTTGCCCCGTGTGTATTGCTTAGATTGCCAATGCAAAAATAAAAAACTGCCCCCTGCCCTGAGACCACTTCAAATCACTGGACATGGTGCTAGCCTTTTAACATTTCAAATTGATAAAGATGGGGTGTGACTGTTCTTACTAATCATATAGAACTAAAATGTAATTTATAACAAGTACAATGTATCTTATATATGCAAACTGATTTCTAAACACATTTATTGTAGTATAAAGACACATTACTGGGAGTATTATTGCTGTGGAGCTCTGTTATGCACCCAGACACATTACTGGGAGCATTATTGCTGTGGAGCTCTGTTATACACTCAGACACATTACTGGGAGTATTATTGCTGTGGAGCTCTGTTATGCACCCAGACACATTACTGGGAGTATTATTGCTGGGGAGCTCTGTTATACACTCAGACACATTACTGGGAGCATTATTGCTGTGGAGCTCTGTTATACACTCAGACACATTACTGTGAGTATTATTGCTGTGGGGCTCTGTTATACACTCAGACACATTACTGGGAGTATTATTGCTGTGGAGCTCTGTTATACACTCAGACACATTACTGGGAGTATTATTGCTGTGGAGCTCTGTTATACACTCAGACACATTACTGGGAGTATTATTGCTGTGGAGCTCTGTTATGCACCCAGACACATTACTGGGAGTATTATTGCTGTGGAGCTCTGTTATACACTCAGACACATTACTGGGAGTATTATTGCTGTGGAGCTCTGTTATGCACCCAGACACATTACTGGGAGTATTATTGCTGTGTAGCTCTGTTATACACTCAGACACATTACTGGGAGTATTATTGCTGTGGAGCTCTGTTATACACTCAGACACATTACTGGGAGCATTATTGCCGTGGAGCTCTGTTATACACTCAGACACATTACTGGGAGTATTATTGCTGTGGAGCTCTGTTATACACTCAGACACATTACTGGGAGTATTATTGCTGTGGAGCTCTGTTATACACGTAGACACATTACTGGGAGTATTATTACTGTGGAGCTCTGTTATACACTCAGACACATTACTGGGAGTATTATTGCTGTGGAGCTCTGTTATACACTCGGACACATTACTGGGAGTATCATTACTGTGGGGCTCTGTTATACACTCAGACACATTACTGGGAGTATTACTGCTGTGGAGCTCTGTGATACACTCAGACACATTACTGGGAGTATTATTGCTGTGAAGCTCTGTTATACACTCAGACACATTACTGGGAGTATTATTGCTGTGGAGCTCTGTGATACACTCAGACACATTACTGGGAGTATTATTGTGGTGGAGCTCTGTTATACACTCAGACACATTACTGGGAGTATTATTGATGCGGAGACAGATTACTGTGAGTATTATTACTGTGGAGCTCTGTTATACAAGCATATTACTGGGAATATTATTGCTGTGGAGCTCTGTTATACATTCAGATACAATACTGGGGGAATTATTGCTGTGGAGCTCTGTTATACACTCACATTAGTGGGAGTATTACTGCGGTGGAGCTCTGTCATACACACCAATAATATGGAGCGACTAGAAAAGAGATATCAGGATAGAAACGAGGGAGAGAGGGATTTGGGCTCAAATAGGACTGTCCCTCCCACATAGGGACACTTGGGAGTTATGTCTATGGATGGGCTCTCAAATATGCCACTCATCTAGTCCTACCTTATCGTTGATGCCCGTAGGCTGTCCCCAACCTGCAATAAATTGTACGTGTGCCACATGTCCTCGGCTTCTTCAGGAACCAGCGTGACCTGCCTGCATAGAGTCAGAAAACAGTTACTAAATGTGGCCCTACCTCTCCCCGTGAGCACAATATCTACATGTTATTCAATGAGACCGCCAACTGTCTAACTCAGTACAATACCTCTCTCACAATGTGACCGCCAACTGTCTAACTCGGTATAATCCCCGCACCGACACCTCTCTCACAATGTGACCGCCAAATGTCTAACTCGGTATAATACCTGCACCGACACCTATCACACAATGTGACCGCCAACTGTCTAACTCAGTATAATCCCCGCACCGACACCTCTCTCACAATGTGACCGCCAACTGTCTAACTCGGTATAATGTGCCCCCCTCCCCCGGCTGTCTAACTCGGTATAATGTGCCCTTCTCCTCCCCCCCCCCCCGGCTATCTAACTCGGTATAATGTGACCCCCCTGCTGTCTAACTCGGTATAATGTGAACCCCCCCTGCTGTCTAACTCGGTATAATGTGACCCCCCCCCCCCCGTCTAACTCGGTATAATGTGACCCCCCCCGCTGTCTAACTCGGTATAATGTGACTCCCCCTCCCCGGCTGTCTAACTCGGTATAATGTGCCCCCCTCCCCCGGCTATCTAACTCGGTATAATGTGACCCCCCCCCCCGCTATCTAACTTGGTATAATGTGACCCCCCCGCTATCTAACTCGGTATAATGTGACACCCCCCCCCCGCTGTCTAACTCGGTATAATGTGACACCCCCCCCGCTGTCTAACTCGGTATAATGCGACACCCCCCCGCTGTCTAACTCGGTATAATGCGACCCCCCCCCGCTGTCTAACTCGGTATAATGTGACCCCCCCCGCTGTCTAACTCGGTATAATGTGACCCCCCTTCCCCCCCCCGCTGTCTAACTCGGTATAATGTGACCCCCCCCCCGCTGTCTAACTCGGTATAATGTGACCCCCCTTCCCCCCCGCTGTCTAACTCGGTATAATGTGACCCCCCCGCTGTCTAACTCGGTATAATGTGACCCCCCCCCCGCTGTCTAACTCGGTATAATGTGACCCCCCCCCGCTGTCTAACTCTGTATAATGTGACCCCCCCTGCTGTCTAACACTGTATAATGTGACCCCCCCCGCTGTGTAACTCGGTATAATGTGACCCCCCCGCTGTCTAACTCGGTATAATGTGACACCCCCCGCTGTCTAACTCGGTATAATGTGACACCCCCTGCTGTCTAACTCTGTATAATGTGACCCCCCCTGCTGTCTAACTCTGTATAATGTGACCCCCCCTGCTGTCTAACTCGGTATAATGTGACCCCCCCTGCTGTCTAACTCGGTATAATGTGACCCCCCCGCTGTCTAACTCTGTATAATGTGACCCCCCCTGCTGTCTAACTCTGTATAATGTGACCCCCCCTGTCTAACTCTGTATAATGTGACCCCCCCCTGTCTAACTCGGTATAATGTGACCCCCCCCCGCTGTCTAACTCGGTATAATGTGACCCCCCCCCGCTGTCTAACTCGGTATAATGTGACCCCCCTTCCCCCCCGCTGTCTAACTCGGTATAATGTGACCCCCCCGCTGTCTAACTCGGTATAATGTGACCCCCCCCCGCTGTCTAACTCGGTATAATGTGACCCCCCCCCGCTGTCTAACTCTGTATAATGTGACCCCCCCTGCTGTCTAACACTGTATAATGTGACCCCCCCCGCTGTGTAACTCGGTATAATGTGACCCCCCCGCTGTCTAACTCGGTATAATGTGACACCCCCCGCTGTCTAACTCGGTATAATGTGACACCCCCTGCTGTCTAACTCTGTATAATGTGACCCCCCCTGCTGTCTAACTCGGTATAATGTGACCCCCCCTGCTGTCTAACTCGGTATAATGTGACCCCCCCGCTGTCTAACTCTGTATAATGTGACCCCCCCTGCTGTCTAACTCTGTATAATGTGACCCCCCCTGTCTAACTCTGTATAATGTGACCCCCCCCTGTCTAACTCGGTATAATGTGACCCCCCCCCGCTGTCTAACTCGGTATAATGTGACCCCCCCCCGCTGTCTAACTCGGTATAATGTGACCCCCCTTCCCCCCCGCTGTCTAACTCGGTATAATGTGACCCCCCCGCTGTCTAACTCGGTATAATGTGACCCCCCCCCCGCTGTCTAACTCGGTATAATGTGACCCCCCCCCGCTGTCTAACTCTGTATAATGTGACCCCCCCTGCTGTCTAACACTGTATAATGTGACCCCCCCCGCTGTGTAACTCGGTATAATGTGACCCCCCCGCTGTCTAACTCGGTATAATGTGACACCCCCCGCTGTCTAACTCGGTATAATGTGACACCCCCTGCTGTCTAACTCTGTATAATGTGACCCCCCCCTGCTGTCTAACTCTGTATAATGTGACCCCCCCTGCTGTCTAACTCGGTATAATGTGACCCCCCCTGCTGTCTAACTCGGTATAATGTGACCCCCCCGCTGTCTAACTCTGTATAATGTGACCCCCCCTGCTGTCTAACTCTGTATAATGTGACCCCCCCTGTCTAACTCGGTATAATGTGACCCCCCCCCCGCTGTCTAACTCGGTATAATGTGACCCCCCCCCCGCTGTCTAACTCGGTATAATGTGACCCCCCCCCGCTGTCTAACTCGGTATAATGTGACCCCCCCCCGCTGTCTAACTCGGTATAATGTGACCCCCCCGCTGTGTAACTCGGTATAATGTGACCCCCCCCCGTCTAACTCGGTATAATGTGACCCCCCCGCTGTCTAACTCGGTATAATGTGACCCCCCCTGTCTAACTCGGTATAATGTGACCCCCCCTGTCTAACTCGGTATAATGTGACCCCCCCCGCTGTGTAACTCGGTATAATGTGACCCCCCCGCTGTCTAACTCGGTATAATGTGACCCCCCCTGCTGTCTAACTCGGTATAATGTGACCCCCCCGCTGTCTAACTCGGTATAATGTGACCCCCCCTGCTGTCTAACTCGGTATAATGTGACCCCCCCCTGTCTAACTCGGTATAATGTGACCCCCCCCCGCTGTCTAACTCGGTATAATGTGACCCCCCCCTGTCTAACTCGGTATAATGTGACCCCCCCCCGCTGTCTAACTCGGTATAATGTGACCCCCCCGCTGTCTAACTCGGTATAATGTGACCCCCCCCTGTCTAACTCGGTATAATGTGACCCCCCCCCGCTGTCTAACTCGGTATAATGTGACCCCCCCCGCTGTCTAACTCGGTATAATGTGACCCCCCCCCCGCCCGTCTAACTAACGGTATGTGTCCGCCAGCTCACCCCGCATTGTCCTTTTCCAGCTCTTTGCTGATGAGTTTCATTGTGGCCCCCGGGAGCCACAGACACCGAACTCAGTGAAGGGGATTTAAGCAAGGGGTGTACCAACATGGCGGCACTTCCGGTCTAGAAACGAACAGAATGACCGATGAATCCATAGACATAGAATACCCGCATTCTGTGCTGAGCGGCGAGAAATGCGGCCGCCATCTTGGACCGGTCGCCGCTCTACTGAAGCTATTGAAGAAACCTTGGAAATCCCATCTCACTAAAGGTAAGTGAAGGACTTGGGGCACTTTTAGCCCTTAATGCCCCTACCCCTACTCCATGTCATTAATACCCCTACCCCTTAATACCCCTACTCCATGTCATTAATACCCCTACCCCTTAATACCCCTACCCCATGTCATTAATACCCCTACCCCTTAATACCCCTACCCCATGTCATTAATACCCCTACCCCTTAATACCCCTACCCATGTCATTAATACCCCTACCCCTTAATACCCCTACCCCATGTCATTAATACCCCTACCCCTTAATACCCCCACACACACAGTGTTAATACCCCTATCCCAGCACAGGGCTATTAACACTGTAGGGGTATTAAGGGGTATTAATGACATGGGGTAGGGGTATTAAGGGGTAGGAGTATTAATGACATGGGGTAGGGGTATTAAGGGGTAGGGGTATTAATGACATGGGGTAGGGGTATTAAGGGGTAGGGGTATTAATGACATGGGTAGGGGTATTAAGGGGTAGGGGTATTAATGACATGGGATAGGGGTATTAAGGGGTAGGGGTATTAATGACATGGGGTAGGGGTATTAAGGGGTAGGGGTATTAATGACATGGGGTTGAGGTATTAAGGGGTAGGAGTATTAATGACATGGGGTAGGGGTATTAAAGGGTAGGGGTATTAATGACATGGTGTAGGGGTATTAAGGGGTAGGGGTATTAATGACATGGGTAGGGGTATTAATGACATGGGGTTGAGGTATTAAGGGGTAGGGGTATTAATGACATGGGGTAGGGGTATTAATGACATGGAGTAGGGGTAGGGGCATTAAGGGCTATAAGTGCCCCAAGTCCTTCACTTACCTTTAGTGAGATGGGATTTCCAAGGTTTCTTCAATAGCTTCAGTAGAGCGGCGACCGGTCCAAGATGGCCGCCGCATTTCTCGCCGCTCAGCACAGAATGCGGGTATTCTATGTCTATGGATGAATCACTCTAACCTAGGGAGCAGCAAGATGGCCGACACAGTGCGGGCAACAGCAGCAGCCGCCATCTTACTTCCTGGCAAAAATCTCCTGACACTAAAAATAATAATCATTAGTCTGTTTATTGTGTTAATCTAAATATTAATAATAATCTTTCAATCCTGGTATGTATTAATATTAATCTGTCAGTCCTGGTATGATTTAATATTAATCTGTCAGTCTTGGTATGTATTAATATTAATCTGTCAGTCCTGGTATGTATTAATATTAATCTGTCAGTCTTGGTATGTATTAATATTAATCTGTCAATCCTGGTATGTATTAATATTAATCTGTCAGCCCTGGTATGTATTAATATTAATCTGTCAGTCCTGGTATGTATTAATATTAATCTGTCAATCCTGGTATGTATTAATATTAATCTGTCAGTCCTGGTATGTATTAATATTAATCTGTCAGTCCTGGTATGTATTAATATTAACCTGTCAGTCCTGGTATGTATTAATATTAATCTGTCAGTCCTGGTATGTATTAATATTAATCTGTCAGTCTTGGTATGTATTAATATTAATCTGTCAGTCTTGGTATGTATTAATATTAATCTGTCAGTCCTGGTTTGTATTAATATTAATCTGTCAGTCTTGGTATGTATTAATATTAATCTGTCAGTCCTGGTATGTATTAATATTAATCTGTCAGTCCTGGTATGTATTAATATTAATCTGTCAGTCCTGGTATGTATTAATATTAATCTGTCAGTCTTGGTATGTATTAATATTAATCTGTCAGTCCTGGTTTGTATTAATATTAATCTGTCAGTCTTGGTATGTATTAATATTAATCTGTCAGTCCTGGTATGTATTAATATTAATCTGTCAGCCCTGGTATGTATTAATATTAATCTGTCAGTCTTGGTATGTATTAATATTAATCTGTCAGCCCTGGTATGTATTAATATTAATCTGTCAGTCCTGGTATGTATTAATATTAATCTGTCAATCCTGGTATGTATTAATATTAATCTGTCAGCCCTGGTATGTATTAATATTAATCTGTCAGTCCTGGTATGTATTAATATTAATCTGTCAGTCCTGGTATGTATTAATATTAATCTGTCAGTCTTGGTATGTATTAATATTAATCTGTCAGTCCTGGTTTGTATTAATATTAATCTGTCAGTCCTGGTATGTATTAATATTAATCTGTCAGTCTTGGTATGTATTAATATTAATCTGTCAGTCCTGGTATGTATTAATATTAATCTGTCAGTCCTGGTATGTATTAATATTAATCTGTCAGTCTTGGTATGTATTAATATTAATCTGTCAGTCTTGGTATGTATTAATATTAATCTGTCAGTCCTGGTATGTATTAATATTAATCTGTCAGTCTTGGTATGTATTAATATTAATCTGTCAGTCTTGGTATGTATTAATATTAATCTGTCAATCCTGGTATGTATTAATATTAATCTGTCAGCCCTGGTATGTATTAATATTAATCTGTCAGTCCTGGTATGTATTAATATTAATCTGTCAGCCCTGGTATGTATTAATATTAATCTGTCAGTCCTGGTATGTATTAATATTAATCTGTCAGTCCTGGTATGTATTAATATTAATCTGTCAATCCTGGTATGTATTAATATTAATCTGTCAGTCTTGGTATGTATTAATATTAATCTGTCAGCCCTGGTATGTATTAATATTAATCTGTCAGTCTTGGTATGTATTAATATTAATCTGTCAGTCCTGGTATGTATTAATATTAATCTGTCAGTCCTGGTATGTATTAATATTAATCTGTCAATCCTGGTATGTATTAATATTAATCTGTCAGTCTTGGTATGTATTAATATTAATCTGTCAGCCCTGGTATGTATTAATATTAATCTGTCAATCCTGGTATGTATTAATATTAATCTGTCAGTCCTGGTATGTATTAATATTAATCTGTCAGTCTTGGTATGTATTAATATTAATCTGTCAATCCTGGTATGTATTAATATTAATCTGTCAGTCCTGGTATGTATTAATATTAATCTGTCAGCCCTGGTATGTATTAATATTAATCTGTCAGTCCTGGTATGTATTAATATTAATCTGTCAGCCCTGGTATGTATTAATATTAATCTGTCAGTCCTGGTATGTATTAATATTAATCTGTCAGTCCTGGTATGTATTAATATTAATCTGTCAGCCCTGGTATGTATTAATATTAATCTGTCAGTCCTGGTATGTATTAATATTAATCTGTCAGTCTTGGTATGTATTAATATTAATCTGTCAGTCTTGGTATGTATTAATATTAATCTGTCAGTCTTGGTATGTATTAATATTAATCTGTCAGTCCTGGTATGTATTAATATTAATCTGTCAGTCCTGGTATGTATTAATATTAATCTGTCAGCCCTGTTATGTATTAATATTAATCTGTCATTCCTGGTATGTATTAATATTAATCTGTCAGTCTTGGTATGTATTAATATTAATCTGTCAGCCCTGTTATGTATTAATATTAATCTGTCAGCCCTGGTATGTATTAATATTAATCTGTCATTCCTGGTATGTATTAATATTAATCTGTCAGTCTTGGTATGTATTAATATTAATCTGTCAGTCCTGGTATGTATTAATATTAATCTGTCAGTCTTGGTATGTATTAATATTAATCTGTCAGCCCTGGTATGTATTAATATTAATCTGTCAATCCTGGTATGTATTAATATTAATCTGTCAGTCCTGGTATGTATTAATATTAATCTGTCAGCCCTGGTATGTATTAATATTAATCTGTCAATCCTGGTATGTATTAATATTAATCTGTCAGTCTTGGTATGTATTAATATTAATCTGTCAGTCTTGGTATGTATTAATATTAATCTGTCAGTCCTGGTATGTATTAATATTAATCTGTCAGTCCTGGTATGTATTAATATTAATCTGTCAGCCCTGGTATGTATTAATATTAATCTGTCAGTCCTGGTATGTATTAATATTAATCTGTCAGTCTTGGTATGTATTAATATTAATCTGTCAACCCTGGTATGTATTAATATTAATCTGTCAGTCTTGGTATGTATTAATATTAATCTGTCAGTCCTGGTATGTATTAATATTAATCTGTCAGTCCTGGTATGTATTAATATTAATCTGTCAGTCTTGGTATGTATTAATATTAATCTGTCAGCCCTGGTATGTATTAATATTAATCTGTCAGTCTTGGTATGTATTAATATTAATCTGTCAGTCCTGGTATGTATTAATATTAATCTGTCAGCCCTGGTATGTATTAATATTAATCTGTCAGTCCTGGTATGTATTAATATTAATCTGTCAGTCTTGGTATGTATTAATATTAATCTGTCAGTCTTGGTATGTATTAATATTAATCTGTCAGTCCTGGTATGTATTAATATTAATCTGTCAGTCCTGGTATGTATTAATATTAATCTGTCAGCCCTGGTATGTATTAATATTAATCTGTCAGTCTTGGTATGTATTAATATTAATCTGTCAGTCTTGGTATGTATTAATATTAATCTGTCAGTCCTGGTATGTATTAATATTAATCTGTCAGTCCTGGTATGTATTAACATTAATCTGTCAGTCCTGGTATGTATTAATATTAATCTGTCAGTCTTGGTATGTATTAATATTAATCTGTCAATCCTGGTATGTATTAATATTAATCTGTCAGTCTTGGTATGTGTGGCGAAACCAGCTTCGCCACTGTGAACTGGAGAGGCCTGGTTGCTAGCCTCCTGCCCGCTGACTATGGCCCCTGGACATGTTGCACTTTAAAAACTATATTTGGGCATGTAATCATTTATATTGCTGCTACTGGCCCTTTAAAATCAGCGATGGACATTTTGGGACTACTGTCCCTTTAAGACTGTGAAGCATGTTCTATTGTACTGCCTGTATATTGTATATGTATTCATGTGTTAAGTTTAACCTGCAGCATTCACCTGATTGTTCGGTAGAATCACTCCATTCATTATATTGAGTGAAACTACCGAACAACCAGACCACCCAGGAATAAGTGTGCCTCCAATTACAGTTTGCAACAATGTTGCAAACAGGTAATTGGCAATCAGTGTAATGTATTCTTTGTCCTCTGGGTGGCCGCCATTCGGGAAACAAACACGTGGCGGCGGCCATCTTAAACTACCGAACAGCGGTGTTTTGCCGTCGAGTGTCTGGAACTAAAATCGGACACTTGACTAGGCAAACACCGCTGAGACCTCCATACTTCCAGAAATTCGTATGGAAACTACCGAATGACCCGCCGTTCGGTAGAAAGAACCCCACAAACAAGGGAATTCATTCAAACCCTCTCCAGGCTCTATAACACAGGCAATTCGTCTGTTTTCATTCCCTTGTTTGTGACCGACCGCAGGGCCAAAATGCATGGAACTGATTTCGGATACTTTACCCATGCGGTCGGTCAAATCTTTAAAGTTCCATAACTCCCGAACCATTTATCCGAATGGGCTGATTCTTGCATATGTTGTCCCCCTGAATAAGGGCTATCAGGGGATACCTGTTTTGGAGGTGTAGCATATGTATTTGGGGTACATCCAGGAATTGGGGAAAAAGGTGTACGGTATAATTGTGTTAAGTGTTAATCTAAGGGGAGGAAATGTGTGGGAGGTACATCCATGTGATTGGTTAATTTCATCCTCCCCCTGGGAGTGTCCTGTATGTACTTGTTGGTAATAAAAGCCAGACTGGGTGTCCCAGTCTAGAGTTCCTGCTTAACCCTCAAAATGAAGTGTCGTCTCGTTCTTGGGGGGGATTGGATTGTAAGCTGACTGCCAAGAGTGTAAGCCGATTGTATGCTTTTCTTGTTCAGCTGTTCCAGTTCGGAGAGTTATTTCGTATCCAGCTCGTGAGTTCTGATGTTCTGCAGTAGCTGTGCCTGTCTATGGAAAAGGGGATTATCGCCTAAACGCATTTTTCCCCTTTTATGCTGAAACGGTCCGTTACAGTATGTATTAATATTAATCTGTCAGTCTTGGTATGTATTAATATTAATCTGTCAGCCCTGGTATGTATTAATATTAATCTGTCAGTCTTGGTATGTATTAATATTAATCTGTCAGTCTTGGTATGTATTAATATTAATCTGTCAGTCCTGGTATGTATTAATATTAATCTGTCAGTCCTGGTATGTATTAATATTAATCTGTCAGTCTTGGTATGTATTAATATTAATCTGTCAGTCTTGGTATGTATTAATATTAATCTGTCAGTCCTGGTATGTATTAATATTAATCTGTCAGCCCTGGTATGTATTAATATTAATCTGTCAGTCTTGGTATGTATTAATATTAATCTGTCAGTCTTGGTATGTATTAATATTAATCTGTCAGTCCTGGTATGTATTAATATTAATCTGTCAGTCTTGGTATGTATTAATATTAATCTGTCAGTCCTGGTATGTATTAATATTAATCTGTCAGTCTTGGTATGTATTAATATTAATCTGTCAGCCCTGGTATGTATTAATATTAATCTGTCAATCCTGGTATGTATTAATATTAATCTGTCAGTCCTGGTATGTATTAATATTAATCTGTCAGTCCTGGTATGTATTAATATTAATCTGTCAGTCTTGGTATGTATTAATATTAATCTGTCAGCCCTGCTATGTATTAATATTAATCTGTCAATCCTGGTATGTATTAATATTAATCTGTCAGTCTTGGTATGTATTAATATTAATCTGTCAGTCCTGGTATGTATTAATATTAATCTGTCAGTCTTGGTATGTATTAATATTAATCTGTCAGCCCTGGTATGTATTAATATTAATCTGTCAATCCTGGTATGTATTAATATTAATCTGTCAGTCCTGGTATGTATTAATATTAATCTGTCAATCCTGGTATGTATTAATATTAATCTGTCAGTCCTGGTATGTATTAATATTAATCTGTCAATCCTGGTATGTATTAATATTAATCTGTCAGTCTTGGTATGTATTAATATTAATCTGTCAATCCTGGTATGTATTAATAATAATCTGTCAGTCTTGGTATGTATTAATATTAATCTGTCAGTCCTGGTATGTATTAATATTAATCTGTCAGCCCTGGTATGTATTAATATTAATCTGTCAGTCTTGGTATGTATTAATATTAATCTGTCAGCCCTGCTATGTATTAATATTAATCTGTCAATCCTGGTATGTATTAATATTAATCTGTCAGTCTTGGTATGTATTAATATTAATCTGTCAGTCCTGGTATGTATTAATATTAATCTGTCAGTCTTGGTATGTATTAATATTAATCTGTCAGCCCTGGTATGTATTAATATTAATCTGTCAATCCTGGTATGTATTAATATTAATCTGTCAGTCCTGGTATGTATTAATATTAATCTGTCAATCCTGGTATGTATTAATATTAATCTGTCAGTCCTGGTATGTATTAATATTAATCTGTCAATCCTGGTATGTATTAATATTAATCTGTCAGTCTTGGTATGTATTAATATTAATCTGTCAATCCTGGTATGTATTAATAATAATCTGTCAGTCTTGGTATGTATTAATATTAATCTGTCAGTCCTGGTATGTATTAATATTAATCTGTCAGCCCTGGTATGTATTAATATTAATCTGTCAGCTTGGTATGTATTAATATTAATCTGTCAGTCCTGGTATGTATTAATATTAATCTGTCAGTCCTGGTATGTATTAATATTAATCTGTCAGTCTTGGTATGTATTAATATTAATCTGTCAGTCCTGGTATGTATTAATATTAATCTGTCAGTCCTGGTATGTATTAATATGAATCTGTCAGCCCTGGTATGTATTAATATTAATCTGTCAGTCCTGGTATGTATTAATATTAATCTGTCAGCCCTGGTATGTATTAATATTAATCTGTCAGTCCTGGTATGTATTAATATTAATCTGTCAGCCCTGGTATGTATTAATATTAATCTGTCAGTCCTGGTATGTATTAATATTAATCTGTCAGTCCTGGTATGTATTAATATTAATCTGTCAGCCCTGGTATGTATTAATATTAATCTGTCAATCCTGGTATGTATTAATATTAATCTGTCAGTCCTGGTATGTATTAATATTAATCTGTCAGTCTTGGTATGTATTAATATTAATCTGTCAGTCCTGGTATGTATTAATATTAATCTGTCAGTCTTGGTATGTATTAATATTAATCTGTCAGCCCTGGTATGTATTAATATTAATCTGTCAATCCTGGTATGTATTAATATTAATCTGTCAGTCCTGGTATGTATTAATATTAACCTGTCAGTCCTGGTATGTATTAATATTAATCTGTCAGTCCTGGTATGTATTAATATTAACCTGTCAGTCCTGGTATGTATTAATATTAATCTGTCAGTCTTGGTATGTATTAATATTAATCTGTCAGTCTTGGTATGTATTAATATTAATCTGTCAGTCCTGGTATGTATTAATATAAATCTGTCAATCCTGGTATGTATTAATATTAATCTGTCAGTCTTGGTATGTATTAATATTAATCTGTCAGCCCTGGTATGTATTAATATTAATCTGTCAATCCTGGTATGTATTAATATTAATCTGTCAGTCTTGGTATGTATTAATATTAATCTGTCAGTCTTGGTATGTATTAATATTAATCTGTCAGTCCTGGTATGTATTAATATTAATCTGTCAGTCTTGGTATGTATTAATATTAATCTGTCAGCCCTGGTATGTATTAATATTAATCTGTCAATCCTGGTATGTATTAATATTAATCTGTCAGTCCTGGTATGTATTAATATTAACCTGTCAGTCCTGGTATGTATTAATATTAATCTGTCAGTCTTGGTATGTATTAATATTAATCTGTCAGTCTTGGTATGTATTAATATTAATCTGTCAATCCTGGTATGTATTAATAATAATCTGTCAGTCTTGGTATGTATTAATATTAATCTGTCAGTCCTGGTATGTATTAATATTAATCTGTCAGCCCTGGTATGTATTAATATTAATCTGTCAGTCTTGGTATGTATTAATATTAATCTGTCAGTCCTGGTATGTATTAATATTAATCTGTCAGTCCTGGTATGTATTAATATTAATCTGTCAGCCCTGGTATGTATTAATATTAATCTGTCAGTCTTGGTATGTATTAATATTAATCTGTCAGTCCTGGTATGTATTAATATTAATCTGTCAGTCCTGGTATGTATTAATATTAATCTGTCAGTCTTGGTATGTATTAATATTAATCTGTCAGTCTTGGTATGTATTAATATTAATCTGTCAGCCCTGGTATGTATTAATATTAATCTGTCAGTCCTGGTATGTATTAATATTAATCTGTCAGCCCTGGTATGTATTAATATTAATCTGTCAGTCCTGGTATGTATTAATATTAATCTGTCAGTCCTGGTATGTATTAATATTAATCTGTCAGCCCTGGTATGTATTAATATTAATCTGTCAGTCCTGGTATGTATTAATATTAATCTGTCAGTCTTGGTATGTATTAATATTAATCTGTCAGCCCTGGTATGTATTAATATTAATCTGTCAGTCCTGGTATGTATTAATATTAATCTGTCAGTCCTGGTATGTATTAATATTAATCTGTCAGTCTTGGTATGTATTAATATTAATCTGTCAGTCTTGGTATGTATTAATATTAATCTGTCAGTCCTGGTATGTATTAATATTAATCTGTCAGCCCTGGTATGTATTAATATTAATCTGTCAGTCTTGGTATGTATTAATATTAATCTGTCAGTCTTGGTATGTATTAATATTAATCTGTCAGTCCTGGTATGTATTAATATTAATCTGTCAGTCTTGGTATGTATTAATATTAATCTGTCAGTCCTGGTATGTATTAATATTAATCTGTCAGTCTTGGTATGTATTAATATTAATCTGTCAGCCCTGGTATGTATTAATATTAATCTGTCAATCCTGGTATGTATTAATATTAATCTGTCAGTCCTGGTATGTATTAATATTAATCTGTCAGTCCTGGTATGTATTAATATTAATCTGTCAGTCTTGGTATGTATTAATATTAATCTGTCAGTCTTGGTATGTATTAATATTAATCTGTCAGCCCTGCTATGTATTAATATTAATCTGTCAATCCTGGTATGTATTAATATTAATCTGTCAGTCTTGGTATGTATTAATATTAATCTGTCAGTCCTGGTATGTATTAATATTAATCTGTCAGTCTTGGTATGTATTAATATTAATCTGTCAGCCCTGGTATGTATTAATATTAATCTGTCAATCCTGGTATGTATTAATATTAATCTGTCAGTCCTGGTATGTATTAATATTAATCTGTCAGTCCTGGTATGTATTAATATTAATCTGTCAATCCTGGTATGTATTAATATTAATCTGTCAGTCTTGGTATGTATTAATATTAATCTGTCAGTCTGGTATGTATTAATATTAATCTGTCAATCCTGGTATGTATTAATAATAATCTGTCAGTCTTGGTATGTATTAATATTAATCTGTCAGTCCTGGTATGTATTAATATTAATCTGTCAGCCCTGGTATGTATTAATATTAATCTGTCAGTCTTGGTATGTATTAATATTAATCTGTCAGTCCTGGTATGTATTAATATTAATCTGTCAGTCCTGGTATGTATTAATATTAATCTGTCAGTCCTGGTATGTATTAATATTAATCTGTCAGTCTTGGTATGTATTAATATTAATCTGTCAGCCCTGGTATGTATTAATATTAATCTGTCAATCCTGGTATGTATTAATATTAATCTGTCAGTCTTGGTATGTATTAATATTAATCTGTCAGTCTTGGTATGTATTAATATTAATCTGTCAGTCCTGGTATGTATTAATATTAATCTGTCAGTCTTGGTATGTATTAATATTAATCTGTCAGCCCTGGTATGTATTAATATTAATCTGTCAATCCTGGTATGTATTAATATTAATCTGTCAGTCCTGGTATGTATTAATATTAACCTGTCAGTCCTGGTATGTATTAATATTAATCTGTCAGTCTTGGTATGTATTAATATTAATCTGTCAGTCTTGGTATGTATTAATATTAATCTGTCAATCCTGGTATGTATTAATAATAATCTGTCAGTCTTGGTATGTATTAATATTAATCTGTCAGTCCTGGTATGTATTAATATTAATCTGTCAGCCCTGGTATGTATTAATATTAATCTGTCAGTCTTGGTATGTATTAATATTAATCTGTCAGTCCTGGTATGTATTAATATTAATCTGTCAGTCCTGGTATGTATTAATATTAATCTGTCAGCCCTGGTATGTATTAATATTAATCTGTCAGTCTTGGTATGTATTAATATTAATCTGTCAGTCCTGGTATGTATTAATATTAATCTGTCAGTCCTGGTATGTATTAATATTAATCTGTCAGTCTTGGTATGTATTAATATTAATCTGTCAGTCTTGGTATGTATTAATATTAATCTGTCAGCCCTGGTATGTATTAATATTAATCTGTCAGTCCTGGTATGTATTAATATTAATCTGTCAGCCCTGGTATGTATTAATATTAATCTGTCAGTCCTGGTATGTATTAATATTAATCTGTCAGTCCTGGTATGTATTAATATTAATCTGTCAGCCCTGGTATGTATTAATATTAATCTGTCAGTCCTGGTATGTATTAATATTAATCTGTCAGCCCTGGTATGTATTAATATTAATCTGTCAGTCCTGGTATGTATTAATATTAATCTGTCAGTCCTGGTATGTATTAATATTAATCTGTCAGTCTTGGTATGTATTAATATTAATCTGTCAGTCTTGGTATGTATTAATATTAATCTGTCAGTCTTGGTATGTATTAATATTAATCTGTCAGTCTGGGTATGTATTAATATTAATCTGTCAGTCTTGGTATGTATTAATATTAATCTGTCAGTCCTGGTATGTATTAATATTAATCTGTCAGCCCTGGTATGTATTAATATTAATCTGTCAGTCTTGGTATGTATTAATATTAATCTGTCAGTCTTGGTATGTATTAATATTAATCTGTCAGTCCTGGTATGTATTAATATTAATCTGTCAGTCTTGGTATGTATTAATATTAATCTGTCAATCCTGGTATGTATTAATATTAATCTGTCAGTCCTGGTATGTATTAATATTAATCTGTCAGTCTTGGTATGTATTAATATTCATCTGTCAATCCTGGTATGTATTAATATTAATCTGTCAGTCCTGGTATGTATTAATATTAATCTGTCAGTCCTGGTATGTATTAATATTAATCTGTCAGTCCTGGTATGTATTAATATTAATCTGTCAGTCCTGGTATGTATTAATATTAATCTGTCAGTCCTGGTATGTATTAATATTAATCTGTCAGCCCTGGTATGTATTAATATTAATCTGTCAGTCTTGGTATGTATTAATATTAATCTGTCAGTCTTGGTATGTATTAATATTAATCTGTCAGCCCTGGTATGTATTAATATTAATCTGTCAGTCTTGGTATGTATTAATATTAATCTGTCAGTCCTGGTATGTATTAATATTAATCTGTCAGTCCTGGTATGTATTAATATTAATCTGTCAGTCCTGGTATGTATTAATATTAATCTGTCAGCCCTGGTATGTATTAATATTAATCTGTCAGTCTTGGTATGTATTAATATTAATCTGTCAGTCTTGGTATGTATTAATATTAATCTGTCAGTCCTGGTATGTATTAATATTAATCTGTCAGTCTTGGTATGTATTAATATTAATCTGTCAGTCTTGGTATGTATTAATATTAATCTGTCAGTCCTGGTATGTATTAATATTAATCTGTCAGTCTTGGTATGTATTAATATTAATCTGTCAGTCCTGGTATGTATTAATATTAATCTGTCAGTCTTGGTATGTATTAATATTAATCTGTCAGCCCTGGTATGTATTAATATTAATCTGTCAATCCTGGTATGTATTAATATTAATCTGTCAGTCCTGGTATGTATTAATATTAATCTGTCAGTCCTGGTATGTATTAATATTAATCTGTCAGTCCTGGTATGTATTAATATTAATCTGTCAGTCTTGGTATGTATTAATATTAATCTGTCAGTCTTGGTATGTATTAATATTAATCTGTCAGCCCTGCTATGTATTAATATTAATCTGTCAATCCTGGTATGTATTAATATTAATCTGTCAGTCTTGGTATGTATTAATATTAATCTGTCAGTCCTGGTATGTATTAATATTAATCTGTCAGTCTTGGTATGTATTAATATTAATCTGTCAGCCCTGGTATGTATTAATATTAATCTGTCAATCCTGGTATGTTTTAATATTAATCTGTCAGTCCTGGTATGTATTAATATTAATCTGTCAGTCCTGGTATGTATTAATATTAATCTGTCAATCCTGGTATGTATTAATATTAATCTGTCAGTCTTGGTATGTATTAATATTAATCTGTCAGTCCTGGTATGTATTAATATTAATCTGTCAGTCCTGGTATGTATTAATATTAATCTGTCAGTCTTGGTATGTATTAATATTAATCTGTCAGCCCTGGTATGTATTAATATTAATCTGTCAATCCTGGTATGTATTAATATTAATCTGTCAGTCTTGGTATGTATTAATATTAATCTGTCAGTCTTGGTATGTATTAATATTAATCTGTCAGTCTTGGTATGTATTAATATTAATCTGTCAGTCCTGGTATGTATTAATATTAATCTGTCAGTCTTGGTATGTATTAATATTAATCTGTCAATCCTGGTATGTATTAATATTAATCTGTCAGTCCTGGTATGTATTAATATTAATCTGTCAGTCTTGGTATGTATTAATATTCATCTGTCAATCCTGGTATGTATTAATATTAATCTGTCAGTCCTGGTATGTATTAATATTAATCTGTCAGTCCTGGTATGTATTAATATTAATCTGTCAGTCCTGGTATGTATTAATATTAATCTGTCAGTCCTGGTATGTATTAATATTAATCTGTCAGTCCTGGTATGTATTAATATTAATCTGTCAGCCCTGGTATGTATTAATATTAATCTGTCAGTCTTGGTATGTATTAATATTAATCTGTCAGTCTTGGTATGTATTAATATTAATCTGTCAGCCCTGGTATGTATTAATATTAATCTGTCAGTCTTGGTATGTATTAATATTAATCTGTCAGTCCTGGTATGTATTAATATTAATCTGTCAGTCCTGGTATGTATTAATATTAATCTGTCAGTCCTGGTATGTATTAATATTAATCTGTCAGTCCTGGTATGTATTAATATTAATCTGTCAGCCCTGGTATGTATTAATATTAATCTGTCAGTCTTGGTATGTATTAATATTAATCTGTCAGTCTTGGTATGTATTAATATTAATCTGTCAGTCCTGGTATGTATTAATATTAATCTGTCAGTCTTGGTATGTATTAATATTAATCTGTCAGTCTTGGTATGTATTAATATTAATCTGTCAGTCCTGGTATGTATTAATATTAATCTGTCAGTCTTGGTATGTATTAATATTAATCTGTCAGTCCTGGTATGTATTAATATTAATCTGTCAGTCTTGGTATGTATTAATATTAATCTGTCAGCCCTGGTATGTATTAATATTAATCTGTCAATCCTGGTATGTATTAATATTAATCTGTCAGTCCTGGTATGTATTAATATTAATCTGTCAGTCCTGGTATGTATTAATATTAATCTGTCAGTCCTGGTATGTATTAATATTAATCTGTCAGTCTTGGTATGTATTAATATTAATCTGTCAGTCTTGGTATGTATTAATATTAATCTGTCAGCCCTGCTATGTATTAATATTAATCTGTCAATCCTGGTATGTATTAATATTAATCTGTCAGTCTTGGTATGTATTAATATTAATCTGTCAGTCCTGGTATGTATTAATATTAATCTGTCAGTCTTGGTATGTATTAATATTAATCTGTCAGCCCTGGTATGTATTAATATTAATCTGTCAATCCTGGTATGTATTAATATTAATCTGTCAGTCCTGGTATGTATTAATATTAATCTGTCAGTCCTGGTATGTATTAATATTAATCTGTCAATCCTGGTATGTATTAATATTAATCTGTCAGTCTTGGTATGTATTAATATTAATCTGTCAGTCCTGGTATGTATTAATATTAATCTGTCAGTCCTGGTATGTATTAATATTAATCTGTCAGTCTTGGTATGTATTAATATTAATCTGTCAGCCCTGGTATGTATTAATATTAATCTGTCAATCCTGGTATGTATTAATATTAATCTGTCAGTCTTGGTATGTATTAATATTAATCTGTCAGTCTTGGTATGTATTAATATTAATCTGTCAGTCCTGGTATGTATTAATATTAATCTGTCAGTCTTGGTATGTATTAATATTAATCTGTCAGCCCTGGTATGTATTAATATTAATCTGTCAATCCTGGTATGTATTAATATTAATCTGTCAGTCCTGGTATGTATTAATATTAACCTGTCAGTCCTGGTATGTATTAATATTAATCTGTCAGTCTTGGTATGTATTAATATTAATCTGTCAGTCTTGGTATGTATTAATATTAATCTGTCAATCCTGGTATGTATTAATAATAATCTGTCAGTCTTGGTATGTATTAATATTAATCTGTCAGTCCTGGTATGTATTAATATTAATCTGTCAGCCCTGGTATGTATTAATATTAATCTGTCAGTCTTGGTATGTATTAATATTAATCTGTCAGTCCTGGTATGTATTAATATTAATCTGTCAGTCCTGGTATGTATTAATATTAATCTGTCAGCCCTGGTATGTATTAATATTAATCTGTCAGTCTTGGTATGTATTAATATTAATCTGTCAGTCCTGGTATGTATTAATATTAATCTGTCAGTCCTGGTATGTATTAATATTAATCTGTCAGTCTTGGTATGTATTAATATTAATCTGTCAGTCTTGGTATGTATTAATATTAATCTGTCAGCCCTGGTATGTATTAATATTAATCTGTCAGTCCTGGTATGTATTAATATTAATCTGTCAGCCCTGGTATGTATTAATATTAATCTGTCAGTCCTGGTATGTATTAATATTAATCTGTCAGTCCTGGTATGTATTAATATTAATCTGTCAGCCCTGGTATGTATTAATATTAATCTGTCAGTCCTGGTATGTATTAATATTAATCTGTCAGTCTTGGTATGTATTAATATTAATCTGTCAGCCCTGGTATGTATTAATATTAATCTGTCAGTCCTGGTATGTATTAATATTAATCTGTCAGTCCTGGTATGTATTAATATTAATCTGTCAGTCTTGGTATGTATTAATATTAATCTGTCAGTCTTGGTATGTATTAATATTAATCTGTCAGTCTGGGTATGTATTAATATTAATCTGTCAGTCTTGGTATGTATTAATATTAATCTGTCAGTCCTGGTATGTATTAATATTAATCTGTCAGCCCTGGTATGTATTAATATTAATCTGTCAGTCTTGGTATGTATTAATATTAATCTGTCAGTCTTGGTATGTATTAATATTAATCTGTCAGTCCTGGTATGTATTAATATTAATCTGTCAGTCTTGGTATGTATTAATATTAATCTGTCAATCCTGGTATGTATTAATATTAATCTGTCAGTCCTGGTATGTATTAATATTAATCTGTCAGTCTTGGTATGTATTAATATTCATCTGTCAATCCTGGTATGTATTAATATTAATCTGTCAGTCCTGGTATGTATTAATATTAATCTGTCAGTCCTGGTATGTATTAATATTAATCTGTCAGTCCTGGTATGTATTAATATTAATCTGTCAGTCCTGGTATGTATTAATATTAATCTGTCAGTCCTGGTATGTATTAATATTAATCTGTCAGTCCTGGTATGTATTAATATTAATCTGTCAGCCCTGGTATGTATTAATATTAATCTGTCAGTCTTGGTATGTATTAATATTAATCTGTCAGTCTTGGTATGTATTAATATTAATCTGTCAGCCCTGGTATGTATTAATATTAATCTGTCAGTCTTGGTATGTATTAATATTAATCTGTCAGTCCTGGTATGTATTAATATTAATCTGTCAGTCCTGGTATGTATTAATATTAATCTGTCAGTCCTGGTATGTATTAATATTAATCTGTCAGTCTTGGTATGTATTAATATTAATCTGTCAGTCTTGGTATGTATTAATATTAATCTGTCAGTCTTGGTATGTATTAATATTAATCTGTCAGTCCTGGTATGTATTAATATTAATCTGTCACCCCTGGTATGTATTAATATTAATCTGTCAGTCTTGGTATGTATTAATATTAATCTGTCAGTCTTGGTATGTATTAATATTAATCTGTCAGTCTTGGTATGTATTAATATTAATCTGTCAGTCCTGGTATGTATTAATATTAATCTGTCAGCCCTGGTATGTATTAATATTAATCTGTCAGCCCTGGTATGTATTAATATTAATCTGTCAGTCCTGGTATGTATTAATATTAATCTGTCAGTCTTGGTATGTATTAATATTAATCTGTCAGTCCTGGTATGTATTAATATTAATCTGTCAGTCTTGGTATGTATTAATATTAATCTGTCAGTCTTGGTATGTATTAATATTAATCTGTCAGCCCTGGTATGTATTAATATTAATCTGTCAGTCCTGGTATGTATTAATATTAATCTGTCAGCCCTGGTATGTATTAATATTAATCTGTCAGTCTTGGTATGTATTAATATTAATCTGTCAGTCTTGGTATGTATTAATATTAATCTGTCAGTCCTGGTATGTATTAATATTAATCTGTCAGCCCTGTTATGTATTAATATTAATCTGCCAGCCCTGGTATGTATTAATATTAATCTGTCAGTCCTGGTATGTATTAATATTAATCTGTCAGTCTTGGTATGTATTAATATTAATCTGTCAGTCCTGGTATGTATTAATATTAATCTGTCAGTCTTGGTATGTATTAATATTAATCTGTCAGCCCTGGTATGTATTAATATTAATCTGTCAATCCTGGTATGTATTAATATTAATCTGTCAGTCCTGGTATGTATTAATATTAATCTGTCAGTCCTGGTATGTATTAATATTAATCTGTCAGTCTTGGTATGTATTAATATTAATCTGTCAGCCCTGGTATGTATTAATATTAATCTGTCAATCCTGGTATGTATTAATATTAATCTGTCAGTCTTGGTATGTATTAATATTAATCTGTCAGTCCTGGTATGTATTAATATTAATCTGTCAGTCTTGGTATGTATTAATATTAATCTGTCAGCCCTGGTATGTATTAATATTAATCTGTCAGTCCTGGTATGTATTAATATTAATCTGTCAGTCCTGGTATGTATTAATATTAATCTGTCAGTCTTGGTATGTATTAATATTAATCTGTCAGTCCTGGTATGTATTAATATTAATCTGTCAGTCCTGGTATGTATTAATATTAATCTGTCAGTCCTGGTATGTATTAATATTAATCTGTCAGTCTTGGTATGTATTAATATTAATCTGTCAGTCCTGGTATGTATTAATATTAATCTGTCAGTCTTGGTATGTATTAATATTAATCTGTCAGTCTTGGTATGTATTAATATTAATCTGTCAATCCTGGTATGTATTAATATTAATCTGTCAGTCCTGGTATGTATTAATATTAATCTGTCAGTCTTGGTATGTATTAATATTAATCTGTCAGTCTTGGTATGTATTAATATTAATCTGTCAATCCTGGTATGTATTAATATTAATCTGTCAGTCCTGGTATGTATTAATATTAATCTGTCAGTCTTGGTATGTATTAATAATAATCTGTCAGTCTTGGTATGTATTAATATTAATCTGTCAGTCCTGGTATGTATTAATATTAATCTGTCAGCCCTGGTATGTATTAATATTAATCTGTCAGCCCTGGTATGTATTAATATTAATCTGTCAGTCTTGGTATGTATTAATATTAATCTGTCAGTCCTGGTATGTATTAATATTAATCTGTCAGTCCTGGTATGTATTAATATTAATCTGTCAGTCCTGGTATGTATTAATATTAATCTGTCAGTCCTGGTATGTATTAATATTAATCTGTCAGCCCTGGTATGTATTAATATTAATCTGTCAGTCTTGGTATGTATTAATATTAATCTGTCAGTCCTGGTATGTATTAATATTAATCTGTCAGTCTTGGTATGTATTAATATTAATCTGTCAGTCTTGGTATGTATTAATGGGTAATCTGTCAGTGCTGGTATGTATTAATATTAATCTGTCAGCCCTGGTATGTATTAATATAAATCTGTCAATCCTGGTATGTAGTAATGGGTAATCTGTCAGTCCTGGTATGTATTAATGGGTAATCTGTCAGTCCTGGTATGTATTAATGGGTAATCTGTCAGTCCTGGTATGTATTAATGGGTAATCTGTCAGTGCTGGTATGTGTAGCGGAGAGCTCATTTCCCGCAGCCTATTTCCGCTGGTATCCTTGAAAATATTACAACCAAAACAATGATGTATACAGGGAAATAGGAGGAGGGGGCAATTATACACGTAATCAAAGATCCCATGATAACAGAGAGAATGGTAAGCAAGAAAGTAGAGGTAAAGACTACAATGCACGGACCATTACACATAAACCTTTCAGGCAAGAGGTAAGAAAGACACCTCCCTGGACTGACAAGGAAGGGGGGACATGACTGCGGCTAGGATAAGGAGTCTTAAAGGAAGAGCAGATGGGAGGGGGATATATGGATACATAGTTGCTAAGATGGAAGACAGTTATAAGGACAGTGAGGGGAGGGGACTTACCAGTCAGCTCTTGGAAGTGCAGGGATCCTGACTTTCAGATTTTCAGATTTGCATCTGTCTTTCTTTGCTGACCCCTTAAAAAAAAAAAAAAAAAAAATATTATAGACATTATTCTTAAAAAGTTTTATACTTACCTGTTCCTGAATTTTGAGAGTGATGGACGTTTCCCAGGAATCGTTGGTGGCCCTGTTGCAGGCTTATCGGGCTGCACATGGTGCAGGCTCGTTAGCAGAGGTGTTGGCCGGCATGGATGGCGTCCCCGGTGAAGAGGCTCGACCTGTGGAAGGTGGGCGGCGGGCCAGGCGTTCAAGGCCGCCGTCGCGACTGTCTCCCAGCCCGGTGAGAGGAGGTCGTGAAGGCCGAAGAAGCCGGCGAGCTGGAGTGGCTGGGAATGTGGAGCCGAGCCTGGTGTCGTCCCCCCGAGCGATCCGGTCCCAGGTGAGAGCTGCGGCTGCGTCCGGCAGCCATTTCCAAGATGGCGATTCGGCGGGAAGATCCAGGAGCCCTCCACCTTCTCTTCCGGCGCGGCCGGAAGTGACGTCACGACGCCGGTCGCGCACGGCCGGCGCGCCGGATATGACGACAGCAGCCGGCGACGGGCAAAACCCGGAAGTGGGTGCCCGCGCCGGAAATAGGACGCCGGGCGCCCGGAGACCACAAGCGCCGGCGGAAGAAGGCGGCAATAGGGGTGCTGTGAGCCGGACAGCAGCCCCAAGGAGATGGGAGTCCCCAGGACCGGCCGGTTCATGGGGTGCCGCGGATCAGGCGGCAGCCCCAAGATTGCAGTACTGCCAGGATGCCGGCGGTCGGGAGGCCGTGTCGGCTGCAGCCCCTCTGGGAGCTGGGAGGCTCCAGGGGGAGTCCGGTGAGGAGGAGGAGTCTGAGGAGGAGCGAGAAGGTGATGGAGGACGGCCCCTGCGCCTCCCCTCATTTGGTGAGTCAGCATGCGCAGGCGCCTGGGGTGCTGCAGGGGGTTCAGGTCAGGATAGCGAGGTGTTGCGCCTGCTGAGGATGTTAGTGGAGGGGCAAGCCAGGGGTACTGGTCTAGGGGCTCAGGGTCCCGGTAGTGCGGATAGTTTGAGGGGTCATGGGGTTGGGGTGGGTTCCTTTCTCCCAGGGTGTGAACTGGCTCCCCTAGGTTTACATGTGCCAGCGGAGGTGCAAGAGAAGATTATTCGTGGTGAGTATGTGGATCTCCTTTCTCTCGTTCCGCCAGACAAGGAGTCCGTGGACAGACCGCGACGTGGCGAACAATTGGAGGGAGAAAAGGGAAGGCTATCCCGCGTACGTTCGGTAATTGGCTGCAAGGATTTAATATCTTTGCCAGCGTACTAGTGCGCCGTTTCCCTGAGAGGGCCCCCTCTTTATTTGGTTATTTGGACTTAATTTGGGGCGCCTACAAGGTTTATGGAGGGCAATGCTGGTTCAAATACGACCAGCAATTCCGCCAGAAGATGGCGGCGTGTCCGGGTATGGGTTTTGGGGTGCAGGACGGCAGCCTGTGGCTGCTACTTATGACCCCGTGTAGACCCTCTCCCTTTTCGGGGGCGGCCGGCGTCCCCACGGGTACGTCGGCAGGTCAGAGGAAGGGAGTCTGTTGGCTCTTCAACGAGAGCCACTGTAAGTGGTTTAGCTCCTGCAGATTCCGGCACGAGTGTGCCCACTGTGGGGGAGCCCACCCGGCTCTCCGTTGTTTCAAGAAGGGCAGACCATCTGCCTCCAAGGGCTCTGGTAGGGACGACGTTCCTCGCAGAGAGGACTCCAGTGAGCGTGGAAAAGATGCGTCCATGGCTCGTCCAGTATCCTAAGAGGGACGTTGCTAGCCTCTTGTTCGACGGTTTCACAACGGGTTTCTGGATTCCCTTTGTGCTGTCGGACGAGGGCCAGTTCGCAGACAATCTTCGGTCCACGCGGGGAAAAGAGGTTTTGTTACAAGAAAAGTTGGAGGCGGAGATTCAACGGGGCCGCATGGCCGGCCCCTTTGATTCCCCCCCATTCCACAACCTGAGGGTGTCTCCGCTGGGTCTGGTACCCAAAAAGGATCCGGGAGTTTTTCGATTGATTCACCATCTCTCGTACCCTTCGGGGTCGTCGGTCAATGATGACATTGACAGGGATGCGTGCAGGGTACGTTACGCGTCCTTCGACTCGGCATTGCTCCTCCTGCGGCGGGCCGGTCGTGGGGCGTTATTAGCAAAATCGGACATTGAATCGGCCTTTCGTTTGTTGCCGGTTCATCCGGATTGCTTTCACTTGTTGGGGTGTTTCGCTAACGGTTGCTTCTATTATGATATGTGTATGCCCATGGGCTGCGCTATCTCTTGTTATCATTTCGAACTGTTTTCTTCTTTTTTGGAGTGGGTCACGTCCAGAGTTGCGGGTTTGTGTTCGTTGACACATTACCTGGATGATTTTTTGTTTGTTGGTCCGTCGGGTTCCCAGGATTGTACAGCGTTGCTTCAGGCATTCCGGCGGGTGGCGGCTGAGTTCGGGGTTCCTGTGTCCGAACAAAAAACGGTTGGCCCGGTGTTGGTCCTTTCATTCTTGGGTATCGAAATCGATACCGAGAGAATGGTTTTCCGGCTTCCGGAAGAGAAGTTGGAGGGGTTGCTGCGGTTGGTGGACTTAGTCAAAGGTTCCAAGAAGGTTCAGTTGCGTCAGATGCAGGGCCTGTTGGGGCACTTGGTTTTTGCATGTCGGGTGTTACCGATGGGTCGGGCATTTTGTCGTAGATTGTCCTTGTCCACGGTGGGGGTGAAGGAACCTTTCCATTACATTCGGATCACGAGGCGCCTTCGGGCGGATCTGGCAGTGTGGAGCTCCTTCCTCAGACGTTACAACGGGCACTCTTGCTGGTTGAGGGAGGCCACCACCAATGCTGCCTTGGATCTGTTTACCGATGCCTCGGGGTCAGTTGGTTTTGGAGCGTATTTTCGGGGTCAGTGGTGCGCGGGGGAGTGGCCGGAGGAATGGCAGTCTTCCCCATTTCGAAGGAATTTGACCTTTTTGGAACTGTTTCCGATAGTGGTCGCCCTGGAACTGTGGGGTGAGGAGCTGAGAAACCACACGGTGGTCTTTCACACGGACAACATGAGTGTGGTCCATGTGATTGCCCGATCGTCCTCCTCGTCCCCACCAGTGTTGGCTCTTCTCCGTCACCTCGTGCTCCTTAGTCTTCAGTTTAATGTTTGGGTGCGGGCGCAACATGTCCCGGGTGTGCAAAATGTGGTGGCTGATGCATTGTCTCGCTTGCAGTGGGAACGGTTTCGCGAGGCAGCGCCGGAGGCGCGGCGGACCGGTCTGCAGTGTCCGGACTCCTTATGGAAGCTCGATTTCGAGGCCTGATGGGCTTGGTATCGGACTCCTTGGCGGAGGCTTCCTGGAAGGCATACCGGGCAGTGTGGAAACAGTGGCTGTCGGCAGCACGGGACGGGGATGTATCCACGGAAATGGGACGTACGGAGGCGACTCTTGTGTTGCTGGATGACTTGGTCAGGAGAGGTAGGTCTTGCGCAGTAGCGGAGAAGGCGCTGGCTGCCCTGTCTTTCTTGTTTCGATTTATGGGCTGGCGGGATGTTACTAAGGAATTTGGGATCCAGAGGGTGGTGAAGGGGTGGCGACTGCGGCGTCGCCCGGATCGTCGTCGTCCGATTTCGGTGGAAATGTTGCGGCGGATTCTGTTAGTCTTGCCGCGGGTCTGTGGCTCGGATTATGTATCGAAGTTGTTTCGCGTAGCCTTCTCGGTCTGCTTTTTTGGAGCCTTTCGCATCGGCGAGTTGGTAGCCCCGAGCAAGGGGAAGGCCTCGCCTTTGGCATTGTCGGATGTGCGGTGGTCTACTTCCTCCGTTGACATTTTTGTGCGGCGCTCTAAGACGGACCAGGCGGCCCGGGGTGCCTGGGTTCGTTTAGGGGCCACGAGGGATGTCGTCTGTCCTGTCGGGGCTTTTCACGATTTTCTGGAGGTGCGCCCGGAGCGGGGAGGCCCTTTGTTGGCTCACGCGGATGGGTCTCCCCTAACACGCTATCAGTTCTCGGCAATGCTGAAGAGAGCATTGGCCGCGGGTGGTATGGAAAGTCAAGGGTTTTCGGCCCATTCCTTTCGGATTGGGGCGGCTACCCAGGCAAGTGTTTTGGGTTACTCGGCTGCGGGCATTAAACGCATTGGAAGATGGGAGTCGGGGCGTTTTCAGTCTTATGTCCGACCTCATATGCTGTAACCCTCTTCTCGTTGTAGGTGGGCGGCCCCGGTACGTGTGGATACTAGGGCATTCCTACGTGTACTGGGCAGCTAGGCGAGCTGAAGACCGGGCCTATGGACGAAATTTGGGGTTCTCAGTGGACTTGGCCCGAGTCAGGTGGAAGGGCATTAGGGGCCTCCGATGGCAGCAAGTATATCCTGAGTTCGTGGAGCTCCGTAAGTTTGTGTCAGGGCCGGTGGTGGTGGTGGTCCATGCGGGCGGGAACGACTTGGGGGTTTCCAGGACTGTGGACCTTCTCCACGCGATTCGGCACGACTTGGCGAGGTGCATGGCGCTGTTTCCGGACATGACCTTGGTTTGGTCGGAGGTGGTTTCCAGGCCGTGCTGGCGCGCGCTGCCGCACTCGCGCGGTTTGGAGAAGAGCCGGCGCAAGCTGAACATTGCAGTGGGGAAATTTGTCCGGCGGCTAGGTGGGGTGGTCGTTCGACACGTGGAGCTGGAAGGGGAGAACCAGAACTTAATGAGGAGGGATGGGGTCCACTTAAATGAGATAGGTTTGGACATCCTGAACACGGGTTTGCAGAGTGGGATTGAGGCTGCGCTGTCGGCGGGGGGCGCGATGACGGCAGGAGGCGTGAGGGGAAGTCGTCATCGCGGTGGCGGGAGTCCTGGCCAGCGCAGGCAGAAGTGATGGAGTTGCCGAGGAGGCTTGGGGAGTCGCAGCCTGTTGGGAGCTGATGGCGGAGGCAGGCTGCTCATGGACTCATGGTTTGTGGGGATAGACCTGTCTGTTGGGCAATCACCCCAACAGCTGACAGTATTTATGTTGCTGGCATGGAAAATTAATAAAGCTGTGGCCGATGCCCTTACCCAACTTTATACGGTCTCTGTGTGTCATTGGGAAAGGGGGGCACCGGGTGGGTGGTACAGTCATCTAGACAGCAGTCAAGACACCTCCCTGGACTGACAAGGAAGGGGGGACATGACTGCGGCTAGGATAAGGAGTCTTAAAGGAAGAGCAGATGGGAGGGGGATATATGGATACATAGTTGCTAAGATGGAAGACAGTTATAAGGACAGTGAGGGGAGGGGACTTACCAGTCAGCTCTTGGAAGTGCAGGGATCCTGACTTTCCCGCCCTCCCGCCCTTAGGACATTTGGTTATTGAAGGAATGTGGGTTTTGTTTCTGGTGCTTGTTGTTGGTTGTCTTTTCTTGTTTTGTCACAGCATGCGGGAGTCCTGGCCAGCGCAGGCAGAAGTGATGGAGTTGCCGAGGAGGCTTGGGGAGTCGCAGCCTGTTGGGAGCTGATGGCGGAGGCAGGCTGCTCATGGACTCATGGTTTGTGGGGATAGACCTGTCTGTTGGGCAATCACCCCAACAGCTGACAGTATTTATGTTGCTGGCATGGAAAATTAATAAAGCTGTGGCCGATGCCCTTACCCAACTTTATACGGTCTCTGTGTGTCATTGGGAAAGGGGGGCACCGGGTGGGTGGTACAGTCATCTAGACAGCAGTCAAGGAAGAGGGTATTAGGAGCTACAGCCAGGTAGTAGCGAGCCCACCGAGAAATCCTCAGAATAGAATTCTCCCAGGGAGGAAACAGGAGCTCTGTATGGAGAGACGCAAGCCGTCTGTAGATAGGGATCATGGCATTAAAACCTACAATCGTTTCCAGATATTAGAACACAGCCACACCTCCCCTAGACCTCCCCCTTTTCACAAGAGCCCAGCCCAACCCAGACACAAACAACTCCAGGAATCACGGGATTGGGATTCACCGGGCAAAAGGAGAAGATCATGGGAAGAGGGAGAACTAGAAGACGAAAAAAACTACAACAGAGAGAAACGAGGACGGATGTAGAGAGTAATGGCATATTTAATCTTTCGGATAAGGAATTGGACCAAGATGAACTTAAGATTTTGAATAAAGGATTAAAATTCGCCCCAACTGCAGATTTCAAACCGTTTGAATTCTTTATAGATCTCAACCACTTTACCAGGCAACTATGCTTAAAAAAGTTCTTCCACAATAAAGATTCGGTAGAACCTAACAACATTTCCCCGTATATCCATAGCAATCTTAGAGACAAATCTAAATTCTTCCCAAGAAATATGATCTCAAGTGAGATCAAGACTTTCGAAACTATGGTCATGAAAGAGGTCAAAAAAATCAAACATACAAATAAATACCAAAAAAATCTTACAAATGTAGAGACAAAAACCCTAAAGAAGCTACAAAAGAACGAAAATATAATCATAAAACCGGCGGATAAAGGGGGAGGAGTGGTAGTCCTATCCAAAGAGAAATATGTGGGAGAAGCGGAAAGACTCTTATCAGACACAAATACATATAAAAAATTAGCATCCAACCCTAGTCAGGAAATCTCAACTAAGTTTAAAGGTTTTATCAATGAAGGTTTGGACAGTAAAATTTTAACAGATACAGAAGCTAAATATTTGCACATCACACATCCTCAAATCCCAGTGTTTTATTGTTTACCGAAGATGCATAAACATTTAATCAATCCCCCAGGGAGACCTATAATTTCTGGGGTTGAAAGCATCTCATCAAGGGTGTCGGAATATATAGACGTCCTATTGCAACCGGTAGTAATTAAGAACCAAACGTATTTAAAAGACACGATACATATCTTGCAGATTTTAGATAACATCAAATGGGAAGACAACTATATATTGGTCACTTGCGATGTCAGTTCCCTTTACAGTATAATCCCACACACAAAGGGAATAGAAGCAGTGCAATATTTTTTAGGAGAATCTAATTTTAAACAAGAGCAGATAAATTTTATTAAAGAAGGTATTTTTTTAATCTTGACCAATAACTTTTTCTGGTTTAAAGATAGTTTTTATCTGCAAATCAATGGAACGGCGATGGGGACCAAGTTCGCACCTAGTTACGCAAACCTTTTTATGGCGTATTGGGAAGAGGTGTTTATTTTACATAGCGAGTTTTTTGCGAACTTGGTCACCTATCGCCGTTACATAGATGACATATTTTTTATCTGGAAAGGAGATGATCTGAGTTTGACTAATTTTTTAAGCTTTCTAAATTGTAATGACTGGGGGATCAGTCTTACTTCCACTATAAGTAAAAAAGAAATTAATTTTTTAGATCTCACTGTTTTTATAGAGGAAGGAAACATTTTTACGAAAAATCATTTTAAGGAAGTAGACTGCAATGGATATATTGACCTTACCAGTTGTCATCATCCCCCGTGGCTTACTAATGCACCTAAGAGTCAGTTCATGAGGTTGAAAAGAAATTGCACAAAAGATGATGATTTTTTAGGACAAACTCAGATAATTAAGAAACAATTTTTAGAAAAAGGGTACAAAGAGGAAGATCTCCAAAAAAGTATAGAGGGAATAAAAAGATTAGAACGAAAAGACTTACTAACCTATAAAAAGAAAGAAACAAGGATAGAAGACAAAAAATTTAGTATTCCCTTTATCTGCAATTTCTCCGCCAACAATAAGAGAGTGCGGTCTGCCATTAATAAATATTGGCACCTACTGCAAGACGACCCCATTCTCAAAGAAATATTACCAGAGAAACCTAAGATTGTTCATAGAGGATGCAAAAATATTAAGAATTTTTTAGTAAACAGTAATTTAAAGCAACAGCAAAATGGAAATGGTAATTTTTTAACGAAAAGTAAAGGCTTTTTTGGGTGCGGTACGTGCCTTGCATGTAGGGAAACAACAAATAAAAAAAGACACATAAAAAATATAAATGAAATCTCTAATAAAGAGTTTGCAATAAGAGATCAACTAACATGTTTTTCCAAGAAAGACACCTCCCTGGACTGACAAGGAAGGGGGGACATGACTGCGGCTAGGATAAGGAGTCTTAAAGGAAGAGCAGATGGGAGGGGGATATATGGATACATAGTTGCTAAGATGGAAGACAGTTATAAGGACAGTGAGGGGAGGGGACTTACCAGTCAGCTCTTGGAAGTGCAGGGATCCTGACTTTCAGATTTTCAGATTTGCATCTGTCTTTCTTTGCTGACCCCTTAAAAAAAAAAAAAAAAAAAATATTATAGACATTATTCTTAAAAAGTTTTATACTTACCTGTTCCTGAATTTTGAGAGTGATGGACGTTTCCCAGGAATCGTTGGTGGCCCTGTTGCAGGCTTATCGGGCTGCACATGGTGCAGGCTCGTTAGCAGAGGTGTTGGCCGGCATGGATGGCGTCCCCGGTGAAGAGGCTCGACCTGTGGAAGGTGGGCGGCGGGCCAGGCGTTCAAGGCCGCCGTCGCGACTGTCTCCCAGCCCGGTGAGAGGAGGTCGTGAAGGCCGAAGAAGCCGGCGAGCTGGAGTGGCTGGGAATGTGGAGCCGAGCCTGGTGTCGTCCCCCCGAGCGATCCGGTCCCAGGTGAGAGCTGCGGCTGCGTCCGGCAGCCATTTCCAAGATGGCGATTCGGCGGGAAGATCCAGGAGCCCTCCACCTTCTCTTCCGGCGCGGCCGGAAGTGACGTCACGACGCCGGTCGCGCACGGCCGGCGCGCCGGATATGACGACAGCAGCCGGCGACGGGCAAAACCCGGAAGTGGGTGCCCGCGCCGGAAATAGGACGCCGGGCGCCCGGAGACCACAAGCGCCGGCGGAAGAAGGCGGCAATAGGGGTGCTGTGAGCCGGACAGCAGCCCCAAGGAGATGGGAGTCCCCAGGACCGGCCGGTTCATGGGGTGCCGCGGATCAGGCGGCAGCCCCAAGATTGCAGTACTGCCAGGATGCCGGCGGTCGGGAGGCCGTGTCGGCTGCAGCCCCTCTGGGAGCTGGGAGGCTCCAGGGGGAGTCCGGTGAGGAGGAGGAGTCTGAGGAGGAGCGAGAAGGTGAAGGAGGACGCCCCCTGCGCCTCCCCTCATTTGGTGAGTCAGCATGCGCAGGCGCCTGGGGTGCTGCAGGGAGTTCAGGTCAGGATAGCGAGGTGTTGCGCCTGCTGAGGATGTTAGTGGAGGGGCAAGCCAGGGGTACTGGGCTAGGGGCTCAGGGTCCCGGTAGTGCGGATAGTTTGAGGGGTCATGGGGTTGGGGTGGGTTCCTTTCTCCCAGGGTGTGAACTGGCTCCCCTAGGTTTACATGTGCCAGCGGAGGTGCAAGAGAAGATTATTCGTGGTGAGTATGTGGATCTCCTTTCTCTCGTTCCGCCAGACAAGGAGTCCGTGGACAGACCGCGACGTGGCGAACAATTGGAGGGAGAAAAGGGTAAGGCTATCCCGCGTACGTTCGGTAATTGGCTGCAAGGATTTAATATCTTTGCCAGCGTACTAGTGCGCCGTTTCCCTGAGAGGGCCCCCTCTTTATTTGGTTATTTGGACTTAATTTGGGGCGCCTACAAGGTTTATGGAGGGCAATGCTGGTTCAAATACGACCAGCAATTCCGCCAGAAGATGGCGGCGTGTCCGGGTATGGGTTTTGGGGTGCAGGACGGCAGCCTGTGGCTGCTACTTATGACCCCGTGTAGACCCTCTCCCTTTTCGGGGGCGGCCGGCGTCCCCACGGGTACGTCGGCAGGTCAGAGGAAGGGAGTCTGTTGGCTCTTCAACGAGAGCCACTGTAAGTGGTTTAGCTCCTGCAGATTCCGGCACGAGTGTGCCCACTGTGGGGGAGCCCACCCGGCTCTCCGTTGTTTCAAGAAGGGCAGACCATCTGCCTCCAAGGGCTCTGGTAGGGACGACGTTCCTCGCAGAGAGGACTCCAGTGAGCGTGGAAAAGATGCGTCCATGGCTCGTCCAGTATCCTAAGAGGGACGTTGCTAGCCTCTTGTTCGACGGTTTCACAACGGGTTTCTGGATTCCCTTTGTGCTGTCGGACGAGGGCCAGTTCGCGGACAATCTTCGGTCCACGCGGGGAAAAGAGGTTTTGTTACAAGAAAAGTTGGAGGCGGAGATTCAACGGGGCCGCATGGCCGGCCCCTTTGATTCCCCCCCATTCCACAACCTGAGGGTGTCTCCGCTGGGTCTGGTACCCAAAAAGGATCCGGGAGTTTTTCGATTGATTCACCATCTCTCGTACCCTTCGGGGTCGTCGGTCAATGATGACATTGACAGGGATGCGTGCAGGGTACGTTATGCGTCCTTCGACTCGGCATTGCTCCTCCTGCGGCGGGCCGGTCGTGGGGCGTTATTAGCAAAATCGGACATTGAATCGGCCTTTCGTTTGTTGCCGGTTCATCCGGATTGCTTTCACTTGTTGGGGTGTTTCGCTAACGGTTGCTTCTATTATGATAGGTGTATGCCCATGGGCTGCGCTATCTCTTGTTATCATTTCGAACTGTTTTCTTCTTTTTTGGAGTGGGTCACGTCCAGAGTTGCGGGTTTGTGTTCGTTGACACATTACCTGGATGATTTTTTGTTTGTTGGTCCGTCGGGTTCCCAGGATTGTACAGCGTTGCTTCAGGCATTCCGGCGGGTGGCGGCTGAGTTCGGGGTTCCTGTGTCCGAACAAAAAACGGTTGGCCCGGTGTTGGTCCTTTCATTCTTGGGTATCGAAATCGATACCGAGAGAATGGTTTTCCGGCTTCCGGAAGAGAAGTTGGAGGGGTTGCTGCGGTTGGTGGACTTAGTCAAAGGTTCCAAGAAGGTGCAGTTGCGTCAGATGCAGGGCCTGTTGGGGCACTTGGTTTTTGCATGTCGGGTGTTACCGATGGGTCGGGCATTTTGTCGTAGATTGTCCTTGTCCACGGTGGGGGTGAAGGAACCTTTCCATTACATTCGGATCACGAGGCGCCTTCGGGCGGATCTGGCAGTGTGGAGCTCCTTCCTCAGACGTTACAACGGGCACTCTTGCTGGTTGAGGGAGGCCACCACCAATGCTGCCTTGGATCTGTTTACCGATGCCTCGGGGTCAGTTGGTTTTGGAGCGTATTTTCGGGGTCAGTGGTGCGCGGGGGAGTGGCCGGAGGAATGGCAGTCTTCCCCATTTCGAAGGAATTTGACCTTTTTGGAACTGTTTCCGATAGTGGTCGCCCTGGAACTGTGGGGTGAGGAGCTGAGAAATCACACGGTGGTCTTTCACACGGACAACATGAGTGTGGTCCATGTGATTGCCCGATCGTCCTCCTCGTCCCCTCCAGTGTTGGCTCTTCTCCGTCACCTCGTGCTCCTTAGTCTTCAGTTTAATGTTTGGGTGCGGGCGCAACATGTCCCGGGTGTGCAAAATGTGGTGGCTGATGCATTGTCTCGCTTGCAGTGGGAACGGTTTCGCGAGGCAGCGCCGGAGGCGCGGCGGACCGGTCTGCAGTGTCCGGACTCCTTATGGAAGCTCGATTTCGAGGCCTGATGGGTTTGGTATCGGACTCCTTGGCGGAGGCTTCCTGGAAGGCATACCGGGCAGTGTGGAAACAGTGGCTGTCGGCAGCACGGGACGGGGATGTATCCACGGAAATGGGACGTACGGAGGCGACTCTTGTGTTGCTGGATGACTTGGTCAGGAGAGGTAGGTCTTGCGCAGTAGCGGAGAAGGCGCTGGCTGCCCTGTCTTTCTTGTTTCGATTTATGGGCTGGCGGGATGTTACTAAGGAATTTGGGATCCAGAGGGTGGTGAAGGGGTGGCGACTGCGGCGTCGCCCGGATCGTCGTCGGCCGATTTCGGTGGAAATGTTGCGGCGGATTCTTTTAGTCTTGCCGCGGGTCTGTGGCTCGGATTATGTATCGAAGTTGTTTCGCGTAGCCTTCTCGGTCTGCTTTTTTGGAGCCTTTCGCATCGGCGAGTTGGTAGCCCCGAGCAAGGGGAAGGCCTCGCCTTTGGCATTGTCGGATGTGCGGTGGTCTACTTCCTCCGTTGACATTTTTGTGCGGCGCTCTAAGACGGACCAGGCGGCCCGGGGTGCCTGGGTTCGTTTAGGGGCCACGAGGGATGTCGTCTGTCCTGTCGGGGCTTTTCACGATTTTCTGGAGGTGCGCCCGGAGCGGGGAGGCCCTTTGTTGGCTCACGCGGATGGGTCTCCCCTAACACGCTATCAGTTCTCGGCTATGCTGAAGAGAGCATTGGCCGCGGGTGGTATGAAAAGTCAAGGGTTTTCGGCCCATTCCTTTCGGATTGGGGCGGCTACCCAGGCAAGTGTTTTGGGTTACTCGGCTGCGGGCATTAAACGCATTGGAAGATGGGAGTCGGGGCGTTTTAAGTCTTATGTCCGACCTCATATGCTGTAACCCTCTTCTCGTTGTAGGTGGGCGGCCCCGGTACGTGTGGATACTAGGGCATTCCTACGTGTACTGGGCAGCTAGGCGAGCTGAAGACCGGGCCTATGGACGAAATTTGGGGTTCTCAGTGGACTTGGCCCGAGTCAGGTGGAAGGGCATTAGGGGCCTCCGATGGCAGCAAGTATATCCTGAGTTCGTGGAGCTCCGTAAGTTTGTGTCAGGGCCGGTGGTGGTGGTGGTCCATGCGGGCGGGAACGACTTGGGGGTTTCCAGGACTGTGGACCTTCTCCACGCGATTCGGCACGACTTGGCGAGGTGCATGGCGCTGTTTCCGGACATGACCTTGGTTTGGTCGGAGGTGGTTTCCAGGCCGTGCTGGCGCGCGCTGCCGCACTCGCGCGGTTTGGAGAAGAGCCGGCGCAAGCTGAACATTGCAGTGGGGAAATTTGTCCGGCGGCTAGGTGGGGTGGTCGTTCGACACGTGGAGCTGGAAGGGGAGAACCAGAACTTAATGAGGAGGGATGGGGTCCACTTAAATGAGATAGGTTTGGACATCCTGAACACGGGTTTGCAGAGTGGGATTGAGGCTGCGCTGTCGGCGGGGGGCGCGATGACGGCAGGAGGCGTGAGGGGAAGTCGTCATCGCGGTGGCGGGAGTCCTGGCCAGCGCAGGCAGAAGTGATGGAGTTGCCGAGGAGGCTTGGGGAGTCGCAGCCTGTTGGGAGCTGATGGCGGAGGCAGGCTGCTCATGGACTCATGGTTTGTGGGGATAGACCTGTCTGTTGGGCAATCACCCCAACAGCTGACAGTATTTATGTTGCTGGCATGGAAAATTAATAAAGCTGTGGCCGATGCCCTTACCCAACTTTATACGGTCTCTGTGTGTCATTGGGAAAGGGGGGCACCGGGTGGGTGGTACAGTCATCTAGACAGCAGTCAAGACACCTCCCTGGACTGACAAGGAAGGGGGGACATGACTGCGGCTAGGATAAGGAGTCTTAAAGGAAGAGCAGATGGGAGGGGGATATATGGATACATAGTTGCTAAGATGGAAGACAGTTATAAGGACAGTGAGGGGAGGGGACTTACCAGTCAGCTCTTGGAAGTGCAGGGATCCTGACTTTCCCGCCCTCCCGCCCTTAGGACATTTGGTTATTGAAGGAATGTGGGTTTTGTTTCTGGTGCTTGTTGTTGGTTGTCTTTTCTTGTTTTGTCACAGCATGCGGGAGTCCTGGCCAGCGCAGGCAGAAGTGATGGAGTTGCCGAGGAGGCTTGGGGAGTCGCAGCCTGTTGGGAGCTGATGGCGGAGGCAGGCTGCTCATGGACTCATGGTTTGTGGGGATAGACCTGTCTGTTGGGCAATCACCCCAACAGCTGACAGTATTTATGTTGCTGGCATGGAAAATTAATAAAGCTGTGGCCGATGCCCTTACCCAACTTTATACGGTCTCTGTGTGTCATTGGGAAAGGGGGGCACCGGGTGGGTGGTACAGTCATCTAGACAGCAGTCATGTTATTTACTTATTAATTTGTCCTTGCAACAAAATGTATATAGGGAGGACCATTAGATGTCTCCATATCAGAATTTCTGAGCATGTGAGAAATATCAAGAAAGGGGTCGAAACACATAGTGTCTCTCAACACTTTAAGCACTGTCACTATCAAAATCCACAGGGTCTTAAGTTTTGTGCTTTTAAACTGGTTAAAAATAACTGGAGGGGTGGAGATTTCATAAAAAAAATTGGCATTGAAGAAATGACTTTTATTTTTAATTTTAATACTATGGCTCCACATGGATTAAATTCAGATTTCGAATTATGCCATTTCTTGCCTTAAAATTTTCCCCATCTATTGAAAGTCTTCCTTTCCTCTTGATTTCATACCTCCTTAAGATGTTCAATACTGTCACCCCGTTTCCCATTAAGAGGAAGCTATTTTTTAGCCCTTTGAGAAAGTGTTTTAAGGCTTCTCCACCCCTCTGAATCTCTTTTTATCCTATTTTTATGTATATTTCCTTTTTTACATATTTTTAGATGTCTTTCTCCTTCACCTTTATGTATAATTGTAAGAGCACATTATTAGTGTTTATACTCGGACAATATAGATATTTTGAGTATGTAATATCCCCAATTGTGATAATCTGATGTTTATTTTTTCTACTTTTTCATTCTGTTTTATTCCTTTTATCTGGGTCTATTGAGACCCAATGGACATTATTTTCAAGGACTCTCTGCCGACAAATTTGCAATCCGGATGTGGAACGCAGGTATTGCGTTCCACGAAGGGGAAGTAAGTGAGACAGCCGATACTGAGGATCGTTGGCAGTGGAACGCATATGTTGCGTTCCACGAATAACAAGGAAAGAAAACAGACGGACCACATGATCAACGCACGCACGTCAGCGTGTACGTGCGTTCCAGCCTATCACTTGTGCGTTCCACACAGCCCATTTCCGGTTCGGCAGATGCCGGCAATTCTGCAATTAAGGAGTATATAAAAGAACTAGAAAGCACAGCAACCATCATACCAACTGAGGAAGCCAGTTACTGGCGAAACGCGTTTTGGACTTATTTTACATGAATTATTATATCGATTTTTATTCTTTTATCTTTTATTGATTATTCAAATAAATTTTTGTTTATACCTTCAATTGGAGTTTCTCCCTTTGCATCCCTGCTTACTGAGCTAACGAGGAGGAGATCGAGAGGAGACAAGAAGAGGGTGTTGGATCTACCTTAGAAGGTCCAGAGGCGCTAACCATTTGAGCCAAGTGTATTATTGGCTCTATGTTTGTGAGTTACCCAGTTATTATTCATTTCTATTTATTTCTGTAAATATCATCTGCACTTAGATTTGCTTGTTTGTAATTTACAGATCATTGCAATTTTACTTTGTCCACCGTTAACATATTACTGTTTATTAAGGTAAACCTTAAGCTCCACTTATTTCTGTTTTACTTGCATGTATTAATATTAATCTATCAGTCTTGGTATGTATTAATATTAATCTGTCAGTCTTGGTATGTATTAATATTAATCTGTCAGTCCTGGTATGTATTAATATTAATCTGTCAGTCCTGGTATGTATTAATATTAATCTGTCAGTCCTGGTATGTATTAATATTAATCTGTCAGTCTTGGTATGTATTAATATTAATCTGTCAGTCCTGGTTTGTATTAATATTAATCTGTCAGTCCTGGTATGTATTAATATTAATCTGTCAGTCTTGGTATGTATTAATATTAATCTGTCAGTCTTGGTATGTATTAATATTAATCTGTCAATCCTGGTATGTATTAATATTAATCTGTCAGTCTTGGTATGTATTAATATTAATCTGTCAGTCTTGGTATGTATTAATGGGTAATCTGTCAGTGCTGGTATGTATTAATATTAATCTGTCAGCCCTGGTATGTATTAATATAAATCTGTCAATCCTGGTATGTAGTAATGGGTAATCTGTCAGTCCTGGTATGTATTAATGGGTAATCTGTCAGTCCTGGTATGTATTAATGGGTAATCTGTCAGTGCTGGTATGTGTAGCGGAGAGCTGATTTCCCGCAGCCTATTTCCGCTGGTATCCTTGAATGGCTCAGGAACAAGTAGTAAATCCAATAGGGTAACAAGCACAATCAGCAAGGCAATCCAGTAATATCCCATCACCTTTCCCAATCACTGGACGACACACAGTATCAGGAGCAGAACTGACCTTTAATCCTGCTTTTATGCGGTTCTCCCCTGCAAGGGAGACACCCACAATAATTACTACAGTAACCAATCACATAGACGTTTCCTCCCCTCAGCTTAAACAGTTAACATAATTAAAATGTACACATTTTTCCCCAATTCTTGGATGTACCCCAAATATGATTGGTACACCCCTAAATGTGGTATCCCCTGGTAGCCCTAATCTGGGTGAGCAACATATTCAAAAATCACCCACATCGGATCAGGGGTTCGGGAGTTATGGGGAAGCAAAGATATGAACCAACCGCACAGGCAAAGTAGCCGAAAACAGTTCCATGAGTTTTGGCCTTACGGCCGGTCTCTGTTCGTGCATAAAAAGACCCGAAAGTATATGCCATCCAGGGGTGAGCTGGCATTCGGATGAATCCCCTGGTTCGTGGGATTCATCCTACCGAACAGCGGGCCGTTCGGGAGTTGCAATCTGTACTTTCTGCAGCCCTGGAGGTCTTAGCAGTGTTCGGGTAGTCGAGTGTCCGATTTGAGTTCCAGACACTCGACGACCAAACACCGCTGTTCGTGTGTTAAGATGGCCTCAGCCACATGTTCGGCTGATGAAATGGCGGCCACCCAGGGATTACTGCAAAGCGTTCGTGATTTTTAACCAGGGGAATGTAATGGACGAACAGGGAGGTTAATTACAGCAACACTTCACATCAGGGTGGTCCGGTTGTTCGGTACTTTGGTTCGGATGGTGAATGCAGCAGTTCAATGCAGATTTGTATGTCTTTTTACCGAACAACCGGACGAATACTATTAAGGTAACATATATTCACAGTTAAGTCTTTATCATAAGTCCATACTAAAACCTTTTTATGTTCAAATAAAAAATTATGAAGGAAATGTGTTGGACAGCCAGAGGGGTTCTCCTACACTGCTCCCTCTTGCCCACAAGCCAGCATACACAGTCTGATCCAGCACGGATCGGCTTGGGGATGTCCGGGGATGCTCACGCATCATTTTTCCAAGTCAGTCTGTCTAGACAACCTGTCAGCGTTTCCATTTTGTTTTCCCGGTCGGTACTGGATATTAAAGTCAAAGGGCTGCAGCGCCAAACTCCAGCGCAGCAGCCGGGCATTGTCCCCTGCCACCCGTTTTAACCATACCAACGGGTTGTGATCTGTGAGCAACGAAAACGGCTGTCCATACAAATAGGGTTGTAATTTCTTCAGGGCCCACACCACGGCCAGGCATTCTTTCTCGATGGCAGTGTAGCTCACTTCTCTCGGTAACAACTTTCTACTGATGTACGCTACTGGATGTTCTCTGCCATCGGCCCCGACTTGGCTCAGTACTGCCCCCAATCCAAACATTGAAGCGTCTGTGTGAACAAGAAAGCGTTTAGTTGGATCAGGGGCTGCCAAGACAGGAGACAATCTCCCGGGGTAACCCTACCCGGTTGAAAATCCGCATGAGGGCCTCAGCCACCGTTTCTGCGTGTATGTTAGTCAGTGCCACCGCCTCTGGATATCTGGTAGCATAGTCCACTATGGTTAATATATATTTCTTGCCAGAGGGGCTAGCCTTCTTTAAGGGGCCTACTATGTCCACCGCTATCCGGCTGAACGGTTCCTCCACTATGGGTAAAGGATGTAACTTGGCTTTTTTTGCGATCGCCCCTTTTACCTACCCTCTGGCAGGTGTCGCAGGAACTGCAGTACCTCCTGACCTCCTGACTAATTCCTGGCCAGATAAAACTCTGGGTCAATCGATACCGGGTGTGACTGACCCCCAGATGTCCGGATAGCGGAATATCATGCGCTATCCGGAGTAACTCTGGTCTGTACCGCTGCGGTACCACTAACTGGCGGCTGACGACCAGGTGTGACCCGTCTATCCTTTTCTCTGTTTCCCTGTACATAAGCTTGTCCTCCCATATAAATACACCTGCAATGTGGGGTCGGTGGCTACCTTTGCTTCAAATTCACTAGGGGTCGCCCAGGGGACACACCTGGACCTCCGGGTGTGAGTTGTAGTCCTGGGTGCGGGCCTGCTGGCGTGTGACAACGGGGTGAGCCTCTGCAGTAGCGGGTGCCTGAGGTTCATTCGCTGAGGTTAGTTTTCCTAAGTCATTCCCCAACAAAACTTCAGCAGGTAGTTGAGGCATCAACCCCACCTCCACATTCCCGTGCCCTTCTCCCTAATTCAAATGCACTCGAGCTGTGGGCAACCGGTATACTGCTACCCTTACGGCTACAGTTCTGCTGGTTCTTGCTTCATTGGGAACCAGGTGGCTTTTTACCAAAGTGATGGTGGCACCAGAGTCGCGAAGTCCTTTCCCTCCAGATAGACTGTCTGCCGGTGATGTTGGCGGCTGTCTGCGTTGGCCTGAAGGGGATCAGCCTCATGCAGCACTTCCCACTGTTCAACTGTAGTGGCTGGTACTGCGGCGTCATAGGGTACGGTGATCTCTGCCTGGTAACAATGAGCTGCTGCTCTGGGTGGTGGTGGTGGACCCGGCTGGATCCAGGTTGTTCAATCCCGAAGTTGTGGAAGTCTGTTTTGTAGTGTCCCCAACGCTGACACGGATGACACTGAATGGTGTTAGGCTGTCTGAACCGCTGTTGTGACGTTGTAGGTGGCGGAAGCTGTCGCGGTGGGGCCATTGGCCCTCCGGGCTGCATCGGTGAGGGTTGTAGGGTTGCGATCCCTCACCCACTCCTGTATTTCTGTTGCCAGCCCGTCGTAGAACTGTTCCAAAAGCACCATCTGTAGTAAATACTCCATGGATTGTGCTTTATTGGCCTGTATCCAATCCAGGGCCGCTCGTTGTAGTCGACAGGCCCACTCAGCATGAGAGTCTTTCCCAGTCTTTTTAAGCTCCCGGAACCGCCTCCGGTATGCTTCTGGTGTCATGGCATATTTGGGCAGTATGATTTCCTTAACCCGGTTGTAATCCTTTAATTCCTTGTCTGGTACTGTGCGGTACGCCTCTGCCGCTCTCCCCGTTAGCCGACCTGCTAAAATGGGGACCCAATCCTCGGTATTTATCTTATGTAGGTTACACAGTCTCTCAAAGTCCTCGAGGAATGCATCAATATCTTCCTCTGCTTCCACATAGGTTTTAAATGCCTGATACGGCATGCTCTACTGTACCATGGGCACCGCCTGGGTCCTCTCTGGAGTTTGCTGGACCCTTCGTCTTAGCACAAACTCCTGCACTTCCGTCATGGTTCTGGAGATAATATCCGCTGGTGGGTTTTCCCCATAGAATGATAGCCTGAATTGCAGTTCTCTCTGAAATGCCAACCGCTCCTGTTCCTCAGCTGGGTTGCTCTGTACCAGAGCCGAACCGCCCTCTGCTCTGTATTCAGCCATGACTTCCGCAACCAGAACTGCCTTAGTCTTATTACTGGCGGAGATACCCCTTGCTTCCAGAAGATCCTTTAAAATGAATCGCTTTAATGTGGTGTAATCGATCTCCATCCGTGACCCATTGGTGCTGTTGCTTTTCCTGGTTCCTCTGTGAGTCTGGATCCCGACGCTGCCAACCAATGTAGCGGAGAGCTGATTTCCCACAGCCTATTTCCGCTGGTATCCTAGAATGGCTCAGGAACACGTAGTAAATCCAATAGGGTAACAATCACAATCAGCAAGGCAATCCAGTAATATCCCATCACCTTTCCCAATAACTGGACGACACACAGTATCAGGAGTAGAACTGACCTTTAATCACACAACCCCTGCTTTTAATGCGGTTCTCCCCTGCAAGGGAGACACCCACAATAATTACTCCAGTAACCAATCAAATAGACTGTAGCGGAGAGCTGGTCTTTCACAGGTTAACTCCACTAAAGATCCCAGTAAGGCTCAGGAACAAGTAATAAAATCCCATAGAGTAATAATCACAGCAAGCAAGGTAATCCACGATCCCAATGACTGGACGACACACAGCATCAGGAGCAGAACTGAACTTTTAATCACACAACTTCCTTATAAAGCATTCTCCCATTCAAGGGAGGGATTTACAATCATTAGTACAGTATCCAATCATACCTGAGTAGCCGCCCACACATCTCCTCCCCTTAGCCTGACTCATAATCCCATTATACAGGACACAAATTCCCTGGGTTTCTGGATGTACCCCTAAACATAGGGGTACCCCTTTAAATATTACATGCCCTGGTAGCCCTGATCTGGGTGAGTGACATATCCAAAAATCACCCAGATTGGATCAGGGGTTCCGAAAATTTGTGGAAGTAATAAAAAGACCGACCGCGCTGGAGGGAACAGCCGAAATTGGTTCCATGCGGTTTGGCCCTGCTGTCGGTCACAGAAAAAGGGAATTAACTGCACGAAAGACTTATGCTATGGAGACTGGGGAGAGTTCGCATAAATCCCCTTGTTTGGGTGTTTCTTTCTACCGAACGGGTGGCCGTTCGGTAGTTTCTATACGAATTTAAGGCAGGTTGGAGGTCTCAGCGGTGTTTGCCTAGCCGAGTGTCCGATTTGAGTTCCAGACACTCGACGGCAAACACCTCTGTTCGGGAGTTTAAAATGGCCGCCGCCACGTGTTCGTCTCCCGAATGGCGGCCACCCAGAGAACAAAGAACCCACTACACGAATGGCCAATTACCCGTTTGAGACATTGTTTCAAACGGTAATTGGAGGCACACTTATTCCTGGGTGGTCTGGCTGTTCGGTAGTTTCACTCTCATAATAACTGGAGTGATTCTACCGAACAATCAGTGAATGCTGCATACATTTCACATACATAGGTTAAAATTCAACCGAACACATAGGAATAACTGTAATTTTTAGGACAGCCCAATGCCATCCTCTACATAGACATTACCTCCCACCATCTCCTCCCCTCAGCTTAACAGATAACACAATTAAAATGTACACATTTTTTCCCCAATTCTTAGATGTACCCCAAATATAATAGGTACACCCCTAAATGTGGTATCCCCTGGTAGCCCTGATCTGGGTGAGCAATATATTCAAAAATAACCCAGATCGGACCAGGGGTTCGGGAGTTATGTGGAAGTAAAGATTTGACCGACCGCACAGGCAAAGTAGCCGAAAACAGTTCCATAAGTTTTGGCCTTGCGGTCGATCTCTGTTCGTGCATTAAAAGTCCCAAAAATATATGCCATCCAGGGTTGAGCTGGCATTCAGATGAATCCCCTGGTTCGTGGGATTCATCCTACCGAACGGCCCGGAGTTTCAATCGGTAGTTTTTGAGCCCTGGAGGTCTTCGGGTAGTCGAGTGTCCGATTTGAGTTCCAGACACTAGACGACCAAACACCGCTGTTCGTGTGTTAAGATGGCCGCCGCCATGTGTTTGGCTGCGGAAATGGTGGCCACGCAGGCATTACAGCAAAGCGTTCGTGCTTTTTAACCAGGGGAATGTAATGGACGAACAGGGAGGTTAATTACAGCCACACTTCACATCAGGGTGGTTCGGTACTTTGGTTCGGATGGTGAATGCAGTTGTTCAATGCAGATTTGTATGGCTTTTTACCAAACAACCGAACGAATGCTATTAAGGTATCATATATTCACAGAGAAGTCTCTATAATAAGTTCATACGGAAACCTTTTATGTTCAAATAAAAAATATGAAGGAAATGTGTTGGACAGCCAGAGGGGTTCTGCTACAATAGCTGTAACAAACACATTATGTTATCTTATTTATTTTGAAGTCCTTTCAGTGTGTTCTTCACTTTGGCTGAGATCATCAAACTTGATAATCTCAGCCAATCCAAAGCACTGGGGGGCTATTGTTCATGTGTGGCAAAAAGCTGTGCAGCCAAACAGCATCTCCATGGGGAGCGTTCAGCGCCTGCGCCTCCATGCAGACCCAATCTAATACACTGCCCTCTCCCCCCATTCTAATACATCGCCCCTCCCCCATTCTAATACACTGCCCACAATTCCACTCTAATACACTGCCCCCTTCCCCCATTCTAATACACTGCCCCCAAATCCAATACACTGCCCCCCTCCACTCTAATACACTGCCCCCAAATCCAATACACTGCCCCCCTCCACTCTAATACACTGCCCCTAAATCCAATACACTGCCCCCTCCCCTCATTCTAATACACTGCCCCCAAATCCAATACACTGCCCCCTCCCCTCATTCTAATACACTGCCCCAAATCCAATACACTGCCCCCTCCCCTCATTCTAATACACTGCCCTCTCCCCCCATTCTAATACACTGCCCCCTTCCCCCATTCTAATACACTGCCCCCAAATCCAATACACTGCCCCCTCCACTCTAATACACTGCCCCCAAATCCAATACACTGCCCCCTCCACTCTAATACACTGCCCCCAAATCCAATACACTGCCCCCCTCCACTCTAATACACTACCCCCCTCCACTCTAATACACTGCCCCCTTCCCCCATTCTAATACACTGCCCCCAAATCCAATACACTGCCCCCTCCACTCTAATACACTGCCCCCAAATCCAATACACTGCCCCCCTCTCCCCATTCTAATAAAATGCCCCCTCCACTCGAATACACTGCCCCATCACCTATTCTAATACACTGCCCCTCTTCCCTCCACTCTAATTTAATACACTGATCCCTCCTCCCCCCCCCCCCATTTAATACACTGTCCTTGCCCCCAATTTAACACACTGGCCCCTCCTAGCACTCTAATACACTGCTCCCTTCCTTCCCCCAAATTAATCCATTGCCCTCCCCCCAATTTAACACACTACCCCTTCTCCCACCACTATAATAAACTGCCTCTCTCCCTCCCCAAACTTAATACACTGCCCCCCTCCCCCATTTAATACATTGTCCCTCTCCCTCTCTAAAGTGCATCCTCCCTAAAATTAGTACACTGCCCACTCCCTCCCCCAATTTAATAAACTGCCCCTCCCTCAAATGAATACACTGCCTCTCCCCCCCCCCCGATTTAGCACACTACACGGGAAGGTCCCCCAAGCACCTCTTCCGGTACCTTAAGATGAACCACCCGTCAACCAGTTCCAGCCCTGCAGGAGGGAAGGGGGAGTGGTCGGCCTGCGCAGCCACAACACAAAGTGGCGTCAGGGCAGGTGGGACGCAAATATATCCAACGTGGGCTGCACGTTTGACATGCTTGATCTACACTACTTCATTAAGCTAAAGTTGTTTTAAAGACTATAGTGTCCCTTTAAGGGTACATAGGGATTTCTGGGTTTGAGATATCTGCAGATCGCACTATAGATCTGTTTGTGGAGTTGGTTTATTGTTTGTAGCTGATTGAATTACGCTGCACTTTGGCTCATTATGAACTTTTTAGATCACCGCCTCCCACCCCCGTCGTGTGGTGGCCATTGATGTCCTGTCTATCTGCTATTTTGATCTTTCTTACTGTAAAACGTATGTGTCCAGTTATTTTGCAGGAATTTCAATTAATGACCTGCTAAACGTAATGAAAAAACTAATGAAAGTTGAAAACTCCTGTATAGTGTCTGTGGCAAACCTAGCCACTTCAGTATATCAAAGACTGGGTCCATGTGTTCATTTTATACTCCAAAAGACTGAGGGCATTCGTATGCTAGTTTCACGAACAATAGTGGAATATACTGTTCGTGAAACGAATGAACAACCGAACGGGAGACCACACAGGGGAGTCGTGAGAAGTTCAAACGGTTTCATAACTTGACGTCTATATCTGGGAGCTGGCCAGGCTGGGAATAAAGACAAACCAAGGAAGGGGAGATGTGCAAATATGTGTCATGTTGTGTCATCACATCTCCAAGGTGGGCGTGTCAGTTTGAAGCCCCCCCACCCGGCCCCAGGGACAGCTCATGCATTGGGAAATTCCATGTATTTGTTCAGCACAGTGCAATTTAATACAACTCAAGTGTCACTATTGAGGGTTATAATAGCAGCAGGGTAAAAACATTTCCATTCACATACACAGACAGACACATGTACTCAAACACGTGTACACAGACAGACATACATGGACACATACACAGACAGACACATGTACTCAGACAAACACGTGTACACAGACAGACATACATGGACACATACACAGACAGACACATGTACTCAGACAAACACGTGTACACAGACAGACATACATGGACACATACACAGACAGACACAAGTACCCACATACACATATGTAAACAAAAATACACAGACACACATATGTAAACATATGTTCATATACACTTAGCTTTGTTTATTCTTTAGTTTTTTATTACAGTGAGGACCACCCTCCCTTTTCTACCTTGAAATTGCGGTGTTGTTGAACCTCATCCCTAGTGTCCAGTGATTTGCTGCTGGGATCTCTCTGTACCTATTGCTGGATGTGACGAGACCAATCTCGCCACTGTGCATTGGAGGAGCCTGGCTGCCTGCCTGCTGCCTTTTGACTATGGACCAGCATTTAAATACTTTATTTTCCTATGCAGAAGGTCTATTCTGCTCTGGCATTCGGTAGATTCTCGGATTTACTGAATGAACTCATTTAACCCAGATAGCTATGCCATGGAGAGTATTCGTGTAATAAAAGACTTTGGCTCCATGGCAATTGAACTGTATTTGTGTGTTCTGAGCACCATTCAGTAATAATGTGCGCTCAGACCTAAGCTATCTGGGGATATGTTGCATGTCTGTATTTTATGTAATAAATGTAACCTTGTGTATTTTTTTTAATTTTTTTTAATTCTTTATTTTTGTTGTGCATGTTATAACAAATGGGCTTGCACAGCCACGACAGCATGGGCAAGTACATTAATGATAGCAGAGAAAGACATCATCATGGATATGTAAGACAGCACAAATTTTTAAGGGAGATAGTAGATTACAATAGGTCAGTGCGCAAATACAAGACATGCCTACCTACTGGGTATGTTAATGGATTCAGACAGCGTGCTATACTCAGGGGCCCAGCTCAGTAGTATGTTAGGGTTACACATTATTCTTTGTATAGAGTAGTGAGAGCTATACAGTCCTGTATAGCAGCCTCAGGTTCTAGTTGTTCATGCACATATTGGGTCTCACGTCAGAGTTTAGAATGTGCTAAAACAGTTGTTTTACTGGGTATGTGTCTATGGTTCGAGGTAGAACTGACTTTAAAATTAACAAATATTAATAATAGATAAACAATGTTTAAGCCATGCATGTAGTTGTGTGTCAGTTAACGCATGTAGTCATTGCTAGTCAAGTAATTAGGCTAGTGCAGTGTAGCTTTTCGTACCTACAGTTGTGTGTGAGCCCTCGAACGTCTCTTCACCGGTAGCCCTTCATGTGCAACTAGGTACATATGCCGTTTTATGGGCAGCAAGAGCCCAGTGTGGGCGGTGTCTGGTGTGTCATGGTTGATGGAAGTCCCCTAGCCTAAGGGGGCACGGGGGGGGATGCTATTGCTTATGTCCGTAGTGGCTGTCGTGGGTGTTATGCGTGGTGGCTCCTGTTTAGTGCGGGGGCATGCGTGTTGGGTGGGCCGGTTGGGGTCCTGTTAGTAGGTGTCCGTTGGGGGGATTATCGGTGGGTGTTCGTCTCGTGCCTGTCGCCTCTATGGCAGGTGTATAAAAGGGAAAAGGTAACATAGAAAATAAACGTAAACAGAGCGTCTGATCGGTGGGTAAACAAATGTGAATTATAAGAACTTAGTATCTTAAACTTGACAGTTTATTAAGGTATGCTGCGGGTTGGTGCAGTCCTTTCAGGTCGGGGCCTCTAGTCGTGTGCCCCCTCTAGGTGTGAAGGTCACGGCTCTCTCCGGATCCCAGGTGTGTGAGGTAGAGGGGGTTGTCGCTGTTGCCACTGCCGTGGGGAGCACCAGGGCTCGGAGGAAGGAGTCTGCGTCTGCTAGGGTGGTTAGTTTCTTTGCGTTGCCCTCCTTGGTCACTGTTAGAGTTCGTGGAAATGTCCATCTATATTCTATGCCTGCGTTGCGCAGCTGGCTGGTTACCGGTCCCAGTGAGCATCTCCACAGCAATGTGTTGTGTGTTATATCCTGGTAGAAGGTAAGTTGACTGGATTCAAAAGTGAGTGGAGTTTTACCCCGAACTGCCATTATTAGGAGGGCCTTGTCAGTGGACGAGTGGCAGCTGACTATGACATCGTGTGATGCTGTTGGTGGAGCTTGCCTTGGTTTCGGGATGCGAAGAGTCCCTCAAAGGTGAGCTTCTTGGCCTGGACGTTCGGCAGGAGTGAGTTGGTGAGTCGCCTGAGATAGTGAGGCAACTCTGTTAATGGAGTCAGGTATGCTTAATGGATGCTAATGGAGTCAGGTATTCCCCTGATCTTTATGTTTACCCGCCTGTGGCGGTCTTCAGCCCTGCTCGTTAAGTTAGCTTGGGAGGATTGCAGTTGGAGTATAGATTCCTTGAGGCCTTGTACCTCTTGTCTTAGGTCCAGTATGTCCTCCTCAGAGGCTTGAGTGCGGGCTGTTACTGCTTGGATTTCTGTCTTCAGTAGCTCAAGGTCTGCTGCATGTAGCTGCCTCATTTCCTGTAGGAGCTCTGCTATGTCCTGTCTTGTTGCTGGGGTCAGGTTGTTTTCCCTTGCCGGTTCTGTTTGGCGTGATCGGGTGTTTAGGGGTTCTATATGCTCCCCTGTGAGTCCCTCAGAGTCGTCTGAGCCATCAGCGTATTCTGGCTCGGCTGCCATTTTTGCAGCAGCAGGGCGCTGTAACATGGTGCTTATGTCTTGTGAGTCTTTGTACGCACCTGGTTGTGTTTTTTTTTATTTTCTACCCATGGTATTTGGGTCTTGTTGAGACTGTATGTGCTGGGCCAAAGGTGAGTTTTCAGGTGCTTCCGCCTGTTCTAATATTCCCAGCGCTGTCTTTATGGCGCGGAACTCGGGGTAGGCCCCAGACCTCCGTCGGGTGTTCCTGCCGGGTTGCGGGAATCTAAAGGGCATCTGTGTGCTGCTCACCCCTTCAGGCGTCGTGTTAGGTGTTTTTCACCCTTCGATGGAGCCGTTTGGGGTCCGGTAGCTGTCAGCTTTTACTCCTGTTTCAGGAGCTATGAAAGATTGCGGCCATTCCGTTCGGACGCTTGTCTCCGCCCCCCAACCTTGTGTATTTTATTGTATTTTACTGTCTTTTTACTGCCATGTGCTTAATGGAGTTTTGCCTCTGTCCTTGGAGATAAGTGGATTACTTCCCAATTATCTCCAGGATAGAAGACTCTGTGGAACTGGTTTTGGGCAGAAAAGCCATGCTTCATTTGGTCCCAAAGGACTACGATCTATCTTTTGAACCACTGGACCAATTTGTATGATTTTGACTTATGTATGTATTTGGAGTATTCTGATTCTGAAAATGTAAGTTTTATGTGAATGTGATGCATACTTTTAAACTTGTGAAAAACGTGGAAAAACTGTATTTCTCTGCCTGTAATAATTACATTACCCATTGTGTAAGGTAATTGTATCACAGGCAGAGGGGAGAATTTTGTGTGGGAGTGTCTGAGTGTATTGTACATGTTTATTGGTTGTTTTCCAAAACCCTGTGGGTGGTACTAATGTGTATATAAGAACAATAAACCCACAGCTCTGTCTGTTCACTGCTTGACCCACAACACGGAGCCTTGTCTTGTTCTTGGGTGGGATTTATTGTATGCTGTTCCAGTTTGACTGCTAGGAGTGTAAACCTATTAGTTTGGTTTTTCCTATTCGGCTGTTTTCAGCATTCATATGTTTGAGAACATTCATATGCTTCTCCGGTTCTGTGGCTTGGTGTCTACAGTAGCTGCCTGTATATCTGGAAGGGAATATCTCCTAAATGGCTGTTAACCCCTTTTATGCCTGTGGGTGCTGTTACACTGCCCCCCCCCCCGACATCACATCCTGACTCCCACCCTCGGCCACAAACTGTCAGGATCGGGACAGGGATCCAACACGCAGAGTACAAACAGGAGAAGTTACGTATACCGGACCTTAGAATGGCCGGACTAACGTAAGGAGTAAGCAAAGAATGGTCTAGAGACAAGCCGAGGTCGAGGGAACGAGAGAGCAGGTAAACGAGAGACAAGCCGGGTCAAAAGGTAATAGAGGTAAGCAGGGTAGAAATAATACAAGCCGGGTCAGAACCAAAGAGACAAATAGAAATAAGAGCGCTGAGTGACTAGACTAGCTAGAACCACGACAGGGCAATGAACCAATACACAAAACCTTATTTTATACCCTGGTTCTAAATAGATGATCACGCCCCCGACGAGTCCTGATTCGTGCTCAGGACTGATTGACAGGTCGGAACGGATAGTCGTCATGACGTCGGCTACTAGAGCCGCGTCATAAAAGGAGGCGGATCAGAGGCGTCCGGCGTGTAAACGGCCGAGAGGACTGCGAGGAACGAGTGAGTCAGCCCCTCTGAGAGGGCGGAATTCTAAGTGTCTCACCTCCTCTGAGGTAGAGACAACAGGTACCCTGACACAAACAATGCCCTACTAGCAATGCTACCAGCGGAAGGTGTTTTGCTTTTGCACCCTATCTGCCACCGTCACCTAGGGTGGAGCGCTCCCCCCACCCCCTGGCCAGAATGCCACTGGGAGGGACAGTCCCTATTTTGGGCCCAAATCCCTCTCTCCTTTTCTATCCTTATGTCCCTATCTTCTAGCAGCTCCTTATTGTTGGTGTAGCTGAGTTTATCACAGAGCTCCCCAGCAATAATACTCCCAGTAATGTGTCTGAATGTATAACAGAGCTCCCCAGCAATAATACTCCCAGTAATGTGTCTGAGTGTATAACAGAGCTCCACAGCAATAATACTCCCAGTAATGTGTCTGAGTGTATAACAGAGCTCCACTGCAATAATACTCCCAGTAATGTGTCTGAGTGTATAACAGAGCTCCACTGCAATAATACTCCCAGTAATGTGTCTGAGTGTATAACAGAGCTCCACAGCAATAATACTCCCAGTAATGTGTCTGAGTGTATAACGGAGCTCCACAGCAATAATACTCCCAGTAATGTGTCTGAGTGTGTAACAGAGCTCCACAGTAATAACACTCCCAGTAATGTGTCTGAGTGTATAACAGAGATCCACAGCAATAATACTCCCAGTAATGTGTCTGAGTGTATAACAGAGCTCCACAGCAATCATACTCCCAGTAATGTGTCTGAGTGTATAACGGAGCTCCACAGCAATAATACTCCCAGTAATGTGTCTGAGTGTGTAACAGAGCTCCACAGTAATAACACTCCCAGTAATGTGTCTGAGTGTATAACAGAGCCCCACAGCAATAATACTCCCAGTAATGTGTCTGAGTGTATAACAGAGCTCCACAGCAAAAATACTCCCAGTAATGTGTCTGAGTGTATAACAGAGCTTCACAGCAATAATACTCCCAGTAATGTGTCTGAGTGTTTAACAGAGCTCCACAACAATAATACTCCCAGTAATATGTCTGAGTGTATACTAAAGCTCCACAGCAATAATACTCCCAGTAATATGTCTGAGTGTATCACAGAGCTCCACAACAATAATACTCCCAGTAATGTGTCTGAGTGTATAACAGAACTCCCCAGTAATAATACTCCCAGTAATGTGTCTGGGTGTATAACAGAGCTCCCCAGCAATAACACTCTCAGTAATGTGTCTGAGTGTATAACAGAGCTCCCCAGCAATAATACTCCCAGTAATGTGTCTGAGTGTATAACAGAGCTCCCCAGAAATAATACTCCCAGAAATGTGTCTGAGTGTATAACAGAGCTCCCCAGCAATAATACTCCCAGTAATGTGTCTGAGTGTATAACAGAGCTCCACAGCAATAATACTCCCAGTAATGTGTCTGAGTGTATAACACAGCTCCACAGTAATAATACTCCCAGTAATGTGTCTGAGTGTATAACAGAGCTCCACAGCAATAATACTCCCAGTAATGTGTCTGAATCTATAACAGAGCTCCACAGCAATAATACTCCCAGTAATGTGTCTGAGTGTATAACAGAGCCCCACAGCAATAATACTCCCAGTAATGTGTCTGAGTGTATAACAGAGCCCCACAGCAATAATACTCCCAGTAATGTGTCTGAGTGTATAACACAGCTCCACAGTAATAATACTCCCAGTAATGTGTCTGAGTGTATAACAGAGCTACACAGCAATAATACTCCCAGTAATGTGTCTGAGTGTATAACGGAGCTCCACAGCAATAATACTCCCAGTAATGTGTCTGGGTGTATAACAGAGCTCCACAGCAATAATACTCCCAGTAATGTGTCTGAGTGTATATCAGAGCTCCACAGCAATAATACTCCCAGTAATGTGTCTGAGTGTATAACGGAGCTCCACAGCAATAATACTCCCAGTAATGTGTCTGGGTGTATAACAGAGCTCCACAGCAATAATACTCCCAGTAATGTGTCTGAGTGTATAACAGAGCTCCACAGCAATAATACTCCCAGTAATGTGTCTGAGTGTATATCAGAGCTCCACAGCAATAATACTCCCAGTAATGTGTCTGAGTGTATAACAGAGCTCCACAGCAATAATACTCCCAGTAATGTGTCTGAGTGTATAACAGAGCTCCACAGCAATAATACTCCCAGTAATGTGTCTGAGTGTATAACAGAGCTCCACAGCAATAATACTCCCAGTAATGTGTCTGAGTGTATAAAAGAGCTCCACAGCAATAATACTCCCAGTAATGTGTCTGAGTGTATAACAGAGCTCCCCAGCAATAATACTCCCAGTAATGTGTCTGAGTGTATAACAGAGCTCCACAGAAATAATACTCCCAGTAATGTGTCTTAATGTCTGACAGAGCTTCACAGCAATAATACTCCCAGTAATGTGTCTGAGTGTATAACAGAGCTGCACAGCAATAATACTCCCAGTAATGTGTCTGAGTGTATAACAGAGCTCCACATCAATAATACTCCCAGTAATGTGTCTGAGTGTATAACACAGCTCCACAGTAATAATACTCCCAGTAATGTGTCTGAGTGTATAACAGAGCTACACAGCAATAATACTCCCAGTAATGTGTCTGAGTGTATATCAGAGCTCCACAGCAATAATACTCCCAGTAATGTGTCTGAGTGTATAACGGAGCTCCACAGCAATAATACTCCCAGTAATGTGTCTGGGTGTATAACAGAGCTCCACAGCAATAATACTCCCAGTAATGTGTCTGAGTGTATAACAGAGCTCCACAGCAATAATACTCCCAGTAATGTGTCTGAGTGTATAACAGAGCTCCACAGCAATAATACTCCCAGTAATGTGTCTGAGTGTATAACAGAGCTCCACAGCAATAATACTCCCAGTAATGTGTCTGAGTGTATAAAAGAGCTCCACAGCAATAATACTCCCAGTAATGTGTCTGAGTGTATAACAGAGCTCCCCAGCAATAATACTCCCAGTAATGTGTCTGAGTGTATAACAGAGCTCCACAGAAATAATACTCCCAGTAATGTGTCTGAGTGTATAACAGAGCCCCACAGTAATGATACTCCCAGTAATGTGTCTTAATGTCTGACAGAGCTCCACAGCAATAATACTCCCAGTAATGTGTCTGAGTGTATAACAGAGCTCCACAGCAATAATACTCCCAGTAATGTGTCTGAGTGTATAACAGAGCTCCACATCAATAATACTCCCAGTAATGTGTCTGAGTGTATAACAGAGCTCCACAGCAATAATACTCCCAGTAATGTGTCTGAATGTATAACAGAGCTCCACAGCAATAATACTCCCAGTAATGTGTCTGAGTGTATAACAGAGCTCCACAGCAATAATACTCCCAGTAATGTGTCTGAGTGTATAACAGAGCTCCACATCAATAATACTCCCAGTAATGTGTCTGAGTGTATAACAGAGCCCCACAGCAATAATACTCCCAGTAATGTGTCTGAGTGTATAACAGAGCTCCACAGCAGTAATACTCCCAGTAATGTGTCTGAGTAAATAACAGAGCTCCGCAGTAATAATACTCCCAGTAATGTGTCTGAGTGTATAACAGAGCTCCACGGCAATAATGCTCCCAGTAATGTGACTGAGTGTATAACAGAGCTCCACATCAATAATACTCCCAGTAATGTGTCTGAGTGTATAACAGAGCCCCACAGCAATAATACTCCCAGTAATGTGTCTGAGTGTATAACAGAGCTCCACAGCAGTAATACTCCCAGTAATGTGTCTGAGTATATAACAGAGCTCCGCAGTAATAATACTCCCAGTAATGTGTCTGAGTGTATAACAGAGCTCCACGGCAATAATGCTCCCAGTTATGTGACTGAGTGTATAACAGAGCTCCACATCAATAATACTCCCAGTAATGTGTCTGAGTGTATAACAGAGCTCCACATCAATAATACTCCCAGTAATGTGTCTGAGTGTATAACAGAGCCCCACAGCAATAATACTCCCAGTAATGTGTCTGAGTGTATAACAGAGCTCCACAGCAGTAATACTCCCAGTAATGTGTCTGAGTATATAACAGAGCTCCGCAGTAATAATACTCCCAGTAATGTGTCTGAGTGTATAACAGAGCTCCACGGCAATAATGCTCCCAGTAATGTGACTGAGTGTATAACAGAGCTCCACATCAATAATACTCCCAGTAATGTGTCTGAGTGTATAACAGAGCCCCACAGCAATAATACTCCCAGTAATGTGTCTGAGTGTATAACAGAGCTCCACAGCAATAATACTCCCAGTAATGTGTCTGAGTATATAACAGAGCTCCGCAGTAATAATACTCCCAGTGATGTGTCTGAGTGTATAACAGAGCTCCACGGCAATAATGCTCCCAGTAATGTGACTGAGTGTATAACAGAGCTCCACAGCAATAATACTCCCAGTAATGTGTCTGAGTGTATAACAGAGCTCCACAGTAATAATACTCCCAGTAATGTGTCTGAGTGTATAACAGAGCTCCACGGCAATAATGCTCCCAGTAACGTGTCTGAGTGTATTACAGAGCCCCACAGCAATAATACTCCCAGTAATGTGTCTGAGTGTATAACAGAGCCCCACAGCAATAATACTCCCAGTAATGTGTCTGAGTGTATAACAGAGCTCCACAGCAGTAATACTCCCAGTAATGTGTCTGAGTATATAACAGAGCTCCGCAGTAATAATACTCCCAGTAATGTGTCTGAGTGTATAACAGAGCTCCACGGCAATAATGCTCCCAGTAATGTGACTGAGTGTATAACAGAGCTCCACATCAATAATACTCCCAGTAATGTGTCTGAGTGTATAACAGAGCCCCACAGCAATAATACTCCCAGTAATGTGTCTAAGTGTATAACAGAGCTCCACAGCAGTAATACTCCCAGTAATGTGTCTGAGTATATAACAGAGCTCCGCAGTAATAATACTCCCAGTGATGTGTCTGAGTGTATAACAGAGCTCCACGGCAATAATGCTCCCAGTAATGTGACTGAGTGTATAACAGAGCTCCACAGCAATAATACTCCCAGTAATGTGTCTGAGTGTATAACAGAGCTCCACAGTAATAATACTCCCAGTAATTATTCTGAGTGTATAACAGAGCTCCACGGCAATAATGCTCCCAGTAACGTGTCTGTGTGTATTACAGAGCCCCACAGCAATAATACTCCCAGTAATGTGTCTGAGTGTATAACAGAGCCCCACAGCAATAATACTCCCAGTAATGTGTCTGAGTGTATAACAGAGCTCCACAGCAGTAATACTCCCAGTAATGTGTCTGAGTATATAACAGAGCTCCGCAGTAATAATACTCCCAGTAATGTGTCTGAGTGTATAACAGAGCTCCACGGCAATAATGCTCCCAGTAATGTGACTGAGTGTATAACAGAGCTCCACAGCAATAATACTCCCAGTAATGTGTCTGAGTGTATAACAGAGCTCCACAGCAGTAATACTCCCAGTAATGTGTCTGAGTATATAACAGAGCTCCACAGCAATAATACTCCCAGTAATGTGACTGAGTGTATAACAGAGCTCCGCAGTAATAATACTCCCAGTAATGTGTCTGAGTGTATAACAGAGCTCCACGGCAATAATGCTCCCAGTAATGTGTCTGAGTGTATAACAGAGCTCCACGGCAATAATGCTCCCAGTAATGTGTCCTTATATTACAATAAATGTGTCGAAATCAGTCTGTGTAAATAAGATACATTGTTGTTCTTCTAAATTAAATTGTAGTTCTATAAACTGTGGGGAACAGACCCGCCACTGGCCGCACCCCCACTCACACTCAGTATAGCCCCACCCTTAGGAAAGAGAGATGAAGGATGCAAATGGGACCGTTTACTAATATATTATTATTTTATGGAGGGCTTTTTAAATTGCTATCTGATATAAGGGACAGTGTCGCCATAACCAGCATTTTGTCTATACTGGACTTCCAGGCAATTCTGGCAAGTTTACCACTTCTCAATATCCTTTTAATGTAACGGCTTCTCTAGTAGCATTTCGACGCCGGCTATTGTTGTTACCATGTGTCAATCGACTATCTCCTAGTACATAGCTTTTCTCACAGCAACTGGGCAGTATAGGGCTAGCTTTTGCTGGGTCAAGGGGTGCCCTCGAAGGCACAATAGGGCGAGATAGTCGATACCTGGCATATTCCCCCAATCCTGTATCCACCGACTCTCCCTCGTTCCACTACCCTCACAGGTTGTAATAGTCGTATTTATGACACTACTCTAAACGCAGTGACCAGACTGTCCATTGGTTCTGTCACGATGTTTGCAAACTCATATTGGACTTAATATTGGAGCAGTTTAGTCAGTGATACTTGTTTCACCCGGCACTGTTGCAGATCAGTTGACAACATTGTACACTTATCTCTGCATACCGATAGTGTATAGTTCTCGTATAGAACACATGGTCAACACGAGTGGAGACATAGCTATATTTACTATCACCGCTCAATGTGTGTTCATGATTAGACCCCATGGTAGCCTACAATAGTACACTGAAGCTGTGACTAAGTGACATTGCGATTACATCTCCTCTGGTTAGCCTGACATCACTTTCGTACTCCACACTCTGTAGAACTATTCATACGGTAGTCCATCATTTATTTGCTAGTATTAAGAGTGTGTTTATCTGAATTATTTACTGCACCATACTATTATAGACGTCTGACACCTTTACCCAGGTTTGGTTTATTTCGTATTTTCACGAGAGCATATCAAGGTGTCAACATATACTTTTTCTTGTGGGCTATTTTAGCCATCACATTTATATATATATGTAGTTTTTTCTTTATATAGCACTATTTTTGTTTGTGGTTAGTCTTGCTCTTTTTAGAAGAAAAAAATAAGTAGCAAGAGAGGTGAGAACGGACAACAGCTCAATTAGCCTGCCCTTCGGTGGGTCCCCGCTCAGATCTCAAGCTGGTTTTAGCTCAACTTGTGCCATTACAATGAGAACATATCTGAGGCTTATCAGACTGGTCCTACTCATACGGGCAGGCCAGATCCAAAATGCCAGCAAGTTCCCTCTGCACGAGAGATCCAGATAACCCAGACGATTGTTTCAACCTTGTAAGGTATCATCAGTGAGGTATAGCCAATATCCCTTTAGGCACGGTAAGCAAGGGGTCCACATCTGGATTACCCTTTACACTTAAGGAGAGAAAAATAAGTAGCAAGAGAGGTGAGAACGGACAACAACTCAATTAGCCTGCCTCATAATTTTGACCGACCGTGCACATGGTCCTATGCCCAAAACAGTTCCAGGGAAATCAGTGCTAACGGTCGGTCAAGTTTGGTAGTCTTTTACAGGTTTCCCTGCAGGGCCCATAGTCTGTGGGCAGGAGGCTGGCAAGCGGCTCCTCCAGGAGCTCGTGGCAAACCCACTTGAAGAGGGGAGTTTGTCACATATCGTCCCCCTTCTGGGGAGACTATCCAGACTCCAGACCTCCAATCGGTCTGGGTCTGTGATAGTCTGGTGGCCTTTCCCAAAAGGCGTAGTTGTCCAGACAGCCTCTAACCACAAGTGCCCATTTGTACATCCAGTGTCCTGCGGGGAAAAAACCTGGATGCACTTCCCCCTGGTTGGACCAAGTACTCGCTGGGGATGGAGGGTGCAGTTTCCCTCATCTGTGCCTGGTGGGCAGAGGCCCTGTCCCACAGCCAGCGGTTCAGCTGGGTTAGTTGGTGGGTCGTCAGGCCCCAGAACAAAGGCCAGCTGCGCTCTGCCCAGATGCCAGCTCTTCTGCTGGAAGTGGGTCAATAGAGGCCTTAGTTCCTTCTCCTGTACTGGAACCAGGGCCGGCCTTAGGGGTGTGCGAGCTGTGCGGCCGCACAGGGCGCCATGGCAGCAGGGGCGCCGGGCGGCCGACACAGCTCGCACTCAGTCACTCACAGGCCGGCCCGAGTCATGTGCAGAGCAAGTCAAGTGCATTGTGCTGTGCACTTAACTTGCAAATTATGAAGAGAGCAGCGGCCGGGAGAGAGAGGAGGTCAGGAGCACGGAGGAAGAGCATGCTCCGCCTCCACAGTCATTCGCGGAAGGATCCGCACAGTGAGTGTGAGGGAGGAGGTCAGTGCTGGTATCAAGGTCGGCAGACTGGGACACTGTCAGGAGGGTCCAGGGAGCAGAAAGATTTAATGTGAGTCTGCTTATTATTGTTGTAACTATTGTTTTCCTTTTATTAAATAGATTGTTGTCTTTGTGTGTGGGGGGTTTGCAGAACGGGAGCAGAGGTTTCCTGGCTGGCATTTTGGGGAAGGGGTTTTGTAGAAGGGGAGGGGTTTTGGTTTAGGGAGGAGCAGAGGTTTTATAGAAGGGGTTAGGGTTTTGGTGTAGGGAAGGGGTTTTGTAGAAGAGGGGGCAGGCATTTCTGGTGAAGTGGCAGGGGAAAGGATTTTGTGGAGGGGGCATGGGTTTTGTTGAAGGGGGAGCAGGGGGTTTGTAGAGGGAGCAGGGGTTTAGTATAAGGGGGCAGGGGGTTAGTATAAGAGGACAGGGGTTTAGTATAAGGGGGCAGGGGTTTAGTAGAAGGGGGACAGGGGCTTAGTATAAGGGGCAGGAGTTTAGTATAAGGGGGGGCAGGGGTTTAGTATAAGGGGGCAGGAGTTTAGTATAAGGGGAGCAGGGGTTTAGTATAAGGGGGCAGGAGTTTAGTATAAGGGGGGCAGGGGTTTAGTATAAGGGGGGCAGGGGTTTAGTAGAAGGGGAGCAGAGGTTTATGTAGAATGAGTACAGGGCTTTTGTAGAGGGTGGCAGTGGTTTTGGTGGAGGGGGAAGGTTTTAGTGATATTATGTGTACATTGCTGTATAGTTGATATATATAATGATAGCATGTGTTTTGTTAAAGGGGGAGAAAATACTTTGTAGAAGGGAGAGCAGGGGTTGTATTAACCCTTTAAGGACACATGACGGAAATATTCAGTCATGATTCCCTTTTATTCCAGAAGTTGTGTCCTTAAGGGGTTAAAGGGAGAGCAGGGGTTTTGTAGAAAGGGAGGCGGGGGTTCTGTGGAAGGGTTTTGTAGTAGGCGGAACTGGTCTAATGTAGAATGGGTAGGAGTTTTCCTGAAGGGGGGGGGGGGGGCATATGTTGGGCTCGCACAGGGCGTCTGATCACCTAAGGCCGGCCCTGACTGGAACCATGGTTGGGAATGGGCAGTTGGGGATCTGGGTAGGCTGCCCAGCATCCCTGTCAGGTTAGTGCAGAGACCTCGGTCCCATCTGCACCATCCATGCTAGGGGCTGGTCTCTGGATGAAAAACCAAACAAGAATTGTAAAAAGAGTACTGGATACCAGAAGCCACGACCAGACATCTCCACAGAACAGAACAGGGTGTGACACCTGCTCAGATCTCAAGCTGGATTTAGCTCAACTTGTACCATTACAGAGAGAACATATCTGAAGCGTATCAGACTGGTCACACCCGTACGGGCAATCCAGATCCAAAATGCCAGCAAGTTCCTTCTGCACTAGAGATACAGCAAGCCCAGATGATCGTTTTAACCTTCTAAGGTATCATCAGTGAGGTAGCCAATATCCCTCTAGGCAACGGACAACAGCTCAATTAGCCTGCATTGCTGTGGGTCCCGGCTCAGATCTCAAGCTGGTGCCTCACTTATGATGCCTAACAAGGTTGAAACGATCGTCTGGGGTTGCTGTGTCACTCGTGCAGAGGAAACTTGCTGACATTTCGGATCTGGATTGCCCATACGCGTGGGACCAGTCTCATATGCTTCAGATATGTTCTATCTGTAATGGCACAAGATGAGCTAAAACCAGCTTGAGATCTGAGCAGGGACCCACCGAAGGGCAAGCTATTTCAGCTGCTGTCCGTTCTCAGTACACTCTTGCGCCGGACTTTTTATTTGACCAAATAGATGTTAAGTTTTAATATGACAGGATCCTGCACTGTACAGCAATCCATTTCCATCTAGTCCTATTTTAACACCGGGGTTAACCCCCAACTAGGAGGTTCTGCAACTTTAGGCTCCACTTCCTTCTTTTTCTTTTCTTTCATTTATTAGCCCCACACATAGTCACAACCCCACTCAAACTCACCCTTACCTCCTGTGTCACTATACCTCACTCCCTCTACACTTACATTCTGTGTCACTATACCTCACTCCCTCTACCGTTACCTCCTGTGTCACTATACATCACTCCCTCTACCCTTACCTCCTGTGTCACTATACCCCACTCCCTCTACCGTTACCTCCTGTGTCACTATACCCCACTCCCTCTACCCTTACCTCCTGTGTCACTATACCCCACTCCCTCTACCCTTACCTCCTGTGTCACTATACCCCACTCCCTCTACCGTTACCTCCTGTGTCACTATACATCACTCCCTCTACACTTACATTCTGTGTCACTATACCCCACTCCCTCTACCCTCACCTCCTGTGTCACTATACCCCACTCCCTCTACCCTTACCTCCTGTGTCACTATACCCCACTCCCTCTACCGTTACCTCCTGTGTCACTATACATCAATCCCTCTACACTTACATTCTGTGTCACTATACCCCACTCCCTCTACCCTTACCTTCTGTGTCACTATACCCCACTCCCTCTACCCTTACCTCCTGTGTCACTATACATCACTCCCTCTACCCTCACCTCCTGTGTCACTATACATCACTCCCTCTACCCTTACATTCTGTGTCACTATACCCCACTCCCTCTACCCTTACCTTCTGTGTCACTATACCCCACTCCCTCTACCGTTACCTCCTGTGTCACTATACCCCACTCCCTCTACCCTTACCTCCTGTGTCACTATACCCCACTCCCTCTACCCTCACCTCCTGTGTCACTATACATCACTCCCTCTACCCTTACCTCCTGTGTCACTATACCCCACTCCCTCTACCCTTACCTCCTGTGTCACTATACCCCACTCCCTCTACCCTTACCTCCTGTGTCACTATACCCCACTCCCTCTACCCTTACCTCCTGTGTCACTATACATCACTCCCTCTACCCTTACCTCCTGTGTCACTATACATCACTCCCTCTACACTTACATTCTGTGTCACTATACCTCACTCCCTCTACCCTTACCTTCTGTGTCACTATACCCCACTCCCTCTACCATTACCTCCTGTGTCACTATACCCCACTCCCTCTACCCTTACCTCCTGTGTCACTATACCCCACTCCCTCTACCCTTACCTCCTGTGTCACTATACATCACTCCCTCTACCCTTACCTCCTGTGTCACTATACCCCACTCCCTCTACCGTTACCTCCTGTGTCAATATACCCCACTCCCTCTACCCTTACCTCCTGTGTCACTATACCTCACTCCCTCTACCCTTACCTTCTGTGTCACTATACCCCACTCCCTCTACCCTTACCTTCTGTGTCACTATACCTCACTCCCTCTACCCTTACCTTCTGTGTCACTATACCCCACTCCCTCTACCCTTACCTCCTGTGTCACTATACCCCACTCCCTCTACCCTTACCTTCTGTGTCACTATACCCCACTCCCTCTACCCTTACCTCCTGTGTCACTATACCCCACTCCCTCTACCCTTACCTCCTGTGTCACTATACCCCACTCCCTCTACCCTTACCTCCTGTGTCACTATACCCCACTCCCTCTACCGTTACCTCCTGTGTCACTATACCCCACTCCCTCTACCCTTACCTCCTGTGTCACTATACCCCACTCCCTCTACCCTTACCTTCTGTGTCACTATACCTCACTCCCTCTACCCTTACCTTCTGTGTCACTATACCCCACTCCCTCTACCCTTACCTCCTGTGTCACTATACCCCACTCCCTCTACCCTTACCTTCTGTGTCACTATACCCCACTCCCTCTACCCTTACCTCCTGTGTCACTATACCCCACTCTCTCTACCCATACCTCCTGTGTCACTATACATCACTCCCTCTACCCTTACCTCCTGTGTCACTATACCCCACTGCCTCTACCCTTACCTCCTGTGTCACTATACCCCACTCCCACTACCCTCACCTCCTGTGTCACTATACCCCACTCCCTCTACCGTTACCTCCTGTGTCACTATACCCCACTCCCTCTACCGTTACCTTCTGTGTCACTATACCCCACTCCCTCTACCGTTACCTTCTGTGTCACTATACCCCACTCCCTCTACCCTTACCTCCTGTGTCACTATACCCCACTCCCTCTACCGTTACCTTCTGTGTCACTATACCCCACTCCCTCTACCCTTACCTTCTGTGTCACTATACCCCACTCCCTCTACCCTTACCTCCTGTGTCACTATACCCCACTCCCTCTACCCTTACCTCCTGTGTCACTATACCCCACTCCCACTACCCTCACCTCCTGTGTCACTATACCCCACTCCCTCTACCGTTACCTCCTGTGTCACTATACCCCACTCCCTCTACCGTTACCTTCTGTGTCACTATACCCCACTCCCTCTACCGTTACCTTCTGTGTCACTATACCCCACTCCCTCTACCCTTACCTCCTGTGTCACTATACCCCACTCCCTCTACCCTTACCTTCTGTGTCACTATACCCCACTCCCTCTACCCTTACCTCCTGTGTCACTATACCCCACTCCCTCTACCGTTACCTCCTGTGTCACTATACCCCACTCCCTCTACCCTTACCTCCTGTGTCACTATACCCCACTCCCTCTACCCTTACGTCCTGTGTCACTATACCCCACTCCCTCTACCCTTACCTTCTGTGTCACTATACCCCACTCCCTCTACCCTTACGTCCTGTGTCACTATACCCCACTCCCTCTACCCTTACGTCCTGTGTCACTATACCCCACTCTCTCTACCCTTACCTTCTGTGTCACTATACCCCACTCCCTCTACCCTTACCTTCTGTGTCACTATACCCCACTCCCTCTACCCATACCTTCTGTGTCACTATACCCCACTCCCTCTACCCTTACGTCCTGTGTCACTATACCCCACTCCCTCTACCCTTACGTCCTGTGTCACTATACCCCACTCCCTCTACCCTTACGTCCTGTGTCACTATACCCCACTCCCTCTACCCTTACGTCCTGTGTCACTATACCCCACTCCCTCTACCCTTACCTCCTGCGTCACTATACCCCACTCCCTCTACCCTTACGTCCTGTGTCACTATACCCCACTCCCTCTACCTTTACCTTCTGTGTCACTATACCCCACTCCCTCTACCCATACCTTCTGTGTCACTATACCCCACTCCCTCTACCCTTACGTCCTGTGTCACTATACCCCACTCCCTCTACCCTTACGTCCTGTGTCACTATACCCCACTCCCTCTACCCTTACCTTCTGTGTCACTATACCCCACTCCCTCTACCGTTACCTCCTGTGTCACTATACCCCACTCCCTCTACCCTTACCTTCTGTGTCACTATACCCCACTCCCTCTACCCTTACGTCCTGTGTCACTATACCCCACTCCCTCTACCCTTACGTCCTGTGTCACTATACCCCACTCCCTCTACCCTTACCTCCTGCGTCACTATACCCCACTCCCTCTACCCTTACGTCCTGTGTCACTATACCCCACTCCCTCTACCTTTACCTTCTGTGTCACTATACCCCACTCCCTCTACCCATACCTTCTGTGTCACTATACCCCACTCCCTCTACCCTTACGTCCTGTGTCACTATACCCCACTCCCTCTACCCTTACGTCCTGTGTCACTATACCCCACTCCCTCTACCCTTACCTTCTGTGTCACTATACCCCACTCCCTCTACCGTTACCTCCTGTGTCACTATACCCCACTCCCTCTACCCTTACCTCCTGTGTCACTATACCCCACTCCCTCTACCCTTACCTTCTGTGTCACTATACCCCACTCCCTCTACCCTTACGTCCTGTGTCACTATACCCCACTCCCTCTACCCTTACGTCCTGTGTCACTATACCCCACTCCCTCTACCCTTACGTCCTGTGTCACTATACCCCACTCCCTCTACCCTTACGTCCTGTGTCACTATACCCCACTCCCTCTACCCTTACCTCCTGCGTCACTATACCCCACTCCCTCTACCCTTACGTCCTGTGTCACTATACCCCACTCTCTCTACCCTTACCTCCTGTGTCACTATACCCCACTCCCTCTACCCTTACCTCCTGTGTCACTATACCCCACTCCCTCTACCCTTACCTCCTGCGTCACTATACCCCACTCCCTCTACCCTTATGTCCTGTGTCACTATACCCCACTCTCTCTACCCTCACCTCCTGTGTCACTATACCGCACTCCCTCTACCCTTACCTCCTGTGTCACTATACCCCACTCCCTCTACCCTTACCTTCTGTGTCACTATACCCCACACCCTCTACCCTTACCTTCTGTGTCACTATACCCCACTTCCTCTACCTTTACTTTCTGTGTCACTATACCCCACTCCCTCTACCCATACCTTCTGTGTCACTATACCCCACTCCCTCTACCCTTACCTCCTGTGTCACTATACCTCACTCCCTCTACACTTACATTCTGTGTCACTATACCTCACTCCCTCTACCGTTACCTCCTGTGTCACTATACATCACTCCCTCTACCCTTACCTCCTGTGTCACTATACATCACTCCCTCTACACTTACATTCTGTGTCACTATACCTCACTCCCTCTACCCTTACCTTCTGTGTCACTATACCCCACTCCCTCTACCGTTACCTCCTGTGTCACTATACCCCACTCCCTCTACCCTTACCTCCTGTGTCACTATACCCCACTCCCTCTACCCTTACCTCCTGTGTCACTATACCCCACTCCCTCTACCCTTACCTCCTGTGTCACTATACCCCACTCCCTCTACCCTCACCTCCTGTGTCACTATACATCACTCCATCTACCCTTACCTCCTGTGTCACTATACATCACTCCCTCTACACTTACATTCTGTGTCACTATACCCCACTCCCTCTACCCTCACCTCCTGTGTCACTATACATCACTCCCTCTACCCTTACCTCCTGTGTCACTATACATCACTCCCTCTACACTTACATTCTGTGTCACTATACCCCACTCCCTCTACCCTTACCTTCTGTGTCACTATACCCCACTCCCTCTACCGTTACCTCCTGTGTCACTATACATCACTCCCTCTACCCTTACCTCCTGTGTCACTATACATCACTCCCTCTACACTTACATTCTGTGTCACTATACCCCACTCCCTCTACCCTTACCTTCTGTGTCACTATACCCCACTCCCTCTACCGTTACCTCCTGTGTCACTATACCCCACTCCCTCTACCCTTACCTCCTGTGTCACTATACCCCACTCCCTCTACCCTTACCTCCTGTGTCACTATACATCACTCCCTCTACCCTTACCTCCTGTGTCACTATACATCACTCCCTCTACACTTACATTCTGTGTCACTATACCTCACTCCCTCTACCCTTACCTTCTGTGTCACTATACCCCACTCCCTCTACCATTACCTCCTGTGTCACTATACCCCACTCCCTCTACCCTTACCTTCTGTTTCACTATACCCCACTCCCTCTACCCTTACCTCCTGTGTCACTATACATCACTCCCTCTACCCTTACCTCCTGTGTCACTATACCCCACTCCCTCTACCGTTACCTCCTGTGTCACTATACCCCACTCCCTCTACCCTTACCTCCTGTGTCACTATACCTCACTCCCTCTACCCTTACCTTCTGTGTCACTATACCCCACTCCCTCTACCCTTACCTTCTGTGTCACTATACCTCACTCCCTCTACCCTTACCTTCTGTGTCACTATACCCCACTCCCTCTACCCTTACCTCCTGTGTCACTATACCCCACTCCCTCTACCCTTACCTTCTGTGTCACTATACCCCACTCCCTCTACCCTTACCTCCTGTGTCACTATACCCCACTCCCTCTACCCTTACCTCCTGTGTCACTATACCCCACTCCCTCTACCCTTACCTCCTGTGTCACTATACCCCACTCCCTCTACCGTTACCTCCTGTGTCACTATACCCCACTCCCTCTACCCTTACCTCCTGTGTCACTATACCCCACTCCCTCTACCCTTACCTTCTGTGTCACTATACCTCACTCCCTCTACCCTTACCTTCTGTGTCACTATACCCCACTCCCTCTACCCTTACCTCCTGTGTCACTATACCCCACTCCCTCTACCCTTACCTTCTGTGTCACTATACCCCACTCCCTCTACCGTTACCTCCTGTGTCACTATACCCCACTCCCTCTACCCTTACCTCCTGTGTCACTATACCCCACTCCCTCTACCCTTACCTCCTGTGTCACTATACATCACTCCCTCTACCCTTACCTCCTGTGTCACTATACATCACTCCCTCTACACTTACATTCTGTGTCACTATACCTCACTCCCTCTACCCTTACCTTCTGTGTCACTATACCCCACTCCCTCTACCATTACCTCCTGTGTCACTATACCCCACTCCCTCTACCCTTACCTTCTGTTTCACTATACCCCACTCCCTCTACCCTTACCTCCTGTGTCACTATACATCACTCCCTCTACCCTTACCTCCTGTGTCACTATACCCCACTCCCTCTACCGTTACCTCCTGTGTCACTATACCCCACTCCCTCTACCCTTACCTCCTGTGTCACTATACCTCACTCCCTCTACCCTTACCTTCTGTGTCACTATACCCCACTCCCTCTACCCTTACCTTCTGTGTCACTATACCTCACTCCCTCTACCCTTACCTTCTGTGTCACTATACCCCACTCCCTCTACCCTTACCTCCTGTGTCACTATACCCCACTCCCTCTACCCTTACCTTCTGTGTCACTATACCCCACTCCCTCTACCCTTACCTCCTGTGTCACTATACCCCACTCCCTCTACCCTTACCTCCTGTGTCACTATACCCCACTCCCTCTACCCTTACCTCCTGTGTCACTATACCCCACTCCCTCTACCGTTACCTCCTGTGTCACTATACCCCACTCCCTCTACCCTTACCTCCTGTGTCACTATACCCCACTCCCTCTACCCTTACCTTCTGTGTCACTATACCTCACTCCCTCTACCCTTACCTTCTGTGTCACTATACCCCACTCCCTCTACCCTTACCTCCTGTGTCACTATACCCCACTCCCTCTACCCTTACCTTCTGTGTCACTATACCCCACTCCCTCTACCCTTACCTCCTGTGTCACTATACCCCACTCCCACTACCCTCACCTCCTGTGTCACTATACCCCACTCCCTCTACCGTTACCTCCTGTGTCACTATACCCCACTCCCTCTACCGTTACCTTCTGTGTCACTATACCCCACTCCCTCTACGGGTTACCTTCTGTGTCACTATACCCCACTCCCTCTACCCTTACCTCCTGTGTCACTATACCCCACTCCCTCTACCGTTACCTTCTGTGTCACTATACCCCACTCCCTCTACCCTTACCTTCTGTGTCACTATACCCCACTCCCTCTACCCTTACCTCCTGTGTCACTATACCCCACTCCCTCTACCCTTACCTCCTGTGTCACTATACCCCACTCCCACTACCCTCACCTCCTGTGTCACTATACCCCACTCCCTCTACCGTTACCTCCTGTGTCACTATACCCCACTCCCTCTACCGTTACCTTCTGTGTCACTATACCCCACTCCCTCTACCGTTACCTTCTGTGTCACTATACCCCACTCCCTCTACCCTTACCTCCTGTGTCACTATACCCCACTCCCTCTACCGTTACCTTCTGTGTCACTATACCCCACTCCCTCTACCCTTACCTTCTGTGTCACTATACCCCACTCCCTCTACCCTTACCTCCTGTGTCACTATACCCCACTCCCTCTACCGTTACCTCCTGTGTCACTATACCCCACTCCCTCTACCCTTACCTCCTGTGTCACTATACCCCACTCCCTCTACCCTTACGTCCTGTGTCACTATACCCCACTCCCTCTACCCTTACCTTCTGTGTCACTATACCCCACTCCCTCTACCCTTACGTCCTGTGTCACTATACCCCACTCCCTCTACCCTTACGTCCTGTGTCACTATACCCCACTCTCTCTACCCTTACCTTCTGTGTCACTATACCCCACTCCCTCTACCCTTACCTTCTGTGTCACTATACCCCACTCCCTCTACCCATACCTTCTGTGTCACTATACCCCACTCCCTCTACCCTTACGTCCTGTGTCACTATACCCCACTCCCTCTACCCTTACGTCCTGTGTCACTATACCCCACTCCCTCTACCCTTACGTCCTGTGTCACTATACCCCACTCCCTCTACCCTTACCTCCTGCGTCACTATACCCCACTCCCTCTACCCTTACGTCCTGTGTCACTATACCCCACTCCCTCTACCTTTACCTTCTGTGTCACTATACCCCACTCCCTCTACCCATACCTTCTGTGTCACTATACCCCACTCCCTCTACCCTTACGTCCTGTGTCACTATACCCCACTCCCTCTACCCTTACGTCCTGTGTCACTATACCCCACTCCCTCTACCCTTACCTTCTGTGTCACTATACCCCACTCCCTCTACCGTTACCTCCTGTGTCACTATACCCCACTCCCTCTACCCTTACCTCCTGTGTCACTATACCCCACTCCCTCTACCCTTACCTTCTGTGTCACTATACCCCACTCCCTCTACCCTTACGTCCTGTGTCACTATACCCCACTCCCTCTACCCTTACGTCCTGTGTCACTATACCCCACTCCCTCTACCCTTACGTCCTGTGTCACTATACCCCACTCCCTCTACCCTTACGTCCTGTGTCACTATACCCCACTCCCTCTACCCTTACGTCCTGTGTCACTATACCCCACTCCCTCTACCCTTACCTCCTGCGTCACTATACCCCACTCCCTCTACCCTTACGTCCTGTGTCACTATACCCCACTCTCTCTACCCTTACCTCCTGTGTCACTATACCCCACTCCCTCTACCCTTACCTCCTGTGTCACTATACCCCACTCCCTCTACCCTTACCTCCTGCATCACTATACCCCACTCCCTCTACCCTTACGTCCTGTGTCACTATACCCCACTCTCTCTACCCTCACCTCCTGTGTCACTATACCCCACTCCCTCTACCCTTACCTCCTGTGTCACTATACCCCACTCCCTCTACCCTTACCTTCTGTGTCACTATACCCCACTCCCTCTACCCTTACCTTCTGTGTCACTATACCCCACTTCCTCTACCTTTACTTTCTGTGTCACTATACCCCACTCCCTCTACCCATACCTTCTGTGTCACTATACCCCACTCCCTCTACCCTTACCTCCTGTGTCACTATACCCCACTCCCTCTACCCTTACGTCCTGTGTCACTATACCCCACTCTCTCTACCCTTACCTCCTGTGTCACTATACCCCACTCCCTCTACCCTTACCTCCTGTGTCACTATACCCCACTCCCTCTACCCTTACCTCCTGCGTCACTATACCCCACTCCCTCTACCCTTACGTCCTGTGTCACTATACCCCACTCTCTCTACCCTCACCTCCTGTGTCACTATACCACACTCCCTCTACCCTTACCTCCTGTGTCACTATACCCCACTCCCTCTACCCTTACCTTCTGTGTCACTATACCCCACTCCCTCTACCCTTACCTTCTGTGTCACTATACCCCACTTCCTCTACCTTTACTTTCTGTGTTACTATACCCCACTCCCTCTACCCATACCTTCTGTGTCACTATACCCCACTCCCTCTACCCTTACCTCCTGTGTCACTATACCCCACTCCCTCTACCGTTACCTCCTGTGTCACTATACCCCACTCCCTCTACCCTTACCTTCTGTGTCACTATACCCCACTCCCTCTACCCTTACCTTCTGTGTCACTATACCCCACTTCCTCTACCTTTACTTTCTGTGTCACTATACCCCACTCCCTCTACCCATACCTTCTGTGTCACTATACCCCACTCCCTCTACCCTTACGTCCTGTGTCACTATACCCCACTCCCTCTACGTCCTGTGTCACTATACCCCACTCCCTCTACCTTTACGTCCTGTGTCACTATACCCCACTCCCTCTACCGTTACCTCCTGTGTCACTATACCCCACTCCCTCTACCGTTACCTCCTGTGTCACTATACCCCACTCCCTCTACCCATACCTTCTGTGTCACTATACCCCACTCCCTCTACCTTTACGTCCTGTGTCACTATACCCTAATCCCTCTACCGTTACCTCCTGTGTCACTATACCCCACTCCCTCTACCCTTACCTCCTGTGTCACTATACCCCACTCCCTCTACCCTTACCTCCTGCGTCACTATACCCCACTCCCTCTACCGTTACCTCCTGTGTCACTGTACCCTAATCCCTCTACCCTCATGTCCTGTGTCACTATACCCCACTCCCTCTACCCTTACGTCCTGTGTCACTATACCCCACTCTCTCTACCCTTACGTCCTGTGTCACTATACCCCACTCTCTCTACCCTTACCTCCTGTGTCACTATACCCCACTCCCTCTACCCTTACCTCCTGTGTCACTATACCCCACTCCCTCTACCCTTACCTCCTGCGTCACTATACCCCACTCCCTCTACCCTTACGTCCTGTGTCACTATACCCCACTCTCTCTACCCTTACCTCCTGTGTCACTATACCCCACTCCCTCTACCCTTACCTCCTGTGTCACTATACCCCACTCCCTCTACCCTTACCTCCTGCGTCACTATACCCCACTCCCTCTACCCTTACGTCCTGTGTCACTATACCCCACTCTCTCTACCCTCACCTCCTGTGTCACTATACCCCACTCCCTCTACCCTTACCTCCTGTGTCACTATACCCCACTTCCTCTACCTTTACTTTCTGTGTCACTATACCCCACTCCCTCTACCCATACCTTCTGTGCCACTATACCCCACTCCCTCTACCCTTACCTCCTGTGTCACTATACCCCACTCCCTCTACCCATACCTTCTGTGTCACTATACCCCACTCCCTCTACCCTTACCTCCTGTGTCACTATACCCCACTCCCTCTACCATTACCTCCTGTGTCACTATACCCCACTCCCTCTACCCATACCTTCTGTGTCACTATACCCCACTCCCTCTACCCTTACGTCCTGTGTCACTATACCCCACTCCCTCTACCCTTACCTCCTGCGTCACTATACCCCACTCCCTCTACCCTTACGTCCTGTGTCACTATACCCCACTCCCTCTACCCTTACGTCCTGTGTCACTATACCCCACTCCCTCTACCGTTACCTCCTGTGTCACTATACCCCACTCCCTCTACCGTTACCTCCTGTGTCACTATACCCCACTCCATGTAGAACGTAAGCTGGTTTGAGCAAGGTCCTCAACTATGTCCTATTCCTATGCATCGAACGTCCCAAAAAATGTCTGCTAGCCGACCTATTGAACAGCGCTATGGAATTTGTTGGCACTTTCTAAATCATTATGAGTAATCTTTGATCTCCCCACCGGCCATGGATCTCTCTCTCTCTCTCTAGATCCGCGTTTGTCTAGCTTTGGCCTCCATCCATGGTTGTCACAGGCCATTGGCCAGGCTGGCTGTGTTTCGGGAGCTCTGTGAATCTGCACAGGATGAAATGTATTGTGATGAGAAGGTCATTAGGTAATTCAGGATTATATCATGGGTGTCCACATACATACAACCTGCCAGTGGGCTACTTGATCACAGCTGTGCCCCCCCCTGTCCCACGTCCCACCAGCTGGTTGTTACATGGAATTTCCCATAAATCAAATCCCTTACAGCTATTTCCTATCTCAATTTCCCAGTTTAGGGAATGGAACCCTATGGAATCTGGGGTGGAGGGGGGAAGGTCTCAGAACAATCACAGATTAATTGCAGCTATTGTCATTGCCCCCCACCCCCCTCTCATCTCTTATCAGCATGGGGGGGAATTCAAACAAACAGCCTATTGTTCTGCTCCCCCTGTATCAATAGCTCCTTCCCCGTCCCCTTCCGTCCCTTTGATGAGCCTGTGGGGGGAGGGGGAGGGGGGGCTTCATTGCCCAATACACTATCTATAAATCACTGGACTCAAACAGAATGATTCATTGCCCAATACACTATCTATAAATCACTGGACTCAAACAGGATGATTCCTATAAGGGAGATCTCAGGAATTCAGAGCTAACTCACAATTTAAGGACAAAATAACCGAATTGGAAAATGCTCCAGGTTTCCAGGATCTTGGTCTAAAGTTTGAAATTCACTTTTAATTTTTTACATTAAATGGGCAGATTCTCAGGGCGAATGGGGCAGATTCTCAGGGCGAATGGGGCAGATTCTCAGGGTGAATGGGGCAGATTCTCATGGCGAATGGGGCTGATTCTCAGGGTGAATGGGGCAGATTCTCAGAGTGAATGGGGCAGAATCTCAGTGTGAATGGGGCAGATTCTCAGTGTGAATGGGGCAGATTCTCAGGGCAAATGGGGCAGATTCTCAGGGTGAATGGGGCAGATTCTCAGGGTGAATGGGGCAGATTCTCAGGGTGAATGGGGCAGATTCTCAGTGTGAATGGGGCAGAATCTCAGTGTGAATGGGGCAGATTCTCAGTGTGAATGGGGCAGATTCTCAGTGTGAATGGGGCAGATTCTCAGTGTGAATGGGGCAGATTCTCGGTGTGAATGGGGCAGATTCTCAGAGTGAATGGGGCAGATTGTCAGAATGAATGGGCAGATTCTCAGAGTGAATGGGCAGATTCTCAGTGTGAATGGAGCAGATGCTCAGAGTGAATGGACAGATTCTCAGGGTGAATGGACAGATTCTCTCAGGGTGAATGGGACAGATTCTCTCAGGGTGAATGGGGCAGATTCTCAGGGTGAATGGACAGATTCTCTCAGGGTGAATGGACAGATTCTCAGAGTGAATGGACAGATTCTCAGAGTGAATGGGCAGATTCTCAGAATGAATGGGCAGATTCTCAGAGTGAATGGGCAGATTCTCAGTGTGAATGGAGCAGATTCTCAGAGTGAATGGACAGATTCTCAGGGTGAATGTTCAGATTCTCAGAGTGAATGGACAGATTCTCAGGGTGAATGGGGCAGATTCTCAGTGTGAATGGACAGATTCTCTCAGGGTGAATGGGGCAGATTCTCAGGGTGAATGGACAGATTCTCTCAGGGTGAATGGGTAGATTCTCAGTGTGAATGGAGCAGATTCTCAGTGTGAATGGAGCAGATTCTCAGAGTGAATGGACAGATTCTCACAGTAAATGGGTTAATTCTCAGGTTCTCATGTGAATGGGCAAATTTTTCAGTGTGTGTAGTTGCAAAGCATTGTGTATTATTACAGAGCTGTTTGTGTAGTTGCAGAGCAGTGTATATGACTGCAGAGCAGTGTATATGATTGCAGAGCAGTTTGTGTATTTGCAGAGCAGTGTATATGATTGCAGAGCAGTCTGTGTAGTTGCAGAGCAGTGTATATGATTGCAGAGCAGTTTGTGTAGTTGCAGAGCAGTGTATATGATTGCAGAGCAGTGTATATGATTGCAGAGCAGTTTGTGTATTTGCAGAGCAGTGTATATGATTGCAGAGCAGTTTGTGTAGTTGCAGAGCAGTGTATATGATTGCAGAGCAGTTTGTGTAGTTGCAGAGCAGTGTATATGATTGCAGAGCAGTGTATATGATTGCAGAGCAGTTTGTGTAGTTACAGAGCAGTGTATATGATTGCAGACCAGTTTGTGTATTTGCAGAGCAGTGTATATGATTGCAGAGCAGTGTATATGATTGCAGAGCAGTTTGTGTATTTGCAGAGCAGTGTATATGATTGCAGAGCAGTGTATATGATTGCAGAGCAGTTTGTGTAGTTGCAGAGCAGTGCATATGATTGCAGAGCAGTCTGTGTATTTGCAGAGCAGTGTATATGATTGCAGAGCAGTTTGTGTAGTTAAAGAGCAGTGTATATGATTGCAGAGCAGTTTGTGTAGTTGCAGAGTAGTGTATATGATTGCAGAGCAGAAATACAGTTATATCATTGTGGGTGCAATGATATAGGTAAACCCAGGAGCTAGTTCCACTTAAAAAGGCTTGAGTCACCAGTATGGATGTGCAGTGTGAATACCAAGCAACTGTTATATATATGGTGTGTATACCTTTAAATCTGTCAGAAAACAGGATAGGGTTATAACACACCAATTGCTTATATTTAGTGAAAAGAAAAAAAGTCTAAAAGTCTTTGTATACAAAGGAACAGTATAAAGGACTGTTCCCTATATTGGTGTGGAATTAGTGCAACATCAAGCATATATCTAGTGTATATATGATTGCAGAGCAGTTTGTGTAGTTGCAGAGCAGCTTATATGATTTCAGAGCAGTCTGTGTATTTGCAGAGCAGTGTATACAATTGCAGAGCAGTTTGTGTAGTTGCAGAGCAGTGTATATGATTGCAGAGCAGTTTGTGTATTTGCAGAGCAGTGTATACAATTGCAGAGCAGTGTATATGATAGCAGTGTATATGATTACAGTGCAGTCTGTGTATTTGCAGAGCAGTGTATACAATTGCAGAGCAGTGTATACAATTGCAGAGCAGTTTGTGTAGTTGCAGAGCAGTGTATACAATTGCAGAGCAGTGTATATGATTGCAGAGCGGTTTGTGTAGTTGCAGAGCAGTGTCTATGATTGCAGAGCAGTTTGTGTATTTGCAGAGCAGTGTATACGATTGCAGAGCAGTGTATATGATTACAGTGCAGTCTGTGTATTTGCAGAGCAGTGTATACAATTGCAGAGCAGTGTATATGATTACAGTGCAGTCTGTGTATTTGCAGAGCAGTGTATACGATTCCAGAGCAGTGTATATGATTTCAGAGCAGTCTGTGTATTTGCAGAGCAGTGTATACAATTGCAGAGCAGTTTGTGTTGCTTGGCTCTGATATCATCTCTGACCCCAGGAGCTAGCAATTCTCATGACGTGGAGAACCCCCTCCTCCAGCCAGGGGTTTCAGTGAAACTCTCCCCCCAGGTGAGGAAGATCTCTGCCCCTTCACCTGAAGGTGCTCAGCTGATGACCTCACAGGGGGAGGGGGGTAGTTCTTTAAAAGCTGCAGGCCAGGGGCAGGAGATATTCAGTTCCACTGATTGCTGCTGCAGGTAAGAGAGATGCCTTGGGATGTATTTACTAACCTGCCTGCTGGGGGAGACCTCAGTCCAAACCATTTCATGTTTAGTGAATATCTCTGAAAACCATCCAGAGCCAGGTATTATGGGGTGCATGTGATCATCATGTATCCAACTGGGGGTTCAGTGATTGCTCGTGTGGTCTAGAGAGAACCTGTTCTAACTCTCTACTTTTAGTAGTTGTGTTTTTTTTGTGGTTTTTTTTTCTCTGCTACTCTTTAGCGTTGGTTTGGGTAGCACTGGGGGTCTGGAGGGGTTGGGTTTGGGGGAGCACCCTCTTGCTGGGGTCTGGAGGGGATGGGTTTTGGGGAGCACGGCCTTGCTGAGGTTTTGGGGAGCACTGTCTTGCTGGGGTCTGGAGGGGTTGGTTTTGGGGAGTGCTCTAGCACCCTCTGGGGTTGGTTTTGGGGAGTGCTCTAGCACCCTCTGGGGTTGGTTTTGGGGAGTGCTCTAGCACCCTCTGGGGTTGGTTTTGGGGAGCACTGTCTTGCTGGGGTCTGGAGGGGTTGGTTTTGGGGGTGCTCTAGCACCCTCTGGGGTTGGTTTTGGGGAGCACTGTCTTGCTGGGGTCTGGAGGGGTTGGTTTTGGGGAGCACTGTCTTGCTGGGGTCTGGAGGGGTTGGTTTTGGGGAGCACTGTCTTGCTGGGGTCTGGAGGGGTTGGTTTTGGGGAGCACTGTCTTGCTGGGGTCTGGAGGGGTTGGTTTTGGGGAGCACTGTCTTGCTGGGGTCTGGAGGGGTTGGTTTTGGGGAGCACTGTCTTGCTGGGGTCTGGAGGGGTTGGTTTTGGGGAGCACTGTCTTGCTGGGGTCTGGAGGGGTTGGTTTTGGGGAGCACTGTCTTGCTGGGGTCTGGAGGGGTTGGTTTTGGGGAGCACTGTCTTGCTGGGGTCTGGAGGGGTTGGTTTTGGGGAGCACTGTCTTGCTGGGGTCTGGAGGGGTTGGTTTTGGGGAGCACTGTCTTGCTGGGGTCTGGAGGGGTTGGTTTTGGGGAGCACTGTCTTGCTGGGGTCTGGAGGGGTTGGTTTTGGGGAGCACTGTCTTGCTGGGGTCTGGAGGGGTTGGTTTTGGGGAGCACTGTCTTGCTGGGGTCTGGAGGGGTTGGTTTTGGGGAGCACTGTCTTGCTGGGGTCTGGAGGGGTTGGTTTTGGGGAGCACTGTCTTGCTGGGGTCTGGAGGGGTTGGTTTTGGGGAGCACTGTCTTGCTGGGGTCTGGAGGGGTTGGTTTTGGGGAGCACTGTCTTGCTGGGGTCTGGAGGGGTTGGTTTTGGGGAGCACTGTCTTGCTGGGGTCTGGAGGGGTTGGTTTTGGGGAGCACTGTCTTGCTGGGGTCTGGAGGGGTTGGTTTTGGGGAGCACTGTCTTGCTGGGGTCTGGAGGGGTTGGTTTTGGGGAGCACTGTCTTGCTGGGGTCTGGAGGGGCTGGGTTTGGGGAGCACTGTCTTGCTGGGGTCTGGAGGGGTTGGGTTTGGGGAGCACTGTCTTGCTGGGGTCTGGAGGGGTTGGGTTTGGGGGTGCTCTAGCACCCTCTGGGGTTGGTTTTGGGGAGCACTGTCTTGCTGGGGTCTGGAGGGGTTGGGTTCGGGGGTGCTCTAGCACTCTTTGTGGTTTAATACTTTATTCTGGTTGTCTCCAATAAAATGAAAAACCAAATGCTCCTTGAGGTCTAGATGGGTTGGTCTGTGGCACTCTCCTGGGTTTGGTGTCTCTGTGGGAGGAGGGTCTATAACTTGCCCCATGCGTGGTGTTAATGATCAATAGTGGGGTATTGAGGTACTCTGCCATGCCGTGACATGGCCCTGGCTGTACTAAGCTCAGGGTCACCAACAGCAAGGTGTGGGGGGATTTCTTGTAAAACTTTTTACTGGCCAGAAACTAACAAACTTGTAGCAAGGAGTGATCGGACGTTCCTCATCAGGTTTAATGCTTTATCCTCGTTAAAACGAGTCCCTCGGTCAGTCCAATAAGGTGTTAGAGACTGCAGAACTTTATTATTGTACACTTTAAATTACTGGAGTAATATAGAAAATCCTCATATCACTGGGAAGGTGAAGCCTTCTCCACTGTAACCCTAGTGGACAATATGGTGGTGAGGGGGGTGCAACTATAGTCACCTGAACAACTTTAGCTTAATGAAGCAGTTTTGGTGTATAGAACATGCCCCTGCAGCCTCACTGCTCAATCCTCTGCCATTTAGGAGTTAAATCCCTTTGTTTATGAACCCTAGTCACACCTCCCTGCATGTGACTTGCACAGCCTTCCATAAACACTTCCTGTAAATAGAGCCCTATTTAGGCTTTCTTTATTGCAAGTTCTGTTTAATTAAGATTTTCTTATCCCATGCTATGTTAATAGCTTGTTAGACCCTGCAAGAGCCTCCTGTATGTGATTAAAGTTCAATTTAGAGATTGAGATACAATTATTTAAGGTAAATTACATCTGTTTGAAAGTGAAACCAGTTTTATTTTCATGCAGGCTCTGTCAATCATAGCCAGGGGAGGTGTGGCTAGGGCTGCATAAACAGAAACAAAGTGATTTAACTCCTAAATGACAGTGAATTGAGCAGTGAAATTGCAGGGGAATGATCTATATACTAAAACTGCTTTATTTAGCTAAAGTAATTTAGGTGACTATGGTGTTCCTTTAATTTAAAACCCCTGAGTAGCCATGGTCATCGTTCTGTACCCCTCGGTTTGGGGTAACAAACCATAACTGACTGACCTTCTCTAGTTAATGTATTAACATGTCAGCTGTCCCATATGGCTTCCGTCTCTGATCCCATGTTGTCTTCTTGCAGCTCTCCCTCTCTGATCCTGTGAGTGAAGATGGCGTCAACTGGTCTCCAACTACTTGGCCTGGTGCTGGCTCTGATTGGCTGGGTGGGGGGCATCATCACCTGTGCCCTCCCTATGTGGAAGGTGTCGGCCTTCATTGGAAGTAACATTGTGGTGTCTCAGGTCGTGTGGGAGGGGCTGTGGATGAACTGCGTGGTGCAGAGCACTGGCCAGATGCAGTGCAAGGTGTACGACTCGCTACTGGCTCTACCCCAGGATTTGCAGGCTGCTCGTGCCCTCACTATCATTGGCATCCTGGTGGCTCTGCTTGCCGTGTTTATTGCTATTGTGGGTGCAAAGTGCACAAACTGCGTGGAGGAAGAGAATACAAAGGCAAAAGTCAGTGTGGTGTCCGGCATTGTCTTCCTGGTGGCTGGTCTCCTCATGCTCATCCCTGTCTGCTGGTCAGCCAACAACATCATCCGTGACTTCTATAACCCACTGGTGTCGGATGCCCAGAAGAGGGAGCTGGGGGCCTCTCTATACATTGGGTGGGCAGCTTCTGGCCTCCTTCTGCTCGGTGGGGGCATGCTGTGCTGCTCTTGCCCCAAAAAGAATGATGTGGCATATACAGCCCGGTACACAGCGGCCACCTCTCAGCCACACAGTGATTATCCCACCAAAAACTATGTGTAAAGAGTGGATTTCGGGGACGCCGCTCACTTCAACTTAAAGACTGGACTCTGGACCCTGCGACCTGCTGATGGGTGTATACTTTTTATAAAACTATATTTTATTGAGTGTTGAATAAAATTACCTTTTTTATGTCAGTCTGAGGTGGTGTGTAGTTTCTGCAAAATGTCTAACACAATGCTGTCCGAACTCTGCATTCTCCCAAACACCATAACCACTGAAACCATAACATGGTGCTTGGAACATAATTCCATGAAACCTAAATACTCCACCTGCTGGAGAGCTTACAAAGCTCCGCACTGACCTGGCAAACTGCTAAATGCTATTTCTGACATGGATTTACCAGTTTGGCTACCTTGGTATTGAATAGAAGGCAGCCTATTGCAGTGCTCCTCAAGGGACCCCTAACCGTCCCAAATTTAGGGATTACCCAGGTGTCTAGGAAAAACTAACACTTTTTTTTAATTTAAATTTTTATTTTTTTAGGGTAATCCTGGACGGTTAGATGTGCCTGGGGCCATATGATCGCTCAACAGAGCGATCATATGGTCACAATAGATGTTCTAGTGTCTGCCTGCAGGGGGACTGTCTGTGCTGACATGAAGCCTCCCTGCGACTGTAAAATCATAAAAAAATAAATAAAGGTACATGTTAACAAAAAACAATTATACATGTCATACTAAGTGTGTATTTATATTAATATAAAAATACACTTATTAAATTACACACGTGTATATAGTATATAAATATTAGAAAATACAAATATTTAAATTAAATAACATGTAAAAATTAAAAAAAATTCTATATCTACGAAATTTTATTCTAACTGTATTTTGATATTAATATATTTATATGAAAATACACTTAGAATGAAATTGTAGATATAAATACAAAACATACATAATTATATAAATATACACGTAGACTTCAAATATATAAATATGCATATATACTTAAATTCTACATGCATATTTATGTAATATTTTTACATAATTAAAGCGGCACTGTCATGCCGAATTCAGTTTTTTTTTTTTTAAACCCCCCTCCCGCCTCAACTACATCCAATCGACCCCCTAGTCATCCCCAAATGCCCCTAAGCCCCCCACATTACCTATTTTTTATTCTTTATTTTCTGCCCCGATCTATATTCAGGGCGCCGCCATCTTTGTGTGGGTAGGTGAAGTCCCTGTGGGACACGTCATCTGCCCACACTACACAGACTGTAAGATTCCCGCACATGCCCAGTGAAACACCTGGACATGCGAACAGGAATTTCACCTATTCATTCATCAGACAGACGAATGAATGAATAGAAAAAATCAGACTAACAAACTAACACTGTGTATCAGTGTTCGTTTGTTTGTTCGGTTTATTACAAGGAGGGAGCTACCGGCGTGCAGCTCCCTCCTTGTAATATGTAAAGACAGAAGCGGCAGGGAGCAGTGCTCCCCACCACTTCATAAGCCCCCCATGTCCTCCCACACTCTATGGGGGTCAATATGACCCCCATAATAGCACAAGGGAGATTAAAATCTCCCCAATGCCCCTACTCGCTATACCGCGAGTAGGGGCATGTCCACTAAACAGTGAGCAGCCTGAGGCTGCTCACTGTAAAAAAAAAAAAAAAAAAAGAAGGGGGGGACGGGGGACCTACTGTCCTCCCCCGCCGGCCCCCACCCCTGGACGGCGGGTGGGGGCCATAATGGGAATGAGGGGGGACCTACTGTCCTCCCCTTAGGCCCCCACCCCTGGGCGGCGGGTGGGGGCCATAATAGTAATAAGGGGGGGGGGGGACCTACTGTCCTCCGGCCCCCACCCCTGGGCGGAGGGTGGGGGCCATAATAGTAATAGGGGGGGGGGACCTACTGTCCCCCCCCCCCGGCCCCCACCCCTGGGCGGCGGGTGGGGGCCATAATAGTAATAAGGGGGGGGGGACCTACTGTCCTCCAGCCCCCGGCCCCCACCCCTGGGCGGCGGGTGGGGGCCCTAATGGAAAAAGGGGGGGGGGGGACCTACTGTCCTCCCCCCCGGCCCCCACCCCTGGGCGGCGGGTGGGGGCCATAATAGTAATAAGGGGGGGGGGGACCTACGGTCCTCCACCCCCCGGCCCCCACCCCTGGGCGGCGGGTGGGGGCCATAATAGTAATAAGGGGGGGGGGGATCTACTGTCCTCCCCCCCCCCCGGCCCCCACCCCTGGGCGGCGGGTGGGGGCCATAACGATAATGGGGGGGGACCTACTGTCCTCCCCCCGCCCCCACCCCTGGGCGGCGGGTGGGGGCACTAAGTAAATTCTCCCCCCCCCCCCCCATCAAGGTGACTAGGGGTGCCCAAGCCCCTAGTCACCCACCCCCCACCCAAATAAAAAATGCCCCTACCTACCCCCCTCACCCTAAAAAATTGTGAGGGGGGAATAAAATTGCTAACCTGTAAAGTAAAATTAAACTTACCATTCGACGTCTTCTTTTTTCTAAAATCTTCATTTTTCAGCCCCAAAAAAGGCCAAATAAAAAACCATCATAGCCGTCGAACTAAAAATAAAATAAAAAACCCGAGCGCAAAAAAAAAAAAAACCCGACGAAAAAGAAAAAACCCGAGCGCACAAAAAAATAATCCATCTTCACCCATGGAGGGCTCCGCGCAGACTGAGCTCCGCAGGGCGGGGCAAGGCTTATAAAGCCTTGCCCCGCCCTGCAATTAGCCTAAGAACACTCTGATTGGTGGGTTTAAGCCAATCAGAGTGCTCTTTGTCATTTTACAAGCGTGGGAAAGTTCTTTGGAATTTTCCCACGCTTGTAAAATGTCACAGAGCACTGTGATTGGATGGCTTGAAATCCATCCAATCACAGTGCTCTGTGTCATTTTACAAGCGTGGGAAAGTTCTTTGGAATTTTCCCACGCTTGTAAAATGACACAGAGCACTGTGATTGGATGGCTTGAAATCCATCCAATCACAGTGCTCTGTGTCATTTTACAAGCGTGGGAAAGTTCTTTGGAACTTTCCCACGCTTGTAAAATGACACAGAGCACTGTGATTGGATGGCTTGAAATCCATCCAATCACAGTGCTCTGTGTCATTTTACAAGCGTGGGAAAATTCCAAAGAACTTTCCCACGCTTGTAAAATGACACAGAGCACTGTGATTGGATTTCAAGCCATCCAATCACAGTGCTCTGTGTCATTTTACAAGCGTGGGAAAGTTCCAAAGAACTTTCCCACGCTTGTAAAATGACACAGACCACTGTGATTGGATGGATTTCAAGCCATCCAATCACAGTGCTCTGTGTCATTTTACAAGCGTGGGAAAGTTCCAAAGAACTTTCCCACGCTTGTAAAATGACACAGACCACTGTGATTGGATGGATTTCAAGCCATCCAATCACAGTGCTCTGTGTCATTTTACAAGCGTGGGAAAGTTCCAAAGAACTTTCCCACGCTTGTAAAATGACACAGAGCACTGTGATTGGATTTCAAGCCATCCAATCACAGTGCTCTGTGTCATTTTACAAGCGTGGGAAAGTTCCAAAGAACTTTCCCACGCTTGTAAAATGACACAGACCACTGTGATTGGATGGATTAAACTTACCATTCGACGTCTTCTTTTTTCTAAAATTTTCATTTTTCAGCCCCAAAAAAGGCCAAATAAAAAACCATCATAGCCGTCGAACTAAAAATAAAATAAAAAACCCGAGCGCAAAAAAAAAAAACCTGACGAAAAAGAAAAAACCCGAGCGCACAAAAAATAATCCATCTTCACCCATGGAGGGCTCCGCGCAGACTGAGCTCCGCAGGGCGGGGCAAGGCTTATAAAGCCTTGCCCCGCCCTGCAATTAGCCTAAGAACACTCTGATTGGTGGGTTTAAGCCAATCAGAGTGCTCTTTGTCATTTTACAAGCGTGGGAAAGTTCTTTGGAATTTTCCCACGCTTGTAAAATGTCACAGAGCACTGTGATTGGATGGCTTGAAATCCATCCAATCACAGTGCTCTGTGTCATTTTACAAGCGTGGGAAAGTTCTTTGGAATTTTCCCACGCTTGTAAAATGACACAGAGCACTGTGATTGGATGGCTTGAAATCCATCCAATCACAGTGCTCTGTGTCATTTTACAAGCGTGGGAAAGTTCTTTTGAACTTTCCCACGCTTGTAAAATGACACAGAGCACTGTGATTGGATGGCTTGAAATCCATCCAATCACAGTGCTCTGTGTCATTTTACAAGCGTGGGAAAATTCCAAAGAACTTTCCCACGCTTGTAAAATGACACAGAGCACTGTGATTGGATTTCAAGCCATCCAATCACAGTGCTCTGTGTCATTTTACAAGCGTGGGAAAGTTCCAAAGAACTTTCCCACGCTTGTAAAATGACACAGACCACTGTGATTGGATGGATTTCAAGCCATCCAATCACAGTGCTCTGTGTCATTTTACAAGCGTGGGAAAGTTCCAAAGAACTTTCCCACGCTTGTAAAATGACACAGACCACTGTGATTGGATGGATTTCAAGCCATCCAATCACAGTGCTCTGTGTCATTTTACAAGCGTGGGAAAGTTCCAAAGAACTTTCCCACGCTTGTAAAATGACACAGAGCACTGTGATTGGATGGATTTCAAGCCATCCAATCACAGTGCTCTGTGTCATTTTACAAGCGTGGGAAAGTTCCAAAGAACTTTCCCACGCTTGTAGAATGACACAGAGCACTGTGATTGGATGGATTTCAAGCCATCCAATCACAGTGCTCTGTGACATTTTACAAGCGTGGGAAAATTCCAAAGAACTTTCCCACGCTTGTAAAATGACAAAGAGCACTCTGATTGGCTTAAACCCACCAATCAGAGTGTTCTTAGGCTAATTGCAGGGCGGGGCAAGGCTTTATAAGCGGAGCTCAGTCTGCGCGGAGCCCTCCATGGGTGAAGATGGATTATTTTTTTGTGCGCTCGGGTTTTTTCTTTTTCGTCGGGTTTTTTTTTTTTTGCGCTCGGGTTTTTTTTTTTATTTTTAGTTCGACGGCTATGATGGTTTTTTATTTGGCCTTTTTTGGGGCTGAAAAATGAAGATTTTAGAAAAAAGAAGACGTCGAATGGTAAGTTTAATTTTACTTTACAGGTTAGCAATTTTATTCCCCCCTCACTATTTTTTAGGGTGAGGGGGGTAGGTAGGGGCATTTTTTATTTGGGTGGGGGGTGGGTGACTAGGGGCTTGGGCACCCCTAGTCACCTTGATGGGGGGGGGGGGGGAATTTACTTAGTGCCCCCACCCGCCGCCCAGGGGTGGGGGCGGGGGGAGGACAGTAGGTCCCCCCCCATTATCGTTATGGCCCCCACCCGCCGCCCAGGGGTGGGGGCCGGGGGGGGGGAGGACAGTAGATCCCCCCCCCCCCCCTTATTACTATTATGGCCCCCACCCGCCGCCCAGGGGTGGGGGCCGGGGGGGAGGACAGTAGGTCCCCCCCCCTTTTTTCCATTAGGGCCCCCACCCGCCACCCAGGGGTGGGGGCCGGGGGCTGGAGGACAGTAGGTCCCCCCCCCCCTTATTACTATTATGGCCCCCACCCGCCGCCCAGGGGTGGGGGCCGGGAGGGGGAGGACAGTAGGTCCCCCCCCCCATTACTATTATGGCCCCCACCCGCCGCCCAGGGGTGGGGGCCGGGGGGTGGAGGACAGTAGGTCCCCCCCCCCTTATTATTATTATGGCCCCCACCCGCCGGCCAGGGGTGGGGGCCGGGGGGGAGGACAGTAGGTTCCCCCCCCCTACTACTATTATGGCCCCCACCCGCCGCCCAGGGGTGGGGGTGGGGGTGGGGGTGGGGGCCGGGGGGGAGGACAGTAGGTCCCCCCCCCCCCTCATTATCTTTATGGCCCCCACCCACCGCTCAGGGGTGGGGGCCGGGGGGGAGGACAGTAGGTCCCCCCCCCTCATTATCTTTATGGCCCCCACCCACCGCTCAGGGGTGGGGGCCGGGGGGGGGGACAATAGGTCTCCCTCCCTTATTTTACTTTACGGCCCCCACCCGTCATTTAGGGGTGGGGGGGCAATATTTTTTTTATTTTTTTTCTACAGTGAGCAGCCACAGGCTGCTCACTGCTTACTAGACATGCCCCTACTCGCGGTATAGCGAGTAGGGGCATATTATTTACTAATACCAAGTCATTTTTACTTAGTGTTAGTAAATTTGGCTGAAAGACCAATTCAGGTCTTTCAGCCTTTTAGTAGATAGCTCCCTGATACCGTGGGAATTAGGGAGTTATCTACTAAGCGGCTGCAAGATGCAGCCACAGCAATGAATAGGATCGGAGTTTCATTCATTAGAATGAAATTCCGATACGAACAAAGTACCGAATTGCATCCTAACACCAATGGAGAAACAGTGCTCATTCTGTTAGGATGCAATTCGGCAGTTTTGCCGGCGTTCTGTCTAAGTGACAGGACGTTCGGCAATACTGACAGGAAGCATTGTGGGAACAGGGAGGAAAGCTAGGGATCATGGGAAAATTGCTCTGACCAGCGGAAATGAAGCACACTTTGCTCCTCCGCTGGTCAGAGCTGGTCAAGCGGAGGAATCCCATAAGACAAAGAGTCCGTACTTTGTCCTATGATTTTAAAGAAAACTAAAGAAGAATGGAAGAAAAGAATTACAGATCCTGAGAGAGGGGGAGAAGAGGAAGAGATTGAGGAAAGGTAAGTTCGGCATGACAGTGCCGCTTTAAGTAATTTTAATGATTGCAATTTGAGGGACCTGCCTGCCAACCGAGGCCAAAAGTCCAGATAATTTAATTTGCTAGCACTGTGTTTAACCCTGTAACTTTCTATGACACCCTAAATCCTGTACATTGGGGGGGGGGGGGGGGGGGGGTACTGTTTTACTCGGGAGACTTCGCTGAACACAAATATTAGTGTTTGAAAACAGTAAAATGTATCTCAGCGATGATATTGTCAGTGAAAGTGACTTTTTTTGCATTTTTCACACACAAACAGCACTTTTACTGATCATATTGTTGTGATACGTCTTCCTGTTTTGAAACACTAATATTTGTGTTCAGCAAAGTCTCCCGGGTATAACAGTACCCCTCGTGTACAGGTTTTAGAGCATTTTTTGAAAGTTACAGGGTCAAATATATGGGTCAAATATATATATATATATATTTATTTTTTTTTTTAAATTCTTTATTTTGGTTGTGCACGGTATGAACAAACAGCCGGCGTGTGCCACAACAGCGACATCCGGTAGAATAGGTGAACATTGGTGTTACATGTTATGGCATTTGATATACAGGCACATTTTTTATAATATTTATATGATCTCTAAAACAGTTTAGGTTCACTTTTGGTTTTGAATATGGTATCATAATGCACATGTCATGGAGAAATAGGTAGAGAAGAGACATAGGAGGAGAGCATGGCTTGTGCATGAGAATGTACATAGGTTAAGTAATAATAAAATAAAATTAACAGGATAACAGCACTCATTACTAGCGTATATGTGTTAAGATGCATTATGATTGAGTACAGGTTTAGAGTTTAAACACAAAATGTCAAGAGGAACTGCACCCAATTTTTTTTAAGGAGTAAGACAAGATTTAGTAGCAGCACAAGCTTTTACATACATGACTATATTTCCCCATCGTATGGGCAAACGGTCAGTATTACTTAGGTTTGGACAAAAACGTGGCATGGTAAGGGAGTGCAGTATGACATGCTAATATGGTAGGCTAGTTGAACTGAAGTTAATTACAAGCTGTGTATACCACTGGGAGACCAGGCTTTGCTGGAAAGGTAAGTGGGGCACGCTGGCATAATATGACAGAGTGAAACAACATAGAAAGGTGTGATTAATATAAGCTTAGTAGAGGCTTGACCTGACGACCACTGGGGCTGGGCATACCTCCGATATACCATTCAGCTGTGTGGGACCGATCAGAGCGAGACAGTCAGGGTATACAGAGTGGCCAACGCTCGAGTCTGGGGACATTAGGTCCTGTGTTAACCTTTTGGTTGTTGCCTCTTTCGGAGCCTGCGATTATGGTGTTCTGTGCTTGTCTCCAATTTTGCGCAGCCTCGTCCAGCGTCCACAGCCTGTGAAGGGGTGGCACACTGTCCCGCCAGAGCACAAATGGTTGGGGACCAGCAAGCTGTAATAGGTGTCTTGGCTACCCTTCTGGACGTCACTCTGGTTTAGGCTTGATTTTTCAGCCAGGTTCGGTATGTCCGTTTGGTGGTAGTGCGGCATGGTTTCTCATGCTGTCTCTTGGGTTTTGCCACACCGGGCTGCTGAGCAGGTGCATCTGTTGGGCCTGCTGGGTCTTGTGGCTCATCCGCCTCCGACCCGACAATGTCATGAGCGGATCTTGTGTGAGCGCAGTCCTAAGTAGTGGAGTTGTCAGGGCTTATATTTTCATGTCTGCCGGCTGTGTGCGCGCTGGAGCTCAGCATGGGGCTCTGGGCCGTTATGATGGTGCTGCTTGAGCTCCCTCCCATGGGGGCCGGGATGACCCCCCTGGCCCAAGGGGGGGGGGGAGACCAGGGCCGGGGCCTGAGAGGCGTGCTACAGGTTTGTGGTGTGGCGACCAGGCATTTGAGTAGGGCAGCGGCCGTCTGCCCAGCTTCTTCCCCGAGTAGGCCGCGGGCTCTGAAGTCTCGTACCACCGGGGCCTCGAAACGCCCGCTCTCGGAGTCCGCAGTGGCACCAACCCTCTCCTGCACACTTTAGCCATGCTATACTGCCTGGTTGTCAGCGGTAAGTCCTTGAATTCTGCCGGTTGGAGGTACAGTTAGTTGGAGCCTCAGGGCCATGCGACCGGTCAAATATTTTTACATTGAAAATGGCCAGGTTGGTTACGTTGCCTTTGAGAGCATATGGTAGCCCAGGAATGAGAATTACCCCCATGATGGCATACCATTTGCAAAAGTAGACAATTAATTAATTTACTGATATGTTATTCTTTCAGAATAAAAGATTGGAATGATAGGGATTAATGAGCACCTTTCCCATTATCCTGTGTCACACCACACGATTGATTAAGTAATGTCAGGATGCTCTATTATAACAGCTGGCCTTTGATCCTGATTTGTATCTTCTTCTTGTTCCCCCCCCCACCCCCCGCACTGCATATCCTGTTAACACCTTGCCTTTATGACTATTGGAAAGTATCTGTGTAATCAAGTGGGGGGGAATGCCAGAGGCCCTCCCTATAAACAACTTACCAACCCCCCTGCCTCCCACTCACTGCCACAACTTACGTCCTTGCTCCCACTCACTGCCACAACTTACCTCCTTGCTCCCACTCATTGCCACAACTTACCCCCTGCCTCCCACTCACTGCCACAACTTACATCCTTGCTCCCACTCATTGCCACAACTTACCCCCTGCCTCCCACTCACTGCCACAACTTACATCCTTGCTCCCACTCACTGCCACAACTTACCCCCTTGCTCCCACTCACTGCCACATCTTACCCCCTTGCTTCCACTCACTGCCACATCTTACCCCCTTGCTCCCACTCACTGCCACATCTTACCCCCTTGTTCCCACTCACTGCCACAACTTACCCCCTTGCTCCCACTCACTGCCACAACTTACCTCCTTGCTCCCACTCACTGCCACAACTTACCTCCTTGCTCCCACTCACTGCCACAACTTACCTCCTTGTTCCCACTCACTGCCACATCTTACCCCCTTGTTCCCACTCACTGCCACAACTTACCTCCTTGTTCCCACTCACTGCCACAACTTACCTCCTTGTTCCCACTCACGGCCACAACTTACCTCCTTGCTCCCACTCACTGCCACAACTTACCTCCTTGCTCCCACTCACTGCCACAACTTACCTCCTTGTTCCCACTCACTGCCACATCTTACCCCCTTGTTCCCACTCACTGCCACAACTTACCTCCTTGTTCCCACTCACTGCCACGACTTACCTCCTTGTTCCCACTCACTGCCACATCTTACCCCCTTGTTCCCACTCACTGCCACATCTTACCCCCTTGTTCCCACTCACTGTCACAACTTACCCCCTTGCTCCCACTCACTGCCACAACTTACCTCCTTGTTCCCACTCACTGCCACAACTTACCCCCTTGTTCCCACTCACTGCCACAACGTACCTCCTTGCTCCCACTCACTGCCACAACTTACCTCCTTGCTCCCACTCACTGCCACAACTTACCTCCTTGTTCCCACTCACTGCCACATCGTACCCCCTTGTTCCCACTCACTGTCACAACTTACCCCCTTGCTCCCACTCACTGCCACAACTTACCTCCTTGTTCCCACTCACTGCCACAACTTACCCCCTTGCTCCCACTCACTGCCACAACTTACCTCCTTGTTCCCACTCACTGCCACATCTTACCCCCTTGTTCCCACTCACTGCCACATCTTACCCCCTTGCTCCCACTCACTGCCACAACTTACCCCCTTGTTCCCACTCACTGCCACAACTTACCCCCTTGCTCCCACAACTTACCCCCTTGCTCCCACTCACTGCCACATCTTACCCCCTTGCTCCCACTCACTGCCACAACTTACCCCCTTGCTCCCACTCACTGCCACAAATTACCCTCTTGTTCCCACTCACTGCCACAACTTACCCCCTTGTTCCCACTCACTGCCACAACTTACCCCCTTGTTCCCACTCACTGCCACAACTTACCCCCTTGCTCCCACAACTTACCCCCTTGCTCCCACTCACTGCCACAACTTACCCCCTGCTCCCACTCACTGCCACAACTTACCCCCTTGCTCCCACTCACTGCCACAACTTACCCCCTTGTTCCCACTCACTGCCACAACTTACCTCCTTGCTCCCACTCACTGCTACAACTTACCCCCTTGCTCCCACTCACTGCCACAACTTACCTCCTTGCTCCCACTCACTGCCACAACTTACCTCCTTGCTCCCACTCACTGCCACAACTTACCTCCTTGTTCCCACTCACTGCCACAACTTACCCCCTTGCTCCCACTCACTGCCACAACTTACCTCAACTTACCTCCTTGTTCCCACTCACTGCCACATCTTACACCCTTGCTCCCACTCACTGCCACAACTTACCCCCTTGTTCCCACTCACTGCCACAACTTACCTCCTTGCTCCCACTCACTGCTACAACTTACCCCCTTGCTCCCACTCACTGCCACAACTTACCCCCTTGTTCCCACTCACTGCCACAACTTATCTCCTTGCTCCCACTCACTGCCACAACTTACCTCCTTGTTCCCACTCACTGCCACAACTTACCCCCTTGCTCCCACAACTTACCTCCTTGCTCCCACTCACTGCCACATCTTACCCCCTTGCTCCCACTCACTGCCACAACTTACCCCCTTGCTCCCACTCACTGCCACAACTTACCCCCTTGTTCCCACTCACTGCCACAACTTACCCCCTTGTTCCCACTCACTGCCACAACTTACCTCCTTGCTCCCACTCACTGCTACAACTTACCCCCTTGCTCCCACTCACTGCCACAACTTACCTCCTTGCTCCCACTCACTGCCACAACTTACCTCCTTGTTCCCACTCACTGCCACAACTTACCCCCTTGCTCCCACTCACTGCCACAACTTACCTCCTTGTTTCCACTCACTGCCACATCTTACCCCCTTGCTCCCACTCACTGCCACAACTTACCCCCTTGCTCCCACTCACTGCCACAACTTACCTCCTTGCTCCCACTCACTGCTACAACTTACCCCCTTGCTCCCACTCACTGCCACAACTTACCCCCTTGTTCCCACTCACTGCCACAACTTACCTCCTTGCTCCCACTCACTGCCACAACTTACCTCCTTGTTCCCACTCACTGCCACAACTTACCCCCTTGCTCCCCCTCACTGCCACAACTTACCCCTCTGCTCCCACTAATTGCCACAACTTACCCCTCTGCTCCCACTCGCTGCCACAACTTACCCCTCTGCTCCCACTCACTGCCACAACTTACCCCTCTGCTCCCACTCACTGCCACAACTTACCCCTCTGCTCCCACTCACTGCCACAACTTACCCCTCTGCTCCCACTCACTGCCACAACTTACCCATTGCTCCCACTCACTGCCACAACTTAGCCCCTGCTCCCACTCACTGCCACAACTTAGCCCCTGCTCCCACTCACTGCCACAACTTACCCCTCTGCTCCCACTCACTGCCACAACTTACCCCTCTGCTCACACTCACTGCCACAACTTACCCCCTTGTTCCCACTCACTGCCACAACTTACCCCCTTGTTCCCACTAGCTGCCACAACTTACCCCTTGCTCCCACTCTCTGCCCAACTTACCCCTTGCTCCCACTCACTGCCACAACTTACCCCCTTGTTCCCACTCACTGCCACAACTTACCTCCTTGTTCCCACTCACTGCCACAACTTACCCCCTTGTTCCCACTCACTGCCACAACTTAGCCCCTGCTCCCACTCACTGCCACAACTTACCCCTCTGCTCCCACTCACTGCCACAACTTACCCCTCTGCTCCCACTCGCTGCCACAACTTACCCCCTTGTTCCCACTCGCTGCCACAACTTACCCCCTTGTTCCCACTCGCTGCCACAACTTACCCCCTTGTTCTCACTCGCTGCCACAACTTACCCCCTTGCTCCCACTCACTGCCACAACTTACCCCCTTGCTCCCACTCACTGCCACAACTTACCCCCTTGCTCCCACTCACTGCCACAACTTACCCCTCTGCTCCCACTCACTGCCACAACTTACCCCTCTGCTCCCACTCACTGCCACAACTTACCCCTCTGCTCCCACTCACTGCCACAACTTACCCCCTTGTTCCCACTCACTGCCACAACTTACCTCCTTGCTCCCACTCACTGCCACAACTTACGTCCTTGCTCCCACTCACTGCCACAACTTACCTCCTTGCTCCCACTCACTGCCACAACTTACCTCCTTGTTCCCACTCACTGCCACATCGTACCCCCTTGTTCCCACTCACTGCCACAACTTACCCCCTTGCTCCCACTCACTGCCACAACTTACCTCCTTGCTCCCACTCACTGCCACAACTTACCTCCTTGCTCCCACTCACTGCCACAACTTACCTCCTTGTTCCCACTCACTGCCACATCTTACCCCCTTGTTCCCACTCACTGCCACAACTTACCTCCTTGTTCCCACTCACTGCCACAACTTACCTCCTTGTTCCCACTCACTGCCACATCTTACCCCCTTGTTCCCACTCACTGCCACATCTTACCCCCTTGTTCCCACTCACTGTCACAACTTACCCCCTTGCTCCCACTCACTGCCACAACTTACCTCCTTGTTCCCACTCACTGCCACAACTTACCCCCTTGTTCCCACTCACTGCCACAACTTACCTCCTTGCTCCCACTCACTGCCACAACTTACCTCCTTGCTCCCACTCACTGCCACAACTTACCCCCTTGTTCCCACTCACTGCCACAACTTACCTCCTTGCTCCCACTCACTGCTACAACTTACCCCCTTGCTCCCACTCACTGCCACAACTTACCTCAACTTACCTCCTTGTTCCCACTCACTGCCACAACTTACCCCTCTGCTCCCACTCACTGCCACAACTTACCCCTCTGCTCCCACTCACTGCCACAACTTACCCATTGCTCTCACTCACTGCCACAACTTACCCCCTTGTTCCCACTCACTGCCACAACTTACCCCCTTGTTCCCACTCACTGCCACAACTTAGCCCCTGCTCCCACTCACTGCCACAACTTACCCCTCTGCTCCCACTCACTGCCACAACTTACCCCTCTGCTCCCACTCACTGCCACAACTTACCCCCCTGCTCCCACTCACTGCCACAACTTACCCCCTTGTTCCCACTCACTGCCATAACTTACCCCCTTGTTCCCACTCGCTGCCACAACTTACCCCTTGCTCCCACTCACTGCCACAACTTACCCCCTTGTTCCCACTCACTGCCACAACTTAGCCCCTGCTCCCACTCACTGCCACAACTTACCCCTCTGCTCCCACTCACTGCCACAACTTACCCCTCTGCTCCCACTCACTGCCACAACTTACCCCCTTGTTCCCACTCGCTGCCACAACTTACCCCCTTGTTCGCACTCGCTGCCACAACTTACCCCCTTGCTCCCACTCACTGCCACAACTTACCCCCTAGCTCCCACTCACTGCCACAACTTACCCCCTTGCTCCCACTCAGTGCGACAACTTACCCCCTTGCTCCCACTCAGTGCGACAACTTACCCCTCTGCTCCCACTCACTGCCACAACTTACCCCTCTGCTCCCACTCACTGCCACAACTTACCCCCTTGTTCCCACTCACTGCCACAACTTACCCCCTTGTTCCCACTCACTGCCACAACTTACCCCTTTGTTCCCACTCACTGCCACAACTTACCCCCTTGCTCCCACACGCTGCCACAACTTACCCCCTTGTTCCCACTCACTGCCACAACTTACCCCCTTGCTTCCACTCACTGCCACAACTTACCCCCTTGCTCCCACTCACTGCCACAACTTACCCCCTGCTCCCACTCACTGCCACAACTTACCCCCTTGCTCCCACTCACTGCCACAACTTACCCCTTGCTCCCACTCACTGCCACAACTTACCCCCTGCTCCCACTCACTGCCACAACTTACCCCCTTGTTCCCACTCACTGCCACAACTTAGCCCCTGCTCCCACTCACTGCCACAACTTAGCCCCTGCTCCCACTCACTGCCACAACTTACCCCTCTGCTCCCACTCACTGCCACAACTTACCCCTCTGCTCCCACTCACTGCCACAACTTACCCCCTTGTTCCCACTCGCTGCCACAACTTACCCCCTTGTTCCCACTCGCTGCCACAACTTACCCCCTTGTTCCCACTCGCTGCCACAACTTACCCCCTTGTTCGCACTCGCTGCCACAACTTACCCCCTTGCTCCCACTCACTGCCACAACTTACCCCCTAGCTCCCACTCACTGCCACAACTTACCCCCTTGCTCCCACTCAGTGCGACAACTTACCCCCTTGCTCCCACTCAGTGCGACAACTTACCCCTCTGCTCCCACTCACTGCCACAACTTACCCCTCTGCTCCCACTCACTGCCACAACTTACCCCCTTGTTCCCACTCACTGCCACAACTTACCCCCTTGTTCCCACTCACTGCCACAACTTACCCCTTTGTTCCCACTCACTGCCACAACTTACCCCCTTGCTCCCACACGCTGCCACAACTTACCCCCTTGTTCCCACTCACTGCCACAACTTACCCCCTTGCTTCCACTCACTGCCACAACTTACCCCCTTGCTCCCACTCACTGCCACAACTTACCCCCTGCTCCCACTCACTGCCACAACTTACCCCCTTGCTCCCACTCACTGCCACAACTTACCCCTTGCTCCCACTCACTGCCACAACTTACCCCCTGCTCCCACTCACTGCCACAACTTACCCCCTTGTTCCCACTCACTGCCACAACTTAGCCCCTGCTCCCACTCACTGCCACAACTTACCCCTCTGCTCCCACTCACTGCCACAACTTACCCCTCTGCTCCCACTCACTGCCACAACTTACCCCCCTGCTCCCACTCACTGCCACAACTTACCCCCTTGTTCCCACTCACTGCCATAACTTACCCCCTTGTTCCCACTCGCTGCCACAACTTACCCCTTGCTCCCACTCACTGCCACAACTTACCCCCTTGTTCCCACTCACTGCCACAACTTAGCCCCTGCTCCCACTCACTGCCACAACTTACCCCTCTGCTCCCACTCACTGCCACAACTTACCCCTCTGCTCCCACTCACTGCCACAACTTACCCCCTTGTTCCCACTCGCTGCCACAACTTACCCCCTTGTTCCCACTCGCTGCCACAACTTACCCCCTTGTTCGCACTCGCTGCCACAACTTACCCCCTTGCTCCCACTCACTGCCACAACTTACCCCCTAGCTCCCACTCACTGCCACAACTTACCCCCTTGCTCCCACTCAGTGCGACAACTTACCCCTCTGCTCCCACTCACTGCCACAACTTACCCCTCTGCTCCCACTCACTGCCACAACTTACCCCCTTGTTCCCACTCACTGCCACAACTTACCCCCTTGTTCCCACTCACTGCCACAACTTACCCCTTTGTTCCCACTCACTGCCACAACTTACCCCCTTGCTCCCACACGCTGCCACAACTTACCCCCTTGTTCCCACTCACTGCCACAACTTACCCCCTTGCTTCCACTCACTGCCACAACTTACCCCCTTGCTCCCACTCACTGCCACAACTTACCCCCTGCTCCCACTCACTGCCACAACTTACCCCCTTGCTCCCACTCACTGCCACAACTTACCCCTTGCTCCCACTCACTGCCACAACTTACCCCCTGCTCCCACTCACTGCCACAACTTACCCCCTGCTCCCACTCACTGCCACAACTTACCCCCTGCTCCCACTCACTGCCACAACTTACCCCCTTGCTCCCACTCACTGCCACAACTTACCCCCTTGCTCCCACTCACTGCCACAACTTACCCCCTTGCTCCCACTCACTGCCACAACTTACCCCCTTGCTCCCACTCACTGCCACAATTTACCCCCTTGTTCCCACTCACTGCCACAACTTACCCCCTTGCTCCCACTCACTGCCACAACTTACCCCCTGCTCCCACTCACTGCCACAACTTACCCCCTGCTCCCACTCACTGCCACAACTTACCCCTCTGCTCCCACTCACTGCCACAACTTACCCCTCTGCTCCCACTCACTGCCACAACTTACCCCCTGTTCCCACTCACTGCCACAACTTACCCCTTGCTCCCACTCACTGCCACAACTTACCCCCTGCTCCCACTCACTGCCACAACTTACCCCTCTGCTCCCACTCACTGCCACAACTTACCCCTTGCTCCCACTCACTGCCACAAGTTACCCCCTTGCTCCCACTCACTGCCACAACTTACCCCTTGCTCCCACTCACTGCCACAACTTACCCCCTTGTTCCCACTCACTGCCACAACTTACCCCCTGCTCCCACTTACTGCCAAAACTTACCCCCTTGTTCCCACTCACTGCCACAACTTACCCCCTTGTTCCCACTCACTGCCACAACTTACCCCCTGCTCCCACTCACTGCCACAACTTACCCCTTGCTCACTGCCACAACTTACCCCCTTGTTCCCACTCACTGCCACAACTTACCCCCTTGGTCCCACTCACTGCCACAACTTACCTCTTGCTCCCACTCACAGCCACAACTTACCCCCTTACTCCCACTCACTGCCACAACTTACCCCCTGCTCCCACTCGCTGCCACAACGTACCCCCTTGTTCCCACTCGCTGCCACAACTTACCCCCTTGGTCCCACTCACTGCCACAACTTACCTCTTGCTCCCACTCACTGCCACAACTTACCCCCTTACTCCCACTCACTGCCACAACTTACCCCCTTGTTCCCACTCACTGCCACAACTTACCCCCTTGCTCCCACTCAGTGCCACAACTTACCCCCTGCTCCCACTCACTGCCACAACTTACCCCCTTGTTCCCACTCACTGCCACAACTTACCCCCTGCTCCCACTCACTGCCACAACTTACCCCCTTGCTCCCACTCACTGCCACAACTTACCCCCTGCTCCCACTCACTGCCACAACTTACCCCTTGCTCCCACTCACTGCCACAACTTACCCCCTTGTTCCCACTCACTGTTACAACTTGCCCCTTGCTCCCACTCACTGCCACAACTTACCCCTTGCTCCCACTCACTGCCACAACTTACCCCCTTGTTCCCACTCACTGCCACAACTTACCCCCTGCTCCCACTCACTGCCTCAACTTACCCCCTTGCTCCCACTCACTGCCACAACTTACCCCCTTGTTCCCACTCACTGCCACAACTTACCCCCTTGCTTCCACTCACTGCCACAACTTACCCCCTTGTTCCCACTCACTGCCACAACTTACCCCTTGCTCCCACTCACTGCCACAACTTACCTCTTGCTCCCACTCACTTCCACAACTTACCCCCTGCTCCCACTCACTGCCACAACTTACCCCCTGCTCCCACTAACTGCCACAACTTACCCCCTTGCTCCCACTCACTGCCACAACTTACCCCCTTGCTCCCACTCACTGCCGCAACTTACCCCTTGCTCCCACTCACTGCCACAACTTACCCCCTTGTTCCCACTCACTGCCACAACTTACCCCCTTGCTCCCACTCACTGCCACAACTTACCCCCCTGCTCCCACTCACTGCCACAACTTACCCCCTTGCTCCCACTCACTGCCACAACTTACCCCTCTGCTCCCAGTCACTGCCACAACTTACCCCCTGCTCCCACTCACTGCCACAACTTACCCCCTGCTCCCACTCACTGCCACAACTTACCCTTTGCTCCCACTCACTGCCACAACTTACCCCCTTGTTCCCACTCACTGCCACAACTTACCCCTTGCTCCCACTCACTGCCACAACTTACCCCTTGCTCCCACTCACTGCCACAACTTACCCCCTTGTTCCCACTCACTGCCACAACTTACGCCCTTGCTCCCACTCACTGCCACAACTTACCCCCCCTGCCCCCACTCACTGCCACAACCTACCTCCCCACCCCCGCTCCCACTCACTGCCACAACCTAACACACTCTCACTCCCCCAGTCATTCTTCTCCTCCATACCCTCTCTTATAACCTTACTCTGTCTCTCCATTATTACTTTGGCCTTTAATTGGACTTTGAATTCTCACTTTAGTGTATAACCCAGTCTGTCTCTCTCATGTTATCTGTCATGGTCTCTCGCAGTTGGCCACACTCTCCTTGCCTGTCTGTCTCTGTCTCTTTCACACACTCATTCTCTCCCCCTCTTCCCCACTCACTCGTTTTGTCGGCAATGTGTAAAATTTGCATTCCGCTGTGAGATTCCTGGATTGTGAACATTAGCATCTCGCTTTCCATCTGACCACAGACTGACCCCACTCGCTCAGCTCCTTATAGTAAGCTGTGTGACCAAAGGCCCAGACTGGCTTGCCACATGTAATGGGGGTCCTAGAAATAACCGACTGTAAGAGTGGGGTCCTAGAAATAACCGACTGTGAGAGTGGGGTCCTAGAAATAACCGACTGTGAGAGTGGGGTCCTAGAAATAATCGACTGTGAGAGTGGGGTCATAGAAATAACCGACTGTGAGAGTGGGGTGCTAGAAATAACCGACTGTGAGAGTGGGGTGCTAGAAATAACCGACTGTGAGAGTGGGGTGCTAGAAATAACCGACTGTGAGAGTGGGGTGCTAGAAATAACCGACTGTGAGAGTGGGGTGCTAGAAATAACCGACTGTGAGAGTGGGGTCCTAGAAATAATCGACTGTGAGAGTGGGGTCATAGAAATAACCGACTGTGAGAGTGGGGTGCTAGAAATAACCGACTGTGAGAGTGGGGTGCTAGAAATAACCGACTGTGAGAGTGGGGTGCTAGAAATAACCGACTGTGAGAGTGGGGTGCTAGAAATAACCGACTGTGAGAGTGGGGTGCTAGAAATAACCGACTGTGAGAGTGGGGTCCTAGAAATAACCGACTGTGAGAGTGGGGTCCTAGAAATAACCGACTGTGAGAGTGGGGTGCTAGAAATAACCGACTGTGAGAGTGGGGTGCTAGAAATAACAGACTGTGAGAGTGGGGTGCTAGAAATAACCGACTGTGAGAGTGGGGTCCTAGAAATAACCGACTGTGAGAGTGGGGTCCTAGAAATAACCGACTGTGAGAGTGGGGTCCTAGAAATAACCGACTGTGAGAGTGGGGTGCTAGAAATAACCAAGTGGGGTCCTAGAAATAACCGACTGTGAGAGTGGGGTCCTAGAAATAACTGACTGTGAGAGTGGGGTCCTAGAAATAACCGACTGTGAGAGTGGGGTGCTAGAAATAACCGACTGTGAGAGTGGGGTGCTAGAAATAACCGACTGTGAGAGTGGGGTGTTAGAAATAACCGACTGTGAGAGTGGGGTCCTAGAAATAACCGACTGTGAGAGTGGGGTCCTAGAAATAACCGACTGTGAGAGTGGGGTGCTAGAAATAACCGACTGTGAGAGTGGGGTCCTAGAAATAACCGACTGTGAGAGTGGGGTGCTAGAAATAACCGACTGTGAGAGTGGGGTGCTAGAAATAACCGACTGTGAGAGTGTGGTGCTAGAAATAACCAAGTGGGGTCCTAGAAATAACCGACTGTGAGAGTGGGGTCCTAGAAATAACCGACTGTGAGAGTGGGGTGCTAGAAATAACCGACTGTGAGAGTGGGGTGCTAGAAATAACCGACTGTGAGAGTGGGGTGCTAGAAATAACCGACTGTGAGAGTGGGGTGCTAGAAATAACAGACTGTGAGAGTGGGGTGCTAGAAATAACCGACTGTGAGAGTGGGGTCCTAGAAATAACCGACTGTGAGAGTGGGGTCCTAGAAATAACCGACTGTGAGAGTGGGGTCCTAGAAATAACCGACTGTGAGAGTGGGGTGCTAGAAATAACCAAGTGGGGTCCTAGAAATAACCGACTGTGAGAGTGGGGTCCTAGAAATAACTGACTGTGAGAGTGGGGTCCTAGAAATAACCGACTGTGAGAGTGGGGTGCTAGAAATAACCGACTGTGAGAGTGGGGTGCTAGAAATAACCGACTGTGAGAGTGGGGTGTTAGAAATAACCGACTGTGAGAGTGGGGTGTTAGAAATAACCGACTGTGAGAGTGGGGTCCTAGAAATAACCGACTGTGAGAGTGGGGTCCTAGAAATAACCGACTGTGAGAGTGGGGTGCTAGAAATAACCGACTGTGAGAGTGGGGTCCTAGAAATAACCGACTGTGAGAGTGGGGTGCTAGAAATAACCGACTGTGAGAGTGTGGTGCTAGAAATAACCAAGTGGGGTCCTAGAAATAACCGACTGTGAGAGTGGGGTCCTAGAAATAACCGACTGTGAGAGTGGGGTGCTAGAAATAACCGACTGTGAGAGTGTGGTGCTAGAAATAACCAAGTGGAGTCCTAGAAATAACCGACTGTGAGAGTGGGGTCCTAGAAATAACCGACTGTGAGAGTGGGGTGCTAGAAATAACCGACTGTGAGAGTGGGGTCCTAGAAATAACCGACTGTAAGAGTGGGGTGCTAGAAATAACCGACTGTGAGAGTGGGGTCCTAGAAATAACCGACTGTGAGAGTGGGGTCCTAGAAATAACCGACTGTGAGAGTGGGGTCCTAGAAATAACCGACTGTGAGAGTAGGGTCCTGGAAATAACCGACTGTGAGAGTGGGGTCCTAGAAATAAGCGACTGTGAGAGTGGGGTCCTAGAAATAACCGACTGTGAGAGTGGGGTGCTAGAAATAACCGAGTGGGGTCCTAGAAATAACCGACTGTGAGAGTGGGGTGCTAGAAATAACCGACTGTGAGAGTAGGGTGCTAGAAATAACCGACTGTGAGAGTGGGGTCCTAGAAATAACCAACTGTGAGAGTGGGGTCCTAGAAATAACCGACTGTGAGAGTGGGGTCCTAGAAATAACCGACTGTGAGAGTGGGGTCCTAGAAATAACCGACTGTGAGAGTGGGGTCCTAGAAATAACCGACTGTGAGAGTGGGGTGCTAGAAATAATCGACTGTGAGAGTGGGGTGCTAGAAATAACCGACTGTGAGAGTGGGGTGCTAGAAATAACCGACTGTGAGAGTGGGGTGCTAGAAATAACCGACTGTGAGAGTGGGGTCCTAGAAATAACCGACTGTGAGAGTGGGGTCCTAGAAATAACCGACTGTGAGAGTGGGGTCCTAGAATCACCGACTGTGAGAGTGGGGTCCTAGTAATAGAATGATGGGGTGGAGGCGGGGGGGGGGGGTCAGTAATAGAATGATGGGGCAGTGACAGGATGGTTGGGCGTTAGTAATAGAATGGTGCTGGGGGGTCAGTAATATAATGATGGGACAGTGATGGGATGGTGGGGGGCTCACTAGTAGAATGATGGGGCAGTGAGGGGATGGTGGGGGGGGGGGTCAGTAAAAGAATGATGGGGGCAGTGATGGGATAATGGTGGTTAAGTTATAGAATGATGAGGCAGTGATGGGGAGGAGGGGGGTGCCAGTAATAGAATGATGTGGCAGTGGTAGGGTGGAGAGGGGCTTCAGTAATATGGGGTGGGGGCAGTGATGTGGTGGGGGTCATTAGTAGAATTATAGGGGGCGGTGACGGGATGGTGGGGGTTCAGTAATAGAATAATAGAGAGAAGTGCCAGGATGGTGGGGGGAGTGAGGGGGGGGGAGGGGGGGGGGGTCAGTAATAGAATGATAGGGGACAGTGAAAGGATGGAGTAATAGAATGATGGGAGTGACGGGGTTGAGGGGGGCTTCAGTAATAGAACAATTGGGGCAGTGATTGGGTGGAGGGGGGTTAGTAATGGAATGATTGGGGGAGTGACAGGGTGGAGGGGGCTTCAGTAATGGAACAATGGGGGCAGTTATTTGGTGGAGGGGGGTTAGTAATGGAATGATGGGGGAGTGACGGGGTGGAGGGGGGCTTCAGTAATGGAATGATGGGGGAGTGACGGGGTGGAGGGGGGCTTCAGTAATGGAATGATGGGGGAGTGACGGGGTGGAGGGGGGCTTCAGTAATGGAATGATGGGGGAGTGACGGGGTGGAGGGGGGCTTCAGTAATGGAATGATGGGGGAGTGACGGGGTGGAGGGGGGCTTCAGTAATGGAATGATGGGGGAGTGACGGGGTGGAGGGGGGCTTCAGTAATGGAATGATGGGGGAGTGACGGGGTGGAGGGGGGGCTTCAGTAATGGAATGATGGGGGAGTGACGGGGTGGAGGGGGGCTTCAGTAATGGAATGATGGGGGAGTGACGGGGTGGAGGGGGGCTTCAGTAATGGAATGATGGGGGAGTGACGGGGTGGAGGGGGGCTTCAGTAATGGAATGATGGGGGAGTGACGGGGTGGAGGGGGGCTTCAGTAATGGAATGATGGGGGAGTGACGGGGTGGAGGGGGGCTTCAGTAATGGAATGATGGGGGAGTGACGGGGTGGAGGGGGGCTTCAGTAATGGAATGATGGGGGAGTGACGGGTGGAGGGGGGCTTCAGTAATGGAATGATGGGGGAGTGACGGGGTGGAGGGGGGCTTCAGTAATGGAATGATGGGGGAGTGACGGGGTGGAGGGGGGCTTCAGTAATGGAATGATGGGGGAGTGACGGGGTGGAGGGGGGCTTCAGTAATGGAATGATGGGGGCAGTTATTGGGTGGAGGGGGGTTAGTAATGGAATGATGGGGGAGTGACGGGGTGGAGGGGGGCTTCAGTAATGGAATGATGGGGGCAGTTATTGGGTGGAGGGGGGTTAGTAATGGAATGATGGGGGGAGTGACGGGGTGGATGGGGGCTTCAGTAATGGAATGATGGGGCAGTTATTGGGTGGAGGGGGGGTTAGTAATGGAATGATGGGGGGAGTGACGGGGTGGAGGGGGGAGTGACGGGGTGGAGGGGGGCTTCAGTAATGGAATGATGGGGCAGTTATTGGGTGGAGGGGGGGTTAGTAATGGAATGATGGGGGGAGTGACGGGGTGGAGGGGGGCTTCAGTAATGGAATGATGGGGGCAGTTATTGGGTGGAGGGGGGTTAGTAATGGAATGATGGGGGGAGTGACGGGGTGGAGGGGGGCTTCAGTAATAGAATGATGGGGGCAGTTATTGGGTGGAGGGGGGTTAGTAATGGAATGATGGGGGGAGTGACGGGGTGGAGGGGGGCTTCAGTAATGGAATGATGGGGCAGTTATTGGGTGGAGGGGGGGTTAGTAATGGAATGATGGGGGCAGTTATTGGGTGGAGGGGGGTTAGTAATGGAATCATGGGGGGAGTGACGGGGTGGAGGGGGGCAGTGATAGGATTGTTGGGGGCTCAGAAAAAGAATGATGGGGCAGTGACAGCATGGAGGGTGTGTGTGAAGGAATATCCCTATCTGAACTGAGACCACCCCGGAATCCAATTAGAACATGGAACGTTATGTATCTGTATGAAAACCACAAAGAAAATTATTAATAGAATGCTCTACTGGTTAGCCACTATTTCGTACATTCTAACGCACGTGGCTGATACAATGGATGGCGGTTATCTTGTCTCCAGAACGCTGGCAGAGGGACTTGGTCGTCGAGTGCCTGGAACTGATTTTGGCCAGGCACTCCCACGAACACTGGTTACCATGGACCCACGGCTCATTCTAGTTCCAGTTCACCTATAGGAGCAGCATTCGGGAGTTACAGATTCTACACAAACCAGTTTTCCTCTATCTTATGTGGTTTTCGTCCAAAACCCCATGAACGAAGACCGACTCTTGCCACCATTTCCATGGAACTATTTTGGGCATACTCCTCGTGGCAGACCGGTCAGAACTGCGATGGCGATTCAAAACTATCGAACGGACATGGGTGATTTTCGGATATATTGTTCGCCCAGATCCAAGCTATCTGGGGCTATGACTTGTTTGTGGGGTTTGATGGGGACAGTGACAAGATAACCGGGTTCAGTAATAAAATGATAGGGGCAGTGATGGGGTGGAGGGGAGTTCAGTAATAGAATGATGGGGGCAGTGATGAGATGGTGGGGGGGTCAATAATAGAATGATAGGGGACAGTGAAAGGATGGTGGGGGGGTCAGTAATATAAGAATGATGGCAGTGACGAGATGGTGGAGGGTAAATAATAGAATGATGGGGCAGTGACAGGATGGTGGGGGGTTAGTAATAGAATGGTTGGGGCAGTGACGAAATGGTGGGGGGTTCAGTAATAGAATGATGGGGCAGTGACGGGAGGGTGGGGGGTCAGTAATAGAATGTTAGGGCACAGTGAAAGGATGGTGGGGAGCTCAGCAATAGTAATGGAACGATGGGGCAGTTATTGGGTGGAGAGGGGGTTAGTAATGGAATGATGGGGGCAGTGACGGGAGGGTGGGGGGTCAGTAATAGAATGTTAGGGCACAGTGAAAGGATGGTGGGGAGCTCAGCAATAGTAATGGAACGATGGGGCAGTTATTGGGTGGAGAGGGGGTTAGTAATGGAATGATGGGGGGAGTGACGGGGTGGAGGGGGGCTTCAGTAATGGAACGATGGGGCAGTTATTGGGTGGAGGGGGGGTTAGTAATGGAATCATGGGGGGAGTGGGGGGCTCAGTAATAGAATGATGGAGCAGTGACGGGAGGGTGGGGGGGTCAGTAATAGGGCACAGTGAAAGGATGGTGGGGGTCTCAGTAATAGAATGGTGGTGGCAGTGAAAGGATGGAGGCGGGCCCAGTAATAGAATGATAGGGCACAGTAAAATAATGGTGGGGGTTCAGTAATAGAATGATGGGGGTCAGTGACAGGATGGTGGTAGGGGGTCAGTAATAGAATGATGGGGCAGTGACAGGATTGTGGGGGAGTCAGTAATAGAATGATGGGGCATTGACAGGATTGTGGGGGGGGGGGGCAGTAATAGAATGATGGGGGCAGTGACGGGATGACAGAAAAGGGTGGAGGGTGGAGGGTGGGCTCTGTGTGGAGGAGGAGTCCTGGTTGTGGGCTGAGTTATGGGGGATATTAAGGACCGTACTTCATTCCACTCTCTCTGCTCTTTTCACTTTCACCGACTGCTCGCTGTCAGGACCCTCACTGCACCCTCACTGCATCCTCACTGCATCATGCTGCCCAGTTCCAGCCTTTGCCTCTTCCTGATACTGTCCATAGTAAAAGGGAGCTTACAAGGAGGTAAGTACCACTCGCCATGTACTGTAAATCTGTGATAGAAGCAAAATGTGTTTTACTGGAATATGACTGGCTGATCTCAGCTCTACTCCACTCACTCTCCAGGTTACACTCACTTTGTGTCACACTTACTCTCCAGGTCACACTCACACTCCAGGTCACAATCACTTTCCAGGTTACACTCACTTTGTGTCACACTTACTCTCCAGGTCACAATCACTCTCCAGGTCACCCTCACTCCCTTTGAGAATGGCTACACACTAGGGAAGGATCTTGGAAGGAAAAAACACAGAATCTCTGTTGGAATATTCCTTAATTATCCTTAAAATTGAGGATATTATTATGAAATTATGTGAGGGTATTATAATGAGGGGCTTGGTTATGTGAGGGTATTATAATGGGGGGCTAGGTTATGTGAGGGTATTATAATGGGGGCTTGGTTATATGAGAGTATTATAATGGGGGGCTTGGTTATATGAGGGTATTATAATGGGGGATAGGTTATGTGAGGGTATTATAATGGGGGGCTTGGTTATATGAGGGTATTATAATGGGGGATAGGTTATATGAGGGTATTATAATGGGGGCTAGGTTATGTGAGTGTATTATAATGGGGGGCTTGGTTATATGAGGGTATTATAATGGGGGCTTGGTTATGAGAGGGTATTATAATGGAGGCAGGTTATATGAGGGTATTATAATGGGGGGCTCGGTTATGTGAGGGTATTATAATGGAGGACTTGGTTATATGAGGGTATTATAATGGGGGCTTGGTTATGTGAGGGTATTATAATGGGGGCTTGGTTATGTGAGGGTATTATAATGGGGGCTAGGTTATGTGAGGGTATTATAATGGGGGCTTGGTTATGTGAGGGTATTATAATGGGGGGCTTGGTTATATGAGGGTATTATAATGGGTGCTAGGTTTTATGAGGGTATTATGATGGGGGGCTCGGTTATGTGAGGGTATTATAATGGAGGACTTGGTTATATGAGGGTATTATAATGGGGGCTTGGTTATATGAGGGTATTATAATGGGGGCTTGGTTATGTGAGGGTATTATAATGGGAGGCTAGGTTATGTGAGGGTATTATAATGGGGGCTTGGTTATATGAGGGTATTATAATGGGGGATAGGTTATATGAGGATATTATAATGGGGGGCTAGGTTATGTGAGGTATTATAATGGGGGCTTGGTTATATGAGGGTATTATAATGGGGGCTTGGTTATGTGAGGGTATTATAATGGGGGCTAGGTTATGTGAGGGTATTATAATGGGGGGCTTGGTTATATGAGGGTATTATAATGGGGATAGGTTATATGAGGGTATTATAATGGGGGATAGGTTATGTGAGGGTATTATCATGGGGGCTTGGTTATAAGAGGGTATTATAATGGGGGCTTGTTTATGTGAGGGTATTATAATGGGGGGCTTATGTGAGGGTAATATAATGGGGGCTTGGTTATATGAGGGTATTATGATGGGGGCTTGGTTATATGAGGGTATTATGATGGGGGCTTGTTATGTGAGGTTATTGTAATGGGGGCTTGGTTATGTGAGGGTATTATAATGAGGGGCTTGGTTATATGAGGGTATTATAATGGGGATAGGTTATATGAGGGTATTATGATGGGGGCTCGGTTATGTGAGGGTATTATAATGGAGGACTTGGTTATATGAGGGTATCATAATGGGGGGCTAGGTTATATGAGGGTATTATAATGGGGGCCTTGGTTATGTGAGGGTATTATAATGGGGGGCTTGGTTATGTGAGGGTATTATAATGGGGGGCTTGGTTATGTGAGGGTATTATAATGGGGGGCGCGGTTATGTGAGGGTATTATAATGGGGGGCGCGGTTATGTGAGGGTATTATGATGGGGGGCTTGTTATGTGAGGGTATTATAATGGGGGCTTGGTTATATGAGGGTATTATAATGGGGGCCTTGGTTATGTGAGGGTATTATAATGGGGGGCTTGTTATGTGAGGGTATTATAATGGAGGCGCGGTTATGTGAGGGTATTATAATGGGGGCTTGGTTATATGAGGGTATTATGATGGGGGGCTTGTTATGTGAGGGTATTATAATGGGGGGCTAGGTTATATGAGGGTATTATGATGGGGGGCTTGTTATGTGAGGTTATTGTAATGGGGGGCTTGTTATGTGAGGATATTGTAATGGGGGGCTTGGTTACGTGAGGGTATTATCATGGCACCTCCTGCAATTAAACGCAGCAAGCGCCCCCAATTACAACCCTGGCACAGCAAGCTGACCCGTTACCTCTAAAAATGTTCTAGAACTGCTGAACGCTGCTGGAGAAAGTCTCACTTTGCATCTGACTTGGTCCACTATAAATTTATGCTGCGCTCCTACAGCATGGCTCTTTCCTCTTTCAAAAGTAAATTACTTTAACACCCTCATAAGCACACTGTCCCATCAACCCAAACACCTGTTTCACACTTTTGATGCCCTTTTACTCCCCCTCCTTCCACCACCTTGTCCGCCACAAACTTTGCATCTCACTTCACTGAGAAGATCTTTACAATCAGGAAAGAGATCGCTAATCTCTCTCATACCCCTATCATTACATCACCCAACCCCACTCCCTCCACCATTCTACACTCATTCGCACCTGCTGCAGCAGAAGAGGTTTCTGCTCTGCTCCGGTCCTCCCACCCCACCACCTGCTCCCTCGATCCTATTCCCTCGCATCTCATCCGCACTATGTCTCCCTCTGTTGCTCTTCCCCTCACTAAAATTTTCAATCTCTCCATTTCCTCCGGCACATTTCCCTCACCCTTCAAACATGCAACTGTAACCCCAGTTCTGAAAAAGCCCAGCCTTGACCCCAACTCTCCTTCCAACTACCGCCCTATCTCACTACTGCCATTTGCCTCCAAGATCCTCGAGAGAGTTCTGTACACCAGACTGACTGACTTTCTCAAAACCAACTCTCTGCTTGACCCCCTTCAATCTGGAGTCCGCGCTGGTCATTCTGTTGAAACGACTGTGACCAAAGTATCCAACAATTTAATTGCTGCTAAATCTCGCGGCCATTACTCTATCCTAATTCTCCTTGATCTTTCTGCTGCCTTTGACACTGTTGATCATCAACAGCTTCTTCGCATTCTCCGTAATTTTGGTCTACGGGATACTACTCTCTCCTGGTGCTCCTCCTACCTCTTCCAGCGCTCTTTCAGTGTTTATTTCTCTGACTCTGCCTGTTACCCCCAACCCCCAAGGTTCTGTCCTTGGTCCCCTACTGTTCTCTATCTATACTGCCTCCCTTGGTAAACTCATCAGCTCATTTGGCTTCCATTATCATTTCTATGCTGATGACACGCAAATCTACCTGTCCTCCCCTGATCTCTCTCCGCCCACCTTGACTCATGTCTCTGACTGCCTCTCTTCGATCTCCAAATGGATGGCTGCTCACTTCCTTAAACTCAACCTGTCCAAAACAGAACTTCTGATCTTTCCTCCCTCAAGTGTTACTACTCCCGTGTCTGTCTCCCTCCAAGTCAACGCAGGGCCGGCGCGTCCATAAGGCGGCCCAGGCGGCCGCCTTAGGGCGCCCGAGCAGGGGGGGGCGCAAAAATCCGAATCCCCAGCCATCGGCTAGGGATTCGGATTTTTATAATACCGCAGCCTACCTTGCCCTGCTGAGGCTGCCTGCTTCCCTTACTTCCGGACCGGAGGTGAAGTTCCTGCCGCGCCGCCCACTCCTGATGATGTCAGGAGGAGGGCGCGACTTACACCTCCCCCAGAGTCCCCTGCGGTCCACCGTCGGATGCATCAGGGCCGGGCTCCCTCTGCTGGCTCCAATATGGCGGCGCCCATGACAGAGTGGAGCCCGCCTGCGTTTGGAGCCAGGCCAGCCCGGAGAAAACAGGAAGGTAAGGTAAGGGAAGGGAAGGGGAGGGGAGGGGAGATAGGCAGATAGGCCCAGGCGGACTTTAGTTTAATATGGTGAGCCGAGTAGGTGGCCTGACTTCCGCCCCCTCCCCCTTCCCCCTTCCCCTTTCCCCTGACTCCATATTGTCAAAGTCCTGCAGGCAGGCGGCAGCAGACTTACTTTGGGAGAGCTGCCTCTTCTGCAAGACTGCTCCCCATAGTGTTGGAGTGCCTGCAGTCTCCTCAGATCCCCATCACTTTAGAACTGTCTGCCAGCACTTGAAGGGGGTAAGATTAATTTTTTTTTTTTTTTATATTTAATTTTTTTTTTTATATATTTAATTTTTTTTTTTTATATTTAATTTTTTTTTCATTCTTTATTATTATTATTTTTTTAAATTCTTTATTTTTATTTTGGTTGTGCATAAAATAACATTGGGCTTGCACAGCTCCAAAAGCTGTTGCAAGCATTTCTTTGACAGGTATTACAAACATAACATGGTATACAGGGCCGGCGCGTCCATAAGGCGGCACAGTGGCCGCCTTAGGGCGCACCGGCTCTGGGGGCGCAAAATTCCAGTGACCGGCAGGAGGGAAGTGCTCCCTCCTGCCTGGTCACCTCCTGGATCCCCGGAGCTGCTGGGGGGCGTGCGGCTGAAGTTGATTAGGAGGCGGCGAGGGAGCTCTCTGATCTCTCTGACCGGCTCCCTCGCGCGCCTTTTGCTGATGCCGTGGGAGCCAGAATATGACGTCATATTCCGGCTCCCGCGGCATCAGAAAACAGCCTGCGAGGGAGCCGGTCAGAGAGATCAGAGAGCTCCCTCGCCGCCTCCTAATCAACTTCAGCCGCACGCCTCCCAGCAGCCCCACTGGACCACCAATGAGAGACCCACGCCAGCACTCCAGGTAGGGAGGCTGGGTGGGACATTTAAATGTAATTTATTATTAATTACTTTATTAATTACTGTGTGTGTGCATGTGAGTGTGTGTGTCTGTCAGTGTGTGTGTAAGTGTGTCTATGAGTTTGTGTGTGAGTGAGTGTGTCTGTCGGTGTGTGTGTGTGTATGTCAGTGTGTGTGTGTGTGAGTGAGTGTGTGTGTGTGTCTGTCAGTATGTGTGTCTGTCAGTATGTGTGTAAGTGTCTCTATGAGTTTGTGTGTGAGTGAGTGTGTCTGTCGGTGTGTGTGAGTATGTGAGTATGTGTGTGTGTGTGTTCGAGTATGTGTCTGAGTTTGTGTGTGTGTGTGTGTGTGAGTGTGCGCATGTGAGTATGTGTGTGTGTGTGTTCGAGTATGTGTCTGAGTTTGTGTGTGTGTGTGTGTGTGTGTGTGTGAGTGAGTATGTATTTTTATGTATGCCTGTCTGTATGTATGTATCTGTATGATGGTATGCCTCTGTATGTATGTATGTGTCCGTATGCCTGTATGTCTTGTACGTATGTTTCTGTATGTCTCTGTATGCATGTATGTAACTGGATGTATGTTTGTCTCTGAATGTCTGTATATATGTCTCTGTATGCATGTATGTAACTGTATGCCTTTATGTCTCTGTATGTACGTATGTGTGTGTCTGTGTGTCTCTGTATGCCTGTATGTCTTTGTATGCATATTTCTGTATGTATGTATGTGTCTGTATGCCTGTCTATATGAATGTGTCTGTATGACGTTATGTCTCTGTATGCATGCATGTATCTGTATGTGTGTATGTCTTTGTATGCCTGTATGTATGTATGTATGTATGTGTCTGCATGCCTGTATGTCTTTGTATGTATGTTTCTGTATGCCTGTCTGTATGTATGTGTCTGTATGACGGTATGCCTGCATGTCTCTGTATGCATGTATGTCTCTGCTTGTATGTCTCTGACTGTATGTGTCTGTATGTCTCTGTATGATTATTGCTGTCTTTGTATGACAGTGTACCTGTATGACTTTGACTGTGTGACTGAAAAATGATGCCTGTGTGCCTGTGGCTTGGGAGGAAAGACACACAGGTGAAGATGCATTTTTTTTTTTTTAATGAGGGTTGGGGGCGCCAAAATGCATCTTCGCCTGTGTAACTAAAAATCCTAGCACCGGCCCTGAGTCAACGGCGCTACCATTACCTCTACCTTGCAGGCTCTTTGACTCCAACCTCTCCTTCACCCCTTATGTCCAATCAATCGCCAAATCCTGTCGCTTCCATCTCAAAAATATAGCACACATCCGCCCCTATTTAACCCCGGATGCGGCTAAGGTGCTGGTCCATGCTGTTGTTCTCTCTCGCCTTGACTACTGCAATACTCTTCTCAGTGGTCTTACGTGTTCCCAGATTGCACCGTTGCAATATATAATGAATGCGGCGGCAAGGCTGCTCACACCTCCCACGCCTCCCCGTCAGTCCCTGCATTGGCTCCCAGTTAGATTTAGGGCTCAATTCAAAATTCTGGTGCTTGCTTACAAGTCCCTACATAATGCTGCTCCAACCTACCTATCCTCCCTAATACACAAGTATGTCCCATCGAGGCCCCTATCCTCTGCCAAAGACCTCTGTTCGTACTCCCACCTCTAACGCTCGCCTCCAAGACTTTTCCAGGGCTGCACCTCTTCTGTGGAACTCCCTTCCCTCCTCTATCAATTAAACTGTTTTTATCTCCCCCCTCCCCCACCATGACTCCTCTCATGCAACTGTCAAAAATTACCTACTAAACCCTCAGCGAATACTTTTTTAACAACTTACTTCGTACCCCTACTTTTACACTTTGTGTCACTAACCCCACTCCCTCTAGAATGTAAGCTCATAGAGGAGGGCCCTCCACCTCTCTGTTCCTGTACGCCGAGTTGTCTGGTTACAATTAAATGTCTGTTAGTCCACCCTTTGTACAGCGCTATGGAATCTGATGGTGCTATATAAATAATAAAATAATAAATAATGATAATAATTATAATGGGGGGCTTGGTTATGTGAGGGTATTATAATGGGGGGTTAGGTTATGTGAGGGTATTATAATGGGGGGCTTGGTTATGTGAGGGTATTATAATGGGGGGCTTGGTAATGGGGGGGCTTGGTAATGAATTATAAGGGGGCTTCGGCCAATGTATGGGGACTAGTCATGGTGATTATATTAGCAGAGTGCTAGGTTAGACAATGTGATTATTATAATGGGTATCAGAGGTTTAGATTATAATAAATAATCGGGCCATATATTATAACAAAGGGGGCTGGAGAATAGGCAATTATGGAAGAATAGTGAGTGGGGGCAAGAATAGGAAGGGGTAATTGAAGAATAGGGGGGGCAGGAAAATTCAAAGGGGTGTTTGAAGAATAGTGGGGGCAGAATATTGAGAGGGGGTAATTGAAGAATAGTGAGGGCTTGAGAATGGGGAGGGGTTAATGGAAGAATAGTGGGGGCAAGAGAAAAAAAGGGGGGTAATTGAAGAATAGTGCTAAGCTGTGACATATAGAAACATAGAATGTGACGGCAGATAAGAACCATTCGGCCCATCTAGTCTGCCCAGTTTTCTAAATACTTTCATTAGTCCCTGGCCTTATCTTATAGTTAGGGTAGCCTTATGCCTATCCCACGCATGCTTAAACTCCTTTACTGTGTTAACCTCTACCACTTCAGCTGGAAGGCTATTCCATGCATCCACTACCCTCTCAGTAAAGTAATACTTCCTGATATTATTTTTAAACCTTTGTCCCTCTATTTTTGAGACTATGTCCTCTTGTTGTGGTAGTTTTTCTTCTTTTAAATATAGTCCCCTCCTTTACTGTGTTGATTCCCTTTATGTATTTAAATGTTTCTATCATATCCCCCCTGTCTCGTCTTTCCTCCAAGCTATACATGTTAAGATCCTTTAACCTTTCCTGGTAAGTTTTATCCTGCAATCCATGAACCAGTTTAGTAGCCCTTCTTTGAACTCTCTCTAAGGTATCAATATCCTTCTGAAGATACGGTCTCCAGTACTGCGTACAATACTCCAAGTGAGGTCGCACCAGTGTTCTGTACAATGGCATGAGAACTTCCCTCTTTCTACTGCTAATACCTCTCCCTATACAACCAAGCATTCTGCTAGCATTTCCTGCTGCTCTATTACATTGTCTGCCTACCTTTAAGTCATCAGAAATAATCACCCCTAAATCCCTTTCCTCAGATGTTGAGGTTAGGACTCTATCAAATATTCTGTACTCTGCCCTTGGGTTTTTACGTCCAAGATGCATTATCTTGCACTTATCCACATTAAATGTCATGGACAGAATATTTAATTTCTCACCGAGGCTGTACGGAAGGGGTTAAAGAGTACTTATTTGTTTAGGTATATATTTGTGAAGTGCAAACATCATCCACGATGTGATCCATACTAATGGAAATGGCTCTCACAAACAGACAATGATCACTCATACTGAGCGTCAGAATGTCATACATGAGTGTGAGTTTTAATTTACCTGACATTCAATTTATTTTTAAAACGTATGTGAGAAATCAGGCAGAGAGGTGTTATATGGAGGGTATGACGGACAGACTGAAAGATGGCGGTAGAGGTGTTATATGGAGGGTGTGACGGACTGCTGGCACTCCGACTGAGTACCTCCGCCAATCGATGCTCCTAGCGTTTGCCGAGGACTCCAAGCACTCCAACCGACACCATCAGCACTGCGGACCCCACTTCCAGCGAGGCAGCTGCGCTGGGGTCTCACCGTCTCTCACCCACCCTGCATCCACGACCAGGATCCAGCTCTCAGTGGGTGAACCTCTCCTAAATCCAGAGAGCGTAGCAAGAACAAATCAAGCTATTGCAAGAGCTTACTCTGGGGAGTAAGTGATTATAGCAATCCCCAGAGTGTAGGCATCCCTTCCCCCAAACATGAGCCAAGGCTTCAAGAAAGGTGCAAGTAGGTCTGTTTTATTGAGGGCTACCTGTATTTATGCAAGTGTCCATCAGGTGGACACTCCCCTAGGGGACCTGATGGAACAATGGGACACATATTGCATATTAGCCAATCACAGACAATACAAATAAAACACTCCCACAGTGACATCACAATCCCTCCTCTCTATCCTGGAGATAATTGGGAATTATCTCCCAGGACAGAGGCAAGACTCCATTAACCACATGGTTACAAAAAGACATAAAAGTACCCAATGTTACAATTACTACATAAAACATATACATGCAACATATCCCCAGATAGCTTAGATCTGAGCGCACATTATTACTGAATGGCGCTCAGAACACATACATGCAGTTCAATCGCCATGGAGCCAAAGTCTTTTCCATAGTCTTTCGTTACACGAATAGGCTCCATGGCGGTGGGCCGCGATAGCCGTGGGGCCGAGGCCGGCAGGGGAGATCACAGAATCTCCCTTGCAGGGCAGCGTGATACCTGAGCGCCAGCCCTGCTGTGTGCCTCCATGGGCCGGTGGGGAGATCAAAGATCTCCCTCACTGGCCCAGAGGCACTGAAATGCGGCCGCTTGCTGGGGTGTGAGGGAGGGAGGCAGCAGCTCCGACGGCTCCTCTCGCGGGATTCTGAGCGTTGCAGCGGTTACCACGGCAACGCTCAGATCTTGCGAGAGTGAACTCTAGCCTACAAGAGTTCATTCTCACCACTGGACCACCAGGGAAGGAAGCATGGCTCCCCTCCTCCCAGGCTAAAGGTAAGAAGGGAGGGGGTGACATAACTTTTTTTATTTAATTATTAAATAAAAAATAAATTCACACTCTCACACACAGCACCCAGACACACACAGCACACGCAGACACACACAGCACCCAGACACACACACAGCACCCCCAGACACACACAGCACCCACAGACACACAGCGCACCCAGACACACACAGCACCCCCAGACACACACAGCGCACCCTCAGACACACACAGCGCACCCAGACACACACACAGCACCCCCAGACACACACAGCGCACCCTCAGACACACAGCACCCAGACACACACACACAGCACACTCCCACACATATATATTTAATATATAAAATAACCCTCAGTGAGTTAACAAAGAAAATTAGAAACCTAGAATGTGACGGCAGATAAAAACACCCTCACACTACAGGACCTCTCACACTGCACCACTACACACATTTCGCTCCAGATACATGCTAGATCCCTTACCCTATATGCACTCTTAATCCTCTATACACACACACACAATCTCCTATACACACTCTCGGTCCTTTACACACTAGATCTCCTACACACACACTCTGCACCACCTACACACACACTACATTCGTTGTCAGCAAACACAAACAACATTCTCTAAACACACCCTCTCTACAACCCCTACACACACTACGTCACCTATACACACACACTACAGCCCGTATGCACACACTCGCTACATCCCCTATAACACTATGCCCACTATACACACACTCTCTACAGCCCCTAGCCACACATATTACACCACAAACACAAATTAAATTGACCTATTTACACAATACCACACCACACTCTACACACACGCAATCCCACAAGCAGGCTCCAAACATATGCACCATACACTTTTCTGGCCCTTTTGTCCTCTGGTATCCCACTTGTGGAGACACCAGAGACAATTTAAAAGCAAACACAGCGCAAGCATGTTATTAAATTTGCTTGCGCTGCGCAGAACAAATTCAGGGCCTTTTTCTAATGCCAGAGCTCTTCAGTGGGGCTCTGCGCATTGAACCAACATGCTCACTTTGAGAGGGGGCGTGCTTGTCATTGGTGATGACAAAACACACCCTCTCTGGCCCCGCCCCCTTCTTAGGGGGCTGCTCTGATTGAAAAATGCCCGGGCCAAATAAACCTTACTGCATGAGAAAATGCAGCTATCAGCACAGGGGCCATAGTCGGAAGGCAGGAGGCTAGCCAGTAGTCCCCTCCAGGCACAAGTGGCGAAGGGCACTTCGTCACAGAGGGTATGACGGACAGACTGAATAATGGCGGTAGAGGTGTTATATGGAGGGTATGACGGACAGACTGAACGATGGCGGTAGAGGTGTTATATGGAGGGTATGACGGACAGACTGAACGATGGCGGTAGAGGTGTTATATGGAGGGTATGACGGACAGACTGAATGATGGCGGTAGAGGTGTTATATGGAGGGTATGAGGGATAGACTGAATAATGGCTGTAGAGGTGTTATATGGAGGGTATGACAGACAGACTGAACGATGGCGGTAGAGGTGTTATATGGAGGGTATGACGGACAGACTGAACGATGGCGGTAGAGGTGTTATATGGAGGGTATGACGGACAGACTGAACGATGGCGGTAGAGGTGTTATATGGAGGGTATGACGGACAGACTGAACGATGGCGGTAGAGGTGTTATATGGAGGGTATGACGGACAGACTGAACGATGGCGGTAGAGGTGTTATATGGAGGGTATGACGGACAGACTGAACGATGGCGGTAGAGGTGTTATATGGAGGGTATGACGGACAGACTGAACGATGGCGGTAGAGGTGTTATATGGAGGGTATGACGGACAGACTGAATGATGGCGGTAGAGTTGTTATATGGAGGGTATGACGGACAGACTGAATAATGGCGGTAGAAGTGTTATATGGAGGGTATGACGGATAGACTGAATGAGGGAAGTATAGATTTAGGACAAGAGAATTGTCAGACAGAGGGACATGTGACGAGGACATAGATAAAGGGAAAGAATAGCCCGCGAGAGTTACAGATAAACAGATAAGGAAAGAGAGGAAGACAGGAAGGGAGGATAAGCCGTTAGGGGGTAAAGCGAGGGAGGGAGGCACAGGATAAGAGACACATTCACAGATTGACAAACAGACGCAGTAACGCAGCAACTGCAATAAGTGCTAAATTCAATCTCCATATTTTATTTAAATTTCAGGAATTAAACCTCAAGCAAGTGCAGAAAGAAATTCCCTCTATCAGCCCGAGTATGCTCGAGGTATGTATCCAGGTCTACTGCTACCAACATCTCTCCCAGAGCAAGACCGGCCCTGACCTAACACCCTGTATCTGCCCTGCCCTGTCCTAACTCCCACCTACAGTCTGTATCTGACCTGCCCTGTCCTAACTCCCACCTACAGTCTGTATCTGACCTGCCCTGACCTAACTCCCACCTACAGTGTGTATCTGACCTGCCCTGACCTAACTCCCATCTACAGTCTGTATCTGACCTGCCCTGCCCTAACTCCCAACTACAGTCTGTATATGACTTGCACTGACCTAACTCCGACCTACAGTCTGTATCTGCCCTGCCCTGCCCTAACTCCCACCTACAGTCTGTATCTGACCTACCCTGACCGAACTCCCACCTACAGTCTGTATCTGCCCTGCCCTGTCCTAACTCTCACCTACAGTCTGTATCTGCCCTGCCCTAACTCCCAACTACAGTCTGTATCTGACCTGCCGCGTCCGAACTCCCACCTACAGTCTGTATCTGACCTGCACTGACCTAGCTCCCACCTACAGTCTGTATCTGACCTGCACTGACCTAGCTCCCACCTACAGTCTGTATCTGACCTGCACTGACCTAGCTCCCACCAACAGTCTGTATCTGCCGTGCCCTGACCGAACTCCCACCTACAGTCTGTATCTGACCTGCCCTGCCCTAACTCCCACCTACAGTCTGTATCTGACCTGCCCTGACCTAGCTCCCACCTACAGTCCGTATCTGACCTACCCTGACCGAACTCCCACCTACAGTCTGTATCTGCCCTGCCCTGTCCTAACTCCCACCTACAGTCTGTATCTGACCTGCCCTGCCCTAACTCCCACCTACAGTCTGTATCTGACCTGCACTGACCTAGCTCCCACCTACAGTCTGTATCTGCCGTGCCCTGACCGAACTCCCACCTACAGTCTATATCTGACCTGCCCTGACCTAACTCCCACCTACAGTCTGTATCTGACCTGCACTGACCTAGCTCCCACCTACAGTCTGTATGTGACCTGCCCTGACCTAACTCCCACCTACAGTCTGTATCTGACCTGCCCTGACCTAACTCCCACCTAGAGTCTGTATCTGCCCTGCCCTGCCCTAACTCCCACCTACAGTCTGTATCTGCCCTGCCCTGCCCTAACTCCCACCTACAGTCTGTATCTGCCCTGCCCTGTCCTAACTCTCACCTACAGTCTGTATCTGCCCTGCCCTGCCCTAACTCCCACCTACAGTCTGTATCTGCCCTGCCCTGCCCTAACTCCCACCTACAGTCTGTATCTGACCTGCCCTGACCTAACTCGCACCTACAGTCTGTTTCTGACCAGCCCTGCCCTAACTCCCAACTACAGTCTGTATCTGACCTGCCCTGACCTAACTCCCACCTACAGTCTGTATCTGATCTGCCCTGACCTAACTCCCACCTACAGTCTATATCTGACCTGCCCTGACCTAGCTCCCACCTACAGTCTGTATCTGACCTGCCCTGACCTAACTCCCACCTACAGTCTATATCTGACCTGCCCTGACCTAACTCCAACCTACAGTCTGTATCTTGCCTGCCGCTATAAAACAGTCTGTATCTGACCTGCTGCGACAGAACTCCCACCTACAGTCTGTATCTGACCTGCCGCGACCGAACTCCCACCTACAGTCTGTATCTGCCCTGCCCTGTCCTAACTCCCACCTACAATCTGTATCTGCCCTAACTCCCACCTACAGTCTGTATCTGCCCTGCAGCGACCTAGCTCCCACCTACAGTCTGTATCTGACCTAACCTGACCGAACTCCCACCTACAGTCTGTATCTGACCTGCCGCGACCGAACTCCCACCTACAGTCTTTATCTGACCTGCCCTGACCTAACTCCCACCTACAGTCTGTATCTGACCTGCACTGACCTAGCTCCCACCTACAGTCTGTATCTGACCTGCACTGACCTAGCTCCCACCTACAGTCTGTATCTGACCTGCCCTGACCTAACTCCCACCTACAGTCTGTATCTGCCCTGCAGCGACCTAGCTCCCACCTACAGTCTGTATCTGCCCTGCCCTGACCTAACTTCCACCTACAGTCTGTATCTGCCCTGCAGCGACCGAACTCCCACCTACGGTCTGTATCTGACCTGCTGCAACCTAACACCCACCTACAGTCTGTATCTGACCTAGCTCCCACCTACAGTCTGTATCTGACCTGCCGCGACGGAACTCCCACCTACAGTCTGTATCTGACCTGCCGCGACGGAACTCCCACCTACAGTCTGTATCTGACCTGCACTGACCTAACTCCCACCTACAGTCTGTATCTGACCTGCTGCAACCTAACACCCACCTATGTCTGTATCTGACCTGCCCTGACCTAACTCCCACCTACAGTCTATATCTGACCTGCCCTGACCTAACTCCCACCTACAGTCTGTATCTGATCTGCCCTGACCTAACTCCCACCTACAGTCTGTATCTGACCTGCACTGACCTAGCTCCCACCTACAGTCTGTATCTGACCTGCACTGACCTAGCTCCCACCTCCAGTCTGTATCTGACCTGCCCTGACCTAACTCTCACCTACAGTCTATATCTGACCTGCCCTGACCTAACTCCCACCTACAGTGTGTATCTGACCTGCCGCAACCTAACTCCAACCTACAGTCTGTATCTTGCCTGCCGCTATAAAACTCTAATTTACGGTCTGTATCTTACCTGCACTGACCTAGCTCCCACCTACAGTCTGTATCTGACCTGCCGCAACCTAACTCCAACCTACAGTCTGTATCTGACCTGCTGCAACCTAACACCCACCTAAGTCTGTATCTGACCTGCCCTGTCCTAACTCCCACCTACAGTCTGTATCTGACCTGCTGCGACAGAACTCCCACCTACAGTCTGTATCTGACCTGCCGCAACCTAACTCCCACCTACAGTCTGTATCTGTCCTGCCCTGACCTAACTCCCACCTACAGTCTGTATCTGACCTGCCGCGACCGAACTCCCACCTACAGTCTGTATCTGCCCTGCCCTGTCCTAACTCCCACCTACAATCTGTATCTGCCCTAACTCCCACCTACAGTCTGTATCTGCCCTGCAGCGACCTAGCTCCCACCTACAGTCTGTATCTGACCTAACCTGACCGAACTCCCACCTACAGTCTGTATCTGACCTGCCGCGACCGAACTCCCACCTACAGTCTTTATCTGACCTGCCCTGACCTAACTCCCACCTACAGTCTGTATCTGACCTGCACTGACCTAGCTCCCACCTACAGTCTGTATCTGACCTGCACTGACCTAGCTCCCACCTACAGTCTGTATCTGACCTGCCCTGACCTAACTCCCACCTACAGTCTGTATCTGCCCTGCAGCGACCTAGCTCCCACCTACAGTCTGTATCTGCCCTGCCCTGACCTAACTTCCACCTACAGTCTGTATCTGCCCTGCAGCGACCGAACTCCCACCTACGGTCTGTATCTGACCTGCTGCAACCTAACACCCACCTACAGTCTGTATCTGACCTAGCTCCCACCTACAGTCTGTATCTGACCTGCCGCGACGGAACTCCCACCTACAGTCTGTATCTGACCTGCCGCGACGGAACTCCCACCTACAGTCTGTATCTGACCTGCGCTGACCTAACTCCCACCTACAGTCTGTATCTGACCTGCTGCAACCTAACACCCACCTATGTCTGTATCTGACCTGCCCTGACCTAGCTCCCACCTACAGTCTGTATCTGCCCTGCCCTGTCCCAACTCCCACCTACAGTCTGTATCTGACCTGCCGCAACCTAACTCCCACCTACAGTCTGTATCTGCCCTGCCCTGACCTAACTCCCACCTGCAGTCTGTATCTGACCTGCCGCGACCGAACTCCCACCTACAGTCTGTATCTGCCCTGCCCTGACCTAACTCCCACCTACAGTCTGTATCTGCCCTGCAGCGACCTAGCTCCCACCTACAGTCTGTATCTGACCTACCCTGACCGAACTCCCACCTACAGTCTTTATCTGACCTGCCGCGACCGAACTCTAACCTACAGTCTGTATCTGACCTGCACTGACCTAGCTCCCACCTACAGTCTGTATCTGACCTGCACTGACCTAGCTCCCACCTACAGTCTCTATCTGCCCTGCCCTGTCCTAACTCCCACCTACAGTCTGTATCTGACCTGCACTGACCTAGCTCCCACCTACAGTCTGTATCTGACCTGCACTGACCTAACTCGCACCTACAGTCTGTTTCTGACCAGCCCTGCCCTAACTCCCAACTACAGTCTGTATCTGACCTGCCCTGACCGAACTTCCACCTACAGTCTGTATCTGACCTGCCCTGACCTAACTCCCACCTACAGTCTTTATCTGACCTGCCCTGACCGAACTCCCACCTACAGTCTTTATCTGACCTGCACTGACCTAGCTCCCACCTACAGTCTGTATCTGACCTACCCTGACCGAACTCCCACCTACAGTCTGTATCTGACCTGCCGCGTCCGAACTCCCACCTACAGTCTATATCTGACCTGCCCTGACCTAGCTCCCACCTTCAGTCTGTATCTGACCTGCCCTGACCGAACTCCCCCTAAAGTCTATATCTGACCTGCCCTGACCTAACTCCCACCTACAGTCTGTATCTGACCTGCCGCGACCGAACTCCCACCTACAGTCTTTATCTGACCTGCCCTGACCTAACTCCCACCTACAGTCTGTATCTGACCTGCACTGACCTAACTCCCACCTACAGTCTTTATCTGACCTGCACTGACCGAACTCCCACCTACAGTCTGTATCTGACCTGCACTGACCTAGCTCCCACCTTCAGTCTGTATCTGACCTGCCCTGACCGAACTCCCCCTAAAGTCTATATCTGACCTGCCCTGACCTAACACCCATCTATGTCTGTATCTGACCTGCCCTGACCTAGCTCCCACCTACAGTCTGTATCTGCCCTGCCCTGTCCCAACTCCCACCTACAGTCTGTATCTGACCTGCCGCAACCTAACTCCCACCTACAGTCTGTATCTGCCCTGCCCTGACCTAACTCCCACCTGCAGTCTGTATCTGACCTGCCGCGACCGAACTCCCACCTACAGTCTGTATCTGCCCTGCCCTGACCTAACTCCCACCTACAGTCTGTATCTGCCCTGCAGCGACCTAGCTCCCACCTACAGTCTGTATCTGACCTACCCTGACCGAACTCCCACCTACAGTCTTTATCTGACCTGCCGCAACCGAACTCTAACCTACAGTCTGTATCTGACCTGCACTGACCTAGCTCCCACCTACAGTCTGTATCTGACCTGCACTGACCTAGCTCCCACCTACAGTCTCTATCTGCCCTGCCCTGTCCTAACTCCCACCTACAGTCTGTATCTGACCTGCACTGACCTAGCTCCCACCTACAGTCTGTATCTGACCTGCACTGACCTAACTCGCACCTACAGTCTGTTTCTGACCAGCCCTGCCCTAACTCCCAACTACAGTCTGTATCTGACCTGCCCTGACCGAACTTCCACCTACAGTCTGTATCTGACCTGCCCTGACCTAACTCCCACCTACAGTCTTTATCTGACCTGCCCTGACCGAACTCCCACCTACAGTCTTTATCTGACCTGCACTGACCTAGCTCCCACCTACAGTCTGTATCTGACCTACCCTGACCGAACTCCCACCTACAGTCTGTATCTGACCTGCCGCGTCCGAACTCCCACCTACAGTCTATATCTGACCTGCCCTGACCTAGCTCCCACCTTCAGTCTGTATCTGACCTGCCCTGACCGAACTCCCCCTAAAGTCTATATCTGACCTGCCCTGACCTAACTCCCACCTACAGTCTGTATCTGACCTGCCGCGACCGAACTCCCACCTACAGTCTTTATCTGACCTGCCCTGACCTAACTCCCACCTACAGTCTGTATCTGACCTGCACTGACCTAACTCCCACCTACAGTCTGTATCTGACCTGCACTGACCGAACTCCCACCTACAGTCTGTATCTGACCTGCACTGACCTAGCTCCCACCTACAGTCTGTATCTGACCTGCACTGACCTAGCTCCCACCTTCAGTCTGTATCTGACCTGCCCTGACCGAACTCCCCCTAAAGTCTATATCTGACCTGCCCTGACCTAACTCCCACCTACAGTCTGTATCTGACCTGCCGCGACCGAACTCCCACCTACAGTCTTTATCTGACCTGCCCTGACCTAACTCCCACCTACAGTCTGTATCTGACCTGCACTGACCTAACTCCCACCTACAGTCTGTATCTGACCTACCCTGACCGAACTCCCACCTACAGTCTGTATCTGACCTGCACTGACCTAGCTCCCACCTACAGTCTGTATCTGACCTGCACTGACCTAGCTCCCACCTTCAGTCTGTATCTGACCTGCCCTGACCGAACTCCCACCTACAGTCTGTATCTGACCTGCCGCGTCCGAACTCCCACCTACAGTCTGTATCTGACCTGCCCTGACCTAACTCCCACCTACAGTCTGTATCTGACCTGCCCTGACCTAACTCCCACCTACAGTCTGTATCTGACCTGCACTGACCTAACTCCCACCTACAGTCTGTATCTGACCTACCCTGACCGAACTCCCACCTACAGTCTGTATCTGACCTGCACTGACCTAGCTCCCACCTACAGTCTGTATCTGACCTGCACTGACCTAGCTCCCACCTACAGTCTCTATCTGCCCTGCCCTGTCCTAACTCCCACCTACAGTCTGTATCTGACCTGCACTGACCTAGCTCCCACCTACAGTCTGTATCTGACCTGCCCTGTCCTAACTCCCACCTACAGTCTGTATCTGACCTGCACTGACCTAACTCCCACCTACAGTCTGTATCTGACCTGCCGCGTCCAAACTCCCACCTACAGTCTGTATCTGACCTGCCCTGACCTAACTCCCACCTACAGTCTGTATCTGACCTGCACTGACCTAACTCCCACCTACAGTCTGTATCTGACCTACCCTGACCGAACTCCCACCTACAGTCTGTATCTGACCTGCACTGACCTAGCTCCCACCTACAGTCTCTATCTGCCCTGCCCTGTCCTAACTCCCACCTACAGTCTGTATCTGACCTGCACTGACCTAGCTCCCACCTACAGTCTGTATCTGACCTGCCCTGACCTAACTCCCACTTACAGTCTGTATCTGACCTGCACTGACCGAACTCCCACCTACAGTCTGTATCTGACCTGCCGCGTCCAAACTCCCACCTACAGTCTGTATCTGACCTGCCCTGACCTAACTCCCACCTACAGTCTGTATCTGACCTGCCCTGACCTAACTCCCACCTACAGTCTGTATCTGACCTACCCTGACCGAACTCCCACCTACAGTCTGTATCTGACCTGCCCTGTCCTAACTCCCACCTACAGTCTGTATCTGACCTACCCTGACCGAACTCCCACCTACAGTCTGTATCTGACCTGCCCTGACCTAGCTCCCACCTACAGTCTGTATCTGACCTGCCCTGCCCTAACTCCCACCTACAGTCTGTATCTGACCTGCACTGACCTAGCTCCCACCTACAGTCTGTATCTGCCCTGCCCTGACCTAGCTCCCACCTACAGTCTGTATCTGACCTGCCCTGACCTATCTCCCACCTACAGTCTGTATCTGACCTGCCCTGTCCTAACTCCCACCTACAGTCTGTATCTGACCTGCACTGACCTAGCTCCCACCTACAGTCTGTATCTGACCTGCCGCGTCCAAACTCCCACCTACAGTCTGTATCTGACCTGCCCTGACCTAACTCCCACCTACAGTCTGTATCTGACCTGCACTGACCTAACTCCCACCTACAGTCTGTATCTGACCTACCCTGACCGAACTCCCACCTACAGTCTGTATCTGACCTGCACTGACCTAGCTCCCACCTACAGTCTGTATCTGACCTGCCCTGACCTAGCTCCCACCTACAGTCTGTATCTGCCCTGCCCTGTCCTAACTCCCACCTACAGTCTGTATCTGACCTGCCCTGACCTAACTCCCACCTACAGTCTGTATCTGCCCTGCCCTGACCTAGTCTTCTTGTAAAAGTATTGTCCGTTAATGTGTGTATTGATTGTTTCCTGGTTGACTAATGTGATGTGTACGATATGTCGATGGATGGAATGATTTCCCAATACTGGTTGTTTCATTAATTACAGCATTGTAAGCGTTAATTGGGCTGCCCTGTACTAAGACCTATGAGGTGAACTGTGACTTTGATGTAATGGGTTAAATCGTGTTGGTGTGTGGGAATTACTGCAATATGTTTTTTTCAGTTTAAAGGTAGGTATTTTTACATCTCGTCCAAGGAAGGGGACCTCAGATAACTCACTGAATAAAGGGTCCTTCTGGAGGTGATCTCGGATTCATTATCTGGATTCTCAGAGATGGTCTGACCGGTTACAGCTCGTTATAGAAATATACAATCATTTAAACCCATTTAGATGAAATTCCTACAAATGGTTATGAGGCCAGCGTAGAGCTGGAGCTGAGCTGGGACGTCATTAAATTATCTTGTAAAACCCATTTTGGGATTTGTATTTCCTTACAGGACAGACAGTGAGTTCTGCTTTCATTTTCTCCCAGTTTGGTTAGTCACATAGCTTTTATACCAGAATAGGTGAGAGTGGTGGTAAGAGAGATAATTCGAATGGTTTTTTGGAGTCTAGTGCAGAGAATTTGGGAATTTTAACCCTTTCACCCACTGAAGCAAGTCACATGCCTGCCTGGGAGTAGTGGTGTTTGTATCTGACCATAGTTTGTGTCCATAATATGAATAGTATTGAGGCTGAAGAAGGCTTAATGTGACCTGAAACATTGACTTTCTTTTGTGGCAAATAAAGGCAATAATTGTCCCCTAGTTGAAGATCAGAGCATTGCTGCTTTCTGATTTAACCCCTTCCTGGAGACCTCCATGAGATACCAGCAGCAATATCTCAATCCCTACAACCAGCACCACTTTGCATCTCACTCCGTTGTTTTCCATATTTATTCATTAGGAGCTGCAGCTTCACAGCCTGGGAATTCAGGGCCGATGGGGGCCAAAGCAGGGGGTAAGTGTACTCTAATGTGATGTTTTGCAGGCTTGTCTGTATGTATCTGCTGTCTGACGGTGCAGTCCATTTCTGCTGTCTAATTGTACTGTCTGTATGCACTGTCTAATCATACTGTCCGTATGCACTGTCTAATCATACTGTCTGTACTGTCTGTATTGTATTCAGTGTCTGATTGTACTGTCTGTATTGTATTCGGTGTCTGATTGTACTGTCTGTATTGTATTCAGTGTCTGATTGTACTGTCTGTATTGTATTCAGTGTCTGGTTGTACTGTCTGTATTGTATTCAGTGTCTGATTGTACTGTCTGTATTGTATTCAGTGTCTGATTGTACTGTCTGTATTGTATTCAGTGTCTGATTGTACTGTCTGTATTGTATTCAGTGTCTGATTGTACTGTCTGTATTGTATTCAGTGTCTGATTGTACTGTCTGTATTGTATTCAGTGTCTGATTGTACTGTCTGTATTGTATTCAGTGTCTGATTGTACTGTCTGTATTGTATTCAGTGTCTGATTGTACTGTCTGTATTGTATTCAGTGTCTGATTGTACTGTCTGTATTGTATTCAGTGTCTGATTGTACTGTCTGTATTGTATTCAGTGTCTGATTGTACTGTCTGTATTGTATTCAGTGTCTGATTGTACTGTCTGTATTGTATTCAGTGTCTGATTGTACTGTCTGTATTGTATTCAGTGTCTGATTGTACTGTCTGTATTGTATTCAGTGTCTGATTGTACTGTCTGTATTGTATTCAGTGTCTGATTGTACTGTCTGTATTGTATTCAGTGTCTGATTGTACTGTCTGTATTGTATTCAGTGTCTGATTGTACTGTCTGTATTGTATTCAGTGTCTGATTGTACTGTCTGTATTGTATGCAGTGTCTGATTGTACTGTCTGTATTGTATGCAGTGTCTGATTGTACTATCTGTATTGTATTCAGTGTCTGATTGTACTGTCTGTATTGTATTCAGTGTCTGATTGTACTGTCTGTATTGTATTCAGTGTCTGATTGTACTGTCTGTATTGTATTCAGTGTCTGATTGTACTGTCTGTATTGTATTCAGTGTCTGATTGTACTGTCTGTATTGTATTCAGTGTCTGATTGTACTGTCTGTATTGTATTCAGTGTCTGATTGTACTGTCTGTATTGTATTCAGTGTCTGATTGTACTGTCTGTATTGTATTCAGTGTCTGATTGTACTGTCTGTATTGTATTCAGTGTCTGATTGTACTGTCTGTATTGTATTCAGTGTCTGATTGTACTGTCTGTATTGTATTCAGTGTCTGATTGTACTGTCTGTATTGTATGCAGTGTCTGATTGTACTGTCTGTATTGTATTCAGTGTCTGATTGTACTGTCTGTATTGTATTCAGTGTCTGATTGTACTGTCTGTATTGTATTCAGTGTCTGATTGTACTGTCTGTATTGTATTCAGTGTCTGATTGTACTGTCTGTATTGTATTCAGTGTCTGATTGTACTGTCTGTATTGTATTCAGTGTCTGATTGTACTGTCTGTATTGTATTCAGTGTCTGATTGTACTGTCTGTATTGTATTCAGTGTCTGATTGTACTGTCTGTATTGTATTCAGTGTCTGATTGTACTGTCTGTATTGTATTCAGTGTCCGATTGTACTGTCTGTATTGTATTCAGTGTCTGATTGTACTGTCTGTATTGTATTCAGTGTCTGATTGTACTGTCTGTATTGTATTCAGTGTCTGATTGTACTGTCTGTATTGTATTCAGCGTCTGATTGTACTGTCTGTATTGTATTCAGTGTCTGATTGTACTGTCTGTGTAACGGTATGCGGTATAACCGTCCACGACATCCGTTGGTATCTTCAGGAAATCCACAGTCAGAGTAGGAAGCAAGGCAATATTCCCAATCCTCCCAATAACCGGACGAAACACAGTTTGGGAGTCAACTCACTCGGTTTATTCACAAGCAGCGTATTTATACAGTTCCCCATTGTAACGGACCGTTTCAGCATAAAAGGGGAAAAATGCGTTTAGGCGATAATCCCCTTTTCCATAGACAGGCACAGCTACTGCAGAACATCAGAACTCACGAGCTGGATACGAAATGACACTCCGAACTGGAACAGCTGAACAAGAAAAGCATACAATCGGCTTACACTCTTGGCAGTCAGCTTACAATCCAATCCCCCCCAAGAACGAGACGACACTTCATTTTGAGGGTTAAGCAGGAACTCAAGACTGGGACACCCAGTCTGGCTTTTATTACCAACAAGTACATACAGGACACTCCCAGGGGGAGGATGAAATTAACCAATCACATGGATGTACCTCCCACACATTTCCTCCCCTTAGATTAGCACTTAACACAATTATACTGTACACCTTTTTCCCCAATTCCTGGATGTACCCCAAATACATATGCTACACCTCCAAAACAGGTATCCCCTGATAGCCCTTATTCAGGGGGACAACATATGCAAGAATCAGCCCATTCGGATAAATGGTTCAGGAGTTATGGAACTTTAAAGTATTGACCGACCGCATGGGTAAAGTATCCGAAATCAGTTCCATGCATTTTGGCCCTGCGGTCGGTCACAAACAAGGGAATGAAAACAGACGAATTGCCTGTGTTATAGAGCCTGGAGAGGGTTTGAATGAATTCCCTTGTTTGTGGGGTTCTTTCTACCGAACGGGGGGTCATTCGGTAGTTTCCATACGAATTTCTGGAAGTATGGAGGTCTCAGCGGTGGTTGCCTAGTCAAGTGTCCGATTTTAGTTCCAGACACTCGACGGCAAAACACCGCTGTTCGGTAGTTTAAGATGGCCGCCGCCACGTGTTTGTTTCCCGAATGGCGGCCACCCAGAGGACAAAGAATACATTACACTGATTGCCAATTACCCGTTTGCAACATTGTTGCAAACGGTAATTGGAGGCACACTTAGTCCTGGGTGGTCTGGTTGTTCGGTAGTTTCCTCAATACAATGAATGGAGTGATTCTACCGAACAATCAGATGAATGCTGCATACATATCCCAGGTTAAACTGCATACAAAAATACATACATGACATTTAAAGTATTAAAGGCAGGATTACTGTACTACGTTCCACAGTCTTAAAGGTACAGTAGTCCCAAAAGTTCCAATATGTCCATCGCTGCTTTTAAAGGGCCAGCAGCAGCAATACAAATTATTACCTGCCCAAATATAGTCTTTAAAGTGCAATATGACCAGGGGCCATAGTCAGCGGGCAGGAGGCTAGCAGCCAGGCCTCTCCAGTTCACAGTGGCGAAGCTGGTTTCGCCACATTTCTCCCCTTGGCCAATTAGACTAACAGGGTACCTGACTTTCTGCCGGTCAGTGCCCTGGTTAGTCCAGCAACCCACCCACGAAACAGAAATAACAGAGCAGCCCACCCCCACTAACCGGTTACTACATCTGGGTGAGGAAGAATTTTGTCCAAGTTCTGGTGTTTCACCACTGCTGGGTGGGAGACGGGTAGGCTGCCTTGGTGGGTTGCTGAGGGGGCAGAGACCAGCGGTACTCTGTCCTGTTGCCAGCACTACCACGGGAGTAGTCTGGTGGGCGCCTGGTTGCTGGAGACTGGCTGTCTCCCCTTTAGGTGCACAGCTCGACTGCTGGAGGGGGAGACCGACTGTCTCCCCTTTGGATCCATCACACTGAGGCTGGGGAACAGGACCGACCGTCCCTATCCCTTGTGCTGTAAGTGCAGAGACTACGGTCCCATCTGCACAGTTGTGGGGCTTAACATCTCCCCTTGGTGGGTTAGGTTGCCGTGGGAGAGAGGGTGTAACAAGTTCCTCTCTCTGGATGGCAAACTGCCGCTGGGGAGAAAGGATGGCACCTTCTGCTCCCTGGGGTACACACTGCCGCTGGGGAGGAAGGACGACACCATCAGCTCCCTGGGGTACACACTGCCGCTGGGGAGGAAGGATTGCACCTTCTGCTCCCTGAGACACACCCTGCCGCTGGGGAGGGAGGACACGGCTCTCCTCTCCCTTTACTTCACACTGCCTTCCAGGCACATCACTTTGCTGCTGGGGGGCAGGAACAACAACCTCTGCCCCCTGTAACTCAGCCTGCCGCTGGGGAGGAAGGACGACACCTTCATCTCCCTGGGGTGTACGCTGCCACTGGGGAGGAAGGACGACACCTTCATCTCCCTGGGGTACACACTGCCGCTGGGGAGGGAGGACGCTGCTCTCCTCTCCCTTCACTTCACACTGCCCTCCCGGCACATCACTTTGCTGCTGGGGGGCAGGAACAACAACCTCTGCCCCCTGTAACTCAGCCTGCCGCTGGGGAGGATGGACGACACCATCAGCTCCCGGAGACACACACTGCCGCTGGGGAGGGAGGACGCTGCTCTCCTCTCCCTTTACTTCACACTGCCTTCCTGGCACATCACTTTTCTGCTGGGGGGCAGGAACAACAACCTCTGCCCCCTGTAACTCAGCCTGCCGCTGGGGAGGAAGGACGACACCTTCATCTCCCTGGGACACACACTGCCGCTGGGGAGGAAGGACGGCACCTTCAGCTCCCTGAGATACAATCTGCCGCTGGGGAGGAAGGACGACACCTTTAGCTCCCTGGGACTTACTCTGCCGCTGGGGAGGATGGACGACACCATCAGCTCCCTGGGTTACACACTGCCGCTGGGGATCTGGGCCGACTGCCCAGCATCCCTGTAGGGCCGGTAGAGAGACCTCGGTCCCATCTCCACCTGCCTGTTGTGGTTCCTCACAGGACCAATCTATGAGGACCCCTACTTCGGGTTCTTCCTGCCGCCTCGGGGGGGGGCGGCTAACCTCCTCGGATGCAGCCTCTACTCTGCTGCTGTACCACTCTTCCTGCTCATCATACTCTTCGTCCATCTTTGAGTTTTGCTCAGCCATGACCTGGTTCCAGATCCCCTGGAATGTGTCCATGGATATATAACCCCCATACTGGGCCACTTGCTGCCTCACCTTGGCCATAAAATCATCTTCAGCGTCAGAGCCTTCCATACTTGTCTGCTCCAAGTCGCTGGATACCTCTGCTGCCAGGGGCGCTGCACGAATGCTAACGTTGCCCTCAATTTGTAACTCCAAGGAATTGGTGTTCTGTAGCTGTCCTTCTCGTTGTAGGAACGATCCCACCGCTGCCACCAATTGTAACGGACCGTTTCAGCATAAAAGGGGAAAAATGCGTTTAGGCGATAATCCCCTTTTCCATAGACAGGCACAGCTACTGCAGAACATCAGAACTCACGAGCTGGATACGAAATGACACTCCGAACTGGAACAGCTGAACAAGAAAAGCATACAATCGGCTTACACTCTTGGCAGTCAGCTTACAATCCAATCCCCCCCAAGAACGAGACGACACTTCATTTTGAGGGTTAAGCAGGAACTCAAGACTGGGACACCCAGTCTGGCTTTTATTACCAACAAGTACATACAGGACACTCCCAGGGGGAGGATGAAATTAACCAATCACATGGATGTACCTCCCACACATTTCCTCCCCTTAGATTAGCACTTAACACAATTATACTGTACACCTTTTTCCCCAATTCCTGGATGTACCCCAAATACATATGCTACACCTCCAAAACAGGTATCCCCTGATAGCCCTTATTCAGGGGGACAACATATGCAAGAATCAGCCCATTCGGATAAATGGTTCAGGAGTTATGGAACTTTAAAGTATTGACCGACCGCATGGGTAAAGTATCCGAAATCAGTTCCATGCATTTTGGCCCTGCGGTCGGTCACAAACAAGGGAATGAAAACAGACGAATTGCCTGTGTTATAGAGCCTGGAGAGGGTTTGAATGAATTCCCTTGTTTGTGGGGTTCTTTCTACCGAACGGGGGGTCATTCGGTAGTTTCCATACGAATTTCTGGAAGTATGGAGGTCTCAGCGGTGGTTGCCTAGTCAAGTGTCCGATTTTAGTTCCAGACACTCGACGGCAAAACACCGCTGTTCGGTAGTTTAAGATGGCCGCCGCCACGTGTTTGTTTCCCGAATGGCGGCCACCCAGAGGACAAAGAATACATTACACTGATTGCCAATTACCCGTTTGCAACATTGTTGCAAACGGTAATTGGAGGCACACTTAGTCCTGGGTGGTCTGGTTGTTCGGTAGTTTCCTCAATACAATGAATGGAGTGATTCTACCGAACAATCAGATGAATGCTGCATACATATCCCAGGTTAAACTGCATACAAAAATACATACATGACATTTAAAGTATTAAAGGCAGGATTACTGTACTACGTTCCACAGTCTTAAAGGTACAGTAGTCCCAAAAGTTCCAATATGTCCATCGCTGCTTTTAAAGGGCCAGCAGCAGCAATACAAATTATTACCTGCCCAAATATAGTCTTTAAAGTGCAATATGACCAGGGGCCATAGTCAGCGGGCAGGAGGCTAGCAGCCAGGCCTCTCCAGTTCACAGTGGCGAAGCTGGTTTCGCCACACCCATGCAAGGGGTTTCCACACAGATCATCCAGGGGATTTCTCCCAACATGCATTGTGACTTTCCCAACAGGCATTGCGACACGAGAGGGATACTCCCACTAAAATGGACGATTAAGTGGATTATCCCCTCGTGTAGCAAAACCGACAATTGACTCTAAAATCCATAATTCACATAATATTCGGTACTTCGGAATAATCGAACGTTCGGTAGATAGCTGGGGTCGGAGCGCACACTTTGTGAGAATACCGCTCTGATCCCAGCTGAATTGACCGAACGCCGCACATAATACATTTAAACATGAAAGTTGGTTTAAAAGTACCGAATAAGTACGGGACATATAATGTACCGAACGCGGAACTCCCGAACGCTCTGGAACCCCAGCGGGGCTCGGATCATCGAGTAGCCGTTTTCAAGTCCAGGCTCTCGACGACCGAACACCGCTGCAGAGACAAAGGATCCAAGATGGCCGACCGCCGCATGGTCGGTAGTGGATCGACGGCCACCTAGGAGAGCCCTTAATTACCGATTGCAACAATGTTGCAATCGGTTACTTGGTACCACACGACTTGGGAGTGTGTGGTCGACCTGGGGAGCCCGTATTCGTACGGCGAATGGCCAGGATAGCCGTGTTTTCGTCGTATGAATGCTGGTACGCTGGCAGCGTACGGCTGCCAGCGTGCGAACGGCCATAGCACAATACATACACATTTAACGGAACACATCATACAGTCAGCCTACGGACAACCTATACTGCATATAGTCCAGAAGTGGCTAGATTTGCCACAATGCTCCCCCAGAACCAAGCCGGCATACACAGTCTGATCCCAACGGATCGGCTTGGGGATGTCCGGGAGAGTACTCACAGATCACTTTTCGAGTTCAGTCTGTCTGGATAACCCGTCAGCGTTACCGTTTTGTTTTCCGGGCCGATAGTGAATGGTAAAGTCAAAGGGCTGCAGCGCCAAACTCCAGCGCAGCAGCCGGGCATTGTCCCCAGATACACGGTTCAGCCACACTAACGGGTTGTGATCTGTGAGTAAGGAAAAAGGTTGTCCGTACAAATATGGCTGTAACTTTTTGAGGGCCCACACCACGGCCAGGCATTCTTTCTCGATGGCAGCGTAGCTCACTTCACGCGGTAGTAACTTGCGGCTTAGGTAAGCTACGGGGTGTTCTCCGCCATCGGCTCCCACTTGGCTCAGTACTGCTCCCAATCCAAACATTGAAGCGTCTGTGTGAACAAGAAATCTTTTAGTTGGATCAGGAGCAGTCAACACAGGGGCATTAGTTAGAGCCGTTTTGAGTTGCTGGAATGCCTGCTCACACTCTGGGGCCCAGACAACCTGTCGGGGAAGGTTCTTTTTAGTCAAGTCCGTCAGGGGTTTGGCCAGGGTGCTATAGTCTGGAACAAACTTCCGGTAGTAGCCGGCCGTCCCTAAAAACGCCAGCACCTGAGTCTTAGTCCTGGGGGTAGGCCACTTGGCTACGGCCTCAATCTTGGCTGGCTCGGGTCTCTGCTGCCCACACCCTACTCGGTGTCCCAGATACTGCACCTCAGCCATACCTATGTGGCACTTGCTAGGCTTTAACGTTAACCCAGCCTCCCCAATACGATCTAGGATCGCCCCTATGTGGTGTAGGTGGTCCTCCCAGGTCTGGCTAAAGATGGCTATGTCATCTAGATAGGCACAGGCATACTCTTGGAACCCGTCCAGTAGCCGATCTACCATCCGCTGAAAGGTAGCCGGAGCGTTTTTCATTCCGAAGGGCATGACCTTGAAATGGTACAGGCCAAACGGAGTGACAAACGCCGACTTGGGGACGGCGTCATCGGCTAGTGGAATTTGCCAGTATCCCTTACACAAATCAATGGTAGTGAGATACTGGCCCCGTGCCATCTTATCTAACAGCTCGTCTATCCGGGGCATCGGGTAGGCATCAGACACCGTTTTGTCATTTAGCCTCCGGTAGTCGACACAGAACCGAGTGGTGCCATCCTTTTTCGGTACTAGGACTACCGGCGATGCCCAGGGGCTATCGGAGGGTTCGATAACCCCTAGCTGTAACATCTCATCTAGCTCGGCTTTCATATGGGTACGGACGGATTCCGGAACCCTATATGGAGCCTGTCTCATAGGTAGCTGTCCCAGGGTGTCTACTCGGTGAGTGGCTAGCGGAGTGTAACCAGGTAAATTGGAGAAGGTAGCCCCTTTGGCTTCGATCAGCGCTTGTACCTGGGCACGCTCATGGGCGCTTAGCCGCTCCCCCAGCTGAACTCCCTGGGAGGGCTCTACCGGTGCCTCGGGTTCTAGTAGGTCAGGTAAGGGTAGGTTCTCCTGATCCTCTAAGGAGGAGGCGCAGATGGCCGTCACATCCTCGATCCTCTCATGGTAGGGTTTGAGCAGGTTCACGTGGAGCATGCGTCTCTTCCCTACCCCTGAGCAGGGGCCGATCACATAGGTAGTGTCGCATCGCTGCTCCACTACCTGGTATGGGCCTTGCCAGATGGCCTGCAGCTTGTCTGTGCGGACAGGTTTTAAAATTAAAACCTTCTGTCCCACCTGAAAGCTGCGGTCTCGGGCTCCTCTATCGTACCAGCGTCGCTGTCGTTGCTGGGCCGCCTGGAGGTTGGTGTGTACAGCCTGAGTGAGCGCCTCCAGACGGTCCCTGAATTCCAGGACGTATGATATGATAGGGGTCTCGTTGGTAGTACTCTCTCCCTCCCAATGTTCCCTAATTAAGTTCAAGGGTCCCCGCACCCTCCTCCCAAATAGTAATTCAAACGGGGAGAATCCGGTCGACTCCTGGGGGACCTCTCTATAAGCAAAGAGTAGGTGAGGTAGAAACCTCTCCCAGTCTTTGTGGGTCTCCCCGAACGTCCGAAGCATCTGCTTCAGGGTCCCGTTGAACCTCTCACATAACCCATTGGACTGGGGGTGGTAGGCGGAATTAACTATTGGCTTAATGCCACATACCTTCCACATATGTTGAGTAACTTCGGCCGTAAACTGGGTACCTCGGTCCGAGATTATCTCTTGGGGGAACCCTACCCGGGAAAACACTTTCATTAATGCCTCCGCTACGGTCTCGGCATGTATATTAGTGAGGGCCACAGCTTCGGGGTACCTGGTGGCGTAATCCACTACAGTCAGAATGTACCTTTTGCCAGAGGGACTGGGTTTTGGCAGGGGCCCTACGATATCTACCGCTACGCGGCTGAAGGGCTCTGCGATAATGGGTAGGGGACATAGCTTGGCCTTGTGGCGATCCCCTCGTTTACCTACTCTCTGACATACGTCGCAAGAGGTGCAATACTGGCGCACATCCTGCGAGATGCCGGGCCAGAAGAAGGCATGCGTTAAGCGGTACCGGGTACGGGTCATCCCTAGGTGTCCTGACAAGGGAATGTCATGAGCAATTCTAAGCAGCTCCTGTCTATACTTTTGCGGTACCACTAGCTGCTTGTTAGTCAGGGTGACAGACCCCCCCACATCTTTAGTCGTGACACGGTATAACAACTCCTTCTCCCAGATGTACCGCTCCCCCTCTAGCCCGGTTTGGTCTGTTTGTGCCCGGTCCCTATATACTTGGAGGGTGGGATCGGTCTGGACTTCGGTCGCAAAGGTAGTCGGGGTATCCCAGGACATGGGGGTCGGTTGGGGAGCATGGTCTCTTACCTGAGCCTCAGAGTGTATCGGTGTAGCCGTGGTGCGAGCCTGTTGCCGGGTGGTTACGGGGTGTGCCTCCTGATAGGGAGTCTGGGGAATAAAAGCGGAAGTCATTTGGCCTAAGTCATTCCCCAGCACAACATCTGCAGGTAAATTTTGCATAAGCCCTACTTCCACAGTCCCCTCTCCCACACCCCAATCCAAGTGTACTTTGGCAGTCGGTAGCCGGTATACTGCTCCCCCGGCCACCCGTACTGCCACTGACCCGCCAGTGTGGGTTGCGCCCGGGACCAAATGTGGTGCAACCAAAGTCAAAGTGGCTCCCGAATCCCTGAGCCCTTGTACCTCCTTGCCCTCTAGGGTTACTAGCTGCCGATGATGTTGTCGGTTGTCGGTGGCTCGGACCGACATTACTTCGTGGAGCACCCCTAGCGGCTCCTCAACTTGAGCGCTCAGCAATTCTTGGGTGACGGGGGCTACCTGGTAATGGTGTGCAGCAGCCCTTGGTGCCAAATTTTGTCGCACCTGATTCCAAGCCTGCCGGCTCCGGTTTTGGGTGCACTCCCGAGAAATGTGTCCCCACTGCTTGCAGGTGTGACACTGAATGTTAGCCCGGCCGTTGTATCGGGAGGGGGGTGGTGGAGTATTCAGTGCTGGCCTGTGCAGGGGTACGGTGGGGCCGGTAGGAGTAAAATTATGGGGTGGCCCGGTAATCCGAGGGAGGGCCTTATTCTGTGATCCGTGATGCCTCCGGGCATCGAAATGCTGATCCGCCAATCTAGCGGCTTCGGGTAGGGTGAGGGGTTTACGGTCTCTCACCCATTCTTGTGCGTCTGGGGACAAGCCATTAAAAAACTGCTCCAGTAGCATAAGCTGTCGTAACTCCTCCATATTAGTGGCGTTGCTGGCCTGTATCCATCCTTGCGATGCTTGATCCAGCTTGTGTGCCCACTCTGCGTGAGAATCTTTCTCCGGTTTGCGCAAGCCCCTGAACTTGCGCCGGTATGCTTCTGGGGTAATAGCATACCTCTCCAAGATCGCCCTCTTTACTTTAGGGTAATCTTTGCTGTCCTCTCGAGGTACAGCACGGTAGGCTTCAGCTGCCCTACCCGATAATTTACCGGCCAGCAGCGGTACCCATACTGCGGTTTCCAGATCGTGCAAATCGCACAGCCGCTCAAAATCCTGTAAGTACCCATCGATTTCGTCCTTTTCTTCACAAAACGCTTTAAAGGCGTGATGTGGGACTTTGGGCTTTATTTGTCCATAGGTGGAGGCAGTAACAGACTCTGCCCTAGGTGGGGTTGCTGGTGGGTTGGTTGCCAGCAGATAGTCCTGTACATCCGATATCATCACGGTCAGCATTTCCAACGATACTGGTTGTGGCAGAAACTCCAACCTGGTTCGTAGCTCTTTTTGGAATGGGGTCTCTTCCTTGGCTGGTGGAGGTGTAGCGCTGCGGGCTCTGTCTCCCTCCATTAGTTCAGCGATCAGCACAGCCTTAGATTTGTTGCTGGCTATCTTGCCCCTGGCTTCCAGTAGCTCTTTTAAAGTCTGTCGTTTCAGTATGGTGTAGTCAATCTCCATACGAATTGCCCTTGCTTTCCTTGTCCGGTAGTTCCAGTTTACACGAACGCTGCTTTTTCGGCTGTAAGGTTCGGATCCCGTCGCTTGCCACCAATTGTAACGGTATGCGGTATAACCGTCCACGACATCCGTTGGTATCTTCAGGAAATCCACAGTCAGAGTAGGAAGCAAGGCAATATTCCCAATCCTCCCAATAACCGGACGAAACACAGTTTGGGAGTCAACTCACTCGGTTTATTCACAAGCAGCGTATTTATACAGTTCCCCATGCAAGGGGTTTCCACACAGATCATCCAGGGGATTTCTCCCAACATGCATTGTGACTTTCCCAACAGGCATTGCGACACGAGAGGGATACTCCCACTAAAATGGACGATTAAGTGGATTATCCCCTCGTGTAGCAAAACCGACAATTGACTCTAAAATCCATAATTCACATAATATTCGGTACTTCGGAATAATCGAACGTTCGGTAGATAGCTGGGGTCGGAGCGCACACTTTGTGAGAATACCGCTCTGATCCCAGCTGAATTGACCGAACGCCGCACATAATACATTTAAACATGAAAGTTGGTTTAAAAGTACCGAATAAGTACGGGACATATAATGTACCGAACGCGGAACTCCCGAACGCTCTGGAACCCCAGCGGGGCTCGGATCATCGAGTAGCCGTTTTCAAGTCCAGGCTCTCGACGACCGAACACCGCTGCAGAGACAAAGGATCCAAGATGGCCGACCGCCGCATGGTCGGTAGTGGATCGACGGCCACCTAGGAGAGCCCTTAATTACCGATTGCAACAATGTTGCAATCGGTTACTTGGTACCACACGACTTGGGAGTGTGTGGTCGACCTGGGGAGCCCGTATTCGTACGGCGAATGGCCAGGATAGCCGTGTTTTCGTCGTATGAATGCTGGTACGCTGGCAGCGTACGGCTGCCAGCGTGCGAACGGCCATAGCACAATACATACACATTTAACGGAACACATCATACAGTCAGCCTACGGACAACCTATACTGCATATAGTCCAGAAGTGGCTAGATTTGCCACAGTCTGTATTGTATTCAGCGTCTGATTGTACTGTCTGTATTGTATTCGGTGTCTGATTGTACTGTCTGTATTGTATTCAGTGTCTGATTGTACTGTCTGTATTGTATTCAGTGTCTGATTGTACTGTCTGTATTGTATTCAGTGTCTGATTGTACTGTCTGTATTGTATTCAGTGTCTGATTGTACTGTCTGTATTGTATTCAGTGTCTGATTGTACTGTCTGTATTGTATTCGGTGTCTGATTGTACTGTCTGTATTGTATTCAGTGTCTGATTGTACTGTCTGTATTGTATTCAGTGTCTGATTGTACTGTCTGTATTGTATTCAGTGTCTGATTGTACTGTCTGTATTGTATTCAGTGTCTGATTGTACTATCTGTATTGTATTCAGTGTCTGATTGTACTGTCTGTATTGTATTCAGTGTCTGATTGTACTGTCTGTATTGTATTCAGTGTCTGATTGTACTGTCTGTATTGTATTCAGTGTCTGATTGTACTGTCTGTATTGTATTCAGTGTCTGATTGTACTGTCTGTGTGGCGAAACCAGCTTCGCCACTGTGAACTGGAGAGGCCTGGCTGCTAGCCTCCTGCCCGCTGACTATGGCCCCTGGACATATTGCACTTTAAAGACTATATTTGGGCATGTACTAATTTGTATTGCTGCTACTGGCCCTTTAAAATCAGCAATGGACATTTTGGGACTACTGTCCCTTTAAGACTGTGGAGCGTAGTACAGTAATCCTGCCTTTAATACTTTCATGTCATGTATGTATTTTTGTATGCAGTTAACCTGGGTTATATAGGTGTACAGCATTCATCTGATTGTTCGGTAGAATCACTCCATTCATTGTATTGAGGAAACTACCGAACAACCAGACCACCCAGGACTAAGTGTGCCTCCAATTACCGTTTGCAACAATGTTGCAAACGGGTAATTGGCAATCAGTGTAATGTGTTCTGTGTCCTCTGGGTGGCCGCCATTCAGGAAACAACCACGTGGCGGCGGCCATCTTAAACTACCGAACAGCGGTGTTTTGCCGTCGAGTGTCTGGAACTAAAATCGGACACTTGACTAGGCAAACACCGCTGAGACCTCCATACTTCCAGAAATTCGTATGGAAACTACCGAATGACCCGCCGTTCGGTAGAAAGAACCCCACAAACAAGGGAATTCATTCTAACCCTCTCCAGGCTCTATAACACAGGCAATTCGCCTGTTTTCATTCCCTTGTTTGTGACCGACCGCAGGGCCAAAATGCATGGAACTGATTTCGGATACTTTACCCATGCGGTCGGTCAATACTTTAAAGTTCCATAACTCCTGAACCATTTATCCGAATGGGCTGATTCTTGCATATGTTGTCCCCCTGAATAAGGGCTATCAGGGGATACCTGTTTTGGAGGTGTAGCATATGTATTTGGGGTACATCCAGGAATTGGGGAAAAAGGTGTACAGTATAATTGTGTTAAGTGTTAATCTAAGGGGAGGAAATGTGTGGGAGGTACATCCATGTGATTGGTTAATTTCATCCTCCCCCTGGGAGTGTCCTGTATGTACTTGGTTGTAATAAAAGCCAGACTGGGTGTCCCAGTCTTGAGTTCTTGCTTAACCCTCAAAGCGATGTGTCGTCTCGGTCTTTGGGGGAATTGGATTATATGCTGACTGCCAGGAGTGTAAGCGGATGCTTTTCCTGTTCAGCTTATTCCAGAGTTCGTGTGGTTCCAGTCGGGAGAATGGTGTTTGCAGTAGCTGCCTGTGCATCTGGAAAGGGGATTATCGCCTAAACGCATTTTTCCCCTTGTATGCTGAAACGGTCCGTTACAAGTGGTGGCAAGCGGCGGGATCGTTCCTACAACCAGAGGGACAGCTACAGACAACACCATTTTTTGGATTACAAATTGAGGGCAACGCTAGTATCCGTACAGCGACCCTATCTACAAAGGAACTCAGAAAATGGAGGAGAAGTTTCAAGTTAGATTGGACGATTACGTCCTGGAGTCTGGAGCAGTCTCAGAGGAGAACATGTTGATGTACAGAGAGACTGTCAGAGCCAAATTGTGGGACGAAGCCCTAGAGGAAGTACAGTATTCACGAGGGGATCAGCGCCGCAGCAGAAGGCAGCGAATTCTGGCTAGAATGGCAGAGCGGATGCCCCTCCTGAGAAAACAGACCACAGAAAAGTGGGTGACTAGACTCGAGATTCTAGTATACGCAGAACTGGTGCTCGACGACGCATACCAGGCGCTACAGTGGTACGCGGCTCAGTGTGTCCCCAGGATGGCAGAGTATGAGTTCCCAGAAGGCGGAGATTACACTGGCCCCGGTCGATTTTGGAATAATAGTGGTGACGAGGACTTTGGGGAAGATACCGACTATCGTTTTTGGGACCTGTACGGCATCCGAGAGAACATGCTGGGTCTCTTTGGCGCTATTGACCTCGAGGCAGACCTACGATATTTGGTTAACCAGGAATGGAACCTGGAGGGGGATTACCTGCGACTCATCAATGAGGCCTGGGAAGAGACAACCGGTCCTCCCGCCCAACAGCAACCAGCAGTACCCGAGGTAGCAGAGGTATCCAGCGACTTGGAGCAGACAAGTATGGAAGGCTCTGACGCTGAAGATGATTTTATGGCCAAGGTGAGGCAGCAAGTGGCCCAGTATGGGGGTTATATATCCATGGACACATTCCAGGGGATCTGGAACCAGGTCATGGCTGAGCAAAACTCAAAGATGGACGAAGAGTATGATGAGCAGGAAGAGTGGTACAGCAGCAGAGTAGAGGCTGCATCCGAGGAGGTTAGCCGCCCCCCCCTGAGGCGGCAGGAAGAACCCGAAGTAGGGGTCCTCATAGACTGGTCCTGTGAGCAACCCCAGGGAGATGAAGGTGTCGTCCTTCCTCCCCAGCGGCAGTGTGTACCCCAGGGAGGTGAAGGTGTCGTCCTTCCTCCCCAGCGGCAGATTGTACCTCAGGGAGCTGAAGGTGCCGTCCTTCCTCCCCAGCGGCAGTGTGTGTCCCAGGGAGATGAAGGTGTCGTCCTTCCTCCCCAGCAGCAGGCTGAGTTACAGGGGGCAGAGGTTGTTGTTCCTGCCCCCCAGCAGAAGAGTGATATGCCAGGAAGGCAGTGTGAAGTAAAGGGAGAGGAGAGCAGCGTCCTCCCTCCCCAGCGGCAGTGTGTGTCTCCGGGAGCTGATGGTGTCGTCCATCCTCCCCAGCGGCAGGCTGAGTTACAGGGGGCAGAGGTTGTTGTTCCTGCCCCCCAGCAACAAAGTGATGTGCCAGGAAGGCAGTGTGAGGTGAAGGGAGAGGAGAGCAGCGTCCTTCCTCCCCAGCGGCAGTGTGTACCTCCGGGAGCAGAAGGTGCCATCCTTTCTCCCCAGCGGCAGTTTGCCATCCAGAGAGAGGAACTTGTTACACCCTCTCTCCCACGGCAACCTAATCCACCAAGGGGAGATGTTAAGCCCCACAACTGTGCAGATGGGACCGTAGTCTCTGCACTTACAGCACAAGGGATAGGGACGGTCGGTCCTGTTCCCCAGCCTCAGTGTGATGGATCCAAAGGGGAGACAGTCGGTCTCCCCCTCCGGCAGTCGAGCTGTGCACCTAAAGGGGAGACAGCCAGTCTCCAGCAACCAGGCGCCCACCAGACTACTCCCGTGGTAGGGCTGGCAACAGGACAGAGTACCGCTGGTCTCTGCCCCCTCAGCAACCCACCAAGGCAGCCTACCCGTCTCCCACCCAGCAGTGGTGAAACACCAGAACTTGGACAAAATCCTTCCTCACCCAGATGTAGTAACCGGTTAGTGTGGGTGGGCTGCTCTGTTATTTCTGTTTCGTGGGTGGGTTGCTGGACTAACCAGGGCACTGACCGGCAGAAAGTCAGGTACCCTGTTAGTCTAATTGACAAAGGGGAGAAATGTGGCGAAACCAGCTTCGCCACTGTGAACTGGAGAGGCCTGGCTGCTAGCCTCCTGCCCGCTGACTATGGCCCCTGGACATATTGCACTTTAAAGACTATATTTGGGCATGTACTAATTTGTATTGCTGCTACTGGCCCTTTAAAATCAGCAATGGACATTTTGGGACTACTGTCCCTTTAAGACTGTGGAGCGTAGTACAGTAATCCTGCCTTTAATACTTTCATGTCATGTATGTATTTTTGTATGCAGTTAACCTGGGTTATATAGGTGTACAGCATTCATCTGATTGTTCGGTAGAATCACTCCATTCATTGTATTGAGGAAACTACCGAACAACCAGACCACCCAGGACTAAGTGTGCCTCCAATTACCGTTTGCAACAATGTTGCAAACGGGTAATTGGCAATCATGTAATGTATTCTTTGTCCTCTGGGTGGCCGCCATTCGGGAAACAAACACGTGGCGGCGGCCATCTTAAACTACCGAACAGCGGTGTTTTGCCGTCGAGTGTCTGGAACTAAAATCGGACACTTGACTAGGCAAACACCGCTGAGACCTCCATACTTCCAGAAATTCGTATGGAAACTACCGAATGACCCGCCGTTCGGTAGAAAGAACCCCACAAACAAGGGAATTCATTCTAACCCTCTCCAGGCTCTATAACACAGGCAATTCGCCTGTTTTCATTCCCTTGTTTGTGACCGACCGCAGGGCCAAAATGCATGGAACTGATTTCGGATACTTTACCCATGCGGTCGGTCAATACTTTAAAGTTCCATAACTCCTGAACCATTTATCCGAATGGGCTGATTCTTGCATATGTTGTCCCCCTGAATAAGGGCTATCAGGGGATACCTGTTTTGGAGGTGTAGCATATGTATTTGGGGTACATCCAGGAATTGGGGAAAAAGGTGTACAGTATAATTGTGTTAAGTGTTAATCTAAGGGGAGGAAATGTGTGGGAGGTACATCCATGTGATTGGTTAATTTCATCCTCCCCCTGGGAGTGTCCTGTATGTACTTGTTGGTAATAAAAGCCAGACTGGGTGTCCCAGTCTTGAGTTCTTGCTTAACCCTCAAAGCGATGTGTCGTCTCGGTCTTTGGGGGAATTGGATTATATGCTGACTGCCAGGAGTGTAAGCGGATGCTTTTCCTGTTCAGCTTATTCCAGAGTTCGTGTGGTTCCAGTCGGGAGAATGGTGTTTGCAGTAGCTGCCTGTGCATCTGGAAAGGGGATTATCGCCTAAACGCATTTTTCCCCTTGTATGCTGAAACGGTCCGTTACAGTCTGTATTGTATTCAGTGTCTGATTGTACTGTCTGTATTGTATTCAGTGTCTGATTGTACTGTCTGTATTGTATTCAGTGTCTGATTGTACTGTCTGTATTGTATTCAGTGTCTGATTGTACTGTCTGTATTGTATTCAGTGTGTGATTGTACTGTCTGTATTGTATTCAGTGTGTGATTGTACTGTCTGTATTGTATTCAGTGTCTGATTGTACTGTCTGTATTGTATTCAGTGTCCGATTGTACTGTCTGTATTGTATTCAGTGTCTGATTGTACTGTCTGTATTGTATTCAGTGTCCGATTGTACTGTCTGTATTGTATTCAGTGTCTGATTGTACTGTCTGTATTGTATGCAGTGTCTGATTGTACTATCTGTATTGTATTCAGTGTCTGATTGTACTGTCTGTATTGTATTCAGTGTCTGATTGTACTGTCTGTATTGTATTCAGTGTCTGATTGTACTGTCTGTATTGTATTCAGTGTCTGATTGTACTGTCTGTATTGTATTCAGTGTCTGATTGTACTGTCTGTATTGTATTCAGTGTCTGATTGTACTGTCTGTATTGTATTCAGTGTCTGATTGTACTGTCTGTATTGTATTCAGTGTCTGATTGTACTGTCTGTATTGTATTCAGTGTGTGATTGTACTGTCTGTATTGTATTCAGTGTCCGATTGTACTGTCTGTATTGTATTCAGTGTGTGATTGTACTGTCTGTATTGTATTCAGTGTCCGATTGTACTGTCTGTATTGTATTCAGTGTCTGATTGTACTGTCTGTATTGTATTCAGTGTGTGATTGTACTGTCTGTATTGTATTCAGTGTCTGATTGTACTGTCTGTATTGTATTCAGTGTGTGATTGTACTGTCTGTATTGTATTCAGTGTCTGATTGTACTGTCTGTATTGTATTCAGTGTCTGATTGTACTGTCTGTATTGTATTCAGTGTGTGATTGTACTGTCTGTATTGTATTCAGTGTCTGATTGTACTGTCTGTATTGTATTCAGTGTCTGATTGTACTGTCTGTATTGTATTCAGTGTCTGATTGTACTGTCTGTATTGTATTCAGTGTCTGATTGTACTGTCTGTATTGTATTTAGTGTCTGATTGTACTGTCTGTATTGTATTCAGTGTCTGATTGTACTGTCTGTATTGTATTCAGTGTCTGATTGTACTGTCTGTATTGTATTCAGTGTCTGATTGTACTGTCTGTATTGTATTCAGTGTCTGATTGTACTGTCTGTATTGTATTTAGTGTCTGATTGTACTGTCTGTATTGTATTCAGTGTCTGATTGTACTGTCTGTATTGTATTCAGTGTCTGATTGTACTGTCTGTATTGTATTTAGTGTCTGATTGTACTGTCTGTATTGTATTTAGTGTCTGATTGTACTGTCTGTATTGTATTCAGTGTCTGATTGTACTGTCTGTATTGTATTTAGTGTCTGATTGTACTGTCTGTATTGTATTTAGTGTCTGATTGTACTGTCTGTATTGTATTCAGTGTCTGATTGTACTGTCTGTATTGTATTCAGTGTCTGATTGTACTGTCTGTATTGTATTCAGTGTCTGATTGTACTGTCTGTATTGTATTCAGTGTCTGATTGTACTGTCTGTATTGTATTCAGTGTCTGATTGTACTGTCTGTATTGTATTCAGTGTCTGATTGTACTGTCTGTATTGTATTTAGTGTCTGATTGTACTGTCTGTATTGTATTCAGTGTCTGATTGTACTGTCTGTATTGTATTTAGTGTCTGATTGTACTGTCTGTATTGTATTTAGTGTCTGATTGTACTGTCTGTATTGTATTCAGTGTCTGATTGTACTGTCTGTATTGTATTCAGTGTCTGATTGTACTGTCTGTATTGTATTCAGTGTCTGATTGTACTGTCTGTATTGTATTCAGTGTCTGATTGTACTGTCTGTATTGTATTCAGTGTCTGATTGTACTGTCTGTATTGTATTCAGTGTCTGATTGTACTGTCTGTATTGTATTTAGTGTCTGATTGTACTGTCTGTATTGTATTCAGTGTCTGATTGTACTGTCTGTATTGTATTCAGTGTCTGATTGTACTGTCTGTATTGTATTTAGTGTCTGATTGTACTGTCTGTATTGTATTTAGTGTCTGATTGTACTGTCTGTATTGTATTCAGTGTCTGATTGTACTGTCTGTATTGTATTTAGTGTCTGATTGTACTGTCTGTATTGTATTTAGTGTCTGATTGTACTGTCTGTATTGTATTCAGTGTCTGATTGTACTGTCTGTATTGTATTCAGTGTCTGATTGTACTGTCTGTATTGTATTCAGTGTCTGATTGTACTGTCTGTATTGTATTCAGTGTCTGATTGTACTGTCTGTATTGTATTCAGTGTCTGATTGTACTGTCTGTATTGTATTCAGTGTCTGATTGTACTGTCTGTATTGTATTTAGTGTCTGATTGTACTGTCTGTATTGTATTCAGTGTCTGATTGTACTGTCTGTATTGTATTTAGTGTCTGATTGTACTGTCTGTATTGTATTTAGTGTCTGATTGTACTGTCTGTATTGTATTCAGTGTCTGATTGTACTGTCTGTATTGTATTCAGTGTCTGATTGTACTGTCTGTATTGTATTCAGTGTCTGATTGTACTGTCTGTATTGTATTCAGTGTCTGATTGTACTGTCTGTATTGTATTTAGTGTCTGATTGTACTGTCTGTATTGTATTCAGTGTCTGATTGTACTGTCTGTATTGTATTCAGTGTCTGATTGTACTGTCTGTATTGTATTCAGTGTCTGATTGTACTGTCTGTATTGTATTCAGTGTCTGATTGTACTGTCTGTATTGTATTCAGTGTCTGATTGTACTGTCTGTATTGTATTCAGTGTCTGATTGTACTGTCTGTATTGTATTTAGTGTCTGATTGTACTGTCTGTATTGTATTCAGTGTCTGATTGTACTGTCTATACTGTTAATAAGTTCATGAAATATTTTTCTGCACAGGAAAATACCCTCAGTATGCTCCTCAGGGTTATCAGCAGGGCCCATTTGGTGAGTTTCTATGCCGTATTGTGTTTAGATGAGAGTATTTTCCGTATCATTCACTTACTTTGTCTCTTTTACAGGCCTTCAGAATGGCTTTAAACCCGTGAAACCTGGTAAATATATATTTTTCATTTAGCTGTTTCCAGCTTCCTGTGGCAAATTACAATTTATTTAAAGGTACACTATATACTTCAGCTGCTGCCTCTGCCCCTGATCTGACATCATCAGAAGTGGTAGCCTGATTCAATCACAATGCTTCCCCATAGGATTGGATGAGACTGACAAGGAAGCAGATTAGGGGCAGAGCCAGCATCATTCAAACACAGCCCTGGCCAATCAGCATCTCCTCATAGAGATGAATTGAATCAATGAATCTCTATGAGGAAAGTTCAGTGTCTGCATGCAGAGGGTGGAGACACTGAATGTCAGTCACACTGTGCAGCACTGCCCCAGGAAGCACCACTAGCAGCCATCTGAGGAGTGGCCAGTGGAGGTATCACTAGGCTGTAATGTAAACACTGCATTTTCTCTGAAAAAAAACTGTGTTTACTGCGAAAAGCCTGAAGGGACTGATTCTACTCACCAGAACAAATACATTAAGCTGTATACAGTACAATAAGCTGTATACTATACAATAAGCTGTATACAGTACAATAAGCTGTATACTATACAATAAGCTGTATATGGTACTGTGGCGAAACCGACCTCGCCACGTGTCCTTGGAGGGGGCTGATTGCCCGCCTCTTGCCTTTGGACTATGGACCAGACTTTATGGGAATGTGATACCCCAGATAGCCATACCATGGAGCCTATTCATATAATGAAAGACTATGGGAAAGACTTTAGCTCCATGGCAATTGTACTGTGTGAGTAGGATCTGCGCGCTATTCGGTAGTTTTGTGCGTGCAGATCCCAGCTATCTGGGGATAGGTGAAATGTCTGTGTGTTATGTGTAAATGTGACTTTATGTATTTTAAAGTGTTTTATGTCGTTTTGCAACCATGTGGTTAATGGAGTCTGCCTTTAGTCGTGGGTAATTGGATTACTTCTCCAATTAACTCCAGGGCAGAAGGGAGGAAACCAGGGTGCATTGTGGGGATGTTTTTCTGCCAGCCAGAAAGGAACAAAAGATACCTTTAGTAACTTTTGAACCCCTGGTCGGATTCATGCCATTTTTTAATATGTTGTTCCCCTGAATGGATTGATTGTGGATATGTATTTTTATGTGAATGTGATGTATGCTTTTAAAGTTATGAAAGTTGTGTAAAAGTATATTTTACACTGTATGCATAATGGGATTATGTGTCACACTAAGGGGAGGGGATGTGTGGGAGGTAACATCTATGTCATTGGTTCTTTTATGCCTCCCCCTGGGTGTGGCCTGTATGTGTGAGTTGGAAATAAAAGCCAGGCTGGATGAGCCAGTCCAGAGTTCCTGTTTTACCCTCAAAGTGAAGTGTCGTCTCATTATTGGGGGAGGATTTATTGCATGCTGTTCCAGTTGACTGCTAGGAGTGTAAGCCTATTCGTATGGTTCCTATTCAATGGTCTACAGCATTCACATGCTTGGGAGAATTTAAAGGTTTCTCGGATTCGGTGTTCGTGTGTCTCCAGTCGGGAGAATGGTGTTTGCAGTAGCTGCCTGTGCATCTGTAAAGGGGATTATCGCCTAAACTGGGTTTTATCCTCTTGTAAGTGAAACGGTCCGTTACAATTGGTGGCAGCGGTGGGATCATTCCTACAACCAGAGGGACAGCTACAGACAACACCATTTCTGGATTACAAATTGAGGGCAACGCTAGTATCCGTACAGCGACCCTATCTACAAAGGAAATCAGGAAAATGGAAGGAGACAGAGTCGCAGCTGCTGCAGCACCTCCAAGGGAGGAGGAGGAATCCGAGTTTATCAGGGAATATAGGAGCAGGATGGCTCTATTCTCACCAGCCCGAGCGGAGCAGATGGCATCCCGGGTCTACGACGATTTACAGGCGTACCTCATGCTGCTAATGACGCAGAGGAACCAACAAGATTGGTCCTGTGAGGAACCACAACAGGCAGGTGGAGATGGGACCGAGGTCTCTCCACCGGGCCCAACGGGATGGTGGGCAGCAGGCCCAGATCCCCAGCAGCAAAGTGATGTGCCAGGAAGGCAGTGTGAAGTGAAGGGAGAGGAGAGCAGCGTCCTCCCTCCCCAGCGGCAGTGTGTCCCCCAGGGAGCAGAAGGTGCAGTCCTTCCTCCCCAGCGGCAGTGTGTATCCCAGGGAGCTGAAGGTGCAATCCTTCCTCCCCAGCGGCAGTGTGTATCCCAGGGAGCTGAAGGTGCAATCCTTCCTCCCCAGCGGCAGTTCACCGTCCAGAGAGAGGAGCTTGTTACACCCTCTCTCCCACGGCAGCCTAACCCACCAAGGGGAGATGTTAAGCCCCACAACTGTGCAGATGGGACCGTAGTCTCTGCACTTACAGCACCAGGGGTAGGGACGGTCGGTCCTGTTCCCCAGCCTCAGAGTGATGTATCCAAAGGGGAGACAGTCAGTCTCTCCCTCCGACAGCCGAGATGTGCATCTAAAGGGGAGACAGTCAGTCTCCAGCAACCAGGCTCCAACCAGGCTACTCCCGGGGTAGTGCTGGCACCAGGACAGAGTACCGCTGGTCTCTGCACCCTCAGCAACCCACCAAGGCAGCCTACCAGTCCCCCACACAGCCGTGGTAAGGCACCTGGACATGGACAAGATTCTCCCTTACCCAGGTGTAGTAATGGTTTCTTGTGGGTGGGCTGTACTGCTGTTTCTGTCTTGTGGGTGGGCTGCTGGACTAACAAGGGCACTGACCGGCAGGAGGTCAAGTACCCTGTTAGTCTGGGGGGTAAAGGGGAGAAGTGTGGCGAAACCGACCTCGCCACGTGTCCTTGGAGGGGGCTGATTGCCCGCCTCTTGCCTTTGGACTATGGACCAGACTTTATGGGAATGTGATACCCCAGATAGCCATACCATGGAGCCTATTCATATAATGAAAGACTATGGGAAAGACTTTAGCTCCATGGCAATTGTACTGTGTGAGTAGGATCTGCGCGCTATTCGGTAGTTTTGTGCGTGCAGATCCCAGCTATCTGGGGATAGGTGAAATGTCTGTGTGTTATGTGTAAATGTGACTTTATGTATTTTAAAGTGTTTTATGTCGTTTTGCAACCATGTGGTTAATGGAGTCTGCCTTTAGTCCTGGATAATTGGATTACTTCCCCAATTAACTCCAGGGCAGAAGGGAGGAAACCAGGGTGCATTGTGGGGATGTTTTTCTGCCAGCCAGAAAGGAACAAAAGATACTTTTAGTAACTTTTGAACCCCTGGTCGGATTCATGCCATTTTTTAATATGTTGTTCCCCTGAATGGATTGATTGTGGATATGTATTTTTATGTGAATGTGATGTATGCTTTTAAAGTTATGAAAGTTGTGTAAAAGTATATTTTACACTGTATGCATAATGGGATTATGTGTCACACTAAGGGGAGGGGATGTGTGGGAGGTAACATCTACGTCATTGGTTCTTTTATGCCTCCCCCTGGGTGTGGCCTGTATGTGTGAGTTGGAAATAAAAGCCAGGCTGGATGAGCCAGTCCAGAGTTCCTGTTTTACCCTCAAAGTGATGTGTCGTCTCATTATTGGGGGGAAGGATTTATTGCATGCTGTTCCAGTTGACTGCTAGTACAAGCCTATTCGTATGGTTCCTATTCAATGGTCTAAAGCATTCATATGCTTGGGAGAATTTAAAGGTTTCTCGGATTCAGTGTTCGTGTGGTTCCAGTCGGGAGAATGGTGTTTGCAGTAGCTGCCTGTGCATCTGTAAAGGGGATTATCGCCTAAACTGGGTTTTATCCTCTTGTAAGTGAAACGGTCCGTTACAGGTACAATAAGCTGTATACCATACAATAATCTGTATATGGTACAATAAGCTGTATACAGTACAATAAGCTGTATACTATACAATAAGCTGTATACTGTACAATAAGCTGTATATGGTACAATAAGCTGTATACTATACAATAAGCTGTATATGGTACAATAAGCTGTATACAGTACAATAAGCGGTATATGGTACAATAAGCTGTATACTATACAATAAGCTGTATATGGTACAATAAGCTGTATACTATACAATATGCTGTATACTATACAATAAGCTGTATATGGTACAATAAGCTGTATACTATACAATAAGCTGTATATGGTACAATAAGCTGTATACTATACAATAAGCTGTATATGGTACAATAAGCTGTATACTATACAATAAGCTGTATACTATACAATAAGCTGTATATGGTACAATAAGCTGTATACTATACAATAAGCTGTATATGGTACAATAAGCTGTATACTATACAATAAGCTGTATATGGTACAATAAGCTGTATACAGTACAATAAGCTGCAGTTGTTCTGGTGACTACAGTGTCCCTTTAATGGTGGAATAATGTCAAATCACCTTAATGTCTGTCATCCAGAACAATAAGTACAAACAGACACTTTATACATTACAGCAGTGATCTGGTGTGTGTGTGTGTGTGTGTGCCTTTTTCTCCCTCCCTCCATTCACTCTGAGTGGCCTTAATTCCTTCTCAGCTTCATTCTCTCTGTCTGTCTCTCTCTCTATCTGTCTGTCTCTATCTGTCTGTGTCTCAATATCTAATCTCAGTTTTGTTCTCTCTCTCTGTTTGTCTAAGTCTCAGGTTTGTCTGTGTCTCAATATCTAATCTCAGTTATGTTCTCTTTCTCTCTCTCTCTCTCTGTCTGTCTCTCCCTCTGACTGTCTCTCTCTCTGTCTGTCTTTGTCTCGAGATGTAATCTCAGTTTGGTTCTGTCTCTGTTTATTTGTAGGTTTTGCTCCTGTCCAGCCATTCTATGACCCAGGTGGGTGTTTATAACCCTTGTTAGATAGTTTTTGCTCACGTAGGTTGGTTATCTGATTGTTTGTTCTCTAATCAGCCACAGGTCTGGGGAGATTTCAACAACCTGCCAAACGGAAACCAGGTGACTAAATCTGTAGAAACGCCTGTACAACTCATTCCCGTTCACCTTTAACTAACGAATCCAATCACCCGAGCAGTATTACAGAAATGATCTTTTCATTCATTATAAGCATGTACCCATGAGTTAACTATCAATAAAGTATTTTCTTTTTGTACGTTTTTGTCATGTTTGTGTATATTATAGATATGTCAATGCCCAGTCTCTTCTCATTGCTCACATGGTCTTTCTCCGATCTTTGTCTATTGTAGGATTTGCAGGAAAGTCCCCGAAAGCAGGTATCTCACTCTTTTCTGCATTTTCTATGTCTCCATGTTATTTGTTATATTGATTTACCCAGGACATACTTGAAAACGAAAGAAATCTCAATGTATCTTTCTTGGTAAAATATTTTATAAATAAAAATGAATAAATATACAAAGGTTTCTTTTTCTCTCGGTAGGTTATGGTCCAGGAGCTGGAAGTTACCCCAATGCTGGAGCACAACTAGGTAATAACCTTCAAGGATCCTTCATCCATGCAGCGGGTCTGGCTCCAGGTCCATCCATGCAGCAGGTTTGGTTCCAGGTCCATCCATGCAGCAGATTTGGTTCCAGGTCCATCCATGCAGCGGGTTTGGTTCCAGGTCCATCCATGCAGCGGGTTTGGTTCCAGGTCCATCCATGCAGCAGGTCTGGTTCCAGTTCATCCATGCAGCAGATTTGGTTCCAGGTCCATCCATGCAGCAGGTTTGGTTCCAGGTCCATCCATGCAGTGGGTCTAGTTCCAGGTCCATCCATGCAGTGGGTTTGGTTCCAGGTCCATCTATGCAGCAGGTTTGGTTCCAGGTCCATCTATGCAGCAGGTTTGGTTCCAGGTCCATCTATGCAGCAGGTTTGGTTCCAGGTCCATCTATGCAGCAGGTCTGGTTCCAGTCCATCCATGCAGCAGATTTGGTTCCAGGTCCATCCATGCAGCAGGTTTGGTTCCAGGTCCATCCATGCAGTGGGTCTAGTTCCAGGTCCATCCATGCAGTGGGTTTGGTTACAGGTCCATCTATGCAGCAGGTTTGGTTCCAGGTCCATCTGTGACGAAGTGCCCTTCGCCACTTTGTCCTGGAGAGGCCTGCTTGCCTGCCTCCTCCCCTGCGACTATGGTCCTGGACTATATTGCACTGTAAACCCTGTATTCAGGCATATGGACTTGTATTAGACTGTCTTTTTCCCTTTATCTATGCTGTAGGTTTGGACTACTAATATAACCTAACAGCCAGGAGATTTAGGCGAATATATTGCATAAGAATCACATTACTGAAGAATACAGCCGTTCGCATGATTTCATGCGAATTCTTTGTGCTCTGAATAGGTGGCCGCCATTTCGGGACTTTTCCACGTGTTCGCGGCCATCTTGCGTGCGAACAGCGGTGTTTGCCTGTGAACGCATGGAACTGAAATCGGCAGCGCAAACAGGCGAATACCGCTAAGACCTCCAGACATCCAGAACTTCGCACGGAAACTACCGAACGACCGGCCGTTCGGTAGTTATACTTAACTTAGTATGGGGATTCTAGCGACCACAAAGATGCGAATGGATGGCAGGAATTTCGTCTATTTTACCGTGCGAACGGAGACCGACCGCAAGGCCAAAACTCATGGAACTATTTTCGGCTAGTTGGTCTGTGCGGTCGGTCAAAACTTTGGAGCCCTGTATCTCCCGAACCATCCATCCGAATGGGCTGATTTTTGGACAGACTGTTCCCCTGAACAAGGGCTATTTGGGGATACCAGATTTAAAGCTGTACCCCCTGTTTTTGGGGTACATCCAGAAACTGGGTAAAATAATGTATGTTTTAATTGGGTTATGTGCTTATCTGAGGGGAGGAGACGTGGGGGTGTTACCATGCATGTGATTGGTCAATTTCATCCTCCCCCTGGGAGTGTCCTGTATGTACCTGATCCTAATAAAAAGCAGGCTGGGTGTTCCAGTCCTGAGACCTCTTCTGACCCTCAATACGTAGCCGTGTCTCGTTATTGGAGGGAACTGCTATATCACACTGGGGATTGCTATGCGCTGCATATTCCCCTGAGCTCTTAATCACTTAGCTCTTTTAAGAGTTTGTTCCTGTTACGCTCTCCTGGAGGAGAGGTCTTCCCCACACGGTCCTGGAGGACAGAAGCCGATCCAGGGTGGAAGGAAGACGGCGCGGCTCCAGTTAAGCTACGGCGGTTGTGGAGCCTGCGGTGGTTGTGGTGTCGTCTGCAGTGCTTGGAGTCCTCTGAGAGCGCTAGGAGCATCCATCAACGGAGGGTACTCGGTCGGAGTACACGGAGCTCCGTTACAGTGGTGGCAGCGGTGGGATGGCGTCCTAGTGCGAGGAGAAGCAGCTCAGAGACACGGGTAACGTTTGGAGTTACAATTGAGGGCAACGCTAGCCATTGGGCAGCGCCCCTAGCTACAACAGGATGGCTTCCCTAGTGCGAGGAACAGCATCCTGGGAACACCAAGCAAAACTGGACTATTGGTATAGTCACGTACAGTTTGACGCTATGCTGAAGCGGCGGTTGGCTATCTACGGGCCCCTCCTAACAGAGGAAATTGTACCAATAGTGAGGAGAGAACTGGCGGAGTATCTGCAGATGGAAGCAGAATATCGGGCAGTAAGGGCAAAGTATTCCGTCCCTGCGCCCCAACAACAGCGTGAGTTACAGGGGGCCGAAGGTGCCGTCCTTCCCCCCCAGCAGCAGTGTGTCCTACAGAGAGCAGAGACAGTTGGTCCCTCTCTACAGCAACAGGACCATGGTAAGGGAGTGGAGACAGGCGGTCTCCCTCTCCAGCGGCAGTGTGTACCCCAGGGGGCCGAAGGTGCCGTCCTTCCCCCCCAGCAGCCGTGTGTCCTACAGAGAGCAGAGACAGTTGGTCCCTCTCTACAGCAACAGGACCATGGTAAGGGAGTGGAGACAGGCGGTCTCCCTCTCCAGCGGCAGCCTGTGTTTCCAGGAAAGGGGCACAGCCCCCCCTCTCCCCAGCGGCAGCTTTCCCCAACAAGGGGAGACACCAATCCTCCAGACGGCGCAGATGGGACCGTGGTCTCTGTGCCTGACCTACAGGGATGCTGGACAGCCTTTCCAGATCCCCAACTACCCTCACCGGGACACCCAGAGGAGGGGGTAAGTACAAATTCCCCTCCCCAGCTAACTCCTAGCGTGGCACCAGGGTTAACGGAGGCGATGCTAACCCCTCCTGACGTCCAGGTTCCCTTAACTACTGAGCCGGATTATGGTCTCAGTACCCCAGCAGAAGAGCTGGCAGCTGGACAGAGCGCAGTCGGCCTCTGCCCTACCTTTGTCCCTGGTCCAGAGCCTGATGACCTGCAGGCTACCCCAGTAGAAGAGCTGGCAGCTGGGCAGAGTGCAGTCGGCCTCTGCCCTACCTTTTTCCCTGGTCCAGAGCCTGATGTCCTGCAGGCTACCCCAGCAGAAGAGCTGGCAGCTGGGCAGAGTGCAGTCGGCCTCTGCCCTACCTTTGTCCCTGGTCCAGAGCCTGATGTCCTGCAGGCTACCCCGGCAGAAGAGCTGGCATCTGGGCAGAGTGCAGTTGGCCTCTGCCCTTCAAGTACCCTCGGCATGTGGCCTCATTACCACAGCCAAATACCCAGGTGCAGTGACTGTGTGTTGTGGGTGGGCTGTTCCTGTACTTTGATGTTGTGGGGGGGCCACTCGGACATCTGTTTATTGTGGGTTGGTGGATCGACTAACGGAAGCACTGACCGACAGAAGGTCAGGTGCCTGGTTAGTCTTCCCCCCAAAGGGGAGATGTGTGACGAAGTGCCCTTCGCCACTTTGTCCTGGAGAGGCCTGCTTGCCTGCCTCCTCCCCTGCGACTATGGTCCTGGACTATATTGCACTGTAAACCCTGTATTCAGGCATATGGACTTGTATTAGACTGTCTTTTTCCCTTTATCTATGCTGTAGGTTTGGACTACTAATATAACCTAACAGCCAGGAGATTTAGGCGAATATATTGCATAAGAATCACATTACTGAAGAATACAGCCGTTCGCATGATTTCATGCGAATTCTTTGTGCTCTGAATAGGTGGCCGCCATTTCGGGACTTTTCCACGTGTTCGCGGCCATCTTGCGTGCGAACAGCGGTGTTTGCCTGTGAACGCATGGAACTGAAATCGGCAGCGCAAACAGGCGAATACCGCTAAGACCTCCAGACATCCAGAACTTCGCACGGAAACTACCGAACGACCGGCCGTTCGGTAGTTATACTTAACTTAGTATGGGGATTCTAGCGACCACAAAGATGCGAATGGATGGCAGGAATTTCGTCTATTTTACCGTGCGAACGGAGACCGACCGCAAGGCCAAAACTCATGGAACTATTTTCGGCTAGTTGGTCTGTGCGGTCGGTCAAAACTTTGGAGCCCTGTATCTCCCGAACCATCCATCCGAATGGGCTGATTTTTGGACAGACTGTTCCCCTGAACAAGGGCTATTTGGGGATACCAGATTTAAAGCTGTACCCCCTGTTTTTGGGGTACATCCAGAAACTGGGTAAAATAATGTATGTTTTAATTGGGTTATGTGCTTATCTGAGGGGAGGAGACGTGGGGGTGTTACCATGCATGTGATTGGTCAATTTCATCCTCCCCCTGGGAGTGTCCTGTATGTACCTGATCCTAATAAAAAGCAGGCTGGGTGTTCCAGTCCTGAGACCTCTTCTGACCCTCAATACGTAGCCGTGTCTCGTTATTGGAGGGAACTGCTATATCACACTGGGGATTGCTATGCGCTGCATATTCCCCTGAGCTCTTAATCACTTAGCTCTTTTAAGAGTTTGTTCCTGTTACGCTCTCCTGGAGGAGAGGTCTTCCCCACACGGTCCTGGAGGACAGAAGCCGATCCAGGGTGGAAGGAAGACGGCGCGGCTCCAGTTAAGCTACGGCGGTTGTGGAGCCTGCGGTGGTTGTGGTGTCGTCTGCAGTGCTTGGAGTCCTCTGAGAGCGCTAGGAGCATCCATCAACGGAGGGTACTCGGTCGGAGTACACGGAGCTCCGTTACACCATCTATGCAGCAGGTTTGGTTCCAGGTCCATCCATGCAGCAGGTTTGGTTCCAGGTCCATCCATGCAGCGGGTCTGGTTCCAGTCCATCCATGCAGCAGATTTGGTTCCAGGTCCATCCATGCAGCGGGTTTGGTTCCAGGTCCATCCATGCAGGGGGTTTGGTTCCAGGTCCATCTATGCAGCAGGTTTGGTTCCAGGTCCATCCATGCAGCAGGTTTGGTTCCAGGTCCATCCATGCAGCAGGTTTGGTTCCAGGTCCATCCATGCAGCAGGTTTGGTTCCAGGTCCATCTATGCAGCAGGTTTGGTTCCAGGTCCATCCATGCAGCAGGTTTGGTTCCAGGTCCATCCATGCAGTGGGTCTAGTTCCAGGTCCATCCATGCAGCAGGTTTGGTTCCAGGTCCATCCATGCAGCGGGTCTGGTTCCAGTCCACCCATGCAGCAGATTTGGTTCCAGGTCCATCCATGCAGCGGGTTTGGTTCCAGGTCCATCCATGCAGCAGGTTTGGTTCCAGGTCCATCCATGCAAGGGGTTTGGTTCCAGGTCCATCCATGCAGGGGGTCTGGTTCCAGGTCCATCCATGCAGGGTGTCTGGTTCCAGGTCCATCCATGCAGCAGGTTTGGTTCCAGGTCCATCCATGCAGCGGGTTTGGTTCCAGGTCCATCCATGCAGCGGGTCTGGTTCCAGTCCATCCATGCAGCAGATTTGGTTCCAGGTCCATCCATGCAGCGGGTTTGGTTCCAGGTCCATCCATGCAGCGGGTTTGGTTCCAGGTCCATCCATGCAAGGGGTTTGGTTCCAGGTCCATCCATGCAGGGGGTTTGGTTCCAGGTCCATCCATGCAGGGGGTCTGGTTCCAGGTCCATCCATGTAGTGGGTGTGGTTTTGCAGTGGGCATTGTCTTGCAGTGGGTGTGGTCTTGCGGTGGGTCTGCACACATTAGACTTTCACACTCTGAGCTCACAGTATGAATCTCGCCCTGTCCCCATTTATTCCCCCATTACACTCTCATCTTACCCAGTGTTTTATTTCAGCACTCTACTCTCAAGGTAACGCTCTCTCACCCACTGGCCATACCACACTCCTCACATATTGTCTTATTTCTGCAGGTTACGGGGCTGGAAATTATCCCAATCTTGCTGCCCAAGGAGGTAATGATTGGTGCTATCTTCCACTTTCTGTCTCTTGTTCCAATTTCTCTGTTATATAACTCCACGTCTCTATTTACTGCAGGTTATGGCAATGGAGCCGGACATTACCCGAGTAATCTTCCTCAGCAAGGTAACCAAAAGTGCGATCTACATAGAGACCATTAGGAGTCACTGTTACTGCCCCCTAACGTGCAATATATATAAAATCCACTAGGGGTCACTGTTACTGCCCCCTAACGTGCAATACATATAAAATCCACTAGGGGTCAATGTTACTGCCACCTAACGTGCAATATATATAAAATCCACTAGGGGTCACTGTTACTGCCCCCTAACGTGCAATATATATAAAATCCACTAGGGGTCACTGTTACTGACCCCTAACGTGCAATATATATAAAATCCACTAGGGGTCACTGTTACTTCCCCCTAACGTGCAATATATATAAAATCCACTAGGGGTCACTGTTACTGCCCCCTAACGTGCAATAGATATAAAATCCACTAGAGGTCACTGTTACTGCCACCTAACGTGCAATATATATAAAATCCACTAGTGGTCACTGTTACTGCCCCCTAACGTGCAATATATATAAAATCCACTAGGGGTCACTGTTACTGCCCCCTAACGTGCAATATATATAAAATCCACTAGGGGTCAATGTTACTGCCCCCTAACGTGCAATATATATAAAATCCACTAGGGGTCACTGTTACTGCCCCCTAACGTGCAATATATATAAAATCCACTAGGGGTCACTGTTACTGCCCCCTAACGTGCAATAGATATAAAATCCACTAGGGGTCACTGTTACTGCCCCCTAACGTGCAATAGATATAAAATCCACTAGAGGTCACTGTTACTGCCACCTAACGTGCAATATATATAAAATCCACTAGGGGTCACTGTTACTGCCCCCTAACGTGCAATATATATAAAATCCACTTGGGGTCACTGTTACTGCCCCCTAACGTGCAATATATATAAAATCCACTAGGGGTCACTGTTACTTCCCCCTAACGTGCAATATATATAAAATCCACTAGGGGTCACTGTTACTGCCCCCTAACGTGCAATATATATAAAATCCACTAGGGGTCACTGTTACTGCCACCTAACGTGCAATATATATAAAATCCACTAGGGGTCACTGTTACTGCCACTTAACGTGCAATATATATAAAATACACCAGGGGTCACTGTTACTTCCCCCCTACTTGTAATATATATAAAATCCACTAGGGGTCACTGTTACTGCCCCCAAGCGTGCAATATATATAAAATCCACTAGGGGTCACTGTTACTTCCCCCCTACTTGTAATATATATAAAATCCACTAGGGGTCACTGTTACTTCCCCCCTACTTGTAATATATATAAAATCCACTAGGGGTCACTGTTACTTCCCCCCTACTTGTAATATATATAAAATCCACTAGGGGTCACTGTTACTGCCCCCTGCCACTTGTAATATATTTAAAATACACCAGGGGTCACTGTTACTTCCCCCCTACTTGTAATATATATAAAATACACTAGGGGTCACTGTTACTTCCCCCCCTACTTGTAATATATATAAAATCCACTAGGGGTCACTGTTACTTTCCCCCCTACTTGTAATATATATAAAATCCACTAGTGGTCACTGTTACTGCCCCCCCGCCACTCGTAATATATATAAAATCCACTAGTGGTCACTGTTACTGCCCCCCGCCACTTGTAATATATATAAAATACACTAGGGGTCACTGTTACTGCCCCCCATACTTGTAATATATATAAAATACACTAGGGGTCACTGTTACTGCCCCCCATACTTGTAATATATATAATATCCACAAGGGGTCACTGTTACTGCCCCCGTACTTGTAATATATATAATATCCACAAGGGGTCACTGTTACTGCCCCCCCTACTTGTAATATATATAATATCCACAAGGGGTCACTGTTACAGCCACCCATATTTGTAATATATATAATATCCACTAGGAGTCACTGTTACTGCCCCCCGTACTTGTAATATATATAATATCCACAAGGGGTCACTGTTACTGCCCCCCATACTTGTAATATATATAATATCCACAAGGGGTCACTGTTACAGCCACCCATACTTGTAATATATATAATATCCACAAGGGGTCACTGTTACTGCCCCCCATACTTGTAATATATATAAAATACACTAGAGGTCACTGTTACTGCCCCCCCTACTTGTAATATATATAATATCCACAAGGGGTCACTGTTACAGCCACCCATATTTGTAATATATATAATATCCACTAGGAGTCACTGTTACTGCCCCCCGTACTTGTAATATATATAATATCCACAAGGGGTCACTGTTACTGCCCCCCGTACTTGTAATATATATAATATCCACAAGGGGTCACTGTTACAGCCACCCATACTTGTAATATATATAATATCCACAAGGGGTCACTGTTACTGCCCCCCATACTTGTAATATATATAAAATACACTAGGGGTCACTGTTACTGCCCCCCCTACTTGTAATATATATAATATCCACAAGGGGTCACTGTTACAGCCACCCATATTTGTAATATATATAATATCCACTAGGAGTCACTGTTACTGCCCCCGTACTTGTAATATATATAATATCCACAAGGGGTCACTGTTACTGCCCCCCCTACTTGTAATATATATAATATCCACAAGGGGTCACTGTTACAGCCACCCATATTTGTAATATATATAAAATCCACTAGGGGTAGCTGTTATTGCTAACCATACTTGTAATATATATAAAATCCACTAGGGGTCACTGTTACTGCCCCCCATACTTGTAATATATATAAAATCCACTAGGAGTCACTGTTACTGCCCCCCATACTTGTAATATATATAATATCCACTAGGACTCACTGTTACTGCTCCCTGTACTTGAAATATATATAAAATCCACTAGGGGTAGCTGTTACGGCCACCTAACGTGCAATACATATAAAATCCACTAGGGGTCACTGTTACTGCCCCCGTACTTGTAATATATATAATATCCACTAGGAGTCACTGTTACTGCCCCCGTACTTGTAATATATATAATATCCACTAGGAGTCACTGTTACTGCCCCCGTACTTGTAATATTTATAAAATCCACTAGGAGTCACTGTTACTGCTCCCTGTACTTGTAATATATATAAAATCCACTAGGAGTCACTGTTACTGCCACTCTGACTTGTAATATATATAATATCCACTAGGACTCACTGTTACTGCTCCCCGTACTTGTAATATATATAAAATCCACTAGGGGTAGCTGTTACGGCCCCCCATACTTGTAATATATATAGAATCCACTAGGAGTCACTGTTACTGCCCCCCATACTTGTAATATATATAAAATCCACTAGGAGTCACTGTTACTGCCCCCCATACTTGTAATATATATAATATCCACTAGGACTCACTGTTACTGCTCCCTGTACTTGAAATATATATAAAATCCACTAGGGGTAGCTGTTACGGCCACCTAACGTGCAATACATATAAAATCCACTAGGGGTCACTGTTACTGCCCCCGTACTTGTAATATATATAATATCCACTAGGAGTCACTGTTACTGCCCCCGTACTTGTAATATATATAATATCCACTAGGAGTCACTGTTACTGCCCCCGTACTTGTAATATTTATAAAATCCACTAGGGGTCACTGTTACTGCTCCCTGTACTTGTAATATATATAAAATCCACTAGGAGTCACTGTTACTGCCACTCTGACTTGTAATATATATAATATCCACTAGGACTCACTGTTACTGCTCCCCGTACTTGTAATATATATAAAATCCACTAGGGGTAGCTGTTACGGCCACCCATATGTGGCAAATCTAGCCACTTATAAGACTTAAAACCGTATATTTAAGCAAGCTGTATATTTCTGCTACTGTTCTCTGTATTTTGCAATGTATGCGGCATTCGTGTGTTACAGCACACGAATACCGCTAATGTTAAGCCTGGTTATCCGCGAACAGTGAATCACCGCACTGTTCGTGGAATAAGCAAAGTACCGAATGGGAGACCACCCATAGCAGGTCGTGTGTCTCCAATTAGGTACTTTGCAACATTATCTTCCACTTTCTGTCTCTTGTTCCAATTTCTCTGTTATATAACTCCACGTCTCTATTTACTGCAGGTTATGGCAATGGAGCCGGACATTACCCGAGTAATCTTCCTCAGCAAGGTAACCAAAAGTGCGATCTACATAGAGACCATTAGGAGTCACTGTTACTGCCCCCTAACGTGCAATATATATAAAATCCACTAGGGGTCACTGTTACTGCCCCCTAACGTGCAATACATATAAAATCCACTAGGGGTCACTGTTACTGCCCCCCTACTTGTAATATATATAAAATCCACTAGGGGTCACTGTTACTGACCCCTAATGTGCAATATATATAAAATCCACTAGGGGTCACTGTTACTGCCCCCTAACGTGCAATATATATAAAATCCACTAGGGGTCACTGTTACTGCCCCCTAACGTGCAATATATATAAAATCCACTAGGGGTCACTGTTACTGCCCCCCTACTTGTAATATATATAAAATCCACTAGGGGTCACTGTTACTGCCCCCTAACGTGCAATAGATATAAAATCCACTAGGGGTCACTGTTACTGCCCCCAAGCGTGCAATATATATAAAATCCACTAGGGGTCACTGTTACTGCCCCCTAACGTGCAATACATATAAAATCCACTAGGGGTCACTGTTACTTCCCCCCTACTTGTAATATATATAAAATCCACTAGGGGTCACTGTTACTGCCCCCTACTTGTAATATATATAAAATCCACTAGTGGTCACTGTTACTGCCCCCAAGCGTGCAATATATATAAAATCCACTAGGGGTCACTGTTACTGCCCCCTAACGTGCAATACATATAAAATCCACTAGGGGTCACTGTTACTTCCCCCCTACTTGTAATATATATAAAATCCACTAGGGGTCACTGTTACTGCCCCCCTACTTGTAATATATATAAAATCCACTAGTGGTCACTGTTACTGCCCCCCGCCACTTGTAATATATATAAAATCCACTAGGGGTCACTGTTACTTCCCCCCTACTTGTAATATATATAAAATCCACTAGGGGTCACTGTTACTTCCCCCCTACTTGTAATATATATAAAATCCACTAGGGGTCACTGTTACTTCCCCCATACTTGTAATATATATAAAATCCACTAGGAGTCCCTATTACTTCCCCCCTACTTGTAATATATATAGAATATCCACAAGGGGTCACTGTTACTGCCCCCCCTACTTGTAATATATATAAAATCCACTAGGGGTCACTGTTACTGCCCCCCATACTTGTAATATATATGATATCCACAAGGGGTCACTGTTACAGCCACCCATACTTGTAATATATATAATATCCACAAGGGGTCACTGTTACTGCCCCCCATACTTGTAATATATATAATATCCACAAGGGGTCACTGTTACAGCCACCCATATTTGTAATATATATAATATCCACTAGGAGTCACTGTTACTGCCCCCCGTACTTGTAATATATATAATATCCACAAGGGGTCACTGTTACAGCCACCCATATTTGTAATATATATAATATCCACTAGGAGTCACTGTTACTGCCCCCCGTACTTGTAATATATATAATATCCACAAGGGGTCACTGTTACTGCCACTCTGACTTGTAATATATATAAAATCCACTAAGGGTTACTGTTATTGCCACCCATACTTGTAATATATATAAAATCCACTAGGAGTCACTGTTACTGCTCCCTGTACTTGTAATATATATAAAATCCACTAGGAGTCACTGTTACTGCCACTCTGACTTGTAATATATATAATATCCACTAGGACTCACTGTTACTGCTCCCTGTACTTGTAATATATATAAAATCCACTAGGGGTAGCTGTTACGGCCACCCATATGTGGCAAATCTAGCCACTTATAAGACTTAAAACCGTATATTTAAGCAAGCTGTATATTTCTGCTACTGTTCTCTGTATTTTGCAATGTATGCGGCATTCGTGTGTTACAGCACACGCATACCGCTAATGTTAAGCCTGGTTATCCGCGAACAGTGAATCACCGCACTGTTCGTGGAATAAGCAAAGTACCGAATGGGAGACCACCCATAGCAGGTCGTGTGTCTCCAATTAGGTACTTTGCAACATTGTATCTATGTTAATTGCGGTCTGTTGCGGGTGGCCGCCATTCGTGTACAGAACACGAGGCGGCGGCCATCTTTGTTCGCTGGACTTCCGAGCCGTTCGGGAGTTTACCCTTTTCGGGAGTTTCATTCCCTCCATTCAGGCAATCGGTTAAACGGAGTGGTCCTGATAGGGGAAACTGAACGGCGTTCGGTTATTTGTGCTGGGATCTGAGCGCAAGTTCACTTAACTGTGCGTCCAGGTCCCAGCTATGTAATAACTGGTTATAAAGCTGAATAACAGAAATATTATGTGAGTTATGGATTTTATATATGAAAACTGTGTTTCTCTGTACCAAGGGATACTCCCATTAGCAATGCATTCTGGGATAAGTATCTCCTTGGTACAGCAATGTATGCTGGGTATTCTGTCTGTAAAACCCAGTCCCCCATGTAGTCCCCTACTGGACAAACCCTGTATTGGGACTTGGGAAACCCTGTGTGTCTGTAACCACATAAATACTGTGACTGCAATTAAAAACCTCAGTTGACCTCCAAGCTATGTGTCGTCCAGTTCTTGGGAGGAAGGGATTGTAACTTCGCTACCTGCATTTTGCCTGTTTTGTACCTGCTTCATCCTGTCTACCAGCGGAGATACCGTGGATAATACTACTACTCCGCTACACCATTCTTGTATTATTATTATTTTTATTGCCATTTATATAGCGCCAACAGATTCCGTAGCGCTTTACAATATTATGAGAAGGGGGATTTAACTGTAAATAGGACAATTACAAGAAAACTTACAGGAAACAATAGGTTGAAGAGGACCCTGCTCAAACGAGCTTACAGTCTATAGGAGGTGGGGTGTAAAACACAATAGGACAGGAAATAGCAGGCAAATAAGGTGGGAGTGAGGCAGAGCTGGAGGAGGGAGTGCTGCCCTTTAGGAGAGAGCGAGAGACAGGTATGTGGAGTCCATAAGCTTTCCTAAAGAGATGGGTTTTAAGGCACTAAACCTTAAGGCGGTAGGCAGGCTATTCCATAGGAAGGGAGCCGCCCGCGAGAAGTCCTGCAAGCGCGAGTTGGCCGTACGGGTGCTAACAACGGACAGGAGGTGGTCACGGGCAGAACGGAGAGACCGAGAAGGGACATACCTATGGATCTGTGAGGAGGTATAAGAGGGGCTAGAGTTGTTCAGTGCTTTATAGGTGTGAATTAGTACCTTGAATTGACTCCTATAGCATACAGGAAGCCAATGTAAGGACTGACAGAGGGGTGAGGTGTGAGAGAAACGACTAGAGAGGAAAATCAGTCTGGCGGCAGCATTAATTACGGACTGTAGCAGTGCAGTATGGCTTTTGGGGAGACCAATCAGGAGAGGGTTACAATAATCCATGCGGGAAATTACTAGAGCATGGACAACCTCCTTGGTGCCATCTTGTGTAAGAAAGGGGCGGATGCGGGCCATGTTTTTAAGATGGAATCTACAGGATTTGGCAGCATACTGGATGTGAGGCTCAAAGGCGAGGCCAGAATCAAGTATGACGCCAAGACAGCGCGCTTGCAAGGATGGACTTATGTGAATGCCACTAACTTGAAGGGAGAGCAAAAGGGGAGGATCAGTATTAGGAGGAGCTCAGTTTTAGAGAGATTGAGTTTCAGAAAGCGGGAGGACATCCAGTCAGAGATGGAAGAAAGGCAAGCAGTGACACGTTGCAGGACAGCAGGGGAGAGGTGAGATATGTCTGGGTGTCATCAGCATACAGGTCGTAGTGGAATCCAAAAGAGACAATAGGTTTGCCAAGATAGGCAGCATAAAGAGAAAATAGAAGGGGACCAAGGACAGAGCCTTGGTGGACTCCAACCAAGACAGGACGAGGGGAGGAGGTATTATTAGAAAAGGAGACACTGAATGAGCGTTGGGAGAGATAAGAGGAAAACCACGAGAGGACAGAGTTACAGAGACCGAGTGATTGAAGAGTTTGAAGAAGGAGAGCATGATCAACGGTGTCAAAGGCTGCAGAGAGGTCAAGAAAAATTAGTATGGAGTAGTGGCCTTTGGATTTAGCTGCGATTAGGTCGTTAGTGACTTTGATAAGGGCAGTCTCAGTAGAGTGGAGAGGGTGGAAGCCAGATTGAAGAGGGTCAAGGAGAGAGTTGGAATTGAGGAAGTGAGACACACGGGTAAAGACAAGTCTTTCCAGAAGCTTTGAGGAAAAAGGGAGCAGGGATATGGGACGGTAGTTAGAGGGGGAGGACGGGTTAAGAGATGTTTTTTTTCAGGATAGGTACTACAGTGGGGTCAGTGGGGACAATGCCAGAAGAGAGACAGCAGTTGAAGATGTGCGTTAAGGAAGGCACAAGACAAGTGCATAGAGATCTGATAAGGTGCGATGGGACAGGATCGAGTGGGCAAGTGGTGGGGTGAGAGGAAAGGAGAAGTGCAGCCACCTCTTGATCAGTAGCCGCAGAAAAAGTCTGAAGGGTAGGAAAGGCATGATCTACATGTGGTTGAGAAAGAGAACAGCAAGGAGGAGAGAATTCTTTCCTTAGCTGTTTCATCTTGTTGGTAAAGTAACATGCAAAGCTATCGGCTGTAAGGCTAGTTTGAGGGTTGGTCACAGCAGGGCGGAGAAGAGAGTTAAAGGTGTAAAAGAGACGCCTGGGATTGCAGGAGCATGAACTAATGAGAGAGAAAAAGTATGACTGTTGGGCGAGGGCAAGGGCTGCGCTGTATGAAGACAGTATGAATCTTTATTGAGATAGTCTGCCTGGGTGCGAGACTTCCTCCAGGAGAGTTCAGCACAGCGGGAGCATCTTTGTAGGTGGCGTGTTGATTTAGTAAGCCACGGTTGGGGGCATGTCCTCCTCGAGGCAGAAGTGAGGGTAGTGTTATATATGGAGATTGCCAGTGTAATATATATAAAATCCACTAGGAACCCGCTATATACACATAGTGACCGTGGGGAATATACCCGCTATATACACATAGTGACCGTGGGGAATATACCCGCTATATTCGCATGGTGACCGTGGGGAATATATCCCATAAATAAACACTGTCACGATGGAATACTAACATTTGTAAAATAGGTTCTGAAGACTGTGTTTTGTTCTACAGGGTATGGATCCAAACTCTCCAAAAGAGGTATTATATGTCACTCTTCATATCCTTCCATTTGTGATAATTCATACGATGTGTCAAATACTAAACATATTCATTAATGTATCATTCGATTTTACTGTGTCTGTATCCTCCATATATTGTTATTATAGGTTTGTGTAAGATTTACCAAAGTGTTCCGTTCTAAAGAGTGGTCTAACAACCTAAAAATGGGAAAACCATGGGAATTGGCCAATCCATTCCATTGGTGACTACTACAGAACAACAATTATTATCACATCTCTCTCTGTGTGTCTATATCCTCCACGTAATAACGGAAATTATCATATCTCTCTGTGTGTCTGTATCCTCCATGTAATAACAGATATCGTATCTCTCTCTCTGTGTCTGTATCCTCCGTGTAATAACAGATATTATCGTATCTCTCTCTCTGTGTGTCTGTATTCTCCGTGTAATAACAGATATTATCGTATCTCTCTCTCTGTGTGTCTGTATTCTCCGTGTAATAACAGATATTATCGTATCTCTCTCTCTGTGTCTGTATCCTCCGTGTAATAACAGATATTATTGTATCTCTCTCTGTGTCTGTATCCTCCGTGTAATAACAAATATTATCGCATCTCTCTCTCTGTGTTTGTATTCCCCGTGTAATAACAGATATTATTGTATCTCTCTGTGTATGTCTGTATCCTCCGTGTAATAACAGATATTATTGTATCTCTCTGTGTGTGTCTGTATCCTCCGTGTAATAACAGATATTATTGTATCTCTCTCTGTGTGTCTGTATTCTCCGTGTAATAACAGATATTATCGTATCTCTCTCTCTGGGTCTGTATCCTCCGTGTAATAACAGATATTATTGTATCTCTCTCTCTGGGTCTGTATCCTCCGTGTAATAACAGATATTATTGTATCTCTCTCTGTGTCTGTATCCTCCGTGTAATAACAGGTATTATCGTATCTCTCTCTCTCTGTGTCTGTATCCTCCGTGTAATAACAGATGTAACGGACCGTTTCAGCAGACATGGGGTTAAAATCGTTTAGGTGATAATCCACTTTTCACAGACAGGCACAGCTACTGTAAAATCACCAAAACTCACAAATTGGATATAAGTGAATGCACCAAACTCCCGAACTGCATACAAGGGAATAAGGTAGCACTCCAAACTCGAACTGGAACCTCACGAATAGCTGCTAGCAGACGAACAGGAAAAGCTCCCAAGCAGCTTACACTCCTGGCAGTCAGTCCCTATCAGCATACAGTGAATCCCCCCAAGAACGAGACAAGGCTCCGTGTTGAGGGTCAAGCAGTGGTCTGTTTATTGAGGGCTACCTGCCCCTGTATTTGTAACGGACCGTTTCAGCATACAAGAGGATAAAACCCAGTTTAGGCGATAATCCCCTTTCCTCAGAAAGGCACAGCTACTGCAGAACATCAGAACTCACGAACTGGATATAGGTGAATAAGGTAGCACTCCAGCTGGAACCTCACAAATAGCTGCTAGCAGATGAATAGGAAAAGCAGACATCAGCTTACACTCCTAGCAGTCAAATCTCCAACAGCATTGAATCCCAGACAGTGAATCCCCCCAAGAACGAGACAAGGCTCCGTGTTGAAGGTCAAGCAGTGGTCTGAGGTGCTGGGCACCCAGCCTGGTTTTTATTACATGAGTACACATACAGGCCACACCCAGGGGGAGGCATAAAATAACCAATAACATAGATGTTACCTCCCACACATCCCCTCCCCTTAGTGTGACACTTAATCCCATTATGTGTACAGTTCAAAATATACTTTTACACAACTTTCATAACTTTAAAACCATACATCACATTCACATAAAAATACATATCCACAATCAATCCATTCAGGGGAACAACATATTAAAAAATGGCATGAATCCGACCAGGGGTTAAAAAGTTACTAAAAGTATCTTTTGTTCCTTCTGGCTCAAACAGTAAAAGTAAAACATCCCCACAATGCATCCTGGCTTCCTCCCTTCTGCCCTGGAGATAATTGGAGAGGAAATCTAATTATCCAGGACTAGAGGCAGACTCCATTAACCACATGGTTGCAAAACAACATAAAACTCTTTAAAATACATAAAGTCACTTTTTATACATTAAACACAGACATTTAACATATCCCCAGATAGCTCAGGTCTGCGTGCACATTATTAGGTGAATGGCACGCAGACCACACAAATACAGTTTAATTGCCATGGAGCCAAAGTCTTTCCCATAGTCTTTCATTATATGAATAGGCTCCATGGCATAGCTATCTGGGGGGTATCACTGCTCACACAGGGCAAGTACCGAATGGCCCCACTGTATTTAAAGGGCCAGAATGAGTGACATGCACTCTGTTAGGGCCGAATACTGTTTGTAAAGGGCCCAATCTCCCAGGGCCATAGTCCAAAGGCAGCAGGCGGGCAACCAGGCTTCTCCAGTTCTCAGTGGCGAGGTTGGTTTCGTCACATCTCTCCCCCTTTCCAAAAAGACTAACAGGGTACCTGACCTCCTGCCGGTCAGTGCCCTTGTTAGTCCAGCAACCCACCCACAAAGCAGAAACATCAGTACAGCCCACCCACAATAAATGGTTACTACACCTGGGTAGAGGAGAAAGTTGTCCATGTCCAGGTGCCTCACCCCGGCTGTGCAGGGGACTGGTAGGCTGCCTTGGTGGGTTGCTGAGTGGGCAGAGACCAGCGGTACTCTGTCCTGATGCCAGCACTACCACCGGAGTAGTCTGGTTGGAGCCTGGTTGCTGGAGACGGATTGTCTCCCCCTTCGTTGCATAGCTCTGCTGCTGAATGGGGAGACCGGTTGTCTCCCCCTTGGATACATAGTTCTGTCGTGGGGGGGTAGGACCGACCATCCCTACCCCCTGTGTGGTAAGTGCAGAGACCACGGTCCCATCTGCACCGGTGGGGGGCTTACAGTCTCCCCCTGGTACATTAAACTGCCGCTGGGGAGAGGGGGTAACAAGCTCCTCTCCCGATAGAACACTCTGCCCATTAATAATCCGCCGCTGGGGAGAGGTGGTAATAAGCTCCTCTCCCATGCATACTTCCATCATCTGCGGAGGGAGACCGACTGTCTCTTCTCCTAATACAGTGTCCTGCTGTTGGGGAAAGGAGACTGGGCTCCCAATTCCCAAAAAGTCACGCTGCTGCTGGGGGGTAGGACCAACTACCTCTGCCCCCTGTAACTCAGCCTGCCGCTGGGGAGGGAGGACGCTGCTCTCCTCTCCCTCTACTTCACACTGCCGCTGGGGAATGGAGACTGGGCTCCCAATTCCCAAAAAATCATGCTGCTGCTGGGGGGTAGGACCAACTACCTCTGCCCCCTGTAACCCAGCCTGCCGCTGGGGAGGGAGGACGCTGCTCTCCTCTCCCTGCATTTCACACTGCCTTCCCGGCATATCACTCTGCTGCTGGGGGGTAGGACCAACTACCTCTGCCCCCTGTAACTCAGCCTGCCGCTGGGGAGGGAGGACGCTGCTCTCCTCTCCCTGCACTTCACACTGCCTTCCCGGCATATCACTCTGCTGCTGGGGGGTAGGACCAACTACCTCTGCCCCTTGTAACTCAGCCTGCCGCTGGGGAGGGAGGACGCTGCTCTCCTCTCCCTGCACTTCACACTGCCTTCCCGGCATATCACTCTGCTGCTGGGGGGTGGGACCAACTACCTCTGCCCCCTGTAACTCAGCCTGCCGCTGGGGAATGGAGACTGGGCTCCCAATTCCCTGCAGGGCTGGTGGAGAGACCTCGGTCCCATCTCTACAGGCCACCTGGGGTTCTTCCCAGTAAATCTCTACAATATCTTCCCAGCGGAAGGGGTCTGGATCTGGGTCTGTCACCTTACTGTCCTGCTGAGCCTTCCCAATGAAGCAGAAGAGATCTTGGTAGTTTTGCTCCAGTTCCCACTCCAGGGCTGCTAGGTGAGCCAGGTCTTGCTCTACCTCATGGGGGTCATCCCACTCATGCCTAGCCTCCCTCTCATAGAAAATGTCCTGCAGTCTGGTTTGCGCAGGGCTCCCGAAGCCAGGCTCTGCAAAGGACTCCCATAACAAGCCAGGACCATCAAACTCCTCTCCCTCTGGCTTGTCATGTTCGGCTGTCCAGGGTATATACTGTGCCATATACCACCAGAGCGCCTGGTAGGCATCCTCCAGCCATAGCTCCTGCCATACCCGGTGCTCTAGTTCCTTCACCCATTCCTCCAGGGGCTGCTCTCCCAGGAAGGGCATCCGCAGGGCCACTTGCTTCTGCAACCGCTGCTCTTCACTGGGGAGACTCTCACCCCGCTGGTATTGTACATTATCCAGGGCCTGGTACCAGATGCCTTTCCTTATTGCATCCCGGTCATCCATGTCACCCTTATTGTACTCCACTGCTGGTTCCATCCTGGTGCTGTCAGGGTCGCTGTACTCAGACATGCGTTGCCCTCAAATTGTAAATCCAAAGAAATGGTGTTCTGTAGCTGTCCTTCTGGCTGTAGGAACGATCCCACCGCTGCCACCAATTGTAACGGACCGTTTCAGCATACAAGAGGATAAAACCCAGTTTAGGCGATAATCCCCTTTCCTCAGAAAGGCACAGCTACTGCAGAACATCAGAACTCACGAACTGGATATAGGTGAATAAGGTAGCACTCCAGCTGGAACCTCACAAATAGCTGCTAGCAGATGAATAGGAAAAGCAGACATCAGCTTACACTCCTAGCAGTCAAATCTCCAACAGCATACAGTGAATCCCCCCAAGAACGAGACAAGGCTCCGTGTTGAAGGTCAAGCAGTGGTCTGAGGTGCTGGGCACCCAGCCTGGTTTTTATTACATGAGTACACATACAGGCCACACCCAGGGGGAGGCATAAAATAACCAATAACATAGATGTTACCTCCCACACATCCCCTCCCCTTAGTGTGACACTTAATCCCATTATGTGTACAGTTCAAAATATACTTTTACACAACTTTCATAACTTTAAAACCATACATCACATTCACATAAAAATACATATCCACAATCAATCCATTCAGGGGAACAACATATTAAAAAATGGCATGAATCCGACCAGGGGTTAAAAAGTTACTAAAAGTATCTTTTGTTCCTTCTGGCTCAAACAGTAAAAGTAAAACATCCCCACAATGCATCCTGGCTTCCTCCCTTCTGCCCTGGAGATAATTGGAGAGGAAATCTAATTATCCAGGACTAGAGGCAGACTCCATTAACCACATGGTTGCAAAACAACATAAAACTCTTTAAAATACATAAAGTCACTTTTTATACATTAAACACAGACATTTAACATATCCCCAGATAGCTCAGGTCTGCGTGCACATTATTAGGTGAATGGCACGCAGACCACACAAATACAGTTTAATTGCCATGGAGCCAAAGTCTTTCCCATAGTCTTTCATTATATGAATAGGCTCCATGGCATAGCTATCTGGGGGGTATCACTGCTCACACAGGGCAAGTACCGAATGGCCCCACTGTATTTAAAGGGCCAGAATGAGTGACATGCACTCTGTTAGGGCCGAATACTGTTTGTAAAGGGCCCAATCTCCCAGGGCCATAGTCCAAAGGCAGCAGGCGGGCAACCAGGCTTCTCCAGTTCTCAGTGGCGAGGTTGGTTTCGTCACAGTATTTATGCAGGTCTCCCACCTGGTGGACACTCCCCTAGGGGACCAGATGGAAGACTGTAACAACGGACAGACATTTAGCATTTCAGGACAAACCGAAGTAAAACATCCCCACAATGCATCCTGGCTTCCTCCCCTCTGCCCTGGAGAAGTAATTCAATTATCTCCCAGGACAAAGGCAAAACTCCATTACACACGTGGGGACACAAAGACAGACTATCACTTTAAAATACATACAGACACATTTTATACATAAAACACAGACATGTAACACATCCCCAGATAGCTCAGGTCTGGGTGCACATTATTAGGTGAATGGCACTCAGACCACACGAATACAGTTTAATTGCCATGGAGCCAAAGTCTTTAATTACACTAATATGCTCCATGGCATGGCTATCTGGGTTAAAACATTCTTCCAAAACAAAATACCGAATTTACATGCATTCGTTTAATCCATACGAATTAGAACCAGGGGCTGGAAGTTCAGCTGTGCCTGCACGTAATAGTGTCATGATTTGGTGCATAAAAGCCGGGCAGAAAAGCGCTGGCTGCTCAGGGAGCTCCAGATCACCGCCATCTAGCGGCCGCTAAGTGTAACCGCGACCACCCAGTAACAAGCAATTAAGCTGCGGTTAACCGCAGCTACTGGGTGGTCAATTGCCGGCACACGCTTGTTAAGCCGCGGTTAACCGCGGCTTCAGGGAGGTAAATGGAGGGCGCACTCCAGCTCCTGGGTGGCCAATTAACAGCGCCGGCCGGCTTCCCACGGCTCTGGGGAGGCTGAAAAGAAGCTGATTGTTCGGTAGATAGAATCTACCGAACGGCTGTGCAGAAAGGGAGAAACAAATCCTTCTGCACAGTAAAATTAACCCTTTAGCTGCCGGTCCATAATCCAAAGGCAGCAGGCGGGCAACCAGGCTCCTCCAATGCAATGTGGCGAGATTGGTCTCGTCACAACAGATATTATCGCATCTCTCTCTCTGTGTCTGTATTCTCTGTGTAATAACAGATATTATCGTATCTCTCTCTCTGTGTGTCTGTATCCTCCGTGTAGTAACAGATATTATCGTATCTCTCTCTCCGTGTCTGTATCCTCCGTGTAATAACAGATATTATCGCATCTCTCTCTCTGTGTCTGTATTCTCCGTGTAATAACAGATATTATCGTATCTCTCTCTCTCTGTGTCTGTATTCTCCGTGTAATAACAGATATTATCGCATCTCTCTCTCTGTGTGTCTGTATCCTCCGTGTAATAACAGATATTATCGTATCTCTCTCTATGTCTGTCTGTATCCTCTGTGTAATAACAGATATTATCGTATCTCTCTCTATGTGTGTCTGTATCCTCCGTGTAATAACAGATATTATCGTATCTCTCTCTCTGTGTGTCTGTATCCTCCTTGTAATAACAGATATTATCGTATCTCTCTCTATGTCTGTCTGTATCCTCTGTGTAATAACAGATATTATCGTATCTCTCTCTATGTGTGTCTGTATCCTCCGTGTAATAACAGATATTATCGTATCTCTCTCTATGTCTGTCTGTATCCTCTGTGTAATAACAGATATTATCGTATCTCTCTCTATGTGTGTCTGTATCCTCCGTGTAATAACAGATATTATCGTATCTCTCTCTATGTCTGTCTGTATCCTCTGTGTAATAACAGATTTTATCGTATCTCTCTCTATGTCTGTCTGTATCCTCTGTGTAATAACAGATATTATTGTATCTCTCTCTCTGTGTCTGTATCCTCCGTGTAATAACAGATATTATTGTATCTCACTGTGTGTCTGTATCCTCCGTGTAATAACAGATATTATCGCATCTCTCTCTATGTGTGTCTGTATCCTCCGTGTAATAACAGATATTATTGTATCTCTCTCTCTGTGTCTGTATCCTCCGTGTAATAACAGATATTATTGTATCTCTCTCTGTGTGTCTGTATCCTCCGTGTAATAACAGATATTATCATATCTCTCTCTGTGTGTCTGTATCCTCCGTGTAATAACAGATATTATCGTATCTCTCTCTCTGGGTCTGTATCCTCCGTGTAGTAACAGATATTATCGTATCTCTCTCTCTGTGTGTCTGTATCCTCCGTGTAATAACAGATTTTATCGTATCTCTCTCTCTCTGTGTCTGTATCCTCCGTGTAATAACAGATATTATCGTATCTCTCTCTCTGTGTCTGTATCCTCCGTGTAATAACAGATATTATCATATCTCTCTCTGTGTGTCTGTATCCTCCGTGTAATAACAGATATTATCACATCTCTCTATGTGTGTCTGTATCCTCCGTGTAATAACAGATATTATTGTATCTCTCTCTCTGTGTGTCTGTATCCTCCGTGTAATAACAGATATTATTGTATCTCTCTCTCTGTGTGTCTGTATCCTCCGTGTAATAACAGATATTATTGTATCTCTCTCTCTGTGTGTCTGTATCCTCCGTGTAATAACAGATTTTATCGTATCTCTCTCTCTCTGTGTCTGTATCCTCCGTGTAATAACAGATATTATCATATCTCTCTCTGTGTGTCTGTATCCTCCGTGTAATAACAGATATTATCACATCTCTCTATGTGTGTCTGTATCCTCCGTGTAATAACAGATATTATTGTATCTCTCTCTCTGTGTGTCTGTATCCTCCGTGTAATAACAGATATTATCGTATCTCTCTCTCTGTGTCTGTATCCTCCGTGTAATAACAGATATTATCATATCTCTCTCTGTGTGTCTGTATCCTCCGTGTAATAACAGATATTATCACATCTCTCTATGTGTGTCTGTATCCTCCGTGTAATAACAGATATTATTGTATCTCTCTCTCTGTGTGTCTGTATCCTCCGTGTAATAACAGATATTATTGTATCTCTCTCTCTGTGTGTCTGTATCCTCCGTGTAATAACAGATATTATTGTATCTCTCTCTCTGTGTGTCTGTATCCTCCGTGTAATAACAGATTTTATCGTATCTCTCTCTCTCTGTGTCTGTATCCTCCGTGTAATAACAGATATTATCGTATCTCTCTCTCTCTGTGTCTGTATTCTCCGTGTAATAACAGATATTATTGTATCTCTCTCTCTGTGTGTCTGTATCCTCCGTGTAATAACATATATTATCGTATCTCTCTCTCTGGGTCTGTATCCTCCGTGTAATAACAGATATTATCGTATCTCTCTCTGTGTGTCTGTATCCCCCGTGTAATAACAGATATTATCGTATCTCTCTCTCTCTGTGTCTGTATTCTCCGTGTAATAACAGATATTATCGTATCTCTCTCTGTGTGTCTGTATCCTCCGTGTAATAACAGATATTATCGTATCTCTCTCTGTGTGTCTGTATCCTCCGTGTAATAACAGATATTATCGTATCTCTCTCTCTGTGTGTCTGTATCCTCCGTGTAATAACAGATATTATCGTATCTCTCTCTCTGTGTCTGTATCCTCCGTGTAATAACAGACATTATTGTATCTCTCTCTGTGTCTGTATCCTCCGTGTAATAACAGATATTATCATATCTCTCTCTGTGTGTCTGTATCCTCCGTGTAATAACAGATATTATCATATCTCTCTCTGTGTGTCTGTATCCTCCGTGTAATAACAGATATTATCGTATCTCTCTCTCTGTGTGTCTGTATCCTCCGTGTAATAACAGATATTATCACATCTCTCTATGTGTGTCTGTATCCTCCGTGTAATAACAGATATTATCGCATCTCTCTCTCTCTGTGTCTGTATCCTCCGTGTAATAACAGATATTATCGTACCTCTCTCTGTGTGTGTCTGTATCCTCCGTGTAATAACAGATTTTATCGTATCTCTCTCTCTCTGTGTCTGTATCCTCCGTGTAATAACAGATATTATCGTATCTCTCTCTCTGTGTCTGTATCCTCCGTGTAATAACAGATATTATCATATCTCTCTCTGTGTGTCTGTATCCTCCGTGTAATAACAGATATTATCACATCTCTCTATGTGTGTCTGTATCCTCCGTGTAATAACAGATATTATCGTACCTCTCTCTGTGTGTCTGTATCCTCCGTGTAATAACAGATATTATCATATCTCTCTCTGTGTGTCTGTATCCTCCGTGTAATAACAGATATTAGCATATTTCTCTCTGTGTCTGTATCCTCCGTGTAATAACAGATATTATCGTATCATACTCTGTGTCTATATCCTCCATGTAATAACAGATATTATTGTATCTCTCTCTCTGTGTGTCTGTATCCTCCGTGTAATAACAGATATTATTGTATCTCTCTCTCTGTGTGTCTGTATCCTCCGTGTAATAACAGATATTATCGTATCATACTCTGTGTCTATATCCTCCATGTAATAACAGATATTATTGTATCTCTCTCTCTGTGTGTCTGTATCCTCCGTGTAATAACAGATATTATTGTATCTCTCTCTGTGTCTGTATCCTCCGTGTAATAACAGATATTATTGTATCTCTCTCTCTGTGTGTCTGTATCCTCCGTGTAATAACAGATATTATCGTATCTCTCTCTCTGTGTCTGTATCCTCCGTGTAATAACAGATATTATCGTATCTCTCTCTCTGTGTGTCTGTATCCTCCGTGTAATAACAGATATTATTGTATCTCTCTCTCTGTGTGTCTGTATCCTCCGTGTAATAACAGATATTATTGTATCTCTCTCTCTGTGTGTCTGTATCCTCCGTGTAATAACAGATATTATTGTATCTCTCTCTCTGTGTGTCTGTATCCTCCGTGTAATAACAGATATTATCGTATCATACTCTGTGTCTATATCCTCCATGTAATAACAGATATTATTGTATCTCTCTCTCTGTGTGTCTGTATCCTCCGTGTAATAACAGATATTATTGTATCTCTCTCTGTGTCTGTATCCTCCGTGTAATAACAGATATTATTGTATCTCTCTCTCTGTGTGTCTGTATCCTCCGTGTAATAACAGATATTATCGTATCTCTCTCTCTGTGTCTGTATCCTCCGTGTAATAACAGATATTATCGTATCTCTCTCTCTGTGTGTCTGTATCCTCCGTGTAATAACAGATATTATTGTATCTCTCTCTCTGTGTGTCTGTATCCTCCGTGTAATAACAGATATTATCGTATCTCTCTCTATGTGTCTGTATCCTCCGTGTAATAACAGATATTATCGTATCTCTCTCTCTGTGTGTCTGTATCCTCCGTGTAATAACAGATATTATTGTATCTCTCTCTCTGTGTGTCTGTATCCCCCGTGTAATAACAGATATTATTGTATCTCTCTCTGTGTCACATTATATTTTTTATCTCTTGTCAGGTTATGGAAATGGGAATTATCCCCAATTTGGAGCCCAGTCAGGTATATTGCTTTTATCCTTTCCTTAAAATGCTAAAACACTCTGTTCCTTGAGAAAGTTATATAACACTGCGATCTCTCTGTACGTGGGATCTCACCCTGCGCTCTCTCTCTCTGTACGTGTGATCTCACCCTGCTCTCTCTCTCTCTCTCTGTACGTGGGATCTCACCCTGCTCTCTCTCTCTCTCTCTGTACGTGGGATCTCACCCTGCTCTCTCTCTCTCTGTACGTGGGATCTCACCCTGCTCTCACCCTGCTCTCTCTCTCTGTACGTGGGATCTCACCCTGCTCTCTCTCTCTCTCTGTACGTGGGATCTCACCCTGCTCTCTCTCTCTCTCTGTACGTGTGATCTCACCCTGCTCTCTCTCTCTCTCTCTGTACGTGTGATCTCACCCTGCTCTCTCTCTCTCTCTCTGTACGTGGGATCTCACCCTGCTCTCTCTCTCTCTGTACGTGGGATCTCACCCTGCTCTCTCTCTCTCTGTATGTGGGATCTCACCCTGCTCTCTCTCTCTCTGTACGTGGGATCTCACCCTGCTCTCTCTCTCTCTCTGTACGTGGAATCTCACCCTGCTCTCTCTCTCTCTCTCTGTACGTGGGATCTCACCCTGCTCTCTCTCTCTCTGTACGTGGGATCTCACCCTGCTCTCTCTCTCTCTGTAGGTGGGATCTCACCCTGCTCTCTCTCTCTCTCTCTCTCTGTACGTGGAATCTCACCCTGCTCGCTCGCTCTCTCTCTCTCTGTATGTGGGATCTCACCCTGCTCTCTCTCTCTCTCTGTACGTGTGATCTCACCCTGCTCTCTCTCTCTCTCTCTGTACGTGTGATCTCACCCTGCTCTCTCTCTCTCTCTGTACGTGGGATCTCACCCTGCTCTCTCTCTCTCTCTCTGTACGTGGGAACTCACCCTGCTCTCTCTCTCTCTCTCTCTGTTGGTGGGATCTCACCCTGCTCTCTCTCTCTCTCTCTCTGTAGGTGGGATCTCACCCTGCTCTCTCTCTCTCTCTCTGTACGTGGGATCTCACCCTGCTCTCTCTCTCTCTCTCTCTGTAGGTGGGATCTCACCCTGCTCTCTCTCTCTCTCTCTCTGTAGGTGGGATCTCACCCTGCTCTCTCTCTCTCTCTCTGTAGGTGGGATCTCACCCTGCTCTCTCTCTCTCTCTCTCTCTCTCCGTACGTGGGATCTCACCCTGCTCTCTCTCTCTCTCTCTGTACGTGGAATCTCACCCTGCGCTCTCTCTCTCTGTACGTGTGATCTCACCCTGCTCTCTCTCTCTCTCTCTGTACGTGGGATCTCACCCTGCTCTCTCTCTCTCTCTCTGTACGTGGGATCTCACCCTGCTCTCTCTCTCTCTGTACGTGGAATCTCACCCTGCGCTCTCTCTCTCTGTACGTGGGATCTCACCCTGCTCTCTCTCTCTCTCTGTACGTGTGATCTCACCCTGCTCTCTCTCTCTCTCTCTCTGTACGTGGGATCTCACCCTGCTCTCTCTCTCTCTGTACGTGGGATCTCACCCTGCTCTCTCTCTCTCTGTATGTGGGATCTCACCCTGCTCTCTCTCTCTCTGTACGTGGGATCTCACCCTGCTCGCGCTCTCTCTCTCTCTGTACGTGGAATCTCACCCTGCTCGCTCTCTCTCTCTCTCTCTGTAGGTGGGATCTCACCCTGCTCGCTCTCTCTCTCTCTCTCTGTAGGTGGGATCTCACCCTGCTCTCTCTCTCTCTCTCTCTCTGTACGTGGAATCTCACCCTGCTCGCTCGCTCTCTCTCTCTCTGTATGTGGGATCTCACCCTGCTCTCTCTCTCTCTCTGTACGTGTGATCTCACCCTGCTCTCTCTCTCTCTCTGTACGTGTGATCTCACCCTGCGCTCTCTCTCTCTCTCTGTACGTGGGATCTCACCCTGCTCTCTCTATTTCTCTCTCTGTACGTGGGAACTCACCCTGCTCTCTCTCTCTCTGTAGGTGGGATCTCACCCTGCTCTCTCTCTCTCTCTCTCTCTCTCTGTAGGTGGGATCTCACCCTGCTCTCTCTCTCTCTCTCTCTGTACGTGGGATCTCACCCTGCTCTCTCTCTCTCTCTCTCTCTGTAGGTGGGATCTCACCCTGCTCTCTCTCTCTCTCTCTCTCTCTCTCTCTCTCTCTCTGTAGGTGGGATCTCACCCTGCTCTCTCTCTCTCTCTCTCTCTGTACGTGGGATCTCACCCTGCTCTCTCTCTCTCTCTCTCTCTCTGTAGGTGGGATCTCACCCTGCTCTCTCTCTCTCTCTCTCTCTCTCTCTGTAGGTGGGATCTCACCCTGCTCTCTCTCTCTCTCTCTATCTCTCTCTCTCTGTACGTGGGATCTCACCCTGCTCTCTCTCTCTCTCTGTAGGTGGGATCTCACCCTGCTCTCTCTCTCTCTCTCTCTCTCTGTACGTGGGATCTCACCCTGCTCTCTCTCTCTCTCTCTCTCTGTACGTGGGATCTCACCCTGCTCGCTCTCTCTCTCTCTCTCTCTGTAGGTGGGATCTCACCCTGCTCTCTCTCTCTGTACGTGGGATCTCACCCTGCTCTCTCTCTCTCTCTCTGTAAGTGTGATCTCACCCTGCTCTCTCTCTCTCTCTCTGTAAGTGTGATCTCACCCTGCTCTCTCTCTCTCTCTCTGTAGGTGGGATCTCACCCTGCTCGCTCTCTCTCTCTCTCTCTCTCTGTGTACGTGGAATCTCACCCTGCTCTCTCTCTCTGTACGTGTGATCTCACCCTGCTCTCTCTCTCTCTCTCTCTCTCTGTAGGTGGGATCTCACCCTGCTCTCTCTCTCTCTCTCTCTGTACGTGTGATCTCACCCTGCTCTCTCTCTCTCTCTGTACGTGGGATCTCACCCTGCTCTCTCTCTCTCTCTGTATGTGGAATCTCACCCTGCTCTCTCTCTCTCTCTCTCTCTCTGTACGTGGGATCTCACCCTGCTCTCTCTCTCTCTCTCTGTACGTGGGATCTCACCCTGCTCTCTCTCTCTCTCTCTGTACGTGGGATCTCACCCTGCTCTCTCTCTCTCTCTCTGTACGTGGGATCTCACCCTGCTCTCTCTCTCTCTCTCTGTACGTGGGATCTCACCCTGCTCGCTCTCTCTCTCTGTAGGTGTGATCTCACCCTGCTCGCTCTCTCTCTCTCTGTACGTGGGATCTCACCCTGCTCGCTCTCTCTCTCTGTAGGTGTGATCTCACCCTGCTCTCTCTCTCTCTCTGTACGTGGGATCTCACCCTGCTCGCTCTCTCTCTCTGTATGTAGAATCTCACCCTGCTCTCTCTCTCTCTCTCTCTCTGTACGTGGGATCTCACCCTGCTCTCTCTCTCTCTCTCTCTCTCTCTGTACGTGGGATCTCACCCTGCTCTCTCTCTCTCTCTCTCTGTACGTGGGATCTCACCCTGCTCTCTCTCTCTCTCTCTGTACGTGGGATCTCACCCTGCTCTCTCTCTCTCTCTCTGTACGTGGGATCTCACCCTGCTCGCTCTCTCTCTCTCTGTACGTGGGATCTCACCCTGCTCTCTCTCTTTCTCTCTGTACGTGGGATCTCACCCTGCTCGCTCTCTCTCTCTGTAGGTGTGATCTCACCCTGCTCGCTCTCTCTCTCTCTGTACGTGGGATCTCACCCTGCTCGCTCTCTCTCTCTGTAGGTGTGATCTCACCCTGCTCTCTCTCTCTCTCTCTGTACGTGGGATCTCACCCTGCTCGCTCTCTCTCTCTGTAGGTGTGACCTCATTCTGCTCTGCTGTACTGGCAGTCTAATTCTTGCTTTCTGAATGTCACTCTGTTTGCTGTGTTCTGACTGTCTCTGTGCAATTTGGAATAAATGACAATCTCTGCTAACGAATAACGAATGATAACGAATAACGAATGATAACGAATGCTTCCTCCCATTTTATTTAGGTTATCCGGTAAAGTCTGCAAAAGTCGGTACGTCTTATTCTGTTACGCTGTCTATTCCATCTTTTAATATTGACTGAAATAACTCCATTAATGGAACTCTCCACACACCATAACCACTACCCTGCCCTGCTACCCACCCTACTATAAGAAGTCAATGCACCTCCTCTCCTAGAATAGACGTGCAGAGCTGGAGTGTCAGGTGCCAGCCAATCAGAGTGCCCTTTACATGCAGTGGAGGCGGTGAGGTCTTGCACCCAGAATAACACTCCTGGTACCATAACCACAGCGTGCTACGGTCTTGGGCATGCTCCCATTTATTACTGTTTATTTACATGGAGTGTCTGAGGTTGGGCATCATTTTATTAGCATTCTATGGAGTTTATGAAAAGCTAGCGTGAGATTTCCGATTTTCTAAAATACAAACTACAATTCTATTTCTCTGCAGCTCTGTGATATACACACTGTGAGTTTTATTATCATGGAGCTCTGTGATACACACACTGTGAGTTTTATTATCATGGAGCTCTGTGATACACACACTGTGAGTTTTATTATCATGGAGCTCTGTGATACACACACTGTGAGTTTTATTATCATGGAGCTCTGTGATGCACACACTGTGAGTTTTATTATCATGGAGCTCTGTGATTCACACACTGTGAGTTTTATTATCATGGAGCTCTGTGATACACACACTGAGTTTTATTATCATGGAGCTCTGTGATACACACACTGTGAGTTTTATTATCATGGAGCTCTGTGATACACACTGTGAGTTTTATTATCATGGAGCTCTGTGATACACACACTGTGAGTTTTATTATCATGGAGCTCTCTGATACACACACTGTGAGTTTTATTATCATGGAGCTCTGTGATACACACTGTGAGTTTTATTATCACGGAGCTCTGTGATACACACACTGAGTTTTATTATCATGGCGCTCTGTGATACACACACTGTGAGTTTTATTATCATGGAGCTCTGTGATGCACACACTGTGAGTTTTATCATGGAGCTCTGTGATACACACACTGAGTTTTATTATCATGGAGCTCTGTGATACACACACTGTGAGTTTTATCATGGAGCTCTGTGATACACACACTGAGTTTTATTATCATGGAGCTCTGTGATACACACACTGTGAGTTTTATTATCATGGAGCTCTGTGATACACACACTGTGAGTTTTATTATCATGGAGCTCTGTGATACACACACTGTGAGTTTTATTATCATGGAGCTCTGTGATACACACACTGAGTTTTATTATCATGGAGCTCTGTAATACATTCATACACTAAACATTGCCAATTCTGTCTCTCTGTCTCCCTCTCTGTCTGTCTGTCTCTGTCTCCCTCTGTCTGTCTCTCTATTTCACTCTCCATCTCTGTCTCACTCTGTCTCTCTCCATCTCTGTCTCACTCTCTGTCTGTCTCTCTCTTTCTGTCTCTCTCCATCTCTGTCTCACTCTCTGTCTGTCTCTCTCTTTCTGTCTCTCTCCATCTCTGTCTCACTCTCTGTCTCTCTCTTTCTGTCTGTCTCTCTCTCTCTGTCTCTCTCTCTGTCTCTCTCTCTCTGTCTGTCTCTCTCCATCTCTGTCTCACTCTCTGTCTGTCTCTCTCTCTCTCTCTGTCTCTCTCCATCTCTGTCTCTCTCTCTCTGTGTCTGTCTCTCTCCATCTCTAATTCTCGCTCTGGTTTATTTACACTTTTATCTGGAGCTGTGTCCTAGGGGTATGTTATTTCTGTTTGCAGGTTATGGGAATGGAGCATTGAATTACCCCAGCAGCATTCCCCAGGAAGGTAATCCACTTCTGTGAGCCTTGGACTTGTGTGACTGATGGCTGAGATTGGCTACTTGCCATCCCTTGGCAGGGTATATAAAGTGGCTCCATGTGCCAGGCAGACACATCATTTCTTTGACCGATAAAGGCTGTTGAAATGTTGAATATAGACTGGGTGATGGACACAGTTACCCCCACCCCACAGTGTGCAGGTAAAGGAGGGGATTCATAGCTGAGAACCACATTGCCTATATTGCCAGGATTACCGCATTGCAAGACAAATATAAACTGCAGGAAACTATTCACTCAACAAATCAAGCCGCAAGCACTCCCCGTCCACTGACCATCATTGGTCTCATTTCACTATTGTCTTTCCTCATACAGGTTATGGGACTGGAGCAGGATCGTACCCAAGTACCTACCCACAGCAAGGTAACCATCAGTGTAACAAACATCATGACCAGCGGGGGTTTACACTCTCGGAATCTGCCCCTTCACCCAGAGAATCTGCCCCTTCACCTATGGAATCTGCCCCTGCACACAACCTTTCTCAAACCCATTTAGGAATTTATACATTACCCCACGATCAGAGAATCTGCCCAACGGTATATTATCACTTTGTATGGTGGTGTGTAGAGGTATATTATCACTTTGTATGGCCGTGTGTAGAGGTATATTATCACTTTGTATGGTGGTGTGTAGAGGTATATTATCACATTGTATGGCGGTGTGTAGAGGTATATTATCACATTGTATGGCGGTGTGTAGAGGTATATTATCACTTTGTATGGCGGTGTATAGAGGTATATTATCACTTTGTATGGCGGTGTGTAGAGGTATATTATCACTTTGTATGGCGGTATGTAGAGGTATATTATCACTTTGTATGGCGGTGTTTAGAGGTATATTATCACTTTGTATGGTGGTGTGTAGAGGTATATTATCACTTTGTATGGCGGTGTGTAGAGGTGTATTATCACTTTGTATGGCGGTGTTTAGAGGTATATTATCACTTTGTATGGCGGTATGTAGAGGTATATTATCACTTTGTATGGCGGTGTGTAGAGGTATATTATCAACTTGTATGACGGTGTGTAGAGGTATATTATCACTTTGTATGGCGGTGTGTAGAGGTATATTATCACTTTGTATGGTGGTGTGTAGAGGTATATTATCACTTTGTATGGTGGTGTGTAGAGGTATATTATCACTTTGTATGACGGTGTGTAGAGGTATATTATCACTTTGTATGACGGTGTGTAGAGGTATATTATCACTTTGTATGACGGTGTGTAGAGGTATATTATCACTTTGTATGGTGGTGTGTAGAGGTATATTATCACTTTGTATGACGGTGTGTAGAGGTATATTATCACTTTGTATGACGGTGTGTAGAGGTATATTATTACTTTGTATGGTGGTGTGTAGAGGTATATTATCACTTTGTATGGCGGTGTGTAGAGGTATATTATCACTTTGTATGGCGGTGTGTAGAGGTATATTATCACTTTGTATGGCGGTGTGTAGAGGTATATTATCACTTTGTATGGTGGTGTGTAGAGGTATATTATCACTTTGTATGGCGGTGTGTAGAGGTATATTATCACTTTGTATGGCGGTGTGTAGAGGTATATTATCACTTTGTATGACGGTGTGTAGAGGTATATTATCACTTTGTATGGCGGTGTGTAGAGGTATATTATCACTTTGTATGACGGTGTGTAGAGGTATATTATCACTTTGTATGGCGGTGTGTAGAGGTATATTATCACTTTGTATGACGGTGTGTAGAGGTATATTATCACTTTGTATGGCGGTGTGTAGAGGTATATTATCACTTTGTATGACGGTGTGTAGAGGTATATTATCACTTTGTATGGCGGTGTGTAGAGGTATATTATCACTTTGTATGGCGGTGTGTAGAGGTATATTATCACTTTGTATGGCGGTGTGTAGAGGTATATTATCACTTTGTATGGCGGTGTGTAGAGGTATATTATCACTTTGTATGACGGTGTGTAGAGGTATATTATCACTTTGTATGGCGGTGTGTAGAGGTATATTATCACTTTGTATGACGGTGTGTAGAGGTATATTATCACTTTGTATGGCGGTGTGTAGAGGTATATTATCACTTTGTATGACGGTGTGTAGAGGTATATTATCACTTTGTATGGCGGTGTGTAGAGGTATATTATCACTTTGTATGACGGTGTGTAGAGGTATATTATCACTTTGTATGGCGGTGTGTAGAGGTATATTATCACTTTGTATGGCGGTGTGTAGAGGTATATTATCACTTTGTATGGCGGTGTGTAGAGGTATATTATCACTTTGTATGGCGGTGTGTAGAGGTATATTATCACTTTGTATGGCGGTGTGTAGAGGTATATTATCACTTTGTATGGCGGTGTGTAGAGGTATATTATCACTTTGTATGACGGTGTGTAGAGGTATATTATCACTTTGTATGGCGGTGTGTAGAGGTATATTATCACTTTGTATGGCGGTGTGTAGAGGTATATTATCACTTTGTATGGCGGTGTGTAGAGGTATATTATCACTTTGTATGGCGGTGTGTAGAGGTATATTATCACTTTGTATGGCGGTGTATAGAGGTATATTATCACTTTGTATGGCGGTGTGTAGAGGTATATTATCACTTTGTATGGCGGTGTGTAGAGTTATAGAATTTTAAAGTTAGTTCAGCCGGATCTAATTGAATGTGACATTTTAGGCCCAAATAGTAAAATCAGAAACATGTTCCCAGCTATTCTGGTTTCTGTCTCCGAGCTCAGTGAATAACCAGCACATTTTACCTATTCTAACCCGGGTCATCCTGTACCCAAGATCGTAGTACCCACACATAGCTTCCTTCTTATATGGATCATTTTTCTCGTTCAAATATTCCTACATTTATTTTACACAATTAGTGAAAAAAAAAAAGTAAACAAAGAATAATTTATACAATCTGTGACACTTTGGGTGTATACATTGTGTGTGTGTGTGTGTGTGTGCACTTTGACATTTTTTGTACAATGTGTGACATTGTTTGACATGACATGCTGTGTGTGTGTACAACGTGTGACAGTGTGTATACATTGTATGTGTGTGTGTGTACACTTTGTGATACACTGTGTGTACAATATGTGACATACTGTGTGTATAAATTGTGTGGCAGTCCGACAAAGTATCACTGCCACGGTTTGCCTTTTCCCGTAATAAAATAACACCAATAATCTTGAAGTGAAATATCGCCAGTATCGCATAACCCCCCACAGATGAGCAAAGGCAAAGGCTAAATTTAGCTAAGGCTAAATTCTGGGAGAAGAATCAGGGCCACACATGGCCTTTGATGGCAAAGCCCATGCAAGGGGTTTTCTATACAAAACAGGGTTATCCCTCCACTGGACCTGAGAGATAATTGAGTCAGGAACTGTACAAACTAAATTATCTCCTGGTATAGAAAAAAACATAATGTACAGCCACCCCAAAAGTACCCCCAAAATACATGAAAAAACCCACAAAAGTCACATCCCCGGATAGCCTAGATCTGGGCAAACAATATATCCCCAAATCACCCAGATCCGTTTGGTAGTTTTGGATCACCATCGCGGGAAAGTTGTGACCGGTCTGCCAGGAGGTTGAAGCACAAAATAGTTCCAGGAAAATTGTGGCAAGAGCTGGTCTCTGTCCGTGGAGTTTTGTATGGAAACCACATAAGGTACACAAAAGCTTTCACTGTGTGAATGCTCCCCTTGTTCGGTATTTGCTAACTCCCGAACGCCGTTCATGTAGATGGTCGGGAACTTGAACGGGCAGCAGGTCTATCTTTACCGGCATTCGCAGGAGAGCCTGGCTGAAAACAGTTCCAGGCACTTGACAACCAGGCCCGCTGCCTGCATTCGGGAGGCAAGATGGCCGCCATCCATTGTCTCGACCACGAAATGGCGGCCCCAGTGGAGCATTCTATTAATTGTTTCCTTTGCGGTTTTCAGACAGGGTACTCAATGTTCCAGGTTCTAATTAGGGTCTGGGGTGGTCCTTGTTCGGGAACCGAGCCAAACAAAACAAATCAAATAAAAGGGAATATAAATCCATGAAATCAACCGAAACAAGTTATGGGGCTATTCCTTCACACATTGTGTGTACATTTTGTGACATTGTGTATACAATGTGTGACATACTGTGTACAATGTGTGACACTGTGTGTGTGTGTGTGTGTGTGTGTACACTTTGTGACATTGTGTGTGTGTAATGGACCGCCTGGCACCCCGACCGGGTACCTCCATCTATTGCTGCTTCCTAGTACTTGCGAGTATGGCGAAAGGGACCTCGCCACTGATTTTTTGAGGGCACTGATTGCCAGCCTCATGCCTTGGGACTACGGCCCTTGGAGATTGGGCACTTTAAAAACAGCATTTGGGGCTTATGGACTTCTATTGGGCTGTGTATGGCCCTTGTTAAACTTAAACGCCATTGCGATTTTATTCTGTTTGTGGGATCTGAGTGCTGTTCGGATATATTGAGCGCTCAGATCCAAGCTATCTGGGGATAGGTTGAATGTGGGGGTTCTGTTCAGTATGATAGGAATTATGTATTTTTATGTGTTTTTACTGTTGTTGTAAATGGCGATATTTTCTGTATGCTGGAGATAATTGACTTACCACACCCAAGCCATGCTTGCAGTCGGTCAAAAAGGGATTTCCAACTAACTTTTGAACCACTGGACCAATTTGTATGATTTTGACATATGTTTGTATTTGGAGTATGCTGATTCTGAAAATGTAAGTCACATTATGTGAATGTGATGTATACCTTTAAAGTTATGAATATTGTGTGAAATTGTTACGTTAGCCCATTGTGTTCAGTAATTATAGCACATGCAGAGCGGAGGATTTTGTGTGTAATTGCTGGGAGTGTCTGAGTGTATTGTACGTATTGATTGGTTGTTCTGCAAAACCTTGTGGGCAGTACTATGTGTGTAAAATGTGCATAAAAGCAGAGTGTTGGATTAAAGCTTGAGTTCTACTTCACCCTCAATTTGGAGTGCCGTCTCTTGAGGGAATCGGCATATTCCCTTGCTATAATCACTCCTAAACTCTTTTAAGAGCTTGTTCCTGCTTCGCTCTGAAGGAAGAGAAGTTCGGTCTGCGGTGGTTGTGGTGTCTGCTAGAGTGCTTGGAGCCCTCAGGAAGTGCTAGGAGCATCCTTCAACGGAGGTACCCAATCGGGGTGTCAGGTGATCCATTACAGCGAGTACCATTGTGACGAAGTGCCCTTCGCCACTTTGTCCTGGAGAGGCCTGCTTGCCTGCCTCCTCCCCTGCGACTATGGCCCTGGACTGTATTGCACTTTAAACACTATATTTGGGCATATGGATTTGTATTAGGCTGACTCTAGCCCTTTAACTATGCTGTAGGTCTGGACTGCTAATATAACCGAACAGCCGGGGGATTTATACGAATATATTGCATGGGAATACCATTACTGGAGAATGCAGCTGTTCGTATGACTTCATACAAATTCTTTGTGCTCTGAATAGGTGGCCGCCATTTCGGGACTTTACACGTGTTCGCGGCCATCTTGCGCACGAACAGCGGGGTTTGCCTGTGAACGCATGGAACTAAAAACGGATACGCAAACAGGCGTCCTCCAGACCTCCATAAATTCGTACTGAAACTACCGAACGTCCCACCGTTCGGTAGTTATACTTAATCGTCTATGGGGATTTCAGCGATCACGGAGATGCGAATGGATGGCAAGAATTTCATATCTTTTGTTCATATGAACAGAGACCGACCGCAAGGCCAAAACGTATGGAACTATTTTCGGCTAGTTGGTCTGTGCGGTCGGTCAAAACTTTGGAACTCTGTATCTCCGGAACCATTCATCCGAATGGGCTGAATTTTGGATATATTGTTCCCCTGAATGAGAGCTATCAAGCGATACCGGATTAAGCTGTACCCCCTGTTTTTGGGGTACATCCAGAACTTGGGTAAAATATTGTACGTTATAATTATGTTATGTGTTTATCTGAGGGGAGGAGACGTGGGGGTGTTACCATATATGTGATTGGTTAATTTCATCCTCCCCCTGGGAGTGTCCTGTATGTACCTTTTTGTAATAAAAAGCAGGCTGGGTGTTCCAGTCCTCAGTTCTTCTTGACCCTTCAAAACGTAGCCTTGTCTCGTTATTGGAGGGAATTGCTGTATCACACTGGGGATTGCTATGCTCTGCATATTCCCCTGAGCTTAATCACTTAGCTCTTTTAAGAGCTTGTTCCGGATACGCTCTCCTGGAGGAGAGGTCTTCCCCACACGGTCCTGGAGGACAGAAGCCGATCCAGGGTGGAAGGAAGACGGCGCGGCTCCAGTTAAGCTACGGCGGTTGTGGAGCCTGCGGTGGTTGTGGTGTCGTCTGCAGTGCTTGGAGTCCTCTGAGAGCGCTAGGAGCATCCATCAACAGAGGGTACTCGGTCGGAGTACACGGAGCTCCGTTACATTGTTGGCAGCGGTGGGATGGCTTCCTAGTGCGAGGAGAAGCAGCTCAGAGACACTGGTAACGTTTGGAGTTACAAATTGAGGGCAACGCTAGCCATTGGGCAGCGTCCCTATCTGCAGCAGCATGGAGCAGGCATGGATAGAGCCCTGCGAAGAGCACCTCAAAATGATACGTTGCTACGAGGGTGACGATTACATTGAGGAGGTAAAGAGGCGGTTGGTCTGCTATGGCCCAGACCTTACAAACGAGGTGGTCTCCAAAGTAATGTGCCAGTTGAGTGCTGAGAACCGTGCAGCAATGGCATTTGAGCGACTACTGTGGAAGTTGAGGATATGGACACCCAGTCTCAAGCAGTATATGTTACAGGAGCTGAAGGTGCCGTCCTTCCTCCCCAGCGGCAGTGTGAACCCCAGGGAGCTGAAGGTGTCGTCCTTCCTCCCCAGCGGCAGTGTGAGTTACAGGGGGCCGAAGGTGTCGTCCTTCCCCCCCAGCAGCAGGGTGTCCTACAGAGAGCAGAGACAGTTGGTCTCCCTCTCCAGCGGCAGCCTGTGTTTCAGGGAGAGGAGCACAGCACCCCCTCTCCCCAGCAGCAGCTTACCCTAACAAGGGGAGACACCAATCTCCCAGACGGCGCAGATGGGACCGTGGTCTCTGTGCCTGACCTACAGGGATGCTGGAAAGCCTGTCCAGATCCCCAACTACCCTCACCGGGACAACAGGAGGAGGGGGTAAGTACAAATTCCCCTCCCCAGCTAACTCTTAGCATGGCACCAGGAGTAACAGAGGTGATGTTAACCCCTACTGACTTCCATGTTCCCTTGGCTACTGAGCCGGACTATGGTCTCAGCACCCCAGCAGAAGAGCTGGCAGCTGGGCAGAGTGCAGTTGGCCTCTGCCCTACCTTTGTCCCTGATCCCGAGACGACACTCAGTTCTGGGAACTCTGGAACCAAATAGGGAATTAGCTCTAGTCCTTACAAGGACTTTCCCCGTTGAATCTCCTGCAAGCTGGAACAGCAGACACAGGAGCAAATCTTCTTTCCCTCCAATAACAGGACGACACACAGTTTGGAGTGCAAGCAGGAATCTCCAGTTTAATGGGACACACTGGCCTTTTATACAATTTCCCAGGCCAGAGGAACACCCCCTGGATCTGATGGGGCACAGGAACACAAAGGACATAAACCAATCAGAACAAACATACAGTCTGTGACACGCCCATGTACAGCACACAATCCCTCCCCTCTGCTTAGGAGATAATTGAGTAAAGTCCTGTAAGTAACTCAATTATCTCCAGGCAGAAAAGAACACATTTTCACAAAGTTCAGAAAGTACCCCAAAATCCAACATATCCCCATAATGATAGCCCCGATCTGGGGGAACAACATATCCAAAAATCACCCAGATCGGTTCAGGAATTTCCTGGAAGTCATAGTTTTGACCGACCGCGCACATGGCCCCATGCCCAAAACAGTTACAGGGAAATCAGTGCTAACAGTCGGTCAAGTTTGGTAGCTTTTACAAGTTTCCCTGCAGGGCCCATAGTCTGTGGGCAGGAGGCTGGCAAGCTGGCCCCTCCAGGAGCTCGTGGCAAACTCACTTGGAGAGGGGAGTTTGTCACAGTGTGTGTGTGTACGTGAGTGACACTGTGTATACATTGTGTGTGTGTATACTTTGTGACATACTGTGTGACTGTGTGTGTGTATGTACAATGTGTGTATATACTGTGTGACATTGTGTGTGTGTACAATTTGTGTATATACTGTGTATGTGTGTATACTGTCTGTATGCACAATGTGTGACATTGTGATTATACTTTGAGTCTGTTTCTCAATGTTTACATTTTATGTTCTAGGGAAAGTTTCCAAATCTGGTATGAATTTTCAATTTCCTTGTTTCCATTTTCTGTCTATCTGTATGTATCTTTTTCTGTCTGTCTTTCCTTCTTTATCTCTCTATCTATCCCACTGTTTCTATCTTTCTTTATTTCTCTTTCTGCCTGTCTATATAGCACTGTTTCTGTTTGTCTGTCTGTCTGTCTCTCTATCTCTGTTTCTGCATCTCTGTCTCTATCTCAGTTTGTCTCTCTACCTCTCTCTAACTCTCATACTTCCTCGATCCTCCACTCCCCTAAATCATATTTTTCTCTTTTTACCCTCAGGATATGGAAATGGTGCTGGAATGTTCCCAGGAAATGCTGCCATGCAAGGTATTGGCCTCATTGTACTGTGCACAACTTAGACTATTAGATCTTTGTGTGGGGTGCTTAGCGTGTGTCTGCAGAGTCGGTCAGCAATGGGTGACGGTGAGCCACCAAAGGGCGACGGTGACTGGGTGACGGTGCTCAGTCGGTTTGGGTGACGGTGGTCAGTCGTGGGGCGGCTTCATCTCAATATATGGAAACCATTACTTCCATCATCATGCTTTAATATGTACTTTGTTTCCAGGAGGAGCTGGGAAACCCCCTAAAAATGGTATGTGATTCCTCTGTCCGCTTCTCCTATTATCTCCCCTTCTCCTCCTCTTCCCGATTTGCACCCTATACCCCTCTCCTCCTCTACCCACACTGCACCCTATACCCCTCTCCTCCTCTCCCCACACTGCACTCTATAGCCCTCTCCTCCTCTCCACAATTTGCACCCTATACCCCTCTCCTCCTCTCCCCACACTGCACCCTATAGCCCTCTCCTCCTACCCCCACACTGCACCCTATAGCCCTCTCCTCCTACCCCCATACTGCACCCTATAGCCCTCTTCTCATAACCCCACACTGCACCTCTCCCCGACTGCACCCTATACCCCTCTCCTCCTCTCCCGACTGCACCCTATACCCCTCTCCTCCTCTCCCCGACTGCACCCTATACCCCTCTCCTCCTCTCCCCGACTGCACCCTATACCCCTATACCCCTCTCCTCCTCTCCCCGACTGCACCCTATACCCCTCTCCTCCTCTCCCCGACTGCACCCTATACCCCTCTCCTCCTCTCCCCGACTGCACCCTATACCCCTCCCCTCCTCTCCCCGACTGCACCCTATACCCCTCCCCTCCTCTCCCCGACTGCACCCTATACAAAGAAGAGGCTGGAATGGGTTAACTAAACAAGTGCTCCCAAATACAGTCTCTATACCCTAAATGTAACTGCTCCACTAGTATAGAGAAATGAGTTGCTAGTTATGGAGCATAAATAGAACTAAAAAATAATAAACATAAATCTTTATTGATCCCTCTTGGGGAAAGAAAAGAACAACCAAAAACCCAGTTGTCACCAGTGTAGGAGATATATATACAGTGCTATTTACAAAAAGACAGCGCAAAGGTTTTTGGATTTACCGCCTCAAAACACTACAACCCAAAGGGTTGAATGAAGGCACCATTTATTTAAATTTACATGTGAATATATGTACTACTTCTGTGACTTGAGTTACATTGAAAGGATTCTTCATGTCCGTGGAAGCTCAGACTTTTACTTTCCATTTATTATAGCTTGTATGGGATGGATGATCACTGCTGTGGCAGGATTATACCTTACACCATCATTTATTACACTATAAATCAGAACTCCCTCTCCCACTCCACTCACTGTGGGAGCTTCCATAAACATGTGTCATACATGACATGGTGGAGAAGGATAGGCTTTATTTATACTCATTATTTTGAATACTATGATCCAGCTATCTTGTTCCACTCTTGACTCTCAGTCACTTTTTCATATCTACTCTGTGACGAGACCAATCTCGCCACTGTGCATTGGAGGAGCCTGGCTGCCCGCCTGCTGCCTTTAGACTATGGCCCCATGTTGAAACGCTTGATTTTCCCCTGCAAAGACATGAAAGCCGGGTCATTCGGTGCTTGCCCTGTTTGAGCAGTGATACCCCAGATAGCTATGCCATGGAGCCCATTCGTATAATGAAAGACTATGGGAAAGACTTTGGCTCCATGGCAATTGAACTGTATGTGTGTGGTCTGAGCGTCATTCAGTAATAATGTGTGCTCAGATCTGAGCTGTCTGGGGATATGTTGAATGTACCTGTTTATGCAATGGCTGCACAGTTATATATTTTTATGTATTTTATTGTCTTTTGCTGCCATGTGTTCAATGGAGTTTTGCCTCTGTCCTTGGAGATAATTGGATTACTTCCCAATTATCTCCAGGTTAGAAGACTCTGTGGAACTGGTTTTGGGCAGAAAAGCCATGCTTCATTTGGTCACAAAGGACTACGATCTATCTTTTGAACCACTGGACCAATTTGTATGATTTTGACGTATGTTTGTATTTGGAGTATGCTGATTCTGAAAATGTATATTCATGTGAATGTGATGCATACTTTTAAAGTTATGAATAATGTGGAAAAACTGTATTTCTCTGTCTGTGATAATTACATTACCCATTGTGTAAGGTAATTGTATCACAGGCAGAGGGGAGGATTTTGTGTGGGAGTATCTGAGTGTATTGTACATGTTTATTGGTTGTTTTCCAAAACCCTGTGGGTGGTACTAATGTGTATATAGGAACAATAAGCCCACAGCTCTGGCTGTTCACTGCTTGACCCTCAACACGGAGCTTTGTCTCGTTCTTGGGGGGATTTATTGTATGCTGTTCCAGTTTGACTGCTAGGAGTTTAAACCTATTTGTATGGTTTTTCCTATTTGGCTGTTTACAGCATTCATATGTTTGAAAGCACTCATATGCTTCTCCGGTTTGGTGTATTGGTGTCTACAGTAGCTGTGCCTGTGTCTCTGGAAGGGAAGATCTACTAAACAGCTTTTAACCACTTTTTATGCCTGGGGGTGCCGTTACATACTCTATATCCAGTTTTTTTGTATATACCTATATCTCTCTCACTCAGAGAGTTCAATTGACTTTTTAGATGGACTACATATATGTACTATTGATCCTTTGTCAGGGATACTTAGCAAGTATTCAATTCTCTGGCATTGTAGGGGTTAATCTCCCCATGCCGAGATCTTATCACCGTCACTCCCCTAGTCCCGCCCCCTCACAGTGCCGTCGGAATACTACTGTGATGTCATGAAAATAGGCGGGTACTACTGGGTTTTAAAAAGTGGCGCTTTTTCCACAATCGGTTAGCTCTTGACAAAGGCGCACGTTTGCGCCGAAACGCGCGTTGAGCATAACATCCGTTTTTATATCTATTTGATATTGAGTTTAGGGATCTCCTTATCTACTATTTAGGAATTAGTTTAAATTGTGCCATTAATTTGAGTGATCATACTCTTAGATAGCCGCTTTTTCTAATTTTTTGGTACTGGGGTAGCTCTGAGCATCTAGGTGACCGTACTCTAACCACCAATAAGACCATTGGGAAGTATATTTATCTACTTATAGATGTGCAATAGTAGCATGTTGCTCTACTAAGGGCTATATTGTTATCCATTACTGAATAAGGATACATTGTATTTTTTAGTTCTAATGCTCTTTAGCTCATATTGCCGTCTACAGAGACACTTGTTACTGAAAAGCTACTGTCAACGGCCAATATAGGCTACTTTAGGTACTGCAGGATTATTATATTTATTGCAGACTAACGGATGTTCCTTTGTATTTTAATATATTTTTCGTAAATAGCACTGTATATATATCTCCTACACTGTTTACAACTGGGTTTTTGGTTGTTCTTTTCTTTCCCCAAGAGGGATCAATACTATACTAGTGGAGCAGTTACATTTAGGCTATAGAGACTGTATTTGGGAGCACTTGTTTAGTTAACCCATTCCAGCCTCTTCTTTATTTGTTATTATTTTGGGTTATGCCCTAATACCCTCACATCCTCGGTGGGTGATTCTGATCATTCACTGCAGCTGTATAGTCTCTGCACCCTATACCCCTATACCTCTCTCCTCCACACTGCACCCTATACCCCTCTCCTCCTCTCCCCATCCTGCACCCTATACCCCTCTCCTCCTCTCCCCATCCTGCACCCTATACCCCTCTCCTCCTCTCCCCACACTGCACCCTATGTCCCTCTCCTCCTCTCCCCACACTGCACCCTATACCCCTCTCCTTCTCTCCCCATCCTGCACCCTATATCCCTCTCCTCCTCTCCCCACACTGCACCCTATGCTCCTCTCCTCCTCTCCCTATCCTGCACCCTATATCCCTCTCCTCCTCTCCCCATCCTGCACCCTATATCCCTCTCCTCCTCTCCCCACACTGCACCCTATGCCCCTCTCCTCCTATCCCCTCACTGCACCCTATACCCATTCCCTCCTATCCCCCACTGCACCACACCATCCTCTCCTCCTACATAACTCACTGCCTCCTATACACCCACAACCTTACATTCCATCCTCTGTACCCACTTTGCTCCCCATCCCATGACATAGCTTTCACTTACAGTTTGTCCATTTTCCAGGCTATGGTAATGGAGCAGGAGGCTATCCCAGTCTCATTCCGCAACAAGGTAATACTGTGTTAGTGTGTGTATGTCAATCTGTGTAATACTGTGTTAGTGTGTGTATGTCAATCTGTGTAAAACTGTGTTAGTGTGTGTATGTCAATCTGTGTAATACTGTGTGTGTGTGTGTATGTCAATCTGTGTAACACTGTGTGTGTGTGTATGTCAATCTGTGTAATACTGTGTTAGTGTGTGTATGTCAATCTGTGTAACACTGTGTTAGTGTGTGTATGTCAATCTGTGTAACACTGTGTTAGTGTGTGTATGTCAATCTGTGTAATACTGTGTGTGTGTATGTCAATCTGTGTAATACTGTGTGTGTATGTCAATCTGTGTAACACTGTGTGTGTGTATGTCAATCTGTGTAACACTGTGTGTGTCTGCATGTCAATCTGTGTAACACTGTGTTAGTGTGTGCATGTCAATCTGTGTAACACTGTGTTAGTGTGTGTATGTCAATCTGTGTAACACTGTGTTAGTGTGTGTATGTCAATCTGTGTAATACTGTGTTAGTGTGTGTATGTCAATCTGTGTAACACTGTGTTAGTGTGTGTATGTCAATCTGTGTAATACTGTGTGTGTGTGTATGTCAATCTGTGTAATACTGTGTGTGTATGTCAATCTGTGTAACACTGTGTGTGTGTGTATGTCAATCTGTGTAACACTGTGTGTGTCTGCATGTCAATCTGTGTAACACTGTGTTAGTGTGTGCATGTCAATCTGTGTAACACTGTGTTAGTGTGTGTATGTCAATCTGTGTAATACTGTGTTAGTGTGTGTATGTCAATCTGTGTAACACTGTGTTAGTGTGTGTATGTCAATCTGTGTAACACTGTGTTAGTGTGTGTATGTCAATCTGTGTAATACTGTGTTAGTGTGTGTATGTCAATCTGTGTAATACTGTGTGTGTGCATGTCAATCTGTGTAATACTGTGTGTGTGTGCGCTCTGTAATACTGTGTGTGTGTGCATGTCAATCTGTGTAATACTGTGTTAGTGTGTGTATGTCAATCTGTGTAATACTGTGTGTGAATGTCAATCTGTGTAATACTGTGTGTGGGTGCGCGCGCTCTGTAATACTGTGTGTGTGTGCATGTCAATCTGTGTAATACTGTGTGTGTGTGCATGTCAATCTGTGTAACACTGTGTGTGTGTGCGCTCTGTAATACGGTATGTGTGTGTATGTCAATCTGTGTAATACTGTGTTAGTGTGTGTATGTCAATCTGTGTAACACTGTGTGTGTGTGTGCATGTCAATCGGTGTAATACTGTGTTAGTGTGTGCATGTCAATCTGTGTAACACTGTGTGTGTGTGCATGTCAATCTGTGTAACACTGTGTGTGTGCGCTCTGTAATAATGTGTGTGTGTGCATGTCAATCTGTTTAACACTGTGTGTGTGTGTGCGTTCTGTAATACTGTGTGTGTGTGCATGTCAATCTGTGTAGCACTGTGTGTGTGTGCGCTCTGTAATACTGTGTGTGTGCATGTCAATCTGTGTAATACTGTGTGTGTGTGCATGTCAATCTGTGTAACACTGTGTGTGTGTGTGTGCGTGCGCTCTGTAATACTGTGTGTGTGTGCATGTCAATCTGTGTAATACGGTGTTAGTGTGTGTATGTCAATCTGTGTAACACTGTGTTTGTGTGTGCGCTCTGTTATACTGTGTGTGTGTCAATCTGTGTAACACTGTGTGTGTGTGCATGTCAATCTGTGTAACACTGTGTTAGTGTGTGTATGTCAATCTGTGTAACACTGTGTGTGCATGTCAATCTGTGTAACACTGTGTGTGTGTGCGCTCTGTAATACTGTGTGTGTGTGCATGTCAATCTGTGTAATACTGTGTGTGTGTGTGTGTGCATGTCAATCTGTGTAATACTGTGTTAGTGTGTGTATGTCAATCTGTGTAACACTGTGTGTGTGTGTGCATGTCAATCTGTGTAATACTGTGTTAGTGTGTGTATGTCAATCTGTGTAACACTGTGTGTGTGTGTGTGTGCATGTCAATCTGTGTAATACTGTGTTAGTGTGTGTATGTCAATCTGTGTAACACTGTGTTAGTGTGTGTATGTCAATCTGTGTAACACTGTGTGTGTGTGCATGTCAATCTGTGTAACACTGTGTTAGCGTGTGTATGTCAATCTGTGTAACACTGTGTGTGTGTGCATGTCAATCTGTGTAACACTGTGTTAGTGTGTGCATGTCAATCTGTGTAACACTGTGCTAGTGTGTGTATGTCAATCTGTGTAATACTGTGTTAGTGTGTGCATGTCAATCTGTGTAACACTGTGCTAGTGTGTGTATGTCAATCTGTGTAATACTGTGTGTGTGTGTGTGTGTGTGCGCTCTGTAATACTGTGTGTGTGCATATCAATTGGTGCTCAGAGTGGAAGATGTTTGTTTTTATGGAGTCACAGGGGCTTACGCTTACAATGATTGAACTTGTGTTCCCCAGGTCTTGGATCAAAGTCATCTAAAGCAGGTGGGAAATTTTCATATCGCTGTCTGTGCATCTGTATATATCGCTGTTGTGACAGATCTCCCTGTCCCTGGATTCTACAGCTCTTTGTTCCCTTCGCTTGTTTGTTCAATGAAATACATCCACCACATATGTTAACTTTGCCCCGTTTGAATAATCCACTGAACGACAGACCACCTATATACGGAGTGTGCCGCTTGTTGACATTAACCTCTGCTAACACCTCTGTAACCACAATCACCTCAACATTGTAAGTGGTCAGCTGGGTGGTCGTCATTCGTATGTGCGAACATGTGGTGGCGGCCATCTTGGGACACGAACACAGACAGCGCTGTTTGGTCGTCGAGTGTATGGAACACCGCTGAGATTTCCATATCCAAATATATTCGGTATTATACAAACAAAGTGGCATTCGGTGGAAACATCTCCCGAACCACAGATACTCTGTGAACATATGCACGAACTATTAATCGTATATAAATATTGTGTATTTGATATTCCCGAAAGAGACCAACTGCACAGCCTGATTTCATGAAACTATTTTGGGCAGGCACCTCGTATACGGTCGGTCTAAACTATACCCCGTCGGCGTTTCGGCTGCGTTCGTGGGATTTGATCGCTTTCGGGATATGTTGGGCACTCAGACCCAGGCTATCCTGGGATATAGAACTTGAACGAATATCTCACTGTTAAATATATATTTTGACGTATTTTTATTATGCTTGTCCTTGACCTGAGAGGTAATATAATTATTGCTTTCAGGATTATTGTAGCTCTACTCAAAATGGGGGGGAAAAGAACATCTCTGGCGGTGAAACCCCTCTTCCCATCGGGGTGTCCGCCACAGCTGTCTCTCACTTTGTATCACTGTCTGAAACTATGTATCACTGTCTCTCTTGCTGTCTGTGTATCACTGTTTCTCGTTGTCTCTTGCTGTCTGTGTTATCGTTGTGGCGGCCACCCCGAGAGGATGAGGGGTTTCGCCGCCAGAGATGTTCTTTCCCCCTAGTAATGCTTTCCAAATCCAGGTCGGTATAGCTGTATAAATCTTACAAGAGCTGGTGATTATAGCTGGTATAGCGGTTCCCTACAAACATGAGATGAGACTCTATGTTGAGGGTAAGCAAGAAATTATATATTGGTAGCCACACTGGCCTTTTATGACAGTCCCCATGCAAGGGGCACTCTCCTCTGGACCTGAGAGTAGACTACAGTAAAAACAAATACACAATCACATTGGCTCTCAGATCCAGGGCACTCCCATACAAAACCGGTTAATCTTTCCTCTGTACCTGGGAGATAATTGAGTCAAGCACTGTGCTAAACTCAATTATCTCCAGGCACAGGGGTTCAAGGTTTCAGGATTTCCATGGAAGTCTCAGTTTGACCGACCGCACATGAGGCTCCTGCCCCAAAAGAGTTCCATGAAATTAGGCTGTGCAGTCGGTCACTTTCGGGAGTGATAAATATAATAAAAGTACCGAACGTAATTGTTCCTGAGCATATGCAGTCTTTATTCCTTGTTCGGGAGCTTTCTCCTACCGAATGCCATTCAGTTCTTACGAACTTATATGGAGGTGGAAGTTCTGGTGGTGTTCGTGCCGTCAAGTGCCCGACTTGAGTTCCATGCACTCGACGACCAAACACCGCTGTATGTGTTTGTGGCTAAAGATGGCCACCGCCACATGTTCAGCCATATGAACGGCGGCCACCCAGTCGACCGCTCAGAATGTTGGTATAATTGTATTGAGGTGTGAACAAAGATGAAAAGGGTCAATGAGCAGCATACGCCTGCCCTGGGTGATCTGGCTGTTTGGTAGATGGTTCGGTATATGAAATAGATAGGTCTCAGGTGGTCGGTAAGTTCAAATACCGAACTATACAATGTAACAAATAAAAAAAGTAACCATTTGTAACGTAGGTCTAGGGAATCTGTCACAATCGTTGTCTCTTGCTGTCTATGTATCACTGTTTATCGCTGTCTCTTGCTTAGTTTATCGCTGTCTCTCGCTGTCTGTGTATCACTGTTTATCGCTGTCTGTGTTTTACTGTTTATCGCTGTCTGTGCATTACTGTTTATCGCTGTCTGTGTATCACTGTTTATCGCTGTCTCTTGCTGTCGGTGTATCACTGTGTATAGCTGTCTCTTGCTGTCTGTGTATCACTGTGTATAGCTGTCTCTTGCTGTCTGTGTATCACTGTGTATCGCTGTCTGTGTATCACTGTTTATCGCTGTCTCTTGCTGTCTGTGTATCACTGTTTATCGCTGTCTCTTGCTGTCTATGTATCACTGTTTATCGCTGTCTGTGTATCACTGTGTATCGCTGTCTTTGTATCACTGTGTATCGCTGTCTGTGTATCACTGTGTATCGCTGTCTGTGTATCACTGTCTGTGTATCACTGTTTGTCGCTGTCTGTGTATCACTGTTTATTGCTGTCTCTTGCTGTCGGTGTATCACTGTGTATAGCTGTCTCTTGCTGTCTGTGTATCACTGTGTATAGCTGTCTCTTGCTGTCTGTGTATCACTGTGTATTGCTGTCTGTGTATCACTGTTTATCGCTGTCTCTTGCTGTCTGTGTATCACTGTTTATCGCTGTCTCTTGCTGTCTATGTATCACTGTTTATCGCTGTCTGTGTATCACTGTGTATCGCTGTCTTTGTATCACTGTGTATCGCTGTCTGTGTATCACTGTGTATCGCTGTCTGTGTATCACTGTTTATCGCTGTCTCTTGCTGTCTATGTATCACTGTTTATCGCTGTCTGTGTATCACTGTGTATCGCTGTCTTTGTATCACTGTGTATCGCTGTCTGTGTATCACTGTGTATCGCTGTCTGTGTATCACTGTCTGTGCATTACTGTTTATCGCTGTCTGTGTATCACTGTTTATCGCTGTCTCTTGCTGTCGGTGTATCACTGTGTATAGCTGTCTCTTGCTGTCTGTGTATCACTGTGTATAGCTGTCTCTTGCTGTCTGTGTATCACTGTGTATTGCTGTCTGTGTATCACTGTTTATCGCTGTCTCTTGCTGTCTGTGTATCACTGTTTATCGCTGTCTCTTGCTGTCTATGTATCACTGTTTATCGCTGTCTGTGTATCACTGTGTATCGCTGTCTTTGTATCACTGTGTATCGCTGTCTGTGTATCACTGTGTATCGCTGTCTGTGTATCACTGTCTGTGTATCACTGTTTGTCGCTGTCTGTGTATCACTGTTTATTGCTGTCTGTGTATCACTGTTTATCGCTGTCTCTTGCTGTCTGTGTATCACTGTGTATTGCTGTCTGTGTATTACTGTTTATCGCTGTCTCTTGCTGTCTATGTATGACTGTTTATCGCTGTCTGTGTCTCGCTGTTTATCGCTGTCTCTTGCTGTCTGTGTATCACTGTTTATCGCTGTCTCTTGCTGTCTGTGTATTGCTGTCTGTGTGTTACTGTTTATCACTGTTTCTTACTTTGTTTCTCTTTGAATTTTCAGGTCTGTTCCAACAGCCTTACGCTAACGGTAAGAAAAATAAAAAGTTATTTTCCTTTATGATCCCTGATTGTTGATTCTCTATTTGCCCCGGAGTATCAGATCCCTTATTGCTGATTCTCTATTTGCCTTGGGGTATCAGATCCCTGATTGCTGTTGATTCTCTATTTGCCCCGGGGTATCAGATTCCTGATTGCTGTTGATTCTCTATTGGCCCCGGGGTATCGGATCCCTGATTGCTGATTCTCTATTTGCCCTGTGGTATCAGATCCCTGATTGCTGATTCTCTATTTGCCCCAGGGTATCCGATCCCTGATTGCTGATTCTCTATTTGCTCTGGGGTATCAGATTCCTGATTGCTGTTGATTCTCTATTTGCCCCGGGGTATCAGATTCCTGATTGCTGTTGATTCTCTATTGGCCCCGGGGTATCGGATCCCTGATTGCTGATTCTCTATTTGCCCTGTGGTATCAGATCCCTGATTGCTGATTCTCTATTTGCCCCAGGGTATCCTATCCCTGATTGCTGATTCTCTATTTGCTCTGGGGTATCAGATTCCTGATTGCTGTTGATTCTCTAATTGCCCCAGGTTATCAGATCCATGATTGCTGATTCTCTATTTGCCCTGGGGTATCAGATCCCTGATTGCTGATTCTCTATTTGCCCCAGGGTATCAGATCCCTTATTGCTGATTCACTATTTGCCCCGGGGTATCAGATCCCTGATTGCTGTTGATTCTCTATTTGCCCTGGGGTATCAGATCCCTGACTGCTATTGATTCTCTATTTGCCCCGCGGTATCAGATCCCTGATTGCTGTTGATTCCCTATTTCCCCTGGGGTATCAGTTCCCTGATTGCTGTTGATTCTCTATTTGCCCCGGGGTATCAGATGCCTGATTGCTGTTGATTCCCTATTTGCCCTGGGGTATCAGATCCCTGATTGCTGTTGATTCCCTATTTCCCCTGGGGTATCAGTTCCCTGATTGCTGTTGATTCCCTATTTGCCCTGGGGTATCAGATCCCTGATTGCTGTTGTTTCTCTATTTGCCCCGGGGTATCAGATCCCTGATTGCCGACTCTCTCTCTTTACAGGTTTGGCCAATTTTCTGGGCAACGGAAAAGCTCCAGGTAAGTTTCAATCTTTTTATTCTGGTACATTGTTCGAAGTAAAATCAAAGTGAATTTGAAACTCAAGGCCAAATAGCCAGACTGAGAATGTTTCCAGTGTTCAGCTAATTAAAATTTAGTTCGAATTTGCTTGAAAAGCCGGTCAGATCTCACTTCACTGAAAATCACTTCAAACGCGTGTTAACCTTCTCTTCACCAGATGCTCGGATTTCTTAACATTAAAGATTCGGCAAATGCCATCACAATCCAGAGACAAGGCACAGCCAGGGCACACAATGCAAATGAAGAGAAGAAAAATAAACATTGTCTCCTTTATAGACTCTATTCAGAAGTTAAAGGGACACTATAGGCATCCAAACCACTTTATCTCATTGAAGTGCCCCTGTCCCCTTAACCCTGCTGTGACGGACCGCCTGGCACTCCGCCAATCGCTGCTTCCTAGTATCCTGGAGTACTATAAGCATCGTAGCCCCTTAGCTGCTGTAGCTGGACTGGGGTCTCGCTGTCCTCCACCCACCCTGGACCCAATTCCAGGATCCAGCTTCCAGTGGGTGGATCTCTCCTTCACCAGAGAGTCTAGCAGGTATAGCTGTGTAGCTCTTTCAAGAGCTAGTGATTATAGCCAGTATAGCAATCCGAAGCAGGTATAGCTGGTATAGCTGTTCCCTCCAATCACAAGACGAGGCTGCATATTGAGGGTGAAGTGAACCGATTTTAATGGGACCATACTTGGTCTTTTATGACAATCCCCATGCAGAGTAAACTACAGCAGAAACAATACACAATCACATTGGCTCTCATATCCAGGACACTTCCACATATAACTAGGTCAATCCCTCCTCTGTACCTGGGAGATAATTAAGTTAAGCACTGTATTAACTCAATTATCAGACACAAAAACAAAATTTTTTATAAAACCCCAAAGACACCTTTAAAACATACAAAACCCCTACAAAAGTCACATCCCCTTATAGCCCCCCACATATCCAAAAATCACCAAGATTGGTTCAGAGGTTTAGGAATTTCCTGGAAGTCATCGTTTTGGCCGAGCACACGCATGGTCCCATGCCCAAAACAGCTCCATAGAATCGCGGCTAAGTGCCGCTGGAGGAACCGCAAAGTTTTCATGCAGAAAATAGTTCCAGGGCATTCACGGCTAAGTCCCCCTGAAGTCTATTTGCGGTTTTGGTCCATGCAAACGGCCGCCAGTAAGCAAGGGTTCGGTTCTATGGAAAGTGCCGAACCAGGGGGAATAAAATATGGGTTTTTACAGTCGTTGACCTGGCCCATAGTCTTTTGGCAGGAGGCTGGCAAGCAGGCCCCTCCAAAAGCCTGTGGCGAGGTTCTGTTCGCCACACCTGCAATTGTAATTAGTGCAGTTATTGAGAAACTGCAACAATCACCTTTACGTGTTAACTCCACCTCTAGTGGCTGTCTACCAGATAGCCACTAGAGGGGGGTCTGGATCCTTAGCGGACTTAAAGGGACAATAAAGTCACCAGAACAACTACAGCTTATTGTATAGTATACAGCTTATTGTATAGTATACAGCTTATTGTATAGCATACAGCTTATTGTATTTGTTCTGGTGAGTAGAATCATTCCCTTCAGGCTTTTTGCTGTAAACACTGTCTTTTCAGAGAAAATGCAGCGTTTACATTGCAGCCTAGTGATAACTTCACTGGCCACTCCTCAGATATCTGCTAGAGGTGCTTCCTGGGGCAGTGCTGCACAGTGTGACTGACATTCACTATCTCCACACTCTGCATGGAGACACTGAACTTTCCTCATAGAGATACATTAATTCACTGTATTTATATGAGGAGATGCTGATTGGCCAGGGCTGTGTTTGGCCCCATCCCTCCTATGGGAAAACATTGGATTAGCTGAAATCTTACATTCTGATGATGTCAGCAAGAAGGTGGAAGGAGGCGGGCCAGTGCCAGCTGGAAATAAGGTACGTTTTATTACCTTTGAAGGGGGTTAAGGGGGGCAAGCCATCTAAATGGTAGTTTTAACATTATAGGGTCAGGAATACGTTTGTGTTCCTGACCCTGAAGTTCTCCTTTAAGGTACGCTAAATGACGTTGGACGTTCTCACACTTTGCATGAGGACATCCAGCATTGGCTAAAACCGCATAGGAAAGCATAGAATCAAGAGCTGAAACAGGAGGTAGGTAGGGGGAGGTGGGGTTTAGAAGGTACTATAGTGTTAGGAATACAACCTTGTATTACTAGAACTATAGCCTTCCGTTGAGATATGTGATTTTTAAAAAATCTGTTTTGATACTGTACTCACTGTTACAGTTGCCCCAGGCTAGCTGAGGGTTGGACCGCAGTAAGGATGCTCCTAGCGCTCACCAAGGACCATCAGCACCACAGACACCATAAGTACTGCAGACCCCACAAACCGCCGCTGCTGGGTCGAGGTCTCGCCGTCTCTTATCCACCTTGGACCTACGACAAGGCTCCAGGTTCCACTGTGGAAACCTCTCTTCCTCCCAGAAAGCGAAGCAGGATCAGAAACAAGAGCTCTTACAAGAACTCAGTGAAGCTTAAGGGAGTATTCAGAGCATAGCAATCCCTGTAGTGATTATAGCTGTCCCCTCCAAACGCGAGTCAAGGCTGCGAGTTGAGGGTCAAGTAGAGCTGGTTTAATGAGCAAACAGGTCTTTCTTATATACACATTTCCCCACAAGGTTACCACCCACGTGGACCTTGTGGTACACAGGACACAAAGTTACAAAAGCCAATCAACACAGTACAGTCAGACACTCCTAGCTAATGCACACAAACCCTCCCTTCTGCCTGTGATACAATTAACAAACACAATGGGCTAACTTAATTATCACAGACAGAAAAAATACAGTTTTACCCAAAGTCCAGAAACACCCCAAAACACAAACATATTTAAAAGGGATTTAGGGGTGATTATTTCTGATGACTTAAAGGTAGGCAGACAATGTAATAGAGCAGCAGGAAATGCTAGCAGAATGCTTGGTTGTATAGAGAGAGGTATTAGCAGTAGAAAGAGGGAAGTGCTCATGCCATTGTACAGAACACTGGTGAGACCTCACTTGGAGTACTGTACACAGTACTGGAGACCCTATCTTCAGAAGGATATTGATACCTTAGAGAGAGTTCAGAGAAGGGCTACTAAACTGGTTCATGGATTGCAGGATAAAACTTACCAGGAAAGGTTAAAGGATCTTAACATGTATAGCTTGGAGGAAAGACGAGACAGGGGGGATATGATAGAAACATTTAAATACATAAAGGGAATCAACACAGTAAAGGAGGAGACTATATTTAAAAGAAGAAAAACTACCACAACAAGAGGACATAGTCTTAAATTAGAGGGACAAAGGTTTAAAAATAATATCAGGAAGTATTACTTTACTGAGAGGGTAGTGGATGCATGGAATAGCCTTCCAGCTGAAGTGGTAGAGGTTAACACAGTAAAGGAGTTTAAGCATGCGTGGGATAGGCATAAGGCTATCCTAACTATAAGATAAGGCCAGGGACTAATGAAAGTATTTAGAAAACTGGGCAGACTAGATGGGCCGAATGGTTCTTATCTGCCGTCACATTCTATGTTTCTATGTTTCTATGTAACATATCCCCAAAATCCTAAATCCCTGGATAGCCCTGATCTGGGTGAACAACATATCCAAAAATCACCCAGATTACAGCAGGGGTTATGGAAGTCATATTTGACGAACCGCAAGCATGGCTTTCATGCCCAAAACAGTTCCACAGATTTAGGCTGTGCGGTCGGTCTATCTTCTCCTCTATCCTGGAGATAATTGGCTTAAGTGGCTGTGGTAAGCCAATTATCTCTAAGTCCAAAAACTGTTACAAAAAACACATAAAAATACACAATTCATATAATACAATGTTTAACCTATATGTCCAACATATCCCCAGATAGCTTGGATCTGAGCACTCAATATGTTCAAAAAGCGCTCAGATCCCACGAATACAGTTGGATCGCCATGGGGTTAAACAATTGCAAGGGCTGATGAGAGATTGAGGAGGGACAAAGCAGCCAGTTTCAACTGGTCTGGCAGTGTACCTGGGACACATTCTATACCGAAAAGAATGAAATGCCCGAACGGTCTGGAAGTCCAGCGGTGTTTGTGCCATTGAGTAGCCGATTTTAGTTCCAGGCACTCGACGACCAAACACCGCTGGGCTTTCGTGAACAAAGATGGCCGCCGCAACGTGTTGGGTATACGAATAGCCACACACATAATACCTTAATTGGCTGCGGATACATTGTATCTACCGTTAAATAGGAGACACACGACCTCCTTTCGGTGGTCTCCCATTCGGTAGTGTGGCAGAAGCAGCCACCAGAAACCCGCATTTACAATGTTATTTGTCCCTGTCAATGTATCTTGCATATTATACCAGCATGTTAAAGAAGAATCCGTGTGTACATACCGTTATTGGGTCCGTGGGTGACCGCCGTTCGCCTAATCTCCACGTGGCGGCGGCCATCTTAACTGCCGAACAGCGGTGTTTGGTCGTCGAGCGTCTGGAACTAAAATCGGACGCTCGACTACCCAGACACCGCTCAGACCTCCAGGATCCCCAAATCGTATGATCCAAACTGCCGAACGGCCCGCCGTTCGGTAGTTTGCATTCCCCAGTTTAGGGGATTCATCCGAACCAAAGATTGGGGTCGGATGGCTGAGCTATTCGGCACTTTCTAGGCAGAGAAGTAGACCGACTACAGGGCCAGAATCTATGGAGCCGTTTTCGGCTACTGTGTCCCTGCAGTCGGTCAAATCTTTAAATACCTGTAACTCCCGAACCCCTGGTCTGATCTGGGTGAAATTTGAATATGTTACTCACCCAGAGCAGACCTACCAGGGGACCCCTCGTGTATCCCCGTACCCCCCGTATTTAGGGGTCATTCAGAAACTGGGGAAAACTCGGTTCCCTCTAATTAATTTACCTGTTAATCTAAGGGGAGGAGAGGGAGGGGAGGTGATTGTGAGGTGATTGGTTGTTTTGAGTTACCTCCCTTGCATGGGAAAAAGCCATAAAAGAAATTGTGTGAATAAAGCTGACAGTTGACCTCCAAGCTATGTGTCGTCTAGTTCTTGGAGGGAAGGGATTGTAACCACGCTACCCGTTTGATACCTGTATTGGATTGCTGTTCCTGTCTACCAGCGGAGCTACCTTGGATCGTACCTCTACTCCGCTACAATTGGTGGCAAGCGACGGGATCGTACTACACAGCAAGAGGCATTCAGCAGGAATTAAAAAGGACTGAATGGAAACAGATTATACCCTCTTGAAACGGGACACGCTAAAAGAGTTACTGGAAGCGAGAGGGAGGATAGCAAGCAACAAAACAAAGGCTATCCTAATCGCAGAACTCATGGAAGGAGACAGAGCCGCAGCTGCTGCAGCACCTCCAAGGGAGGGGGAAGAAACTGAGTTTACCAGAGAATATAGGGCCAGGATGGCTCTATTCTCACCAGCCATGGCAGCACAGAAAGCAGACCAGGTGTACAACGATGTACAGGCTCTCTTTATGCAGCGATCAGCGCAGGGAAGCGCAACAGCGGCCCCCACCCCGCCAGCGAAAGCTAAAATACCGTACCAGGTATTCAAAGCATTTAATGATACCGAGGGGGACATTGATGGCTATTTACAGAACTTTGAACTTTTGTGCCAGCTACATGCCATTAGCACTGAAGAACAAGTACGAGTGCTAGCGGGTAACCTATCCGGCCGCGCAGCAGATGCCTACCGAGCTATGCCGGCAGAGGATATCAGGGACTATCAAAAGGTAAAACAAACCTTGCTCGCACGGTATGCCCTTACACCTGAAGCATACCGAACACAGTTCCGGGAATTACCCAAATCAGAAAAAGACTCACATGCAGAATTTGCACACCGCCTACAACGGGCAGCTGACGGGTGGCTTGAGGCAGCCAAAGCCGTCACGGCCCAAGAGATCAAGCAATTGATGATGCTGGAGCAGTTCTACCGACGTTTGTCTCCACAGTTACAGATCTGGGTAAGAGAACGTAAGCCCCGTACTCTGCATGAGGCCGCTCAACTAGCAGATGAGCATCAGGACTCCCGACGGGAACAGCATGTATCCAGTAGAGTGCAATCTACGCCAGCTGTTCCCCAGCTTACCCCAGTAAATCCGCCCCGACCAGGGGGGACCTACCAGTCTCAAACCCCCCGGTACAACAACCGGGCATCTGTCCGGTGCCATGCATGTAACCAGCTGGGTCACATGCAACGAGACTGTCCCCAAAACCGGGCCAGACCAGCCTGGACCCCTCAACGACCACCAACCACCCCCCGAGCCGCGGTACACTGCTATCAGGGCAGGCCCTGGGCTCAACCTTTCACCTCTACCCAAATAGCAGAACCCTTGGGCACCCTCCATGAGGTAAACCCGGTCCAGGCGGCCTCAGACAACCGCCAGGGCCACCGACAAGTGGTCTATGTGGAGGGCAAGCGGCTGGAGGGGTTAAGAGATTCTGGGGCCACCATCACTCTGGTACGGAACCATTTAGTGGCCCCGAACCATCTCACTGGGGAGTGCATTGCAGTTCGAGTGGCAGGGGGAGCTATATACAAGGTACCCACTGCTAAACTACATTTGGACTGGGGAGCGGGGGCAGGACAAATTGAAGTGGGGATGATGCAGGACCTACCTGCCGATGTGATTTTGGGGAACGATTTGGGGGAGCTAACTTCCGCGTTTGTTACCCGGCCTCCTCCACAGGAAGCTTACCCGGTCGTCACCCGCCAACAGGCTCGCACCACGGCACCCCACCTTGACTCTGAGGCTCAGGTAAGCACAAACCCCCCTGATCACACTGTATTACCCTGGGCTGCCCCATTAGAATTTGGTAGCGAGGTCGCCCTGGACCCGTCCCTACAGGTTTACAAGGACAGAATAGATAAAGACCAGACTGGCAGAGAGGGGGAGAGATATGCTTGGGATAAGGGGTTATTATACCGGTATGCAGAAAAGGTAGTAGCCGGGTCAATTCCTGTACCCATTAAACAGTTAATTGTGCCTCGAAAGTATCGACAAGAGTTAATGCGAATCGCCCACGACATTCCCCTGTCTGGACACCTAGGGATCAGCCGAACCAAACATCGGCTGCTACAGAACTTCTTCTGGCCAGGGATATCACAGGATATTAAGCAATACTGTAATACTTGCGATACCTGTCAGAGAGTGGGAAAGCGGGGGGACCGATACAAGGCCAAACTACACACCCTGCCCATTATTGAAGAACCCTTTAGCCGAGTAGCGGTAGACATTATCGGACCACTGAGACAAAAAAGCCCGTCTGGTAAGAAATACATATTGACCGTGGTAGATTATGCCACTAGATACCCCGAAGCAGTAGCCCTAACGAATGTACACGCAGAGACCATAGTAGACGCCCTCATGCGTATCTTTACCCGTATGGGGATCCCCCGGGAGATCATTTCAGATCAGGGTACCCAATTCACGGCCGAGGTCACGCAACAGCTTTGGAAAGTATGCGGGGTCCGACCTATCCTTAATTCCCCATACCACCCCCAGTCCAATGGCCTCTGCGAACGGTTTAATGGGACCTTAAAACAAATGATCCGCACGTTCGTAGCCACTCAGAAGAACTGGGAGCGGTTCTTACCCCATCTCCTGTTCGCCTACCGAGAGGTGCCCCAAGAGTCCACTGGGTTCTCTCCCTTCGAACTGTTGTTCGGAAGGAGGGTAAGGGGACCCCTAGACCTAATAAGGGAACACTGGGAGGGGGGGACGACCATTGACGGCACCCCTATCGTACCCTATGTGTTGGAGTTTCGGAACCGCCTGGAGGAATTGACCCGAGCTGTGCGCAACAACCTCCAGGCGGCCCAGACACGCCAGCGCCACTGGTATGATAAGGGAGCTAGGGACCGCAGCTTTCAGGTCGGCCAGAAAGTACTAGTCTTACGCCCCGTCCATACTGACAAGCTGCAGGCTTCCTGGCGGGGCCCATTCAAGGTGGTAGAGCAGGTCTGCGATACCACCTATATAATCGGCCCCTGCGCCGGGACCGGGGACCGACGCATGTTCCATGTGAACATGCTGAAGCCCTACCACGAGCGCACAGAGGAAGTATCCGCCATCTGCGCCTCGGCTGCAGAGGACACAGATAACCTACCCCTCCCTGACATGCTGGCCCGAGAAACGCTACAAGAGGATCTCGCAGCCGTACAGCTAGGAGACCGCTTGAATCCCCAGGAAAAAGCTCAGGCCCAAAGTTTAATTAGGGAAAAAGGAGCCACTTTTTCCAACCTCCCGGGATATACCCCGTTAGCTACCCATCGGGTAGAAACCCTAGATCCGGTCCCACTCCGTCAACCGCCCTACCGCATTCCCGAAGCAGTGAGGGGGAACATGTACAAGGAACTGAAGGAAATGTTGCAGTTAGGGGTAATTGAGCATTCAGATAGCCCCTGGGCATCCCCCGTAGTACTCGTGCCAAAGCGGGATGGAACTACCCGCTTCTGTGTAGATTACCGGAGGCTCAATGATAAAACCATATCCGATGCCTATCCCATGCCCCGGATAGACGAGCTATTAGACAAAATGGCTAGGGGGAAATACTTAACCACCATTGATCTTTGTAAAGGATATTGGCAAATTCCTCTAGCCGAGGACGCCATTCCCAAGTCGGCCTTCGTCACCCCATTTGGCCTGTACCAATTCCGGGTCATGCCATTTGGGATGAAGAACGCCCCGGCCACCTTCCAGAGGATGGTGGACCGACTATTGGACGGGTTTCAGGAGTACGCTTGCGCCTATCTAGACGACATAGCCATCTTTAGTTACTCCTGGGCCGATCATTTAGACCATATCGGAGCAGTACTAGACCGCATCCGGGAAGCCGGACTGACCCTCAAGCCCAGTAAATGCCATATAGGGATGGCCGAGGTCCAATACCTCGGACACCGAGTAGGCAGCGGCCACCAAAAACCCGAACCAGCCAAAATAGAGGCCGTAGCTAAATGGCCAACCCCCCGCACTAAAACCCAGGTACTAGCCTTTTTGGGGACGGCAGGATATTACCGAAAGTTTGTACCTAACTACAGCGCCCTAGCCAAGCCCCTTACCGACTTAACCCGCAAAAACCTTCCCAAATTAGTAGTATGGGCCCCAGAGTGTGAACAGGCCTTCCAACTCCTAAAAAATGCCTTGTTAATGCCCCTGTGTTGGCTGCTCCCGATCCGACTAAACGCTTTCTCGTCCATACAGACGCTTCAATGTTCGGATTGGGAGCAGTACTGAGCCAGATCGGAGCCGATGGCGGTGAACACCCCGTAGCTTACCTCAGCCGAAAACTTTTACCCAGAGAAGTAAGCTACGCCGCCATCGAAAAGGAATGCCTTGCCGTGGTGTGGGCCCTCAAGAAACTACAGCCCTATTTGTATGGACAAACATTTTCCCTGCTCACAGATCACAACCCGTTGGTCTGGCTGAACCGGGTGTCCGGAGACAATGCCAGACTGCTGCGCTGGAGCTTAGCGCTTCAGCCCTTTGATTTCAATATCCAATATCGCCCGGGGAAGCTCAATGGAAATGCTGACGGGTTATCCCGACAGACGGAACTAGACCAGTGATCTGTGGGTACTCCTCCAGACATCCCCAAGCCGATCCGTTGGGATCAGACTGTGTATGCTGGCTTGGTTCTGGGGGAGCATTGTGGCAGAAGCAGCCACCAGAAACCCGCATTTACAATGTTATTTGTCCCTGTCAATGTATCTTGCATATTATACCAGCATGTTAAAGAAGAATCCGTGTGTACATACCGTTATTGGGTCCGTGGGTGACCTGGAGATAATTGGCTTAAGTGGCTGTGGTAAGCCAATTATCTCTAAGTCCAAAAACTGTTACAAAAAACACATAAAAATACACAATTCATATAATACAATGTTTAACCTATATGTCCAACATATCCCCAGATAGCTTGGATCTGAGCACTCAATATGTTCAAAAAGCGCTCAGATCCCACGAATACAGTTGGATCGCCATGGGGTTAAACAATTGCAAGGGCTGATGAGAGATTGAGGAGGGACAAAGCAGCCAGTTTCAACTGGTCTGGCAGTGTACCTGGGACACATTCTATACCGAAAAGAATGAAATGCCCGAACGGTCTGGAAGTCCAGCGGTGTTTGTGCCATTGAGTAGCCGATTTTAGTTCCAGGCACTCGACGACCAAACACCGCTGGGCTTTCGTGAACAAAGATGGCCGCCGCAACGTGTTGGGTATACGAATAGCCACACACATAATACCTTAATTGGCTGCGGATACATTGTATCTACCGTTAAATAGGAGACACACGACCTCCTTTCGGTGGTCTCCCATTCGGTAGTGTGGCAGAAGCAGCCACCAGAAACCCGCATTTACAATGTTATTTGTCCCTGTCAATGTATCTTGCATATTATACCAGCATGTTAAAGAAGAATCCGTGTGTACATACCGTTATTGGGTCCGTGGGTGACCGCCGTTCGCCTAATCTCCACGTGGCGGCGGCCATCTTAACTGCCGAACAGCGGTGTTTGGTCGTCGAGCGTCTGGAACTAAAATCGGACGCTCGACTACCCAGACACCGCTCAGACCTCCAGGATCCCCAAATCGTATGATCCAAACTGCCGAACGGCCCGCCGTTCGGTAGTTTGCATTCCCCAGTTTAGGGGATTCATCCGAACCAAAGATTGGGGTCGGATGGCTGAGCTATTCGGCACTTTCTAGGCAGAGAAGTAGACCGACTACAGGGCCAGAATCTATGGAGCCGTTTTCGGCTACTGTGTCCCTGCAGTCGGTCAAATCTTTAAATACCTGTAACTCCCGAACCCCTGGTCTGATCTGGGTGAAATTTGAATATGTTACTCACCCAGAGCAGACCTACCAGGGGACCCCTCGTGTATCCCCGTACCCCCCGTATTTAGGGGTCATTCAGAAACTGGGGAAAACTCGGTTCCCTCTAATTAATTTACCTGTTAATCTAAGGGGAGGAGAGGGAGGGGAGGTGATTGTGAGGTGATTGGTTGTTTTGAGTTACCTCCCTTGCATGGGAAAAAGCCATAAAAGAAATTGTGTGAATAAAGCTGACAGTTGACCTCCAAGCTATGTGTCGTCTAGTTCTTGGAGGGAAGGGATTGTAACCACGCTACCCGTTTGATACCTGTATTGGATTGCTGTTCCTGTCTACCAGCGGAGCTACCTTGGATCGTACCTCTACTCCGCTACAGGTAGATTATTCGTTTCACGAACAGTGTGAAACTACCATGTGAATGATGGCGGCTTTCGTGCCGCAAGCATACGAATGCTATCGGTCTAATTATAATACAAAATACAAATATAGACATATGCAGGCAATCTTAAAGCAATAGCATCCTATACATAAAATGACTTAAGGGGCTAGGTTTGCCACAAAAGGGTAGTTTGTCACACTCACAATTCCTTTTATTTCCTGGGTTTTGGGTTTCTGTGAGATTTTTTTTGTTTTAGTAAATAATATCCAACTTACTCTCTCTCTCTGTAGGATCAAAGGCTCAGTTCAATTCCTATCAAGGACCTATTGGTGAAAATGGCAAACTTGGTGCGTATCGCACTTCCATATACAGTTACTGCCCCCCTACCCAGCCTCTATACAGCCTGTACACCTACTGCCCCCCCATACAGCCTGTACACCTACTGCCCCCCCTATACAGCCTGTACAGCTACTGCCCCCCTATACAGCCTGTACACCTACTGCCCCCCTTTACAGCCTGTACAGCTACTGCCCCCCTATACAGCCTGTACACCTACTGCCCCCCTATACAGCCTGTTCACCTACTGCCCCCCCATACAGCCTGTACACCTACTGCCCCCCTATACAGCCTGTACACCTACTGCCCCCCTATACAGCCTGTACACCTACTGCCCCCCTATACAGCCTGTACACCTACTGCCCCCCTTTACAGCCTGTACAGCTACTGCCCCCCTATACAGCCTGTACACCTACTGCCCCCCTATACAGCCTGTTCACCTACTGCCCCCCCATACAGCCTGTACACCTACTGCCCCCCCATACAGCCTGTACACCTACTGCCCCCCTATACAGCCTGTACACCTACTGCCCCCCTATACAGCCTGTACACCTACTGCCCCCCCTATACAGCCTGTACACCTACTGCCCCCCTATACAGCCTGTACACCTACTGCCCCCCTATACAGCCTGTACACCTACTGCCCCCCATACAGCCTGTACACCTACTGCCCCCCTATACAGCCTGTACACCTACTGCCCCCCCTATACAGCCTGTACACCTACTGCCCCCCTATACAGCCTGTACACCTACTGACCCCCCTATACAGCCTGTACACCTACTGCCCCCCTATACAGCCTGTACACCTACTGCCCCCCCTATACAGCCTGTACACCTACTGACCCCCTATACAGCCTGTACACCTACTGCCCCCCTACCCACTGCCCCCCTATACAGCCTGTACACCTACTGCCCCCCTATACACCCTGTACACCTACTGCCCCCCTATACAGCCTGTACACCTACTGCCCCCCCATACAGCCTGTACACCTACTGCCCCCCTATACAGCCTGTACACCTACTGCCCCCCCTATACAGCCTGTACACCTACTGCCCCCCTATACAGCCTGTACACCTACTGCCCCCCTATACAGCCTGTACACCTACTGCCCCCCTATACAGCCTGTACACCTACTGCCCCCCCCATACAGCCTGTACACCTACTGCCCCCCATACAGCCTGTACACCTACTGCCCCCCTATACAGCCTGTACACCTACTGCCCCCTATACAGCCTGTACACCTACTGCCCCCCTATACAGCCTGTACACCTACTGACCCCCTATACAGCCTGTACACCTACTGCCCCCCTATACAGCCTGTACACCTACTGCCCCCCCATACAGCCTGTACACCTACTGCCCCCCCTATACAGCCTGTACACCTACTGCCCCCCTATACAGCCTGTACACCTACTGCCCCCCTATACAGCCTGTACACCTACTGCCCCCCCTATACAGCCTGTACACCTACTGCCCCCCTATACAGCCTGTACACCTACTGCCCCCCCCATACAGCCTGTACACCTACTGCCCCCCCTATACAGCCTGTACACCTACTGCCCCCCTATACAGCCTGTACACCTACTGCCTCCCTATACAGCCTGTACACCTACTGCCCCCCCTATACAGCCTGTACACCTACTGCCCCCCTATACAGCCTGTACACCTACTGCCCCCCTATACAGCCTGTACACCTACTGCCCCCCTATACAGCCTGTACACCTACTGCCCCCCTATACAGCCTGTACACCTACTGCCCCCCCATACAGCCTGTACACCTACTGCCCCCCCATACAGCCTGTACACCTACTGCCCCCCCATACAGCCTGTACACCTACTGCCCCCCTATACAGCCTGTACGCCTACTGCCCCCCTATACAGCCTGTACGCCTACTGCCCCCCTATACAGCCTGTACACCTACTGCCCCCCCTATACAGCCTGTACACCTACTGCCCCCCTATACAGCCTGTACACCTACTGACCCCCCTATACAGCCTGTACACCTACTGCCCCCCTATACAGCCTGTACACCTACTGCCCCCCCTATACAGCCTGTACACCTACTGCCCCCCTATACAGCCTGTACACCTACTGCCCCCCCTATACAGCCTGTACACCTACTGCCCCCCTATACAGCCTGTACACCTACTGCCCCCCTATACAGCCTGTACACCTACTGCCCCCCTATACAGCCTGTACACCTACTGCCCCCCCATACCGCCTGTACAGCTACTGCCCCCCTATACAGCCTGTACACCTACTGCCCCCCCATACCGCCTGTACACCTACTGCCCCCCTATACAGCCTGTACACCTACTGCCCCCCTATACAGCCTGTACACCTACTGCCCCCCTATACAGCCTGTACACCTACTGCCCCCCCATACAGCCTGTACACCTACTGCCCCCCTATACAGCCTGTACACCTACTGCCCCCTATACAGCCTGTACACCTACTGCCCCCCTATACAGACTGTACACCTACTGACCCCCTATACAGCCTGTACACCTACTGCCCCCCTATACAGCCTGTACACCTACTGCCCACCTATACAGCCTGTACACCTACTGCCCACCTATACAGCCTGTACACCTACTGCCCCCCCATACAGCCTGTACACCTACTGCCCCCCTATACAGCCTGTACACCTACTGCCCCCCTATACAGACTGTACACCTACTGCCCCCCCATACAGCCTGTACACCTACTGCCCCCCCATACAGCCTGTACACCTACTGCCCCCCCATACAGCCTGTACACCTACTGCCCCCCTATACAGCCTGTACACCTACTGCCCCCCTGTACAGCCTGTACACCTACTGCCCCCTACACAACCTGCCCCCTCCATTATATAGCCATTGCATTTGCCCCTTTGATAGCATTGCTTTCTCTACCTCCACAGGGTCCCTGGGGCAGTTGCCATACAGATCACAGGCTCTCCCTGCTGGCAATCTCGGATATGATCCCAAAGCTGTTAAAGCTGGTAAGTCTCTCTAACTCTGTATGGGCCTCTCTCTGAATAGTGTACCCCGATATATTATCTGCCCCTCCTATCTTTGTATAGTGTACCCCGATATATTATCTGCCCCTCCTATCTTTGTATAGTGTACCCCGATATATTATCTGCCCCTCCTATCTCTGTATAGTGTACCCTGATATATTATGTGCCCCTCCTATCTCTGCATAGTGTACCCTGATATATTATCTGCCCCTCCTATCTCTGCATAGTGTACCCCGATATATTATCTGCCCCTCCTATCTTTGTATAGTGTACCCCGATATATTATCTGCCCCTCCTATCTCTGTATAGTGTACCCCGATATATTACCTGCCCCTCCTATCTTTGTATAGTGTACCCCGATATATTATCTGCCCCTCCTATCTCTGTATAGTGTACCCTGATATATTATGTGCCCCTCCTATCTCTGTATAGTGTACCCTGATATATTATGTGCCCCTCCTATCTCTGTATAGTGTACCCTGATATATTATCTGCCCCCTCCTATCTCTGTATAGTGTACCCCGATATATTATCTGCCCCCTCCTATCTCTGTATAGTGTACCCTGATATATTATCTGCCCCCTCCTATCTCTGTATAGTGTACCCCGATATATTATCTGCCCCCTCCTATCTCTGTATAGTGTACCCCGATATATTATCTGCCCTCCTATCTCTATATAGTTTACCCCGATATATTATCTGTCCCTCCTATCTCTGTATAGTGTATCCCGATATATTATCTGCCCCCTCCTATCTCTGTATAGTGTACCCCGATATATTATCTGCCCCCTCCTATCTCTGTATAGTGTACCCCGATATATTATCTGCCCCTCCTATCTCTGTATAGTGTACCCCGATATATTATCTGCCCCTCCTATCTCTGTATAGTGTACCCCGATATATTATCTGCCCCCTCCTATCTCTGTATAGTGTACCCCGATATATTACCTGCCCCCTCCTATCTCTGTATAGTGTACCCCGATATATTATCTGCCCCTCCTACCTCTGTATAGTGTACCCCGATATATTATCTGCCCCCTCCTATCTCTGTATAGTGTACCCCGATATATTATCTGCCCCCTCCTATCTCTGTATAGTGTACTCCGATATATTATCTGCCCCTCCTATCTCTGTATAGTGTACCCCGATATATTATCTGCCCCCTCCTATCTCTGTATAGTGTACCCCGATATATTATCTGCCCCCTCCTATCTCTGTATAGTGTACCCCAATATATTATCTGCCCCCTCCTATCTCTGTATAGTGTACCCCAATATATTAACTGCCCTCCTATCTCTGTATAGTGTACCCTGATATATTATCTGCCCCCTCCTATCTCTGTATAGTGTACCCCGATATATTATCTGCCCCCTCCTATCTATCTCTGTATAGTGTACCCCGATATATTATCTGCCCCCTCCTATCTCTGTATAGTGTACCCCGATATATTATCTGCCCCTCCTATCTCTGTATAGTGTACCCCGATATATTATCTGCCCCCTCCTATCTCTGTATAGTGTACCCCGATATATTATCTGCCCCTCCTACCTCTGTATAGTGTACCCCGATATATTATCTGCCCCCTCCTACCTCTGTATAGTGTACCCCGATATATTATCTGCCCCGTCCTATCTCTGTATAGTGTACCCCGATATATTATCTGCCCCTCCTATCTCTGTATAGTGTACCCCGATATATTATCTGCCCCCTCCTATCTCTGTATAGTGTACCCAGATATATTATCTGCCCCTCCTATCTCTGTATAGTGTACCCCGATATATTATCTGCCCCCTCCTATCTCTGTATAGTGTACCCCGATATATTATCTGCCCCCTCCTATCTCTGTATAGTGTACCCCGATATATTATCTGCCCCCTCCTATCTCTGTATAGTGTACCCCGATATATTATCTGCCCCTCCTACCTCTGTATAGTGTACCCCGATATATTATCTGCCCCCTCCTACCTCTGTATAGTGTACCCCGATATATTATCTGCCCCCTCCTATCTCTGTATAGTGTACCCCGATATATTATCTGCCCCTCCTATCTCTGTATAGTGTACCCCGATATATTATCTGCCCCCTCCTATCTCTGTATAGTGTACCCCGATATATTATCTGCCCCTCCTATCTCTGTATAGTGTACCCCGATATATTATCTGCCCCCTCCTATCTCTGTATAGTGTACCCCGATATATTATCTGCCCCTCCTACCTCTGTATAGTGTACCCCGATATATTACCTGCCCCCTCCTATCTCTGTATAGTGTACCCCGATATATTATCTGCCCCTCCTACCTCTGTATAGTGTACCCCGATATATTACCTGCCCCCTCCTATCTCTGTATAGTGTACCCCGATATATTATCTGCCCCTCCTATCTCTGTATAGTGTACCCCGATATATTATCTGCCCCTCCTATCTCTGTATAGTGTACCCCGATATATTATCTGCCCCTCCTATCTCTGTATAGTGTACCCCGATATATTATCTGCCCCTCCTATCTCTGTATAGTGTACCCCGATATATTATCTGCCCCTCCTATCTCTGTATAGTGTACCCCGATATATTACCTGCCCCCTCCTATCTCTGTATAGTGTACCCCGATATATTATCTGCCCCTCCTATCTCTGTATAGTGTACCCCGATATATTATCTGCCCCTCCTATCTCTGTATAGTGTACCCCGATATATTATCTGCCCCTCCTATCTCTGTATAGTGTACCCCGATATATTACCTGCCCCCTCCTATCTCTGTATAGTGTACCCCGATATATTATCTGCCCCTCCTATCTCTGTATAGTGTACCCCGATATATTATCTGCCCCTCCTATCTCTGTATAGTGTACCCCGATATATTATCTGCCCCTCCTATCTCTGTATAGTGTACCCCGATATATTACCTGCCCCCTCCTATCTCTGTATAGTGTACCCCGATATATTATCCGCCCTTTCTTTGTAAATCTCTCTGTAGGAGGCTCTCAGAGTCAGTACGGCCCCCAGGCTGCATATCCAGATCCCGCAGCTTCCAAATACGGTGAGTCCAGCCCTCCCAGCAACATGTCCCTTAAAGGGGAATGAAGCAACATAACCACTAAGTCAGTGAATGGTTTGAAAATCTAGGTGTGCTGGGAACAGGCTTTTCTGGAGCCCGAAGCTCCTGCTAGGAGTTTCATTTAGCTCCACTAAGCTAAACCCAACCACACAGGACCGGCTCACTGAACTAAGTATTGCACCACAAGCAGTTTGACTACTTACCCTGGAGGGAGAGGATTGTAGTACTAAATCTCCCCCCCGCCTTCTACTAAATCCCAGCCCCCCCCCCCCCTTCTACTAAATCCCAGTCTCCCCCCTCTACTAAATCCCACCACACCCCTCTAGCCAACAAGCAGACTCCACTCACATTGCCGCTGCCAGTATGCAACGCCGGAGCATGCAATTATCAGAGCTGAAGATAGGAAATGCTATGTTAAATGCAATGTGCAATAAAGGAAGTATAAACATTAAATGAGTCTTTACAGGAAGTATTTAGGAAGGCTGTGTAAGTCACATGCAGGGAGGTGTGATTAGGGCTTTATAAACAATATGATTTAACTCCTAAATAGCTGAGAATTGAGCAGTCAGACTGCAGGGCATGATCTATACACCACAAAGGATGGTGGTAGACAGTGATAGACGGTGAAGGCACGCGGTGTTTGGTGTAACACTAAATGTCTGATGTTCGTGACTTTCCACAGACGCACATGTGGCAGAACCTGATGGGTCTCACATGTTATGGGGGTTCACAGTATTTTGTGTCCGAAACAGATAGACATGGAGGATGTAGCGCAGAGACGAGATTGTCCGAATTATCCCCAGTTAATCTGACAGATAACCCTAACACAATAGCACTTACACTGCAGCTGCGTAGTACAAAGGATAATGTGTCCTAGAACATGTATCCTGAGTGAACACGTGTTAACGATTATTCTGCTCTAACAATCTCTTTCAGCTGGGGCCGCGCAGTATGAAGGACAATCTATTCCACAGGCTGCCACCGATGGTAAGGGAGGAAAATCACTGCCACTCACCATCTACTGCCCCTCACCCTCTACTGTCACTCACCTTCTACTGCCACTAACCTTCTACTGCCACTCACCCTCTACTGCCCCTCACCCTCTACTGTCACTCACCTTCTACTGCCACTCACCCTCTACTGCCACTCACCCTCTACTGCCACTCACCCTCTACTGCCACTAACCTTCTACTGCCACTAACCTTCTACTGCCACTAACCTTCTACTGCCACTCACCCTCTACTGCCACTAACCTTCTACTGCCACTCACCTTCTACTGCCACTCACCTTCTACTGCCACTCACCCTCTACTGCCACTCACCCTCTACTGCCACTCACCTTCTACTGCCACTCACCCTCTACTGCCACTCACCTTCTACTGACCCTCACCCTCTACTGCCTCTCACCTTCTACTGCCACTCACCCTCTACTGCCACTCACCTTCTACTGCCCCTCACCCTCTACTGCCCCTCACCCTCTACTGCCACTCACCTTCTACTGCCACTCACCTTCTACTGCCACTCACCTTTCTTCATGATTTGAAGTGGTCATGGTGCCTGGAGTCTTGCTTTGATCGACTGCTGCTAGACGTGTTACTCCATCATTGGGGTGTCATCAGCCACCCCTGAACTAGACTTCTAGGCTGCCTACCACCAATGCCGAGTAACTTTCATTGCACAGAATGACTGTGATGACCATGAATGGCGACAGCCAGGGCTTCCGGTTTATGTCACTCTGCAGAATTTGGAATCTGAACCCCCAGAGAGCATCGGAGCTTGACGGAGACCTCGGAAATGGGACAAACCGGGCACCATAACCACTACAGCAGGCTTATGAGGATTGTCTGTCTGCCTCTCTGTCTCACCCTCTCTCATAGAAACATAGAATGTGACGGCAGATAAGAACCATTCGGCCCATCTAGTCTGCCCAATTTTCTAAATACTTTCATTAGTCCCTGGCCTTATCTTATAGTTAGGATAGCCTTATGCCTATCCCACGCATGCTTAAACTCCTTTACTGTGTTAACCTCTACCACTTCAGCTGGAAGGCTATTCCATGCATCCACTACCCTCTCAGTAAAGTAATACTTCCTGATATTATTTTTAAACCTTTGTCTCTCTAATTTAAGACTATGTCCTCTTGTTGTGGTAGTTTTCTTCTTTTAAATATGGCCTCCTCCTTTACTGTGTTGATTCCCTTTATGTATTTAAATGTTTCTATCATATCCCCCCTGTCTCGTCTTTCCTCCAAGCTATACATGTTAAGATCCTTTAACCTTTCCTGGTAAGTTTTATCCTGCAATCCATGAAACAGTTTAGTAGCCCTTCTCTGAACTCTCTCTAAGGCAGGGATGTCAAACCTGCGGCCCCCCAGATGTTGCTGAACTACAACTCCCATGATTCCTTCAATGAAACAGATAGCCAGGGAATCATGGGAGTTGTAGTTCAGCAACATCTGGGGGGCCGCAGGTTTGACATCCCTTCTCTAAGGTATCAATATCCTTCTGGAGATACGGTCTCCAGTACTGCGTACAATACTCCAAGTGAGGTCTCACCAGTGTTCTGTACAATGGCATGATCACTTCCCTCTTTCTACTGCTAATACATCTCCCTATACAACCAAGCATTCTGCTAGCATTTCCTGCTGCTCTATTACATTGTCTGCCTACCTTTAAGTCATCAGAAATAATCACCCCTAAATCCCTTTCCTCAGATGTTGAGGTTAGGACTCTATCAAATATTCTGTACTCTGCCCTTGGGTTTTTATGTCCAAGATGCATTATCTTGCACTTATCCACATTAAATGTCAGTTGCCACAACTCTGACCATTTTTCTAGTTTACCTAAATCATTAGCCATTTGGCTTATCCCTCCTGGAACATCAACCCTGTTACATATCTTAGTATCATCAGCAAAAAGACATACCTTACCATCAAGACCTTCTGCAATATCACTAATAAAAATATTAAAGAGAATGGGTCCAAGTACAGATCCCTGAGGTACCCCACTGGTGACAAGCCCAAGCTTTGAATATACTCCATTGACTACAACCCTCTGTTGCCTGTCACTCAGCCACTGCCTTAACCATTCAACAATATTGGAATCCAAACTTAAAGATTGCAGTTTATTGATAAGCCTTCTATGTGCAACAGTGTCAAAAGCCTTACTGAAATCTAGGTAAGCAATGTCTACTGCACCACCCTGATCTATAATTTTAGTTACCCAATCAAAAAAAATCAATAAGATTAGTTTGGCATGATCTCCCTGAAGTAAACCCATGTTGTCTCTGATCTTGAAATCCATGTGTTTTTAGATGTTCAACAATCCTATCCTTTAACATGGTTTCCATCACTTTCCCCACTACTGAAGTAAGGCTTACTGGCCTATAGTTGCCCGACTCCTCCCTATTACCTTTCTTGTGAATAGGCACAACATTTGCTAACTTCCAATCTTCTGGGACTACTCCTGTTATCAATGATTGGTTAAATAAATCTGTTAATGGTCCTTGACAGTTGAAATAGAACCTCTTCCTCTGTAAACTCACGTGTAATAAATGACCAATTTGTCCTTTTTCCTTCATTTTCATCTGTAAATACTGAACAAAAATATTCATTGAGGCAGTCAGCTAGACCTTTATCCTCTTCTAAATACCCCTTTCTCTCTGTCTCTCTCTCCCTCTCTGTGTCTGACTCGCCCTCTTTCTCTGTCTCGCCCCCTCTCTCTCTCTGTTTCGTCCTCTCTCTGTCTCGCCCTCTCTGTGTCTGGCCCTCCCTCGTTCTCTGTCTGTCTGTCTGGCCCTGTCTTTATCTGTCTGTCTGGCCTGCTCTATGTCTGTCTGGCCCGCCCTCTGTCTGTCTGGCCCGCCCTCCCTCCCTCTGTCTGTCTGTCTGCCCCCCCCCGCTATCTGTCTGTCTGCCCCCCCCCCCCCCGCAGTCTGTCTGTCTGTCTGGCCCGCCCTCTGTCTGTCTGTCTGGCCCACCCTCTGTCTGTCTGGCCCGCCCACCGTCTGTCTGTCTGGCCCGCCCACCCGCTCTCTGTCTGGCCCGCCCGCCTGGCCTCTGTCTGTCTGGCCCGCCCGCCCTCTCTCTGTCTGTCTGGCCTGCCCTGTCTCTTTTCCCATTAAAATCTCTATCTTCTCTCACAGAGTCACTCAGTCCATCTTCTGCTGTCGTAGAAGGTATGTTACTAGCATGTCACACATATGTGTTGGGAATGCCATGTATGTATGTTCTATGTATCCAGGGCCGTCTTTAGCGCGGGGCAAACGGGGCAGCTGCCCCGGGCCCAGTTGCTCCTGGGGGGCCCCAGAGCAGCTGCCCCGTGGGCCCCGCGATTTGAGCAGCCCCCATGTACCCAGCGGTGCGGTTGCACAGAGCCGCACCGGCCCGCCAACTAAGGAGGCCCTCCGGGTGGCCCATGCACTAAGGGCCACCCGGTAAGCATGTTTGAGCAGGGGCCCGGTCGGGCGCTGTGACGCTTAAACAGCGCGACCGGGCCCCTTCCTGTACCGGCTGGGAGGAAGTGAGTGCCGCGCGTCACTTCCTCCCACCGGAGAGCACAGCCGCGCGGGAGGAGAATGGCCAGAGGAGAACTCCCATCTGCCTCAGCCTGCCACTGGACCCCAGGGAAACCACCCTCCAGGAAAAGGTAAGAACCTGGAGGGTGGCTAAATGTGTGTGTGTGTCAGTATGTTTGTATGTCAGTATGTCTGTGTGTGTATGTCAGTATGTCTGTGTGTGTGTGTGTATGTCTGTGTGTGTGTGTGTATGTCTGTGTGTGTGTGTATGTCAGTGTCTGTGTGTGTGTGTATGTCAGTGTCTATGTGTGTGTGTGTATGTCAGTATGTTTGTGTGTGTGTCAGTATGTCTGTGTGTGTGTCAGTATGTCTGTGTGTGTGTGTCAGTATGTCTGTGTGTGTGTGTCAGTATGTCTGTGTGTGTATGTCAGTATATCTGTGTGTGTGTCAGTATGTCTGTGTATGTCAGTGTCTGTGTGTGTATGTCAGTATGTCTGTGTATGTCAGTGTCTGTGTGTGTATGTCAGTATGTCTGTGTGTGTGTGTGTCATTATGTCTGTGTATGTCAGTGTCTGTGTGTGTATGTCAGTATGTTTGTGTGTGTGTGTGTATGTCAGTGTGCGTGTGTGTCAGCATGCTTGTCGGTGTGTATGTTGGTATGCCTGTGTGTGTCAGTATCCCTGTGTGTGTGTCAGAATGTCTGTGTGTGTCAATACATCTGTCAGTGTATGTGTCTGTGTGTGTTTCAGTATATCTGTCAGTGTATGTGTCTGTGTGTGTTTGTATGTATGTGTGTGTGTCAGTATGTCTGAATGTATATAAGTATATATTTGTGTGTCAGTGTATGTGAGTCAGTATGTATCTGCGAATGTTTTAATATATCTTTCTGTGTGTGTATGTGTCAGAAGGTCTGTCAGTGTGATTGGGGGTTGGGCGTAATTGGGGCGGGCGGAAGGGGCAGGGCCTAGGGGGCCCAAGAAAATGCTTTGCCCAGGGTCCTATTCATATTATAGACGGCCCTGTATGTATCCCATGTTTCTGTTGCATGTCCATCCCAGGCATGTTTAAAGTGTGTGCACTTGGTTGGCATGTTCTGTTCTAAGCATGTTATATTGCACATATATTCTGTGACACACTTAAACTCCGCATCCTCGTGTCTAACAGTGAAACATGCCACTAACATGTTACCGCATCAGGAACCATCTCACCCGTGTCACCAATCTGTGTTTCCCTGTGTCATGAGAACCCAAAACCAGTGTGTTTCCCCCTTTAACAGTTTTGTGTCTGCATCCATACACACAGAAATACACGCAGTCAAACATGCAAGTATTGCCAGAACGCACACCAATGTACATAAACATGTGGACAGAGATACACATGTACTCTGATATAAACAGTCACATTCAGAGACTCACACATTGATATAGAAACATCATATAGTAACAGACACATTGATATAGAGACGTCATACAGTAACAGACACACACACATTGATATAGAGACATCATACAGTAACAGACACTCACACGTTCATACAGAGTCACTCACACAGTAACACATACAGAGACACTCAAACTGATACTGACACTCACACACTAACAGACATTCATACATTGATACAGAGATACTCACACAGTAACAGAGACACTCCTACAGTAACAGGCACACTCACACAACAACAGACACACAATAGATAAGATACACATTGATACAAAGACTCCCACAGTAACGGAGAGACTCACGGTAACAGACACACTCACACATTGATATAAACACACACCGTAACAGAGACACTCATGCAGTAACAGACACTCGCACATTGATACAGAGACACACAGTAACAGTCACTCACACATTGATACAGAGACACACAGTAACAGTCACTCACACATTGATACAGCGACACACAGTAACAGTCACTCACACATTCATACAGAGACACTCAAACACTGATACAGACACTCACAGTAACAGACACAACGTAGCAGAGACACTCACACATTGATACAGAGACATGCACAGTAACATAGACACTTACATTAACAGACACACATCCATCTATCTATATATATTCTTGGATTCTTCAGGAACTGAGAGTGTCACAGTTGGGGGAACTGCTCCCCCGGTCACGACTGCCTCGCCCAGAACCCCGAAAAAGAAAACTTACAAAGGTACAGTCAGGAACGCCCCATCTATTTGGGGTGTTAAAGACCGATATCTACACAATGGATCTAAACACTGTGTGTGGCTCTGACCAGGAGTAAATATATCGAGAAAAAAAATTAACCAGTAGACGTTACGTGTTTTTTCTCCTCAAATTATTGTATCAAGTTTGTTTTGCAATTACAAAAAAATATAGAACATTAAATATATATGTTTAACAAATATAAACATAATTAAAAGGGAAAAAAACATAAACCCAAAAATAATAAAATGAAAAGGGGATTATACAATATCACGTATTGACCAATATGTCTATTACAATGTTTATAATTTACTGTGAGTTATAACAATATACTACTGTTAGTTGGTGCAATGCTAGCTTCAATTTTACAGGAAAACGCAGCAAAAAAGGGGTCTTGTCTGACTGTCAGTGGGATTCACTAGTTTTACCAATTCGGCTATAAATTTAAAATTCACTTTGAACTCACCTTAAATTCTGAGTTTAGTGAGTGGCCCTGTATGGGTTGAGGTCAAAGCACAGATTGGACCACAAGCTGGCACTCTGGAGCTGCTGTTTAAACAATGGAAAAACAGAGAGGTATCCAGTAAACGTGTGAACAGTGATTCTGAGCTCAGAGTCGGCACAGACAGTGGGAGACACCTACCCCAACACATTAATAACTTTATTTTCACCGCCGCTCAGCTTTTGAAATTTTCAGCCTAGACCCTGCTGTGAGCTCAGTTAGGATATGGCTTATTGTTAATTTTTATATATTATTTTATCACTCCCTCGCACTGCGCTCTCCTTACACCGCTCCCCCCACCCTGCGCTCTCCTAACACCGCTCCCCCCACCCTGCGCTCTCCTTACACCGCTCCCCCCACCCTGCGCTCTCCTTACACCGCTCCCCCACCCTGCGCTCTCCTTACACCGCTCCCCCACCCTGCGCTCTCCTAACACCGCTCCCCCCACCCTGCGCTCTCCTTACACCGCTCCCCCCACCCTGCGCTCTCCTTACACCGCTCCCCCCACCCTGCGCTCTCCTTACACCGCTCCCCCACCCTGCGCTCTCCTTACACCGCTCCCCCACCCTGCGCTCTCCTTACACCGCTCCCCCACCCTGCGCTCTCCTTACATCGCTCCCCCACCCTGTGCTCTCCTTACAGCGCTCCCCCCACAGTGCTCTCTCCTTACACCGCTCCCCCCACCCTGCGCTCTCCATACACTGCTCCCCCCACCCTGCTCTCTCCTTACACCGCTCCCCCACCCTGTGCTCTCCTTACACCGCTCCCCCACCCTGCGCTCTCCTTACACCGCTCCCCCCACCCTGCGCTCTCCTTACACCGCTCCAACCACCCTGCTCTCTCCTTACACTGCTCCCCCACCCTGCGCTCTCCTTACACCGCTCCCCCACCCTGCGCTCTCCTAACACTGCTCCCCCACCCTGTGCTCTCCTTACACCGCTCCCCCCACCCTGTGCTCTCCTTACCCCGCTCCCTCGCTCTGCGCTCTCCTTACACCGCTCCCTCGCTCTGCGCTCTCCTTACACCGCTCCCCCCACCCTGCGCTCTCCATACACTGCTCCCCCCACCCTGCGCTCTCCTTACACCGCTCCCCCCACCCTGTGCTCTCCTTACCCCGCTCCCTCGCTCTGCGCTCTCCTTACACCGCTCCCCCACCCTGTGCTCTCCTTACCCCGCTCCCTCGCTCTGCGCTCTCCTTACCCCGCTCCCCCACCCTGTGCTCTCCTTACACCGCTCCCCCCCACCCTGCGCTCTCCTTACACCGCTCCCTCGCTCTGTGCTCTCCTTACACCGCTCCCCCCACCCTGTGCTCTCCTTACCCCGCTCCCTCGCTCTGCGCTCTCCTTACACCGTTCCCTCGCTCTGCGCTCTCCTTACACCGCTCCCCCCACCCTGTGCTCTCCTTACCCCGCTCCCTCGCTCTGCGCTCTCCTTACACCGCTCCCTCGCTCTGCGCTCTCCTTAACCACTCCCCCACCCTGCGCTCTCCTTACACCGCTCCCCCCACCCTGCGCTCTCCTTACACCGCTCCCCCCACCCTGCGCTCTCCTTACACTGCTCCCCCCACCCTGCGCTCTCCTTACACCGCTCCCCCCCACCCTGCGCTCTCCTTACACCGCTCCCCCCCACCCTGCGCTCTCCTTACACCGCTCCCCTCACCCTGCGCTCTCCTTACACCGCTCCCCCCCACCCTGCGCTCTCCTTACACCGCTCCCCCCACCCTGCGCTCTCCTTACACCGCTCCCCTCGCCCTGCGCTCTCCTTACCCCGCTCCCCCCCACCCTGCGCTCTCCTTACACCGCTCCCCTCGCCCTGCGCTCTCCTTACACCGCTCCCCCCCACCCTGCGCTCTCCTTACACCGCTCCCCCCACCCTGCGCTCTCCTTACACCGCTCCCCCCACCCTGTGCTCTCCTTACACCGCTCCCCCCACCCTGCGCTCTCCTTACACCGCTCCCCTCGCCCTGCGCTCTCCTTACACCGCTCCCCCCACCCTGCGCTCTCCTTACACCGCTCCCCCCACCCTGCGCTCTCCTTACACTGCTCCCCCACCCTGCGCTCTCCTTACACCGCTCCCCCCACCCTGCGCTCTCCTTACCCCGCTCCCTCGCTCTGTGCTCTGCTATCATATCCAGCCAGAGCTCAGAGCTGCTTGTTTTGGAATCTTCTCATTATGATTAATGTCTTGGTTGTACAGGAGGATACCAGCAACTGGGAAATGGACAAAGCCCCTGGCCTTATGGTAAATACGGATGCAATGCACACATCAGCCCCAACATTAATACCAGTGACAGCTGGAGCGAATAACATTGATTATATTGTTACAATACAACCTGTCAAGGGCTGGGATATATTCGGCAGCAAGTGAACAGTCAGTTCTTAAATTTATTGTGTTGGAAGAAGGAAAACGGGGCAAGTGTCAAGACCTGAGTGACTTCTCCAAAACGGCAGGTCTTGTGGGCTGTTCCCGGTGTGCACTGGTTCATACTTGCCAAAAGTGGTGCAAGGAAGGACAAGCAGTGAACCGGAGTTAGGGACATGGGTGCACAGAAGAGCTTCTGTAACTCAAATTGCTAAAGATCTTAATACTGGTCATGATAGAGAGGTGTCAGAACCCACCGTACATCACAGTTTGTGGAGTGTGGGGCTGCATAGACCGGTCAGAGTGCCCATTATGACCCCTGTCTACCACTGAAAGTACCGGCACTGGGGACGCAAGCATCGAAACTGGACCATAGAGCAATGGAAGAATGTTGCCTGGACTGATGAATCATGTTTGGATAGCATGGTGCGTGTGTATCATTTACCTTGGCAGTAGGGTGAACTATGGGAACAAGGCAGGCTACTGGAGGCAGTGTTCTACTCGGAAAGCCTTGGGTCCTGGCATTCATGTTGATGTTAAATTGACATGCACCACCTACATAGAGCTTGTTGCAGACTGTAACGGATCACCTGTCACCCCATATGGGCACCTCCGTTGACGGACGCTTCCTAGCTGATGCCGAGGACCATAAGCACCGCACCGGACACCACAACCACCGCAGACTCCACAACCGCCGTAGCTTAACTGGAATCTCGCCGTCTTCCTTCCACCCTGGATCAACCTCTGTCCTCCAGGACCGTGTAGGAAAGACCTCTCCTCCAGGAGAGCGTTTCAGGAACAGTTCCTCCAAGAGCTAAGTGATTAGAGCTCAGGGGAGTATACAAAGTATAGCAATCCCCAGTGTAAATACAGCAATTCCCTACAATAACGAGACAAGGCTACGTATTAAGGGTTAAGCAGAACAGAATGAACTGAGGGTTTATTGTCTCTTTTATACAAGTTTTCCCAGAAGGTTACCACCCACGTGGACCTTGTGGAGCACAGGACACAAAGTTACAAAGCCAATCAAAAAACTCTTGTACAGTTAGGCACTCCCAGATAATGTACACAAACCCTCCCCTCTGCCTGTGATACAATTACCAAGCACAATGGACTAACTCAATTACCCACAGGCAGAAAACACACCTTTTTCACAAAACACAGAAAACACCCCAAAACACCACATATCTATAAAAAATCACCCAGATCAGAGCAGTGGTTCAAAAGATAGATGGAAGTCCTATATGACCGACTGCAAGCATGGTTTTCATGCCTAAAAGAGTTCCACAGATTTAGGCTGTGTGGCCGGTCTATCTTCTCCTCTATCCTGGAGATAATTGGCTTAAGTGGCTGTGGTAACTTAATTATCTCCAGGTACAGGAAATATTAAAAAAATAAAGTAAAAAACTGTTACAAAAACAACATAAAAATACATAACTCTTATAATACAAGGTTTAACCTATATGCCCAATATATCCCCAGATAATGCAAAACAAAAGAAAGAATGTAGCGCTTTTACAAATACAAATAAATCACCTGTTTAGGTTCAGATAGAAGTTCTCCCTTTTTTAAAATATCAAAATATACGTAGGTATCTATAAAAAATAATAATCGAACATAGTATAGATCATACAAAATAAAATATTGAATCCCAATATTAATGTGTATGCACTAAAAACAGAGAGCTATGGACCCAGCTCTGGTTTGGATCACTTCTGGGTCCGTTTTAGGCGACCCACCCCTATTGGCGAAATAACTCTCGTTCTGTGTAGGAAAGTAGAAATACACACAATTGCGCGGTATTGTTGGTACAATGTCAGAAATAAAAATAGAAATCCCAAGTGGGTACTTACAAATCTAGAGTCATCAAATAATGACTCAATTTATGAGCAATATGCAGATTAAGGACTGCACTCCCTTCTTTAAAAGATGAAAGGCTGGGAACCAGGATACGATGTATAAATTTAAAAAGATTTATTAACACAAATTAAAAATAAATAAAATTGCAACAATGTGCTAAATCCGGAACGCGTTTCGCCACTAACGGCATGGCTTCTTCAACCGGGTAAATCCGTTCGATATCGTCAAGTTCCCTTCTCTGATACTTAAATACTTGAAAGTGGCGGGCAAAGAGCCGGTACACGGTTACCGCCTCACGTTAGTACCACCCACAGGTACTACGTGTGCGGTCCATGCCTCCCTCTCGTGCCGTTACCGTCGGAGAGCCGAAAGGGTTACCATTCCTAATCCTTTCGGTTCCATGTCCATCGTCCAAACTTACATCACAAAAATATAAGTCCACAGTTCATCCTTCAAAATATTCTGTTTCAGCAGTTCATTCTTTTGGGGTAATGTTCATAATGATTCTTTTATCGATGTTCATATTAACCCATTACATACATAAAACACAGAATGGGAGAAACAGAGTATCAGTTTATACCCTTATTGGCATCAATCATTCATTCATCTTGAGTAAACCATATTTGAAAACCTCATTTATTTTTTCTGAAATACAATTCTTTAATAAATTCAGATGGTGACCTCTGGACCCAACGTTTAAAATGAAATACTCTCTCTAATTCTTGATAACAGAACGTCGACATAGTTTGTCCTATTCTGTGACAAATCTTAACAATCTAGTCTTACATTTTTGATTCGGTAATGAATGGGATCTTAAATGTGAGGAAAAGTCTTCCTTCAATCGGGCAATTGAATTTGCACAAATACATGAAGTTTGCTCAAACAAAAAGGTCTCTTGTTATTTAGAAATGTTTTATTCCATCATTTCCATAGGTGTATTCCTCTAAATTAAACCGCCCGAGCTTACTTTAGCTTACTCCAAGTGAAGTGGATTTACCACATCTATATCTACTAATAACAAGTTAAAAGCCCTCCCATTGAACTAATATTCGTGTAGCACATCTTGGTAAAATTAGTGATATATTGATATAAATTCCGGCATATAATAAGAACTCCCAATATAGAAATAAAATGGACGTGTAACTAGACAATCAAAATGAATAGCTTAGGGATCCTTAATGCAGAGATATTCGTTCCCTTCTTAATAATATTAAAAAGTCTCATAAATCTTAATTCTATAGTTATAATATCTAAAAAGTTATTAAGAGACAATGCCTTTGTCTAAAACTTATGAAAAATATAAAAAACTGTACTAAAATATATAAACAATAAAAAGATATATATAACCTAACAGAGGATCATAATATAAAAAATGGCATAACTCATGTCTTGGTGCCGGATACCACAGGACACGTTTAGGGGTCTTGTGGAGTCCATGCCTCAACACATCAGAGCTGTTGAGGCAGCACAAGGAGGACCTACACAATATTAGGCAGGTGGTATTATTTTTATGGCGGATCAGTGTGTATATATATACATACATGCATATATACACACACACACACGTCCACTCGTGCATTTACACAAATACATATACACAAAAACCACACACAGGCATTCCCAGAAATGCACACTGATGCAAACTGTATCTCTGTATTTAATATCTCTAATATCCTGCTGTTACAGTGTGTCTTGTTTTCTATGTAATCACACAGTTAGTTTCAGTCAGGAAGCGAGTAGGGGTGATTAACATCAGTCAAGATCTTATCACGGATCTTACAAGTTTTCAGAAGAATTTAAAAATGCTGTGTGAACTAATGACAATTGCCATTTTCTGGGGCTCTCACACTGCAGGGTGTGTCTGACATGTCTGAGCAGTTTTTATAGATTGGTTAATATGACTGAAAACGTACAGATCCCTGTCAGATTGTCTGCTCATTCTATAAATCAGTTTATCATATCTGAAGAGCTGGGCCGGAATAAGAGCCCATTGGGCCTGGTGCTGACAGCTACCAATCTTATCAACAGAAAACACTAAGACAGCCGTCCCTACCGGGGGTGCTGGAAAACACGCAGGATGCATTTTTCACACAATAATCCACACACCCTGTGCTAATCTCCCACTTTCATCTCCCAACCAAACCCCTAACATCGGCGTCCTGTGAAGCGAGACATTAGTAGGCGGGGTAAAATGAGGTGGTCTAGTAAAGCGAATAACGTCACTGGCACCACCCTAAGAAATAGACCCGCCCAGAAGGTGTGGCAGAAATGCCTCTGCCACGTGTTCTTGTTCATTCGGGAACCGAACAGCCGCACGAACCGGAGACCACCCTGGAGCTTGTTAAGCCTAATTGACAGTTTGTAACACTTTCCACCGCAGTGTTCTAAGTGTTCGTCTGGATGGCCGCATTTCCAATGGACGATCACGAGGTGGCGGCCATCTTGTTCCCTCAAATGCAGGCAGCAGTGTTTGGGCATGAATTTCATGAAACTGAAAACGGACACAGAAGCTCCCCGAACACCGCTGGACTTCCATTATCACCTGCGTTTGGTTCTACAACACTTAGAAGGGCACTGTTCGGTGGAAACTTTCCCACGAACAACATAAACAAGCTCCAGGGTAAGACTATTGACTCTGTTTGGTAGTTTGCTCGTTTTTAAACTACCGAACTACACCGACCGCAAGCCCTTTGGGCACAGGTCCATGCGGGCGGGCGGGCGGGCGATCAAATTACGACTTCCATGAAATTCCTGAACCCCTAAACTGATCTGGGTTACTTTTGGATATGTTGGTCCCCCAGATCAGGGCTATGAGGGGATGTAACTTTTGTGGGGGTTTTATGTGTTTAAAGGTATTCTGGGGGTTTTGTAAAAATGTTCTGTGCCTGGAGATAATTGAGTTTAGTACAGTTCCTGACTCAATTATCTCTCAGGCTCAAGAGAGGGATTATCTTACTTTGTGTGGGAGTGTCTTGGACCTGAGAGCCAATGTAATCGCGTGTGTGTTTTTACTGTAGTCTACTCTCAGGTCCAGGGGGAGTTCCCCTTGCATGGGGATTGACATAAAAGGCCAGTTGTGGCTACCAATAAATCAGTTCCTGCTTACCCTCAATTTAGAGCCTCTTCTTGTGCTTGTAGGGAAAAGCTATTGTAACAGATCTACCCTGTTCCTGGATGATGATTTTGCTTTGACTAGATCGGTATACAAACCTAACCGAACAGATTGCCCCATCTGGTTCGTATACTTAAAGTGCAGAACACATGGACCACACAGAACAGTCGTGTGCCTCTAGTTGACCCACTTGACCTTTACTAACACCTACACAAACCGCAAACACTTGAACATTTGTATGGACGAACACAAGGTGGTGGCCATCTTGTTTTGGCGAACGCTTCCAGCGGTATTTGGTCATTGAGTGTATGGAACTATTATCGGACACTCAACGGTCCGAACACTGCTGAGACTTCCACTCTCACCTATATTCGTTCCTATTCGAAGAAAGCGCGTTCGGTGAAACCAAACTCCCAAACGAGGGGCACATGACTAGATTTCCCACAAACTGCTACTTTTGGTATTTTGTTGTATTTGAAGCTCCCAAAAGAGACTGACCGCACAACCTGAATCTATGGAACTGTTTTGGGCAGCAGCCTCGTGTGCGGTCGGTCAGAAATAAGACTTCCATAAAAAATCCTGAAACCCTGAACCGATATTGGTGATTCTTGGATATGTTGCTCACTCAGATTGGGCTATCAGGGGATATACCTTTTGTGGATTTATGTGAGTTTTTGGGGTACTTTCGGGTTGCCTGTAAATTGTGTTCTTTTTCGCCTGAGATAATTGGGTTAATACAGTAATTGACTCAATTACCTCCCAGGCAGAGGGGAGGGATTGTATGATATGTATGGGAGTGTCATGTATTTTACCACTGTTGTCATTGGTCTGTGACTTTGTAATACAGTCTTCCATCAGGTCCAGGTGGGAGTACCCCTGATGGGGATTGTCATAAAAGGCCAAGTGTGGTCCCATTAAAATGAGTTCACTTCTCCCTCAACACGCAGCTCCGTCTCATGATTGTAGGGCACAGCTATAGTTGCTATAACCACTAACTCTTATAAGAGCTGTACAGCTATGCTGGCTCTATTGTCTGCTTGCAGATCAACTTGGAAATACTGCCGCACTACCCACACGGGGGAAAAGGACATCTCTGGCGGTGGATACCCCTCCTCTCTCGGGGTAACTGCCACAGCTATATCAGCTATAATCCCTGCTCCTGGGATTGTTCTTTGGATTGCTGTAATCACTAGCTCTTGTAAGAGCTACATTGTTATACCTGCGATACTCTCTTGGAGGAGAGGCCTTCCCACTGGGAGCTGGATCCAGGAGTTTTTTGTCCAGGGATGGACGGGACGGCAATAGCCCAGCCTAGCTGCGGCAGCTAAGGGGCTACAGTGCTTATGGTGTCCGGTGCAGTGTTTATGGTACTCGGCGACAGCTAGGAAGCGTAGATTGGTGGAGGTACCCGGTTGGGGTGCCAGGCGGTCCATCACAGAAGGAAACTGCAATTCACACCAGGCTGCCTGCCAATCACACAGGTCAGCCAACTAAGGACAGACTATGCACCCTGAGCATTGCTCAAACACGTCCAGTGATGCACTCGCGCTTTCTGGGGAAAGTTCCTGGGGGCCCCGGTCCTCACTGGTCCACTCCTCTCCTTCTCTTCTTACTAGCAGGCAGAAGCTCCCGCTATGCATTCTGGGACAGAGAAAAGGTGGATGTAGTGAGTGTAGAAGAAAGGGGACATGCCACAGTGTTAGAGAGACTAAGGCAGCAAGATCATTCACATAGTGTGCAGAGTCAGCTTTACCTTAACTTACTTACAGTCTACGAGCCCACACAGGTCTTAATCCCTACATCCCTCCTGAGCTCATAAAGCAAGATTATAGATTTAATCAATAGGCTTATTCCATGGGCCTAGAGCTTCAGCTCCATTAGCCCCTATGTTAATCCGGCCCCTCTGGAGAGGCAGTAATAGCACAAATTATCATGAAGCCCCCTACTGGCCTCTTGGAGCCCTGCACCCTGTCTGAAAGAAATCTGTTTTCTGTCTTTACAGCCCCCGAGGAATCTGCCTATGGCGTGACCGATTACTATGGCAACGGGTACCGAGGTGAGGTTGCAGGGCATTGTGGGTATTTTGTTAATTTATTATGTACTTGGTGTAAGGCATGGTGTGCAGGGAGAGCCAGGGAAATACACAGGAGAGACACTGTGCAGGGGCAATTATTGAATCAATGTAGGCTAACTGTGTAAAAAAAGTACCAGTCTGACACAAATACACGTGAAAGCCATGGTGGGGGGCCAGTTTGTTGTCCCAGGATAGGAGTGTTTTACTTTAAATTGGGAGACAGCCATTAGATTATCGTCACGGAACACAATTTGAATTCACACTGTATTCTAATTGGCTTTAAAAAGCACTGAACAACCAATCAGAATCCAGCTCTGATTTGCAATGTGTTTTTTCTCCTGTATCTCCCTGCAGCCCCTCTTTAAAATGCAGGGCGTCCTTCAGCAGTTAAATGCCTTACAGGTAACCTCGACATCTGTATTTGAATTTGTGCATTATTTTAGTAGATATTTCAACCATTTTGCTCCAGTGATATAGACATAAAATAACAGATGAAATTAGTATCTTGTAATCCCTTCTTAACAGAAATTTAGTCCAGTTTTGGAATGGCAAGTTTTTAAAAGATACTTTCATTTTCAAGGTTAAAGAGAAAGGGAGGTTCTCCCGAAAGATTGTAGTTTGAAAATTCTATTATTGCAATAAAAACGTTATTACGAGATACTCATTTAATCTGCATTGTGTTTTGAAGAAAGTACCAATGACCAGTTATGGCGAGGAATGCAGCAGTAGGGGGCGATGTGGCTGTGTGCATGCAGCAGTAGGGGGCGATGTGGCTGTGTGCATGCAGCAGTAGGGGGCGATGTGGCTGTGTGCGTGCAGCAGTAGGGGGCGATGTGGCTGTGTGCGTGCAGCAGTAGGGGGCGATGTGGCTGTGTGCTTGCAGCAGTAGGGGGCGATGTGGCTGTGTGCGTGCAGCAGTAGGGGGCGATGTGGCTGTGTGCATGCAGCAGTAGGGGACGATGTGTGCGTGCAGCAGTAGGGGGCGATGTGGCTGTGTGCGTGCAGCAGTAGGGGGCGATGTGGCTGTGTGCATGCAGCAGTAGGGGGCGATGTGGCTGTGTGCGTGCAGCAGTAGGGGACGATGTGGATGTGTGCGTGCAGCAGTAGGGGGCGATGTGGCTGTGTGCGTGCAGCAGTAGGGGGCGATGTGGCTGTGTGCACGCAGCAGTAGGGGGCGATGTGGCTGTGTGCGTGCAGCAGTAGGGGGCGATGTGGCTGTGTGCGTGCAGCAGTAGGGGGCGATGTGGCTGTGTGCGTGCAGCAGTAGGGGGCGATGTGGCTGTGTGCGTGCAGCAGTAGGGGGCGATGTGGCTGTGTGCGTGCAGCAGTAGGGGGCGATGTGGCTGTGTGCGTGCAGCAGTAGGGGGCGATGTGGCTGTGTGCGTGCAGCAGTAGGGGCGATGTGGCTGTGTGCGTGCAGCAGTAGGGGGCGATGTGGCTGTGTGCGTGCAGCAGTAGGGGGCGATGTGGCTGTGTGCGTGCAGCAGTAGGGGGCGATGTGGCTGTGTGCATGCAGCAGTAGGGGGCGATGTGGCTGTGTGCATGCAGCAGTAGGGGGCGATGTGGCTGTGTGCATGCAGCAGTAGGGGGCGATGTGGCTGTGTGCGTGCAGCAGTAGGAGGCGATGTGGCTGTGTGCGTGCAGCAGTAGGGGGCGATGTGGCTGTGTGCGTGCAGCAGTAGGGGGCGATGTGGCTGTGTGCGTGCAGCAGTAGGGGGCGATGTGGCTGTGTGCGTGCAGCAGTAGGGGGCGATGTGGCTGTGTGCACGCAGCAGTAGGGGGCGATGTGGCTGTGTGCACGCAGCAGTAGGAGGCGATGTGGCTGTGTGCACGCAGCAGTAGGAGGCGATGTGGCTGTGTGCGTGCAGCAGTAGGAGGCGATGTGGCTGTGCGCGTGCAGCATGCTAGGTGAAGCGAGGTTTGGCTGTAATGAGTGAATCTGGTCATGTGATATCAATAAATGGAGACTGGCACATTAATTAATCAGACGGCCAGGCTGTTTCTATTATAAGGATATTTCAGTAAATTCTCCTGCTGTGTGTCTGGCCATCTCTATGTAGATTCCTTGTGAAGCCTATAATAATGACGGATGGGAATATAGACTTTGAATCTGCTCTGTCTCCCCATACAGGCTGCTCCGGGACATGCTGAGTGTGGACATCCAATCGTCTCCCTGCAATCGGAAAGGGAATGTATATATGGGAAGGATGGGCTGTAAAGAATCCTCAATAAAGACCATTGGAATAAAACCAAGTGTCTAATAAATCTTCCTGGGATATTAGATTAAACCATATTATTATTGCAAAACCGTAAAATCTCAAAAAATCTTTATAAACCTCCTGTGTACAGCAAAGAGAATAACGGGGCTGTCGCCATGGAATCTGCTGTGCGTGGATATGATTTACCCGGTTTAAAACGTTACATTCTTCACTGCGCACATTTTTATATCATGTCCATTTTTTGTCACGTTTTAACATAAAGGGAAAAAGACAGAAATTGTAAGAGTGACTAAAAATAGGAAACTAAATCTGGATGCGCCAATAATAAACAATGAAATAAAATGATATGAAGCATTGTCATATACAATACATCAATGCCAAGCAGAGCTAGTAAAACAGCTCGCTAAGTGAGATCAGATCGCAGACATGCTTGGGGTGGATGGCAGCTATTTGGATTTTCTCAAAGCGTTTGATACGATTCCACACAATAGGTTAGTGTTCAAACCAAAAGAAATTGGTCGACGTTGAAAAGGTTTTAAACTCCCCTTTTCTCCCATGATGCACTGGTCCTGCCCTGCCTGGCCCCGCCTCTGTGACTGAGATCATCAAACTTAGGAAAGCAGTGGGAGGCTACTGCGCATGTACGTATAAATGCTGCGCCAATCAGCATCTTCTGATGCATTGAATCAAAGCATCGCTATGGGGAGCATTCAGCATCGCTAGTGCAGCAATGTAAACAGCGTTATCATTGCTGAGCCTGCAGGGACAGAACCAATACATATTTCTTTTGTGGTTCTGGTGACAATACTGTCCCTTTAAAGATAGAATACAGAGAGTTGTCATTAATTTCAAAAGTGGTAAGTGGTGTCCCTCAGGGTTCTGTTTTGGGACCGCTTCTATTTAACATATTTATAAATGATCTTGAAATGGGCATTGAAAGCCATGTATCAGTGTTTGCAGATGACACAAAACTTTGTAAAGTAATAAAATGTGAGCAGGATATTGCTTTGCTGCAGGGGGATTTAGATAGATTGGGGGATTGGGCACTAAAATGGCAGATGAAATTTAATGTTGGAAAATGCAAAGTTATGCACTTCGGGGTTAAGAATGCACAAGCAACTTACACCCTAAATGGTAGTGAATTAGGGATAACCACACACGGGAAGGATTTGGGAATTGTTATAGACAACAAATTAGGCAGCAATATGCAATGTCAATCTGCAGTTGCTAAGGCCAGTAAGGTTTTGTCATGTATAAATAGGGGCATAAATTCTCGGGATGAAAATATAATTTTGCCTCTTTATAAATCGCTGGTAAGACCACACCTTGAATATGCTGTGCAATTTTGGGCACCTGTTCTAAAGAAGGATATCATGGCACTAGAAAAAGTCCAGAGATGAGCTACAAAATTGATAAAAGGAATGGAGCATTTTAGTTATGAAGAAAGGTTAAAAAATGTAAATTCTTTAGTTTGGAAAAACAGTGCCTCAGAGGGGATATGATAACATTATACAAACATATATACGGGGCCAGTATAAACCATTATCTGGAAATCTATTCATAAACAGGGCTATACATAGGACACGAGGTCACACATTTAGGCTGGAAGAAAGGAGATTTCATCTAAGGCAAAGAAAAGTTTTTTTTTACAGTAAGAGCAATAAGGATATGGAATTCTCTGCCTGAAGAAGTGGTTTTATCAGAGTCCGTACAGATGTTTAAACAGCAACTAGGTGCATACTTGCAAAAGAGAATATTCAATTATATCGTTTTAAACTGTAGGGTAATGACTTCTTGATCCAATTATAAATCTGACTGCCATTCTGGGGTCAAAGGGATTTTTTTCCTAATTTGTTGCAAAATTGGAAGCGCTTCCAACTGTTTTTTTTTTTGCCTTCTTTTGGATCAACAGCAAAAACAAATGTGAGGAAGGCTGAACTTGATGGACGCAAGTCTCTTTTCAGCTATTTAATTATGTAACTATGTAACCTCTCTATTCCTATTTCACAATAAATATGGAGCACAGTCTATTATACGACTTGGATTGAAGGCACCGAAAACCCTGTATCAGACAATGTAATAAATCTTAATGGATATGGATAGTCTGGTACCTGAAACGCAGGGGCCCCACTGTGTATAAAATCAATCCCCCAGCTGGCTGCCAAATAAATCCAAGGGGAGAAGATCTGATGAAAAGAGTCCCTTGTGAATAGTACATGTCCTCGCTGGCTGCTCAAGTTAACTGCTAAACACTTGTAGAAACGTGCTCAGATAAAATGGAATTATGAACGCCATACACTCGTGGTCTACGCGTTTCGTCTCCCCGTCATCCACCTGATATAAGGGGGGAACAAGACTGAGCAGCAGAATAAAACTGAAATAATCGCAGCAAACTGAATACACAATAAAGTACAGGGTAATAATGGCACTAATTATAAAATAGGACACATTTTTATTACTTAGTTTTTAATAAAAAGAAAAATATTTTTTTCCTCATAAATTTGTAAGAAGTGTAAAAAAATAAAAATAAAGAAAATCTAAAAAAACATTATGTTTGCAACATTATCCTAACGTGTCTAAAGGAATCAAACAAACCCCATAACACATGAGCGGAAATGTTAAAGGAAATCAGGGCATTAAACCCTTCCCGTTACTGCACGAATAACTCTCCCTCCCACCCAGTGAGATTTTCCCATCCGTTCGGGTGAAACACATCTCACTATCCTCCAAACGGAATCTGGAACCTCGGGTGCAGCTCACACCGTTTAGTTAGTGTTGCATCAGGACGCGTGATGCAACCAAATCACTCTTATTATGCTGCAGCGCACTACATGACAAAGATATGAAAGAGAAATTCCCCTATATGCTACAATGCGGAAAATGACTTGAACAGAGACCGAACACTATCCGAGTGGCTACAAACTTTACATACAACTAAAACCGCTTCTCATAGTTTATATCACTGGGAGTCTTATTGTAAAATACTCAAAAACTGGCGAGAATGTATGCCACCAACCTGCTGGAGATGCGAAGGCGGATTGGGTACACTCCGTCACATCTTTTGGGAATGTGTAGGTTAACGCAATACTGGCAACAGGTGGAACAGGTTGTGAAGGATGTTACGCAAGTGGACTTTCGTTTTTTGCCACAAGCCTATCTGTTACATCTCACGCTAATACTACACACAACCCCAAACGAGTGGTGATGATTCATATTCTTTTTTTTTTTTTTTTTTAATATAGTTTTATAGATTTTTTCCTTATAAAGAAAAAAAAAAAAGAAATAACATACATTAAAAATGAGAAATGTTGTACACTTACATGGTTATTATTAATTATTCCTTCCCAGCCAAGAGAATTCATAATTTTTAAGCTTATTTATCTGTTGTTCAGGCTATTCCAGCATAATTTGACGTAGATCAAACATTATCTTAATATCTAAATATTCAATCCAGTCTTTATTCCATTTAAGTTGAAACCTACCCTGAATATTCAGTTTTTGAGAGTAAATCCGTTTATTATCTGGGTTTTATTTCAATTTATTTTGTAATTATACTATATTCTTTTATTTTCAATAATAATGCTGGAATAGAGGATTCGTTGAGTGGGTATAATGTCATCGTCATAGAGTGTTATTTAAAAAAAATGTATTATTATTTGAATGCCTTTTATGCTTCTGTTGCTCTTATCATAGCTGCCAATGGTTTGACTGATAGTGCATATATACTAGTGCGGCCAACGGGCATCCCTGCCTTGTATTGTTATGCAGATTTTTTTTTTTTTGCGTTAAGGGCAGGACCTGTTACCTTTGCACTAGGATTGCTATAGAGAGCCATTGCACTTGTCTTAAAGAGACCTTGAATCCCCATTAGCTCCATGGTCTCAAATAAAAAGAGCCAGCTTACCCTATCAAAGGACTTCTCTGCATCTAGCGCTAAGAAAACCGACGGGATTGCCTTATCCTGTATCTCTATGATCAGATCTAACAATTTACGAGAATTATTATCCCCTCTTCTTCCTGGAATAAATCCAGATTGATCCAAGTGAACTAAATCTTCAATTACAAATTTTAGTCTATGTGCCAATATTTTGAATAGATTTTCATGTCTAGATTTGTGAGTGATATCGGCCTATAATTTTCTAGGAGGGTCAGGTCTTTTCCTATTTTTGGAACTGGACAGATAGAAGCTTGAAGTAATTCTTCCGGAATATCCCCACTCTTTCCAAAATAATTAAATATCGTAACCAGCAACGGGGAAATCAGAGAGTCCGCGATTTTATCTAAAAATCGCAGTTTATCCATCAGGACCCGGTGATTTTCCCATTTTTAATTTTAGAATTGTGTCCCTAACCTCTCCCAACAGGAGATATTACCTATATTTGATGAAGTACATTTCCATATATTTTCTAATTTTGTAAAAAGAAATAGCATCGATCCTAGAATAAGATAGATGTCTATTAGAATGAAAGTTGAAATCTAGGGATGTGCATGGGCAAAAAATTTGGTTGAGTTCGGGACTTCGGTTTGGTTCGGCACTTCGGCAATTCCCTTTCTCTACCCCTACCTCTAAACTAACCCCAACCCTACCCCTAACCCTACTGTGGTAGGGTTGGGGTTATGGGGTAGGGTTATGGGTTAGGGGTAGGGTTGGGGTTAGGTTAAGGTGAGGAATAGGGTTAGGGGTATGTGTAGGGTTAGATTCCTGTCATCATTCCCTTAAAGGATCACTATAGGGTCAGGAACACAAACATGTATTCCTGACCCTATAGTGTTAACACCACCATCTAGCCCCCCCCCCCCCCCCCCCCGGGCCCCTCATGCCTCCATAAATATAGTAAATAATATTTCTGTATTCAAGCCTGAAGCTTTAAATCTGCATGCTGTTTGACTCAGAAAAACAAGCAGTCTGCTGACATGTGGTAGCCTGATCCAATAACAGTGCTTCCCCATAGGATTGTCTGAGACAGATCAGGGGCAGAGCCAGCATGATTCAAACACAGCCCTGGCCAATCAGCATCTCCTCATAGAGATGAATTGAATCAATGAATCTCTATGAGGAAAGTTTAGCGTCTGCATGCAGAGGGAGGAGACACTGAATCACAGGATGCTGTGCACAGTGCTGCCCTGTGCTCTGCTGACAGCAGATCTGAGTGGATGGAGGCATATTATGCCTCCATCAACTCCGAAGTCCCTCTGAGTGACTGCAAGTGGAGCTGTTCCTAGCTTTCTCTGAACATACAGTGTTTACGTGAGAAAGGCTGCAGGGAGCTATAGTTCTCACCTGAACAACCTCATTAAGCTGAAGTTGTTCACGTGACTATAGCGTCCCTTTAATTTTCCCTCCCTCTCCTGTTTTGCCACTTTTTAGAAATCCAAAGCACTTCGTCACTTCCGAAATTCAGCGAAGTTTTATGAAAAAAACAAAACATTTTTATGCCTGGAGATAATTGAATTTTTTACTTTATCTGACTCAATTATCTCCCAGGCAGAGAGGAGGGAAGTATCTGTTTGTATTGGGAGTGTCACACTTTGTCACTGTATTGTCATTGGTTGTAAACTTGGGGTCAAGAAGGAATTTTTTCCTAGTTTGTTGCAAAATTGGAAGCGCTTCAGACTAGGTTTTTTTGCCTTCTGTTGGATCAACAGCAAAAACATATGTGACACAAGTCTCTTTTCAGCTATGTAACTATGTAACTATGTAACTATGTAACTATGTAAACTTTGTGTCCCTGTTCCCCACAAGGTCCATGTGGAAATTCCCCTTGCATGGGGACTTGCATAAAAGCCAGTGTGGCACCCGTTAAAATCATTCTTGTTGTACCCTTCTTGAAGTCTAGGCTCATATTTGTATAACTGGCTACTTGCTGGGGAGAAAACTACTTGGATGCTGCATTCGTCTGGAACCTTTCGAATCTATAGCCGAACTGCCTGCTATAATCACTCAGGCTCAGCAGTTCGGGAAGAAATAGGCGAACAGGGTATCTATTATACCAGTGTTCATAGCAGTAATAAAGTCCAAAATACTGAACTTAGCCGTTCGTGGGTAAAGTCAGTTTATGTCTCTTGTTCAGGAGTTTATTCCCACTGAACGCCATTCGACTCCCATTCGAATAGCTGAACATCAGTGGAAGGTATGTTTTTAGCGGTGTTTGTGCCGTTGAGTGTCCGATTTGAGTTCCATACACTCGACGACCAAACACCGCTCATTGTGCTCGCGGCTTAAGATGGCCGCTGCCATGTGTTCGAAGTGCCGCTTCGAACCGCTTTGGGAGTTCGGGAGTTAAAAGTGTTACTGTCCAAAAAGCACAAACAGTATCTTTAACTCAAAGTTTATTACAGGGGCCATAGTCACTGGGCAGGAGGCTGGCAAACAGGCTTCTCCAAAACTCCGTGGCGAGGTTACATTCGACACAAGTCTGGTTTGCTAATTTTTGTCTTTCTCCTTTTCCTTTTCTCTCTTTGGAGGCATTTTGGCAAATGGGAATTGACAAATGGGAAAACAGAAAAAATAATATTTTATTTGGGTCCTTTAAGTAGCAGCAAGTATGAAGTTTGAAGTATTAGCAAGTATTGCTTTATTAGGCACTTACTACTGTTTCTTTATCGTCTGATACAGTGACTACTTCAGTTTTCAAATAACAATCCCCTTCTCCTTCCTGATTTGCTTTGCTAATCTTTCAAAGACAGGACAAACACTCACAGCAGGAGTGTAAGTTGCAAGCTGCCCTTTTTTTCCCCCCCATGTGGCGAACAGAACCTCGAGACGGGCTTTTGGAGGAGCCTACTTGCCAGCTTCCTGCCCCAGGACTATGGCCCCTGTGATAAGCCTTGGTTAAAGACCCTTGTGGCGAAACCAACCTCGCCACTGTGAACTGGAGAAGCCTGGTTGCAGACTAAACCTTTTATTTTCCCTGCAGAAAGGCTTGTTCGTGCCTTTCTCCCGGGGTGTTCGGTAGATTCCAGCTACCGAACAAACTACCATACGAGGGACCACCTAGGAGCTGGAGTGTGCCGTCAATTGACCGCCCAGAAGCTGCGGTTAACCGCAGCTTAATTGATGAGTGCTGGGTGGCCTTTGTTCGTTTGCCGAACACGTGGCAGCGGCCATTTTAACTCCCGAACGGCCAGCCGTGTTCAGCGCTCAAACTATGGAACTGAAAACTGACACTTTATTACGCGAACACCGCTGAGCCGCCAGCCTCCTTACCTCGTCATTCGGTAGTGGAACCGACTGGCTGTTCATTCGGTAGTTTGACCGTATGAACAGCCTCACCCCAGATAGCCATGCCATGGAGCCTATTCGTGTAACGAAAGACTATGTGAAAGACTTTGGCTCCATGGCGATTGAACTAAATGTATGTAATCTAAGCGCCATTCGGTAATAATGTGCGCTCAAATCTAAGCTATCTGGGGATATGTTGCATGTATGTGTTTTGTGTACTAAATGTGTCAGTGGGTAATTTTGTGTCTTTTACTGTCCTTTTGTCTGCCATGTGGGTAATGGAGTTTTGCCTCTGTCCTTGGAGATAATTGGATTACTTCTCCAATTATCTCCAGGCCAGGGAGGAGGGATTGTGATGCATTGTGGGATTGTTTAAAGGTGTATGTCTGTGATTGGTCCGTGTCCTATATGTTTCCCAGTTTCCCATCTGGTCCCCTAGGTGAGTGTCCACCAGGTGGGAAACCTGCATAAAAGCCGGGCAGGTAGCCCCAGTAAAGGAGTTCCTGCTTAACCCTCAAAGTGAAGTGTCGTCTCATTCTTGGGGGGGATTTGATTGTATGCCGATTGCCAGGAGTGTAAGCTGTTCGTATGGCTTTTTCTGTTCGACTGCTTCCAGTGTTCGTGTGTCTCTTGTTCGGGAGTTGGTAAATTCGTGTAGTTTGCAGTCCTTGGAGATTGGTGCTTACAGTAGCTGCCTGTGCATCTGGAAAGGGGAATATCGCCTAAACGGTTTTTATCCCCTTGTGAGCGAAACGGTCCGTTACAACCCTGTTCATGCCTTTTGAAATTACATGGTTTGTTATACGGAACTTACCGAACGGATTAGGAGTTTGTGTTTGTATACCGAACAGTGGAGTGTGCAGCCCAATTACCTCCCTGACTTATGTTTAGCCGCAACTTAATTGGTGATCGGCTGGGTGGTTCCCGTTCGTATGTGCGAACATCTGGCGGAGGCCATCTTTAGCCGCAAACACATACAGCGGTGTTTGGTCGTCAAGTGCATGGAACTATAATAGGACACCCGATGGAGTGAGCACCGCTGGGACTTCCATCTCTACATATGTTTGGCTGGATTCGTATGGGAAGAGCAGCGTTCGGTGGGAGCAAGCTCCCAAACGAAGGACATAGACTGAGCGTACCCACGAACCGCTATGTTTGGTACTTTTACTGTATTGTGAACTCCCGAAAGAGACTGACCACACAGACTGATTTCATGGAACTCTTTTGGGCAGCAGCCTCGTGTGCGGTCGGTTAAATTATGACCTCCATGGAAATCCTGAACCTGGGAACCGATCTGGATGATTTTTGGATATGTTGTTCCCCCAGATCGGGGCTATCAGAGAATTTGACTTTTGTGAGGTTTCCATGTGTTTTAGGGGTACTTTCAGGAGGTTGTTAAAATGTGTGTTTTCTGCTCCTGGAGATAATTGAGCTTAGTACAGTTCCTGATCCAGTTATCTCCCAGGCACAGGGGAAGGATTATCTTACTTTGTGTGGGAGTGTCCTGGACCTGAGAGCCAATGTAATCATGTGTATGTTTTTACTGTAGTCTACTCTCAGGTCCAGTGGGGAGTGCCCCTTGCATGGGGACCTGCATATAAGGCCAATTGTGGCTGCAATTAAACATGTTCCTGCTTAACCTCAACATAGAGTCTCATCTTATGTTTGGGGGAAACGGCTGTATCTACTTTGGGTATTGTATATCACTATACTCCCCTGGGATAATAATCACTAGCACTAGCATATAATCAACAACTTTCCTAATACAACTTCTAACCCAAGCTATAATCACTACCATTGATACAACATATAACACAATCTCTAATCCTAACTGTATAACTACCGTTAATACAATGTATAACACAATCTCTAATCCTAACTGTATCACTGCCGTTAATACAATGTATAACACAATCTCTAATCCTAACTGTATCACTGCCGGTAATACAATGTATAACACAATCTCTAATCCTAACTGTATCACTGCCGTTAATACAATGTATAACACAATCTCTAATCCTAACTGTATCACTGCCGTTAATACAATGTATAACACAATCTCTAATCCTAACTGTATCACTGCCGGTAATACAATGTATAACACAATCTCTAATCCTAACTGTATCACTGCCGTTAATACAATGTATCACACAATCTCTAATCCTAACTGTATCACTGCCGGTAATACAATGTATCACACAATCTCTAATCCTAACTGTATCACTGCCGGTAATACAATGTATCACACAATCTCTAATCCTAACTGTATCACTACCGTTAATACAATGTATAACACAATCTCTAATCCTAACTGTATTACTGCCGTTAATGCAATGTATAACACAATCTCTAATCCTAACTGTATCACTACCAGTAATACAATGTATAACACAATCTCTAATCCTAACTGTATCACTACCGTTAATACAATGTATCACACAATCTCTAATCCTAACTGTATCACTACCGTTAATACAATGTATAACACAATCTCTAATCCTAACTGTATCACTACCGTTAATACAATGTATAACACAATCTCTAATCCTAACTGTATCACTACCGATAATACAATGTATAACACAATCTCTAATCCTAACTGTATTACTGCCGTTAATGCAATGTATAACACAATCTCTAATCCTAACTGAATCACTGCCGTTAATGCAATGTATAACACAATCTCTAATCCTAACTGTATCACTACCAGTAATACAATGTATAACACAATCTCTAATCCTAACTGTATCACTACCGTTAATACAATGTATCACACAATCTCTAATCCTAACTGTATCACTGCCGTTAATACAATGTATAACACAATCTCTAATCCTAACTGTATCACTACCGTTAATACAATGTATAACACAATCTCTAATCCTAACTGAATCACTGCCGTTAATGCAATGTATAACACAATCTCTAATCCTAACTGAATCACTGCCGTTAATACAATGTATAACACAATCTCTAATCCTAACTGTATCACTGCCGTTAATACAATGTATCACACAATCTCTAATCCTAACTGTATCACTGCCGTTAATACAATGTATCACACAATCTCTAATCCTAACTGTATCACTGCCGTTAATACAATGTATCACACAATCTCTAATCCTAACTGTATCACTACCGTTAATACAATGTATAACACAATCTCTAATCCTAACTGAATCACTGCCGTTAATACAATGTATCACACAATCTCTAATCCTAACTGTATCACTACCAGTAATACAATGTATAACACAATCTCTAATCCTAACTGAATCACTACCGTTAATACAATGTATCACACAATCTCTAATCCTAACTGTATCACTACCAGTAATACAATGTATAACACAATCTCTAATCCTAACTGTATCACTGCCGTTAATGCAATGTATAACACAATCTCTAATCCTAACTGTATCACTACCGTTAATACAATGTATCACACAATCTCTAATCCTAACTGTATCACTGCCGTTAATACAATGTATAACACAATCTCTAATCCTAACTGTATCACTGCCGGTAATACAATGTATCACACAATCTCTAATCCTAACTGTATCACTACCGTTAATACAATGTATAACACAATCTCTAATCCTAACTGAATCACTGCCGTTAATGCAATGTATAACACAATCTCTAATCCTAACTGTATCACTGCCGTTAATACAATGTATAACACAATCTCTAATCCTAACTGTATCACTACCAGTAATACAATGTATAACACAATCTCTAATCCTAACTGTATCACTACCGTTAATACAATGTATCACACAATCTCTAATCCTAACTGTATAACTACCGTTAATACAATGTATAACACAATCTCTAATCCTAACTGAATCACTGCCGTTAATACAATGTATAACACAATCTCTAATCCTAACTGTATCACTGCCGTTAATACAATGTATCACACAATCTCTAATCCTAACTGTATCACTGCCGTTAATACAATGTATAACACAATCTCTAATCCTAACTGTATCACTACCAGTAATACAATGTATAACACAATCTCTAATCCTAACTGTATCACTGCCGTTAATACAATGTATCACACAATCTCTAATCCTAACTGTATCACTGCCGTTAATACAATGTATCACACAATCTCTAATCCTAACTGTATCACTGCCTATAACACAATGTATAACACAATCTCTAATCCTAACTGTATCACTGCCGTTAATACAATGTATCACACAATCTCTAATCCTAACTGTATCACTGCCGTTAATACAATGTATCACACAATCTCTAATCCTAACTGTATCACTGCCGTTAATACAATGTATCACACAATCTCTAATCCTAACTGTATCACTGCCGTTAATACAATGTACAACACAATCTCTAATCCTAACTGTATCACTACCGTTAATACAATGTATAACACAATCTCTAATCCTAACTGTATCACTGCCGTTAATACAATGTACAACACAATCTCTAATCCTAACTGTATCACTACCGTTAATACAATGTATAACACAATCTCTAATCCTAACTGTATCACTGCCGTTAATACAATGTATCACACAATCTCTAATCCTAACTGTATCACTGCCGTTAATACAATGTATAACACAATCTCTAATCCTAACTGTATCACTACCGTTAATACAATGTATAACACAATCTCTAATCCTAACTGTATCACTACCGTTAATACAATGTATAACACAATCTCTAATCTTAACTGTATCACTGCCGTTAATACAATGTATCACACAATCTCTAATCCTAACTGTATCACTGCCGTTAATACAATGTATAACACAATCTCTAATCCTAACTTTATCACTACCGTTAATACAATGTATCACACAATCTCTAATCCTAACTGTATCACTACCAGTAATACAATGTATAACACAATCTCTAATCCTAACTGTATCACTGCCGTTAATACAATGTATAACACAATCTCTAATCCTAACTTTATCACTACCGTTAATACAATGTATCACACAATCTCTAATCCTAACTGTATCACTACCAGTAATACAATGTATAACACAATCTCTAATCCTAACTGTATCACTGCCGTTAATACAATGTATAACACAATCTCTAATCCCAACTGTATCACTGCCGTTAATACAATGTATAACACAATCTCTAATCCTAACTGTATCACTACCGTTAATACAATGTATAACACAATCTCTAATCCTAACTGTATCACTACCGTTAATACAATGTATAACACAATCTCTAATCCTAACTGAATCACTGCCAGTAATACAATGTATAACACAATCTCTAATCCTAACTGTATCACTACCGTTAATACAATGTATCACACAATCTCTAATCCTAACTGTATCACTGCCGTTAATACAATGTATAACACAATCTCTAATCCTAACTGTATCACTACCGTTAATACAATGTATAACACAATCTCTAATCCTAACTGAATCACTGCCGTTAATGCAATGTATAACACAATCTCTAATCCTAACTGAATCACTGCCGTTAATACAATGTATAACACAATCTCTAATCCTAACTGTATCACTGCCGTTAATACAATGTATAACACAATCTCTAATCCTAACTTTATCACTACCGTTAATACAATGTATCACACAATCTCTAATCCTAACTGTATCACTACCAGTAATACAATGTATAACACAATCTCTAATCCTAACTGTATCACTGCCGTTAATACAATGTATAACACAATCTCTAATCCCAACTGTATCACTGCCGTTAATACAATGTATAACACAATCTCTAATCCTAACTGTATCACTACCGTTAATACAATGTATAACACAATCTCTAATCCTAACTGTATCACTACCGTTAATACAATGTATAACACAATCTCTAATCCTAACTGTATCACTGCCGGTAATACAATGTATAACACAATCTCTAATCCTAACTGTATCACTGCCGTTAATACAATGTATAACACAATCTCTAATCCTAACTGTATCACTGCCGTTAATACAATGTATAACACAATCTCTAATCCTAACTGTATCACTACCGGTAATACAATGTATAACACAATCTCTAATCCTAACTGTATCACTACCAGTAATACAATGTATAACACAATCTCTAATCCTAACTGTATCACTACCAGTAATACAATGTATCACACAATCTCTAATCCTAACTGTATCACTACCAGTAATACAATGTATCACACAATCTCTAATCCTAACTGTATCACTGCCGTTAATACAATGTATAACACAATCTCTAATCCTAACTGTATCACTGCCGTTAATACAATGTATAACACAATCTCTAATCCTAACTGTATCACTGCCGTTAATACAATGTATCACACAATCTCTAATCCTAACTGTATCACTGCCAGTAATACAATGTATAACACAATCTCTAATCCTAACTGTATCACTGCCGTTAATACAATGTATAACACAATCTCTAATCCTAACTGTATCACTACCGTTAATACAATGTATAACACAATCTCTAATCCTAACTGTATCACTACCGTTAATACAATGTATAACACAATCTCTAATCCTAACTGTATCACTGCCGGTAATACAATGTATAACACAATCTCTAATCCTAACTGTATCACTACCAGTAATACAATGTATCACACAATCTCTAATCCTAACTGTATCACTGCCGTTAATACAATGTATAACACAATCTCTAATCCTAACTGTATCACTGCCGTTAATACAATGTATAACACAATCTCTAATCCTAACTGTATCACTGCCGTTAATACAATGTATCACACAATCTCTAATCCTAACTGTATCACTACCAGTAATACAATGTATAACACAATCTCTAATCCTAACTGTATCACTACCAGTAATACAATGTATAACACAATCTCTAATCCTAACTGTATCACTACCAGTAATACAATGTATAACACAATCTCTAATCCTAACTGTATCACTACCGGTAATACAATGTATAACACAATCTCTAATCCTAACTGTATCAATATTGGGGTTAATATTGATGGTTAGAATTGGATGGTTTTGGTTATAGTTTAGGGTTAATATTGATGGTTAGTGTGACGAGACCAATCTCGCCACATTGCATTGGAGGAGCCTGGTTGCCCGCCTGTTGCCTCTGGACTATGGCCCCATGTTAAAAAGTCTTCTTTTCCCCTGCAGAAAAGGCTTGTTTGTGCCTTTCTGCCCGGCGGTCAGTAGATTCAATCTACCGAACTAACGCATGAATGACTGGACCACCTGGGAGCTGGAGTGTGCCATCAATTGACCCCCCCAGAAGCTGCGGTTAACCGCAGCTTAATTGACGAATACTGGGTGGCCTTTGTTCGTTTGCCGAACACGTGGCGGCGGCCATTGTAAAGTCCTGAACGGCCAGCGGTGTTCAGCGCCCAAACTATGGAACTGGAAACGGACACTTATTTGTGCGAACACCACTGAGCCGTCAGCCTCCTTGCTTCTGTATTCGGTCATTTAACCGAATGCCTGTTCATTCGGTAGTTTAACCGTATGAGCAGCATTTCCCCAGATAGCCATCCCGTGGAGTCTATTCGTATGGAGAACAGACTTTGTGAACCCTTTAACTCCACGGCGATTGGACTGTGTGCATAGGATCTGAGCGCTATCCGGTACTTTTGTGCGTTCAGATCCCAGCTATCTGGGGATGGGTTACATGTATATTTTTTATGTGACAAATGTAACATTATGTATTTTATTGTATTTTAGTGTTTTACTGTAACCATTTGGTTAATGGAGTTTTGCCTCCGTCCTTGGAGATAATTGGATTACTTCCCAATTATCTCCAGGATAGAGGGGAGGGATTGTAATGTACTGTGGGAGTGTTTTAACCCTGTATGTAATTGGTCATTTTACCATTTGTGTCCCAGTATTCCATCTGGTCCCCTAGGGGAGTGTCCACCAGGCAGGGCAGGTGGCCCACATTAAACCAGACCGGGCAGGTAGCCCACATTAAACCAGACCACTGCTTGACCCACAACACGGAGCTCTGTCTCGTCTTTGGGGGGATTTACTGTATGCTGATAGAGACTGATTGCCAGGAGTGTAAGCCGCTTGGGTGCTTTTCCTGTTCGTCTGCTAGCAGCTATTCGTGAGGTTCCGGTTCGGGAGTTTGGAGTGCTATTTTTTATGCGGTTCGGGAGTTTGGAGCATTCCCTTGTATCCAGTTCGGGAGTTTGGTGTTCTGCAGTAGCTGTGCCTGTATCTCTGGAAGGGGAAGATCAACTAAACTGCGGTTTTAACCCCTTTATGCCCGGGGTGCCGTTACAGTTAGAATTTAATGGTTTTGGTTTTAGTTTAGGGTTAATATTGATGGTTAGAATTGGATGGTTTTGGTTACAGTTTAGGGTTAATATTGATGGTTAGAATTGGATGTTTTGGTTATAGTTTAGGGTTAATATTGATGGTTAGAATTTAATGGTTTTGGTTTTAGTTTAGGGTTAATATTGATGGTTAGAATTTAATGGTTTTGGTTTTAGTTTAGGGTTAATATTGATGGTTAGAATTGGATGGTTTTGGTTATAGTTTAGGGTTAATATTGATGGTTAGAATTTAATGGTTTGGGTTTTAGTTTAGGGTTAATATTGATGGTTAGAATTGGATGGTTTTGGTTATAGTTTAGAGTTAATATTGATGGTTAGAATTCAATGGTTGTGGGTTTCTTTTGATAACTCAATGAAGTGTTGAAATGAAGTGACATTTAAAAAGGAGATACAATGCTAAATGTAGAGAGATATTTATTTGTAGGCTGACAAGGAGCAGAAGATGGTTGAGACAGGTTCCGAGATATTAATAGCCTCTAGTCTGGACCTGTCCCAGAAATGACCACCTGACCCTGGGTCTGACCTAGAGCCAACACATGCTACTGGCTGGCTCTGATCATGTGATTTACTGGCCCAAAAGAAGTCACCTTGTCAAAGTATCAACACAAGATTCTTCAACAAATCAATAATGAATAGCACCGGTGTCCGGGGCCTCCTAACCAACACAGGGGCCCGACTGACTAGCCAGTTCACAAGACACATCCAGAGTGGTTCTCCTGCACAGGGTCATGGAGGTGGGGGTAGGTATCACTGAGGATACTTCATTATGATTACAATCTCCTGCTTCCTCCCTATAACAAAACCATCCTCTGTATAACAACACTCTGACCTCTCTATAACAAAACCATCCTCTGTATAACAACACTCTGACCTCTCTATAACAAGACCACCCTCTGTATAACACTCTGACCTCTCTATAACAAGACCATCTGTATAACACTCTGACCTCTCTATAACAAGACATCATCTGTATAACAACACTCTGACCTCTCTATAACAAGACCATCCTCTGTATAACACTCGGACCTCTCTATAACAAAACCATCCTCTGTATAACAACACTCTGACCTCTCTATAACAAGACCATCCTCGGTATAACACTCTGACCTCCCTATAACAAGACCATCCTCTCTATAACAACACTCTGACCTCTCTATAACAAGACCCTCTGTATAACACTCTGACCTCTCTATAACAAGACCATCCTCTATATAACACTCTGACCTCTCTATAACAAGACCATCCTATGTATAACACTCTGACCTCTCTAAAACAAGACCATCCTCTGTATAACACTCTGACCTCTCTATAACAAAACCATCCTCTGTATAACAACACTCTGACCTCTCTATAACAAGACCATCCTCTGTATAACAACACTCTGACCTCTATATAACAAGACCATCCTCTATATAACACTTTGACCTCTCTATAACAAGACCATCTGTATAACACTCCGACCTCTCTATAACAAAACCATCCTCTGTATAACAACACTCTGACCTCTCTATAACAAGACCATCCTCTGTATAACACTACTCTGACCTCTATATAACAAGACCATCCTCTATATAACACTTTGACCTCTCTAAAATAAGACCATCCTCTGTATAACACTTTGACCTCTCTAAAATAAGACCATCCTCTGTATAACACTCTGACCTCTCTATAACAAGACCATCCTATGTATAACACTCTGACCTCTCCATAACAAGACCATCCTCTGTATAACAACACTCTGACCTCTCTATAACAAGACCATCCTCTGTATAACACTACTCTGACCTCTATATAACAAGACCATCCTCTATATAACACTCTGACCTCTCTATAACAAGACCATCTGTATAACACTCCGACCTCTCTATAACAAAACCATCCTCTGTATAACAACACTCTGACCTCTCTATAACAAGACCATCCTCTGTATAACACTACTCTGACCTCTATATAACAAGACCATCCTCTATATAACACTTTGACCTCTCTAAAATAAGACCATCCTCTGTATAACACTTTGACCTCTCTAAAATAAGACCATCCTCTGTATAACACTCTGACCTCTCTATAACAAGACCATCCTATGTATAACACTCTGACCTCTCCATAACAAGACCATCCTCTGTATAACAACACTCTGACCTCTCCATAACAAGACCATCCTCTGTATAACACTCTGACATCTCTATAACAAGACCATCCTCTGTATAACACTCTGACCTCTCTATAACAAGACCATCCTATGTATAACACTCTGACCTCTTTAAAACAAGACCATCCTCTGTATAACAACACTCTGACCTCTATATAACAAGACCATCCTCTATATAACACTTTGACCTCTCTAAAATAAGACCATCCTATGTATAACACTCTGACATCTCTATAACAAGACCATCCTCTGTATAACAACACTCTGACCTCTCCATAACAAGACCATCCTCTGTATAACACTCTGACATCTCTATAACAAGACCATCCTCTGTATAACACTCTGACCTCTTTAAAACAAGACCATCCTCTGTATAACAACACTCTGACCTCTATATAACAAGACCATCCTCTATATAACACTTTGACCTCTCTAAAATAAGACCATCCTATGTATAACACTCTGACCTCTCCATAACAAGACCATCCTCTGTATAACAACACGCTGACCTCTCCATAACAAGACCATCCTCTGTATAACACTCTGACCTCTCTATAACAAGACCATCCTATGTATAACACTCTGACCTCTTTAAAACAAGACCATCCTCTGTATAACAACACTCTGACCTCTCCATAACAAGACCATCCTCTGTATAACAACACTCTGACATCTCTATAACAAGACCATCCTCTGTATAACACTCTGACCTCTCCATAACAAGACCATCCTCTGTATAACACTCTGACCTCTCTATAACAAGACCATCCTCTGTATAATACTCTGACCTCTTTATAACAAGACCATCCTCTGTATAACAACACCCTGACCTCTCCATAACAAGACCATCCTCTGTATAACACTCTGACCTCTATATAACAAGACCATCCTCTGTATAAAACTCTGACCTCTCTATAACAAGACCATCCTCTGTATAACCGTACAAATCCAAACCCGTTCTCCTCCCACCATATCCCCTTTAGGACCCCCTGTTCCTTTTAGCCCTTCAAATTAGAAGTTGTTGACGGACCCTGTTCTCCCTCCTTGTGCAGCACGCACCTGGAAGATCTTGGCGTTTGTAGTGGCGTTACCTGGCGTGGGGATTTGTATGCTCAACGCCTGGCTCAAACAACAAAATCACCCCCACAAGTCCCCAGAGTTTGTAGCCTATGACCACCTGCGAATACGCTCCAAGGTAAGTATACATTGCAATCATACTATGAATCTATCAATAGCGAGGAAAACTGCGATTAGTGAACACCTCTGCACCGCCAATCTTCTATTGTATAACGGACAGTGACGCAGAAAGATATTACACATCGTATAATGGACACTGACACAGAAAGATATTACACATCGTATAACGGACAGTGGCACAGAAACATATTACATATCGTATAACGGACAGTGACACAGAAACATATTACATATCGTATAACGGACAATGACACAGAAAAATATTACACATCGTATAACGGACACTGACACAGAAACATATTACATATCGTATAACGGACACTGACACAGAAACATATTACATATCGTATAACGGACACTGACACAGAAAGATATTACACATCGTATAACGGACACTGACACAGAAACATATTACACATCGTATAACGGACAGTGGCACAGAAAGATATTACACATCGTATAACGGACAGTGACACAGAAAGATATTACACATCGTATAACGGACAGTGACACAGAAAGATATTACACATCGTATAATGGACACTGACACAGAAAGATATTACACATCGTATAACGGACAGTGACACAGAAACATATTACATATCGTATAACGGACACTGACACAGAAAAATATTACACATCGTATAACGGACACTGACACAGAAACATATTACATATCGTATAACGGACAGTGACGCAGAAAGATATTACACATCGTATAACGGACAGTGACGCAGAAAGATATTACACATCGTATAACGGACAGTGACACAGAAAGATATTACACATCGTATAACGGACAGTGACACAGAAAGATATTACACATCGTATAATGGACACTGACACAGAAAAATATTACACATCGTATAACGGACACTGACACAGAAACATATTACACATCGTATAACGGACACTGACACAGAAAGATATTACACATCGTATAACGGACAGTGACGCAGAAAGATATTACACATCGTATAACGGACACTGACACAGAAAGATATTACACATCGTATAACGAACACTGACACAGAAACATATTACACATCGTATAACTGACAGTGTCACAGAAAGATATTACACATCGTATAACGGACAGTGACACAGAAAGATATTACACATCGTATAACGGACAGTGACACAGAAAGATATTACACATTGTATAACGCAGTGTGACACAGAAAGATATTACACATCGTATAACGCAGTGTGACACAGAAAGATATTACACATCGTATAACGGACAGTGACACAGAAACATATTACACATCGTATAATGCAGTGTGACACAGAAAGATATTACACATCGCCTAAAGCAGTGTGAGACAGAAATATATTACACATCGTATAATGGACAGTGACGCAGAAAGATATTACACATCGTATAACGGACAGTGACACAGAAAGATATTACACATCGTATAACGGACAGTGACACAGAAAGATATTACACATCGTATAACGGACAGTGACACAGAAAAATATTACACATCGTATAACGGACACTGACACAGAAAAATATTACACATCGTATAACGGGCACTGACACAGAAACATATTACACATCGTATAACGGACACTGACACAGAAAGATATTACACATCGTATAACGGACAGTGACGCAGAAAGATATTACACATCGTATAACGGACACTGACACAGAAAGATATTACACATCGTATAACGGACACTGACACAGAAACATATTACATATCGTATAACGGACACTGACACAGAAAGATATTACACATCGTATAACGGACACTGACACAGAAACATATTACACATCGTATAACGGACAGTGTCACAGAAAGATATTACACATCGTATAACGGACAGTGACAAAGAAAGATATTACACATCGTATAAAGGACAGTGACACAGAAAGATATTACACATCGTATAACGGACAGTGACACAGAAAGATATTACACATTGTATAACGCAGTGTGACACAGAAAGATATTACACATCGTATAACGCAGTGTGACACAGAAAGATATTACACATCGTATAACGGACAGTGACACAGAAACATATTACACATCGTATAACGCAGTGTGACACAGAAAGATATTACACATCGCCTAACGCAGTGTGAGACAGAAATATATTACACATCGTATAATGGACAGTGACACAGAAAGATATTACACATCGTATAACGGACAGTGACACAGAAAGATATAACACATCGTATAACACAATGTGAGACAGAAAGATATTACACATCGTAAAATTGACAGTGACACAGAAAGATATTACACATTGCATAATGGACAGTGACACAGAAATATATTACACATCGTATAATGGACAGTGACGCAGAAAGATATTACACATAGTATAACGGACAGTGACACAGAAAAATATTACACATCGTATAATTGACAGTGACACAGAAAGATATTACACATTGCATAATGGACAGTGACACAGAAAGATATTACAAATTGCATAATGGACAGTGACACAGAAAGATATTACACATCGTATAACAGACAGTGACACAGAAAGATATTACACATCATATAATTGACAGTGACACAGAAAGATATTACACATTGCATAATGGACAGTGACACAGAAAGATATTACACATTGTATAACGCAGTGTGACACAGAAAGATATTACACATCGTATAACGCAGTGTGACACAGAAAGATATTACACATCGTATAACGGACAGTGACACAGAAACATATTACACATCGTATAACGCAGTGTGACACAGAAAGATATTACACATCGCCTAACGCAGTGTGAGACAGAAATATATTACACATCGTATAATGGACAGTGACACAGAAAGATATTACACATCGTATAACGGACAGTGACACAGAAAGATATAACACATCGTATAACACAATGTGAGACAGAAAGATATTACACATTGCATAATGGACAGTGACGCAGAAAGATATTACACATCGTATAACGGACAGTGACACAGAAAGATATTACACATTGCATAATGGACAGTGACACAGAAAGATATTACACATTGCATAATGGACAGTGACACAGAAAGATATTACACATCGTATAACAGACAGTGACACAGAAAGATATTACACATCGTATAACGGACAGTGACACAGAAACATATTACACATCGTATAACGGACAGAGACACAGAAAGATATTCGTATAACGCACTGACACAGAAAGATATCACACATCGTATAACGCAGTGTGACCCAGAAACATATTACACATCGTATAACGGACAGTGACACAGAAATATATTACACATCGTATAACGGACAATGACACAGAAAGATATTACACATCATATAACGGACAATGACACAGAAAGATATTACACATCGTATAACGGACAGTGACACAGAAACATATTACACCTCGTATAACGCAGTGTGACACAGAAAGATATTACACATCGTATAACGCAGTGTGACACAGTATTACACAACGTATAACGCAGTGTGACACAGAAACATATTACACATCATATAACGGACAGTGACACAGAAATATATTACACATCATATAACGGACAGTGGCACAGAAAGATATTACACATTGTATAACGCAGTGTGATACGGAAAGATATTACACATTGCATAATGGACAGTGACACAGAAAGATATTACACATCGTATAATGGACACTGACACAGAAAGATATTACACATCGTATAACGGACAGTGACACAGAAACATATTACATATCGTATAACGGACACTGACACAGAAAAATATTACACATCGTATAAAGGACACTGACACAGAAACATATTACATATCGTATAACGGACAGTGACGCAGAAAGATATTACACATCGTATAACGGACAGTGTCACAGAAAGATATTACACATCGTATAACGGACAGTGACACAGAAAGATATTACACATCGTATAAAGGACAGTGACACAGAAAGATATTACACATCGTATAACGGACAGTGACACAGAAAGATATTACACATTGTATAACGCAGTGTGACACAGAAAGATATTACACATCGTATAACGCAGTGTGACACAGAAAGATATTACACATCGTATAACGGACAGTGACACAGAAACATATTACACATCGTATAACGCAGTGTGACACAGAAAGATATTACACATCGCCTAACGCAGTGTGAGACAGAAATATATTACACATCGTATAATGGACAGTGACACAGAAAGATATTACACATCGTATAACGGACAGTGACACAGAAAGATATAACACATCGTATAACACAATGTGAGACAGAAAGATATTACACATCGTAAAATTGACAGTGACACAGAAAGATATTACACATTGCATAATGGACAGTGACACAGAAATATATTACACATCGTATAATGGACAGTGACGCAGAAATATATTACACATAGTATAACGGACAGTGACACAGAAATATATTACACATCGTATAATTGACAGTGACACAGAAAGATATTACACATTGCATAATGGACAGTGACACAGAAAGATATTACAAATTGCATAATGGACAGTGACACAGAAAGATATTACACATCGTATAACAGACAGTGACACAGAAAGATATTACACATCATATAATTGACAGTGACACAGAAAGATATTACACATTGCATAATGGACAGTGACACAGAAAGATATTACACATTGTATAACGCAGTGTGACACAGAAAGATATTACACATCGTATAACGCAGTGTGACACAGAAAGATATTACACATCGTATAACGGACAGTGACACAGAAACATATTACACATCGTATAACGCAGTGTGACACAGAAAGATATTACACATCGCCTAACGCAGTGTGAGACAGAAATATATTACACATCGTATAATGGACAGTGACACAGAAAGATATTACACATCGTATAACGGACAGTGACACAGAAAGATATAACACATCGTATAACACAATGTGAGACAGAAAGATATTACACATTGCATAATGGACAGTGACGCAGAAAGATATTACACATCGTATAACGGACAGTGACACAGAAAGATATTACACATTGCATAATGGACAGTGACACAGAAAGATATTACACATTGCATAATGGACAGTGACACAGAAAGATATTACACATCGTATAACAGACAGTGACACAGAAAGATATTACACATCGTATAATTGACAGTGACACAGAAAGATATTACACATTGCATAATGGACAGTGACACAGAAAGATATTACACATCGTATAACAGACAGTGACACAGAAAGATATTACACATCGTATAACGGACAGTGACACAGAAACATATTACACATCGTATAACGGACAGAGACACAGAAAGATATTCGTATAACGCACTGACACAGAAAGATATCACACATCGTATAACGCAGTGTGACCCAGAAACATATTACACATCGTATAACGGACAGTGACACAGAAATATATTACACATCGTATAACGGACAATGACACAGAAAGATATTACACATCATATAACGGACAATGACACAGAAAGATATTACACATCGTATAACGGACAGTGACACAGAAACATATTACACCTCGTATAACGCAGTGTGACACAGAAAGATATTACACATCGTATAACGCAGTGTGACACAGTATTACACAACGTATAACGCAGTGTGACACAGAAACATATTACACATCATATAACGGACAGTGACACAGAAATATATTACACATCATATAACGGACAGTGGCACAGAAAGATATTACACATTGTATAACGCAGTGTGATACGGAAAGATATTACACATCGTATAACAGACAGTGACACAGAAAGATATTAGACATCGTATAACGCAGTGTGACACAGAAAGATATTACACATCGTATAACGCAGTGTGACACAGAAAGATATTACACATCATATACTGCAGTGTGACACAGAATGATATTACACATCGTATAACGCAGTGTGACACAGAATGATATTACACATCGTATAACGCAGTGTGACAGATAGATATTACACATCATATAACGCAGTGTGACACAGAATGATATTACACATCGTATAACGCAGTGATATATAGAGATATTACCCATCATTTAAAACTCTCTCTCTCTCTCTCTCTCTCTCTCTCTCTCAGCCGTTCCCGTGGGGTGATGGAAATCACAGTCTGTTCCACAATCCTCATAGCAACGCACTACCCAAAGGCTACGAACTCCACAATGAGAAACATTAACTGAGCCCATCAATAAATATAATTATTACATGGCAATAGCTAAATCTGCCTCCTTATTACACACTCACTTTACTGATTCATACAGAGAGGAGAAAAGAAAGTGGGGGTAGAATTTACAGAGAGGGGGTGCTCTATGTACAGGGGGAGTACGTTACACAGAGAGGGGGTGCTCTATGTACAGGGGTAGTACATTACACAGAGAGGGGGTGCTCTATGTACAGGGGGAGTACGTTACACAGAGAGGGGGTGCTCTATGTACAGGGGGAGTACGTTACACAGAGAGGGGGGTGCTCTATGTACAGGGGTAGTACATTACACAGAGAGGGGGTGCTCTATGTACAGGGGGAGTACGTTACACAGAGAGGGGGTGCTCTATGTACAGGGGGAGTACGTTACACAGAGAGGGGGTGCTCTATGTACAGGGGGAGTACATTACACAGAGAGGGGGTGCTCTATGTACAGGGGGAGTACGTTACACAGAGAGGGGGTGCTCTATGTACAGGGGGAGTACGTTACACAGAGAGGGGGGTGCTCTATGTACAGGGGGAGTACGTTACACAGAGAGGGGGTGCTCTATGTACAGGGGGAGTACGTTATACAGAGAGGGGGGTGCTCTATGTATAGGGGGAGTACGTTACACAGAGAGGGGGTGCTCTATGTACAGGGGGAGTACGTTACACAGAGAGGGGGTGCTCTATGTACAGGGGGAGTACGTTACACAGAGAGGGGGTGCTCTATGTACAGGGGGAGTACGTTACACAGAGAGGGGGGTGCTCTATGTACAGGGGGAGTACGTTACACAGTGAGGGGTGTTCTATGTACAGGGGGAGTACATTACACAGAGAGGGGGTGCTCTATGTACAGGGGGAGTACGTTACACAGTGAGGGGGTGCTCTATGTACAGGGGAGTACGTTACACAGAGAGGGGGTGCTCTATGTACAGGGGGAGTACATTACACAGAGAGGGGGTGCTCTATGTACAGGGGGAGTACGTTACACAGAGAGGGGGTGCTCTATGTACAGGGGGAGTACGTTACACAGAGAGTGGGTGCTCTATGTACAGGGAGATTATGTTACACAGAGAGGGGGGTGCTCTATGTACAGGGGGAGTACGTTACACAGAGAGGGGGTGCTCTATGTACAGGGGGAGTACGTTACACAGAGAGGGGGGTGCTCTATGTATAGGGGGAGTACGTTACACAGAGAGGGGGTGCTCTATGTACAGGGGGAGTACGTTACACAGAGAGGGGGGTGCTCTATGTACAGGGGGAGTACGTTACACAGAGAGGGGGTGCTCTATGTACAGGGGGAGTACGTTACACAGAGAGGGGGTGCTCTATGTACAGGGGGAGTACGTTACACAGAGAGGGGGTGCTCTATGTACAGGGGGAGTACGTTACACAGAGAGGGGGTGCTCTATGTACAGGGGGAGTACGTTACACAGAGAGGGGGTGCTCTATGTACAGGGGGAGTACGTTATACAGAGAGGGGGTGCTCTATGTACAGGGGGAGTACGTTACACAGAGAGGGGGTGCTCTATGTACAGGGGGAGTACATTACACAGAGAGGGGGTGCTCTATGTACAGGGGGAGTACATTACACAGAGAGGGGGTTCTCTATGTACAGAGAGGGGGTGCTCTATGTACAGGGGGAGTACATTACACAGAGAGGGGGTTCTCTATTGTGGCGGAACCCACCTCGCCACTGGACATTGGAGGGGCCTGGCTGCCTGCCTCTTACCTGCTGACTATGGCCCCTGGAAAATTGGTACACTTAAAGATTTATATTTGGGCATATTGTACTGTATATTGCTGCTACTGGCCCTTTTAACAGCATCTATGGACACATTGGGACTTTTGGGACTACTGTCCCTTTAAGACTGTGAAGCATGTTCTAGTGTGCTGCCTGTAATATTGTATATGTATTCATGTGTTAAGTTTAACCTGGGATATGTATGCAGCATTCACTGATTGTTCGGTAGAATCACTCCATTCATTATATTGAGTGAAACTACCGAACAACCAGACCACCCAGGAATAAGTGTGCCTCCAATTACAGTTTGCAACAATGTTGCAAACGGGTAATTGGCAATCAGTGTAATGTAGTCTTTGTCCTCTGGGTGGCCGCCATTCGGGAAACAAACACGTGGCGGCGGCCATCTTAAACTACCGAACAGCGGTGTTTTGCCGTCGAGTGTCTGGAACTAAAATCGGACACTTGACTAGGCAAACACCGCTGAGACCTCCATACTTCCAGAAATTCGTATGGAAACTACCGAATGACCCGCCGTTCGGTAGAAAGAACCCCATAAACAAGGGAATTCATTCAAACCCTCTCCAGGCTCTATAACACAGGCAATTCGCCTGTTTTCATTCCCTTGTTTGTGACCGACCGCAGGGCCAAAATGCATGGAACTGTTTTCGGATACTTTACCCATGCGGTCGGTCAAATCTTTGGAACCCCATATCTCACGAACCATTCATCCGAATTACTTGCATTTTGGATATGTTGTCCCCCTGAATAAGGGCTATCCAGCGATGCTGGATTTAAAGGTGTACCCCCTGTTTTTGGGGTACATCCAGGAATTGGGGAAAAGTGTGTACTGTATAATTGGGTTAAGTGGTAATCTAAGGGGAGGAAATGTGTGGGAGGTACATCCATGTGATTGGTCAATATCATCCTCCCCCTGGGAGTGTCCTGTATGTACCTGTTTGTGAATAAAAGCCAGGCTGGATGAGCCAGTCCTGAGTTCCTGTTTTACCCTCAAAGTGATGTGTCGTCTCATTATTGGGGGAAGGATTTAATGTATGCTGTTCCAGTTGACTGCTAGGAGTACAAGCCTATTCGTATGGTTCCTATTCAATGGTCTACAGCATTCATACGCTTGGGAGAATTTAAAGGTTTCTCGGATTCGGTGATTATGGTGTCTGCCAGAGTGCTTGGAGTCCTCAGGAAGCACTAGGAGCATCCATTAACGGAGGTACCAAGTCGGGGTGCCAGGCGATCCGTTACATTGGTGGCAAGCGGTGGGATGGCGTCCTAGTGTGAGGTAAAGCAGCTCAGAGACACTGTTTGGATTTACAAATTGAGGGCAACGCTAGCAGTCGTGCAGCACCCCTGGGAGCAGACAAGTATGGAAGGTTCTGGCTCTGGAGATGATTGGCTGGCCGAGGTGAGGCAGCGAGTGGCCGAGTATGGGGATGATATACCCATGGAGACACGCCGGGTGATCTGGAACCAGGTCATGGCTGAGCGAAACACAAGGCTGGACCGAGAATTCCGGTTGGCGAAAGAGAGGAAGTATGCTCAGCAGCAGGAGCGTTACAGCAGCCGAGTAGAGGCTGCATCCGAGGAGGTTAGCCATCTTTCCCTGAGGCGGCGGGAGGAACCCGAAGTGGGGGTCCTCATAGACTGGTCCTGTGAGGAACCACAACAGGCAGGTAGAGATGGGACCAAGGTCTCTCCACCGGGATGCTGGGCAACCGGCCCAGATCCCCAGCAGCAGCCAGAGTTGCCAGGTGAGGAAGCAGGTGGCCCTTACTCACAAATGTTGAGGGGCCTCACGGGTTGGTCCTGGGAAGACCCACAGATGGCAGGTGGTTATGGGACTGCAGTCTCTCTACCGGCCCTACAGGGATGCTGGGCAGTCGGCCCAGATCCCCAGCGGCAGTGTGAAGTGCAGGGAGAGGAGAGCAGCGTCCTCCCTCCCCAGCGGCAGGCTGAGTTACAGGGGGCAGAGGTAGTTGGTCCTACCCCCCAGCAGCAGCGTGATTTTTTGGGAATAGAGAGCCCAGTCTCCGTTCCCCAGCAGCAGGACACTGAATTGGGAGGAGAGACAGTCGGTCTCCCTCCACAAAGACTGAAAGTAGGCATGGGAGAGGAGATTGTTACCTCCTCTCCCCAGCGGCAGATCATCAATGGGCAGAGTGTTCTAATGGGAGAGGAGATTGTTACCACCTCTCCCCAGCGGCGGATCATCAATGGGCAGAGTGTTCTAATGGGAGAGGAGCTGGTTACCACCTCTCCCCAGCGGCAGCTTAATGTACCAGGGGGAGACTGTAAGCCCCACACCAGCACAGATGGGACCGTGGTCTCTGTGCCCAAGTTACAGGGAGCTGAAGGGGCCGTCCTCCCTCCCCAGTGGCAGTGTGATTTGTTGGGAATTGGGAGCCCAGTCTCCATTCCCCGGCAGCAGAGTGTCCAGCAGGGAAGAGAGAGCCCAGTCTCCTTTCCCCAGCAGCAGGACACTGTATTGGGAGTAGAGACAGTCGGTCTCCCTCCACAGAGTATAGAAGTATGTAGGGGAGAGGAGCTTGCTACCACCTCTCCCCAGCGGCGGATCAGTAAAGTGCAGGGAGAGGAGAGCAGCGTCCTCCCTCCCCAGCGGCAGCCTAACACACCAAGGGGAGACAGTAAGCCCCACACCAGCACAGATGGGACCGTGGTCTCTGTGCCCAAGCTACAGGGAGCTGAAGGAGATGTCCTTGCTCCCCAGCGGCAGTCTACGGTTCAGGGAGAGGAGGTTGTTATTCCCTCTCCCCAGCAGCAGCACAGCTCACCAAGGGGAGACAGTAAGCCCCACAACAGCACAGATGGGACCGTGGTCTCTGTGCCCAAGTTACAGGGAGCTGAAGGAGCCGTCCTTGCTCCCCAGCGGCAGTCTACGGTTCAGGGAGAGGAGTTTGTCATCCCCTCTCCCCAGCGGCAGCTTAGCACACCAAGGGGAGACAGTAAACCCCACAACCGTGCAGATGGGACCGTAGTCTCTGCACCTACACCACTGGGGATAGGGACAGTCGATCCTAGTCCACAACAGCCAGACAAAATATCGGAAGGGGAGACAGTCGTTTTTCCCCAACAACAGCTGTGTTCAACCAGGGGAGAGGACACCCTGGTTACTTTTTCCCCAAGCCTTGGACTTACAACTGGACACGAGTGGCAGGGGGCCATCTGGACAACTACCCCCTGTAAGGACAGCCAGCCGACTATCAGAGCCCCAGACCGACTGGAGGTCTGGAGTCTGGATAGTCTAAATGGGAAAGGGGAGAAATGTGGCGGAACCCACCTCGCCACTGGACATTGGAGGGGCCTGGCTGCCTGCCTCTTACCTGCTGACTATGGCCCCTGGAAAATTGGTACACTTAAAGATTTATATTTGGGCATATTGTACTGTATATTGCTGCTACTGGCCCTTTTAACAGCATCTATGGACACATTGGGACTTTTGGGACTACTGTCCCTTTAAGACTGTGAAGCATGTTCTAGTGTGCTGCCTGTAATATTGTATATGTATTCATGTGTTAAGTTTAGCCTGGGTGATATGTATGCAGCATTCAGCTGATTGTTCGGTAGAATCACTCCATTCATTATATTGAGTGAAACTACCGAACATTAACGGAGGTACCAAGTCGGGGTGCCAGGCGATCCGTTACATCTATGTACAGAGAGGGGGTGCTCTATGTACAGGGGGAGTACATTACACAGAGAGGGGGTTCTCTATGTACAGAGAGGGGGTGCTCTATGTACAGGGGGAGTACATTACACAGAGAGGGGGTGCTCTATGTACAGGGGGAGTACATTACACAGAGAGGGGGTGCTCTATGTACAGGGGGAGTACGTTACACAGAGAGGGGGTGCTCTATGTACAGGGGGAGTACGTTACACAGTGAGGGGGTGCTCTATGTACAGGGGGAGTACGTTACACAGAGAGGGGGTGCTCTATGTACAGGGGGAGTACGTTACACAGAGAGTGGGTGCTCTATGTACTGGGGGAGTACGTTACACAGAGAGGGGGTGCAATATGTACAGGGGGAGTACGTTACACAGTGAGGGGGTGCTCTATGTGCAGGGGGAGTACGTTACACAGAGAGGGGGTGCTCTATGTACAGGGGAGTACGTTACACAGAGAGGGGGTGCTCTATGTACAGGGGGAGTACATTACACAGAGAGGGGGCGCAATATGTACAGGGGGAGTACGTTACACAGAGAGGGGGTGCAATATGTACAGGGGGAGTACGTTACACAGTGAGGGGGTGCTCTATATACAGGGGGAGTACATTACACAGAGAGAGGGTGCTCTATGTACAGGGGGAGTACGTTACACAGAGAGGGGGTGCTCTATGTACAGGGGGAGTACATTACACAGAGAGGGGGTGCTCTATGTACAGGCGGAGTACGTTACACAGAGAGGGGGTGCTCTATGTACAGGGGGAGTACATTACACAGAGAGGGGGTGCTCTATGTACAGGGGGAGTACGTTACACAGAGAGGGGGTGCTCTATGTACAGGGGGAGTACATTACACAGAGAGGGGGTGCTCTATGTACAGGGGGAGTACATTACACAGAGAGGGGGTGCTCTATGTACAGGGGGAGTACGTTACACAGAGAGGGGGTGCTCTATGTACAGGGGGAGTACATTACACAGAGAGGGGTGCTCTATGTACAGGGGGAGTACATTACACAGAGAGGGGGTGCTCTATGTACAGGGGGAGTACGTTACACAGAGAGGGGGTGCTCTATGTACAGGGGGAGTACGTTACACAGTGAGGGGGTGCTCTATGTAAAGGGGGAGTACGTTACACAGAGAGGGGGTGCTCTATGTACAGGGGGAGTACATTACACAGAGAGAGGGTGCTCTATGTACAGGGGGAGTACATTACACAGAGAGGGGGTGCTCTATGTACAGGGGGAGTACGTTACACAGAGAGGGGGTGCTCTATGTACAGGGGGAGTACATTACACAGAGAGGGGTGTTCTATGTACAGGGGGAGTACATTACACAGAGAGGGGGTGCTCTATGTACAGGGGGAGTACATTACACAGAGAGGGGGTGCTCTATGTACAGGGGGAGTACGTTACACAGTGAGGGGGTGCTCTATGTACAGGGGGAGTACGTTACACAGAGAGGGGGTGCAATATGTACAGAGGGAGTACGTTACACAGTGAGGGGGTGCTCTATGTACAGGGGGAGTACGTTACACAGAGAGGGGGTGCAATATGTACAGGGGGAGTACATTACACAGAGAGGGGGTGCTCTATGTACAGGGGGAGTACGTTACACAGAGAGGGGGTGCTCTATGTACAGGGGGAGTACGTCACACAGAGAGGGGGTGCTCTATGTACAGGGGGAGTACGTTACACAGTGAGGGGGTGCTCTATGTACAGGGGGAGTACGTTACACAGAGAGGGGGTGCTCTATGTACAGGGGGAGTACATTACACAGAGAGGGGGTGCTCTATGTACAGGGGGAGTACGTTACACAGAGAGGGGGTGCTCTATGTACAGGGGGAGTACGTCACACAGAGAGGGGGTGCTCTATGTACAGGGGGAGTACATTACACAGAGAGGGGGTGCTCTATGTACAGGGGGAGTACATTACACAGAGAGGGGGTGCTCTATGTACAGGGGGAGTACATTACACAGAGAGGGGGTGCTCTATGTACAGGGGGAGTACGTCACACAGAGAGGGGGTGCTCTATGTACAGGGGGAGTACATTACACAGAGAGGGGGTGCTCTATGTACAGGGGGAGTACATTACACAGAGAGGGGGTGCTCTATGTACAGGGGGAGTACATTACACAGAGAGGGGGTGCTCTATGTACAGGGGGAGTACATTACACAGAGAGGGGGTGCTCTATGTACAGGGGGAGTACGTTACACAGAGAGGGGGTGCTCTATGTACAGGGGGAGTACATTAAACAGTGAGGGGGTGCTCTATGTACAGGGGGAGTACGTTACACAGAGAGGGGGTGCTCTATGTACAGGGGGAGTACGTTACACAGAGAGGGGGTGCTCTATGTACAGGGGGAGTACGTTACACAGAGAGGGGGTGCTCTATGTACAGGGGGAGTACATTACACAGAGAGGGGGTGCTCTATGTACAGGGGGAGTACATTACACAGAGAGGGGGTGCTCTATGTACAGGGGGAGTACATTACACAGAGAGGGGGTGCTCTATGTACAGGGGGAGTACATTACACAGAGAGGGGGTGCTCTATGTACAGGGGGAGTACGTTACACAGAGAGGGGGTGCTCTATGTACAGGGGGAGTACGTTACACAGAGAGGGGGTGCTCTATGTACAGGGGGAGTACATTACACAGTGAGGGGGTGCTCTATGTACAGGGGGAGTACGTTACACAGAGAGGGGGTGCTCTATGTACAGGGGGAGTACGTTACACAGAGAGGGGGTGCTCTATGTACAGGGGGAGTACGTTACACAGAGAGGGGGTGCTCTATGTACAGGGGGAGTACATTACACAGAGAGGGGGTTCTCTATGTACAGAGAGGGGGTGCTCTATGTTCAGGGGGAGTACATTACACAGAGAGGGGGGTGCTCTATGTACAGGGGGAGTACGTTACACAGAGAGGGGGTGCTCTATGTACAGGGGGAGTACGTTACACAGAGAGGGGGTGCTCTATGTACAGTTAGAGTACGTTACACAGAGAGGGGGGTGCTCTATGTACAGGGGGAGTACGTTACACAGAGAGGGGGTGCTCTATGTACAGGGGGAGTACGTTACACAGAGAGGGGGTGCTCTATGTACAGGGGGAGTACATTACACAGTGAGGGGGTGCTCTATGTACAGGGGGAGTACGTTACACAGAGAGGGGGTGCTCTATGTACAGGGGGAGTACGTTACACAGAGAGGGGGTGCTCTATGTACAGGGGGAGTACGTTACACAGAGAGGGGGTGCTCTATGTACAGGGGGAGTACATTACACAGAGAGGGGGTTCTCTATGTACAGAGAGGGGGTGCTCTATGTACAGGGGGAGTACATTACACAGAGAGGGGGGTGCTCTATGTACAGGGGGAGTACGTTACACAGAGAGGGGGTGCTCTATGTACAGGGGGAGTACGTTACACAGAGAGGGGGTGCTCTATGTACAGGGGGAGTACATTACACAGAGAGGGGGTGCTCTATGTACAGGGGGAGTACGTTACACAGAGAGGGGGTGCTCTATGTACAGTTAGAGTACGTTACACAGAGAGGGGGGTGCTCTATGTACAGGGGGAGTACGTTACACAGAGAGGGGGTGCTCTATGTACAGGGGGAGTACGTTACACAGAGAGGGGGTGCTCTATGTACAGGGGGAGTACGTTACACAGAGAGGGGGTTCTCTATGTACAGAGAGGGGGTGCTCTATGTACAGGGGGAGTACATTACACAGAGAGGGGGTTCTCTATGTACAGAGAGGGGGTGCTCTATGTACAGGGGGAGTACATTACACAGAGAGGGGGTTCTCTATGTACAGAGAGGGGGTGCTCTATGTACAGGGGGAGTACGTTACACACCAACTCCTGTTGGTTTATATCTCGCTGAGGTTCATTCACAGCTGTTGGCATCGCCTGTCTGATATCGCCTGATTGACTGTCTAAGCTTTTCCTTTTCTATCTGTTCTTTGACTGGTGCAGGACTCAAGGGAATGTTTAACTCCTTGAAAAGAGTGGCCTATATTTCCATTAAGGAATAGCTGACTACATGTTATAGTTTGTATTAGCCCCCTCAATTCTGTAAACAGCATTGTTATTATAAACACAATATAAAGACCAGTTAGAGACAATATACAGCTTTTAATAAAGACAGTCATTATCGGTTTATATGTTAGACCTCAGTATTTCCTCATTGTTCTGAGTTTTGATGCATTTTGCTTGTTTTTTGGTCACTGTCAGATTTCTATTCTCAATCTTCACCATTTCCTGTTTTTCACCTGCCTTATTCCCCCCCCACCCCACCCCATTCGACCTCTTCCTTCCTCCTACTTCATTCCCTGCGCGGTTAACAATAAATCTGCTGATCTCATCTGTAACCACAACCACTGCTTTCTAACCCATGTGACGGTTTATTATGCTAACCTCTCCTCATTGGTCTAATACCCAGAAACCCCCAACTTGCCAACCCCCCAACATTTCTTCTCATGTCTCATAAATCTAATATCTATAACACCCACCGGTCACTTACTGTCACATCATTCACCAACTGCCCTGTCACACCCACCGGTCACTGTCACAGCATTCACCAACTGCCCTGTCACACCCACCGGGCACTTACTGTCACAGCATTCACCAACTGCCCTGTCACACCCACTGGGCACTCACTGTCACAGCATTCACCAACTGCCCTGTCACACCCACCGGGCACTTACTGTCACAGCGTTCACCAACTGCCCTGTCACACCCACCGGGCACTTACTGTCACAGCATTCACCAACTGCCCTGTCACACCCACCGGGCACTCACTGTCACAGCGTTCACCAACTGCCCTGTCACACCCACCGGGCACTCACTGTCACAGCATTCACCAACTGCCCTGTCACACCCACCGGGCACTTACTGTCACAGCATTCACCAACTGCCCTGTCACACCCACCGGTCACTTACTGTCACAGCATTCACCAACTGCCCTGTCACACCCACCGGGCACTCACTGTCACAGCGTTCACCAACTGCCCTGTCACACTCACCGGTCACTCACTGTCACATTATTCACCAACTGCCCTGTCACACCCACCGGTCACTGTCACAGTGTTCACCAACTGCCCTGTCACACCCACCGGTCACTTACTGTCACAGCATTCACCAACTGCCCTGTCACACCCACCGGGCACTTACTGTCACAGCGTTCACCAACTGCCCTGTCACACCCACCGGGCACTCACTGTCACATTATTCACCAACTGCCCTGTCACACCCACCGGGCACTTACTGTCACAGCATTCACCAACTGCCCTGTCACACCCACCGGTCACTGTCACAGCATTCACCAACTGCCCTGTCACACCCACCGGGCACTTACTGTCACAGCGTTCACCAACTGCCCTGTCACACCCACCGGGCACTTACTGTCACAGCATTCACCAACTGCCCTGTCACACCCACCGGGCACTTACTGTCACAGCATTAACCAACTGCCCTGTCACACCCACCGGTCACTTACTGTCACAGCGTTCACCAACTGCCCTGTCACACCCACCGGGCACTTACTGTCACAGCGTTCACCAACTGCCCTGTCACACCCACCGGGCACTTACTGTCACAGCATTCACCAACTGCCCTGTCACACCCACCGGGCACTTACTGTCACAGCATTAACCAACTGCCCTGTGACACCCACCGGTCACTTACTGTCACAGCATTCACCAACTGCCCTGTCACACCCACCGGGCACTTACTGTCACAGCATTCACCAACTGCCCTGTCACACCCACCGGGCACTTACTGTCACAGCATTAACCAACTGCCCTGTCACACCCACCGGTCACTTACTGTCACAGCGTTCACCAACTGCCCTGTCACACCCACCGGGCACTTACTGTCACAGCATTCACCAACTGCCCTGTCACACCCACCGGGCACTTACTGTAACAGCATTCACCAACTGCCCTGTCACACCACCGGGCACTTACTGTCACAGCGTTCACCAACTGCCCTGTCACACCCACCGGTCACTGTCACTTTATTCACTAACTGCCCTGTCACACCCACCGGTCACTGTCACATTATTTACCAACTGCCCTGTTCACACTCACCGGTCACTGTCACAGCATTCACCAACTGCCCTGTCACACCACCGGGCACTTACTGTCACAGCATTCACCAACTGCCCTGTCACACCCACCGGGCACTTACTGTCACAGCATTCACCAACTGCCCTATCACACCCACCGGGCACTTACTGTCACAGCGTTCACCAACTGCCCTGTCACACCCACCGGGCACTTACTGTCACAGCGTTCACCAACTGCCCTGTCACTCCCACCGGGCACTTACTGTCACAGCATTCACCAACTGCCCTGTCACACCCACCGGGCACTCACTGTCACAGCATTCACTAACTGCCCTGTCACACCCACCGGTCACTTACTGTCACAGCATTCACCAACTGCCCTGTCACACCCACCGGGCACTTACTGTCACAGCATTCACCAACTGCCCTGTCACACCCACCGGTCACTTACTGTCACAGCATTCACCAACTGCCCTGTCACACCCACCGGGCACTTACTGTCACAGCGTTCACCAACTGCCCTGTCACACCCACCGGGCACTCACTGTCACAGCATTCACCAACTGCCCTGTCACACCCACCGGGCACTTACTGTCACAGCATTCACCAACTGCCCTGTCACACCCACCGGGCACTTACTGTCACAGCATTAACCAACTGCCCTGTCACACCCACCGGTCACTGTCACATTATTCACTAACTGCCCTGTCACACCCACCGGTCACTGTCACAGCATTCACCAACTGCCCTGTCACACCCACCGGTCACTTACTGTCACAGCGTTCACCAACTGCCCTGTCACACCCACCGGGCACTTACTGTCACAGCGTTCACCAACTGCCCTGTCACACCCACCGGGCACTTACTGTCACAGCATTCACCAACTGCCCTGTCACACCCACCGGGCACTTACTGTCACAGCGTTCACCAACTGCCCTGTCACACCCACCGGTCACTGTCACATTATTCACTAACTGCCCTGTCACACCCACCGGGCACTGTCACATTATTCACCAACTGCCCTGTTCACACTCACCGGTCACTGTCACAGCATTCACCAACTGCCCTGTCACACCCACCGGGCACTTACTGTCACAGCGTTCACCAACTGCCCTGTCACACCCACCGGGCACTTACTGTCACAGCGTTCACCAACTGCCCTGTCACACCCACAGGGCACTTAACACCTTATGGCTATGTGACAGTTGAAGCAGCATTTACCAACTGTAGTGGTTTCTTTAGTAGCCTTGATATTTTTAGTGCTGCCCCTCTCCTTCACGCAGCGCAGTTGAGTGGACCCTTGCTCTCTGCTTCTATCCTACCTGTGAACAGCTAAATCTGCCCTGCCTATTTAGAGTGCCCCCTCTTCCTGCAGGAGGGGATGTATCATTATCTGCCCCCTGCGGATAGGAACTGCACGGTTTGATCTGTAGCTAAATTCAGAAACCATTGTTCTTATCTAAATCTGCATTCACTTCCTCTCGTTCCCTAATGTACATCTCGTATAACATGTCTGCTGTATCCCATCCTATCTCTCTCTAATCGATCTATATGTCTAATCTGTCTAATGAGAGCACCCAGGAAATGCTGCATATTGTTCTGAGAAGCTAGACAAAGGGACTGAGAATCACTAACTTTTATTAAAGGACCACTATAGGCACCCAGACCACTTCAGCTTAATGAAGTGGTCTGGGTGCCAGGTCCAGCTAGGTTTAACCCTTTTTCTATAAACATAGCATTTTCAGAGAAACTGCTATGTTTACCTATGGGTTAATCCAGCCTCTAGTGTCTGTCTCAATGACAGCCGCTAGAGGCGCTTCCACGCTTCTCACTGTGATTTTCACAGTGGGAAGACGCCAGCGTCCATAGGAAAGCATTGAGACTGCTTTCCTATGGACTGGCTGAATGCGCGCGCGGCTCTGGAGGAGGAGGAGAGTCCCCCGCCCGGCGCTGGAGAAAGAGGTCAATTTAACCCCAATTTAACCCCTTTCACCTAGAGCCCGGCGGGAGGGGGGCCCTGCGGGTGGGGGCACCCTCAGGGCACTATAGTAGAGCTATAGCTAGCTCTAGTGTGGAACGCGTACAGCGGTTTAGAACCCCGCTTGTAGGATATACTGCAGCTTATTCTTATCTTCAGAGGAAGAATTCCACTCAAAGAGAATAGAAAGACACAACCAATAGTGTTATTTATATATATTTATTATTTTAAACAGAGAACACTATTGGTTGTGTCTTTCTATTCTCTTTGAGTGGCACACTAGAGCTAGCTATAGCTCTATTAAATGTGAGTGGTATACTTTTATTACTTCATTTGTCACACTTTAGTGAATTTATTACACTATTTTGGATATTTGTTTTATCTTTTCATATTATTGGACTTACCTGTGGAAGGACGACGAGGACATCGTTCCCCATCCAGTATTATATAGACCATCTAACCTAAAGAAGATTTATCCAGCTAAGATTTTATTTATTTTATCTGGACTATCTATTTACTCTTCTAGTGGCGCAGCTTTTAACTTCTACTTTTTTTTTATTGTGTTTTAACGAGTATTAAATAATCAGACCTCATATAACGAGTATTAAATAATCAATCCTCATACAACGAGTATTAAATAATCAGACCTCATATAACGAGTATTAAATAATCAGACCTCATACAACGAGTATTAAATAATCAGACCTCATACAACGAGTATTAAATAATCAGACCTCATACAACGAGTATTAAATAATCAGACCTCATACAACGAGTATTAAATAATCAGACCTCATATAACGAGTATTAAATAATCAGACCTCATATAACGAGTATTATATAATCAGACCTCATACAACGAGTATTAAATAATCAGACCTCATACAACGAGTATTAAATAATCAGACCTCATACAACGAGTATTAAATAATCAGACCTCATATAACGAGTATTAAATAATCAGACCTCATATAACGAGTATTAAATAATCAGACCTCATATAACGAGTATTAAATAATCAGACCTCATATAACGAGTATTAAATAATCAGACCTCATACAACGAGTATTAAATAATCAGACCTCATACAACGAGTATTAAATAATCAGACCTCATATAACGAGTATTAAATAATCAGACCTCATATAACGAGTATTAAATAATCAGACCTCATATAACGAGTATTAAATAATCAGACCTCATATAACGAGTATTATATAATCAGACCTCATACAACGAGTATTAAATAATCAGACCTCATACAACGAGTATTAAATAATCAGACCTCATACAACGAGTATTAAATAATCAGACCTCATATAACGAGTATTAAATAATCAGACCTCATATAACGAGTATTAAATAATCAGACCTCATACAACGAGTATTAAATAATCAGACCTCATACAACGAGTATTAAATAATCAGACCTCATATAACGAGTATTAAATAATCAGACCTCATATAACGAGTATTAAATAATCAGACCTCATATAACGAGTATTAAATAATCAGACCTCATATAACGAGTATTAAATAATCAGACCTCATATAACGAGTATTAAATAATCAGACCTCATATAATGAGTATTAAATAATCAGACCTCATATAACGAGTATTAAATAATCAGACCTCATACAACGAGTATTAAATAATCAGACCTCATACAACGAGTATTAAATAATAAGACCTCATATAACGAGTATTAAATAATCAGACCTCATATAACGAGTATTAAATAATCAGACCTCATATAACGAGTATTAAATAATCAGACCTCATTTAATGAGTATTAAATAATCAGACCTCATATAACGAGTATTAAATAATCAGACCTCATATAACGAGTATTAAATAATCAGACCTCATATAACGAGTATTAAATAATCAGACCTCATACGAGTATTAAATAATCAGACCTCATACAACGAGTATTAAATAATCAGACCTCATATAACGAGTATTAAATAATCAGACCTCATATAACGAGTATTAAATAATCAGACCTCATATAACGAGTATTAAATAATCAGACCTCATATAACGAGTATTAAATAATCAGACCTCATATAACGAGTATTAAATAATCAGACCTCATACAACGAGTATTAAATAATCAGACCTCATACAACGAGTATTAAATAATCAGACCTCATATAACGAGTATTAAATAATCAGACCTCATATAACGAGTATTAAATAATCAGACCTCATATAACGAGTATTAAATAATCAGACCTCATATAACGAGTATTATATAATCAGACCTCATACAACGAGTATTAAATAATCAGACCTCATACAACGAGTATTAAATAATCAGACCTCATACAACGAGTATTAAATAATCAGACCTCATATAACGAGTATTAAATAATCAGACCTCATATAACGAGTATTAAATAATCAGACCTCATACAACGAGTATTAAATAATCAGACCTCATACAACGAGTATTAAATAATCAGACCTCATATAACGAGTATTAAATAATCAGACCTCATATAACGAGTATTAAATAATCAGACCTCATATAACGAGTATTAAATAATCAGACCTCATATAACGAGTATTAAATAATCAGACCTCATATAACGAGTATTAAATAATCAGACCTCATATAATGAGTATTAAATAATCAGACCTCATATAACGAGTATTAAATAATCAGACCTCATACAACGAGTATTAAATAATCAGACCTCATACAACGAGTATTAAATAATAAGACCTCATATAACGAGTATTAAATAATCAGACCTCATATAACGAGTATTAAATAATCAGACCTCATATAACGAGTATTAAATAATCAGACCTCATATAACGAGTATTAAATAATCAGACCTCATATAACGAGTATTAAATAATCAGACCTCATATAACGAGTATTAAATAATCAGACCTCATACAACGAGTATTAAATAATCAGACCTCATATAACGAGTATTAAATAATCAGACCTCATATAACGAGTATTAAATAATCAGACCTCATACAGCGAGTATTAAATAATCAGACCTCATATAACGAGTATTAAATAATCAGACCTCATACAACGAGTATTAAATAATCAGACCTCATATAACGAGTATTAAATAATCAGACCTCATTTAACGAGTATTAAATAATCAGACCTCATTTAACGAGTATTAAATAATCAGACCTCATACAACGAGTATTAAATAATCAGACCTCATATAACGAGTATTAAATAATCAGACCTCATACAACGAGTATTAAATAATCAGACCTCATATAACGAGTATTAAATAATCAGACCTCATATAACGAGTATTAAATAATCAGACCTCATATAACGAGTATTAAATAATCAGACCTCATATAACGAGTATTAAATAATCAGACCTCATATAACGGGTATTAAATAATCAGACCTCATATAACGAGTATTAAATAATCAGACCTCATATAACGAGTATTAAATAATCAGACCTCATATAACGAGTATTAAATAATCAGACCTCATATAACGAGTATTAAATAATCAGACCTCATATAACGAGTATTAAATAATCAGACCTCATATAACGAGTATTAAATAATCAGACCTCATATAACGAGTATTAAATAATCAGACCTCATACGAGTATTAAATAATCAGACCTCATACAACGAGTATTAAATAATCAGACCTCATATAACGAGTATTAAATAATCAGACCTCATATAACGAGTATTAAATAATCAGACCTCATATAACGAGTATTAAATAATCAGACCTCATATAACGAGTATTAAATAATCAGACCTCATATAACGAGTATTAAATAATCAGACCTCATACAACGAGTATTAAATAATCAGACCTCATATAACGAGTATTATATAATCAGACCTCATATAACGAGTATTAAATAATCAGACCTCATATAACGAGTATTAAATAATCAGACCTCATATAACGAGTATTAAATAATCAGACCTCATACGAGTATTAAATAATCAGACCTCATACAACGAGTATTAAATAATCAGACCTCATATAACGAGTATTAAATAATCAGACCTCATATAACGAGTATTAAATAATCAGACCTCATATAACGAGTATTAAATAATCAGACCTCATATAACGAGTATTAAATAATCAGACCTCATATAACGAGTATTAAATAATCAGACCTCATACAACGAGTATTAAATAATCAGACCTCATATAACGAGTATTAAATAATCAGACCTCATTTAATGAGTATTAAATAATCAGACCTCATACAACGAGTATTAAATAATCAGACCTCATATAACGAGTATTATATAATCAGACCTCATATAACGAGTATTAAATAATCAGACCTCATATAACGAGTATTAAATAATCAGACCTCATATAACGAGTATTAAATAATCAGACCTCATATAACGAGTATTAAATAATCAGACCTCATATAACGGGTATTAAATAATCAGACCTCATATAACGAGTATTAAATAATCAGACCTCATATAACGAGTATTAAATAATCAGACCTCATACAACGAGTATTAAATAATCAGACCTCATATAACGAGTATTATATAATCAGACCTCATTTAATGAGTATTAAATAATCAGACCTCATACAACGAGTATTAAATAATCAGACCTCATATAACGAGTATTATATAATCAGACCTCATATAACGAGTATTAAATAATCAGACCTCATATAACGAGTATTAAATAATCAGACCTCATATAACGAGTATTAAATAATCAGACCTCATATAACGAGTATTATATAATCAGACCTCATTTAATGAGTATTAAATAATCAGACCTCATACAACGAGTATTAAATAATCAGACCTCATATAACGAGTATTAAATAATCAGACCTCATATAACGAGTATTAAATAATCAGACCTCATATAACGAGTATTAAATAATCAGACCTCATATAACGGGTATTAAATAATCAGACCTCATATAACGAGTATTAAATAATCAGACCTCATATAACGAGTATTAAATAATCAGACCTCATACAACGAGTATTAAATAATCAGACCTCATACAACGAGTATTAAATAATCAGACCTCATATAACGAGTATTAAATAATCAGACCTCATACAACGAGTATTAAATAATCAGACCTCATACAACGAGTATTAAATAATCAGACCTCATATAACGAGTATTAAATAATCAGACCTCATATAACGAGTATTAAATAATCAGACCTCATATAACGAGTATTAAATAATCAGACCTCATATAACGGGTATTAAATAATCAGACCTCATATAACGAGTATTAAATAATCAGACCTCATATAACGAGTATTAAATAATCAGACCTCATATAACGAGTATTAAATAATCAGACCTCATATAACGAGTATTAAATAATTCAGAAAACATTCACGTTGCACAATGGCTGCAGGTTTTGAAATCTCAATAGAAAGAATCGCAAACAGCAATTTCAGCCTCAATATTTTAGGCGATGGACCATTGATCTGACATGGGAGTCATTGCTGGGGTGATTGGCTTTTCCCGTGATCTGGGAAGTTCATGATACAAAGTGTCTGCTGTTCTTTGGAAGGGGGAGCCTGGGGAGCTTTGATCGTTTGGCTTGTAAGGCACAGGCCTAGGGGTAATCTGCCGTCTCTTAGATGTGACATTGCCGTTCATTCCTTGAGGTATACCGCCTGCCTACACTTGTGCCCCTTCACCCTGCGTAGGAGAATTCTCAGACACTAAATAGGCAGATTTCTAATTGCGATAAACTACAATGCAAACGTCGAAAAATCGAAATGCCAGAAGCTTAAATCCACTCAGTTACCAAGGGACATGGCGAGCTGGAGTCATCTTATCCCCAATAAGCACACTCCAAAATGAGTTGTTATGCATTACACAGATAAGATATTGTAAAAGGCAGAAAATACAGAAATTAAAAAGAAACAAACAGAAATAACGCTTGGTGCGGAGTTTGTCCTGAATGAGGCAGATTTGCAATTTCTGCAGGAACTGGCTCAAATTTCACAGCCAATCCTGCTCTTCCCCGTCATTTCAGTAGGAGTATAGTACATAGTACATAAAGCAGAAATATAGATAAATGACATCATGGGCCAGGCTTGCTATCTTTGCGGTTTTATTATCCTGTTCACAAGTCAGAAATACAGGCAGGCCCCACGCTCAGGGAAGCTACACTAAGTCTATCTCGGGGGGACCGAACCCCCTAGCATTCAATAGTCGAATATGGAGGAAGCAGTCTCCCACAATGTATTGTGATAAAAAAAGGCCCACGCCACCAAAAAGTCTCGTTTTTAATTGGTTACAGCATTTCTGAATGTGAGGGCGCTTTCTAAATAAAGTATAATAATAATGGGTTCAAACGCCCAAATAAACACAATACACTGCAGTAGCACATCATGTAGATCACACGATTTATTGTCAAGTATTATCAATGCATTGAGAAATCTATATTTTGTTTTGGGTAGAAATTCCTAATTTGTAGAACAATAGTTGGTATATAGGCAATTCATTCCTATTGGATTAGAATATCACCATTCAACAACGGAGTAATCTGATTGGATAATAGAAAGACTGACACCGGGAGACGAGCATAGCGATACGTGTGTTGTACGCTGCATTACTTGACTGCGCAGGACACGGATATTGTCCACCGTGTGACAGAACAAACGTTTTTATACACGTTGGTCTATCATATGACAACACTGCCGATGACTGTAGAGTAAAATAATTTATAAATAAAAATTCTTTTGTTTCAAACATTTTGCTAATTAAAATGATACGACATTGACAGCGTAGTCTGTGTTAATAAACCATGTTTTTATATAAAACATTAACTAGAATTAGTGCACATCTTATACCAGCTGCCACAATTCAGGAACAGCTGAAAATGATCCGTCCTGATACAGAGTTCTGGGATTTTATCACCCACTTAATAATAGGAGATACAATCTGTCGTTATTAATTGATCACTTTCCTGAAAAAGTGTGTTTTCAATGATTTTTTTGAAGGAGTGGAAACTGGGTGAAAGTCTAACGGAGAGGGGAAGGGCATTCCACAGGAACGGTGCAGCCCTGGAGAAGTCTTGAAGGTGAGCATCAGATGTGGGAGTACGGGCAGAAGATAGGGGCAGGGGCCTAGACGGGACATCCTGTGTATTAGGGAGGATAGGTAGGTGGGAAGCTACATTTTCACCTGAGTGAGGTGTTTGCTGTATGGTTATTATATTTTGATGTCCCTAAGGAAGTCCGCTGTAGTGGAGGAAACGAGTAGGACATTTTATTTATTTGATTTGCATAATTCGTTTTTTGTATACAATAAATAAGTGGAATAAATAATAAATAATAAGTGGAATTTTTTCTGAACCGTATAATTGGTGGAAGGACGTCAATAAGGTGATAGTCCCCCAGCCGTGATCAGGGGAGACACCCCAAGGTGCCAAACTCTAATATTCCCTGTGAGTTAACCGGGTTTTATTCTACTTCACTATATGGATTATTTTTACCCTCTACAGATGTGTACTGTTTGTATCTAGGGAAACACCACCGGGAAGCTGCATAATTCACAACAGTTAAGTACCACGGTGTGGTAAAGTTGAAGTACACCTAATTTGTTCAGGAGTTACGTTATGTAGAGTTTTGGAAGTGAAAACCAGAATTTTACACAGAGACGACTTCTATGACCGCCAGCATCACTGAAAACAGGAAAATAAATTCACGGATTACAAAAAGGAAAGTAAAATTCCAAAGGAGCCTTGAGGCATTACATAAATCAGGATTCGACAAATCCCCGGAGCCAGGATGTGACGGAAAGCTGGCACTCCGACTGAGTACCTCCACCAATCGATGCTCCTAGTGCTCGCTGAGGACTCCAAGCACTCCAACCGACACCATCAGCACTGCAGACCCCACTTCCAGCCTGCAGGTCTCGACGTCTCCACCCACCCTGGATCCACGACTAGGATCCAGCTCCCAGTGGGTGAACCTCTCCTAAATCCAGAGAGCGTAGCAGGAACAAATCAAGCTATTGCAAGAGCTTACTCTGGGGAGTAAGTGATTATAGCAATCCCCAGAGTGTAGGTAGAGAGAGTCAAACATGAGCCAAGGCTTCAAGAAAGGTTCAAGATGATCGAAGTCCTTTGTGACCAAAGGAAGCATGGCTTTTCTGCCCAAAACCAGTTCCACAGAGTCTTCTATTCTGGAGATAATTGAGAAGTAATCCAATTATCTCAAAGGACAGAGGGAAAACTCCATTAGCCACATGGTAGTAAAATACAATAAAATACACAAGGTTACATTTATTACATAAAATAAAGACATGCAACATATCCCCAGATAGCTTAGGTCTGAGCACATATTATTACCACACACATACAGTTCAATTGCCATGGAGCCAAATTCTTTCCCATAGTCTTTCATTATACGAATGGGCTCCATGGCATAGCTATCTGGGGTATCACCGCTCAAACAGGGCAAGCACTGAATGACCCGGCTTTCATGTCTTTGCAGGGGGAAATCAAGCGTTTCAACATGGGTCCTCCATAGTCTAAAGGCAGCAGGTGGGCAACCAGGCTCCTCCAATGCACAGTGGCGAGATTGGTCTCGTCACACAGGTCTACCAGGAACTTTGAACTGACAACTGGGTGTTTGTCAGCCTGTTCATCGGACAGAGACGGAGCCGTGATCTAACTGTTCGATTCCCTTGCACCCTGCGCTGAAGGAACTGAGCAAGAAAAGCGTGAAGATTATAGGATCACAGCAGCTTCACTGGACCCCGGTGAAAGGATCCAGCTCTCCCGATAATAAAAAAAATGATAATGTGTGTGTGTGTGTCAGTGGCGTACACACAATCCATGGAGCCCCGGTGCGAAACTGCTCCGTGGGCCCCCCACCCCTCCCTCTCTCCCCGATCCGTGGGCCCCCCGGAATAAACATACATAGACACAAACACGTACACACAGACAGACACCCCCCGACAGATACATACATACACACATACATACAGACACACACATACATACATACACACATACAGAGACACACAGAGACACACACACACAGAGACACAGACACACATACATACAGACACACACACACACACACACACACATACAGATACACAGACACACACACACATACAGTAACACACACATACAGAGATACTGACACACACACATACAGAGACACACACATACACAGAGACAGACACACACATACAGACACACACACACACAGAGACATAGACACACACAGATACAAAACAGAGACACATACATACAGAGACAGACACACACATTCATAGAGACAGACGCACACATGCAGACACACACACATACACACACACACATACACAAAATGTTTCCTACCTTTTGTTACTTTCCCTGGGGTCCACTGGGGGGTCAGTCTGATGGGAGTCAAAGTTCCCACTCTGACTCCCTCTTCCTTCCTGCTTCCTCCTGCGTGGGCTGATAGCTGGGAGGAGTGACCGTGGAATCACTTCCTCCCAGCTTGTGATGTCATCACAGGGGACCCGGTCGCGTTGTTAAAGGCGCTGACCAGGCCCCCTGACAATCCATATCCATCGGGTGGCCCTGACAGCATGGGCCACCCGATGGACCCCTTAACATGCGGCCCCGGCGGTTTGCCGCACGGGCTGGGGTTGCAAAATGTGGCCGCTGGTACCCGGTCACGGGGGTCTGCAGGGCGCCGTGCCCCCTGGAGTGACGGGCCTGGTCGCAGCTGCGAGCCCTGCGACCGTGGTATGTACGCCGCTGGTGTGTGTGTGTGTGTGTGTATATATATATATATATTCATTAGATAAAGGCAGTTCTCTGTACTCAGGCTCCAACAGTTCAAAAATGCAAAAACTCAAAAAGGTAAATGCCTGGTGCCAGACAGATAGTTAGATAATAAAAACAAACTGCAGGGATAATAGTCTGCACTCAAGGTCTTTGTTTACACACAGCGTTTATTTCTTCATATTTAAGATGTGCACATGATAAAGTGAATATAGTGATGCAAAAAAGTTTCAGCGGCTTTCTGGGTACATTCCATATAATGTAAAAGCAGATCAAAGGTAATTATTTCATCAAAGTAAAGCGCAATCACCCCCAAACCACGCACAGTGTGTTACAGGAAATTGACCTCACAGTTAACATTTCTCAACTCGTCGTGAAATTAGAACATTTTCAGTTAGTTCCAAGAAAACATACAATGAAACTCAAGAGAACAAATAACTGGGGTGAGCGGGGGAGTGTGGCGGTACCAGCCTTGCCACTGGGCATTGGAGAAGACTGATTGCCAGCCTCCTGCCATGTGACTATGGCCCCTGAGATGTATTGCCTGCTCTCCTGTACTGCTGAGGATTGCTACCCCTTAGGTGGATTTGGCTATGGAGCTTGTGTAGTGCCCTCTGTTGGTAGCAACAGTAATATGCACTACCTGAATAGCAAGACTGGTAATTTGCATATTCGGGTAGATTTGCATATCGCTAATTCTGCATGCACGAGAGACATTTGTGTTAATTATGGTCTTCCCCACCTATTTATAAATATGTAATTATGTTATAATAAGTCACTGAATGTTGCCTGCTATGATTTGACTGTTTGTAATTTTATTGAGTTTTCACAGCAATGTTAATGTAATGACCAAATGGGCTAGTCCCAAGTAAAATAAAGATTTTGTCAGTTCTACTTCACCCTCAATTTGGAGTCCTGTCTCTTTTTGGGGGAATCTGCTACAAGGGATTGCTATGCTCTGCATATTCCCTTGCTATAATCACTCCTAAGCTCTTTTAAGAGCTCGTTCCTGCTTCGCTCTGGAAGGAAGAGAGGTTCGTCCTGCGGTGGTTGTGTTGTCGGCTAGAGTGCTTGGAATCCTCAAGAAGTGCTAGGAGCATCCATCAACGGAGGTACCCAGTCGGGGTGCCAGGTGATCCGTTACATTGGTGGCAGCGGTGGGATGGCTTCCTAGCCTTGGGAAAACCAGCACTACTTCAGAGATGGAAGGCCGTGCAGTATCTCCCTTTGATGCCAGGCTCCAGCAGCGACTACAGGATGTGATGCGCAGTATGGAGTATCCTATCCCAGAGGAAAAAGAGACAGAGTGGAGGGTGGCGCTTCGTACCGATCTCTGGAAGGAGGACATCGACGAAATTCGACCCTTCCGGTTCGAGGAAATCCTGACCACTAACCAGCGCCAAGCAGAACAACTAGAGCTGCGGATGCCATTATTGGGAAACCAGCCCTCAGAGGAATGGGTAAGCGAACTGGAGACGCTAGTTGAGACTGAGGTGTGGCTGGATGATTCCTATCGGGCCCTGCGGTGGCATGCTTACCACCTCTACCCATGGCTGATCGAGTACAAGTGTATTGAGGGGGAAGACTACGATGGCCCTGGTTTGTTGTGGGATACTATTGAAACTACTCTCTGGTTCGGAGACACCGACATTGCTCGCTTCTGGTCCATCCGAGCTGAGCGGGCAGACAACTGGGACCTTACGGAGATCGATGCCATTCAGCCAGATCTATCTTTTCTTGCCAACCGGGAGTGGGAACTAGAACAGGATTATGTTTGCCTATTCCAATGTATAACGCCGCCTGTCTCTGACATGATGGGGCTTATTGACTGTATGCCACCGGAAGCATTGAGTTTAGTTCTTCCTCCCCAGCAACCAAGCCTGTTATCAGGGGACCTTGGTACTGTACCACATATGTCCCAACCAGCACCAGAGATGGAAGATCTTATTGACTTGTCCTGGGAAGACACCCAGCTGGCAGGTGGAGATGGGACCGAAGTCTCTCTACCGGCCCTACAGGGATGCTGGGCAGTCGGCCCAGATCCCCAGCGGCAGTATGTATCCCAGGGAGCTGAAGGTGCCGTCCTTCCTCCCCAGCGGCAGTGTGTGTCCTTAGGAGAGGAGACAGTTGGTCCCTCTTCCCAGCAGTCCAGTGAGTCTCAGGGAGCCGAAGGTGCAGTCCTTCCTCCCAAGCGGCAGTGTGTGTCCTTAGGAGAGGAGACAGTTGGTCCCTCTCCCCAGCAGTCCAGTGAGTCTCAGGGAGCCGAAGGTGCAGTCCTTCCTCCCCAGCGGCAGTGTGTGTTACAGGGAGCTGAAGGTGTCGTCCTTCCTCCCCAGCAGCAGTGTGTGTCATTAGGAGAGGAGACAGTTAGTCTCTCTCCCCAGCGGCTGAAAGTATGTATGGGAGAGGAGCTTGTTACCCCCTCTCCCCAGCAGCAGCTTAACCCACCAAGGGGAGACAGTAAGCTCCACAACAGTGCAGATGGGACCGTGGTCTCTGCACATGCACCACTAGGGGTAGGGACAGTCGGTCCTGTCCACCAGCAGCAGGGCTGTTTAGCCAAAGGGGAGACAGTCGGTCTCCCCCTCCAGCAACAGGACTATGTAACCAAAGGGGAGACAGTCGGTCTCCCCCTCCAGCAGCAGCCCCAGATCCCGAGAGAGGAGCCTATCAACTCTTCTTTTCAGCATGGCTCCAACCAGGCTACTCCCGTGGTAGCGCTGGCACTCAGCAACCCACCAAGGCAGCCTATCAGTACCCCACACAGCCTTGTTGAGGCACCTGGACATGGACGAGCTAATCTTTTACCCAGGTGCAGTAACCATGCATTGTGGGTAGGCTGTATTACTGTTTGTGCTTCGTGGGTGGGTTGCTGGACTAACCAGGGCACTGACCGGCAGGAGGTCAGATACCCTGTTAGTCTGTTTGGAAAAGGGGAGAAATGTGGCGGTACCAGCCTTGCCACTGGGCATTGGAGAAGACTGATTGCCAGCCTCCTGCCATGTGACTATGGCCCCTGAGATGTATTGCCTGCTCTCCTGTACTGCTGAGGATTGCTACCCCTTAGGTGGATTTGGCTATGGAGCTTGTGTAGTGCCCTCTGTTGGTAGCAACAGTAATATGCACTACCTGAATAGCAAGACTGGTAATTTGCATATTCGGGTAGATTTGCATATCGCTAATTCTGCATGCAGGAGAGACATTTGTGTTAATTATGGTCTTCCCCACCTATTTATAAATATGTAATTATGTTATAATAAGTCACTGAATGTTGCCTGCTATGATTTGACTGTTTGTAATTTTATTGAGTTTTCACAGCAATGTTAATGTAATGACCAAATGGGCTAGTCCCAAGTAAAATAAAGATTTTGTCAGTTCTACTTCACCCTCAATTTGGAGTCCTGTCTCTTTTTGGGGGAATCTGCTACAAGGGATTGCTATGCTCTGCATATTCCCTTGCTATAATCACTCCTAAGCTCTTTTAAGAGCTCGTTCCTGCTTCGCTCTGGAAGGAAGAGAGGTTCGTCCTGCGGTGGTTGTGTTGTCGGCTAGAGTGCTTGGAATCCTCAAGAAGTGCTAGGAGCATCCATCAACGGAGGTACCCAGTCGGGGTGCCAGGTGATCCGTTACAGGGAGACATGAGACAAAGGGGGTGAACAAGTTACTGAAGGGGGACAATTAACCAGGACAAGGGCGGGAACAAAAACAGGGGGGGTAAACATAAGGTACAAGAAAACAACCTGAGCGGAGACAAATAACATGGCCAGGTTGGGAGATGGAACTGGGGATGGGGAATCAGATACTGGGGTAAAGGGCCACCGTCAGGGGGTGACAGTCAGTACGCCTGTAAGGGGTCTGGTTTTAAAAAAAAGGGTCCTCTTGGAGGAGACCACACTGTGGTACTACAGCAGACCGAGACCCTTAAAGGAACACACTGACTGCCTGCCCCCTCTTCTCTTCTGTGAGGAAGAGATGTCAGATGACTTCCTTACGTCACTTGTGAAAGGTGCATCTGACTTTACATGAGGAGTCAGGTAACACACACACACTCTCCATTCCTCACTAAGCCCCGGGAGCACCAGTAACTTTGTGTACTTATATGTACCCCGTGAAATTGTCTGGCATGTATGTGTGTGTGTTTGTGTCTGTCAGTGAGTGAGTGTGTGTCTTTGAGTTTATCTGTATCTACCCTGTGAGATTGCGTCAAGGGTGCTTGGTGTTAGGGAGCTAGCGCCAGGGGTGCTTGGTGTTAGGGAGCTAGCGTCAGGGGTGCTTGGTGTTAGGGAGCTAGCGTCAGGGGTGCTTAGTGTTAGGGAGCTAGCGTCAGGGGTGCTTGGTGTTAGGGAGCTAGCGTAAAGGGTGCTAGGAGTTAGGTAACTAGCGTCAGGGGTGCTCGGGGTTAGGGAGCTGGCGTAAGGGGTGCTTGGGGTTAGAGGGCTAGCGTCAGGGGTGCTTGGGGTTAGGGAGCTAGCGTCAGGGGTGCTTGGGGTTAGGGAGCTAGCGTAAGGGGTGCTTGGGGTTAGGGAGTGTTACGACACTCACCGCCTGGAGAGTGAAGCCGCCGTTTAGTCGATAATCCCCTTTCTCCAGAAATGCAATTCCAGTATAACCGATCATAAAACTCCCGAACGGAGCATACGAATGCGGTAACTCCCGATCAGCAATCCATCCGAAATCCTTCCACAGCTAGAAATAAACGAAAGCGCTGTCCCAATAGTAAATCCCTCCACAAACGAGACAAAGCTCCGTTTTGAAGGTCAAGCAGAATGTGTTTAATGGGGGCTACCTGCCCAGTATTTATGCAGGTCTCCACCAGGTAGACACTCCCCTAGGGGACCTGGTGGAAGACTGAAAAATATATTAAACGGTAGCCAATCACAGTGGCTATAACACAAGCCCTTCCCATTTTACCCACAATACATCTCTTCCTATCCTGGAGATAATTAGGGAGAAACCTAATTAACTCCGAGGATAGGAACCATCGCCATCTTAAACTCAAACACAAAAAATGCAATAAAATACATAAAATCAGAAATACCGAATATAAAGTGTTCGTGTCACGTATCCCCAGATAGCCTGGATCTGAGGGCATATTCCTACCGAATAGCGCTCAGGTCCGATGTACACAGTCCAATCGCCATGGAGTCCAAGTCTCTCATAAGTCCTTCGGTATACGAATGACTCCATGGGACGGCTATCTGGGTAAGTTCATACGGATGAAAGAAACTCCCGAACGGAACAGTGTTCGTATGCCTCCAAGGGAATAGAAGGGGAGACGGCCATCTCCAGCGGTGTTCGGTAGATAAAGAGTCCGATTTTAGATCCATGGGTTTTGCACCGAACACCGCTGATTCGCCTCGTGTCCAAAATGGCCGCCGCCTCGTGTTCGGCATACGAACGACGACCACCCGTACGAAATGGAATGGAGAGGTGTTTGCGGTTAACCACAACGTTCTAATTTGTGGTCAAGGTGTTAATGAGCCGCACACTCCTCTCCTGGGTGGCCGATGTTCGGTAGTTCCAATCGGTACTTTAGGAAACGTACGAACAACAGCGTACGGACAGGAAATCCACGAATCCAATGAAAACAGACGACCCAGCAATACAGGTCTATGCAGCAGGGTTCGTCACACGGCTCCCCCCTTGTGGAACACTCCGGCAGACCCGGCTTGGCCCTTTAGCGGGTCAACTTGGGGATGACCGGACTAGGAAGTAGCAAGGACGTCGGTTTGCCGTGATAACCCATCTGCATTCCCATTCTGCTTACCGGGTCGGTAGCTGATGGTGAAGTTATATGGTTGTAGTGCTAAACTCCACCGCAACAGTCTACCATTGTCTCCTGAGACCCGGTTAAGCCAAACAAGGGGATTGTGGTCCGTGATAAGTGAAAATTCCTGTCCATACAAATAGGGACTCAATTTTTTCAATGCCCAGACCAGGGCCAAACATTCTTTCTCCACTGCCGCATAACTCACTTCCCGGGGTAACAGTTTTCGACTGAGATATGCGACAGGGTGTTCTCCTCCATCCTCCCCGACCTGGCTTAGCACAGCCCCCAGTCCATACATGGAAGCATCTGGGTCTCAGCAGCAGGTGGGCTGGTTCCAGCAGCACGGGTCTGAGCACGGGTAGTCACTGGGTTGGCTTCGCCAGGTCCCATAGTAGCATAGGCAGAAATCAGAGGGGCCAAATCATTTCCCAGCAAAACATCGGCCGGCAAGTCCTTCATAACCCCCACATTCACATGTCCAGCTCCCACTCCCCAGTCCAAATGAACCCGGGCAACAGGCAGGCGGAACACGGCGCCTCCTGCCACCCTTATTGCCACAGTATTCCCGGTGTGTTGGTGTTCCGAAACCAGGTTCTTTTGGAGCAAGGTCATAGTAGCTCCGGTGTCTCTCAGACCAGTGACCTCTTTCCCATTCAACTTAACGGTCTGTCTGTGGTGTTGGCGGTTGTCCTGCTGAGCTGCTTGGACTGGGTCTGCTTCGTGAAGAAAACCCCAAAACTCCTCCTGCTCAAGGCAGTGAGCAGACGGCTGAGGTGGCTGTTGGGCTCCGCCGGCTGAGTTTCTCCAGGACGGTGCTTGGTTGGCATGGTTTAGAGGACATTCTGGTCTTTTATGTCCCATCTGCTTACATCCATAGCACTGGACCTGGTTCGAGTAACCCCGTTTGTTGAATCGGGCTGACTGCCCATGGTTGGGTGCTGGCGGCATAGCGGGGGTACGTTGTGCTGGGGGGTGATATAGGTTGGTGGTTGGAGGTGCTGCCGGTTTGTATTCCACTCGGGCAGGGACCTTGGCTGCTGTCTGATCAAGCTTACGGGCATCGGTGTATTCGTCAGCCATACGAGCAGCTTCATGGAAGGTAGCGGGTTTACGGTCCCTGACCCACTCTCGAACCCCTGCAGGTAACTTGTCAAAGCAGTGTTCTAGCAGGAACACTTGCAGCACCTCTTCCCCAGTTACCGCTCGACACCCTGTCATCCAGTGGACTGCCGTGCGGTGTACCCGGCATGCCCATTCCACATAGGAATCACCAGCCTGTTTATTATTGTCCCGGAATCGCCTCCGGTACGCCTCAGGGGTAACAGCGTACCGGGTCAAAAGGGCATCTTTTACTGCCCGGTAGCTAGTGAGTTCCTCCTCTGGGATGGCCCGAAAAGCTTCACTGGCCCGGCCGGATAATTTCCCAGAGAGGATAGGAACCCATTCTTCTGCGGGCACCTGGTGTAAAGCACACTGTCGTTCAAAGTCCGCCAGGAACCCGTCTATCTCTCCTTCAGTCTCAATAAAGTTTTTAAAAGCAGCAAATGGTACCTTTTTCTTCCCATGGTTATTATGGGGTACCTCTGCTGCTGCAGCTCCGCTTCTCTGGAGCGCCTGTTGTGCTGCCACTGCGGCTTGTACTTGCACCACAATATCCGCTGCAGGGTTGGGGCCAAAGTGTGCCAGCCTTATCTGAACTGCCCGGTTAAACGCTATCTCCTCGGGTGTTAAGTCCAGTAGGCCAGGCACATTAGCTATCTCCCTTCCCTGTGCTGTATCCATCTCTACCAATATAGCAATAATCTCTCTTTTCTTGAGATTGCTCGCTGATCGTCCTCTGCGCTCCAAAATGTCTTTAAGGGTAGCACGCCTTAATTCCTCATATTGCATTTCCAATCCGGGGTGTGTAGCTGGCCTTCAGGGCGGTGGGATTCATCCCGTCGCTTGCCACCAATTGTTACGACACTCACCGCCTGGAGAGTGAAGCCGCCGTTTAGTCGATAATCCCCTTTCTCCAGAAATGCAATTCCAGTATAACCGATCATAAAACTCCCGAACGGAGCATACGAATGCGGTAACTCCCGATCAGCAATCCATCCGAAATCCTTCCACAGCTAGAAATAAACGAAAGCGCTGTCCCAATAGTAAATCCCTCCACAAACGAGACAAAGCTCCGTTTTGAAGGTCAAGCAGAATGTGTTTAATGGGGGCTACCTGCCCAGTATTTATGCAGGTCTCCACCAGGTAGACACTCCCCTAGGGGACCTGGTGGAAGACTGAAAAATATATTAAACGGTAGCCAATCACAGTGGCTATAACACAAGCCCTTCCCATTTTACCCACAATACATCTCTTCCTATCCTGGAGATAATTAGGGAGAAACCTAATTAACTCCGAGGATAGGAACCATCGCCATCTTAAACTCAAACACAAAAAATGCAATAAAATACATAAAATCAGAAATACCGAATATAAAGTGTTCGTGTCACGTATCCCCAGATAGCCTGGATCTGAGGGCATATTCCTACCGAATAGCGCTCAGGTCCGATGTACACAGTCCAATCGCCATGGAGTCCAAGTCTCTCATAAGTCCTTCGGTATACGAATGACTCCATGGGACGGCTATCTGGGTAAGTTCATACGGATGAAAGAAACTCCCGAACGGAACAGTGTTCGTATGCCTCCAAGGGAATAGAAGGGGAGACGGCCGTCTCCAGCGGTGTTCGGTAGATAAAGAGTCCGATTTTAGATCCATGGGTTTTGCACCGAACACCGCTGATTCGCCTCGTGTCCAAAATGGCCGCCGCCTCGTGTTCGGCATACGAACGACGACCACCCGTACGAAATGGAATGGAGAGGTGTTTGCGGTTAACCACAACGTTCTAATTTGTGGTCAAGGTGTTAATGAGCCGCACACTCCTCTCCTGGGTGGCCGATGTTCGGTAGTTCCAATCGGTACTTTAGGAAATGTACGAACAACAGCGTACGGACAGGAAATCCACGAATCCAATGAAAACAGACGACCCAGCAATACAGGTCTATGCAGCAGGGTTCGTCACAGGGAGCTAGCGTCAGGGGTGCTTGGGGGGAAGGAGGGGGTGTTCAGGGTGAGGATACTAGCATCAGAGGTGCTCGGAGTGAGGAAGCAAGTGTCAGGGGTGTTCAGCGGGCTTGGGGTGAGGGAGCTAGTGTCAGGGATGCTCGAGGTGAGGGTACTAGTGTCAGGGGCACTCGGGGTAAGGGTATTGGAGTGAGGGGTGCTCCAGATTAGGGTAATAGTGTCCTGGGTGCTCAGGGTGAGTGGGAAAAAGAATGTTTATCTGTATGTACCCCATGAGATTGTCTGGCATGTATGTGTGTGTGTTTGTGTCTGTCAGTGAGTGAGTGGGTGCTTGGTGTTAGGGAGCTAGCGTCAGGGGTGCTTGGTGTTAGGGAGCTAGTGCCAGGGGTGCTTGGTGTTAGGAAGCTAGCGCCAGGGGTGCTTGGGGTTAGAGGGCTAGCGTCAGGGGTGCTTGGGGTTAGAGGGCTAGCGTAAGGGTTCTTGGGGTTAGAGGGCTACCGTAAGGGGTGCTTGGGGTTAGAGGGCTAGCGTCAGGGGTGCTTGGGGTTAGAGGGCTAGCGTAAGGGGTGCTTGGGGTTAGGGAGCTAGCGTCAGGGGTGCTTGGTGTTAGGGAGCTAGCGTCAGGGGTGCTTGGGGTTAGGGAGCTAGCGCCAGGGGTGCTTGGGGTTAGGGAGCTAGCGTAAGGGGTGCTTGGGGTTAGGGAGCTAGCGTCAGGGGTGCTTGGTGTTAGGGAGCTAGCGTCAGGGGTGCTTAGGGTTAGGCAGCTAGCATCAGGGGTGCTTGGTGTTAGGGAGCTGGCGTAAGGGGTGCTTGGGGTTAGGGAGCTAGCGTAAGGGGTGTTTGGGGTTAGGGAGCTAGCGTCAGGCGTGCTTGGTGTTAGGGAGCTAGCGTCAGGGGTGCTTGGGGTTAGGGAGCTAGCGTCAGGGGTGCTTGGGGTTAGGGAGCTAGCGTCAGGGGTGTTTGGGGTTAGGGAGCTAGCGCCAGGGGTGCTTGGGGTTAGGGAGCTAGCGTCAGGGGTGCTTGGGGTTAGGGAGCTAGCGTAAGGGGTGTTTGGGGTTAGGGAGCTAGCGTCAGGGGTGCTTGGTGTTAGGGAGCTAGCGTCAGGGGTGCTTGGGGTTAGGGAGCTAGCGTCAGGGGTGCTTGGGGTTAGGGAGCTAGCGTAAGGGGTGTTTGGGGTTAGGGAGCTAGCGCCAGGGGTGCTTGGGGTTAGGGAGCTAGCGTCAGGGGTGCTTGGGGTTAGGGAGCTAGCGTCAGGGGTGCTTGGGGTTAGGGAGCTAGCGTCAGGGGTGCTTGGTGTTAGGGAGCTAGCTTGAGGGGTGCTTGGGGTTAGGGAGCTAGCATCAGGGGTGCTTGGTGTGAGGGAGCTAGCGTAAAGGGTGCTAGGAGTTAGGTAACTAGCGTCAGGGGTGCTCGGGGTTAGGGAGGTAGCGCCAGGGGTGCTTGGGGTTAGGGAGCTGGCGTAAGGGGTGCTTGGGGTTAGAGGGCTAGCGTCAGGGGTGCTTGGGGTTAGGGAGCTAGCGTCAGGGGTGCTTGGGGTTAGGGAGCTAGCGTCAGGGGTGCTTGGTGTTAGGGAGCTAGCGTCAGGGGTGCTTGGGGTTAGAGGGCTAGCGTCAGGGGTGCTCGGGGTTAGGGAGGTAGCGCCAGGGGTGCTTGGGGTTAGGGAGCTGGCGTAAGGGGTGCTTGGGGTTAGAGGGCTAGCGTCAGGGGTGCTTGGGGTTAGGGAGCTAGCGTCAGGGGTGCTTGGGGTTAGGGAGCTAGCGTAAGGGGTGCTTGGTGTTAGGGAGCTAGCGTCAGGGGTGCTTGGGGTTAGGGAGCTAGCGTCAGGGGTGCTTGGGATTAGGGAGCTAGCGTCAGGGGTGCTTGGAGTTAGGGAGCTAGCGTAAGGGGTGCTTGGGGTTAGGGAGCTAGCGTAAGGGGTGCTTGGGGTTAGGGAGCTAGCGTCAGGGGTGCTTGGTGTTAGGGAGCTAGCGTCATGGGTGCTTGGTGTTAGGGAGCTAGCTTGAGGGTTGCTTGGGGTTAGGGAGCTAGCGTCAGGGGTGCTTGGTGTTAGGGAGCTAGCTTGAGGGGTGCTTGGGGTTAGGCAGCTAGCGTCAGGGGTGCTTGGGGTTAGGGAGCTAGCGTAAAGGGTGCTAGGAGTTAGGTAACTAGCGTCAGGGGTGCTTGGTGTTAGGGAGCTAGCGTAAAGGGTGCTAGGAGTTAGGTAACTAGCGTCAGGGGTCCTCGGGGTTAGGGAGCTAGCGTAAAGGGTGCTTGGAGTTAGGTAGCTAGTGTCAGGGGTGCTTGGTGTTAGGGAGCTAGCGTAAAGGGTGCTAGGAGTTAGGTAACTAGCGTCAGGGGTGCTCAGGGTTAGGGAGCTAGCGTCAGGGGTGCTTGGGGTTAGGGAGGTAGCGCCAGGGGTGCTTGGTGTTAGGGAGCTAGCGTAAAGGGTGCTAGGAGTTAGGTAACTAGCGTCAGGGGTGCTTGGGGTTAGAGGGCTAGCGTAAAGGGTGCTAGGAGTTAGGTAACTAGCGTCAGGGGTGCTTGGTGTTAGGGAGCTAGCGTCAGGGGTGCTTGGGGTTAGGGAGCTAGCGTCAGGGGTGCTCGGGGGGAAGGAGGGGGTGTTCAGGGTGAGGGTACTAGCATCAGAGGTGCTCGGAGTGAGGAAGCAAGTGTCAGGGGTGTTCAGCGGGCTTGGGGTGAGGGAGCTAGTGTCAGGGATGCTCGAGGTGAGGGTACTAGTGTCAGGGGCACTCGGGGTAAGGGTATTAGAGTGAGGTGTGCTCCAGATGAGGGTACTAGTGTCCTGGGTGCTCAGGGTGAGTGGGAAAAAGAATGTGAGTGAAGATATGATGAAGAGTGTCACAATTGACAGTTCTCCAATGGGGTATATTGTGACTGTCACCAGCTTAGAAAAATTACAACAATGACTGTCACAGTTGACGGGACACAGATTGTAATTGTCAGGACTTACTTAATAAATCAGGAATCTTGATTTATTGAGCCTGACAAGGAACCCGAGAAGGAAGCAGCAGTAAAGGAGGTAAAGATAGACCAAACATCTCAGAGGCTCAGAATCCGTGGATCTGTCCAAAATCAGAGTAAGACATTATAAGAAACATGGTACTGAGGTGAGAGCTCTGTATTAAGGATGGGGGAGAGGGGGGGGTCCAGCCTGTGTTCAGAGAGGGGGGAGAGTAACTGTATTTAGACTGGGGGAAGGTAATTGCATATTCTGAATTATTTTTAAACATTTTGCATATTATTTTGTGATGGTGAATGTCAGGTGTTCGCATGAGATACATTGGAATATCCAGCGTTCTAAGTGCACTGTGTAATATTTAGCAAGCATTTTAGACAAGGAAGAAGAATGAGCATTATTTGGATAACAGGGTCCATGGCCTCAGTAATAATATCTAAGATCCAAAACAAGGGTCCCTCACCAAACGGCAGCAAATTGTAACCTCACTCATCTTAATATTCAAGAGGGGAAAATGAGTGCAGCCTCACTCACCCCAACCACCAACTCACAGTCACAGACCGGCTGAGTGCAGCCTCACTCACCCCAACCACCAACTCACAGACCGGCTGAGTGCAGCCTCACTCACCCCAACCACCAACTCACAGACCGGCTGAGTGCAGCCTCACTCACCCCAACCACCAACTCACAGACCGGCTGAGTGCAGCCTCACTCACCCCAACCACCAACTCACAGACCGGCTGAGTGCAGCCTCACTCACTCCAACCACCAACTCACAGACCGGCTGAGTGCAGCCTCACTCACCCCAACCACCAACTCACAGACCGGCTGAGTGCAGCCTCACTCACCCCAACCACCAACTCACAGACCGGCTGAGTGCAGCCTCACTCACCCCAACCACCAACTCACAGACCGGCTGAGTGCAGCCTCACTTACCCCAACCACCAACTCACAGACCGGCTGAGTGCAGCCTCACTTACCCCAACCACCAACTCACAGACCGGCTGAGTGCAGCCTCACTCATCCCAACCACCAACTCACAGACCGGCTGAGTGCAGCCTCACTCACTCCAACCACCAACTCCCAGACCGGCTGAGTGCAGCCTCACTCACTCCAACCACCAACTCACAGACCGGCTGAGTACAGCCTCACTCACTCCAACCACCAACTCACAGACCGGCTGAGTACAGCCTCACTTACCCCAACCACCAACTCACAGACCAGCTGAGTGCAGCCTCACTCACCCCAACCACCAACTCACAGACCGGCTGAGTGCAGCCTCACTCACTCCAACCACCAACTCACAGACCAGCTGAGTGCAGCCTCACTCACCCCAACCACCAACTCACAGACTGGCTGAGTGCATCCTCACTTACCCCAACCACCAACTCACAGACTGGCTGAGTGCAGCCTCACTCACTCAAACCACCAACTCACAGACTGGCTGAGTGCAGCCTCACTCACTCAAACCACCAACTCACAGACTGGCTGAGTGCAGCCTCACTCACTCAAACCACCAACTCACAGACTGGCTGAGTGCAGCCTCACTCACCCCAACCACCAACTCACAGACTGCAGCCTCATGTGGGATGTCTGCTGTGAATGTTTGGAAACAAAGTGAATTTTACAGAATAATGATAGAATCACAAAATTAAAATGGAGATATTTTATGCCTTAAATTTATTTTAGACAGACAGAACAACAGACAGACGATAGATAGATAGATAGATAGATAGATAGATAGTGGATAGATAGATACTGGATAGATAGATAGATAGATAGATAGATACTGTATAGGTAGATAGATAGATACTGTATAGATAGATACTGTATAGATAGATACTGTATAGATAGATACTGTATATAAAGATAGATACTGTATAGATAGATAGATAGATAGATACTGTATAGATAGATAGATACTGGATGGATAGATAGATACTGGATGGATAGATAGATAGATAGACAGAACAACAGACAGACGATAGATAGATAGATAGTGGATAGATAGATAGATAGATACTGTATAGATAGATAGATACTGTATAGATAGATAGATAGACACTGTATAGATAGAAAGATAGATAGATACTGTATAGATAGATAGATAGATACTGGATAGATATATAGAAAGATAGATACTGTATAGATAGATAGATACTGTATAGATAGATAGATACTGTATAGATAGATACTGTATAGATAGATAGATAGATAGTGGATAGATAGATAGATACTGTATAGATAGATAGATACTGTATAGATAGATAGATAGATAGACACTGTATAGATAGATAGATAGATAGATAGATAGATACTGTATAGATAGATAGATAGATACTGGATAGATATATAGAAAGATAGATACTGTATAGATAGATAGATACTGGATAGATAGATACTGTATAGATAGATACTGTATATAAAGATAGATACTGTATAGATAGATAGATAGATACTGGATGGATAGATAGATACTGGATGGATAGATAGATAGATAGACAGACAGAACAACAGACAGACGATAGATAGATAGATACTGGATAGATAGATAGATAGATAGATAGATACTGGATAGATAGATAGATACTGTATAGCTAGATACTGTATATAAAGATAGATAGATAGATAGATAGATACTGGATAGATAGATAGATAGATAGATAGAGAGATCGATAATGTATAGATATATAGAAAGATACTGTATAGATAGATAGATACTGTATAGATAGATAGATAGATAGATAGATGCTGTATAGATATATAGAAAGATACTGTATAGATAGATAGATAGATACTGTATAAATAGATAGATAGATAGATACTGGATGGATAGATAGATAGATACTGGATGGATAGATAGATAGATAGATAGATAGACAGAACAACAGACAGACGATAGATAGATAGATAGATAGATAGTGGATAGATAGATACTGGATAGATAGATAGATAGATACTGGATAGATAGATAGATACTGTATAGATAGATACTGTATATAAAGATAGATACTGTATAGATAGATAGAGAGAGAGAGAGATACTGGATGGATAGATAGATAGATATATACTGGATGGATAGATAGACAGATAGATAGATAGATAGATACTGGATAGATAGATAGATAGATAGATACTGTTTAGATAGATAGTGTATATAAAGATAGATACTGTATAGATAGATATATAGATACTGTATAGATAGATAGATAGATACTGGATGGATAGATAGATACTGGATGGATAGATAGATAGATAGATAGACAGAACAACAGACAGACGATAGATAGATAGATAGATATAGATAGATAGATAGACAGATAGATAGATACTGGATGGATAGATAGACAGATAGATAGATAGATACTGGATAGATAGATAGATAGAGAGATAGATAGAGATATACTGTATAGAGAGATAGACAGATAGATAGATAGATAGGTAGATAGATACTGGATTGATAGATAGATAGATAGATAGATAGATAGATAGATAGAGATATACTGTATAGAGAGATAGACAGATAGATAGATAGATACTGGATAGATAGATAGGTAGATAGATACTGGATTGATAGATAGATAGATAGATAGATACTGGATGGATAGATACTGGATAGATAGATAGATAGATAGATAGATAGATAGACAGATAGATAGCTAGAGATATACTGTATAGAGAGATAGACAGATAGATGGATAGAGATATACTGTATATAAAGATAGATAGATAATATATAGATACTGGATGGATAGATAGATAGATAGATAGCAGATCTCCTGCTCCTTGTCTGTCTGTTAAACCACAAGTGGCAGCTCCCCCACTCTGAGTCTACCTACCTTCCTCTATACAGAGAGGATGCTGTGGGAGCGGCTGATGGGGGAGGTGAGAGACAGCACAGGGTGGGGTTTAGCAGCTGGACTCAGAGAGATGGAGAGAGACAGCCACAGATTGGGAGACAGTCATAGAGTGCAGTGGCAGTGCATGAAGGGGATTTGGGCTCAGAGTGCCCGGGCAAGGCGGGCAGGGTGTGTGGGTCAGATTGCCAAGTTTAGGGTCAGAGTGCCCGGCAGTGCTTGTGGGTCAGAGTGCCCAGTTTGGGGTCAGAGTGCCCGGCAGTGCATGTGGGTCAGAGTGCCCAGTTTGGGGTCAGAGTGCCCGGCAGTGCTTGTGGGTCAGAGAGCCTAGTTTGGGGTCAGAGTGCCCGGCAGTGCTTGTGGGTCAGAGTGTCCAGTTTGGGGTGTTTACATTGCACAGACATGTTGGTGATGCTGGCTGCCTGGATTCTGTGGGGGAGCCTGGAAATATCAGAGAGTACACCGACGGCGCATGAGATCAGCCAAGGAGTGGTAAGTGTACACCGGGGGTTTGGGGCGAATATACCCTTCTTGGGATGTACTAGGGCAGAGGTTGACAACATTTGACACGCCAAAAATTGTGGACGACAATTCCCCTGATGTTCGGACAGCATTATGTCTGTAAGAGCATTGTAGAAGTATTCCACACCCTCAACCTAGCCTTGTAATACGGTGTTTATTGTCCTATTTGTCTGTGATTCTGGGGACTAATGCAGTAACATTGTCAGTTTGTCACAATACTCCCTACCAGGGCTCGTCCTCAGTAACATTGTCACAATACTCCCTACCAGGGCTCGTCCTCAGTAACATTGTCACAGTACTCCTTACCAGAGCTCGTCCTCAGTAACATTGTCACAGTACTCCCTACCAGAGCTTGTCCTCAGTAACATTGTCACAATACTCCCTACCAGAGCTCGTCCTCAGTAACATTGTCACAGTACTCCCTACCAGAGCTCGTCCTCAGTAACAGTGTCACAGTACTCCCTACCAGGGCTCGTCCTCAGTAACATTGTCACAGTACTCCTTACCAGAGCTCGTCCTCAGTAACACTGTCACAGTACTCCTTACCAGAGCTCGTCCTCAGTAACATTGTCACAGTACTCCTTACCAGGACTCGTCCTCAGTAACACTGTCACAGTACTCCCTACCAGAGCTCGTCCTCAGTAACATTGTCACAGTACTCCCTACCAGGACTCGTCCTCAGTAACACTGTCACAGTACTCCCTACCAGAGCTCGTCCTCAGTAACATTGTCACAGTACTCCTTACCAGAGCTCGTCCTCAGTAACATTGTCACAGTACTCCCTACCAGAGCTCGTCCTCAGTAACACTGTCACAGTACTCCCTACCAGAGCTCGTGCTCAGTAACATTGTCACAGTACTCCCTACCAGAGCTCGTCCTCAGTAACATTGTCACAGTACTCCATACCAGAGCTTGTCCTCAGTAACATTGTCACAATACTCCCTACCAGGGCTCGTCCTCAGTAACATTGTCACAATACTCCCTACCAGGGCTCGTCCTAAGTAACACTGTCACAGTACTCCCTACCAGAGCTCGTCCTCAGTAACATTGTCACAGTACTCCCAACCAGAGCTCGTCCTCAGTAACATTGTCACAGTACTCCCTACCAGAGCTCGTCCTCAGTAACACTGTCACAGTACTCCCTACCAGGGCTCGTCCTCAGTAACACTGTCACAGTACTCCCTACCAGAGCTCGTCCTCAGTAACATTGTCACAGTACTCCCTACCAGAGCTCGTCCTCAGTAACATTGTCACAGTACTCCCTACCAGAGCTCGTCCTCAGTAACATTGTCACAGTACTCCCTACCAGAGCTCGTCCTCAGTAACCTTGTCACAGTACTCCCTGCCAGAGCTCGTCCTCAGTAAAATTGTCACAGTACTCCCTACCAGAGCTCGTCCTCAGTAACATTGTCACAATACTCCCTACCAGGGCTCGTCCTCAGTAACATTCTCACAATACTCCCTACCAGGGCTCGTCCTCAGTAACATTGTCACAGTACTCCTTACCAGGGCTCGTCCTCAGTAACATTGTCACAATACTCCCTACCAGGGCTCGTCCTAAGTAACACTGTCACAGTACTCCCTACCAGAGCTCGTCCTCAGTAACATTGTCACAGTACTCCATACCAGAGCTTGTCCTCAGTAACATTGTCACAATACTCCCTACCAGGGCTCGTCCTCAGTAACATTGTCACAATACTCCCTACCAGGGCTCGTCCTCAGTAACATTGTCACAGTACTCCTTACCAGGGCTCATCCTCAGTAACATTGTCACAATACTCCCTACCAGAGCTCGTCCTCAGTAACATTGTCACAGTACTCCCAACCAGAGCTCGTCCTCAGTAACATTGTCACAGTACTCCCTACCAGAGCTCGTCCTCAGTAACATTGTCACAGTACTCCCTACCAGAGCTCGTCCTCAGTAACATTGTCACAGTACTCCCTACCAGAGCTCGTCCTCAGTAACATTGTCACAGTACTCCCTACCAGGGCTCGTCCTCAGTAACATTGTCACAGTACTCCCTACCAGAGCTCGTCCTCAGTAACATTGTCACAGTACTCCCTACCAGAGCTCGTCCTCAGTAACATTGTCACAGTACTCCCTACCAGAGCTCGTCCTCAGTAACATTGTCACAGTACTCCCTACCAGAGCTCGTCCTCAGTAACATTGTCACAGTACTCCATACCAGAGCTCGTCCTCAGTAACATTGTCACAGTACTCCCTACCAGAGCTCGTCCTCAGTAACATTGTCACAGTACTCCCTACCAGGGCTCGTCCTCAGTAACATTGTCACAGTACTCCCTACCAGGACTCGTCCTCAGTAACATTGTCACAGTACTCCCTACCAGAGCTCGTCCTCAGTAACATTGTCACAGTACTCCCTACCAGAGCTCGTCCTCAGTAACATTGTCACAGTACTCCCTACCAGAGCTCGTCCTCAGTAACATTGTCACAGTACTCCCTACCAGAGCTCGTCCTCAGTAACATTGTCACAGTACTCCCTACCAGGGCTCGTCCTCAGTAACATTGTCACAGTACTCCCTACCAGAGCTCGTCCTCAGTAACATTGTCACAATACTCCATACCAGAGCTCGTCCTCAGTAAAATTGTCACAGTACTCCCTACCAGGACTCGTCCTCAGTAACATTGTCACAGTACTCCCTACCAGGACTCGTCCTCAGTAACATTGTCACAGTACTCCCTACCAGAGCTCGTTCTCAGTAACATTGTCACAGTACTCCCTACCAGAGCTCGTCCTCAGTAACATTGTCACAATACTCCATACCAGAGCTCGTCCTCAGTAACATTGTCACAGTACTCCCTACCAGGACTCGTCCTCAGTAACATTGTCAAGGTACTCCCTACCAGAGCTCGTCCTCAGTAACATTGTCACAGTACTCCCTACCAGAGCTCATCCTCAGTAACATTGTCACAGTACTCCCTACCAGGACTCGTCCTCAGTAACATTGTCATAGTACTCCCTACCAGAGCTCGTCCTCAGTAACACTGTCACAGTACTCCCTACCAGAGCTCGTCCTCAGTAACATTGTCACAGTACTCCCTACCAGAGCTCGTCCTCAGTAACACTGTCACAGTACTCCCTACCAGAGCTCTTCCTCAGTAACATTGTCACAGTACTCCCTACCAGAGCTCGTCCTCAGTAACATTGTCACAGTACTCCCTACCAGAGCTCGTCCTCAGTAACATTGTCACAATACTCCCTACCAGAGCTCGTCCTCAGTAACATTGTCACAATACTCCCTCCCAGAGCTCGTCCTCAGTAACATTGTCACAGTACTCCCTACCAGAGCTCGTCCTCAGTAACACTGTCACAGTACTCCCTACCAGGGCTCGTCCTCAGTAACATTGTCACAGTACTCCCTACCAGGACTCGTCCTCAGTAACATTGTCACAGTACTCCCTACCAGAGCTCGTCCTCAGTAACATTGTCACACTACTCCCTACCAGAGCTCGTCCTCAGTAACATTGTCACAATACTCCATACCAGAGCTCGTCCTCAGTAACATTGTCACAGTACTCCCTACCAGGGCTCGTCCTCAGTAACATTGTCACAGTACTCCCTACCAGAGCTCGTCCTCAGTAACATTGTCACAATACTCCCTACCAGGGCTCGTCCTCAGTAACATTGTCACAGTACTCCCTACCAGGACTCGTCCTCAGTAACATTGTCATAGTACTCCCTACCAGGGCTCGTCCTCAGTAACATTGTCACAGTACTCCCTACCAGGACTCGTCCTCAGTAACATTGTCACAGTACTCCCTACCAGGACTCGTCCTCAGTAACATTGTCACAGTACTCCCTACCAGGACTCGTCCTCAGTAACATTGTCACGGTACTCCCATACTCCTGCTTTTATTTACGAAATTAAAATAGATGTTTTAAGTTAATTCTTTCCTCCTACAGCTGCATTGTAGATCTTGTTGCTGACAGAGCAATTGTATTGGTCATTAAATTATATTTGTGTTTACAGTGCTCTTAAAAATGTGCTAATATTTGTTTTTGTATTGTAAACAGGACTGGCTAACGCGCTATGGCTACTTACCTCCACCGGACCCATACTCTGCCCAGCAGCAGACATTAGATGGCTACAGGAATGCTTTGAGAATTATGCAAAAGTTTGCAGGTCTACCGGAAACTGGGGAACTAGGTAAAAACAATAAAAAATCCCAGGAAAATTATAATTTATACACACAGTAAGGATGGGGAATATACACACAGTAAGGATGGGGAATATACACACAGTAAGGATGGGGAATATACATACTGTAAGGATCGGGATTATACACACAGTAAGGATCGGGAATATACACACTGTAAGGATCGGGAACATACACACAGTAAGGATCAGGAATATACACAGTAAGGATGGGGAATATACACACTGTAAGGATGGGGAATATACACACAGTAAGGATCAGGAATATACATACAGTAAGGATCGGGAATATACACACAGTAAGGATCAGGAATATTCATACAGTAAGGATCGGGATTATACACACAGTAAGGATGGGGAATATACACACTGTAAGGATCGGGAATATACACACAGTTTGGATCGGGAATATATACACAGTAAGGATCGGGATTATACACACAGTAAGGATCGGGAATATACATACAGTAAGGATGGGGAATATACACACAGTAAGGATCAGGAATATACACACAGTAAGGATCGGGAATATACACACAGTAAGGATGGGGAATATACACACTGTAAGGATCGGGATTATACACACAGTAAGGATCAGGAATATACATACAGTAAGGATGGGGAATATACACACAGTAAGGATCAGGAATATACACACAGTAAGGATCGGGAATATACACACTGTAAGGATCAGGAATATACACACAGTAAGGATTGGGATTGTACACACAGTAAGGATGGGGAATATACACACTGTAAGGATCGGGAATATACACACAGTAAGGATCGGGAATATACACACAGTAAGGAAGGGGAATATACACACTGTGTCCCAAAATGGCCGCCGCCTGGTGGTCGGCATACGAACGACGACCACCCGTACGAATGGAATGGAGAGGTGTCTGCGGTTAACCACAACGTTCTAATTGGGGCCAAGAGGTTAACCAGCAGCACACTCCTCTCCTGGGTGGCCGTTTGTTCGTCAGTTTCATTCGGTAGTTCAGTATCACACGAACAGGGGCATACGGACAGGAAATCCAACGAAATTAAGGCAACCAGACGAACCAGCAATATAAGTCTACACAGATGGATCTGTCACTAGGGCCAAACATTCTTTTTACACTGCCGCATAACTCACTTCCCGGGGTAGTAACTTTCGGTTGAGGTATGCGACAGGGTGCTCTCCTCCATCTTCCCCGACTTGGCTTAGCACAGCCCCCAGTCCATACATGGAAGCATCTGTATGGACGAGAAAGCGTTTGTTAGGAACTGGGGCAGCCAAGATAGGGGCATTCACAAGAGCCTGCTTCAGTGCTTGAAACGCAGCTTCACAAGCTGGAGACCACAGGACCTGCTTAGGGAGGTTCTTCTTAGTCAGGTCAGTCAGGGGCTTGGCAATAGTGCTGTAGTCGGGGACAAAACGTCTGTAATACCCTGCTGTCCCCAAGAAGGCTAGCACCTAGGCCTTAGTGGTAGGTGTGGGCCATTTAGCCACTGCCTCTACCTTAGCTGGCTCCGGTCTCTGGCTTCCACACCCCACTCTGTGACCCAGGTACTGCACCTCAGCCATACCTAGATGGCACTTCTCTGGCTTCAATGTCAGGCCAGCGGCCCGAATCTTATCCAGCACTACCCCTACGTGAACCAGGTGTTCTTCCCAGGACTCACTGTAGATCGCAATGTCATCCAGGTATGAACAGGCAAATTCCTGGAAGTCATCAAGGAGCCTATCCACCATCCGCTGGAAGGTAGCCGGGGCATTCTTCATCCCGAAAGGCATGATTTTAAATTGGTACAGGCCAAACGGGGTGAATGCCGACTTGGGGATAGCATCCTCGGCCAGGGGGATCTGCCAGTAGCCCTTACACAGGTCTATGGTGGTCAGATAGCGCCCCCTGGCAATACGATCTAATAATTCATCTACCCGGGGCATCGGGTAGGCGTCAGTGGTGGTCCTCTCGTTGAGTCGCCTGTAGTCCACACAGAACCGTGTGGTCCCGTCTTTCTTGGGTACCAGAACTACAGGCGAGGCCCAAGGGCTATCGGAGTGTTCGATGACCCCAAGCTGGGTCATCTCCTGCATCTCCTTCCGCATTCCTTCTCGGGCTGCTTCAGGGATACGATAGGGGGGCTGTCGCAGGGGGGTCTGTCCAGGGGTCTCTACCTTATGTACAGCTAGGGTAGTATAACCTGGCTCCTGGGAGAATGTCGCCTGCTTCTCCCACAGCAGCTGCTTCGCCTGTAACTTTTCTGTAGGGTTTAACCTGTCCCCTAGCTGTACAAGGTTAGTAAGGTCAGTCTGGGGGCCCCTTTCTAGCAAATCGGGAAGTGGTAGATTCTCAGGGTCATCTGCAGCAGGAGCACACACTGCAGCAACATCCTTGGGTCTCTCCTGATACTCTTTCAGCATGTTCACATGAAAGGCTCGCTGGATCCTTTCATCTGCACAGCTAGCTATAAGGTAAGTAGTATCGCAGATCTGAGCTAATACTTTATACGGGCCCTGTCAAGATGCTTGCATCTTGTTTGCCTTCACAGGCTTGAGCACCAATGCTTTCTGCCCAACCTGGAAGACCCGCTGTCGGGCACCCCGATTGTACCATCTCTTCTGCCTCCCCTGAGCCGCCTGGAGATTCTCTCTTACCATCAGAGACAGTTTCTCCATGTGGTCCCGGAGTTCCAGGACATACGGTACTATGGGGATCCCCTCCTGCTCTGTCTCCCCCTCCCAGTGGCCTCTAATGAGATCCAGGGGTCCGCGGACCCTTCTCCCATAAAGCAGCTCACAGGCGGAGAACCCAGTAGATTCCTGGGGCACCTCTCTGTAGGAAAATAACAGATGAGGCAGGAACCTCTCCCAGTCTCTGCAAGTATCTGTAAATGTCCTCAGCATTTGCTTGAGGGTGCCGTTAAAGCGCTCGCAGAGACCGTTAGTCTGTGGATGATAGGGTGAGCTAAGCAGCGGTTTAATGCCGCACACCTTCCACAGCTGCTGGGTGAGCACAGCGGTAAATTGGGTTCCCTGGTCGGAGAGGATCTCCTGAGGGAACCCGACCCTAGTAAAAATCCTAACCAGGGCATCAGCAACCGTCTCTGCCTCTATGTTAGACAGTGCTACTGCCTCTGGATAGCGAGTGGCGTAGTCCACCACAGTGAGAATATATTTCTTACTGGATGGACTAGCCCTGGCCAGTGGACCCACTATGTCAACGGCTATGCGAGAAAAGGGTTCCCCTATAATAGGCATCGACAATAGCTTAGCCTTAGGGTGGTCCCCCCGCTTTCCTACTCGTTGACATGTGTCACACGTACTACAGTATAGCCGCACAGCCTGATTAAAATTGGGCCAGAAGAAATTCTGATTGATCCTATAGGCTGTGCGGCGAGACCCTAGATGTCCAGCTAATGGAACATCATGCCCGATCCGCAGAATCTCCTGATGATATTTTGCAGGTATCACCAGCTGTCGATTCGGCGGAGGGGCAACACTTTTCTGGGAAGGCTTAGGAATTCTATACAGCCTGTCCCCCACCCACTCATACCGTTCCCCATCTACTCCTTCCTCTCCAGCATCTGCTCTATCCCTGTACTTCTGGAGAGTCGGGTCTGCCCGGGTTTCCCTCCCAAACTCCTCTGGGGAATCCCAGCTACAAGGGGCCTGATCTAAGGTACCAGTCGGGGAATCGGGTCTTACCTGGGTCTCAGCAGCAGGCGAGCCGGTTCCAGTAGCACGGGTCTGAGCACGGGTAGTCACAGGGTTAACGTCAGCTGGGCCCATCGGGGCATAGGCAGAAACCAAAGGGGCCAAATCGTTCCCAAGGAGGACATCAGCGGGCAAGTCATTCATAACCCCCACATCAACATGTCTAGCGCCCACTCCCCAATCCAAATGAACCCGGGCAACAGGTAGACGGAACACAGCGTCCTGCTACCCTCACCGCCACAGTGTCTCCGGTGTGTTGGTGTTCTGAGACTAAGTTCTTTTGGAGCAGAGTCATAGTGGCTCCGGTGTCTCTTAATCCGCTCACCACTTTGCCATTCAGCTTAACAGTCTGTCGGTGTTGCTGACGATTGTCCTGATGAGCTGCTAGGACAGGGTCTGCCTTGTGTAATATGCCCCAAAATTCCTCCTGCTCGACACAGTGAGCAGCAGGCTGAGGTGGACGTTGATTCCTGCCGGCTGGTCTTCTCCACGACTGTGCCTGGTTGGCGGTGTTCAGTGGGCACTCTGGTTGCTTGTGCCCCAACTGTTTACACCCAAAACACCTAATGGGCTGAGAGTAATCCCGAGCGTTGAACCGGGACGGCTGGATATAGTTGGTAGCTGGCGGTATTGTTGGGGTGCGTTGTGCCGGGGGTTGGTACACGGTATTGATTGGAGGTGCTGCTGGTCTGTACTCTACTCTGGTAGGGACTTTAATTATTGCATTGTCCAATTTACGTGCGTCTGTATATTCATCTGCCAGACGGGCAGCTTCGGGCAGAGTGGAGGGTTTTCGGTCTCTGACCCACTCTCTGACTCCGGTAGGTAATCGGTCAAAGCAGTGCTCCAGCAGAAACACTTGTAGCACCTCTTCACCAGTTACAGCTTGGCACCCTGCCATCCAGTGGGCTGCGGTGCGGTGTACCCTGCATGCCCATTCCACATAGGAGTCGCCAGTTTGTTTATTGGTTTCCCGGAATCGCCGCCGGTACGCCTCTGGGGTCACTGCGTACCTGGCCAAAAGGGCATCTTTCACTGCCCGGTAGCTGGTGATTTCCTCCTCTGGGATGGCCCGAAACGCTTCACTGGCCCGGCCGGATAACTTCCCAGAGAGGATAGTGACCCATTCGGCTGTGGGTACCTGGTGTAGGGCACACTGTCTTTCAAAGTCAGCCAGGAACCCGTCAATCTCTCCCTCCGCTTCAATAAAAATGTTTAATGCAGCAAAGGGTACCTTTTTTCTTCCAATATTATTATTGGGTACCTCTGCTGCTGCAGCTCCTCTTCCCTGGAGTGCTTGTTGTGCCGCCACTGCTGCTTGCACACGTTCCACAATGTCAGCTGTAGGGTTGGGGCCAAAGTGTGCCAGCCTTATCTGGACAGCCCGGTTGAATAGTATTTCCGCGGGTGTTAGATCCAGAATGCTGGGCACATTAGCTCTCTCCATTCCTTGTGCTGCATCCATTTCCAGTAGCAAAGCAATAATCTCACGTTTCTTTAGATTACTTACTGACCGTCCTCGGCATTCCAATATATCTTTAAGGGTAGCACGCCTTAATTCCTCATACTGCATTTCCTTCACCAAACAGGGATGTGTAGCTGACCTTCTGGACGATGGGACTCATCCCGTCGCTTGCCACCAATTGTTAAGACCCCTCTGGCATAAAGGAGTAAAACCGCCGTTTAGTTAAGCTTCCCCTCTGCCAATAATGCAATCTCCATTCGTATACTCCAACCGTACGAACTGCAACCAGGGGAATGTACCAGTCTCCCGACCAGGACCGTACGGATCCCAAAACTCACGAACATGAAATCCACGAATCGCGGCTAACAGCCGATCAAATATAACATCCAAGCGGCTTACGTTTCCAATAATCAGTCGCTAGCCGTGTAGTAAATCTCCCCTCCAATAACGAGACCAAGCTCCGCTTTGAGGGTAAAAAAAGAACTGGCTTTACTGTGGGCTACCCGCCCGTATTTATGCAGGTCTCCCACTTGGTGGACACTCCCCTAGGGGACCAAATGGGAGACTGTAATGGCAGACAGACATATGGCACTTTTAGACATACAGGCACAAAATATTCCCACAATGCATCCCGGTTTCCTCCCCTCTGCCCTGGAGATAATCAAGAAGTAATTCAATTATCTCCAGGACAGAGGCAAATCGCCATTTGAAATTATACATAAAAAACGTGTAAAATTGCATAAGTTTATAAGTACCGAACATATTACATTCGTGCAACGTATCCCCAGATAGCCTGGATCTGAGTGCATATTCTTAGCGAATAGCGCTCAGATCCCATACATACAGTTCAATCGCCATGGAGTCAAAGTCTCTTACAGTCTTTCGGTATGCGATTGACTCCATGGGACGGCTATCTGGATTAAGTCCATCCGTGCAATCCAAACTCCCGAACAGCCGGTGTTCGTTTGCCTTGTCGACTGAGAAGGGTGGTCGGTAATTTGAGCGGTGTTCGGCAGAAAGAGTGTCCGTTTTTAGTTCCATAGAATCTGCGCCGAACACAGCTGGTCTTTCGCATGGTGTAAAATGGCCGCCGCCTCGTGGTCGGCATACGAACGACGACCACCCTGAATACGGTTGGAATGGAGAGCTGTCTGCGGTTAACCACAACGTTCTAATTAGGGCCAAGAGGTTAACCAGCAGCACACTTCTCTCCCGGGTGGCCGTCCGTTCGGTAGTTTTAATCGGTTCTTTCAGGAAATAAACGAACAGGGGTATACGGACAGGCAAATAGACGAAAAGGGGCAAACAGACGAACCAGCAATCTTAGGCTATACAGATGGGTCTGTCACAGTAAGGATCAGGAATATACATACAGTAAGGATGGGGAATATACACACAGTAAGGATCAGGAATATACACACAGTAAGGATGGGGAATAAACACACAGTAAGGATCAGGAATATACACACAGTAAAGATCAGGAGTATACACACAGTAAGGATCAGGAATATACCTGTTCTATAGCAAAATACACACACACACACACTGTAACTGCGCGGAGTATACCGGCTATAGCATAAACACACAGTAAAGATCGGGAATATACCTGTTGTATAGCAAAATATACACACACACACACTGTAACTGCGCAGAGTATACCGGCTATAGCATATACACACAGTAAGGATCGGGAATATACCTGTTCTATAGCAAAATACACACACACTGTAACTGCGCAGAGTATACCGGCTATAGTGTATACACACAGTAAGGATCAGGAATATACCTGTTCTATAGCAAAATATACACACACACACTGTAACTGCGCAGAGTATACCGGCTATAGCGTATACACACAGTAAGGCTCAGGAATATACCTGTTCTATAGCAAAATATACACACACACACTGTAACTGCGCAGAGTATACCGGCTATAGAATGTACACACAGTAAGGATCGGTAATATACCTGTTCTATAGCAAAATACACACACACACACACACTGTAACTGCGCAGAGTATACTGGCTATAGCGTATACACACAGTAAGGATCAGGAATATACCTGTTCTATAGCAAAATACACACACACTGTAACTGCGCAGAGTATACCGGCTATAGCGTATACACACAGTAAGGATCAGGAATATACCTGTTCTATAGCAAAATACACACACACTGTAACTGCGCAGAGTATACCGGCTATAGCGTATACACACAGTAAGGATCGGGAATATACCTGTTCTATAGCAAAATACACACACACACTGTAGCTGCGCAGAGTATACCGGCTATAGCGTATACATACAGTAAGGATCGGGAATATACCTGTTCTATTGCAAAATACACACACACATACACTGTAACTGCGCGGAGTATACCGGCTATAGCGTATACACACAGTAAGGATCATGAATATACCTTTTCTATAGCAAAATACACACACACACTGTAACTGCGCAGAGTATACCGGCTATAGCATTTACACTCAGTAAGGATCGGTAATATACCTGTTCTATAGCAAAATACACACACACACTGTAACTGCGCAGAGTATACCGGCTATAGTGTATACACACAGTAAGGATCAGGAATATACCTGTTCTATAGCAAAATATACACACACACACTGTAACTGCGCAGAGTATACGGGCTATAGAGTGTACACACAGTAAGGATCGGGAATATACCTGTTCTATAGCAAAATACACACACACACACTGTAACTGCGCAGAGTATACTGGCTATAGCGTATACACACAGTAAGGATCAGGAATATACCTGTTCTATAGCAAAACACACACACACTGTAACTGCGCAGAGTATACCGGCTATAGCGTATACACACAGTAAGGATCGGGAATATACCTGTTCTATTGCAAAATACACACACACACACACTGTAACTGCGCGGAGTATACCGGCTATAGCGTATACACACAGTAAGGATCAGGAATATACCTGTTCTATAGCAAAATACACACACACTGTAATTGCGAGGAGTATACTGGCTATAGCGTATACACACAGTGAGTACACAGAGTATACCGTCAGAATATATCCATGCAGTACACGCAGTGCCCCGCACAAACCCTGTTGACGGTCCTCTCTACAGATGACAAGACGTATGATATGATGAAGAAACCTCGGTGCTCGCTTCCTGACGTTATTATGGCGTCTGATATTCCACGGCGTCGCAGGAAAAGATACGCCTTCACTGGGACTTCGTGGCAGAAAAGAGAGCTGACATGGAGGTCAGTATCCCCGTACAGGGGCGCAGGCTACATAATCTGTCCGTCAATTACCTACCACATCTCTATTGCAAGATGCAGCCAATATAGCTCGACTGCATTTATCTAAAATTCACTTTTAATTTTTGCACTTTTTTAAACCATTTAGTTAATAGTGCTCAGTCTTTTCATCTTGGTTCCAAGCAGAATGTAGTTTTTGTACCAGCAATGGGGGGATTATAGTGAAGTGCCCTGGAAGGCACACGGGGAGGTTTGGGATATATTAGATGATAGAATACTTAGTAGGAGTTATAACTAATAGCATTCAGCTTTAAATCCGAGAGCTTTTTTCTTCCACATTGGCTAATATGGCTACTGTGCGATTTTTGCTCTTACTATCCACCCTTCCATGTCCATCTGTTTCTCTCCCTGCATCATTACTATCCACTCACCAGAACGTTAGAGAATTACTCTAACAAACCTTAAGGCATATAACACGTTAGGATATACTGCAGTATCGCCCACGTTAGGATCGTGACTTAACTCAGCAGCATTCGCAAGACTGGAGATAATTTCATCGAAGCTACAAAGTATCAACTGGATAATAGGCAAAAGTTTGTTCGACTGAAATATATTTCTACTCTGTAGCAATTAGTTCCATGGTCTTTTACAAACAGACCCTATAGCACCACCTATTGCTTGTAATTGTATTGCAGACTTTCTGAACGATATTATTATTATTATATTTATATAGCGCCAACACATTCCGTAGCTGGTACGTATCCTGGTAGTACCAAGCACTCACATTCCGTAGCTGGTATGTATCCTGGTAGTACCAAGCACTCACATTCCGTAGCTGGTACGTTTCCTGGTAGTACCAAGCACTCACATTCCGTAGCTGGTACATATCCTGGTAGTACCAAGCACTCACATTCCGTAGCTGGTATGTATCCTGGTAGTACCAAGCACTCACATTCCGTAGCTGGTACGTATCCTGGTAGTACCAAGCACTCACATTCCGTAGCTGGCATGTATCCTGGTAGTACCAAGCACTCACATTCCGTAGCTGGTACGTATCCTGGTAGTACCAAGCACTCACATTCCGTAGCTGGTATGTATCCTGGTAGTACCAAGCACTCACATTCCGTAGCTGGTACATATCCTGGTAGTACCAAGCACTCACATTCCGTAGCTGGTACGTATCCTGGTAGTACCAAGCACTCACATTCCGTAGCTGGTATGTATCCTGGTAGTACCAAGCACTCACATTCCGTAGCTGGTACGTATCCTGGTAGTACCAAGCACTCACATTCCGTAGCTGGTATGTATCCTGGTAGTACCAAGCACTCACATTCCGTAGCTGGTATGTATCCTGGTAGTACCAAGCACTCACATTCCGTAGCTGGTATGTATCCTGGTAGTGCCAAGCACTCACATTCCGTAGCTGGTATGTATCCTGGTAGTGCCAAGCACTCACATTCCGTAGCTGGTATGTATCCTGGTAGTACCAAGCACTCACATTCCATAGCTGGTACGTATCCTGGTAGTACCAAGCACTCACATTCCGTAGCTGGCATGTATCCTGGTAGTACCAAGCACTCACATTCCGTAGCTGGTACGTATCCTGGTAGTACCAAGCACTCACATTCCGTAGCTGGTACGTATCCTGGTAGTACCAAGCACTCACATTCCGTAGCTGGTACGTATCCTGGTAGTACCAAGCACTCACATTCCGTAGCTGGTACGTATCCTGGTAGTACCAAGCACTCACATTCCGTAGCTGGTATGTATCCTGGTAGTACCAAGCACTCACATTCCGTAGCTGGTATGTATCCTGGTAGTACCAAGCACTCACATTCCGTAGCTGGTACGTATCCTGGTAGTACCAAGCACTCACATTCCGTAGCTGGTACGTATCCTGGTAGTACCAAGCACTCACATTCCGTAGCTGGTATGTATCCTGGTAGTACCAAGCACTCACATTCCGTAGCTGGTACGTATCCTGGTAGTACCAAGCACTCACATTCCGTAGCTGACATGTATCCTGGTAGTACCAAGCACTCACATTCCGTAGCTGGTACGTATCCTGGTAGTACCAAGCACTCACATTCCGTAGCTGGTACGTATCCTGGTACCAAGCACTCACATTCCGTAGCTGGTATGTATCCTGGTAGTGCCAAGCACTCACATTCCGTAGCTGGTACGTATCCTGGTAGTACCAAGCACTCACATTCCGTAGCTGGTATGTATCCTGGTAGTACCAAGCACTCACATTCCGTAGCTGGTACGTATCCTGGTAGTACCAAGCACTCACATTCCGTAGCTGGTACGTATCCTGGTAGTACCAAGCACTCACATTCCGTAGCTGGTACGTATCCTGGTAGTACCAAGCACTCACATTCCGTAGCTGGTATGTATCCTAGTACCAAGCACTCACATTCCGTAGCTGGTATGTATCCTGGTAGTGCCAAGCACTCACATTCCGTAGCTGGTACGTATCCTGGTAGTACCAAGCACTCACATTCCGTAGCTGGTATGTATCCTGGTAGTACCAAGCACTCACATTCCGTAGCTGGTACATATCCAGGTAGTACCAAGCACTCACATTCCGTAGCTGGCATGTATCCTGGTAGTACCAAGCACTCACATTCCGTAGCTGGTACGTATCCTGGTAGTACCAAGCACTCACATTCCGTAGCTGGCATGTATCCTGGTAGTACCAAGCACTCACATTCCGTAGCTGGTACGTATCCTGGTAGTGCCAAGCACTCACATTCCGTAGCTGGTACGTATCCTGGTAGTACCAAGTACTCACATTCCGTAGCTGGTACGTATCCTGGTAGTACCAAGCACTCACATTCCGTAGCTGGTACGTATCCTGGTAGTACCAAGCACTCACATTCCGTAGCTGGTACATATCCTGGTAGTACCAAGCACTCACATTCCGTAGCTGGTACGTATCCTGGTAGTACCAAGCACTCACATTCCGTAGCTGGTACGTATCCTGGTAGTACCAAGCACTCACATTCCGTAGCTGGTACGTATCCTGGTAGTACCAAGCACTCACATTCCGTAGCTGGTACGTATCCTGGTAGTACCAAGCACTCACATTCCGTAGCTGGTATGTATCCTGGTAGTACCAAGCACTCACATTCCGTAGCTGGTACGTATCCTGGTAGTACCAAGCACTCACATTCTGTAGCTGGTACGTATCCTGCCAGTACCAAGCACTCACATTCCGTAGCTGGCATGTATCCTGGTAGTACCAAGCACTCACATTCCGTAGCTGGCATGTATCCTGGTAGTACCAAGCACTCACATTCCGTAGCTGGTACGTTTCCTGGTAGTACCAAGCACTCACATTCCGTAGCTGGTACGTTTCCTGGTAGTACCAAGCACTCACATTCCGTAGCTGGTATGTATCCTGGTAGTGCCAAGCACTCACATTCCGTAGCTGGTACGTATCCTGGTAGTGCCAAGCACTCACATTCCGTAGCTGGTACGTATCCTGGTAGTACCAAGCACTCACATTCCGTAGCTGGTACGTATCCTGGTAGTACCAAGCACTCACATTCCGTAGCTGGTATGTATCCTGGTAGTACCAAGCACTCACATTCCGTAGCTGGTACATATCCTGGTAGTACCAAGCACTCACATTCCGTAGCTGGCATGTATCCTGGTAGTACCAAGCACTCACATTCCGTAGCTGGTACGTATCCTGGTAGTACCAAGCACTCACATTCCGTAGCTGGCATGTATCCTGGTAGTACCAAGCACTCACATTCCGTAGCTGGTACGTATCCTGGTAGTACCACGCACTCACATTCCGTAGCTGGTACGTATCCTGGTAGTGCCAAGCACTCACATTCCGTAGCTGGTACGTATCCTGGTAGTACCAAGCACTCACATTCCGTAGCTGGTACGTATCCTGGTAGTACCAAGCACTCACATTCCGTAGCTGGTACGTATCCTGGTAGTACCAAGCACTCACATTCCATAGCTGGTACGTATCCTGGTAGTACCAAGCACTCACATTCCGTAGCTGGTACGTATCCTGGTAGTACTAAGCACTCACATTCCGTAGCTGGTACGTATCCTGGTAGTACCAAGCACTCACATTCCGTAGCTGGTACATATCCTGGTAGTACCAAGCACTCACATTCCGTAGCTGGTACGTATCCTGGTAGTACCAAGCACTCACATTCCGTAGCTGGTACGTATCCTGGTAGTACCAAGCACTCACATTCCGTAGCTGGTATGTATCCTGGTAGTACCAAGCACTCACATTCCGTAGCTGGTACGTTTCCTGGTAGTACCAAGCACTCACATTCCGTAGCTGGTATGTATCCTGGTAGTACCAAGCACTCACATTCCGTAGCTGGTACGTATCCTGGTAGTACCAAGCACTCACATTCCGTAGCTGGTATGTATCCTGGTAGTGCCAAGTACTCACATTCCGTAGCTGGTACGTATCCTGGTAGTGCCAAGCACTCACATTCCGTAGCTGGTACGTATCCTGGTAGTACCAAGCACTCACATTCCGTAGCTGGTACGTATCCTGGTAGTACCAAGCACTCACATTCCGTAGCTGGTACGTATCCTGGTAGTACCAAGCACTCACATTCCGTAGCTGGTACGTATCCTGGTAGTACCAAGCACTCACATTCCGTAGCTGGTACGTATCCTGGTAGTACCAAGCACTCACATTCCGTAGCTGGTACGTATCCTGGTAGTACCAAGCACTCACATTCCGTAGCTGGTACGTATCCTGGTGGTACCAAGCAATCACATTCCGTAGCTGGTACGTATCCTGGTAGTACCAAGCACTCACATTCCGTAGCTGGTATGTATCCTGGTAGTACCAAGCACTCACATTCCGTAGCTGGTATGTATCCTGGTAGTGCCAAGCACTCACATTCCGTAGCTGGTACGTATCCTGGTAGTGCCAAGCACTCACATTCCGTAGCTGGTACGCATCCTGGTAGTACCAAGCACTCACATTCCGTAGCTGGTATGTATCCTGGTAGTACCAAGCACTCACATTCCGTAGCTGGTACGTATCCTGGTAGTACCAAGCACTCACATTCCGTAGCTGGTACGTATCCTGGTAGTACCAAGCACTCACATTCCGTAGCTGGTACGTATCCTGGTAGTACCAAGCACTCACATTCCGTAGCTGGTACGTATCCTGGTAGTACCAAGCACTCACATTCCGTAGCTGGTATGTATCCTGGTAGTACCAAGCACTCACATTCCGTAGCTGGTACGTATCCTGGTAGTACCAAGCACTCACATTCCGTAGCTGGTACGTATCCTGGTAGTACCAAGCACTCACATTCCGTAGCTGGTACGTATCCTGGTAGTACCAAGCACTCACATTCCGTAGCTGGTACGTATCCTGGTAGTACCAAGCACTCACATTCCGTAGCTGGTACGTATCCTGGTAAAACCAAGCACTCACATTCCGTAGCTGGTACGTATCCTGGTAGTACCAAGCACTTACATTCCGTAGCTGGTACGTATCCTGGTAGTACCAAGCACTCACATTCCGTAGCTGGTATGTATCCTAGTACCAAGCACTCACATAGCGGTTGATAATAGCGCCATTTCTTTGATTATCATATTCTCTCAATTCTCAGCGGTGAGTCAAAGGTCCTTTTCAATAGTTACCGATAAGAGCTGCTCAGTGTTTGCACTTAGAAACTATTCTTTATTTAGGCATTAGCACTAATCAAATGAAGGAGTTTGTTTATTATGATTATTTATAAGTGTTCCCTAATCATTTGGCTCTACACTTTTCTTTCTTCATACTCACATACAAAACCACGCAGCCAAACACAGACACACATACAAAACCACGCTGCCAGACACAGACACACATACAAAACCACGCTGCCAGATACACTTACAGACACACATACAGAACCACGCTGCCAGACACAAAGACACACATACAAAACCACGCTGCCAGACACAGACACACATACAGAACCACGCTGCCAGATACACTTACAGACACACATACAGAACCACGCTGCCAGACACACATACACACATATACAGAACCACGCTGCCAGACACAAAGACACACATACAAAACTACGCTGCCAGACACAGACACACATACAGAACCACGCTGCCAGACACAGACACACATACAGAACCACGCTGCCAGACACAGACACACATACAAAACCACGCAGCCAGACACAGACACACATACAAAACCACGCTGCCAGACACAGACACACATACAAAACCACGCTGCCAGATACACTTACAGACACACATACAGAACCACGCTGCCAGACACAAAGACACACATACAAAACCACGCTGCCAGACACAGACACACATACAGAACCACGCTGCCAGACACACATACACACATACAAAACCACGCTGCCAGACACAAAGACACACATACACACATACAAAACCACGCTGCCAGACACAAAGACACACATACAAAACCACGCTGCCAGACACAAAGACACACATACAAAACCACGCTGCCAGACCCAGACACACATACAAAACCAAGCTGCCAGACACAAACACACATACAGAACCACGCTGCCAGATACACTTACAGACACACATACGAAACCACGGTGCCAGAATCACATACACACATACAGCACCACGCTGCCAGACACAAAGACACACATACAAAACCACGCTGCCGGACACAAACACACACATACAAAACCACGTTGTCAGACACACTCACAGACACACATACGAAACCACGGTGCCAGACACACATACACACATACAAAACCGCGCTGCCAGACACACATACACACATACAAAACCACGCTGCCAGACACAATCACAGACACACATACGAAACCACGCTGCCAGACACACTCCCAGACACACATACAAAACCACGCTGCCAGACACACTCACAGATACACATACAAAACCACGCTGCCAGACACACTCACAGACACACATACGAAACCACGCTGCCAGACACACTCCAAGACACACATACAAAACCACGCTGCCAGACACAAAGACACACATACAAAACCACACTGCCAGACACACTCACAAGACACACATACAAAACCATGCTGCCAGACACAGACACACATACAAAACCACGCTGCCAAACTCACTCACAGACACACATACAAAACAATGCTGCCAGACACATTCACAGACACACATACAAAACCACGCTGCCAGAAACACATACAAAACCACGCTGAGAGACACAAAGACACACATACAAAACCACGCTGCCAGACACATTTACAGACACACATACAAAACCATGCTGCCAGACACATTTACAGACACACACACAAAACCATGCTGCCAGACACACACAGACACGCATACAAAACCAGTGGCTTATATAGGCCAAGAGCCATACACCTGGCCAGACACAGCTGAAGAGAGTTGGTACTGATATCATTGCTTGTAGAGTCAAGGTTATCTGAGCTCAGGTAACTCAGCAAAAAACAGGCTGGTGAACTGGTAAGGATGAGGACCAGCAGCATGGAAACCAGAGTTTGAAACCCAACAGAGTCCATTCCTCACACACCGATTACCTCCTACACTTATCCACACACACAGTAACACAATGCCAGATGAATTCACAGATTATACACTCTAACTGTGTCACACTCCTGTTCTTCTATATTTTGGGTGAAGGAGGTTGTCTTTCTGGATGTCTAGTGGGAATGGCCTTTTGGTCTGCCAAGGGGACATTGTGTGTCTGATATTCAATAAGATCAAGTTGGGGATCTGGACAGTATTACCAGTACTCTATTTGCCATGAGGCAAACAAGGCATTTGCCTTGGGCGGCACTTTCCAGGGGGCTGCAAAAAACGCTGCCCCAAATGCCCTGGCAAATACCTTGTTAGCCTGGTGGCAGTCGGCTAGCTGAGTTCCAAGGCGGGTGGCGAGGGAGCACTGATTTGCAAGCTCTCCCTGCTCAGCACCCCCGCGCACTGCTGAGTGATGCCGGGAGCTGGAATATGATGCAGAATCACAAGTCAGCACTCCCTAGCTGCCCGTCTGGACCTCAAATGGCCGCCCGGCCGCCTGCCTTCCACAACAGCCTTGCCAGCAGCCCCACTCGACCCCAGGTAAAACCATCCACCCAGCTCTCCCAAAGGTAGGGTGGCTGGGTGGATATAAATTAAAAAATAATCTTTTAATGTTTGGGGTGGGGGGGGAAAGGAATGTGTGTTTGTTTGTGTCTGGCTGGCTGTCATTGTGTATGTGTGTGTATGTCTGTCAGTGTGTGTCTGTGAGTGAGTGTGTGTCTGTGAGTAAGAGTGTGTGTATGTCGGTCAGTGTGTGTTGGGCCTTTGTGTCTGAGTGACTGTGAGTGTGTGTGTCAGTGAATGTGTGTTTGTGTCTGAGTGATTGTGTGTGTCTGTGAGGTCGCCTGCGTCTGAGTGATTATGTGTGTGCGCCTGTGAGTGTGTGTATGTCTGTCAGTGTGTGTCTGTGAGGGAGCCTGTATGTCTTTCAGTGAATGTGTATGTGTGTGTTTGTGTGTCTGAGTGATTGTGTATGCCTGTCAGTGTGTGTGCCAGTGAATGTGTGTTTGTCAATGTGTGTGTGTTTGTGAGTGAGTCAGTGATTGTGTATGTCTGTCAGTTTGTGTCAAATCAGTGTGTGTATGTCTATGTATCTGAGAGTGTGTCTGTCAGTTAAAGTGTGTGTATTAGTCTTTAACAGGAAGAGGTGTGGCATTGACAGGAAAGGGTGGGGCAAATGTAAATTAGGGGGTGCATGAGTTCCGTCATGCCTAGGGCAGCACAGATCCAAAATACACCACTGAGTATTACATGACATTACCCGTGAGGACTCCTCTGCTCATGTAGGCCCTAACAAGTCTGCCCTGGTCATTGTACCTAGCATGATGGGAGTTATAGGCCACACTGTGCCAGGAAGGGGAGTTCCCAACAAGACTAAATATAGCCTCAAGCCAAGACATGTGACTTCCATGAATGTCAGGGCAGGATGCACGAGCAGACAGCACCTTCTACAAAACGGGGATCATACTCTGGCTGGCTTACCATAATGTTTGGATAGAAATTAAACGTAATGGGTGTGCAGTTCGCCTTTCATTGTTTTATCAGTTATGTTTATCCAATGAACCCGTTAACTGGGCTTCAAGATAACCCCACGCCCCCCCCCCCCCCCCCAAAGAAACAGTATGTTACATAGTTACGTAGGCTGAAAAGAGACTTGCGTCTATCAAGTTCAGCCTTCCTCATGTAGGTTTTTTGCTGTTGCTCAAAAGTAGGCACAAAAAAAAAACTATGTGAAGTGCTTCCAATTTTGCAACAAACTAGGAAGAAAACTCCTTCTTGACCCCAGAATTGGGTTAATAGTGTATCTAAACACCACTTGCAAAGACTGCAGATCTCCTTTTTGCATCCTTAGAAAGCCCTCCCCTTCTGACCCCGCCCAGACTTTCTGTGGCTGTCCAATCACAGACTCCCCAATGCAGCTCAATGAGAAGTCTTTGTAAGGCAGGTGCTCTGGGCAATTGCTGCCTCTTGAGTTTATCTCCACTGAGCTAAACAAACCAGGAATTAAAAGGGCTGGTTATCTGATTGGCAGCCAGGGTGGTGCAACAAGATTAATTTCTATAGAAATCTGTACTAGTTTAGGTGTGTGGAGGGTCCCTTTAACCCCTTTAGTACAGATCATAAACATGGATGGCTGGTAAATGTTGATTATCTAACCCTCACGGGAACAAATGCTATATTTATAGCTCTCCGAAGAAAGGGACAGTCTCAGATGCGCAATATATAGAATCCAAACCCTGAATATTCCTGAAATGGCAAGGTTTTCTATTTCTAATACAGATTTATTGTCTGAATCCACCGCTTCAAGTATTAGGAAAGATAAGCCCACCGGGAGCTGCTTGTGTTAGTGCTTAATTAAATAGCACTGTCTTTCAAATTCTTATAATGATGTAGAAGACGTAAGATGAAGAGCTGGATGGAAACTTAATGTGTCTTATAATCAGCTCCTCACCCTCAAAAACCCTACACCCCTTCTTTGTTAGGCCTCGTTATTTATACAGTAAAGGCCAAGGGTGGACATCTCACATTGGCACCCTGACTGGATCCATATTTTTCACAGTTCTTACTCAGATATTGTGAGCTCCTATATATATATATATGTCTATTTTATGAACAGGGTAGAAAGTTTTCCAGACACATTGACGCAAGATACTACAAGAACTCTGATTGACAGCGCCCTGTATGCTTGGAGCAGGGAGACACAGCTCAGATTTACTGAGACAGGTGGGGAGGCCGATCTGCGTGTGGCTTTCTTGGGAGGCTCCCATGGAGATGGATATCCATTTGATGGCCCAGGAGGAACCCTAGGACATGCTTTTTTTCCAGGAGTGGGGCCCAGTTCTGGAGATGCCCACATGGATGCTGATGAGCATTGGACGTACAATGGTGAGACTGGTAGAACTCAGTATGATAGTGGGGGTCTCGGGATGTTCTGTAATATAGTCCTGTCTGGGGGTCTCGGGATGTTCTGTAATATAGTCCTGTCTGGGGGTCTTACTATATTCTGTAATATAGTCCTGTCTGGGGGTTTCACTGTATTCTGTAATATAGTCCTGTCTGGGGGTCTCAGGATGTTCTGTAATATAGTGCTGTCTGGGGGTCTCAGGATGTTCTGTAATATAGTCCTGTCTGGGGGTCTCGGGATGTTCTGTAATATAGTTCTGTCTGGGAGTCACTGGATGTTCTGTAATATAGTACTGTCTGGGGGTCTCGGGATGTTCTGTCTGGGGGGTCTCAGGATGTTCTGTAATATAGTTCTGTCTGGAGGTCTCAGTGTGTTCTGTAATATAGTCCTGTCTGGGGGTCTCGGGATGTTCTGTAATATAGTCCTGTCTGGGGGTCTTACTATATTCTGTAATATAGTCCTGTCTGGGGGTTTCACTGTATTCTGTAATATAGTCCTGTCTGGGGGTCTCAGGATGTTCTGTAATATAGTGCTGTCTGGGGGTCTCAGGATGTTCTGTAATATAGTCCTGTCTGGGGGTCTCGGGATGTTCTGTAATATAGTTCTGTCTGGGGGTCACTGGATGTTCTGTAATATAGTACTGTCTGGGGGTCTCGGGATGTTCTGTCTGGGGGTCTCAGGATGTTCTGTAATATAGTCCTGTCTGGGGGTCTCGGGATGTTCTGTCTGGAGGTCTCAGTGTGTTCTGTAATATAGTCATGTCTGGGGGTCACGGGATGTTCTGTAATATAGTCCTGTCTGGGGGTCTCAGTACGTTAGGTCTATCCAGCAGCTCATTCTGTATGTTTAACGTGTCTGGCAGGATGCTCTGTATGTTTAACGTGTCTGGCAGGATGCTCTGTATTTGTGAGAGACAGTGTACACTCTAGTGTACAGTGCACTCTAGTGAGAGACAGTGTACACTCTAATCTTATTCCCAAATATGTGCCAATCTCTGCAGCAGGTGACAAGGGCACAGATCTCTTTGCTGTTGCGGTTCATGAGTTTGGACATTCGTTGGGGCTGTCTCATTCTTCTGCTCAGGAGTCCATAATGAAACCATATTATCAGGGTACAGTGGGCGACCACCGCCGTTATAGACTCCCACAAGACGATGTTGAGGCAATCCAGATTCTGTATGGTAAGAACATGAGTATTTACTACTAACATGGTGCATGATGGTGTAGTGGTTTCAATGTCTCTTTTTACCTCTCAGGTAAGAAAGATTCCTATCCAGGGGCTCCATCTCTGCCAAGGCCAACTCAACACACAATTCCCTCACAAGGTCCAACCTACAGGTAAGTACCCTGGATCCCCAGACCCTGCTGATTATGGAGACTCTAAAACTTCCTCCGCTCATTACAGAACTGAAAGCAGGAGATAACTTGCATCTGCATTGCACTATAGAGACTAATCCACTAACTTGTTAGCAGAATTCTGGCCATAGTTCTCATATAGGCAGGGAGTTCAGACCTCTAACACCCCACCGTAACAAGTGCAGATTTCATGCAACCTTGATATACAATGATGTGGCAAACAGAACCTCGCCACGGGCTCCTGTAGGAGCCTGCTTGCCAGCCTTCTACCCCAGGACTGTGGCCCCTGCAAGATAGCTTATGGTGTCCGGTGCGGTGCTTATAGTACTTGGTGATACTAGGAAGCAACGATTGGCGGATGTACCTAGTCGGGTGCCAGGCGGTCTGCCTTAGTGAGAGGAGAAGCATCCTGGAGACACCGGAATCCTTTGGAGTTACAAATAGAGGGCAACGCTAACATTCGTGCAGCGCCCCTGGTAGCGGAGGAGCTCAGCGGAATGGAGCGAGTTGGTCTCCAGTCAGCGTTCACACTCCCGGACGAGAGGGACCCCGAATCGAAGGATGTAGTCTGGAGGGGACGCTGGGAGACCTCACTTGGAGTGTTGTACGCAGGACTGGAGACCATATCTCCAGAAGGATATTGACACTTTAGAGAGAGTTCAGAGAAGGGCTACTAAACTGGTTCATGGATTGCAGGATAAAACTTACCAGGAAAGGTTAAAGGATCTTAACATGTATAGCTTGGAGGAAAGACGAGACAGGGGGGATATGATAGAAACATTTAAATACATAAAGGGAATCAACACAGTAAAGGAGGAGACTATATTTAAAAGAAGAAAAACTACCACAACAAGAGGACATAGTCTTAAATTAGAGGGACAAAGGTTTAAAAATAATATCAGGAAGTATTACTTTACTGAGAGGGTAGTGGATGCATGGAATAGCCTTCTAGCTGAAGTGGTAGAGGTTAACACAGTAAAGGAGTTTAAGCATGCGTGGGATAGGCATAAGGCTATCCTAACTATAAGATAAGGCCAGGGACTAATGAAAGTATTTAGAAAATTGGGCAGACTAGATGGGCCAAATGGTTCTTATCTGCCGTCACATTCTATGTTTCTATATGATAAATATTACAAGTATGGGTGACAGTAACAGTGACTCCTAGTGGATTTTATATATATTACAAGTGGCAGGGGGGGGGGGAGTGAGAGTAACAGTGACTCCTAGAGGATATTATATATATTACAAGTAGGGGGGGTGGGGGGAAGTAACAGTGACTCCTAGTGGATATTATATATATTACAAGTAAGGGTGGCAGTAATGGTGATTCCTAGTGGATATTATACATATTACAAGTATGGGTAGCAGTAACAGTTACCCCTAGTGGATATTATGGTGAAAGTAACCTCGCCACTGGTTTTTGGAGGGGCCTGTTTGCCAGCCTCCTACCCTGTGACTATGGCCCCTGTGTTAAACCCTCATTAAAACCTCGCAACAGGTGCTTGGAGGGGCCTGCTGGCCAGCCTCTTGCCAAAAGACTACGGGCCAAGTCAACGACTGTAAAGACCCATATGTAACGGATCACCTGGCACCCCGACTTGGTACCTCCGTTAATGGATGCTCCTAGTGCTTCCTGAGGACTCCAAGCACTCTGGCAGACACCATAATCACCGAATCCGAGAAACCTTTAAATTCTCCCAAGCGTATGAATGCTGTAGACCATTGAATAGGAACCATACGAATAGGCTTGTACTCCTAGCAGTCAACTGGAACAGCATACAATAAATCCTTCCCCCAATAATGAGACGACACATCACTTTGAGGGTAAAACAGGAACTCTGGACTGGCTCATCCAGCCTGGCTTTTATTTCCAACTCACACATACAGGCCACACCCAGGGGGAGGCATAAAATAACCAATCACATACATGGTTCAGCCCACACATCCCCCTCCCCTCAGATAACATTAAACCCAATTATCCGGTACACTTTTCCAGCCAAGTTCTGGATGTACCCCAAAAACAGGGGGTACACCTTTAAATCCAGCATCGCTGGATAGCCCTTATTCAGGGGGGGAAACATATCCAAAATTCAAGTCATTCGGATGAACAGTTCGGCAGATATGGGTTTCCAAAGATTTGACCGACCGCATGGGTAAAGTATCCGAAAACAGTTCCATGCATTTTGGCCCTGCGGTCGGTCACAAACAAGGGAATGAAAACAGACGAATTGCCTGTGTTATAGAGCCTAGAGAGGGTTTGAATGAATTCCCTTGTTTGTGGGGTTCTTTCTACCGAACGACGGGTCATTCGGTAGTTTCTATACGAATTCCTGGAAGTATGGAGGTCTCAGCGGTGTTTGCCTAGTCAAGTGTCCGATTTTAGTTCCAGACACTCGACGGCAAAACACCGCTGTTCGGTAGTTTAAGATGGCCGCCGCCACGTGGTTGTTTCCTGAATGGCGGCCACCCAGAGGACAAAGAACACATTACACTGATTGCCAATTACCCGTTTGCAACATTGTTGCAAACTGTAATTGGAGGCACATTTATTCCTGGGTGGTCTGGTTGTTCGGTAGTTTCACTCAATATAATGAATGGAGTGATTCTACCGAACAATCAGATGAATGCTGCATACATATCACCCAGGTTAAACTTAACACATGAATACATATACAATATTACAGGCAACACACTAGAACATGCTTCACAGTCTTAAAGGGACAGTAGTCCCAAAAGTCCCAATGTGTCCATAGATGCTGTTAAAAGGGCCAGTAGCAGCAATATACAGTACAATATGCCCAAATATAAATCTTTAACTGTACCAATTTTCCAGGGGCCATAGTCAGCAGGTAAGAGGCAGGCAGCCAGGCCCCTCCAATGCCCAGTGGCGAGGTAGGTTCCGCCACATTTCTCCCCTTTCCCATTTAGACTATCCAGACTCCAGACCTCCAGTCGGTCTGGGGCTCTGATAGTCGGCTGGCCTTTCTCACAGGGGGTAGTTGTCCAGATGGCCCCCTGCCACTTGTGTCCAGTTGTAGGTCCAAGGCTTGGGGAAAAAGTACCCAGAGTGTCCTCTCCTCTGGTTGGGGAAAAACGACTGTCTCCCCTTCCGATATTTTGTCTGGCTGTTGGGGACCAGGACCGACTGTCCCTATCCCCAGTGGTGTAGGTGCAGAGACTACGGTCCCATCTGCATGGTTGTGGGGCTTACTGTCTCCCCTTGGTGAGCTGTGCTGCCGCTGGGGAGAGGGAATGACAAACTCCTCTCCCTGAACCGTAGACTGCCGCAGGGGAGCAAGGACGGCTCCTTCAGCTCCCTGTAACTTGGGCACAGAGACCACGGTCCCATCTGTGCTGGTGAGGGGCTTACTGTCTCCCCTTGGTGAGCTGTGCTGCCGCTGGGGAGAGGAAACAACAAACCCCTCTCTCCCTGAACCGTAGACTGCCGCTGGGGAGCAAGAACATCTCCTTCAGCTCCCTGTAGCTTGGGCACAGAGACCACGGTCCCATCTGTGCTGGTGTGGGGCTTACTGTCTCCCCTTGGTGTGTTAGGCTGCCGCTGGGGAGCAAGGATGGCACCTTCAGCCCCCTGTAATACACACTGCCGCTGGGGATCTGGGCCAACTGCCCAGCCTCCCTGTAGGGCCGGCAGAGAGACCACGGTCCCATCTCCACCTGCCATCTGTGGGTCTTCCCAGGACCAGTCGATAAGGTCCCCCATTTCTGGGGCTGGTTGGGCAGTAGGAGGTACTAAATGCAGGTCTCCTACTGGCGGGCTTAGTTGTTGGGGAGGGGGAACAAAACTCACCGCTCCCAATGGTGTACAGTCCAGAAGCCCCATCAGGTTAGAGACAGGCGGTGTCACTGGATCATATAAGTCCGCATAATTCTGTTCGATCTCCCACTGCTCTGGTGGTACTTGTGGGGTATATGGTAACTGACTGGCGCTGAACAGGTGTTGGTAATCCTGCTCCAGCTCCCATTCCTGGACAGCCAGTTCAGTCAAGTCTGGCCTTAGGTCCTCGGCCATAGGGAGATCCAGCACGGCTTCTCTGTAGTCAAATATGTCCCAAAGCCGTGACTCTGCCGCACTCCCAAATTCTGGTTCTGCAAATGTCCCCCATAATAAGCCAGGGCCATTATAATCCTCGCTCTCGGGTTTGCCAAATTTGGCCATTCCAGGCACCCGCTGAACCGCGTACCAACGTAGCGCTTGGTATGCGTCCTCGAGACCCAGTTCTCTCCATGCCAGTGAATCAAGTTGCATCACCCATTCCTCCTGAGCCTGTTCTCCCAGCATAGGTATCCGTAGGGCCACTCTACCTTGTAACCGCTGCTCCTTGCTGGGAAGACGCTCCCCTCGCCAACGCTGGACACCCTCTAGGGTTTCTTCCCACATCTCTTGTCGTGCGCTCTCACTGCAGTCCAACCTGGTTGCCTCTACTATTGGCTTTACCAGTGGTGCTAAGAGGTTCTGTAACCTCCGGTTAAACTCCTCTTCCACCTGGAGCACTGTCCAGGGACTCGCTGGTTCTATGCCACTCCATAATAATTCCTGTGTCTCCAGGGTGTTGTTCCTCTCACACCAGGACGCCATCCCACCGCTTGCCACCAATGTAACGGATCACCTGGCACCCCGACTTGGTACCTCCGTTAATGGATGCTCCTAGTGCTTCCTGAGGACTCCAAGCACTCTGGCAGACACCATAATCACCGAATCCGAGAAACCTTTAAATTCTCCCAAGCGTATGAATGCTGTAGACCATTGAATAGGAACCATACGAATAGGCTTGTACTCCTAGCAGTCAACTGGAACAGCATACAATAAATCCTTCCCCCAATAATGAGACGACACATCACTTTGAGGGTAAAACAGGAACTCTGGACTGGCTCATCCAGCCTGGCTTTTATTACAATAATCCACATACAGGCCACACCCAGGGGGAGGCATAAAATAACCAATCACATACATGGTTCAGCCCACACATCCCCTCCCCTCAGATAACATTAAACCCAATTATCCGGTACACTTTTCCAGCCAAGTTCTGGATGTACCCCAAAAACAGGGGGTACACCTTTAAATCCAGCATCGCTGGATAGCCCTTATTCAGGGGGGAAACATATCCAAAATTCAAGTCATTCGGATGAACAGTTCGGCAGATATGGGTTTCCAAAGATTTGACCGACCGCATGGGTAAAGTATCCGAAAACAGTTCCATGCATTTTGGGCCTGCGGTCGGTCACAAACAAGGGAATGAAAACAGACGAATTGCCTGTGTTATAGAGCCTAGAGAGGGTTTGAATGAATTCCCTTGTTTGTGGGGTTCTTTCTACCGAACGACGGGTCATTCGGTAGTTTCTATACGAATTCCTGGAAGTATGGAGGTCTCAGCGGTGTTTGCCTAGTCAAGTGTCCGATTTTAGTTCCAGACACTCGACGGCAAAACACCGCTGTTCGGTAGTTTAAGATGGCCGCCGCCATACATATACAATATTACAGGCAGCACACTAGAACATGCTTCACAGTCTTAAAGGGACAGTAGTCCCAAAAGTCCCAATGTGTCCATAGATGCTGTTAAAAGGGCCAGTAGCAGCAATATACAGTACAATATGCCCAAATATAAATCTTTAACTGTACCAATTTTCCAGGGGCCATAGTCAGCAGGTAAGAGGCAGGCAGCCAGGCCCCTCCAATGCCCAGTGGCGAGGTAGGTTCCGCCACACCATATTCCCCCTGTTAAGCACTTTCCATAGAACCGAACGCTAGCTCCCTGGCGGCCGTTCACATTGGACAAAAACGGCAAATAGACTGCAGGAGTACTTAGCCGCGAATGCCCTGGAACTATTGTGTGTTTGGAGATAATTGAGTCAAGCACTATATCAAACTAAATTATCTCCTAAGTATAGGGGAAGGCTTATTGTATTGTATATTGGAGTGTCATTCATTGTAACCCTGTTATTGGTTTATAATTTTGTATTGCAGTCCCCAACATGGTCCATGTGGGCATACCCCTTGCACGGGGATTGTCACATAAGGCCAAGGGTGGCTCCCATTAAACAGATTTGTTTAGCCCTTCATGAAGTCTTGGCTCATGTTTGGGGGATTGGAGAACTACATTCATGCTGGGGATTGCTATATCACAATACTCCCCTGAGTATAATCACTAGCTCTTATAAGAGCTGTTCCTGCTAAGCTCTCTGGCCTAGGAGAGGTCTACCCACTGGAAGCTGGATCCTGGATGGACGGAGGAGAGTGACACCCAAAGCTGCGGTGGTTTGTGGGAGTCTACAGTGCGGATGATGTCTGGTGGAGTGCTTGGATCCTCAGTGAGCACTAGAAGCATCGATTGATGGAGGTGGGTGGCAGGAATACTGATTCCTAGTGGATATGATATATATTACAAGTATGAGTGGCAGTAATACTGATTCCTAGTGGATTTTATATAGGCATAAGGCCATCCTAACTATAAGATAAGGCCAGGGACTAATGAAAGTATTTAGAAAATTGGGCAGACTAGATGGGCCGAATGGTTCTTATCTGCCGTCACATTCTATGTTGCCCTGGAAGGGATCCAGTTTCAGCAGGGAGAGACACTCCCCGGTATAGCAAAGCGCTTACAGAACCAAGTGACCCAACAGATGTCGCTCCTGGGAGAACAACCTGTGGCAGAGCAGGTCAGGTACCTGGAAGCCCTAGTGGAGAGGAAACTGTATTTGTACCGGGCACTGTGGTAGTACGTAGTGCAGCAAGATACCTGGCTGGCAGAGGGGGAAGGCTACAGTGGTCCTGGCCTATTATGGAAGGCCTTTGAGGAGGACGTTGACTTGGGCGGTCCTGCCCAGTCGCAGCACTGGGCGATTTATTCTTACCGGAATGCTGTGTTGCAGTATCCCACAGTCCTGGCGCTGGGACCAGACCTTGCCTGCCTGCTTGACATGGAGTGGGTACTGGAAAAAAGACTACAGAGAGCTGCTAGACGCAGCCACGGGACAGTGACACAGAGCAGGAAAATTGGGTGTCTGACCTAAACTTGCCAACCTACAGTGTGGGAGAAAGCTTTGCCAGCTATATCCCTGCTCTTTGGATTGCTAGATCACTAGCTCTTTTAATGGCTATACTCTCTTGGAGGAGAGGTCTTCGCACTGGGAGCTGGATCCAGGTGTCGATCCAGGGTGGGAAGGGATGGCGAGACCCCAGCCAAGATGCGGTGGCTAATGGGACTACGGTGCTTATAGTACTCTGTGATACTAAGAAGCAGCAATTGTCTGAGGTACCCAATTGGGGTGCCAGGCAGTCTGCCACAAATACACACTTCCAACCACAAAGCCAGATTAGGCATCTCTCTACAAATATCCTTAATCTGATTTAATTAAACCCAAATCAAAATAACCCACCACCTGTTTTTCAGGCCTCGCCATCCTTTCCTAAATCGCTGTTCTACCAACTTCGATGCCATTGCCAATATTAGAGGAGAGGTGTTCTTCTTCAAAAGTAAGAGATAGTGGATTATGAACTACAATTTGTTTATAAAACCTGTTAAAACTATTCACTGAGCTCTGCTTGTTTTCTCCTCAGATAAATATTTCTGGCGAGTACAGGCTTCCGGACAGTTAATCTCCCTCTCGCCCGCACACATCAGTCGTTTTTGGCTGGGGTTGCCACACGACCTTGACAGACTGGATGCAGTGTATGAACGAGCCAACGACAGCAGAATTGTGTTCATTGCAGGTTAGTTGATTACTAGAGGTAGGTATGTAGAAGATGTATTTCCTGTTGTCTTTAATCACCTGTAATCCCAACCTAGGAAGCTCATACTGGGTGTTCCAAGACACCAAAGCCCTTCCTGGGTATCCACGCCCAATCTCAGATTTTGGACTGGGTGCAGATGGAATCGATGGGGTTTTCGTCTGGACTCATAACCGCAAAACATACTTCTTCCGGGGACACAAATTCTGGAGATTTGATGATGATAAAAGACACCCAGACCCTGGTTATCCACTTGACATAAGACTGTGGCAGGGACTATCCTCAGAAGTGGATGATGTCATCAGTGGAGAAAATGGTGAGATTTTAGATTTGGGTTTTAGAATACTTGCCTGTATGGACATATATTTGGTGCCATAATCTGCAAAATCCCATATGGTGCAGGTTCAAGGTGTTAATGGTTTTAATGGATGCAGCCATTATATGTCCACACATTTTTATAACGCTGCATTAATAAAAATAATGGTCACTTTCCAGTCTTCTAGGCAAGAAAGGTAAGATATTAAAACACCTACTCTAACAGAAATTGAGGGTATTTTGTTTAAAATAGTGAAAGGTAAAGCACACCTTTTAATCCAAGATTTTGTATTTTTCGGGTAAATGAGTAAATAAGATTGACAGCTGTCATATGAAACTGCTGTTTCTGTTATATGTGCTAATCATGTAAGTAACGAGCAAGTAACATTTTGGGGCAAAAGCAGGCAATGGAATTTTTCTAAAAGGAAAGATTTACACAAGCGCAAATAAATCTTCTATTTTAATAATCATAGGCTCAAATATACAAATATTTATAAGGAAAGAAATAATCACCAAAAATATACCACATGAAATATACTGAAACAAACTACAACATGGGGAAGTTAAGGTCTCTCGAGAGTGCGAAATATTTACCAGTTTAGAAAGTTGGAGGCCCAAGGTATCCAGACTTGATTTTCTTACTTCTACTAGCCAAATATAAAGCAGTGGATACTATGGGGAAGATTGGACTACGTGTCATGAAAAGTGAATCAGTCACCATAAATATGAACTAGCCGTGTTTTCCACACATATAGAACTCTATCACTTTTCAGACAATGTCAATAAAGTAATTCCCCATCAGCCAATAAAATGTGCTTTAACAGCAACACCTAAATGGTGAAACACGGTCATTTATACTTGTGTATCAGCATTGTACTTTGAGTGTAATAATTTAAAGAAGATATATTGTGTACTAGTAGGTCTGTGAAATAGTACATCCTCTAGAAACCCATTTGTAAAAATAACCAAATATTTGAGGAGACTACTGAGCTGGTTTAGGAGAACAGGATATTTGCAGTAGAAGCTGATCTAGTCTCATATATATATATATATTTTCAAGATATCTGGTGTAAGAGCTGGTCTAAAAAAACAGGAGCTGCTCTCAGTAGGCAGAATACTCAGTGGGTATAATAACTGGTCTAAAAGGAATATCTGGTCTATGAGGGCAAGATATGTGGAGGAGGAGCTGGTCTAAGAGGGCAAGATATGTGGAGGAGGAGCTGGTCTAAGAGGGCAAGATATGTGGAGGAGGAGCTAGTCTAAGAGGGCAAGATATGTGGAGGAGGAGCTAGTCTAGGAGGGCAAGATATGTGGAGGAGGAGCTAGTCTAGGAGGGCAAGACATGTGGAGGAGGAGCTAGTCTAGGAGGGCAAGACATGTGGAGGAGCTAGTCTAGGAGGGCAAGATATGTGGAGGAGCTAGTCTAGGAGGGCAAGATATGTGGAGGAGCTAGTCTAGGAGGGCAAGATATGTGGAGGAGCTAGTCTAGGAGGGCAAGATATGTGGAGGAGCTAGTCTAGGAGGGCAAGATATGTGGAGGAGGAGCTGGTCTAAGAGGGCAAGATATGTGGAGGAGGAGCTGGTCTAAGAGGGCAAGACATGTGGAGGAGGAGCTGGTCTAAGAGGGCAAGACATGTGGAGGAGGAGCTGGTCTAAGAGGGCAAGACATGTGGAGGAGGAGCTGGTCTAAGAGGGCAAGATATGTGGAGGAGGAGCTAGTCTAGGAGGGCAAGATATGTGGAGGAGGAGCTAGTCTAGGAGGGCAAGACATGTGGAGGAGCTAGTCTAGGAGGGCAAGATATGTGGAGGAGCTAGTCTAGGAGGGCAAGATATGTGGAGGAGCTAGTCTAGGAGGGCAAGATATGTGGAGGAGCTAGTCTAGGAGGGCAAGATATGTGGAGGAGCTAGTCTAGGAGGGCAAGATATGTGGAGGAGGAGCTGGTCTAAGAGGGCAAGATATGTGGAGGAGGAGCTGGTCTAAGAGGGCAAGACATGTGGAGGAGGAGCTGGTCTAAGAGGGCAAGACATGTGGAGGAGGAGCTGGTCTAAGAGGGCAAGACATGTGGAGGAGGAGCTGGTCTAAGAGGGCAAGACATGTGGAGGAGGAGCTGGTCTAAGAGGGCAAGACATGTGGAGGAGGAGCTGGTCTAAGAGTCGGATATCTGAATAAGGAGCTGATCTAGGAAAGTTGGATAGATAATTTAGACCAGGAGCATAGATCTTTCTTTTAGACCCAAAGATACATTCTTCCCTTACTGTAGAAATAAAACCATCTACCTTCCCAAAACTTTTCTCAGCCTTTCTACTTCTAAGTAGGAGTTCTAGCCCAGCACAAAACATGGTGTATGAAACGGACAGTCACCAGCAGTTTACATAATAGTGACTGATCCGATTAGCAGTATGCCCTACATAACCCCTTGGAGTAACCTATTTAACCCACATCTCCACAGGCAGCACCTATTTCTTTAAAGGCTCTCAGTACTGGAAGTTCCAGGATGGAAAGATGGAGGCTGAGCCTGGATACCCTCGGAGTACTGCACTGTACTGGATGTACTGCCCTTCTACAACTCAGCCAAAACCCACCGAAATCTCAGAGGGACGGGACCAGAGAGACTGCAACTGTAACTGCCCTATTGAAAGGAATTCTGCATTTACGATTTGCAGAGGTGGGGTCACATGGCTACCTATGCTACTGTTGGTATTTCTGCATTGAGGACAATATTATATAGCCTGGCCCACAACTTTCAATTCCTCCTTCCAAATCAAGATTGTACATAATACAGTTAAAGAAAGTAAATAAGACAATCATTAAACAAAGGACAAACTGAGTGCATCTCACTTTTCACAAAACCTCAACAAATCCGGCTAGAAATTGTGTTATGGGCCCTCTTGCCCGATCTTTTATTGACAGAATTCTTGCTGTACAGATTACAAAAAAAAAAAAAAAAAAGGTGGGGGGAGAAATAAAACACATAACAAATAAGTTTCACTGTTTAAATCCACTGCTTAAGAAACTGTTTATGGTGAATGACAGGTAAGAGGAGACTTGGGCAGTGTCGCTGGGTGACATTACCACTGGCTGTGCTAGGGAACATCACAGAGGAGAAAGGAGACGTGTGACAATGGGTTAAGCAATTTAATCCTGGGACTGAAGATTCACATTATGACTCCGCTGGAGACAATCGAGGGGGTCATGGATTCTGCCCCCAGACAGAGGGCAGACAGGGAACAACAATACAATGTATGTGCAGAGGGTGAAACATCCTGCAGTCAGTCAATTCAGCAAAGCCAGGGGTACATCCAACATTATTAGATAACACCCCCTGAACTCCCAAAACCTCCCAGAGTCTTTGAGAGAGATGAAGGGTTGAGAAAGAAAAAAACAAAAACAAAATAAAAATAATCACGGTCTTCTGTTGGAAATGGCAGAAGTGGCTCACGGAGACCTAAGTGAAAAAATGGAGGGGGGGGAAACCGGTCAATAAATTTTACAAAAAAAAAAAAAAAAAATCAAAAAAAAATAAAGAATAATCTGTGAATATATAAGATCATAGGGGTCTTCCTTGCTACAATAATGAAAACCAAAGTTACCTGGAAGTCCGTCTGCGAGAGTACCTAGAACTGGGAGATTCTCTCCTGCGCTTTCTATCAGGTGACTCACGACCTCTCCCAGAACCCCGATCCCTAGAGAGAACACAGACTAGATTAAGTGGCAGCTGCAGTGAGTGACAAGTTCAAAAAAAAAAATAAAAAAGTAATAAATTAATTTTAAAAATGTAATATTTAAAAGCAGCACCTTACAATGTGAGAAAACAAACCACATATATAGCAACACAATTCAATGTAGTCACTTTAAACACTCTTTGCACAGTTTCATAATATATGCAGTTTAGTTACAATGATACTGTGCCAAGCATAAATGTTTCAAAGGGAACTGAAAAAAACAAAACAAAAAAACACTGCAGCACAGCGCCATCATAAACCGCTACTACGCCTGTACAGCGCCAACATAAACCGCTACTCCGGCTGTACAGCGCTAACATAAACCGCTACTCCGGCTGTACAGCGCCAACATAAACCGCTACTCCGGCTGTACAGCGCCATCATAAACCGCTACTCCGGCTGTACAGCGCCATCATAAACCGCTACTCCGGCTGTACAGCGCCAACATAAACCGCTACTCCGGCTGTACAGCGCCATCATAAACCGCTACTCCGGCTGTACAGCGCCAACATAAACAGCTACTCCGGCTGTACAGCGCCAACATAAACCGCTACTCCGGCTGTACAGCGCCAACATAAACAGCTACTCCGGCTGTACAGCGCCAACATAAACCGCTACTCCGGCTGTACAGCGCCAACATAAACCGCTACTCCGGCTGTACAGCGCCAACATAAACCGCTACTCCGGCTGTACAGCGCCAACATAAACCGCTACTCCGGCTGTACAGCGCCAACATAAACCGCTACTCCGGCTGTACAGCGCCCTCATAAACCGCTACTCCGGCTGTACAGCGCCAACATAAACCGCTACTCCGGCTGTACAGCGCCATCATAAACCGCTACTCCGGCTGTACAGCGCCAACATAAACAGCTACTCCGGCTGTACAGCGCCAACATAAACCGCTACTCCGGCTGTACAGCGCCAACATAAACAGCTACTCCGGCTGTACAGCGCCAACATAAACCGCTACTCCGGCTGTACAGCGCCAACATAAACCGCTACTCCGGCTGTACAGCGCCAACATAAACCGCTACTCCGGCTGTACAGCGCCAACATAAACCGCTACTCCGGCTGTACAGCGCCAACATAAACCGCTACTCCGGCTGTACAGCGCCAACATAAACCGCTACTCCGGCTGTACAGCGCCAACATAAACCGCTACTCCGGCTGTACAGCGCCAACATAAACCGCTACTCCGGCTGTACAGCGCCAACATAAACCGCTACTCCGGCTGTACAGCGCCAACATAAACCGCTACTCCGGCTGTACAGCGCCAACATAAACCGCTACTCCGGCTGTACAGCGCCAACATAAACCGCTACTCCGGCTGTACAGCGCCAACATAAACCGCTACTCCGGCTGTACAGCGCCAACATAAACCGCTACTCCGGCTGTACAGCGCCAACATAAACCGCTACTCCGGCTGTACAGCGCCAACATAAACCGCTACTCCGGCTGTACAGCGCCAACATAAACCGCTACTCCGGCTGTACAGCGCCAACATAAACCGCTACTCCGGCTGTACAGCGCCAACATAAACCGCTACTCCGGCTGTACAGCGCCAACATAAACCGCTACTCCGGCTGTACAGCGCCAACATAAACCGCTACTCCGGCTGTACAGCGCCAACATAAACCGCTACTCCGGCTGTACAGCGCCAACATAAACCGCTACTCCGGCTGTACAGCGCCAACATAAACCGCTACTCCGGCTGTACAGCGCCAACATAAACCGCTACTCCGGCTGTACAGCGCCAACATAAACCGCTACTCCGGCTGTACAGCGCCAACATAAACCGCTACTCCGGCTGTACATTGCAATTAAGTTATTATGATGCCCAAAGTTATTATGGTGTCAGGAGGGCATGGTCGCCATCTTAACTTAAGGAGTTAAACCCTAAACCGAAAAGGGCACCCATTTGCTCTGCCAAGCTACTTCACACAAACTCGAGATTTCAATGCTGCTGTAAATCTATCGGCAGCAGTCAACCTGTCGTATGCATTTCCCCATTTGGCTTTCTGAATGTAGAAGCACTAATTGACTAGCACCATTTTCCTGATTGAAGCTTCAGACCTCAGGGAAGTAGCTGAACAGAGAAAATGGGTGCTCTAAGACTTGGGGTTTAACCCATCAGTTAACGGTTTAACTCCTTAAGGTAAGATGAAGTTGTTATGGTGCCCATACTGGCCCATTAAGAAGCAGAGACAACCTACCTTCTGCGTGCTGGGGGCGGAGATGGTCGACGTCTTGCTGGGGGAGAGTAACTCAATGAACGAGAGTCTCTCAAGGAATCAATTGGTTTCCGAGGACTACGGGATCTGAAAAAGCAATGCAAAGTGCTAATTTACACTAATACCAAGTATCTGTGAGAGAAATTACTGTGTAGGTTAGGTTACAATTATTTATACTAGATGGGTTAATATTAAAGGGGCACTAAAAATCAGAGACCTTAAAGGTGTACTTGGACCCATTCTGCTTAATATTTTTGTGATATTGCAGTCTTGATGGTGAGGTATGTCTTTTTGCGGAGGAAGCTAATATTTGCAACAGGGTTGATGTTCCAGGAGGGATCCGCCAAATGGCTAATGATTTAGGTAAACTAGAAAAATGGTCAGAGTTGTGGCAACTGACATTTAATGTGGATAAGTGCAAGATAATGCATCTTGGATGTAAAAACCCAAGGGCAGAGTACAGAATATTTGATAGAGTCCTAACCTCAACATCTGAGGAAAGGGATTTAGGGGTGATTATTTCTGATGACTTAAAGGTAGGCAGACAATGTAATAGAGCAGCAGGAAATGCTAGCAGAATGATTGGTTGTATAGGGAGAGGCATTAGCAGTAGAAAGAGGGAAGTGCTCATGCCATTGTACAGAACACTGGTGAGACCTCACTTGGAGTATTGTACGCAGTACTGGAGACCATATCTTCAAAAGGATATTGATACCTTAGAGAGAGTTCAGAGAAGGGCTACTAAACTGGTTCATGGATTGCAGGATAAAACTTACCAGGAAAGGTTAAAGGATCTTAACATGTATAGCTTGGAGGAAAGACGAGACAGGGGGGACATGATAGAAACATTTAAATACATAAAGGGAATCAACACAGTAAAGGAGGAGACTATATTTAAAAGAAGAAAAACTACCACAACAAGAGGACATAGTCTTAAATTAGAGGGACAAAGGTTTAAAAATAATATCAGGAAGTATTACTTTACTGAGAGGGTAGTGGATGCATGGAATAGCCTTCCAGCTGAAGTGGTAGAGGTTAACACAGTGAGGGAGTTTAATCATGCATGGGATAGGCATAAGGCTATCCTAGATATAAGATAAGGCCAGGGACTAATGAAAGTATTTAGAAAATTGGGCAGACTAAATGGGCCGAATGGTTCTTATCTGCCATCACATTCTATGTTTATATGTGTGGCTACGAGCTGCACTTATTGATCTAACATGTTTTAGTAGCAGCACTTAGTAGAGATCTACTGTATGCATTATAATGTCAATCAGATGAAGTTATGATGCATACAGTGTTCCTTTAAAAGGGACACTTAAGGCTCCCGTACACATTTCGTTATAGTTCGTTATTAAAGGCACACTCCATGTCAATATCTGGGGTGATCATATTTGGACAATATTAGGCAGGCACCCCCTAAGGTGGACCTTTCAAACTAATTCAATAGTGTAATGATGGTATTAGGATGGGTAGAAAAGGACTATCCTTTGGAGATGCTCTTAAAAGGTCACTACACTATCTGAAGCACACACAACCATACAGCTACAGAAACCTGCGCCAAAACAAAAAACAGACCATAGTGCCACCAAAGGGGTTTACATACAGTGCTTTCATTAATATGGAGGATGTGGGGCCAGGGTTAAGTCACACAGAGCATGGTTCTTAATACATAACCTCTGAGAGGGAACCTATACCTCACCACACTTCCACCTGTCCAAAGCACAAAGCTCTCACCTTTGGCGGCCTGGAGAAGCTTCCTTCTTGCTGCTGGTTTTGTTGACTGATTTGCCCGAGGAAGAAGAAGAAGATGATGATGAAGATGAGGATGAGGAGCTAGATGAATCAGAGTCTGATGATGAGCCAGAAGAGGATGAAGAGGAGGAGGATGAAGTGCTAGAGCTCCTTAAACGTTGTGGCCCTTCCAGAGGCGCAGAGACCTCATTGGCTTTAGTCTGATCTGTTAACAGTGGACTTGGATTTCTAGAAAGACAGAGCAGGTTGAAATCAAACTATTCTGGACAGTTCAACTCAAATACGAGCTGTGTACACCCAACCCACTGTGTTCACCCAGATCAACCTCAAAATACATTTGACTGCAGGTAATTTCAACACCAGAGCACACCTCATTGGGTTTCATTGTTTTTGTGCAACAGTCAAATATCAAAATATCAGTAGCAAATGTAACAGTCAAATATCTGTAGCAATAATTTCAGCAATTACATTAGCACAGACAACTGAAGCATGGAAGTTAGTAATTAGCACAGTAGCTCTCCAGTAGCCCAAAAGAAATCCCCATCTTCTCCTAAATCTGAGAAGTCCCCATGATACACATGCACATAGTAGTCAAAGAGACACTCCACTTTAGAGGTTAATGGAACGTGGACAGGAAGCACGCAACGTATTTAGGGACCTATGCCCCCTAGTGCACAGAAGTAGGATATTGATTAAAAATTGTATTTTTTATTTGAGGAGTCAACAACAGGATCTCACTACCAACCACTTGGTAAAAATAAATATAAGTATACCAAAGTATGAGAAGAGATAAAAGCACATTGAAATAATTGGCTGTGTTAACTGAATATCTCCGCAGCTATTTTGCGGTAGGATCTGCCAACTAATAGATTATCTCTCAGTGCCCGGTTCTAAGTATATCAGAGGCAAAAGGTAATATGTATAACGGTTGAATAAACTGTTTTGCCGCGACTATCCTATGATAGCCTAAGCCTCAATTTCTCAGAGGCAGAGTGAGGTTGTCAGTGGAAAGATAGTATTCATTAGGGTAGCTAAGATGTATGTATCAGCGATTCGGTCATAGATGTCAGTATATGATTTAGTAACAGTAATCATACTTTGGTTGGACTGGGCAAGGCGGCTAACTGAGTAGTTTTTGGGTAAGGGGTGCCCTCGAAGGCACATTAGTCTGATTTTCTATCAAGATCAGGGCTAACTTTTTTCTCCTTTCTCTACTCATTAACTGCCTTTACGTCACTATCTAGTAGTGTACTTAATTATACAGTCTTTGGACTACGACTACATAAGGCACTGAATGTATGCACTGCATTGCCCTTAACAGTGGAATAGATTTTGTAAATATTCTTTTATTTTATTCACACTTTACCTTATATTTATTTTTACCAAGTGAAATAAAAGTTAAGTTTTAGCATTTGCTCGTTCTCACTCAGATTTTGGAGATTTATGAATTTTGTTTTCACCACTTAGGGGTTACCCCCCATTTGTTGTCAGTAATCTCCAAGTTCTTATCTACAAAAAAAATGGCTCCCCTCTATTCTTTTTTTTCTCTGTGTACTTATTTTATGAGGTAACCTGGGTAAAAAAAAATTAAGGAGGCAACCTGCCAATAACAGTAACCAGCTTACCTGACCAAAGGTGGTGCAGACTGTAACGTGTCTTTCAGGGATGGAGAAACCTTGTGAGGACTGGCATCTGACTCACAGCTTGATGAAGATGAGCTGTTTGAGGAGCTAGATGTCCTCTTTTGCTTGACAGAATCCATGGAATCCTGTTCAGTAGGTAAGCTCACAATGGACTTTAAGTTTGCTGGTGAGGAGGGCTCGTTTTCCCCATTTTGCACATTGTCTTGGTTGGTGTAGGTTCTAACTTTTGCCACTGGAGAGGCATCTTCTGCGTTGTGGATGCTTTGTGAAGCAAGGTTTGCATCATCAGTCTTCTCCAATAATATTACGGGTTCAGGACTGTCCTCACCACTCCTTGAAGTTGGTGGAGTCTCTGGAGCAGCAGGGACTCTAAGAAGTCTTGGAGGTGACTGACTACATTCATCTACAGATGGTTCTTGTTTGGATGGACTTTTGCTTTCCATTGGGAGTTCAGCAACACTTTTGCTGTCAGCAAGGGCTTCGCCAGGCGGCATATCTTGAATGGAAATCATTTTAGTTTGTCCATCTGTATGCTTTTCCAGGAGTGGAGGAGATGGGGACTTCACACCTTCTGAAATTTCTGGATATGTCTTCACTGGCACAGCTGGTACAATAGGAGAAGCTGAACAAGATTTAAGATCTGGGTTAGTGCCTTTCACTGACAACAAAGGAACTTTCTGAGACATGGGTTTCACAGCTCTGGGAGATATTGATTTCCTGCGTGTCGTTTCTCCACGAGGAGAGGGTGGAGAACGGCCACTTTTTGGGGAAGTTGCTGTCTTACTACGCTGTGAACTTCTGTATCGGTCAAGAGATCGAGACCTAGGCCTTTTACCAGGCGACCGTGACTTTCTTGGTGGTGTTCTGGATCGTCTGCGTCTAGGCGAGGAGTTTGATCTATCACGTCGATAATAACTCATTGGCCTTTCTCGCCTACGTGGTGATCGAGATCTCCTCCTTGGAGAGGACCGAGACCTGCCACGCCGGGGAAAACGAGAGCGATCATTTCTTGACAAGGACCTTGATCTGCCTCTCCAAGGGGAAGAACCAGAACGACCACGGCGAGACCGCCATGTCCTATCTAGACGGGAACGAGAACCAGAGCGCCTTCTCCTGGGTGAAGAAGGAGACCTACGGCGGATCCAACGCCTTCGATCTTGCCATGAAGGAGAGCGAGATGCGCCACGCCTTGGAGAAGAACGAGAACGGTCTCTACGAGAATGTTTTTCAGCCCTTGACCTAGAACGTGATCTAAAAGCTCTGGGAGGTGTTCTTGTTCTACGCCTCGGTGGCGTTTTTGATAATCCTTTTCTGGGAGGTGTTTGTGACATAGATCTTTTCTGTGGATATGAATTTCTCTCTAAGAGACGCTCTTTTTGTCTCAAAGAGGATCTAGAAGAGGAAGAGGAGCGGCTTCGTCTCACTGAACCTTTATTAGTCCCCGATATCAAGCGCTCATTTCTAGGAGAGTCAGATTTCTCTTGTTGGACTGGTGACGCAATACGTCGTATAGGGGGTGGATGGGACACACTGACCCTTGACAAAGGTCCTACGTGACTTGGTGTAGAGCGTTCTACAGAAGCACTGCGCTCGCTGGAAGAGTCAGAACTGCTGTCTTCTGAAGAAGAGTCAGAGCTGCTAGCATTCTCTTTTTTCAATGGGGACTTGGCAGATTTAGGAGAAGATGTTGATTTCTTTTGGGCTACTGGAGAGCTACTGTCACCATGAGGTGCTTGGGCAGAATCTATAGTGCCTTCAAGAGATATCTCTCTCCACTTGGAGGGAATGATTGAAGGAGAGCTGTTTGACGGAGATTTGGATCTGCTTCTCTTCGGCGATATGCTCTTTTTGCGAGCAGGAGATTTTGATTGATCACCTTTTGGTTCTGTAGCTAGCTCTTTCATTACATCTCTGGGTGGGGATTCTATTACATTTTGTAATGGCGATTGCAATGTTTTACTCATTGGTGACCCTAGCTTCTCCAAAGATGGAGCAGGGGAGTCAATTTTCTGCACGTTATTCAGATCCACATCAGTAAGCACTGGTGACTTTGAATTGCTTCTCAAAATTTCAGAGTATTTGCTAACCATCGCAGGGGGATATCCTGCTGAAGCCCTCTGTGGTGAGGATACAAGCTTTTCAGAAGTCAACTCAGTTCTGTAGTGTGCAGTGGTCTCTGACAGTTTAGCATGATCTACATTTTCTAAACATTTTGATGGTGAATGTCCTTGGCTCATTTTTAACTTCTTTGATGGAGGGGATAGAGAAACCCCTGTTTGCTTTGGTGGAGGCTCCGCTTCATCCTCTGATGATGATGAAGAGGAAGATGAGGATGAAGAGGAGGAAGAGGACGATGAAGAGGACGATGATGATGAAGAGGAAGATGAAGAGGAGGAGGATGAAGAGCTTGATTTTGCCCACCTCGAAGCACTTTTCTGCTTTTCTTTTCCAGCTACAGGAGATTCAGACATTTGTTTTGAACCCTTCCTATCCAAAACACCACTTGCTTCATGTGCAGATGTTAAAGCTGGAAGAAGAGCCTTATCTAACAGGGTTTCAGATTTCTGAATAAATTCATCTTTGTGCAATTCAGATACTTTCAGTTCAGTCTCAGCTACATTGAATCCCACGCAAAATTCAGATGACTCCATAGAGTTTTCCTTGGCGTCGTTAGTTTTTGGAGAGGATATTTTGGAACTCTCAATCTCACAAGTTGAAGTTAACTGTTCGATCGAGGAGAGCGTCTCCTTTTCCAGAGAAGATGAAGGTTTTGAGGACACTTGTCCGTCAGTACTATCAGGTGATGGCACAGTTTTGCTTTTAGATTGATGGGGTTTTGCTTTATGCCAATTAGATTGTTCATCTTTGTGACAAAGAGTGGAAGCATTTTTCATTGACTTCTCTAACAGAAAATCAGGTGTCTTGTAGTCTTTTTTTGCAAATGATGGAGATACAAAACCACTATGCAGAGTTCTCAAAGGAGAGGAGAGACCAAACTGTACTTTAGGTGATAACTTGGAACCCTCTTCTTGTACAGAACATGCCACAGATTTCCCACTTGGCTGAGGAGCTTTAAATTGCATTTCACTGTCTAAATACATTTTACTTGAAGGGGATTTAGCCTGAAATTCTAGCTCTGAATGGGGCAGATTTGGTGACCTGGCTAGGTCAATTGTTTTGTGTTGAGGTGTTCTGGATGTGGCCTCTTGCTCAGATGGTCCATATTTTTGTAGATTCCATGAGTCACATTTGGAAGACGACTCAGAACTAGTTTGCAATCTACGTTTAGATTCTTGGTCTGACGACCGAGATTTAAGGTCTCTATCTGATGACTTAGAAGCAGTGATATGTTGTGGTGAGCCAGTTTTATGTGCACGTTCTGAGGAGTCAGATCTTGATCGGTTCTGTTGGCGTGAACTAGCTCTGCTTCTAGGTGATTGTTCCCTTTCTGTGGAAGAACGAGAACAACCTCTACGACAAGATCTAGTTTTTTGTTGCCTTTCAGGTGAGGAGCCAGAACTTCCTCTACTATGGGTTGCTCTAGATTTTGAATGTCTGTCTTTGGATGATGCTGAACTAGATCTACTGTGGAATGGTCTCAATTTTGATTTCTGCTCTGGGGAGGATGCAGAACGAGATCTACTACAGACCAGTCTAGATTCTGGTAGTCTCTCTGGGGATGATTCCGAACTAGATCTGCTATGAGGCCTTCTAGGTTTTGTTTGCTGCTCATGGGCTGATGCAGAACTCTCTCTGCTACGAGGCAGTGTAGATTTCTGTTTCCGTTCTGCTGATGACACAGAACTAGCCCTGCTGAGTGGTGGTCTAGATTTTGTTGGTGAGCCAGATATAGCTTTGCCATGAGGTGGTCTAGATTTTGACTGCCGTTCAATAGATGAAGTAGAATTTGTTCTGCTCCTTGGTGACCTTGATTTAAGTTGCCTTTCCGAGAACGACCCAGGACTTGCTTTGCTTTGCGGTGACTTTGATTTAGGTTGTCTTTCTGATGAAGACCTAGGACTTGCTTTGCTACATTGTGATCGTGATTTAGGTTGTCTTTCCGATGAGGAGTCAGAACTTTCTTTGCTACGTGGTGACCGTAATTTAAGTGGTCTTTCAGAGGATGACCCAGAATTTGCTTTACTCTGCAGTGGCCTTGATTTAGGTGGTCTTTCAACGGAAGATCCAGAACGTGCTTTACTCTGCAGTGGCCTTGATTTAGGTGGTCTTTCAACAGAAGATCCAGAACTTGCTTTGCTATGTGGTGACCTTGATTTAGGTTGCATTTCCAAAGATGATACAGAACTTGTCTTGCTACGGGGAGGCCTTGATACCAGCTGCCTTTCAGAGGATGACCCAGAACTTGCCTTGCTACGTGGTAGCCTTGATTTAGGTTGTCTTTCAGAGGATGACCCAGAACTTGCCTTGCTACGCGGTAGCCTTGATTTAGGTGGTCTTTCAGAGGATGACCCAGAACTTGCCTTGCTACGTGGTAGCCTTGATTTAGGTGGTCTTTCAGAGGATGACCCAGAACTTGCTTTGCTACTTGATGGTTTTAATTTAGATTTCCTTTCAAATGATGAAACTGAACTTGCTTTACCACGTGGCGGTTTTGATGGCTGTCTTTCCGAGGATGATTCAGAACTAGATTTGCTTCTGGGGTGTCCAGCTTTATACTGTTGATCTGAGGAGACAGAATGTTCTCTGCTTCGGGAATATCTAGTTGGATATTCTCCCAAAGACAATGAAATATCTTTATGTTGAGATGGTCTGCTTTTTCGCTCAGAGGAGGATCCTGAACTAGCTCTAAGCTCAAGTGATCTAGTTTTTAGATCATGTTCTGATCGTTTTGAATCAGCTTTACCTGGAAGTCTTGAACTTACAGAATATACAGCAGACTCTTCAAGCATCTGCTTTTGTAGATGTTTCTTAGATCTAATGTCACGGTCAGATAAATTCTGTACACTTTGCCTTGCTTCACGTTCACGAGGTGAACCACGCTTGCTCTGTTGCCGGGAGGACTTCACAGTTTCATCTTCAGAAGAGGACTCAGAACTAATGCTCGAATCATGTTCTGAACTTGACCTAGTTCTCGGTTTTAGTTTAGACCTATATTCACCTTCTGATGATGTGCCAGATTTACCTTTGCTGGATACTTTAACATGTTCAGATGAATCAGATTGTGTTTTTGGCTGGGCTCGCCCTGAAGACATTTTTTTAGGCGGAGACGAACTTACTCTAGATTTATGTTCTGAAGGCGAATCAGACATATCTCTTTGTTGAATGGTTTTGGATTTACTTTTATGATCATGAGAGGATCGGGACCCATCATTCAGTACTTTGGCTTTTGAACTAACCTCATGCTCTGAAGAGTCAGAGCGACTGCGCATTTGCTTTGATGATCGCAACTTATCCAGATTTCCTGTTTTTGTTTGGGAGTTGCTGTGCAAGTCTTTTGGCTTTGTCCTGCACTCAGGAGACTTAGTCCTACTATAGGGAACAGGCAACTTGTTTCTCTGTAAAGTTTGTGACACAGGTGATTTTGATTGGCTTCTCCTACCATGTGTTTTATTTTGAGTTGCATCTTTATATGCCAAGATTTTGCATGTTTTCACGTGTTCAGGAGAATGCCTGCTTGTACCTTGCTTACCTCGTGGCTCAGGGGAGGAACTGTAACTTTTCCGGCTAGAACTTGGCTTCCCACTTGTAGTTTTAGATTGGCTTTGCTTTCTAGGTGTAGGTGACCTAGAAATAATGCTTTTGTGAGTGACCCATGACTGTGTTCCTTTTAATTTTCGGGGAGATTTAGAACGTGAATGGGACCTTCTAGCTGGGCTTTGAGAAGAGGACCTTTCTATAGGAGACATGGATCTCGATGAAGACCTTTTTCTAGAGGAATGAAGACGTTCCTTTGATTTAGGAGAGGTGTTCCTCTTTTGTACGAATTTAGTGTAAGACTGTGGCTTGTTAGTTATAGAAGAAGATTCTGTCCTTTTTCTGGGTGTCAGGGAACGAGACCTGTCCTTTGAAGGAGAATGAGTGCGTGATCTGGAGCGTTTAGATACAATTGCTCGTAAATCTTTAGAGGGTGTCCTGGAGCGTGATCTAGAATCCTTTGGTGTTAATGAAGGTGTTCTCCCATAGCGCCTTACTGAATCAGAGCGTGATCTGCCTTTTCCACGTGGTGTAACTGAACGGGACATTGCCCTTTTCTGTTGCGATCTAGAATGAGATCTTTTTCTCTGCTTTACTGACGGTGATCGTGATCTAGCTCTCCTAAGAGGGGAGCGTGATTTTGCCATTGCATAGGGAGACCTAGAATGTGATCGACCCTTTCTTCTTGGAGACCGTGCACCTGAGATTGTATGTCTCAAGGGTGACCTAGACCTTGATCTTCCTTTATTTTTAGAGGAATAGGACTTTTGTGGCGTTGTAGATGGAGATCTCTGTGGAGATCTAACTCTTTCCTTACGGTATCGTGGGGAGGTGCGAGAAATAGATCTTGCCCTACGCTGCGGTGTTTTAGAGCGTGTCCTCCTGGGAGGCGTTCTAGAGGGCTGCCGTGGTTTTCCTAAAATCTTGGGAGACCTAGCTCTTCGTTGTGGTGTCTTTGATCTCGTCTTCCTTGGTGATGTAATAGACTGTGATAATAGTTTGCGTACAGGAGTTTTGGATCGATCCTTAACTAATGGGCTCTTAGAAAGTGATCGGTTTCTCTCTGGTGGGCTCTTTGACTTGCGTCGTCTGTGGGGACTTTTCGAAGATGTAGCATGGTGGGAACTCCGCTTGCCTGGTGAGTTCTTTGATCGAATGTCCTTTTTGGGAGTTACCGATCTCCCTCTCTTATCTCCTTGATGTTGTTCTGTTCTCGACCCTCTAGTTTCCTTTTCTTTGACTTGAATTTTGCCAGCCTGTTTGAATGGATCCTGATCAGATTTTTCACTTTCTGATACGGAGGAAGAGGAAGTTGAAGAGGATGAGGAAGATGATCGATCACTTCCTGAAGGTTTCCTGGTTGAAGCTACTGGCGAGTGTCTCTTCTGTGAGAGTTTCTCATGTCTTGGAGAATTCTCTTTATGTACTTTTTTTGGAGATTTTCTACCTGGCGATAAACTTCTAATTCTGCTTGATGTTTTGGAGGACTGCCCTTTGACAGTAGGAGAAGTTTTACGACCTGGTGAATGGGTCTTTGAAGTACGTGCACTAACTTTTTCATTTGAAGAGTGTTCTTCGGGGCTGTCTGGTCTTCCTCTCTTTTTGTTCACCTTGCTGATATCAGGGGACTCTTCCCGAGCTGCACTGCGCGAGTAAGTCTTCTCGATTTTAGAGTCTCTAGGTTTATCTTTTTTATCCAGCTCTCGCACATTTCGAAGCTCCTTGTGTCTTTTAGTAGAGGATGAAGTAGATCGATCTCTGATATCAGGATCTCTCCTTGTCGTTTTCTGAAAGAATAAAAAGGAGTTTAAATAAAAAAAAATTTAAAGTTATATAAAATGTACTGCAGAAAATCATGTGATGTATAGGAGATGAAGCCATGAAGATTGTCTGAACCAGAAAGCCCCTGTACCTACATACAGCACGCCGAGCGCTCACTGTGGGGCCCGGTGTGCAGCACGCTGTCCCATAGTGTTCTTTACCCCCATCCCAAGTGCAGTATTCTGCACTTTTCATGTTATTATATATCACAATAAAATATAGTAATCATCTGAATTGTTAATGTAAGCATGTTAAATTATGCACTACATTAGGCCCGTTTTCGTCCGAAACGGGATAGGCCCTACTGGGAATTCAAAATTGACAAAGGCTTTGCAATGTTACACTAAAATAGTTGCACTGGGAAAAATAATTCTCTATTTTAGCTAGAAAAGTGTAATTTCTTTTGTCTATTTCCTGCAAACCTGGTTGCATAATGTGTATTGTGGGCCACGGTAACACTCCTTGTGAACTAAAGCTAGGGACATTAGATCTGGTCTGCCTGAGGAAAGAGGTTCTTGCTGGTCTTACAAAAAACAAACAAAAAAAAAACACAACTTACATCTTTCTGGGATAGATCTGTCGGGCTCCTGCCACGGTCCCTTCTTCGGTCTCTCTTGGGTGAAGAGGACCTCCTTCTCTCTGGGGTCTCTCTTCCTGCATTAGAGTGCCTACGGGTCTCTGACTTGCTCCTGGATCTAGTAATTAAGATGGCATATTATTATTTGGCTTTTTCCAGTTAGCACTGGCTGAACTTTGCACAAATCACAAACAATACCTGCTTCGTGAGGTCCCACCAGATGAGGAGGATGATGCGTTTCTACGGCGTGGAGAAGCACTTAAAGAGCTAAAGGGGAAAAAAAATGAACACATTTTACACGGTTATCAGAGTCGATACAGATGTTTAAACAGCAATTGCAAAAACAATTGCAAAAACAGAATATTCAAGGTTATAATTTCTAATTAGTGGGGTAATAGCTGCTTGATCCAAGGGATATATGACTGCCACTTTGGGGTCAAGAAGGAATTTTTTCCTAGTTTGTTGCAAAATTGGAACCGCTTTAGACTGGGTTTTTTGCCTTCTTTTGGATCAACAGCAAAAACGTACGTGAGGAAGGCTGAACTTGATGGACGCAAGTCTCTTTTCAGCCTCTGTAACTATGGTCTCGGTGAGAAGACTGCACGAGGATGACAGAGCAACAGCCATCTAGCACTGAGGAGCAGATGCTGTACTAGATAATCAATCCGAAATACAAATGACTTGATTATGTCCACCTTTAGGGAAGTGAGCGCTGAAATCATTAGACTGGAACCAAAGAACACTTTGCTATACAATTAAAATGGTTACTCCAACCACCATGATTACCTCTGCTTTTAGTAGTTGTCATGGTGGCAGAATGCTGTATGCGCAGAGTTTCTTCTTGAGTGAAGCCGGCGCGCACAACACAGGGCCCGCAGCCAGCGCGCACTACAGAGGGCACGTGGCCGGCGCCCAGTGTGCCACAGACCATATAATGAGTACTCCGTGTACATACACATCTTTGGGACGACATACAGAGCCCAAACTACTGGTCACACATACCGTTTCTTTTTCTTCTCCTTGGTTTTGCGTTTGCTTTTTGGACTGGAGGATCTGAAAGAAATTGAAATCGTGATTACAATGAGATCACATAGCATTGTAATTGCCAATACCTCACATGAGCAGGAACTGGCTAGGTTCATACCTGTGCTTCCTCTTCTTGGAGTCTGAAGCCGACCTGGAAGGAAGCAGAAAATACAGATCTAAAATTACATCAAATGGGTGGTGAGAGATGAACCATATAGGCACAGAGAGGGATGAGGTTCTGCAGCTGGAATGAGTACTAACCAAAGTAAGAAAAGCACCTACCTCCACAATACAAAGAACAGGAAATGGCAGTTGGTGGTGGAGTTTGTGAGTTAATGGGAACCGGCAGAGTTCCAAGATGGGGAATAGAGGGAACCGGCAGAGTTCCAAGATGGGGAATAGAGGGAACCGGCAGAGTTCCAAGATGGGGAATAGAGGGAACCGGCAGAGTTCCAAGATGGGGAATAGAGGGAACCGGCAGAGTTCCAAGATGGGGAATAGAGGGAACCGGCAGAGTTCCAAGATGGGGAATAGAGGGAACCGGCAGAGTTCCAAGATGGGGAATAGAGGGAACCGGCAGAGTTCCAAGATGGGGGGGGGGGGGGGTGGGAAGGGAATCTGCAGCCAGAAGAACACCTAGACATTGAAAAGGATGGAGATCTGTATTGTACAGCGCTACGGAATTTGCTGGCGATATATATTTTATAAGTAATAAAATAATCTGTACTAACATGGGAATGGAAGGGAATCGGCAGCTGGAATAATACCTAGACATTGGGAAGGATGGGGATCTTTACCAAGATGGTAATGGAAGGGAATCGGCAGCTGGAATAATACCTAGACATTGGGAAGGATGGGGATCTTTACCAAGATGTTAATGGAAGGGAATCGGCAGCTGGAATAATACCTAGACATTGGGAAGGATGGGGATCTTTACCAAGATGGTAATGGAAGGGAATCGGCAGCTGGAATAATACCTAGACATTGGGAAGGATGGGGATCTTTACCAAGATGGGAATGGAAGGGAATCGGCAGCTGGAATAATACCTAGACATTGGGAAGGGTGGGGATCTTTACCAAGATGGGAATGGAAGGGAATCGGCAGCTGGAATAATACCTAGACATTGGGAAGGATGGGGATCTTTACCAAGATGGTAATGGAAGGGAATCGGCAGCTGGAATAATACCTAGACATTGGGAAGGGTGGGGATCTTTACCAAGATGGGAATGGAAGGGAATCGGCAGCTGGAATAATACCTAGACATTGGGAAGGGTGGGGATCTTTACCAAGATGGGAATGGAAGGGAATCGGCAGCTGGAATAATACCTAGACATTGGGAAGGATGGGGATCTTTACCAAGATGGGAATGGAAGGGAATCGGCAGCTGGAATAATACCTAGACATTGGGAAGGATGGGGATCTTTACCAAGATGTGAATGGAAGGGAATCGGCAGCTGGAATAATACCTAGACATTGGGAAGGGTGGGGATCTTTACCAAGATGGGAATGGAAGGGAATCGGCAGCTGGAATAATACCTAGACATTGGGAAGGGTGGGGATCTTTACCAAGATGGGAATGGAAGGGAATCGGCAGCTGGAATAATACCTAGACATTGGGAAGGATGGGGATCTTTACCAAGATGGGAATGGAAGGGAATCGGCAGCTGGAATAATACCTAGACATTGGGAAGGATGGGGATCTTTACCAAGATGGTAATGGAAGGGAATCGGCAGCTGGAATAATACCTAGACATTGGGAAGGATGGGGATCTTTACCAAGATGGGAATGGAAGGGAATCGGCAGCTGGAATAATACCTAGACATTGGGAAGGATGGGGATCTTTACCAAGATGGGAATGTAAGTGAATCGGCAGCTGGAATAATACCTAGACATTGGGAAGGGTGGGGATCTTTACCAAGATGTTAATGGAAGGGAATCGGCAGCTGGAATAATACCTAGACATTGGGAAGGATGGGGATCTTTACCAAGATGGGAAGGGAATCGGCAGCTGGAATAATACCTAGATATTGGGAAGGATGGGGATCTTTACCAAGATGGGAATGGAAGGGAATCGGCAGCTGGAATAATACCTAGATATTGGGAAGGGTGGGGATCTTTACCAAGATGGGAATGGAATGGAATCGGCAGCTGGAATAATACCTAGACATTGGGAAGGATGGGGATCTTTACCAAGATGGGAATGGAAGGGAATCGGCAGCTGGAATAATACCTAGACATTGGGAAGGGTGGGGATCTTTACCAAGATGGGAATGGAAGGGAATCGGCAGCTGGAATAATACCTAGACATTGGGAAGGATGGGGATCTTTACCAAGATGGTAATGGAAGGGAATCGGCAGCTGGAATAATACCTAGACATTGGGAAGGATGGGGATCTTTACCAAGATGGGAATGGAAGGGAATCGGCAGCTGGAATAATACCTAGACATTGGGAAGGATGGGGATCTTTACCAAGATGGGAATGTAAGTGAATCGGCAGCTGGAATAATACCTAGACATTGGGAAGGATGGGGATCTTTACCAAGATGGTAATGGAAGTGAATCGGCAGCTGGAATAATACCTAGACATTGGGAAGGGTGGGGATCTTTACCAAGATGGGAATGGAAGAGAATCGGCAGCTGGAATAATACCTAGACATTGGGAAGGATGGGGATCTTTACCAAGATGGGAATGGAAGGGAATCGGCAGCCAGAGGGAAGGGAGAAATCGTAACATGCAGGAATCACCTGTGTTTCCGAGACTTTGATTTCTTCTCCTTGTGACTTGGAGAGCGGCTGGAAGACCTAGAGAACAAGAACACAGTTTATAAAACTGAACCCTGAAACCTACCGAAGGAGGGAGGAAACTAAAAAACATTCCACACTGCAACGTTAATGGATTAAACAAATTTAAAGAAAAAACCACAGGATGGATTTGGACACATCTGGAGATAAATGTATCGAAAAGTGAAAAGGCAGATATTCCCCTACAGACATCAGTCTGAGAAGGATCTCAAGAGAACAGGAAGTGGTTGATATATCCAAGCAAAACCAGTTCTTCTAATGTTTTAATAGGTGCTATAGACAGTAAGAGATAATTACCCGGAGACAGCTTTATCTGCAAGGAGTGCTTGACACAGAGTTCAAAGTGGGGCTCAATGAAAGACTACAGCAGAAAGTGCTTGGTCCCATCAGCTGTCATGACTGATGGCCCATGAGAAATAGCAGGATATGGTGGATAACCAAGTCCCTAGTGCCTTATTGAGGCTGCTTTGCTATACCATAATATTTTTTCAAGGACCCAGAGTCTGTGGCACATAGATGCAGGTGCTCACGCGGTCCTTGGACTGGAGAGAGGCCTCATCGCCCGTGCTCTATCGCCCTTTGTGAGCTCTTTGTTCCCACGGAAATTCAACCCAAAGTAGGAATCAGCTGACTTGACATCCTGGTCTGCAGACGTTGCCTCTGTCTACTCCAGCCATTGGGCACCATCGTACTCACCTCAGTTTTTAAGGGCCACCATGTGAGACCTTTCACTTCATTTTTTTTGAATTCGCTATTTTTAGCCTATATTAATTTCTTTAAGATACACGGTTTGAGATGCAGCAATGACAGTGTATCGGGCCTCGGTGGTCCATTAACTAGGCTACTTTAGTTACTCCTCTGGCAGGCCGGCATGTCTAATTAGCTACCCTAGTTATTCAATATGCTTTTACCTTATGTCTTCACTTTGATTTGTTGGTCTAGCATTTCTACACTTTAGTATTCACACTTATACTTTAATCTCATTCTATTTTTTTTTTTGTTTTTTTTAGAGAGGGGTGTACTCACTTTTGTTGCCAGAGGTTTAGACATTAATGGCTGTGTGTCGAGTTATTTTGAGGGGACAGCACATTTACCCTGTTATACAGGCTGTACACTTACTACTTTACATTGTAGCAGAGTGTCATTACTTCAGTGTTGTCACATGAAAAGATATAATAAAATATTTACAATAATGTGAGGCGTGGACTCACTATTGTGAGATACTGTATAGAGTTTTCAAGGAGCGCTGTGTCTGTGCGGCCACTGCACGTAATTATACAAACTCTACATATAATCACTCCTCCACCATCAAAGAATGGCTTACAGCCCCTTTCTTTTTATCCATTTAGTTTGTATTATTAAACTGCTCATAAATCGCAGCGGCGGCTTGTTACTGAGCATCCACAACACTTACCGACCACGATCCTTCTTTTTCTTCTTCTTTTTGTGTTTTGTAGGCGATGGTGAGGGAGATCGGGAACTGGCAGAGTCAGCAACCAAACTAAAAAACAAAAACTCGAGTAAGCCCCTTAAACAAAACCAACGAGAGCTCGAATTATACACTTTGGTAGAGACCAGCTGAAATTAATAGGAGAAAAATCCACAGCTGAAGTCCTATACTCACTTATAGGATTTCTGTGGTTCTTGTTGCTTTCCTTGTGCAGAAGCATTTCTCCGGTTGGGGTCAAAGCTGCTGCCATCCACATAGCTGTCACTGATCCCAAATGCTGCGCGAAGACGCTCATTCTTTTTTTCATTGGCTTCGGCCATCTGGTGAGTTTCTGAAGCACTAAAGAGAAAGGGACATTCAGCAAGGGATAAAAACGCACTCCGCACAGAGTAACGGGTATCTACATACATTGCTTTCTGTTTCTCCTCCTCTTTGCTCTGAGTCAAATCTTTCTCCTGTAACATCAACCTGAAGGTAGCAACCTTTTCCGAGATCTCTGCCTCGCTATATCTGTAAGAAGAAAGAGTTAACATTGTGACAGTACAGAGAACATTGAAACCAAAGGCAGAAATACAACAACTCTTACCCCTGCTCCTCCATCATTTCTTCAAGCTCGACACATTTTAATTCCACCTTCCTCTTCCTCTCGTGATCCAAGATCTCCTGGTTAGGTTTCTTCACCAGGAGATTTTCCAACTTCTTTAATTCCTCCTCAGACTTGTAATCTGTCCGATCCTTTTTGTGTCGGACTGAAGATAGGTTCCGTTGGACGTATCCATTGGTACCACTTCCCCGTGGGGTAGGGAGTCCAATGCCGTTATACATTGTAGTAAAGGGGTGTCAGAGACCTAAACAAAAAGAGAACAAGACTGAGCACAGAACAGTAATTTAACCAAATGTCAGTTCAATACAACCCCTGGCAATGGTCAGGGACTGAACACAGATTATATCCATATTGCTAACAGCAGCAGTACTCCACAACCTCCTTTAATACAACACTGCCCCCAACACTTACCTTTAATACCCCACCATCTCCACTACTACCCAATAGCTTATGTTAACAGAAAGCCAGATCTAAATAATCTCTATTGACCCCAATTGGTATTAGTAAATACCGCTAGTAATAACCCACAGCAAGTTACAGTAATACCCCATTACCCCAGGCTGATACGTGTAATACACAGTAATACCCAATTACCCCAGGCTGGTACATGTCATACACAGAGTAATACCCCAGGCTGGTACATGTCATACACAGAGTAATACCCCAGGCTGGTACATGTCATACACAGAGTAATACCCCAGGCTGGTACATGTAATAAGAAAAAGGAAAGGAAACCGCTCCCTGAATATATAAAAAAAAAATATATATACAAATATACAAAATGAATACATACACAGTGGTAGAATTGATGATCTCTTGTACAATTTAACCTCAAAAAGAAAAAGAGAGCATACAAAATAATAGTGCAATATATCAGATACAGTGGGTATGTGAATGAATAATTAAAATAATTTTCACTCACATTTCCCAGAGCTGACTAAGAGCTCTGCCGTTAGTACGCGTGGACGGAACAATCCCCGTCTCGGGATATGGGAAGCAGTATATGTCTTGTCCGTCTCAGATGGAATAATATGTGAAAAAACAGAAAATTCCAAATAGTGCAGTATATACTGGTAAAATGAGTGAATAAAACAATAAGAATTCAGTACTCACATTTACTAGAGCAGAACTTGCTCTAGTTTCATAGCGTAGGTGGTATTGTCCCCAACAATGAGCCAGGTATATGTGGAGAAACAGAAAATAGCAAATGGTGCAGTATGTACTGGTAAAATAATAAAAATTAGGTACTCACATATACTAGAGCAGAACTTGCTCTAGTTTCTATAGCGTAGGTGGTATAGTCCCCACCAAGGAGCAGGATGATAACCAGGAAGTAAAAAAAAATAAGTTCAAATATATATAAGTAAGAGGTGAATTTATTATAAAAAAAATACTATAAAAAGTCTTTGCAAAGTCCACTTGACTCTAGTGGACTTTGCAAAGACTTTTTATAGTATTTTTTTTACTTATTTTATTTTTGTATAATAAATTCACCTCTTACTTATATATATTTGAACTCTATTTTTTACTTCCTGGTTATCATCCTGCTCCTTGGTGGGGACTATACCACCTACGCTATAGAAACTAGAGCAAGTTCTGCTCTAGTATATGTGAGTACCTAATTTTTATTATTTTACCAGTACATACTGCACCATTTGCTATTTTCTGTTTCTCCACATATACCTGGCTCATTGCTGGGGACAATACCACCTACGCTATGAAACTAGAGCAAGTTCTGCTCTAGTAAATGTGAGTTCTGAATTCTTATTGTTTTATTCACTCATTTTACCAGTATATACTGCACTATTTGGAATTTTCTGTTTTTTCACATATTATTCCATCTGAGACGGACAAGACATATACTGCTTCCCATATCCCGAGACGGGGATTGTTCCGTCCACGCGTACTAACGGCAGAGCTCTTAGTCAGCTCTGGGAAATGTGAGTGAAAATTATTTTAATTATTCATTCACATACCCACTGTATCTGATATATTGCACTATTATTTTGTATGCTCTCTTTTTCTTTTTGAGGTTAAATTGTACAAGAGATCATTAATTCTACCACTGTGTATGTATTCATTTTGAATATTTGTATATATATTTTTTTTTATATATTCAGGGCGTGGTTTCCTTTCCTTGTTCACACTATTCTCTTACAAGGTTGGGGCTCCTTGTATTGGTTACTGCTGCCTATTTACATCATATAGTGAGCACCCAATTCATCCATTTTTGGTACATGTAATACACAGAGTAATACCCCTTTACCCCAGGCTGGTACATGTAATACCCCCAGTAATACCCCCCGGCTGGTACCGGTAATACCCCCAGTAATACCCCCGGCTGGTACCGGTAATACCCCCAGTAATACCCCCCGGCTGGTACCGGTAATACCCCCAGTAACACCCCCGGCTGGTACCGGTAATACCCCCAGTAATACCCCCCGGCTGGTACCGGTAATACCCCCAGTAATACCCCCCGGCTGGTACCGGTAATACCCCCAGTAATACCCCCCGGCTGGTACCGGTAATACCCCCAGTAATACCCCCCGGCTGGTACCGGTAATACCCCCAGTAATACCCCCCGGCTGGTACCGGTAATACCCCCAGTAATACCCCCCGGCTGGTACCGGTAATACCCCCAGTATTACCCCCCCGGCTGGTACCGGTAATACCCCCAGTATTACCCCCCCGGCTGGTACCGGTAATACCCCCAGTATTACCCCCCGGCTGGTACCGGTAATACCCCCAGTATTACCCCCCCGGCTGGTACCGGTAATACCCCCAGTATTACCCCCCGGCTGGTACCGGTAATACCCCCAGTATTACCCCCCCGGCTGGTACCGGTAATACCCCCAGTAATACCCCCGGCTGGTACCGGTAAAACCCCCAGTAATACCCCCGGCTGGTACCGGTAATACCCCCAGTAATACCCCCGGCTGGTACCGGTAATACCCCCAGTAATACCCCCGGCTGGTACCGGTAATACCCCCAGTAATACCCCCGGCTGGTACCGGTAATACCCCCAGTAATACCCCCGGCTGGTACCGGTAATACCCCCAGTAATACCCCCGGCTGGTACAGGTAATACCCCCAGTAATACCCCCGGCTGGTACCGGTAATACCCCCCGGCTGGTACCGGTAATACCCCCAGTAATACCCCCCGGCTGGTACCGGTAATACCCCCCGGCTGGTACCGGTAATACCCCCAGTAATACCCCCCGGCTGGTACCGGTAATACAACCAGTAATACCCCCGGCTGGTACCGGTAATACCCCCGGCTGGTACCGGTAATACCCCCAGTAATACCCCCGGCTGGTACCGGTAATACCCCCAGTAATACCCCCGGCTGGTACCGGTAATACCCCCAGTACTACCCCCGGCTGGTACCGGTAATACCCCCAGTAATACCCCCGGCTGGTACCGGTAATACCCCCAGTAATACCCCCGGCTGGTACCGGTAATACCCCCAGTAATACCCCCCGGCTGGTACCGGTAATACCCCCAGTAATACCCCCCGGCTGGTACCGGTAATACCCCCAGTAATACCCCCCCGGCTGGTACCGGTAATACCCCCAGTAATACCCCCCGGCTGGTACCGGTAATACCCCCAGTAACACCCCCGGCTGGTACCGGTAATACCCCCAGTAACACCCCCGGCTGGTACCGGTAATACCCCCAGTAACACCCCCGGCTGGTACCGGTAATACCCCCAGTAACACCCCCGGCTGGTACCGGTAATACCCCCAGTAATACCCCCGGCTGGTACCGGTAATACCCCCAGTAATACCCCCGGCTGGTACCGGTAATACCCCCGGCTGGTACCGGTAATACCCCCAGTAATACCACAGTTCCCCACCAAGGAGCAGGATGATAACCAGGAAGTAAAAAAAAATAAGTTCAAATATATATAAGTAAGAGGTGAATTTATTATAAAAAAAATACTATAAAAAGTCTTTGCAAAGTCCACTTGACTCTAGTGGACTTTGCAAAGACTTTTTATAGTATTTTTTTTACTTATTTTATTTTTGTATAATAAATTCACCTCTTACTTATATATATTTGAACTCTATTTTTTACTTCCTGGTTATCATCCTGCTCCTTGGTGGGGACTATACCACCTACGCTATAGAAACTAGAGCAAGTTCTGCTCTAGTATATGTGAGTACCTAATTTTTATTATTTTACCAGTACATACTGCACCATTTGCTATTTTCTGTTTCTCCACATATACCTGGCTCATTGCTGGGGACAATACCACCTACGCTATGAAACTAGAGCAAGTTCTGCTCTAGTAAATGTGAGTTCTGAATTCTTATTGTTTTATTCACTCATTTTACCAGTATATACTGCACTATTTGGAATTTTCTGTTTTTTCACATATTATTCCATCTGAGACGGACAAGACATATACTGCTTCCCATATCCCGAGACGGGGATTGTTCCGTCCACGCGTACTAACGGCAGAGCTCTTAGTCAGCTCTGGGAAATGTGAGTGAAAATTATTTTAATTATTCATTCACATACCCACTGTATCTGATATATTGCACTATTATTTTGTATGCTCTCTTTTTCTTTTTGAGGTTAAATTGTACAAGAGATCATTAATTCTACCACTGTGTATGTATTCATTTTGAATATTTGTATATATATTTTTTTTTATATATTCAGGGCGCGGTTTCCTTTCCTTGTTCACACTATTCTCTTACAAGGTTGGGGCTCCTTGTATTGGTTACTGCTGCCTATTTACATCATATAGTGAGCACCCAATTCATCCATTTTTGGTACATGTAATACACAGAGTAATACCCCTTTACCCCAGGCTGGTACATGTAATACCCCCAGTAATACCCCCCGGCTGGTACCGGTAATACCCCCAGTAACACCCCCGGCTGGTACCGGTAATACCCCCAGTAATACCCCCCGGCTGGTACCGGTAATACCCCCAGTAATACCCCCCGGCTGGTACCGGTAATACCCCCAGTAATACCCCCCGGCTGGTACCGGTAATACCCCCAGTAATACCCCCCGGCTGGTACCGGTAATACCCCCAGTAATACCCCCCGGCTGGTACCGGTAATACCCCCAGTATTACCCCCCCGGCTGGTACCGGTAATACCCCCAGTATTACCCCCCCGGCTGGTACCGGTAATACCCCCAGTATTACCCCCCCGGCTGGTACCGGTAATACCCCCAGTAATACCCCCGGCTGGTACCGGTAATACCCCCAGTAATACCCCCGGCTGGTACCGGTAATACCCCCAGTAATACCCCCGGCTGGTACCGGTAATACCCCCAGTAATACCCCCGGCTGGTACCGGTAATACCCCCAGTAATACCCCCGGCTGGTACCGGTAATACCCCCAGTAATACCCCCGGCTGGTACCGGTAATACCCCCAGTAATACCCCCGGCTGGTACAGGTAATACCCCCAGTAATACCCCCGGCTGGTACCGGTAATACCCCCCGGCTGGTACCGGTAATACCCCCAGTAATACCCCCCGGCTGGTACCGGTAATACCCCCAGTAATACCCCCCGGCTGGTACCGGTAATACCCCCAGTAATACCCCCCGGCTGGTACCGGTAATACCCCCAGTAATACCCCCCGGCTGGTACCGGTAATACCCCCAGTAATACCCCCCGGCTGGTACCGGTAATACCCCCAGTATTACCCCCCCGGCTGGTACCGGTAATACCCCCAGTATTACCCCCCCGGCTGGTACCGGTAATACCCCCAGTATTACCCCCCCGGCTGGTACCGGTAAAACCCCCAGTAATACCCCCGGCTGGTACCGGTAAAACCCCCAGTAATACCCCCGGCTGGTACCGGTAATACCCCCAGTAATACCCCCGGCTGGTACCGGTAATACCCCCAGTAATACCCCCGGCTGGTACCGGTAATACCCCCAGTAATACCCCCGGCTGGTACCGGTAATACCCCCAGTAATACCCCCGGCTGGTACCGGTAATACCCCCAGTAATACCCCCGGCTGGTACAGGTAATACCCCCAGTAATACCCCCGGCTGGTACCGGTAATACCCCCAGTAATACCCCCCGGCTGGTACAGGTAATACCCCCAGTAATACCCCCGGCTGGTACCGGTAATACCCCCAGTAATACCCCCGGCTGGTACAGGTAATACCCCCGGCTGGTACCGGTAATACCCCCAGTAATACCCCCCGGCTGGTACCGGTAATACCCCCAGTAATACCCCCGGCTGGTACCGGTAATACCCCCAGTAATACCCCCGGCTGGTACAGGTAATACCCCCAGTAATACCCCCGGCTGGTACCGGTAATACCCCCAGTAATACCCCCCGGCTGGTACAGGTAATACCCCCAGTAATACCCCCGGCTGGTACCGGTAATACCCCCCGGCTGGTACCGGTAATACCCCCAGTAATACCCCCCGGCTGGTACCGGTAATACCCCCAGTAATACCCCCGGCTGGTACCGGTAATACCCCCGGCTGGTACCGGTAATACCCCCAGTAATACCCCCGGCTGGTACCGGTAATACCCCCGGCTAGTACCGGTAATACCCCCAGTAATACCCCCCGGCTGGTACCGGTAATACCCCCAGTAATACCCCCCGGCTGGTACCGGTAATACCCCCAGTAATACCCCCGGCTGGTACCGGTAATACCCCCAGTAATACCCCCGGCTGGTACCGGTAATACCCCCGGCTGGTACCGGTAATACCCCCAGTAATACCCCCGGCTGGTACAGGTAATACCCCCAGTAATACCCCCGGCTGGTACCGGTAATACCCCCAGTAATACCCCCGGCTGGTACCGGTAATACCCCCGGCTGGTACCGGTAATACCCCCAGTAATACCCCCGGCTGGTACCGGTAATACCCCCAGTAATACCCCCGGCTGGTACCGGTAATACCCCCAGTAATACCCCCCGGCGGCTCTCACCTCGGTCCCGGGTCTCCCCTGGCTCGGTGTCCGGTGTTTCCGGTTCCGGTCTCGCGGCCTGTCCTGCTCTGGACCCGCTCACTGCGCCACTCACCGAGCTCTGCGTCCCCACCACGTGACCCGCCACGCACACACGTCACCACGCCGGCCCCGCCCCCGGACTACAACTCCCGGCATCCCGCGCGCAGGAAACGCATCACAGCAACTACGTCATCACTCGGCGACAGAACCATGTTACCGGCAGAGGTGGGGGGAGTGAGTGTGCCCCCCCTGTGTCCCCCCCCCCCCCCCCCCCCCAGGGAGGATGTGAGTGGCCCCTGTGTCGTCCCCCCCTCAGGGAGGATGTGAGTGGCCCCTGTGTCCCCCCCCCCCTCCCAGGGAGGATGTGAGTGGCCCCTGTGTCCCCCCCCCCCCTCCCAGGGAGGATGTGAGTGGCCCCTGTGTTCCCCCCCCCCCGGGAGGATGTGAGTGGCCCCTGTGTCCCCCCCCCCCCCTCAGGGAGGATGTGAGTGGCCCCTGTGTCCCCCCCCTCAGGGAGGATGTGAGTGGCCCCTGTGTCCCCCCCCCCCCCTCAGGGAGGATGTGAGTGGCCCCTGTGTCCCCCCCCCCCCTCAGGGAGGATGTGAGTGTCCCCTGTGTCCCCCCCCCGGGAGGATGTGAGTGGCCCCTGTGTCCCCCCCCCCCTCAGGGAGGATGTGAGTGGCCCCTGTGTCCCCCCCCCGGGAGGATGTGAGTGGCCCCTGTGTCCCCCCCCCCCCAGGGAGGATGTGAGTGGCCCCTGTGTCCCCCCCCCCCCGGGAGGATGTGAGTGGCCCCTGTGTCCCCCCCCCCCCCAGGGAGGATGTGAGTGTCCCCTGTGTTCCCCCCCCCCCGGGAGGATGTGAGTGGCCCCTGTGTCCCCCCCCCCCTCAGGGAGGATGTGAGTGGCCCCTGTGTCCCCCCCCCCCCTCAGGGAGGATGTGAGTGTCCCCTGTGTCCCCCCCCCCTCAGGGAGGATGTGAGTGGCCCCTGTGTCCCCCCCCCCCTCAGGGAGGATGTGAGTGGCCCCTGTGTCCCCCCCCCCCCCCTCAGGGAGGATGTGAGTGTCCCCTGTGTCCCCCCCCCGGGAGGATGTGAGTGGCCCCTGTGTCCCCCCCCCCCTCAGGGAGGATGTGAGTGGCCCCTGTGTCCCCCCCCCCCCGGGAGGATGTGAGTGGCCCCTGTGTCCCCCCCCCCCCAGGGAGGATGTGAGTGGCCCCTGTGTCCCCCCCCCCCCAGGGAGGATGTGAGTGGCCCCTGTGTCCCCCCCCCCCCCCCCAGGGAGGATGTGAGTGGCCCCTGTGTCCCCCCCCCCCCCAGGGAGGATGTGAGTGCCCCCCCCCCCAGGAAGATGTGTGTGGCCCCTGTGTCTGAGAGTCAGAGTAATTTATTTAACTGTGAATTACTAGGATGTCAAGGAGAACCTTTCCAGTTTGGCTACTTTGGTCTAACGTTCCCATTACACTCCGAGATGTTCTCCAGTGTGTTATTTTCCTGGATTAGTCCTGCGTTCTGGCCTTATTATTATTCTCTCCCAGTTTGATATCCGCCAGTCGTCTCCCGGTTAGTTCAGGGTTCTCGCTGGGAGCTAATTAATAATTCATCTCACACCAAGCATGTGAATTCCTCATACTGCGGGCTGTATTGCAAATCATGTGGATAAATTGCAAAACTTTAACATTTCCATTAAAATAATACTAATTAACGTCCAGTTTTGGTTTCTCTCCTGCAGACGGACGTCGCCCGCTCTCTGGAGCTCCTGCATATGACCATTTTCAGCCAGTGCTTCTCGCCGTGTGGGAAATTCCTGGCAGTTGGGAATAACCTGGGGCAGATTGGCATTTTCAGGTGAGATGCTCCTTTTTTTCGTTTCTATTTTCTTTCGTTCTTTCTCCATTTGCTGTACCATTCAGACTCTCAACACTTTTTACAGCCTGACCTCCGCCCTCAGCTCAGAGGCCAAGGAACAGAGCAAGCAGCCAGTAATTTTACTGCGAGGTAATGTGGGAGTGTAAATAGAGGGCTACATGTGATGTGCTATGCGTCAGTGTGTGCATAATTTGTCATGATAATGTATTCGCTCCTTAGCACACGTGGGACCTGTTTACAGTCTGACTTCTACTGAACGTCACCTTATCAGTGCTGGGGACAATGACGTAAAAGGATGGCTTTGGTGTGACCTCAATAAGAAGGTAAGGCACACATTATGATTTTTACTTTGTTCCTCCTTGTTCTGTCTATTCTTTCCCTGTGCCTCAGACCTTCCTTCCTTCTTATCTGCAGGGCTGTGTAGCATCATGGACTAACCGCGTGCCCTCAAGGTGAGAGTCACTGATGGTTGGCTTTATAGCCTGTAGATGGCAGGATGTGTGAGGTGGGTTTATAGTCGGTAGGTGGCAGGATGTGTGAGGTGGGTTTATAGTCGGTAGATGGCAAGATGTGTGAGGTGGGTTTATAGTCGGTAGATGGCAAGATGTGTGAGGTGGGTTAATAGTCGGTAGGTGGCAGGATGTGTGAGGTGGGTTAATAGTCGGTAGGTGGCAGGATGTGTGAGGTGGGTTTATAGTCGGTAGGTGGCAGGATGTGCGAGGTGGGTTTATAGTCTGTAGATGGCAGGATGTGTGAGGTGGGTTTATAGTCGGTAGGTGGCAGGATGTGTGAGGTGGGTTTATAGTCGGTAGGTGGCAGGATGTGTGAGGTGGGTTTATAGTCGGTAGGTGGCAGGATGTGTGAGGTGGGTTTATAGTCTGTAGATGGCAGGATGTGTGAGGTGGGTTTATAGTCGGTAGATGGCAGGATGTGTGAGGTGGGTTTATAGTCGGTAGGTGGCAGGATGTGTGAGGTGGGTTAATAGTCGGTAGGTGGCAGGATGTGTGAGGTGGGTTTATAGTCGGTAGATGGCAGGATGTGTGAGGTGGGTTAATAGTCGGTAGGTGGCAGGATGTGTGAGGTGGGTTAATAGTCGGTAGGTGGCAGGATGTGTGAGGTGGGTTTATAGTCGGTAGGTGGCAGGATGTGCGAGGTGGGTTTATAGTCTGTAGATGGCAGGATGTGTGAGGTGGGTTTATAGTCGGTAGGTGGCAGGATGTGCGAGGTGGGTTTATAGTCTGTAGATGGCAGGATGTGTGAGGTGGGTTTATAGTCGGTAGGTGGCAGCATGTGCGAGGTGGGTTTATAGTCGGTAGGTGGCAGCATGTGCGAGGTGGGTTTATAGTCGGTAGATGGCAGGATGTGCGAGGTGGGTTTATAGTCTGTAGATGGCAGGATGTGTGAGGTGGGTTTATAGTCTGTAGATGGCAGGATGTGTGAGGTGGGTTAATAGTCGGTAGGTGGCAGGATGTGCGAGGTGGGTTTATAGTCGGTAGGTGGCAGGATGTGTGAGGTGGGTTTATAGTCGGTAGGTGGCAGCATGTGCGAGGTGGGTTTATAGTCGGTAGATGGCAGGATGTGCGAGGTGGGTTTATAGTCTGTAGATGGCAGGATGTGTGAGGTGGGTTTATAGTCGGTAGGTGGCAGGATGTGTGAGGTGGGTTTATAGTCGGTAGGTGGCAGGATGTGCGAGGTGGGTTTATAGTCTGTAGATGGCAGGATGTGTGAGGTGGGTTTATAGTCGGTAGGTGGCAGGATGTGTGAGGTGGGTTTATAGTCGGTAGATGGCAGGATGTGTGAGGTGGGTTTATAGTCGGTAGGTGGCAGGATGTGTGAGGTGGGTTTATAGTCTGTAGGTGGCAGGATGTGAGGTGGGTTTATAGTCGGTAGGTGGCAGGATGTGCGAGGTGGGTTAATAGTCGGTAGGTGGCAGGATGTGCGAGTTGGGTTTATAGTCGGTAGGTGGCAGGATGTGCGAGGTGGGTAAATAGTCGGTAGGTGGCAGGATGTGTGAGGTGGGTTAATAGTCGGTAGGTGGCAGGATGTGCGAGGTGGGTAAATAGTCGGTAGGTGGCAGGATGTGCGAGGTGGGTTTATAGTCGGTAGGTGGCAGGATGTGCGAGGTGGGTTAATAGTCGGTAGGTGGCAGGATGTGCGAGGTGGGTAAATAGTCGGTAGGTGGCAGGATGTGCGAGGTGGGTTTATAGTCGGTAGGTGGCAGGATGTGTGAGGTGGGTTAATAGTCGGTAGGTGGCAGGATGTGCGAGGTGGGTTAATAGTCGGTAGGTGGCAGGATGTGCGAGGTGGGTTTATAGTCGGTAGGTGGCAGGATGTGCGAGGTGGGTTTATAGTCGGTAGGTGGCAGGATGTGTGAGGTGGGTTAATAGTCGGTAGGTGGCAGGATGTGTGAGGTGGGTTAATAGTCGGTAGGTGGCAGGATGTGCGAGGTGGGTTAATAGTCGGTAGGTGGCAGGATGTGCGAGGTGGGTTAATAGTCGGTAGGTGGCAGGATGTGCGAGGTGGGTTAATAGTCGGTAGGTGGCAGGATGTGCGAGGTGGGTTTATAGTCGGTAGGTGGCAGGATGTGTGAGGTGGGTTAATAGTCGGTAGGTGGCAGGATGTGCGAGGTGGGTTAATAGTCGGTAGGTGGCAGGATGTGCGAGGTGGGTTAATAGTCGGTAGGTGGCAGGATGTGTGAGGTGGGGTAATAGTCGGTAGGTGGCAGGATGTGCGACGTGGGTTTATAGTCGGTAGATGGCAGGATGTGTGAGGTGGGTTTATAGTCGGTAGGTGGCAGGATGTGCGACGTGGGTTTATAGTCGGTAGGTGGCAGGATGTGTGAGGTGGGTTAATAGTCGGTAGGTGGCAGGATGTGCGAGGTGGGTTAATAGTCGGTAGGTGGCAGGATGTGCGAGGTGGGTTTATAGTCGGTAGGTGGCAGGATGTGTGAGGTGGGTTTATAGTCGGTAGGTGGCAGGATGTGCGAGGTGGGTTTATAGTCGGTAGGTGGCAGGATGTGCGACGTGGGTTTATAGTCGGTAGATGGCAGGATGTGTGAGGTGGGTTTATAGTCGGTAGGTGGCAGGATGTGCGACGTGGGTTTATAGTTGGTAGGTGGCAGGATGTGCGACGTGGGTTTATAGTCCGTAGAAGTAGATGAAAGTCTATTGGGATATATTTTTAGAAACTTGTTTTTTAACTCCTCAGGAACAGCTTGGAAACCCCTGAAATTAACAGTGTGGTGCTGAATCAGGTGAGTGCTGTCTGTTAATTTTTAAGATGTCCCCAATGCGAACATAGCGAATCTCGCAATTCATCCCCTCCTCATTGCGATCTTAGTACCTCTCTTTTCCCTCTTTCTCCATGATGACCCCAACAATTTCTAGCGTTTCCTTCCCCCCTCACTCCCTGCACTCCTTGTTCACTCAGGATAATTCACTGCTGCTAGCCGGAGGAAGCTGTGAAATCCACAATATGGACTTGGAGACGGGAACTTTTACTGTAAGTGGAACAGATCTGTCCGTGTCAAGTTTTGTGATACTACTGCTTCCTAGTGGCCACACAGCATATTGCTACCTATGGATGAGTCCCTCTGTACAATTAAAGGCAACGATTTCAGTTTTACATAATGTGTTCCAATGTATCATAAACGGAACCATTTCCAGTGTTTCTCATTGAACTGTGATATAGCTGATTGAGAAGGGGGAAGTTTTCTATGAGACGTTAAAGGAGGTGGTAGAAAGTCTCACTTGCTGTCTAACTGACTTAGTATCTCAGAGATGGTGACCGGCTCCAGACACACACAGCACTTCTCGCTGTCCATTTCAAGGGGCACTCTATGTACCATAACTACTAAAGCTCACTGTATTGTTGCAGATGAATGTAGTGCAAGGCAGATGTTGGAGTAGATCTTATCCAACCATTGCCCTCTGTGCTTGGGATGTATTGTTCAAACTATAAGCCGGTATTATTCTAGTTTCATACGGCTAAGTAGGATTTTTGTGTACTGCTTGATAAACATTTTGCCAAAAAAAAAAGGGGTGCCTTCCAGCTCTGTAAACCGTAACATTAAGCCAAAGTGGTTGTGGTGCATTAGGAGTCCCTTTACAGCGATAGGCTGCTAATTGAAACATGGGTGGCTGTTTTCTCCCAGATGACTCTAGAAGGACACAAGGACTATATTCACTGCCTGGCACTGCGTGACCATCACAGAGAGTGTGTATCTGGGAGTGAGGATGGGTCCGTCCGTCTATGGGGTGAGTGGAATACAAAGAGCTTTATTCTTTCATTTTGGGGATTTTCCAGCCTTGCTAATGTTTTTTGTTTTTTCAATATATATTTGTCAGACCTACGCAGCGGGACACAGACTCACAAGATCGAGGTGTATAAGTATGAGGTATTGCCATTGCCCTTCCCATCCCCTCCATTGTATACACTGAAACTCCACCCATCTCCTTCCATTGTGTGTCATGAAACCCCACCCACTTCCCTCTGTTGTGTGCACTGAAAGCGCCTCCGTTGTGTGCACTGAACAGTCACCTATCTCCCTTCTGTGTCTATTCTAGGAGTGTGCGCGACCTCAGTATGGTAAATGGATCAGCTGCCTGGCCACAGACTCTGACTGGATGGTGAGATTGTTTTCTGAAACAACTTATCCCAGGCTGTATACCTGGCCTCCAAGGAAGGAGTCCTGTCTGGTTGTAAAAGTCATTTGACCTCGGGCACTAATAGTACCGGCTTTCATGGCACTTCGAGTACTATCCGTGTAACTTCCTTTTCATTTGGTCCCTCTCACAGGTGTGTGGCGGAGGTCCTATGCTGTCACTATGGCATCTTCGTTCAATGACACCAACCACCATCTTCCCAATACAGGACAGTCAGCAGCAAGTACATTTTTACCAGGATATGGTGAGTTTCCCTGAAATGTCTGCACCCTGCAAGGTGGCAAGGCCGCAGCACCTAATGCCATTTTAATTATTTTCCACTGGGGCTTGGTGCAGCTGCCGGAGGGAGCACTGTCTGCCTCCCTTCACACTTCCCAGCAGGTTTTCTGAGCCTCTTCTGCTCCTGCCGACCTAGCAGGTAGGAAAAGGCCAGAAAATGGGATCTTCACCTTCCAGTGCTCCCACAGCCTTCACAAACACGCAGCAGCTCATGACTGAGAGTGATCATATGAGTGAGCTGTGTCGATGTGTTTGTCTGTAGTGATACTGTATGTAGTATGTCAGATTGTCTGTGCCCGCATGTGAATAAACTTACTGGATAATTACATTTTTCCTTTCAGATTAGAGGCAGTGCTTATACCACAGGGATATCCAATCTGGAGGGAAAAAACAGGCAGGCAAATCTCCAAACATTTTAATCCCTCCCCTAATTACCTCCTTTCCCATAAGTAGCAGCTCCTCCTGATCATCCCCAGTTCTTTGCCTGCCTTCGGCAGGGGAGGTTAGACAGGAGGTTCTCCAGGAAGTAGGTGAGAAGGGCTGAGGCTCTGGAGGCTCTGCTTCCTTGATGTCCGGTAAGTAGCGTTCAACACGCCGGCCGGCGTGGTCACTCAAAATTTATGTTGCCGTCTTTTGCCGTGCCAGGTGCCGGTATGACGAAGGACGCAGGCGTGCGTCGGCTGGGAGGTCCTGTCGGTGGAACGCACACACAGGTTGCGTTGCGTTCCACCAGGGAGTCGCAGAGCGCTATGCACATGCGCAATGCGAACCTGGATTCAGGCGCCAAATTCGAACTGGACGTTTTCGTTTGGTTACAGGACTTATATGAGCATGTACCAGCAGCAACCTCTGTTTGCCAGGAGCTCTCAGAACGGTTGTGAAGTGTGTTTCTCACCTGCCCTCCAACACACTCTCAGGCCATTTAAGGTAAGACTGTTAAGTTTTCATTTTAAATGGTTCTTAGCCTGAATCCGTAAGGAGAAAATTTTGATTATTTTCCCCTTTCTTGTTTTCTTGTTTTCCCAGTATGTCTAATCCGGAAAGTATGGATAAAGCTGAGAAGGGGAAATGTGCATCTAAAACCAAGCATTTAATGTGCTCTGTGTGTAGCCAACCTATGCCTGATGGTTGTAAAAAGAAACTTTGCTCAGTGTGTTCAAAAGAAGCTTCAGAGGAAGCAAAGAGAACAGAAATGTCCACTTTTCTCAGCTGGTTGCAGCAAAGTATGCAGCAAACATTTGTGGATATGCAGTCAGCTGCATTACATTCAGTCCAGGCTTCTGTTGCCCAGGATTCTCAGATGGTAAAGCATGCTAAGAAAAGACTGAGATCTTGGGAAACTTCTGATACTAGTTCGGGAACTAGTGGTTCTGAGTATGAAGATAATTCAGGCAGTGATTCCTCAGATGAGGAATTTGCCTTCCCAGATGAAGCCATTGGGAAATTGATTAAAGAAGTGCAGTGCATCTTTGATTTTGGGGTAACGGGGAAAAAGTCCAAAGTGTTTCCTTTTCACCCACAGACTAAGGAATTGATTTTGAAAGAATGGAAGTTCCCTAGTCACAAGCCGTTTATTTCTAAGCATTTTAAAACTCTTTTTTCCATAGAAACGGAGCAAGACTGTAAGCTGGATACGGTCCCTGTAGTGGACGTCCCTATAGCTCAAATAGGTAAAAAGACTACTTTACCAATTGGAGATTCAAGCGGGCTCAAGGATGTCATGGATAAACGCATGGACTCCTCTTTAAAGAAGTTGTTCATCTCTTCTGCAGCCCAAGCTAAAGCCTTGATTACGGGGTCATCCGTTGCCAAGGCCCAAAAACTTTGGTTGGAAGAACTAGAAAAGGTATATACGGGAGAAGCTAAGGAAGACCCGTTAAAGCTATTAAAAAATATCAAGATGGCGTCTGATTTTTTTAGTGGATGCCTCTACAGAAAGCCTGAAATTGTCGGCCAAGAATATAGGTATCTCAACAGTCGCCAGGAGAGCGCTTTGGCTTAGAAATTGGTCTGCAGATGCGGCATCTAAAAATTCTCTGTGTGAACTATCTTTTGAACCAGGAAGACTTTTCGGTTCTAAGCTGGATGAGCTGTTGAAACAGATGAAGGAAGGAAGGAAAGCTTTACCAGTATCATATAGGAAGCAGTCTAGAAACCGTCACGCAGAGACACGTCCTTCATTCAGAAGTTCCTTTTGTAGAAACTATTTCAGGGGTCAACAGCAAAGAGCCTTTGATTATAGGAAGAAGGAAAGGTTTACTGCCAAGAGAAATAAAAAATGATGACGCCAGGCCGGTGGGTGGAAGGTTGAGTCACTTCCTAGAGCATTGGAAAGAGACGACATCAGATCGCTGGGTCCTTACAGTGATAGAGCACGGATACGCTCTAGAATTATCACAAGCCCCTATAAACATGTTTCTATGTTCCAGGGTTCAGTCTCTAGATATGGAACTCTCTCTGATGCGAGAAGTGTCGACTCTGTTACTAAAAAGAGTGGTGGAAGAAGTTCCTATAAAGGAAAGACATCAAGGCACCTATTCAAGACTTTTCTTGGTGCCAAAACCGGATGGTTCGTTCAGACCTATTCTAGATCTAAAAGCCGTAAACAAGCGGATTATCAAAAAGAAATTCCTCATGGAATCAGTAAAATCAGCGGCTCTGCTTATTCACCCAAAGAGTTGGTTTGCGTCCCTGGATTTGAAAGATGCCTATCTTCATGTACCCATAGCGGAATCCAGCAAAAGTTTTCTACGGTTTGCGGTGTGCTGCCAATCGGTAACCAAACATTACCAATTCAGAGCACTGCCTTTCGGCCTCTCATCAGCGCCCAGAGTATTCACAAAGCTTCTAGTAGTCGTTTCAGCTTTTCTAAGAGGTATGGGCATCGCTGTCATTCCATATTTGGACGACTGGCTGTTGATTGCAGAGTCCCAGGTTCAACTACAGTTAGATCTGGGGACAGCCATCAAATCGCTGGAAAAGCATGGCTGGCTAATAAATTTCAACAAATCGGAACTAGTGCCAGTTCAAAGGATCCAGTTCTTGGGTCTAATTTTGGATTCTATCGCAATGAAGTTATTTCTGCCAGAAGAAAAGAAACTAAAGATCAAGCGGTTAATCCGGAATCTCAGAGTAAAAAGTGTGTTTTCAATCAGAGAAGCCATGTGCTTGCTGGGTCTATTTACAGCCTCAATTCCGGCAGTCGGTTGGGCAAAAGCCAGAATGAGACCTCTACAAAGAAACATTCTGCTAGTCTGGAATCGACAGGAACTCGGCCTAGATGGGCTGATGAGGTTCAACAATCTAACTTTGAAAAGTCTGCAGTGGTGGACATCTTCTCGATTCCTCCACGAGGGTCTGTCATTCCGGATGAAGTCCTTCACTATCATAACAACAGACGCCTCTGCGCTGGGCTGGGGGGCCCATCTGGGAGACATAAAGAAGCAGGGGTCCTGGCAAGAGAAGGATATGAGAAGTTCCTCGAACTTCAGGGAATTAAAGGCCGTATGGATGGCACTCTTGGCGTTTCAGTTTCTCATCAAAAATCGACATATTCAAATTCGTTCAGACAATCGTACGACAGTGGCATATTTGAACAAACAGGGAGGTACGAGATCAACAAGATTAGAAAGCCTGTGTTCAATGATCATGCTGTGGGCAGAAGTGCACCTTATGTCCATCTCTGCAGTTCACATTTTAGGAAAATTCAATGTGGTGGCAGATGCCCTGAGCAGGCATCATTTGAAACAAGCAGATTGGTCCCTGTCATGCAGAACTTTCAATTTCATCACAGACCGCTTCGGTGTTCCAGAGATAGACCTGATGGCATCCAGAATGAACAGGAAGACAAGACGATTTGCGTCCCTAAATCCAGCAGACAGGCCGGATTTCATAGATGCCCTGTCAGTTCCATGGAAGTTCAACCTGGCTTATATCTTTCCGCCAGTAGTGCTTATTCCCAGAATACTTCAAAAAGTAAGGCTGGAAAATGTAAGAATTATCCTAATCCTTCCATGGTGGCCGAGAAGAAGTTGGTTCTCGGTTCTCCTGAACTTTCCGGGGGCCACCTTTTGGAAGTTGCCGCTTTCAGGAGAAATTCTAGAGGACGCCATGGTGCCTCTTCCGACCCTTCGGAAGTTCCAGTTGACGGCTTGGTTTCTGAATTCCAGATTTTAGAGAGCAAAGGTCTGGATCCTGAAGTGATAAAGATCATGTTGGCAATTAACAAGGAATCGACGTCTAAGATCTACACTAGAATTTGAAAGATATTTTGTCAGTGGTGTTGTAGGTTTAAAGTCAACCCGGTTTCCGCGTCCATTCAGAAGATCCTAAGTTTCCTTCAGATGGGATTTGCAAAAGGCCTTAAACCTGCATCGTTGAAATTACAAGTTTCTGCTATCAGTTTCTTCTCCCTCAGATGCCTGGCCTCAAATGTTCTGATTTCTAGGTTCTTCAGAGCTCTGACTCGTTTGGTGCCCTATGTTAGGGAAACCTGTCCTCCCTGGGATCTAAACTTAGTCCTTTCCGCGCTTTGTGAGCCGCCCTTTGAACCATTGGAGGAAGCTTCCCTAAAGCTCATTTCATTGAAAACTGTTTTTTTGGTGGCTATTACATCTGCTAAAAGAGTATGTGAGATCCAAGCTCTTCGGGCAAATTTTCCTTTTTTAGTTTTTCATCAGGACAAGGTGGTTCTAAAGCTCGATCCTTCATTCAGCCCGAAAGTTTTTTCTGTTTCAAATGTTAACCAGGAAGTGGTCTTACCAACTTTTTGTCAGAATCCATCTAATGCCTTGGAAAGCAAATTTCACTGCCTAGACGTAAAGAGATGTCTTTTGCAATATCTAAAAGCGACAGAATCCTTCAGGAAGGATAACAGTCTTTTTGTATTATTCAAGGGCACAAGGAAAGGCATGAAAGTTTCGAAGAGTTCTCTGGCTAGATGGCTGAAGGATTGTATTCAGTTGGCGTATTCCAAGAATGGCATGGATCATGCAGGCCCTTTAAAGGCCCATTCTACTAGAGCTGTTTCAACGTCCTGGGCTCTGCGAGCAGCTGCTTCTCCTTCGCAGATTTGTTCAGCGGCTACGTGGTCCTCTCTCCATACTTTCTCAAGACACTACAAGTTGGACATACTGGCCTCGGAGGATGCAGCTTTTGGGCGCAAGGTGCTTCAAGCTGTAGTGAAATGAACCCGCCCTCTGGATCTGCTTTATTATATCCCTGTGGTATAAGCACTGCCTCTAATCTGAAAGGAAAAACATAAATTTTACTTACCGAAAATTTCTTTTTCCTGAAGATTAGAGGCAGTGCTACAATTCCCGCCCCTTTTTTTCTAATCAACTAAGTAATGTTGCAGCTATTTGGCTTATGTATTGTCTGGGGATGATCAGGAGGAGCTGCTACTTATGGGAAAGGAGGTAATTAGGGGAGGGATTAAAATGTTTGGAGATTTGCCTGCCTGTTTTTTCCCTCCAGATTGGATATCCCTGTGGTATAAGCACTGCCTCTAATCTTCAGGAAAAAGAAATTTTCGGTAAGTAAAATTTATGTTTTTTTTAAAAATAAATAATATATATATATATATATATTCACACTATATGACTTGTAGGGCTGGCACTCAGAACCTCCACCATCTATTCCCTTTCCTAGATTATATCTGTCCTTCATTTTCACAGCCTCCCCAACCATTAATCCCAGTATTAAATACCTGTACCTCCCCGATCATCTATCCCTGGATTAAATCTGTCCATTACTAGAACCTCCCCGATCATCTATCCCTGGATTAAATCTGTCCATTACTAGAACCTCCCCGATCATCTATCCCTGGATTAAATCTGTCCATTACTAGAACTTCCCTGATCATCTATCCCTGGATTAAATCTGTCCATTACTAGAACCTCCCCGATCATCTATCCCTGGATTAAATCTGTCCATTACTAGAACTTCCCCGATCATCTATCCCTGGATTAAATCTGTCCATTACTAGAACTTCCCCGATCATCTATCCCTGGATTAAATCTGTCCATTACTAGAACCTCCCCGATCATCTATCCCTGGATTAAATCTGTCCATTACTAGAACCTCCCCGATCATCTATCCCTGGATTAAATCTGTCCATTACTAGAACCTCCCCGATCATCTATCCCTGGATTAAATCTGTCCATTACTAGAACCTCCCCGATCATCTATCCCTGGATTAAATCTGTCCATTACTAGAACCTCCCCGATCATCTATCCCTGGATTAAATCTGTCCATTACTAGAACCTCCCCGATCATCTATCCCTGGATTAAATCTGTCCATTACTAGAACTTCCCCGATCATCTATCCCTGGATTAAATCTGTCCATTACTAGAACTTCCCCGATCATCTATCCCTGGATTAAATCTGTCCATTACTAGAACTTCCCCGATCATCTATCCCTGGATTAAATCTGTCCATTACTAGAACCTCCCCGATCATCTATCCCTGGATTAAATCTGTCCATTACTAGAACCTCCCCGATCATCTATCCCTGGATTAAATCTGTCCATTACTAGAACCTCCCCGATCATCTATCCCTGGATTAAATCTGTCCATTACTAGAACCTCCCCGATCATCTATCCCTGGATTAAATCTGTCCATTACTAGAACCTCCCCGATCATCTATCCCTGGATTAAATCTGTCCATTACTAGAACCTCCCCGATCATCTATCCCTGGATTAAATCTGTCCATTACTAGAACCTCCCCGATCATCTCTCCCTTGATTAAATCGGTCCATCGTTATCAGAACCTCCATGACCATCTCTTCATGGATTAAATCTGTCTATTACTAGGACGTCATTGACCATCTCTCACTGCATTAAACTGTCCATTATTCCTCTAACCTCCCTGACCATCTCTGCCTGGATTAGATCTAATCATCATTACTGAACCTCCTCGACCATCTCTCTTTGTTTAAAGGGACACTATAGTCACCAGGACAACTACACAGCGTATTGTAGTTGTTCTGTTCAGTGAAATATGTCCACGTAGGCTTTTTGCTGTAAACACTGCCTTTTCAAAGAAAACACCTTGGAACAGCTCTAGTGGCCACTCCTCAGTGCTGAACGCTGCCCATAGAAATGCATTGATTCAGTGCATCTCTATGAGTAGATGGTGTTTGGCAGCGTGATGAAGGGTACGTTAGTTTTGTACTTTTCATTGCTGTTTAGATGAACTTCTCGTTTTTCGTGGTTTATCCCCAGATCCTGTGTGCAGGGCAGGCTCCATACATTAATCATTGTCAAATTAATGGAGAGATCAGAGCGCAGATACCCAGCACCCCACGCTGTGTCTACTCCCTGTGTATCAACGAGGGATCTCAGGAGAACAAGGTAGGATGTGAAAGGTTTGGGTGGGTGGCAGTGAGTGTGTGAGGGTGATTTCTTTCTCCTGCTAGTGACATTTAGTCTGCTTTCACTCCTTAGGTCCTTACAGCCGCCGGGAGCAGTGCCAAAATTGACGTCTTTACCAACTTCCGATACAGAGCCTTTTCCCTGACCTTTTAAATCCTTTAATGGGACGACATTTTCTATTCCATACAGGCTTTTTTTTCTATTTTTTTCTTTTATTTTTTTTTTAATAAAAGCAGCCTCTGACATTGCCAGTGGGCGTAAAAATGTATTATTTCTGTGATATTGGTGAGAATGAACTGTCTTACTATGTGAAGGCCATCTTTACTTTATAAAAATGAAAAATATGGATCAAAAAAATGAGTCACTATAGCAAAGTTCTTATTGCCACCTTTTGGGCAAACGTCTGAGATAACAGGTCCAGTCCGATATAACACAATGAATACTATTCAAGGAATACAGCGGCTTTCAGTTAAGTTATGTTAGAAAGTGTGTGTGTGTGTGTGTGTATAGATCAATGCAAGTTTTTACAATAGGTGACTTTGATCATCATTAAAGATAGAGTTATGAAACCTGTCTGTGTAACCATAAAAACGAAAACTTGTCCCTAGTGACTTACAAGAAGATAAATGCTTTTTAATTATTGCAATCATTCCTAATGCAGAGAACATGGAAATAATCCGATACAAGATTGAAATCCCTGATCAGAAAGCACAAATAACATGTATATAACCACTAATAAGAATACTTTAAGGTGTAATAATTAATATAAAAAGAGTAAACCTGATCCCAAGTGGCATACCGATATAGACTAAGAAGATATCCATTATCTGTATTGAGGCAGGAGCGGCTAGCTTCGGATATTTAAAGTACTCGCTTCCTCTAGACGGTAAACGTACTGTGATCGGCATAGTGCATCACTTCTGGTTCCTGGATTCGCAGTCTTTTCAAATTCGGAGTTTCACGCGGTTTGCTGTTACTGCAAAAATCCATTCTCCAGCATTAAGCCCTCTTGGAATTGCTAAACCGAAGGACTATCCATTCAGCAGAGTTGCTCTGTTCACTCGAGGGAGTGTCAGCATAGCCAGCCAGAAGTTTAACTTTGTTCGGTGACATTCAGCGTGTCAGCGTGGTTGTATTTCAGTCAACGTTCGGCTCATTTGGTTGAAATTCGGCTGGACTTTGATCCAACATGACACGGTTTCCTTACAATACAATTTGGTTCAACCCTAATGTCTCATCGTAATTAGATGGCTAACACTCGGTTAGACTCCCCTGGTTGTATTTTTGAAGTATGTTCAGACATAGTGGTTTTTTAAAACTCTTGTAATATTACCTACATGTTCTGATAATCTGACTTTAAACATCTTTTAGACCAATTACATGGACAATTCAATAAGTTGAAAACTCTCTTTTTATGAGACATAATGAGATAATTGGATTCTATATTCTCATTGTGTAGTAATGGATTTAAAAGTGTTCTCCCATATGTGGGGCAACTAACATTGACGCTATTATATTGTGAAATCAATGGGCACACAGGATTGAAACGTTGTGAAGATTTACTTCTTTGTTGGAGTAGATTATCTTGTAATAAAGCCCAATCATATTTTTCACTAACCGTTAATTTTTCAATCTCTGATCCTGTTCCATGAACACCTCCAATTCAGTGCAGTTTTCTAATTAATTTTAATTGACCATAAGGAACATTAGTTAACCAAGGGGGGGTAATGGCAACTGTCCAAGCTAATTCTATTATTTACATATACTTTACATGATTGTCATTGATGTACTTTAAAAATGTAATAAGTTGGTTCTCTGGTTCCTTTCAAACACAAGAAATCCTCATCAATGTATCTCTCATAGGGAATCAGCATTCCAATTCCACATAGAAGAATCTTCCAAATTGGATAGGAATGTAAAGACCTTATGACAATGATTGGGAAAAAAACAAAAAAACAACTGGATAAGATATAATTTGATTTAATAGAAAAGAAAAAGGAAAAAAATAGATTTTGTAAAAAAAGAAAAAAAAAACACAACCCACTTTTCACACAACGCATTTCAGCAAGCTAAGTGCTTTAGGTGCCTTAGTGTCCCTTTAAAAGTGGTGCTGGCTAACTTGGAGACCTTGACCCAATTCTGGTACTTCATATGGGCACAAAGAAACACAGACATAGTTCTGGCCAATTTTATAGAACTTTAGTATAAAGCTGTAAGTGGGCACCATAAATTTATACCAAAAATATATAAATACATTGTATAAAGTTTGGGCTTGACGGCAGCACCACTGATGAAACGTGCATGTTCCGAGTGCACCCCCAAGTCCCTTTATTTCTGGACATCGTAAGTCTTAGGAGTTATTCACTAAAGCAGATTGGATTGAAAACCAAAATGTCAAAGTTTAGGCAATAATCTGTATACTGACCTTCCCTAAAGCAGCGCATTTGGCAATGGATACAATTACAGCTACCAACAGAGCTACACGGAAACGCTTGAAAAGGGTATCTGGACAAATACAGAGTTCTCAGTGGCAACTTTTATAGCACTATATATATTGTTCTTATTCTAAACATTCCACAGCATGAAAAGATGATCTACAGAAATGCTAACAATGTATCTTCCATTTATTCTTTGAAATTTCAAATCAAACCATTAGCAATAAAGGAAGCGCAAACATCAAACCACACCCCACAGGAAGTGTCCAGGAAGGCTGTGCAAGACACGTGACCAGGGCTGTTAAAACACAAGTAATCAAACTCCCAAATGACAGAACTGGGCACTGAAACCGCAGGGGCACGGCCCACACACCAAAGCTTGCTGCTCTCTGTTGTGCTGGGTGCCTGAAGACCTTCCATGTTGGGCTCTGTTTGATCTGGTCTCTCTCTTAAAGTCTTCAGGACTCTGGGAGTAACATTATAGTGGAAGACCAGGAATGTGCAATGTGACCCAGAAGGAAATGACGAAATCTTAATGATTTTAAAGATGATAAAGTGATACATTTTAGACAGAAACATCAAAACAAGAACTGAAAGAGCTATACTGATAGTAAACTGACCCAAACATTGAAGGAAAGGTTCTCCCCACCCCCACAGGAGGAATCAAGAGGGTAAAATAGCGGGAGAATTGTTGTGCTCCTTATTACTGTGAAGTGGTGAGGCATATTAATTATAAAGTCGCTACCACTGCAGGGGGAGAGTGGAGGGAAGTTATTAAAAAATGTCATCCCAAACAGAGGGTTGACGTAAAAGGGTATATCTACACTGCTCAAAGTAATAGAAGAGAGAATATAAGGGGAGCTCACAAATTCGGGTTCATTACCAAAAATAGGTTTAAACCTCTTGAGGATACAGAAGTGGAGAAAAAGTCAATAATACAAAATGTTTTCATTTTTATGGAAAAGAAAGAAGGTGGGAAACACGTTGGCCTTTCAAGAGCCCTTGACCCATCTCAAGACGTAGAATGGACAGAAGGTCGGAGAGTTCCGAAGAGAAAAGAGAGAAAGGAAATTATTATTTATTTGGATAACGTTCCCCTAATAAAGGGCTGAAATCTCCCCCTACAAATGGGAATAATTCTTTTAAAACATTTTAGATTTACAAAGTTTTTTTTAAAGAGCATTGACTTCAATTTGTATTTTATTTTTATAATACAAAGGTTCGAGGAGTAAAATATTTCCCCCTTTCTTAAATATGGATTTAAAACCCAAATCTTCATTTATTCCCTTTCATTTGATAAGTGCAGGGCACTCACCTAGGATGCATCGGCCTGGGGGGCGCCGTGGCCGAGCTGCAGACCTTGGTAGAGGAGCTTCTGTAACCCTTTACCCGGCCTGGGGGGCGCTGTGGCCGAGCTGCAGACCTTGGTAGAGGAGCTTCTGTAACCTTTTACCCGGCCTGGGGGGCGCCGTGGCCGAGCTGCAGACCTTGGTAGAGGAGCTTCTGTAACCCTTTACCCGGCCTGGGGGGCGCCGTGGCCGAGCTGCAGACCTTGGTAGAGGAGCTTCTGTAACCCTTTACCCGGCCTGGGGGGCGCCGTGGCCGAGCTGCAGACCTTGGTAGAGGAGCTTCTGTAACCCTTTACCCGGCCTGGGGGGCGCCGTGGCCGAGCTGCAGACCTTGGTAGAGGAGCTTCTGTAACCCTTTACCCCGCCTGGGGGGCGCCGTGGCCGAGCTGCAGACCTTGGTAGAGGAGCTTCTGTAACCCTTTACCCGGCCTGGGCGGCGCCGTGACCGAGCTGCAGACCTTGGTAGAGGAGCTTCTGTAACCCTTTACCCGGCCTGGGGGGCGCCGTGGCCGAGCTGCAGACCTTGGTAGAGGAGCTTCTGTAACCCTTTACCCGGCCTGGGGGGCGCCGTGGCCGAGCTGCAGACCTTGGTAGAGGAGCTTCTGTAACCCTTTACCCCGCCTGGGGGGCGCCGTGGCCGAGCTGCAGACCTTGGTAGAGGAGCTTCTGTAACCCTTTACCCGACCTGGGGGGCGCCGTGGCCGAGCTGCAGACCTTGGTAGAGGAGCTTCTGTAACCCTTTACCCGGCCTGGGCGGCGCCGTGGCCGAGCTGCAGACCTTGGTAGAGGAGCTTCTGTAACCCTTTACCCGGCCTGGGCGGCGCCGTGACCGAGCTGCAGACCTTGGTAGAGGAGCTTCTGTAACCCTTTACCCGACCTGGGGGGCGCCGTGGCCGAGCTGCAGACCTTGGTAGAGGAGCTTCTGTAACCCTTTACCCGACCTGGGGGGCGCCGTGGCCGAGCTGCAGACCTTGGTAGAGGAGCTTCTGTAACCCTTTACCCGGCCTGGGCGGCGCCGTGGCCGAGCTGCAGACCTTGGTAGAGGAGCTTCTGTAACCCTTTACCCGGCCTGGGCGGCGCCGTGACCGAGCTGCAGACCTTGGTAGAGGAGCTTCTGTAACCCTTTACCCGACCTGGGGGGCGCCGTGGCCGAGCTGCAGACCTTGGTAGAGGAGCTTCTGTAACCCTTTACCCGGCCTGGGCGGCGCCGTGACCGAGCTGCAGACCTTGGTAGAGGAGCTTCTGTAACCCTTTACCCGGCCTGGGGGGCGCCGTGGCCGAGCTGCAGACCTTGGTAGAGGAGCTTCTGTAACCCTTTACCCCGCCTGGGGGCGCGTGGCCGAGCTGCAGACCTTGGTAGAGGAGCTTCTGTAACCCTTTACCGGGACTGACAGGAAGTGCTCCCAGTGAGTGATGAACGGCTCAGCCATGTTCGTGAGGAAGGTAAGCTGGTACAGGTGAGGAGAAAGTGATCCACAAAGATGCTGGAAGCTAATAGGAACAGAGGGGCTGGGGAAAGGGTGTCGGGAGGCATGACTTTTATGTATAGTTTCTCTATGTAAAAGCATTCGTAGGTGAAATTATCCAGGGCCGGTCTAGTCTCTGCACAATGCACTGTGAGAGTTCTATCTAGATATTACCCATAATGCACTGTGAGAGTTCTATCTAGATATTACCCATAATGCACTGTGAGAGTTATATCTCGATGTTACCCATAATGCACTGTGAAAGTTATATCCAGATATTGCCCATAATGCACTGTGAGAGTTATATCTAGATATTACCCATAGTGCACTGTGAGAGTTATATCCAGATATTACCCATAATGCACTGTGGGAGTTCTATCCAGATATTACCCATAATGCACTGTGAGAGTTATATCTAGATGTTACCCATAATGCACTGTGAGAGTTATATCCAGATATTACCCATAATGCACTGTGAGAGTTATATCTAGATATTACCCATAATGCACTGTGAGAGTTATATCCAGATATTACCCATAATGCACTGTGAGAGTTATATCTCAATGTTACCCATAATGCACTGTGAGAGTTATATCCAGATATTACCCATAATGCACTGTGAGAGTTATATCTAGATATTACCCATAGTGCACTGTGAGAGTTATATCCAGATATTACCCATAATGCACTGTGAGAGTTCTATCCAGATATTACCCATAATGCACTGTGAGAGTTATATCTAGATGTTACCCATAATGCACTGTGAGAGTTATATCCAGGTATTACCCATAATGCACTGTGAGAGTTATATCCAGATATTACCCATAATGCACTGTGAGAGTTATATCTAGATGTTACCCATAAAGCACTGTGAGGGTTAGATCGAGATATTACCCATAATGCACTGTGAGAGTTCTATCTAGATGTTACCCATAAAGCACTGTGAGAGTTCTATCTGGATATTACCCATAGTGCACTGTGAGAGTTCTATCCAGATATTACCCATAATGCACTGTGAGAGTTATATCTAATCTCATCTCCCCGTCCTCCCAGGCCTCCCTCTGTCAGTCCTTACACACTCCCAGCCACAGTCTATATCGCATTCCACAGCCAGACTCATCTCCCTGTCCTCCCGGGCCTCCCTCTGTCAGTCCTTACACACTCCCAGCCACAGTCTATATCGCATTCCACAGCCAGACTCATCTCCCCGTCCTCCTGGGCCTCCCTCTGTCAGTCCTTACACACTCCCAGCCACAGTCTATATCGCATTCCACAGTCAGACTCATCTCCCCGTCCTCCCGGGCCTCCCTCTGTCAGTCCTTACACACTCCCAGCCACAGTCTATATCGCATTCCACAGCCAGACTCATCTCCCCGTCCTCCCGGGCCTCCCTCTGTCAGTCCTTACACACTCCCAGCCACAGTCTATATCGCATTCCACAGCCAGACTCATCTCCCCGTCCTCCCGGGCCTCCCTCTGTCAGTCCTTACACACTCCCAGCCACAGTCTATATCGCATTCCACAGCCAGACTCATCTCCCCGTCCTCCCGGGCCTCCCTCTGTCAGTCCTTACACACTCCCAGCCACAGTCTATATCGCATTCCACAGCCAGACTCATCTCCCTGTCCTCCCGGGCCTCCCTCTGTCAGTCCTTACACACTCCCAGCCACAGTCTATATCGCATTCCATAGCCAGACTCATCTCCCTGTCCTCCCAGGCCTCCCTCTGTCAGTCCTCACACACTCCCAGCCACAGTCTATATCGCATTCCATAGCCAGACTCATCTCCCCATCCTCCCAGGCCTCCCTCTGTCAGTCCTTACACACTCCCAGCCACAGTCTATATCGCATTCCACAGCCAGACTCATCTCCCTGTCCTCCCGAGCCTCCCTCTGTCAGTCCTTACACACTCCCAGCCACAGTCTATATCGCATTCCACAGCCAGACTCGTCCTCCCGGGCCTCCCTCTGTCAGTCCTTACACACTCCCAGCCACAGTCTATATCGCATTCCACAGCCAGACTCATCTCCCCGTCCTCCCAGGCCTCCCTCTGTCAGTCCTTACACACTCCCAGCCACAGTCTATATCGCATTCCACAGCCAGACTCATCATCCCGTCCTCCCAGGCCTCCCTCTGTCAGTCCTTACACACTCCCAGCCACAGTCTATATCGCATTCCACAGCCAGACTCATCTCCCCGTCCTCCCAGGCCTCCCTCTGTCAGTCCTTACACACTCCCAGCCACAGTCTATATCGCATTCCACAGCCAGACTCATCTTCCCGTCCTCCCAGGCCTCCCTCTGTCAGTCCTTACACACTCCCAGCCACAGTCTATATCGCATTCCACAGCCAGACTCATCTCCCCGTCCTCCTGGGCCTCCCTCTGTCAGTCCTTACACACTCCCAGCCACAGTCTATATCGCATTCCACAGCCAGACTCATCTTCCCGTCCTCCCGGGCCTCCCTCTGTCAGTCCTTACACACTCCCAGCCACAGTCTATATCGCATTCCACAGCCAGACTCATCTCCCCGTCCTCCCAGGCCTCCCTCTGTCAGTCCTTACACACTCCCAGCCACAGTCTATATCGCATTCCACAGCCAGACTCATCATCCCGTCCTCCCAGGCCTCCCTCTGTCAGTCCTTACACACTCCCAGCCACAGTCTATATCGCATTCCACAGCCAGACTCATCTTCCCGTCCTCCCGGGCCTCCCTCTGTCAGTCCTTACACACTCCCAGCCACAGTCTATATCGCATTCCACAGCCAGACTCATCTCCCCGTCCTCCCAGGCCTCCCTCTGTCAGTCCTTACACACTCCCAGCCACAGTCTATATCGCATTCCACAGCCAGACTCATCATCCCGTCCTCCCAGGCCTCCCTCTGTCAGTCCTTACACACTCCCAGCCACAGTCTATATCGCATTCCACAGCCAGACTCATCTCCCCGTCCTCCTGGGCCTCCCTCTGTCAGTCCTTACACACTCCCAGCCACAGTCTATATCGCATTCCACAGCCAGACTCATCTCCCCGTCCTCCTGGGCCTCCCTCTGTCAGTCCTTACACACTCCCAGCCACAGTCTATATCGCATTCCACAGCCAGACTCATCATCCCGTCCTCCCAGGCCTCCCTCTGTCAGTCCTTACACACTCCCAGCCACAGTCTATATCGCATTCCACAGCCAGACTCATCTTCCCGTCCCCCAGGCCTCCCTCTGTCAGTCCTTACACACTCCCAGCCACAGTCTATATCGCATTCCACAGCCAGACTCATCTCCCCGTCCTCCCGGGCCTCCCTCTGTCAGTCCTTACACACTCCCAGCCACAGTCTATATCGCATTCCACAGCCAGACTCATCTCCCCGTCCTCCTGGGCCTCCCTCTGTCAGTCCTTACACACTCCCAGCCACAGTCTATATCGCATTCCATAGCCAGACTCATCTCCCCATCCTCCCAGGCCTCCCTCTGTCAGTCCTTACACACTCCCAGCCACAGTCTATATCGCATTCCACAGCCAGACTCATCATCCTGTCCTCCCGAGCCTCCCTCTGTCAGTCCTTACACACTCCCAGCCACAGTCTATATCGCATTCCACAGCCAGACTCATCTCCCCGTCCTCCTGGGCCTCCCTCTGTCAGTCCTTACACACTCCCAGCCACAGTCTATATCGCATTCCACAGCCAGACTCATCTCCCCGTCCTCCTGGGCCTCCCTCTGTCAGTCCTTACACACTCCCAGCCACAGTCTATATCGCATTCCACAGCCAGACTCATCTCCCCGTCCTCCTGGGCCTCCCTCTGTCAGTCCTTACACACTCCCAGCCACAGTCTATATCGCATTCCATAGCCAGACTCATCTCCCCGTCCTCCCAGGCCTCCCTCTGTCAGTCCTTACACACTCCCAGCCACAGTCTATATCGCATTCCACAGCCAGACTCATCATCCTGTCCTCCCGAGCCTCCCTCTGTCAGTCCTTACACACTCCCAGCCACAGTCTATATCGCATTCCACAGCCAGACTCGTCCTCCCGGGCCTCCCTCTGTCAGTCCTCACACACTCCCAGCCACAGTCTATATCGCATTCCACAGCCAGACTCATCATCCCGTCCTCCCAGGCCTCCCTCTGTCAGTCCTTACACACTCCCAGCCACAGTCTATATCGCATTCCACAGCCAGACTCATCTCCCTGTCCTCCCGGGCCTCCCTCTGTCAGTCCTTACACACTCCCAGCCACAGTCTATATCGCATTCCACAGCCAGACTCATCATCCCGTCCTCCCAGGCCTCCCTCTGTCAGTCCTTACACACTCCCAGCCACAGTCTATATCGCATTCCACAGCCAGACTCATCATCCCGTCCTCCCAGGCCTCCCTCTGTCAGTCCTTACACACTCCCAGCCACAGTCTATATCGCATTCCACAGCCAGACTCATCATCCCGTCCTCCCAGGCCTCCCTCTGTCAGTCCTTACACACTCCCAGCCACAGTCTATATCGCATTCCACAGCCAGACTCATCATCCCGTCCTCCCAGGCCTCCCTCTGTCAGTCCTTACACACTCCCAGCCACAGTCTATATCGCATTCCACAGCCAGACTCATCTCCCTGTCCTCCCGGGCCTCCCTCTGTCAGTCCTTACACACTCCCAGCCACAGTCTATATCGCATTCCACAGCCAGACTCATCTCCCCGTCCTCCTGGGCCTCCCTCTGTCAGTCCTTACACACTCCCAGCCACAGTCTATATCGCATTCCACAGCCAGACTCATCTCCCCGTCCTCCCGGGCCTCCCTCTGTCAGTCCTTACACACTCCCAGCCACAGTCTATATCGCATTCCACAGCCAGACTCATCTTCCCGTCCTCCCAGGCCTCCCTCGGTCAGTCCTTATGTGGTGGAATCTCGGTAAAAATAAATTTAGTAGGCTAATTTTTTAGGCTTTAGATTGCCACGTGGTATGTGTACGTGCATATACTGATGTATCGGTCGGTTGGTTGCACGTGGCAACGATACAATCAGTAGTGTACGGAGCATGTGCAGAAATACAGGATATAGAGAATTCCCCTCCTCCATTGTGCTGGGCAAGCCATGTGGTCAAACATGAAGTTAGTCTTTGTTCTGTTGATTGGGTAAGAGTACGTGTGGGTGGAGCTTATTATGGGAGGAGTTATATGCCTATATAAGGGACCTACACTGTATGTTCGGGGCTCAGACCTTGCTGTTTTTTGGTGACATTAGTCCCTCTGAGTCCCGGTCGGTGAATCGATTAAAGATCTCTTCCTTCCTGAAGAAACCTGTGTCCATCTCTCTGTGCTTGGCTTCCGTCAGTTTCTCCGGTATCACTTACACTTCCCATAAGGTATGGGGCTCAATTTAAGATTCTGGTGCTTGCTTACAAGTCCCTACGTAATGCAGCTCCCCCCTACCTATCCTCCCTAATACACGGTATGTCCCATCTAGGCCCCTGCGCTCTGACGGAGACCTACTTCTATCCTCTGTCCGTACTCCCACCTCTGATGCTCACCTTCAAGACTTCTCCAGGGCTGCACCGTTCCTGTGGAACTCCCTTCCCTTTTCCATTAGACTCACCCAATCTGCACTCATTCAAAAATCATTGAAAGTTCAAATGCGTATCAATTAAACTGGGAACGGCTTTCCCTCCCTCTTGGTCCCTCATCTCACTAGCTCGCTTCACTTTCTTTCCTCCAAACGTGTCATTTTGACTGTAAAGCCTATTTCCCTTATATTAAGACAGCTGCTAGCCATGCAGTGTGAGCAGGTAGCCATGCATTGTCAGCTAGCCATGCATTGTCAGCTAGCCATGCATTGTCAGCTAGCCATCCAATGTGAGCAGGTAACCATGCATTGTCAGCTAGCCATGCAGTGTGAGCAGGTAGCCATGCATTGTCAGCTAGCCATGCAGTGTCAGCTTGCCATCCAATGTGAGCAGGTAGCCATTCATTGTCAGCTAGCCATCCAATGTGAGCAGGTAGCCATGCATTGTCAGCTAGCCATGCAGTGTGAGCAGGTAGCCATGCATTGTCAGCTAGCCATGCAGTGTGAGCAGGTAGCCATGCATTGTCAGCTAGCCATGCAGTGTGATCAGGTAGCCATGCAGTGTCAGCTACCCATGCAGTGTGAGCAGGTAGCCATGCATTGTCAGCTAGCCATCCAATGTGAGCAGGTAGCCATGCATTGTCAGCTAGCCATGCAGTGTGAGCAGGTAGCCATGCATTGTCAGCTACCCATGCAGTGTGATCAGGTAGCCATCCAATGTGAGCAGGTAGCCATGCAGTGTCAGCTAGCCATCCAATGTGAGCAGGTAGCCATGCATTGTCAGCTAGCCATGCAGTGTGAGTAGGTAGCCATGCAGTGTCAGCTACTAGCCATGCAGTTGTTTCAGGTAGCCATGCAGTGTCAGCTAGCCATGCAGTGTGAGCAGGTAGCCATGCAGTGTCAGCTAGCCATCCAATGTGAGCAGGTAGCCATGCATTGTCAGCTAGCCATGCAGTGTGAGCAGGTAGCCATGCATTGTCAGCTAGCCATGCAGTGTGAGCAGGTAGCCATGCATTGTCAGCTAGCCATGCAGTGTGATCAGGTAGCCATGCAGTGTCAGCTACCCATGTAGTGTGAGCAGGTAGCCATGCATTGTCAGCTAGCCATGCAGTGTGAGCAGGTAGCCATGCATTGTCAGCTAGCCATGCAGTGTGAGCAGGTAGCCATGCATTGTCAGCTAGCCATGCAGTGTGATCAGGTAGCCATGCAGTGTCAGCTACCCATGTAGTGTGAGCAGGTAGCCATGCATTGTCAGCTAGCCATCCAATGTGAGCAGGTAGCCATGCATTGTCAGCTAGCCATCCAATGTGAGCAGGTAGCCATGCATTGTCAGCTAGCCATGCAGTGTGAGTAGGTAGCCATGCAGTGTCAGCTACTAGCCATGCAGTTGTTTCAGGTAGCCATGCAGTGTCAGCTAGCCATGCAGTGTGAGCAGGTAGCCATGCAGTGTCAGCTAGCCATCCAATGTGAGCAGGTAGCCATGCAGTGTCAGCTACTAGCCATGCAGTGTCAGCTACTAGCCATGCAGTGTCAGGTAGCCATGCAGTGTGAGGAGGTAGCCATGCAGTGTCAGCTAGCCATGCAGTGTGAGCAGGTAGCCATGCATTGTCAGCTAGCCATGCAGTGTGAGCAGGTAGCCATGCATTGTCAGCTACCCATGCAGTGTGATCAGGTAGCCATGCATTGTCAGCTAGCCATCCAATGTGAGCAGGTAGCCATGCATTGTCAGCTAGCCATCCAATGTGAGCAGGTAGCCATGCATTGTCAGCTAGCCATGCAGTGTGAGTAGGTAGCCATGCAGTGTCAGCTACTAGCCATGCAGTTGTTTCAGGTAGCCATGCAGTGTCAGCTAGCCATGCAGTGTGAGCAGGTAGCCATGCAGTGTCAGCTAGCCATCCAATGTGAGCAGGTAGCCATGCAGTGTCAGCTACTAGCCATGCAGTGTCAGCTACTAGCCATGCAGTGTCAGGTAGCCATGCAGTGTGAGGAGGTAGCCATGCAGTGTCAGGTAGCCATGCAGTGTGAGGAGGTAGCCATGCATTGTCAGGTAGCTATGCAGTGAGTTGTTTTTCCTGCTAGGCTCTGTACAGTAAGGAAGCAAGGTGATGTGGGCCCCTCCCATTAGAGCCACACCTGTCCTATGTATGTTTCCAGGTTAGAGAGTGGGAGAGGGGACACTTAGCTCTGCAGTCACCTGGACTCCGGACAATGAGGGATTTGCACTGAGCAGGTGAGAAGCCTCACAATGTCAGATAGCCCTGTGTGTTACAGTGACAGCCCTGTGTGTTACAGTGACAGCCCTGTGTGTTACAGTGACAGCCCTGTGTGTTACAGTGACAGCCCTGTGTGTTACAGTGACAGCCCTGTGTGTTACAGTGACAGCCCTGTGTGTTACAGAGACAGCCCTGTGTGTTACAGTGACAGATAGCCCTGTGTGTTACAGAGACAGATAGCTCTGTGTGTTACAGTGACAGATAGCCCTGTGTGTTACAGTGACAGCCCTGTGTGTTACAGTGACAGCCCTGTGTGTTACAGTGACAGCCCTGTGTGTTACAGAGACAGATAGCCCTGTGTGTTACAGTGACAGATAGCCCTGTGTGTTACAGTGACAGATAGCCCTGTGTGTTACAGTGACAGATAGCCCTGTGTGTTACAGTGACAGATAGCCCTGTGTGTTACAGTGACAGATAGCCCTGTGTGTTACAGTGACAGATAGCCCTGTGTGTTACAGTGACATATAGCCCTGTGTGTTACTGTGTCCGATAGCCCTGTGTGTTACTGTGTCAGATAGCCCTGTGTGTTACTGTGTCAGATAGCCCTGTGTGTTACTGTGTCAGATAGCCCTGTGTGTTACAGTGACAGATAGCCCTGTGTGTTACAGAGACAGCCCTGTGTGTTACTGTGTCAGATAGCCCTGTGTGTTACAGTGACAGATAGCCCTGTGTGTTACAGAGACAGATAGCCCTGTGTGTTACTGTGTCAGATAGCCCTGTGTGTTACTGTGTCAGATAGCCCTGTGTGTTACAGTGACAGCCCTGTGTGTTACAGTGACAGATAGCCCTGTGTGTTACAGAGACAGATAGCCCTGTGTGTTACAGAGACAGATAGCCCTGTGTGTTACAGTGACAGATAGCCCTGTGTGTTACAGAGACAGCCCTGTGTGTTACAGAGACAGATAGCCCTGTGTGTTACAGAGACAGATAGCCCTGTGTGTTACAGAGACAGATAGCCCTGTGTGTTACAGTGACAGATAGCCCTGTGTGTTACAGAGACAGATAGCCCTGTGTGTTACAGAGACAGATAGCCCTGTGTGTTTTAGAGACAGATAGCCCTGTGTGTTACAGTGACAGATAGCCCTGTGTGTTACAGTGACAGATAGCCCTGTGTGTTACTGTGTCAGATAGCCCTGTGTGTTACAGTGACAGATAGCTGTGTCTGTTACAGTGTGTGGTAGATAGCCCTGTGTGTTACAGTGACAGATAGCTGTGTCTGTTACAGTGTGTGGTAGATAGCTGTGTGTGTCACAATGTTTCACTTGTTCTTCTGGTTTAACTCGCCTGCAGTTATTCACGTCACTAGTCTGGGCTTCACAGCCTGACACCTCTAGGACCGAGTGTAATACACAGCCTGACACCTCTAGGACTGAGCGTAATACATAGTCTGACACCTCTAGGACTGAGTGTAATACACAGTCTGACACCTCTAGGACTGAACGTAATACACAGGCTGACACCTCTAGGACTGAACGTAATACACAGTTTGACACCTCTAGGACTGAGCGTAATACACAGTCTGACACCTCTAGGACTGAGTGTAATACACAGTCTGACACCTCTAGGACTGAGCATAATACACAGTCTGACACCTCTAGGACTGAGTGTAATACACAGTCTGACACCTCTAGGACTGAGCGTAATACATAGTCTGACACCTCTAGGACTGAGTGTAATACATAGTCTGACACCTCTAGGACTGAGCGTAATACATAGTCTGACACCTCTAGGACTGAGCGTAATACATAGTCTGACACCTCTAGGACTGAGCGTAATACATAGTCTGACACCTCTAGGACTGAGCGTAATACACAGTCTGACACCTCTAGGACAGGACAATTTGTTCTGGTTATATTTGGTAACTCAGAAACTTTCAGAAAGAGACATACAGACAGAGAGAATGTGGGGAAGACCGGCTGCTTAAACAGTCACACAGATACAAACATTCTCTCTGTGCAGTAATTAAATGCGTCACAATTAGTTCTCACAAGTTTTCCATCACAATGCTGTCTAACCAGTCGCCCTGCAGGTAGGATCATGCACCAAGGGCACATTACCCCACTTTAGACTTATTTCTGCCTCTCTAGAATCCCCTCCACTCTTCTAGACTGATATCTGCTTCTCCAGAACAATCCCGCTCTTCTAGACGGATATCTGCTTCTCTAGAATTATCCCGCTCTTCTAGACGGATATCTGCTTCTCTAGAATTATCCCGCTCTTCTAGACGGATATCTGCTTCTCTAGAATTATCCCACTCTTCTAGACTGATATCTGGTTCTCCAGAACGATCCCGCTCTTCTAGACTATCTGCTTCTCCAGAACGATCCCGCTCTTCTAGACTGATATCTGCTTCTCCAGAATTATCCTGCTCTTCTAGACTGATATCTGCTTCTCCAGAACGATCCCGCTCTTCTAGACTGATATCTGCTTCTCCAGAACGATCTCGCTCTTCTAGACTGATATCTGCTTCTCCAGAATTATCCCGCTCTTCTAGACTGATATCTGCTTCTCCAGAATTATCCCACTCTTCTAGACTGATATCTGGTTCTCCAGAACGATCCTGCTCTTCTAGACGGATATCTGCTTCTCTAGAATTATCCCGCTCTTCTAGACGGATATCTGCTTCTCTAGAATTATCCCACTCTTCTAGACTGATATCTGGTTCTCCAGAACGATCCCGCTCTTCTAGACTGATATCTGCTTCTCCAGAATTATCCCGCTCTTCTAGACTGATATCTGCTTCTCCAGAATTATCCCACTCTTCTAGATTGATATCTGCTTCTCCAGAACGATCCCGCTCTTCTAGACGGATATCTGCTTCTCTAGAATTATCCCACTCTGCTAGACGGATATCTGCTTATCTAGAATTATCCCGCTCTGCTAGACTGATATCTGCTTCTCTAGAATTATCCCACTCTGCTAGACGGATATCTGCTTATCTAGAATTATCCCACTCTTCTAGACTGATATCTGGTTCTCCAGAACGATCCTGCTCTTCTAGACTGATATCTGGTTCTCCAGAACGATCCTGCTCTTCTAGACGGATATCTGCTTCTCTAGAATTATCCCGCTCTTCTAGACGGATATCTGCTTCTCTAGAATTATCCCACTCTTCTAGACTGATATCTGGTTCTCCAGAACGATCCCGCTCTTCTAGACTGATATCTGCTTCTCCAGAATGATCCCGCTCTTCTAGACTGATATCTGCTTCTCCAGAATTATCCCGCTCTTCTAGACTGATATCTGCTTCTCCAGAACGATCCCGCTCTTCTAGACTGATATCTGCTTCTCCAGAACGATCCCGCTCTTCTAGACGGATATCTGCTTCTCTAGAATTATCCCACTCTGCTAGACGGATATCTGCTTATCTAGAATTATCCCGCTCTGCTAGACTGATATCTGCTTCTCTAGAATTATCCCACTCTGCTAGACGGATATCTGCTTATCTAGAATTATCCCGCTCTGCTAGACTGATATCTGCTTATCTAGAATTATCCCGCTCTTCTAGACGGATATCTGCTTCTCTAGAATTATCTATGTCTCTAGGATGAACCTCTACTCTTCTGATATCTGGTGAACTGCCATCCGCTGGGGGGGGGGGGGGGGGGGGGGCTCAGACATCACTGTGGCAGCTTGATCTGAGTACTTTAGCAGAGACTGGCTGAGCGGCTGTAATAACCTCTGTAAATCCTGATATACTGTACCAGCATTGTAAGGGTTAATATACTGTGACATTGGCCATATGTGGAATGTTATTATCATTGCATTCTGGGCTCTCATCTCTGGTAGAGTATTTGGTTACATTGCGGTTTCGACATTGGTGGTCCGTTATCTGGCCCGTGTGTGGAAGTCATGGACTGATCTGAACATAAAGAGAACTTCTATCACAGGCTGAGACTTGTTCTTCTGTCAGCTGCTCTGTGTGTTCTTTAACTTGCTCTTACTAGAATGCCGGGGGGAACCATCAATCGCAATAAATCTGGGAATTTGGTGTCTGATGTGCTTGTGTGGATCTCAACTCATTTCCTGAGGGACATCAGACCAGCAGATGCCTGGAGTTCTTCAGATGTGTTACTACAAAAATGCATCTCTTGGTCCCTGTCATAACAATGTATATCCACGTATCTCTGAAATACTAGGGAGGAACGGTCCTTGTAGGAAGTATATGGAGGCTGACATGTGTTTCCCTAAAGTCTCTTTCATGTTCATTTCTTATATAGAAATGTCTCCCATTTTATTAATATGTAGTATGTGCTGCTAGGGCCCAACATCAGGTATAAATGCCCCCCAAATCACCCAACGTCATACAATCTGCTCCCCAAATCACCCAACGTCATACAGTCTGCCCCCCAATTCACCCAACATCATAGAGTCTGCCCCCCTCCCCCAATCACCCAACGTCGCCTGCTCCCCAAATCACCCAACGTCACACAGTCGGACCCCCAATTCACCCAACGTCATAGTCTGCCCATCCAATCTCCCAACGTCGACTGCTCCCCAAATCACCCAACGTCACATAGTCTGCCCCCCAATTCACCCAACGTCGTCTGCTCTCCAAATCACCCAACGTCATACAGTCTGCCCCCCAAATCACCCGACGTCATTCAGTGTTTCCCCCCCCAAATCACCCAACGTTGTCTGCTCACACAGCCTGCTGCCCAGTTTGTCTGATGTCACAGTTTGCTCCCCAGTTTGTCTGATGTCACACAGTTTGCTCCCCAGTTTGTCTGATGTCACAGTTTGCTCCCCAGTTTGTCTGATGTCACAGTTTGCTCCCCAGTTTGTCTGATGTCACACAGTTTGCTCCCCAGTTTGTCTGATGTCACAGTTTGCTCCCCAGTTTGTCTGATGTCACAGTTTGCTCCCCAGTTTGTCTGATGTCACACAGTTTGCTCCCCAGTTTGTCTGATGTCACACAGTTTGCTCCCCTGTTTATCTGATGTCACACAGTTTGCTCCCCGGATTGTCTGATGTCACACAGTTTGCTCCCCAGTTTATCTGATGTCACAGTTTGCTCCCCAGTTTGTCTGATGTCACAGTTTGCTCCCCAGTTTGTCTGATGTCACACAGTTTGCTCCCCAGTTTGTCTGATGTCACAGTTTGCTCCCCAGTTTGTCTGATGTCACAGTTTGCTCCCCAGTTTGTCTGATGTCACACAGTTTGCTCCCCAGTTTGTCTGATGTCACACAGTTTGCTCCCCAGTTTGTCTGATGTCACAGTTTGCTCCCCAGTTTGTCTGATGTCACAGTTTGCTCCCCTGTTTATCTGATGTCACAGTTTGCTCCCCAGTTTGTCTGATGTCACACAGTTTGCTCCCCAGTTTGTCTGATGTCACAGTTTGCTCCCCAGTTTGTCTGATGTCACAGTTTGCTCCCCAGTTTGTCTGATGTCACACAGTTTGCTCCCCTGTTTATCTGATGTCACACAGTTTGCTCCCCGGTTTGTCTGATGTCACAGTTTGCTCCCCAGTTTGTCTGATGTCACACAGTTTGCTCCCCTGTTTATCTGATGTCACAGTTTGCTCCCCACTTTGTCTGATGTCACAGTTTGCTCCCCAGTTTGTCTGATGTCACAGTTTGCTCCCCAGTTTGTCTGATGTCACAGTTTGATCCCCAGTTTGTCTGATGTCAAATAGTTTGCTCCCCTGTTTATCTGATGTCACAGTTTGCTCCCCAGTTTGTCTGATGTCACACAGTCTGCTCCCCAGTTTGTCTGATGTCACACAGTCTGCTCCCCAGTTTGTCTGATGTCACAGTTTGCTCCCCTGTTTATCTGATGTCACAGTTTGCTCCCCAGTTTGTCTGATGTCACAGTTTGCTCCCCAGTTTGTCTGATGTCACAGTTTGCTCCCCAGTTTGTCTGATGTCACACAGTTTGCTCCCCAGTTTGTCTGATGTCACACAGTTTGCTCCCCAGTTTATCTGATGTCACAGTTTGCTCCCGTTTATCTGATGTCACAGTTTCCTCCCCAGTTTGTCTGATGTCACACAGTTTGCTCCCCAGTTTGTCTGATGTCACACAGTTTGCTCCCCAGTTTGTCTGATGTCACAGTTTGCTCCCCAGTTTGTCTGATGTCACACAGTTTGCTCCCCTGTTTATCTGATGTCACAGTTTGCTCCCCAGTTTGTCTGATGTCACAGTTTGCTCCCGTTTATCTGATGTCACAGTTTGCTCCCCAGTTTGTATGATGTCACACAGTTTGCTCCCCAGTTTATCTGATGTCACAGTTTGCTCCCCAGTTTGTCTGATGTCACACAGTTTGCTCCCCAGTTTGTCTGATGTCACACAGTTTGCTCCCCAGTTTGTCTGATGTCACACAGTTTGCTCCCCAGTTTGTCTGATGTCACACAGTTTGCTCCCCAGTTTGTCTGATGTCACACAGTTTGCTCCCCAGTTTGTCTGATGTCACACAGTTTGCTCCCCTGTTTATCTGATGTCACAGTTTGCTCCCCAGTTTGTATGATGTCACACAGTTTGCTCCCCAGTTTGTCTGATGTCACACAGTTTGCTCCCCAGTTTATCTGATGTCACAGTTTCCTCCCCAGTTTGTCTGATGTCACACAGTTTGCTCCCCTGTTTATCTGATGTCACAGGTTGCTCCCCAGTTTGTCTGATGTCACACAGTTTGCTCCCCAGTTTATCTGATGTCACAGTTTGCTCCCCAGTTTATCTGATGTCACACAGTTTGCTCCCCAGTTTGTCTGATGTCACAGTTTGCTCCCCAGTTTGTCTGATGTCACACAGTTTGCTCCCCAGTTTATCTGATGTCACAGTTTGCTCCCCAGTTTGTCTGATGTCACACAGTTTGCTCCCCAGTTTGTCTGATGTCACACAGTTTGCTCCCCAGTTTGTCTGATGTCACACAGTTTGCTCCCCAATCTGAGTATTTATTTTCCCCCAAGCTGCCGATATCTCACAGAAACACGTAAATCTTTCAGCATTCGGTTTATTCTGTTTGACATGGAATGAGAATCCTGTGTAAATCAGAACGTTAACCATCCACAAATAATGGAATGGCTCTGTTTGACGGACGTGTGGAAATCAGGGATTCGGGAATAATTTAGGATAGTTACCTTGGTGCAGGGCGTTTCAAGGTTAAAATGTTTAAATCCAGGGTTTGTCCTTTCTGACATTTAACTCTGCAGAATCTGGAATTTTAGCCACGGATGGAAGGAGAGTAAAACAAGGCACAGGAGAATTAAGGAGACAGTTTGGAAATCAGAGCTGGATTGTGATTGGTTTGTTGGTATTTTAGCCAATCAGGCAGCATTGGAGCATAAAAAACAAATAAATGGCTGTCAATTGAGTGACATGAAACTCAGACTTCCTGGAACAATACAAGTAAAAATAGAATGTTTGCGTAGAGTCACATTGTGCACGTTTCTAAACTGGACCTTAGTTAAAGGCGTGTGCAGCACATTGCACTGATAATACCATCTAAACTTTACCTAAACATGGGATTTCCCACTAATGGTAACTAGGAGTGTACACAGATTGTCACGGTAGCCCCATGCCCTAAACATGACACACGGGCTGCGATCGGTCTTGTTCTTTTATCTAAAACGTTGGACATTCAGTTAAGCCATCTGTTGGGGGGGGAAACAAACCTTTGAGTGAAGTTTGCAGTTCTCCTACAGCAATCGGTGGGAGAGTTAGCTATGCCGTCGTCCTGATTACCCCAAACTCCAACTCTACAACAAAATACGGTCAGTTCCCCCCAGAGAGACTTTACTCAGCTCCGCATGATGGTTTTTGGGGGGTTTCTCTCTACTTACCGGCCGGTGTCATTATTTAAGGAGCATCCTTCTTGTCTATTAGCTAAACTCATGGACAGGGGAGGGGATATCACAAAGTGTTGCTCACACTTTTAAGCCTAATTTTGACAGAATCTGTTGTATTTTTATTTTTAAAAAAATCTGTTTCTCCTTTTGCCTTCTAACAAATTTTTGAATATATAGTATTTTTTGGAGACCCAAATTAATCTTTCCGTCACTATTTCCACCATTCTAAATGTGAAATTCATTTGAAATGGAATTTTCCGCAAAGACCGGCGGGACTTTTTATGTCAAAAACCATGATTTACTAGGTCACTTTTACTGCAGTCAGAATAATGACAGAATTTAACTGTCGATTTTCAGAACACCTTGATAAATATCTCCCAATATATTCAGACATTACCGGTGAGGTTGATTAGCCCAGCATAGACTGGTTTTATTAGGAGCCCCTTCTTGAGAGCCTGGGCCATAATCATGGGGATGATCTGGTTATTAGATATGATGTAGACCTGGGAGTATCATTAGAAGGTCTTAAAATACCATCCCGTGTCAGGGACCCCTTACAATTGTTTCAGGGCACTTGGCATGGCCCGGAGTTCTGGGTCACTCTTAAAAAAAGCTCATGAGATGTGGGACCCGGCAAGGTAGTCCCTTTTACTTTATTTTTATTGGAGCCTCTTAACCACTGGTTCATTTAGTTTTGGGAGAGGAGAGTCTCAGGGGCATCTAAAAGGAATTTAGGACTTGGAAGGAAGACTTAATTTTGCTGTTTTTGTCTGACCCCGGAGGTATCCAAGCAACTCCTGTCTCTCGAGCATAAAATAATAAATAAAACAAAGTGCCGTCTCCGAGGATGTCTTCCATGTATCTTCTCTCCATAGTAAAAGCAACCTCTTCTTATCTAGCACATGAATAACTTGTTACAAAATCAAACTCTGGCTCTCACGGCCATGCTGTGCTGCGCTCCAGCAATGTTGGAGAGATATTCCGAGCAGCGCCCAGGTTCCTCCATGGGGAATGTATATCTGTACTTTCACACCACCCATGATCTTCATATACTCACCTTTAATTGGCACTACACATTAATGGCTTGCTCATTCTTTGTGTCCTAAAACTGTCGGAAATAAAGAGAGTTTAAAACCCGTCCAAGTGTAATGAAGATTGAACGCCTTCTGATGTACGACAAGAGTTTCTTTTAATTTAGGGAAAACACATTTCAAGATGCTTTTTATGGGATGCCTCTAGACCAGTGATGGCTAACCTTGACACCATAAATTGTTTCTGGACTACATTTCCCATGATGCTCAGCTAGCGTTTATCACTCTAAAAGCCATCACTGCTCTAGACTGACTGTAATCAAAGAAATCTCATATTAAAGAAGCCCTACGTCTTCTTAGTCCTCAGATTGTTTTATCTGCTTCATGGACTCATTGAGCTGACTATATCGTACCTCCAACGTTTCATATGGGCACTGAGGGACCCTTTAATTGTAGGGGTGCGAGTGGGGGTGTGGCCAGAGGCGGGGCTCTTCTTACTAAAAACAATGTATCCTATTTACACAGACTGATTTCTAAACACATTTATTGGAGTTTAAAGACACATTACTGGGAGTATTATTGCTGTGGAGCTCTGTTATGCACTCAGACACATTACTGGGAGTATTATTGCTGTGGGGCTCTGTTATACACTCAGACACATTACTGGGAGTATTATTGCTGTGGAGCTCTGTTATACACTCAGACACATTACTGGGAGTATTATTGCTGTGGAGCTCTGTTATACACTCAGACACATTACTGGGAGTATTATTGCTGTGGAGCTCTGTTATACACTCAGACACATTACTGGGAGTATTATTGCTGTGGAGCTCTGTTATACACTCAGACACATTACTGGGAGTATTATTGCTGTGGAGCTCTGTTATACACTCAGACACATTACTGGGAGTATTATTACTGTGGAGCTCTGTTATACATTCAGATACATTACTGGGAGTATTATTGCTGTGGAGCTCTGTTATACACTCAGACACATTACTGGGAGTATTATTGCTGTGGAGCTCTGTTATACACTCAGACACATTACTGGGAGTATTATTGCTGTGGAGCTCTGTTATACACACAGACACATTACTGGGAGTATTATTGCTGTGGAGCTCTGTTATACATTCAGATACATTACTGGGAGTATTATTGCTGTGGAGCTCTGTTATACACTCAGACACATTACTTGGAGTATTATTGCTGTGGGGCTCTGTTATACACTCAGACACATTACTGGGAGTATTATTGCTGTGGAGCTCTGTTACACACACAGACACATTACTGGGAGTATTATTGCTGTGGAGCTCTGTTATACACTCAGACACATTACTGGGAGTATTATTGCTGTGGAGCTCTGTTATACACTCAGACACATTACTGGGAGTATTATTGCTGTGGAGCTCTGTTATACACTCAGACACATTACTGGGAGTATTATTGCTGTGGAGCTCTGTTATACACTCAGACACATTACTGGGAGTATTATTGCTGTGGAGCTCTGTTATACACTCAGACACATTACTGGGAGTATTATTGCTGTGGAGCTCTGTTACACACACAGACACATTACTGGGAGTATTATTGCTGTGGAGCTCTGTTATACACTCAGACACATTACTGGGAGTATTATTGCTGTGGAGCTCTGTTATACACTCCGACTCCCAAACAATATGGAGCTCCTAGAAAAAGAGGGACGTTATGATAGAAAAGAGGGATAATTGGGATGTTTGTGGAACACCCATTCCCCCAAAAAGGATTCTAATGTCAAAATCAAGGTGTGGGGAGGGGTAGGGTCGGCACACCACCTAGCTCACAGTGGTGACTGGGACAGAAAACAGGTGTGGATATTATGCAGGAGATAGATTGCAAGCTCTTCAGGAGAATCATTACTGCAGTAAATTCTGCAGTCTGATTAGTCCTTAATTGAGGGTTCAGAGAGGGATACTCCCTCTGTCCTGCTCCCCGGTTTCAGTGAGCGTGGCTTAACTGCTAGGACAAAAATATGGGGCGTAACAAGAGTAATAATGTATTGCTGTAATGAGTGAATCAGGGAGAGGATTGCATCAGAGGAACTTTCTGGTTTTGGTACGTCAGATAAATGGGAATAAATATAAATGGCAGCCCAGGCCTGCAAGACCGGCTGGGAGTGTGGGTGTATCTGCTTATTTACTGAGCTGTCACGGCTCATCGCTGCTCGAACGCAGTGTTAATGCTGTGTAATACACAGGCAGAGCTATGTTACTCTAACAGATTGTGAACGCTCACATTATGGCTTAGAGAAAGGATGACTCCCTGTGCCAAGGCAATGTGACGCCCCATGGAATTAATCCACAGTTTGCTGAATGCACTGACTGTCATCAGGAAGAGGAGCTCATACATCCAATAATTAATTAGAAACAAGGCAGAACAGAGCCATCCTGCCCATATTAACTGACCGTAAGAAATAAATGATGTACCACAAGCAGTACGTACAAAAATCATAAAATGGAATGAAATGTGGACCGTACTCCGATCTGCTGCTTTCTCTTTATTATCTCAGTAATTCACAGCTGCAGATCTAACCCACGGAGAACCTCGCATTTCTAGACTATTTCTAAAGCTTGATATTCAGGGAAATCAATCTAAACACTTTGGTTCGATATTTTGTTTTAGACCAGCAGTTATGGGAAATTAGAAAGAGGCAGCATTGCTTAATATTAAGCTGGAAGAATTTCTACAATTCAGCTATTTTGGCCTCGTCAGCTCACAACAATTCCTAATTTAAGTTAATAGACTCCTTATTAGACTCTTGTATAACAAAAAAATGCAGTTCGGCCAAACCGATTTGTCCCAAAAAACCTTTATCTTTGGGTGGTGTGAAATTTGGCCAAGTGGCATGTTGGTTCGGAAGAATTTGAACTATGATATCATTTCAGGAAAGGCAATTTGGAATAACCAAACAGGTGCGAAAACGGGCCAATCAGTTTACTGCAAAATAAATACATCCATATAGATATATAAAGTGAGGAGCATTTCCCATCGTTTGGTTCATAAATCAAGTGAGAAGAAGTGACCGATAGAGGGAATAAAGTGGAGGAACAGCAAATCGCTATTTCTCTATTATTTACTAAATACATCATGTATAGATATAGCATTTTCACTCCTCCTCCATCCCCGTCTGTGAATAAAGTCATCGTTCATCTCTGTTTGTGGCGCCATGGGTGGAATAACGAATCGTGAATCAAAACAAAACTGTTTGTCGCTGCTCGTTTTGTTTGTATCATGTTACTTTGAAGTTGGACGAACCGCCAATCATCCCAGTTTCGGATGAATTCTAATTGGTTTGAAACTGAATGCACACGTCTAGGCGGTACTGTTATTCCTTCATGAAAACTGGCTAATTATATCTTGAATGGATTAGACAGCAGGTATCAGTGATATCCTTTACTCACATTGCTCATTCCTCAGTCCATCCTTAGCAGACGTTTAGACCATTTAGAGAGATGTGTTTAGCGAGCAGAGACTAATTATTAGCAAATGAAAACCTTTCACACTTAGCGTAGTGGATTATACAGATATTGTGTTTCTGTTGTCCACCTGACCTGTATTCATTGATTTATTATAAACAGTGTCAGCGTAACGTGTATTAATTGATTTATTATACATAGTGTCAGCATAACGTGTATTAATCGATTTATTATACACAGTGTCAGGGTAACGTGTATTAATTGATTTATTATACACAATGTCAGGGTAACGTGTATTAATTGATTTATTATACACAGTGTCAGCGTAACGTGTATTAATTGATTTATTATACACAGTGTCAGCATAACGTGTATTAATCGATTTATTATACACAGTGTCAGGGTAACGTGTATTAATTGATTTATTATACACAATGTCAGGGTAACAAGTATTAATTGATTTATTATACACAATGTCAGGGTAACAAGTATTAATTGATTTATTATACACAGTGTCAGAGTAACGTGTATTAATTGATTTATTATACACAATGTCAGGGTAACAAGTATTAATTGATTTATTATACACAATGTCAGGGTAACAAGTATTAATTGATTTATTATACACAATGTCAGGGTAACAAGTATTAATTGATTTATTATACACAGTGTCAGGGTAATGGGAATTGGAGTGCATGTAATATATGTAGAAATTGTATATTAGCTTGTATTAGTGTTTCATTTCTCTGTATGTGTGACTGTCATTTGATATCTCTGTTTGACTGACAGGCACTCTGTTAGGCTCCTCAACAAGCTCCCAAATGAATTCAGGAGGAACAGAGTCTGGTGGAGGTGTTCCTCGAGGCTGGAACGGTGGATTTACCTCTCCTAGCATGGAGGAAAATTTCTATCCTTTCTTATTGGAGCGACGTACCTCCTACATTGGAGAGGAAGAGGAAGAGCAAGGAGAAGAGGACTTGAGCCTGGCCCTGGAAAGAAAGGACAAGGACCTTCTGCTGGCCGCGGAGTTGGGCAAGGCCCTACTGGAGCGAAATGATCAACTGGAGCGGGAGAGAGAGGCAATCGAGGAGGAATTGAGGGAGACGCAAGAGGTGAGAGAGTAAGATAATTAGTAGAAAATGGTATGAGGAAGGAAGCCATGTTTATGGCTTATGTGGAGATCATTTATTTTGAGATGTAACATGAAAATATATATATAGATTCTAGTTTATTTATTTAGTTCTAGTGGTGCTTTATTGTGAGATCAGAGTTTATTCATCCAGACTGACCACTGGGTCACGGTGACATCAGAGTTTATTCATTGAGGTCCATTGATGGTTGTTGCTGAAGTGAATGCATTCATTGAGGTTTATTGATCATTCATGGTGAGGTGAATTTATTCATTGCGGTTAATTGATCATTCATGGTGAGGTGAATTTATTCTTAGAGGTTTATTGATCATTCATGGTGAGGTGAATGTATTCATTGAGGTCCATTAATGGTTGTTGGTGAGGTGAATGCATTCATTGAGGTTTATTGATCATTCTTGGTCAGGTGAATTTATTCATTGAGGTTTATTGATCATTCATGGTGAGGTGAATGTATTCATTGAGGTTTATTGATCATTCATGGTGAGGTGAATTTATTAATTGAGGTTTATTGATCATTCATGGTGAGGTGAATTTATTAATTGAGGTTTATTGATCATTCATGGTGAGGTGAATGTATTCATTGAGGTCCATTAATGGTTGTTGGTGAGGTGAATGCATTCATTGAGGTTTATTGATCATTCATGGTGAGGTGAATTTATTCATTGAGGTTTATTGATCATTCATGGTGAGGTGAATTTATTCATTGAGGTTTATTGATCATTCTTGGTCAGGTGAATTTATTCATTGAGGTTTATTGATCATTCATGGTGAGGTGAATTTATTAATTGAGGTTTATTGATCATTCATGGTGAGGTGAATTTATTAATTGAGGTTTATTGATCATTCATGGTGAGGTGAATGTATTCATTGAGGTTTATTGATCATTCATGGTGAGGTGAATGTATTCATTGAGGTTTTTTGATCATTCACTCACTCCCCCCACTCCCCCAAAATAACATCTTCACCTATGTGCCTCTAGCCTGCGGGGCTAGAGTTCACTCTTGCGAGATCTAAGCGTTGCAACGCACAGATCTCGCGAGAGGAACCCGGCGGAGCTGCTGGCAAGAGCTCCCCGGGTCCTCTCCTGCCTCCCTCGCTTCCTGTGGGTCAGTGAGGGGAGGCTTAGACCAGAGCCGGCACTCGGATAGCGCAGGCTCTGCATGAGCCGACAGGGGGGATCCTGAGATCTCCCCTGCCGGTCTCACTCCAAAGGCGTGCCGCGGGGATTAGGGTGCGCCCAGGCACACCCGGCACATCCCGTGCGCACGCCTATGCTTGCAGGATTGTGTTTAGCAGGGAGAAGTGTTTGTATGTAAGCTTGAATGTATGGAGTATGTGTGTGTGAATGTAAGTGTGTCTTTTTGTTTACTGTTGGTATGTGAATGCAGTTGTGTGTGCAGATACACAGACACACATATACAAACATTGATACATGCAGATACACAGACACCTAGATACAAACACTGACGCCTGCAGATATACAGATACCTAAACTGACACATGAAGATACACAGACACATAGATACAAATACTGACACCTGCAGATACACAGACACACATATACAAACACTGACACCTGCAGATATACAGTCACCTAGATACAAACACTGACACATGCAGATACACAGATACAAACACTGACACATGCAGATACACAGATACAAACACTGACACATGAAGATACACAGACACACATATACAAACATTGATACATGCAGATACACAGACACCTAAATACAAACACTGACACCTGCAGATATACAGACACCTAGATACAAACACTGACACATGCAGATACACAGACACCTAAATACAAACACTGACACCTGCAGATACACAGACACACATATACAAACACTGACACATGCAGACACATAGATACAAACACTGACACATGAAGATACACAGACAGATACAAATACTGACACTTGCAGATACAAAGACACACATATACAAACATTGATACATGCAGATACACAGACACCTAAATACAAACACTGACACCTGCAGATACACAGACACTTAAATACAAACACTGACACATGCAGACACACAGACACAGAGAAACAAACACTGACACACATAGAGATGCACATACACACAGGTAAGCATACACACAGATGCTCTCACTTCCTCCCAGCACTGCTGATATTTGTGGGCCGGTTCTGCTCTTAAAGGTCCACATGATCATTGGGTATCTCTAAGTGCATGGACCACCTGGTGGGTCCCTTCAGTGAGCAGGCCCCAATGCAGTCGCACCACCAGCACTAGCGGTAGTTCCGAGACTGGGTATGACCCATTAAAACATATCTTCCAGGTTGAAAACAAGCGGTGAGCTGACATTTTCAGCCGCTTTACAGATATTAAATCAGTAGACATTGTCTGGGAGAAAAATGCGTTCCTCTACAGACTGGTAATAATAACCAGGGTATAAATGAAGGTGAGTGATGCTTTATGGAAATACTCGTTTGGGTATTGAAGGGGTATCACAGGTAGATTATGATGAGTTCTGTCTTACAGCGATTGGAACAAGAAAAACACGCAATGCGTCTGAAAATGGACGTTCAGGAGAGTGAATGGAGAGCACAAATCACAGATCTCGAGACAGACCTTGCTGAATCCAGAATGCAGATGAGACAGTTCATGACAGAACAACGAGAGTGTGGCCGAGAAACAGCCAGTGCAGTGCACGAGCTTTCAGATCAAAACCAGAGACTGCTGGAGCAGATAGCACAGGTAAGTGAGACAGACACACTTTGAGAGGTCATTAGGACATCTATGGAGCATCCATACTGGGAAAATAGCTACGCGATTGGTGGTCAGGGGGCCGAGAGATACCTGAACAAAGATTCACCGGGTCACAGCACAGTCTCAATCTGGCAAACAGTTCCAGAGCTTCTCCAAGTCAGGCGCTCATGCATAGAATGGGTTCACGCAATCCCCAGAGGTCCCCGATTTCGGGGAGAATAAGCATCCAAGAGGTCTCCATACTCCCCTTTTCAGACCATGATGGAATGGGACTCCGTGACGCTGCAGTAAAGTCATCCAACGTAATATTACGTCATGCAATCAGTATTACATAATAGATTTAATAGTAAATCAGGAATCATTAATACATCTCAGAATTAATATTATATCAGGAATCGTTATACTGTATCAACTATATAGGGAATCCTTGGATCTCTCCCACTCTACTAACTGCCTCTTTTAGGTTTGAAGCAGTCTCTTATTATCTTGCTGTCTCTCTGGTGGCAGCGGTGGGATGTGAACCCACATTCTATGTTTGTATCATTTGCAACAGACTCTCAGACAGTTACTGTCTCTTTATTCTTCACAGTTGGAGCAGTCTCTCTCACTCCATTACTGTCTCTTTAGGCTTCACATTTGGAGCAGTCTCTCTCACACCATTACTGTCTCTTTAGGCTTCACATTTGGAGCAGTCTCTCTCACACTATTACTGTCTCTTTAGGCTTCACATTTGGAGCAGTCTATCTCATTCCATTAATGTCTCTTTAGGCTTCACATTTGGAGCAGTCTCTAACAGCTGAGATTCAGTCTTTAAGAAACGAGAACCGAGAATTAACTCTGAGCCGAGGACACTTCACTCCCTGTTTGCAGAGCCTACAGAGTGAGGTAAGTGGGGAGAAGAACCTACATAATGCAGTAAGGAAGGGAAGGGGGAGGGGGCAGAACCTGCAGAGTAAAGAGGGGGGGTGGGGCAGTACCCGCAGACTCAAGGGGGGGGGGGCAGAACCTGCAGAGTAAAGAGAGGGGGGGCAGTACCTGCAGAGTAAAGAAAGGGGGGGCAGTACCTGCAGAGTAAAGAAAGGGGGGCAGTACCTGCAGAGTAAAGAGAGGGGGGCAGTACCTGCAGAGTAAAGAAAGGGGGGCCAGAACCTGTGGAGTAAAGAAAGGGGGGCCAGAACATGTGGAGTAAAGAGAGAGGGGGCAGAACATGTGGAGTAAAGAGAGGGGGGGGCAGAACATGTGGAGTAAAAAGAGGGGGGGCAGAACATGTGGAGTAAAGAGAGGGGGGGCAGAACATGTGGAGTAGAGAGGGGGGGCAGAATATGTGGAGTAGAGAGGGGGGGGCAGAACATGTGGAGTAGAGAGAAGGGGGGCAGAACCTGCTGAGTAAAGAGGGGGGGCAGAACATGTGGAGTAAAGAGGGGGGGGCAGAACCTGCTGAGTAAAGAGAGGGGGGCAGAACATGTGGAGTAAAGAGAGCCCGGCAGTACATGTGGAGTAAAGAGAGGGGGGCAGAACCTGCTGAGTAAAGAGAGGGGGGCAGAACATGTGGAGTAAAGACAGGGGGGGCAGAACATGTGGAGTAAAGAGAGGGGGGTGCAGAACATGTGGAGTAAAGAGAGGGGGGTGCAGAACATGTGGAGTAAAGAGAGGGGGGCAGAACATGTGGAGTAAAGAGAGGGGGGGCGGAACCTGCAGAGTAAAGAGAGGGGGGGTGGGGCAGAACCTGTGGAGTAAAGAGAGGGGGTGGGGCAGAACATGTGGAGTAAACAGAGGGGGGGCAGTACATGTGGAGTAAAGAGAGGGGGGCAGAACATGTGCAGTAAAGAGAGGGGGGAGAACCTGCTGAGTAAAGAGAAGGGGGGGCAGAACATGTGGAGTAAAGAGAGGGGGGGCAGAACCTGCAGAGTAAAGAGAGGGGGGCAGAACATGTGGAGTAAAGAGAGGGGGGCAGAACATATGGAGTAAAGAGAGGGGGGGGGGACCTGCTGAGTAAAGAGAAGGGGGGGCAGAACATGTGGAGTAAAGAGAGGGGGGGGCAGAACCTGCAGAGTAAAGAGAGGGGGGGGCAGAACCTGCAGAGTAAAGAGAGGAGGGGGGCAGGGCCTGCTGAGTAAAGAGAGGGGGGGGCAGAACATGTGGAGTAAAGAGAGGGGGCAGAACATGTGGAGTAAAGAGAGGGGACAGAACATGTGGAGTAAAGAGAGGGGGGGCAGAACCTGTGGAGTAAAGAGAGGGGGGGGCAGAACCTGTGGAGTAAAGAGAGGGGGGGGGGCAGAACATGTGGAGTAAAGAGAGGGGGGGCAGAACATGTGGAGTAAAGAGAGAGGGGGGCAGAACATGTGGAGTAAAGAGAGAGGGGGGCAGAACATGTGGAGTAAAGAGGGGGGGGCAGAACATGTGGAGTAAAGAGAGAGGGGCAGAACATGTGGAGTAAAGAGAGAGGGGGGGGCAGAACATGTGGAGTAATGAGAGGGGGGGAGGTGGCAGAGCAGACGATGAAAGGGGAAATAACTCCATTCCCCATATGCTGCTTGTGTGAGATAAGCTATCTGTCTGTCTGTGTGAGTGAGACATGCTGTCCTTCCATACATACAGAATGCTCTGCTGGTGGACAAGAAGAGAGAGCTGGAGTCTCAGATTAAACAGCTACGAGAGCAGTATGAGAATGCCCAAAATACAGTGTTTACCCTCAAAGAAACAACCCTGCATTTGGAGAGAGAGAAAAGAGAAAATGAAATGAAGGTAAGAGAAATATCTGCTGAGACAGATAGAAAGCTTGAAAAAGGGAGCAATGAGAGACGATGAGAGAGAGAAACTCAGATATCCTTGGTGACAGGGACCATGAGATAGTCACTACGAGAGAGACTCTGAGATAGTAATGATGAGCAAGAGTGACCATGGGATAGTAACAATGAGAAAGAGAGACCATGGGATAGTAACTGTGAGAAAGAGAGACCATGGGATAGTAACGATGAGAAAGAGAGACCATGGGATAGTAACTGTGAGAAAGAGAGAACATGGGATAGTAACTGTGAGAAAGAGAGACCATGGGATAGTAACTGTGAGAAAGAGAGACCATGGGATAGTAACTGTGAGAAAGAGAGACCATGGGATAGTAACTGTGAGAAAGAGAGACCATGGGATAGTAACGATGAGCAAGAGTGACCATGGGATAGTAACTGTGAGAAAGAGAGACCATGGGATAGTAACTGTGAGAAAGAGAGACCATGGGATAGTAACTGTGAGAAAGAGAGACCATGGGATAGTAACTGTGAGAAAGAGAGACCATGGGATAGTAACTGTGAGAAAGAGAGACCATGGGATAGTAACTGTGAGAAAGAGAGACCATGGGATAGTAACGATGAGAAAGAGAGACCATGGGATAGTAACGATGAGAAAGAGAGACCATGGGATAGTAACTGTGAGAAAGAGAGACCATGGGATAGTAACTGTGAGAAAGAGAGACCATGGGATAGTAACGATGAGAAAGAGAGACCATGGGATAGTAACTGTGAGAAAGAGAGACCATGGGATAGTAACTGTGAGAAAGAGAGACCATGGGATAGTAACTGTGAGAAAGAGAGACCATGGGATAGTAACTGTGAGAAAGAGAGACCATGGGATAGTAACTGTGAGAAAGAGAGACCATGGGATAGTAACTGTGAGAAAGAGAGACCATGGGATAGTAACGATGAGAAAGAGAGACCATGGGATAGTAACGATGAGAAAGAGAGACCATGGGATAGTAACTGTGAGAAAGAGAGACCATGGGATAGTAACTGTGAGAAAGAGAGACCATGGGATAGTAACTGTGAGAAAGAGAGACCATGGGATAGTAACGATGAGAAAGAGAGACCATGGGATAGTAACTGTGAGAAAGAGAGACCATGGGATAGTAACTGTGAGAAAGAGAGACCATGGGATAGTAACTGTGAGAAAGAGAGACCATGGGATAGTAACTGTGAGAAAGAGAGACCATGGGATAGTAACTGTGAGAAAGAGAGACCATGGGATAGTAACTGTGAGAAAGAGAGACCATGGGATAGTAACTGTGAGAAAGAGAGACCATGGGATAGTAACGATGAGAAAGAGAGACCATGGGATAGTAACTGTGAGAAAGAGAGACCATGGGATAGTAACTGTGAGAAAGAGAGACCATGGGATAGTAACTGTGAGAAAGAGAGACCATGGGATAGTAATGATGATAAAGAGAGACCATGGGATAGTAACTGTGAGAAAGAGAGACCATGGGATAGTAACTGTGAGAAAGAGAGACCATGGGATAGTAACTGTGAGAAAGAGAGACCATGGGATAGTAACTGTGAGAAAGAGAGACCATGGGATAGTAACGATGAGAAAGAGAGACCATGGGATAGTAACTGTGAGAAAGAGAGACCATGGGATAGTAACTGTGAGAAAGAGAGACCATGGGATAGTAACTGTGAGAAAGAGAGACCATGGGATAGTAACTGTGAGAAAGAGAGACCATGGGATAGTAACTGTGAGAAAGAGAGACCATGGGATAGTAACTGTGAGAAAGAGAGACCATGGGATAGTAACTGTGAGAAAGAGAGACCATGGGATAGTAACTGTGAGAAAGAGAGACCATGGGATAGTAACTGTGAGAAAGAGAGACCATGGGATAGTAACTGTGAGAAAGAGAGACCATGGGATAGTAACTGTGAGAAAGAGAGACCATGGGATAGTAACTGTGAGAAAGAGAGACCATGGGATAGTAACTGTGAGAAAGAGAGACCATGGGATAGTAACGATGAGAAAGAGAGACCATGGGATAGTAACTGTGAGAAAGAGAGACCATGGGATAGTAACTGTAAGAAAGAGAGACCATGGGATAGTAACTGTGAGAAAGAGAGACCATGGGATAGTAACTGTGAGAAAGAGAGACCATGGGATAGTAACTGTGAGAAAGAGAGACCATGGGATAGTAACTGTGAGAAAGAGAGACCATGGGATAGTAACTGTGAGAAAGAGAGACCATGGGATAGTAACTGTGAGAAAGAGAGACCATGGGATAGTAACTGTGAGAAAGAGAGACCATGGGATAGTAACTGTGAGAAAGAGAGATCATGGGATAGTAACTGTGAGAAAGAGAGACCATGGGATAGTAACGATGAGAAAGAGAGACCATGGGATAGTAACTGTGAGAAAGAGAGAACATGGGATAGTAACTGTGAGAGAGAGAGACCATGGGATAGTAACTGTGAGAAAGAGAGACCATGGGATAGTAACTGTGAGAAAGAGAGACCATGGGATAGTAACTGTGAGAAAGAGAGACCATGGGATAGTAACTGTGAGAAAGAGAGACCATGGGATAGTAACTGTGAGAAAGAGAGACCATGGGATAGTAACTGTGAGAAAGAGAGACCAGGGGAAAATAAGAGTGATCATTAGAGTACTTACAGTAGTTGCTAATAGTCACTGAATGTCTCCTCAGATGCAGCAGTTACAGCATCAGCTGCAGGAACTCAGAGACAGTCAGAGAACATTGCAGATTCAGCTGAGAGAGCTGCAAGATGAGCAGCACATAAGAGACTGTCAGCACTCTATGGAAGACAGTCATTACTCTCTGCACTCCGAGATCCAGCAGAGTACGGCAGACCACGACCATGAGGTGACTCTTTAATAGCGAGAGCATCTGTCTCTTCACACAACTACAGTGTATGTCTCTTCTCATTGGAACATCCTCTGTTTCTTCTCACAACTAATGTGTCTCTTATCACTAGTGTGTGTGTCTCTTCTTTTCTATACATTACCTGTCTCTTTGTCTCCTAATATTGTCTTTCCCTCACCCCTTTGTATAGCATGTCCCCCTGTATAGTATCCCTCTCTCCTCCCCTAAATGGTATGGCATCTCTTACTCACTGTCTGCTCAACCTGCTCAACCTCCCCAACCGATGAAAGGTCTCTCTCTGTCCCCCAATTGGTATGGTATTTATGTCAAGCTCAGGGTGCTGCCTGCATAGTATGCCCTTAGTTGGACAGCCTGCATGATTGGCAGGCAGCCTGACATGCATTCATGCCAGGCTGACCTTCCAATTCTTTGGACAGACATGCCCCCTTTTTGGGCATGTTCACCCCCTTTTGGCAGGTCTGGTCACGTGATTCGCACCAGTGGCACACTCTTTTACCCCGCACATTAACTTCCTGCTTCACTGGACACTGCTGTTAGGGGGTATGGATTTACTTGAAAGATGAAAACATAAGTTAGAGAGAGATTAGCATAGAGTATGTGTCTTCTTCTAGCTGCATCCTATGAGTTTCTCTCCAGCACCATCTCCATCAGATACATGACGCTTGGGAGGTATGACTGTTTTAGTGTTTTTGGTCGATAAGATTCCGTAATTAGGCCCATAATAATTGTCAGCACCAGGCCCACTGGGCTCTTAATCCGTCCCTGATGATATCGGAGCTGTCAGATTAGGTAAAGTAGTGTAGCATTGCAGTATATTCTAAAGCCGTTTTTATTGAGATGACAGAAATTTGTAGTGACGAGCATTTGGGAGTTCCTCCCTTTATCGATCCAAGCAAGTTAGGACAGCTGTAATGCACAGGGAAAACAGCTGCACTGCCCCCTAGTGGTCAGGTCTCCTGGGCCTCTATCCCACCTGTTTATTGGGGTAACTCTGTGTTGGTATCTGAGCTCACAGTGATTCCGGTGATACCCCCTCCCTAATGCAGGCATTAATTACCCCAGCCATATTATTAACCCCTTCTATCCATGGCTGCGATGTAAGTAAATGGGTCCTGGCTTTCGAGATGTGAGAGGGAGAGTATCCCCGCAGTAAGGGCTTGAATTCTGTATAAACAGAATGGAGAGAACCTGCCTGACTGGTGATTACTTGTGTAGTAGTAGATCTGAGCGCTGCCTGCCAGCAGCCGTCTTTGTTAGTTCTATCTCTGGTTTTAGCCCCGAAGGCATCTCTTGGATGGTATGACTGTCAGTCTTGTAGCAAGTTATTCTCTCAGTTAATTGTACAAACATGCAGAAAATTCCTTAATATGCCCCCCCCCCCCCCCCCCTAGCACTCCCCCTTAGAAAAAACACGAATCCTTTCTGCCAGCCTGCCCTGAAACACAATCTGCTCTTTGTGATCCTCCAGCCTACGGTAAAAGCCTGATTTCTGTAAGCGCAATCCAAAAACAGCTGCACTGCCCCCTAGTGGTCAGGTCTCCTGGGCCTCTATCCCACCTGTTTATTGGGGTAACTCTGTGTTGGTATCTGAGCTCACAGGGATTCCGGTGATACCCCCTCCCTAATGCAGGCATTAATTACCCCAGCCATATTATTAACCCCTTCTATCCATGGCTGCGATGTAAGTAAATGGGTCCTGGCTTTCGAGATGTGAGAGGGAGAGTATCCCCGCAGTAAGGGCTTGAATTCTGTATAAACAGAATGGAGAGAACCTGCCTGACTGGTGATTACTTGTGTAGTAGTAGATCTGAGCGCTGCCTGCCAGCAGCCGTCTTTGTTAGTTCTATCTCTGGTTTTAGCCCCGAAGGCATCTCTTGGATGGTATGACTGTCAGTCTTGTAGCAAGTTATTCTCTCAGTTAATTGTACAAACATGCAGAAAATTCCTTAATATGCCCCCCCCCCCCCAGCACTCCCCCTTAGAAAAAACACGAATCCTTTCTGCCAGCCTGCCCTGAAACACAATCTGCTCTTTGTGATCCTCCAGCCTACGGTAAAAGCCTGATTTCTGTAAGCGCAATCCAAGGGGCTGTATAACACAAGGGGCTATTCAATAAACCAAGGGGCTATTCATTAAACCAAGGGGCTGTATAACAAGGGGTTATTCAATAAACTGTAAATGGCATTTCTCCGTAGTGAGTCGGTATTTTTACGTAATGAGTCGGTATTTCTCCGCAATGAGTCGGTATTTCTCCGTAATGAGTCTGTATTTCTCCGTAATGAGTCTGTATTTCTCCGTAATGAGTCTGTATTTCTCCGTAATGAGTCTGTATTTCTCCGTAATGAGTCTGTATTTCTCCGTAATGAGTCTGTATTTCTCCGTAATGAGTCGGTATTTCTCCGCAATGAGTCTGTATTTCTCCGTAATGAGTCTGTATTTCTCCGTAATGAGTCTGTATTTCTCCGCAATGAGTCGGTATTTCTCCGCAGTGAGTCTGTATTTCTCCGTAATGAGTCTGTATTTCTCCATAATGAGTCGGTATTTCTCCGTAATGAGTCTGTATTTCTCCATAGTGAGTCGGTATTTCTCCGTAATGAGTCAGTATTTCTCCGTAATGAGTCTGTATTTCTCCGTAATGAGTCGGTATTTCTCCGTAATGAGTCGGTATTTCTCCGCAATGAGTCTGTATTTCTCCATAATGAGTCTGTATTTCTCCGTAATGAGTCTGTATTTCTCCGTAATGAGTCTGTATTTCTCCGTAATGAGTCGGTATTTCTCCGTAATGAGTCTGTATTTCTCCGTAATGAGTCTGTATTTCTCCGCAGTGAGTCTGTATTTCTCCGTAATGAGTCGGTATTTCTCCGTAATGAGTCTGTATTTCTCCGCAATGAGTCTGTATTTCTCCGCAATGAGTCTGTATTTCTCCGTAATGAGTCTGTATTTCTCCATAATGAGTCTGTATTTCTCCGCAATGAGTCTGTATTTCTCCATAATGAGTCTGTATTTCTCCGTAATGAGTCTGTATTTCTCCGTAATGAGTCGGTATTTCTCCGTAATGAGTCGGTATTTCTCCTCAATGAGTCTGTATTTCTCAGCAGTGAGTCTGTATTTCTCCGTAATGAGTCGGTATTTCTCCATAGTGAGTCGGTATTTCTCCGTAATGAGTCTGTATTTCTCCGCAGTGAGTCTGTATTTCTCCGTAATGAGTCGGTATTTCTCCATAGTGAGTCGGTATTTCTCCGTAATGAGTCTGTATTTCTCCGCAATGAGTCTGTATTTCTCAGCAGTGAGTCTGTATTTCTCCGTAATGAGTCGGTATTTCTCCATAGTGAGTCGGTATTTCTCCGTAATGAGTCTGTATTTCTCCGCAGTGAGTCTGTATTTCTCCGTAATGAGTCGGTATTTCTCCGTAATGAGTCGGTATTTCTCCGTAATGAGTCGGTATTTCTCCGTAATGAGTCTGTATTTCTCCGTAGTGAGTCGGTATTTCTCCGTAATGAGTCGGTATTTCTCCGTAATGAGTCGGTATTTCTCCGTAGTGAGTCAGTATTTCTCCGTAATGAGTCGGTATTTCTCTGTAGTGAGTCGGTATTTCTTCATAATGAGTCGGTATTTCTCCGTAATGAGTCTGCAAAGTTCTATTCATTAAACTCTAATATGTAGTGAAATGAATTGAAATGAATGTTTTGTTTTTCATCTGGAGAGAGTCTCTAACTACAGCATCTCATTCTTTAACTAAACCACTCTAGTTTGGGGATTCCCCTGATGGGATCTCTACCTCTACGGATGGTCAACTGGAGATGTATCTCGTCCAAAGAGAAGGAGACATAGTTAAAGAACGAGAGGAAGAGGTCGCTCAACTACAGAATCAGGTGAGGACCATACATTCATATACAATCACACACCATCTCCTTTTCAAACCATCACTCCTAAACATCATGAGTTCCAGGTGAACAATATAAGGAGTCCTCTTTCCCAGGGGACACACAATATAAACAGTCCTCTTTCCCAGGGGACACACAATATAAAAAGTCCTCTTTCCCAGGGGACACACAATATAAAAAGTCCTCTTTCCCAGGGGACACACAATATAAACAGTCCTCTTTCCCAGGGGACACACAATATAAAGAGTCCTCTTTCCCAGGGGACACACAATATAAAGAGTCCTCTTTCCCAGGGGAAACACAATATAAAGAGTCCTCTTTCCCAGGGGACACACATTATAAAAAGAGTCCTCTTTCCCAGGGGACACACAGTATAAAGAGTCCTCTTTCCCAGGGGACACACAATATAAAGAGTCCTCTTTCCCAGGGGACACACAATATAAAGAGTCCTCTTTCCCAGGGGACACACAATATAAAGAGTCCTCTTTCCCAGGGGACACACATTATAAAAAGAGTCCTCTTTCCCAGGGGACACACAATATAAAGAGTCCTCTTTCCCAGGGGACACACAATATAAAGAGTCCTCTTTCCCAGGGGACACACAATATAAGGAGTCCTCTTTCCCAGGGGACACACAATATAAACAGTCCTCTTTCCCAGGGGACACACAATATAAAGAGTCCTCTTTCCCAGGGGACACACAATATAAAGAGTCCTCTTTCCCAGGGGAAACACAATATAAAGAGTCCTCTTTCCCAGGGGACACGCAATATAAAGAGTCCTCTTTCCCAGGGGAAACACAATATAAAGAGTCCTCTTTCCCAGGGGACACACATTATAAAAAGAGTCCTCTTTCCCAGGGGACTCACAATATAAAGAGTCCTCTTTCCCAGGGGACACACAATATAAAGAGTCCTCTTTCCCAGGGGACACACAATATAAAGAGTCCTCTTTCCCAGGGGAAACACAATATAAAGAGTCCTCTTTCCCAGGGGACACACAATATAAAGAGTCCTCTTTCCCAGGGGACACACAATATAAAGAGTCCTCTTTCCCAGGGGAAACACAATATAAAGAGTCCTCTTTCCCAGGGGACACACAATATAAAGAGTCCTCTTTCCCAGGGGAAACACAATATAAAGAGTCCTCTTTCCCAGGGGACACACAATATAAAGAGTCCTCTTTCCCAGGGGACACACAATATAAACAGTCCTCTTCCCCAGGGCACACATTATATAAAGAGTCCTCTTTCTCAGGGGACACACAATATAAAGAGTCCTATTTCCCAGGGGACACACAATATAAAGAGTCCTCTTTCCCAGGGGACACACAATATAAAGAGTCCTCTTTCCCAGGGGACACACAATATAAAGAGTCCTCTTTCCCAGGGGACACACAATATAAAGAGTCCTATTTCCCAGGGGACACACAATATAAAGAGTTGTATTTTCTCTTAGGTGATTTTACAATATGCAGAACTTGAATCACTCCGTGAGGAGCTGCATCGGCTCCGAGATGGATCCCAGCAGACTGACACTGATGCGGTTGTAAGGCAGGCGGTGTGTGACCGTGATGAAGCCATACTGAAGTGAGTGATGATTAGACACACGCTAAATATGGACAAGGGGTTCCGCAGTGTGAGTCTGAAGCAGGGACCTAGCAATCCACACTCCTGGTGGCATTTGCCAAATTTGTAGAAGACAGGCCAGAATCTGAAATAAAGTAAGATCTTGTTTGGCTGCTTTGTGTGGCTCGTTGCACAATTTCTGATGTGTTCTGTGGGATGGTCAAAGTGTGAGACTAGGATAGTGTGGCTCAGGCCTGGGGAGTGGAGAATTAAAGGTTTGGTATCTTTTTAACAGATTCGATGTTTTGTAATCAGCATGACGTAAATCTTTAAATGCTCTATCTTTCGTGGCAGGAAGGGGGAGCTGGAGATGGAATTGGCAAAGTGTTGTCAGGAGAAGGAGTCCCTGAGCCGCCAGTTACTAAGCGCCGTTCAACAGAAAGTAATGCTGAGCCAGGAGTTGGAGGCATGGCAGGTGAGGTGGGACGTATGGAAAGGGGGATATGTCAATCTGGGGTCTGTGGGTGGAGTGCACGGAAAAGGAAAAGCTGGGGGTAGGTAAGGCTGGTGGGTAGTTCCTGCGGTATAATTTGGGGTAGTTCCCGTGGCTATAGCTCTGGGTAGGTATGGAAAAAGGAGGGTAGTTCCTGTGGGTATAGCTGGGGGTAGGTACTGAAAAGGGAGGGTAGTTCCTGTAGGTACCCCCAGCCACTGTGTGTGTGGCTGGGGGTAGGTACTGAAAAGGAGGGTATTCCTGTGGGTATGGCTGGGGGGTAGGTACTGAAAAAGGAGGGTATTCCTGTGGGTATGGCTGGGGGGTAGGTGCTGAAAAAGGAGGGTAGTTCCTGTGGGTATAGCTGGGGGGTAGGTACTGAAAAGGAGGGTATTCCTGTGGGTATGGCTGGGGGTAGGTACTGAAAAAGGAGGGTAGTTCCTGTGGGTATAGCTGGGGGTAGATACTGAAAAGGGAGGGTAGTTTCTGTAGGTACCCCCAGCCACTGTGAGTGTGGCTAGGGGTAGGTACTGAAAAGGAGGGTAGTTCCTGTGGGTATGGCTGGGGGTAGGTACTGAAAAGGAGGGTATTCCTGTGGGTATGGCTGGGGGTAGGTGCTGAAAAAGGAGGGTAGTTCCTGTGGGTATAGCTGGGGGGTAGGTACTGAAAAAGGAAGGGTAGTTCCTGTAGGTACCCCCAGCCACTGTAAGTGTGGCTGGGGGTAGGTACTGAAAAGGAGGGTAGTTCCTGCGGGTATAGCTGGGGGGTAGGTACTGAAAAAGGAGGGTAGTTCCTGTGGGTATGGCTGGGGGTAGGTACTGAAAAAGGAGGGTAGTTCCTGCAGGTATAGCTGGGGGTAGGTACTGCAAAGGAGGGTAGTTCCTGTGGGTATGGCTGGGGGTAGGTACTGAAAAAGGAGGGTAGTTCCTGTGGGTATAGCTGGGGGTAGGTACTGAAAAAGGAGGGTAGTTCCTGTGGGTATGGCTGGGGGTAGGTACTGTGAAAAAGGAGGGTAGTTCCTGTGGGTATAGCTGGGGGGTAGGTACTGCAAAGGAGGGTATTTCCTGTGGGTATGGCTTGGGTGGAGGGGGGGGGGGGAATGGAAAGAAAGTAAAGGGGGAGCATACAGTCATAGAATGATAAGCACGTTCAGATAGGGTGTTGGTAGACACAGCAGTCATGTTGGGAGATGTTTCCATAGCTCTAATGTCTGATGTCCCCATAGGATGACATGCAACTGGTAATTAACCAGCAGCTGAAGATCCAGCGCGTACAAGAGGCCCAGCGCGACACTGAAGCATCTCCACTGACCCCAGGGCGAAGAGAGAGTACAAGGCGACCCCGGGACTCCGGAGGCGGAATATTTTCATTCTTAAAGAGGATGTAATGGGAGGAAGAAATATCTGCCCCAAATGAGACAATATCAGGACTTTGCCCTGTAATGGGAGGGGCAGACTCCTCATCACCCAGCAGTGGGAGGAACAGAGTGTATCACCCAGCAGTGAGAGGAACAGAGTGTATCACCCAGCAGTGGGAGGAGCAATGTGTATCACCCAGCAGTGAGAGGAACAGAGTGTATCACCCAGCAGTGGGAGGAGCAATGTGTATCACCCAGCAGTAGGAGGAGCAATGTGTATCACCCAGCAGTGGGAGGAGCAATGTGTATCATCCAGCAGTGGGAGGAGCAATGTGTATCACCCAGCAGTGGGAGGAACAGAGTGTATCACCCAGCAGTGGGAGGAACAGAGTGTATCACCCAGCAGTGGGAGGAGCAATGTGTATCACCTAGCAGTGGGAGGAGCAATGTGTATCACCCAGCAGTAGGTTGAGAAGACTATGACACCCTGCGGTGGGAAAAATCTGTGTCATCCTTCTGTGGGCGGAACAGACTCTGTGTCACCCTGCTGTGGGCGGAGCAGACTCTGTCACCCTGCGGTGGGAAGAGCAGACTGTCACCCTGCGGTGGGTGGAGCAACTCTGTGTCACACTGTGGTGGGAGGAGCAGACTGTGTCACCCTACAGTGGGCACAGCAGACTCCGTGTTACCCTGCAGTGGGAGGAGCAGACTCTGTGTCACTCTGCGGTGGGAGGAGCAGACTCTATGTCACTCTGCGGTGGGAGGAGCAGACTCTGTGTCACCCTGCGGTGGGCGGAGCAGACTCTGTGTCACTCTGCGGTGGGAGGAGCAGACTCTGTGTCACCCTGCGGTTGGAGGTGCAGAATCTGTGTCACCCTGCGGTGGGCGGAGCAGACTCTGTGTCACCCTGCAGTGGGAGGAGCAGACTTTCAGTCACCCTGCGATGGGAGGAGCAGATTCTGTGTCACCGTGCAGTGGGAGGAGCAGACTCTGTGTCACCCTGTGGTGGGTGGAGCAGACTCTGTCACCCTGCGGTGGGTGGAGCAGACTCTGTGTCACCCTGCGGTGGGTGGAGCAGACTCTGTGTCACCCTGCGGTGGGTGGAGCAGACTCTGTGTCACCCTGCGGTGGGTGGAGCAGACTCTGTGTCACCCTGCGGTGGGTGGAGCAGACTCTGTGTCACCCTGCGGTGGGTGGAGCAGACTCTGTGTCACCCTGCGGTGGGCGGAGCAGACTCTGTGTCACCCTGCGGTGGGTGGAGCAGACTTTATACTCAGTGCTGTCCCTCTGGGTGTACATGACAGGTTCTACTATTTGTGTATTATATATTGTGTATTATATTGTGTATTATATTTTGTGTACTTACTACATGTATATAAATAAATATTTACAGTAACTTGCCCCTTAATGTCCAACAGAAATCCAACAAACAGATATCAAACAATAAATAAGGGGTGACGCCAATCTGAGTATATAGTAGGGACCAGTGGTGACCCACAATGTATGAATCAGGTTTACTCAATACATTGTAACACTAATAACACACTCGCTATCACACAACGGGACAATTGAACATATTTCACATTAAAATGAAGACAATATCCAATTGGATTTTTCTAATCTTTGTGGTGTGAATATTATTATCCACGCACAGTTTAGTTAATAGGCCCCAATCACTCTCATTCTATAATGGTCGGGTACACAGTAAAGAACACCAAGACCCCCTCAGCTCCATGATGTATCTCCACGTAGTGATATGTGCCCCCTGTTTAAACCCTGCAGCTGGTCACATGGCCAATTCTGCAGGACCGTGCTTACATTGAGAGGTTACCCTGCTTCTAGTCGCTCTCACACTTATTTTAGCCACCGTCTGATTGCCACATATGCTCATTGGATTGGTAGAGATCACCAACGTGATGATAAAGTGATGATCTCAGCCAAAGAGGCGGAGCTACACGGCAGAGATAGCGGAACGCTGACTAGGTCACTATCGTGTAAGGAAAGCCTGATGCTATAGTGTTCCTTTAACATATCAATAAACATATTATTCACTTATTACAAATGTCCCATGTTCACAGCTCCTTGGATAGTCCTAATCAATCCCCAATTGAATATTGCTGGGCAAGATTTCCAAATGATTTAATATTTTTGGATAAACTTTTAAAATAATTTACAAGTATGAAAAACGTTTTAATTTAGTAATATTTTGATAAATTACTATGTTGAAAAAATAATTGGAAACATTTATCCAACAATATTAAGATTCAATAAATCTAAAACATTGACAGACTTCAAAACAAAACACGATGGTCTCTAGTCATTAAGAAATGCAAAGGGTTCACAATTGGGGGTACCCCAAGATACTAAGACTAATATAGATCCATTCAGGGGATTCTCTCAGATTGTATTTTTAAGATATATATATATACTTAAACTTCTTGGGTGAAGTTGTTCCATATATTCCATCCATGTTTAATTATAGGCAGGGGCTCTCTCTCCATCTTTAATTGGAAGGAGATTTGTGTCTTTAATATTGCCCACGTTGGGGACTCCAAATTGTACAATCCATTTTTGCTGCTATCAGAATATGAGTTGCTATATATCCATCTTTTTGCGACAGTTTAGGCCAGTCAAGATGTAGTAGGGCAATTTTGGGAGAGAACATGATATGGGTACCTGTGAGGTTCTCTAATATGTTAAATGTTAACTCCCAAAAAGGTTTGAATTTCTGACAGTTCCACCAGAAATGGATATAAGAACCTTCTAGATGGTTACAGCGCCAGCAAAGAGAGGAATATGTGGGGAACATCGTATTTGGTTAATATCTTGTACTGTAGCTCTATGAGATTAAGACAATGTATAGATTTCTTGACTTTTGGTATGATTTTATACCAGTCCAAAATCTGAGTCTCTATTTCAAGATCACTTTTCCAATTATTTATAATACTGGGTCTGTTATAAACGGATCTTCATCATCAAAAATGTAACTTTTCATCAAAGTTCTAACATTATCTCCGTATTTCAATGAGGATTCCAGTCCTATGATTTCATTATCTTTTTTGCATGTAAAATTTCTCAAATAACTTCATTCTGTGAAAAGCAGAAGACGTCTTTGGGGAGAAGATGGAATTCAAGAATTGTTTGATGGAAAGCTTTAATATGAGGACCATTTAAAATATCCATTAAAACATTGATACCATTCTTTTTCCATGTAGATAAATTGATTTCTTCCATATTATATTCTAGAAGGCGTATACTGCTCTTAGCTCTGATACTATTATCCCATGATAAATTGGATTCTGTCTTGAATCTGGACCAGAACTTTAGAATTTGAGAAGTAAAATAGTGTCTGAAATCCTGTCAATGGCCAATCGTTTGGGATCAATCCACAATAAAAGGGAAAGGTCCGATATTTCCAGCATAAATTTTTTAATATCATGCCAAGAATCTTTAAATTCTGTTTTAAATCATTTAGAAATATGTTAAAGAATAGCATCATGGTATTTATTGATATTGGGGATGGCTGGTCCGCATTTATCTATGCTTTTCTCCAATATCTATCTTTTTATTCTTGGCTTTTTCCCTTTAGATATATAATCAGAAAATGTTCTCTGTATTTTAAGTAAATTCGATCTATGTAAACATGTGGGGATCACCCCAAAGAGAGAGTTCCAGATTGGAAGCACATAAGATTTGATGACGTTAATTCGTCACAGCCATGAAAGTTCCAAAGGCTGATTTAACAGTGCCTCCCAACTAGCCTTGATTAATGTTTTGCCTGAGAAGTGAGCATTATACCTAGATACTCAGTACTGTCTGTTTCCTATTTAAAGGCATATTCTCTCTTGAGTATATCTTTGGTATCCTTATCTAGGTCCCAGCTCATAATAATTGATTTAGATGTATTAAGCTTATAGTTTGACATATTACCAAATATTTCTAATTCTTTAAGGAGACAATTTATAGAATTTTCAGGATCTGTTAATGTCATTATGACATCATCGGCATATAGACTTCATTTTGTCTCTCTGTGATCAAATTGGATTCTAATATATTGGGAGAGGGGCTTCAAAGTAAGGAACCCTAAACCGAGAAGAAGTGATACCCGAACCTATTATCCTAGCTGAGGGATTGGTATAGAGAGCAGATACTGCCTGGAGGATCCAGCTGTTAAAGCCTCTGTTAATTAATGTTTGGAACATAAAGGTCCAACTTACTCTATCGAAGGCTTTATTCGCATCGAGCGATAGGATCTTCCGGTCTGACCGGTCCTTCTGTTAGTTAAAACCTGTCTGCTAAGGATGGATTAGAGATAGAATTGTAGATTTCAGTCTATCTTCTATAATAGCAGAGTATAATTTTATATCCGCATTAATGAGTGAGATGGGGCGATAATTTTCAATCTGGGAGGGAGCTTTATTATTTTTTAATATAGGTATTATATTTGCCTGAAGTAGTTCAGCCCCAATTTCGCTTCCATCTGAAAATAAATGAAATCATTTTGCAAGATGTTTACATAAATCATCTGTTATGGTTTCATAAAATATTCCGGGAAACCCATCAGGACCAGGGGCTTTATTTTTTTACATTTTATCTATAGCTAGACCCACTTCTTCTTCCAGTATTGGTTGGTTTAGATCTCTAATTTGATCCTCTGTAAGGGGAGATAAGCCACATTTCTCTAGATGTTCTTGGATCTCAGAATTTGTTTTAAGAGTTTTTAGATTATACATATTCTGATATTCTGATATGGGATCCAAGGGCCTCGACAATTTCTGATGGAGAATAGATGGTTTCCCCTTTATTTGATATTTTATAGATTCTTTGAGTGGCAGTACGCTTTTTTAATTTATTTCATAGAGCTCCAGAAGCAGGTCATAGACCTTACCTTGGAGAACAAGCGGCAGTGGAAGCATGTCAATCTGCGGCCTCTCTGACGCAGTGTCAATCTGCGGCCTCTCTGACGCAGTGTCAATCTGCGGCCTCTCTGACACAGCGTCAATCTGCGGCCTCTCTGACACAGCGTCAATCTGCGGCCTCTCTGACACAGCGTCAATCTGCGGCCTCTCTGACACAGCGTCAATCTGCGGCCTCTCTGACACAGTGTCAATCTGCGGCCTCTCTGACACAGTGTCAATCTGCGGCCTCTCTGACACAGTGTCAATCTGCGGCCTCTCTGACACAGTGTCAATCTGCGGCCTCTCTGACACAGTGTCAATCTGCGGCCTCTCTGACACAGTGACAATCTGCGGCCTCTCTGACACAGTGTCAATCTGCGGCCTCTCTGACACAGTGTCAATCTGCGGCCTCTCTGACACAGTGTCAATCTGCGGCCTCTCTGACACAGTGTCAATCTGCGGCCTCTCTGACACAGGGTCAATCTGCGGCCTCTCTGACACAGTGTCAATCTGCGGCCTCTCTGACACAGCGTCAATCTGCGGCCTCTCTGACACAGCGTCAATCTGCGGCCTCTCTGACACAGCGTCAATCTGCGGCCTCTCTGACACAGCGTCAATCTGCGGCCTCTCTGACACAGCGTCAATCTGCGGCCTCTCTGACACAGCGTCAATCTGCGGCCTCTCTGACACAGCGTCAATCTGCGGCCTCTCTGACACAGCGTCAATCTGCGGCCTCTCTGACACAGCGTCAATCTGCGGCCTCTCTGACACAGCGTCAATCTGCGGCCTCTCTGACACAGCGTCAATCTGCGGCCTCTCTGACACAGCGTCAATCTGCGGCCTCTCTGACACAGCGTCAATCTGCGGCCTCTCTGACACAGCGTCAATCTGCGGCCTCTCTGACACAGCGTCAATCTGCGGCCTCTCTGACACAGCGTCAATCTGCGGCCTCTCTGACACAGCGTCAATCTGCGGCCTCTCTGACACAGCGTCAATCTGCGGCCTCTCTGACACAGCGTCAATCTGCGGCCTCTCTGACACAGTGTCAGAGCCGAACTGCCCCATATTCTTTGCAAGCTATTTGCAGCCCTCCTACCTCCTAAAGGGATACAGCTCGACGGCTTGTTTTGCCAGCCACCACTGCTCACAAGCTTGGCTACTGGTCAAGTTTCAAAGCGGGTCTGTAACTGTGTTACTTAATGTAGCCTCTGTTACACCCTACCAACAATACCGCCTCACGAGTTCACACATGGCCAATATATGCTGTTAGCTTTGTACATAAAGGGAATCAACACAGTAAAGGAGGAGACTATATTTAAAAGAAGAAAAACTACCACAACAAGAGGACATAGTCTTAAATTACAGGGACAAAGGTTTAAAAATAATATCAGGAAGTATTACTTTACTGAGAGGGTAGTGGATGCATGGAATAGCCTTCCAGCTGAAGTGGTAGAGGTTAACACAGTAAAGGAGTTTAAGCATGCGTGGTATAGGCATAAGGCTATCCTAACTATAAGATAAGGCCAGGGACTAATGAAAGTATTTAGAAAATTGGGCAGACTAGATGGGCCGAATGGTTCTTATCTGCCGTCACATTCTATGTTTCTATGTTTCAAGATTTTATCTGTTTTGTTTCCTTTAAGATACGTCTGATTGAACTTTGTTATTATCTAATAATCTTTGGTTTATTTCTTCTCCAATGTTACCAATACGAGAAGCTGATTCTCCAAAGGGATTTTCCTTATTTTCCTTCTTCTCTACTGAAAGGGCTATGTGCAGATCTGCTATGGTTGAACCTTTTTCTCGTTTTGCTTTAGAACCCATTTGGATCAGATGACCCCTTGACACACATTTATATGGACACCATATTTTTTCAAGCGAGATATCTGGGGTCATGTTTTCATTGAGAAGAAGTTTAGATTTTTCTTTCATATATTTACAGTTATCATCTGACTCCAAGAGGGTCTCATTGAGTCTCCAAGATGTACGGGACCTAGTCTCTCCTTGGATCTTTAAATCCCAGTAAATAGCATTATGATCTGACCATGTTATTTCGATAAGGCCAACCTTATTTATCTTTTGTGTGGATATAGGTTCACGAAGGACCAGATCTATCCGGGAGTATGAATTATGGACCCTCGACCAATGTGTGAAATCTCTTTAATCTGGATGGAAAGTGCGCCATACATCGTGGAGACCATTTCTTCTAACAAATCTATTGAGGCTTTGTGCCTGTTTAACTACCTCTCGTGATAGTTCAGAGCCCCTTGGTAACATTTTATCTAGGCTGGGTTCCATCACCATATTAAAATCTCCCGCCCAGATAACTGGTCCTTTTCTGACTCTATCCATTATCTCTATAATCTTATTCAAGGTGGTTATCTGTACTCCCGCCTCAGCGTATACATATATTAAAGTCACTATTGTTTGATTTATACTACATATAAGGATATTGTATTTTGTTGGTATAGTAGTTCCACTACTAATGTGTTTACCGGCTAAGATGGATAATCCTCTTTTTCCCCATCTACCCTTTAAGCATTTGTCAAGACTTTATAACCCTGAAATGTCATTTCATATAGATCTTTTACTAACCAATGCGTCTCTTGGATCATACATTTATCTATTTTCTCTTTCCATAATAAATTGGTAAGAAGTGATCTTTTATTCAATCCCTGAACGTTCATAGATAAAAATGTAACCATATCTCTCATATACCCCCCACATCTCTCTCTTCTCCTCCCGCTCCGTACCATCATTTACATTATTCAAAATTAACAATTTTATTTTACCATCGATAGCGAACAACAAAAAACATTTAACATAAAAAGCCAAATGTCCATATCCCCAAGAGATATTGGCTACTGCATTGACCCTCATTTTTCTAAAATGCATAGTGAAGAAAAACCGGTCTACAACCTCTAACAAGGAAGCGGCCCGTGTGACATTTCTAAGGAAGGGGAGATCTCAATAGTTTGTATATATATATCATTTCTAAGTACATATAGAATTCAGACTAGATCCTTCATAGAAACGCATTGACAAGATTTGCAAAATGCTTATATTCTGATCCTCTTCTCCCTATCTGTTTCTCTCTGTCGTCTTTCTCCCTTATTATCTCTCCGGTCGCCACTCCCTTCTCCAAGTAGGGGGGGGGGGATAGTGACTTTGTATACATATATCATCTTACCCATTCCTATGTCCTCCTTATAGTGTATTTATCTCATATCCATTTCCAAGAATATCTGCTTCTTTTTTTATAATTCCGCAATATCTTGTCTTAAATTCATAGTGCAAATTTTATTTGTATTATTTTATATATTATACAGTCTGTGTTATAGTAAAATACCTTCAACCAAATTTGAATGTATTATAAGTGTTGGTGCAGACAAATATCAAAATATTGCCCCAATAATTATTTTTCATTATTTTTTTTTTTACTTGTGTATAGTAATATAAAACTTGAGTGGAACTAAGTGAGTATTACATAATAAGATTATAAATATGCACAATTATTCCTTGTTATAATAATTTTAAACCTCAAGAAGGATAAAATACCCTCCTACATGCCCCCCCCCGCCATTCTTCTTTGATTGATCTGTATATCTCACCTCCCCCGTTACTATTTAATGGATAGTTCCTATCTCTGTGTGCCGTGTTTGAGGGGTGCAGTGTGTGTGAGTGAAGGGTGCAGTGGGTGTGTGTGAGGGTGTTGTGTGTGTAAGAGGGAGCTGTGAGTGTGATGGTTGTGTGTGTGTGTGAGAGGGAGCTGTGTGTGTGAGGGTTGTGTGTGTGTGTATGAGGGTGGTGTGTGAACGTGATGTGTGTGAGGGTGATGTGTGCCCGATGGCCAGTCCGGGCCTGCCCATACTATCCAAAGCACTGAACTTTAGCCCTTCATATCTCCTCACAGATCCATAGGTATGCCCCTTCTCGGTCTCTCCACTCTGCCTGTGACCTTCTCCTGTCCATTGCTCACACCCGTACAGCCAACTCACGCTTAGATAAATTTATTGAATAAAATACTGGATCAACAAGAAATGCAAATAAAAGTCTACTAGTGTCCAAAGTATTGCCAAAACACGTTTCGCCGATATGTGGCTTCCTCAGTTGGCGTGGATAATGTTGTTGTGTCCTTTGGTTTCTTAAATACTGTATTTTGATTCCAATTTTCGCGGTCTTTCTTGGTGGAACACATCCTGCGTTCCACCTCCTACTTCCAAGTTCTCCGCGTCATATCCGGTTGCGTCCGATTCTGTGTCTGTCAGGATCGGCTTCAGTGGAACGCATATTGCGTTTCAGTGAGGTCAGAAGCGGATGTTGAAGTGCCAAAAGAACCATCACGGAATTTATATGTATTCAACAGTACAACAGTTTTCAAAGTGCAACTATGCATGTATTTCATCCTTACAACATAAATAAAATACTCTTGATCTCATAAAATGTGTCTCAATCGATTCTAGTCACTCACCATATCCGAATGAGGGCAGAATACAGTAAGCAGAATGTAGCGGAGAGCTGATTTCTCGCAGCTATTCTCCACTTTAGATCCAAGGAAGACTCAGGAACAAGTCATTAGTAAATCCACAGCAGAGTTTCCAGCAGGTAAAAAGGTACAGACATATCCCCACAGCACTCCCAATAACTGGACGACACACAGTTTCAGGAGTAGAACTGACAATCGTTTATTCCAAGGTTTCTTATAAAGCCTGCTCCCATGCAAGGGAGGGAACTACAGTAATTATGACAGTAACCAATGCAGTGCTTGTTACCTCCCACACATCTCCTCCCCTCAGAGAGCGTCATAATCCCCTTAACTTGTACAGTACTTTACCCCCAACTTGGATGTACCCCTAAACCATCACATATCTTTAATATTAGGGTACCGCTAGGTAGCCCTGATCTGGGTGAATATAATATCCAAAATTCACCCAGATCGGACCAGTGGTTCGGCAGTTCCAGGAAGGTGAAGTTTGACCGACCGCACACGAGTTGGTATCCGAAAAGGGTTCCATGAGAATGGGCCCTGCGGTCGGTCTCCGTTCGGCAGTTAAAACAGACATTTATAACTGCCATCCATACTTTAATTCCCCTAGATAGTGATTCCCTCATTCGGTACTTTGTAACTACCGAATGGGGATTCGTTAACTCTCTCCGTTCGGCAGTTACGGAGCTTTGGAGGTCTCAGCGGTGTTTGGTTGTTTGAGTGTCCGATTTGAGTTCCAGACACTCGACGACAAAACACCGCTGAGATTTTCATGCGTAAGATGGCCGCCGCCACGTGTACGCATGCCGAATGGCGGCCACCCAGACACACTGTTAATGAGCCTGTTAACTTGCGGTTTGGAGAGAATGTGAACCTTAATTGCTGGCACACTTCTCTCCGGGGTGGTCTCTCCGTTCGGTAGTTTCCAGAAGTATATAGTACGGATGGAAACTACCGAATAACATACAATTCACATATTACATAGGCGAATAGCAATTTCAACATAGGTAAAAATATAACAATTACAGTCACACAGGCATTTTGCAGGACAGGCTTACTGCGTTCCGCTACACTGCTCCCCCTTGCCCACAAGCCGGCATACACAGTCTGATCCCACACGGATCGGCTTGGGGATGACCGGGGTGCTCACGGATTATTTCTCCAGATCAGTTTGTCGTGACAACCCGTCGGCGTTCCCATTTTGCTTACCCGGGCGGTATTGAATGTTAAAGTCAAAGGGCTGCAGCGCCAAACTCCAGCGCAGCAGCCTGGCATTGTCCCCAGCCACCCGGTTCAGCCAGACCAACGGGTTGTGATCCGTGAGCAAAGAAAAAGCCTGTCCATACAAATAGGGTTGTAATTTCTTCAAGGCCCACACCACAGCCAGGCATTCCTTCTCGATGGCGGCGTAGCTTACTTCCCGAGGTAAAAGTTTGCGACTGATGTAAGCCACGGGGTGTTCTCCGCCATCGGCCCCGACTTGGCTCAGTACTGCCCCCAATCCAAACATAGAAGCGTCTGTGTGAACAAGAAAACGTTTAGTTGGATTGGGAGCGGCCAAGACAGGGGCATTAACAAGTGCATCTTTCAAGTGTTGGAATGCCTGCTCACACTCCGGGGTCCAGGTTACTTGGCGGGGAAGGTTTTTACGGGTCAGGTCAGTGAGGGGTTTGGCCAGGGCACTATAATTGGGCACAAACTTCCGGTAATACCCTGCTGTCCCTAGGAAGGCTAATACCTGGGTTTTAGTTTTCGGGGTAGGCCACTGTGCTACTGCCTCTACTTTGGCTGGTTCCGGCTTTTGTTTACCACAGCCCACTCTGTGGCCCAGGTACTGTACCTCGGCCATCCCAATGCTACATTTCGCTGGTTTTAAGGTCAAGCCAGCCTCCCTGATCCTGTCTAGAACCGCTCCTATATGGGCCAAGTGTTCCTGCCAGGTATCGCTAAATATGGCAATATCATCGAGATACGCGCAGGTATAGTCTTGGAACCCATCTAGGAGGCGGTCCACCATCCGTTGGAAGGTAGCCGGCGCGTTTTTCATCCCAAACGGCATGACCTTAAATTGGTACAAGCCGAATGGGGTGACAAAGGCGGACTTAGGGATGGCGTCCGGGGCCAAGGGAATCTGCCAATACCCTTTACACAAATCAATAGTGGTAAGGTATTGACCCCTGGCCATCCGGTCCAGCAACTCATCTATCCTAGGCATCGGGTATGCGTCGGATACGGTTTTCTCATTCAATTTCCTGTAGTCCACGCAAAAGCGGGTCGTGCCGTCCCGCTTTGGTACGAGGACTACTGGAGAGGCCCAGGGGCTATCGGAGGGCTCAATGACTCCTAACTGAATCATCTCTTCAATTTCCTTGCGCATATTCTCCCGTACCGCTTCAGGGATGCGGTACGGAGTCTGGCGCATGGGAAGTTGGCCAGGGGTTTCTACTCGGTGGGTAGCCAGAGGGGTGTATCCAGGTACATTAGAAAAGGTCTCCTGCTTTTCTTGCAGTAGTTGTTGTACCTCGATACGCTCCTGTGGGCTTAACCGATCCCCCAGTACAACTGCTCCTAAATCCCCAGCCATCTGTCCGTCCTCTAACAGATCGGGGAGGGGTAGGCTGTCGCCTTCTTCAGAGGTGGGGGCGCAGATAGCTGTCACCTCCTCTGATCGCTCTTGGTAAGGCTTTAGCATGTTCACATGGATCATGCGTCGCCCCCCATTCCCTGCGCAGTGGCCAATTATATAAGTGGTGTCACACCGTTGCTCTACCACCTTATAAGGACCTTGCCAGGCGGCCTGTAGCTTATCGTGTCGGACAGGTTTTAAAATTAAAACTTTCTGTCCGACCTGAAAGCTACGGTCCCTGGCGCCTCTATCGTACCAGGTGCGCTGACGCGTCTGAGCTGCCTGTAGGTTTTCCTTTACCGTCTTTGTGAGAGCTTCCAGGCGATCTCGGAGGGCCAACACATATGGTACAATAGGGGTGCCGTCAGCGCTACGGTCTCCCTCCCAGTGTTCTCTAATCAAGTCTAGGGGTCCCCTTACTCTCCTCCCGAATAGCAGTTCAAAGGGAGAAAATCCCGTAGATTCCTGCGGCACCTCCCTGTAAGCAAACAGTAAGTGCGGCAGGAATTTTTCCCAGTCTCGGTGGGTCTCTGCGAAGGTTCGGAGCATCTGTTTTAAGGTGCCATTGAACCGTTCGCAGAGCCCATTAGTCTGGGGGTGGTACGGGGCACTAATGATGGGCTTAATCTTACAGAACTTCCAGAGCTGTTGGGTGACCTCTGCCGTGAACTGAGTGCCCTGATCCGAGATGATCTCCCTGGGTAACCCCATCCGGGAGAAAATCTGCATCAGCGCCTCAGCCACCGTCTCTGCATGGATATTAGTTAAGGCTACCGCCTCAGGGTAGCGAGTGGCGTAGTCCACTACGGTCAAAATGTACCGTTTGCCTGATGGGCTAGGCTTCCGGAAGGGGCCTACAATGTCTACTGCAACCCTATGAAAGGGTTCCTCAATTATGGGTAGGGGGTGCAGCTTTGCCTTACGCTTATCCCCCCTCTTTCCTACCCTCTGGCACGTATCGCAGGTGTTACAATACCTGCGCACCTCCTGGCTAATCCCTGGCCAGAAGAAACTTTGGGTCAGCCGATATCTGGTACGGCTGACCCCCAAATGTCCGGATAGCGGAATATCGTGCGCTATCCGGAGTAATTCGGTTCGGTACCTCTGCGGTACCACGAGCTGTCTTGCGGTTATGGGTTCTGACCCAGCTACCTCTTTACTTGTTTCCCGATATAATAACTGCCTGTCCCATACAAATCTTTCCCCCTCCGCCCCAGGTTGGATAGAGGTGACCTTGTCTCGATATACTTGTAAGGTAGGGTCAGTGATCACCTCGGCTACAAACTCGTCAGGAGGGGCCCACGGCATACAGTCTAGGGAAGGGGAGGAATCTCTTACCTGGACCTCCGGCAGTGCGTTGTTGTTGTGCTGGGTGCGGGCCTGTTGCCTGGTGACTACTGGGTGTGCTTCCTCAGTAGTTTGTGGTTCAAAGGCGGAGGTGAGTTTGCCCAGATCATTCCCTAGAACCACCTCAGCAGGTAATTGCGGCATTAGTCCCACTTCCACATTCCCAAACCCCGCACCCCAATGCAAGTGTACCCGGGCTGTGTCTAGCCGATACACGGCTCCCCCTGCAACCCTGACAGCCACAGTCTTATTCAGTTTGGCTTTGTCCGAAACCAAATGACTTTGCACCAGGGTGATGGTGGCTCCCGAGTCTCTGAGCCCCTGCATAGGCTTCCCTTCGAGATATACGGTCTGCCTATGGTGCTGTCGATTATCCGCCTGTGCTTGTAAGGGATTGGCCTCATGCAGCACTTCCCACTGTTCCACAGTCGTGACTGGAACGGCAGAGCTGTAGGTAAGTGGTATCTCATCTTGGTAGTGATGGGCGGCTGCTCTCGGTGGTGGTGGTGGAGGCCCTGGTCGGATCCAGGTGTTGCGGTCTCTAGACTGTGGACACTCTCGTTGAAAATGTCCCCACTTCTGGCATCGGTGGCATTGCACAGAAGCAGGTGTGCGGTATCTCTGCTGTGCTGCTGCTGGTGGAGGGAGTTGTCTTGGTGGGGGTTGAGGGTTAGGAGAGAAGGAATTCCCCCCTGGTGGCCGCATGGCAGGTTTGGTACTCACTGCCTTGGTTTGTCTGCGAGCGTCCATAAAATCATCTGCCTTTTTGGCAGCCTCGGTGAGGGTGATGGGGTTACGATCCCTCACCCATTCCTGTAGTTCTGAGGATATCCCCTCATAAAACTGCTCCAGCAGCAGCATTTGTAACAAGTCCTCCATGGACCGTGCTTTACTGGACTGCATCCACCCAAGAGCTGCCCTTTCTAGTCGGCAAGCCCACTCTGCGTGCGAATCTTTGTCCGCCTTTTTCAATTCCCTGAAGCGCCTCCGGTATGCCTCTGCTGTTATTGCATACCGGGCCAGGATAATTTCTTTTACCCGATTATAGTTCCTAATTTCAATATCAGGCACAGTGCGGTAAGCTTCAGCTGCCCTTCCTGACAGCCGTCCGGCTAATATGGGTACCCACTCTTCCCTTGGTATGTTATGCAGCGTACACAGTCTCTCAAAGTCTTGGAGGAAGGCATCTATATCCTCCTCTGCTTCCACATACGTTTTAAAAGCTTGATAGGGAATTTTGGGCTTACCCTCTTGTGTCACAGCTCCTGCTGCACTTCTTTCTGGTGTTTGTGGTCTCCTGTTTCTCATCACAAACTCCTGTACCTCTGTCATCGTTTTAGAGATGATCTCTGTTGGTGGGTTTTCTCCATAAAAGGCCAGTCTGAATTGTAAGTGCCTTTGGAACTCCTCCTGTTCTGTTTCAGGTCTTTGTTCCGTGGCCTGGACCTCTTCTGCTCTGTACTCTGCCATTACTTCGGTGATAAGCGTTGCTTTGGATTTGCTGCTGGCAGAACCACCTTTCGCTTCCAGAAGGTCTTTCAATGTGGTTCTCTTTAGCGTAGAAAGGTCAATCTCCATTAATCCTTGTTCCTCTGTGAGTCTGGATCCCAGCGCTGCCAACCAATGTAGCGGAGAGCTGATTTCTCGCAGCTATTCTCCACTTTAGATCCAAGGAAGGCTCAGGAACAAGTCATTAGTAAATCCACAGCAGAGTTTCCAGCAGGTAAAAAGGTACAGACATATCCCCACAGCACTCCCAATAACTGGACGACACACAGTTTCAGGAGTAGAACTGACAATCGTTTATTCCAAGGTTTCTTATAAAGCCTGCTCCCATGCAAGGGAGGGAACTACAGTAATTATGACAGTAACCAATGCAGTGCTTGTTACCTCCCACACATCTCCTCCCCTCAGAGAGCGTCATAATCCCCTTAACTTGTACAGTACTTTACCCCCAACTTGGATGTACCCCTAAACCATCACATATCTTTAATATTAGGGTACCGCTAGGTAGCCCTGATCTGGGTGAATATAATATCCAAAATTCACCCAGATCGGACCAGTGGTTCGGCAGTTCCAGGAAGGTGAAGTTTGACCGACCGCACACGAGTTGGTATCCGAAAAGGGTTCCATGAGAATGGGCCCTGCGGTCGGTCTCCGTTCGGCAGTTAAAACAGACATTTATAACTGCCATCCATACTTTAATTCCCCTAGATAGTGATTCCCTCATTCGGTACTTTGTAACTACCGAATGGGGATTCGTTAACTCTCTCCGTTCGGCAGTTACGGAGCTTTGGAGGTCTCAGCGGTGTTTGGTTGTTTGAGTGTCCGATTTGAGTTCCAGACACTCGACGACAAAACACCGCTGAGATTTTCATGCGTAAGATGGCCGCCGCCACGTGTACGCATGCCGAATGGCGGCCACCCAGACACACTGTTAATGAGCCTGTTAACTTGCGGTTTGGAGAGAATGTGAACCTTAATTGCTGGCACACTTCTCTCCGGGGTGGTCTCTCCGTTCGGTAGTTTCCAGAAGTATATAGTACGGATGGAAACTACCGAATAACATACAATTCACATATTACATAGGCGAATAGCAATTTCAACATAGGTAAAAATATAACAATTACAGTCACACAGGCATTTTGCAGGACAGGCTTACTGTGTTCCGCTACACAGAATACATGAACCGAATCGAGGTATCACTGTGACGCTATGTATGATTGAAATAGGCTGAATTCACGTTAGTAGTGAAACTCGCTGTAACGGATCACCTGGCACCCCGACTTGGTACCTCCGTTAATGGATGCTCCTAGTGCTTCCTGAGGACTCCAAGCACTCTGGCAGACACCACAATCACCGAATCCGAGAAACCTTTAAATTCTCCCAAGCGTATGAATGCTGTAGACCATTGAATAGGAACCATACGAATAGGCTTGTACTCCTAGCAGTCAACTGGAACAGCATACAATAAATCCTTCCCCCAATAATGAGACGACACATCACTTTGAGGGTAAAACAGGAACTCTGGACTGGCTCATCCAGCCTGGCTTTTATTACACTCACACATACAGGCCACACCCAGGGGGAGGCATAAAAGAACCTATGACATAGATTTTACCTCCCACACATCCCCTCCCCTTAGTGTTACACATAATCCCATTATGCATACAGTGTAAAATATACTTTTACACAACTTTCATAACTTTAAAACCATACATCACATTCACATAAAAATACATATCCACAATCAATCCATTCAGGGGAACAACATATTAAAAAATGGCATGAATCCGACCAGGGGTTCAAAAGTTACTAAAAGTATCTTTTGTTCCTTTCTGGCTGGCAGAAAAACATCCCCACAATGCACCCTGGTTTCCTCCCTTCTGCCCTGGAGTTAATTGGAGAAGTAATCCAATTACCCAGGACTAAAGGCAGACTCCATTAACCACATGGTTGCAAAACAACATAAAACACTTTAAAATACATAAAGTCACATTTACACATAACACACAGACATTTCACCTATCCCCAGATAGCTGGGATCTGCACGCACAAAACTACCGAATAGCGCGCAGATCCTACTCACACAGTACAATTGCCATGGAGCTAAAGTCTTTCCCATAGTCTTTCATTATATGAATAGGCTCCATGGTATGGCTATCTGGGGTATCACATTCCCATAAAGTCTGGTCCATAGTCCAAAGGCAAGAGGCGGGCAATCAGCCCCCTCCAAGGACACGTGGCGAGGTCGGTTTCGCCACACTCGCCATATCCAAATGAGGGCCGAATACAGTAAGCAGAATACATGAACCAAATCGAGGTATCACTGTGACGCTATGTATGATTGAAATAGGCTGAATTCACGTTGGTAGTGAATCTCGCCATATCCGAATGAGGGCAGAATACAGTAAGCAGAATACATGAACCGAATCGAGGTATCACTGTGACGCTATGTATGATTGAAATAGGCTGAATTCACGTTAGTAGTGAAACTCGCCATATCCGAATGAGGGCAGAATACAGTAAGCAGAATGCATGAACCGAATCGAGGTATCACTGTGATGCTATGTATGATTGAAATAGGCTGAATTCACGTTAGTAGCGAAACTCGCCATATCCGAATGAGGGCCGAATACAGTAAGCAGAATACATGAACCGAATCGAGGTATCACTGTGACGCTATGTATGATTGAAATAGGCTGAATTCACGTTAGTAGTGAAACTCGCCATATCCGAATGAGGGCAGAATACAGTAAGCAGAATACATGAACCGAATCGAGGTATCACTGTGACGCTATGTATGATTGAAATAGGCTGAATTCACGTTAGTAGTGAAACTCACCATATCCGAATGAGGGCAGAATACAGTAAGCAGAATACATGAACCGAATCGAGGTATAACTGTGACGCTATGTATGATTGAAATAGGCTGAATTCACGTTAGTAGTGAAACTCGCCATATCCGAATGAGGGCCGAATACAGTAAGCAGAATACATGAACCGAATCGAGGTATCACTGTGATGCTATGTATGATTGAAATAGGCTGAATTCACGTTAGTAGTGAAACTCGTTATATCTGAATGAGGGCAGAATACATGAACCGAATCGAGGTATCACTGTGACGCTATGTATGATTGAAATAGGCTGCATTCACGTTAGTAGTGAAACTCGCTATATCCAAATGAGGGCAGCATACAGTAAGCAGAATACATGAACCAAATCGAGGTATCACTGTGATGCTATGTATGATTGAAATAGGCTGAATTCACGTTAGTAGTGAAACTCGCTATATCCAAATGAGGGCAGCATACAGTAAGCAGAATGCATTAACCGAATCGAGGTATCACTGTGATGCTATGTATGATTGAAATAGGCTGAATTCACATTAGTAGTGAAACTCGCCATATCCGAATGAGGGCAGAATACAGTAAGCAGAATACATGAACCGAATCGAGGTATCACTGTGACGCTATGTATGATTGAAATAGGCTGAATTCACGTTAGTAGTGAAACTCGCTGTAACGGATCACCTGGCACCCCGACTGGGTACCTCCGTTAATGGATGCTCCTAGTGCTTCCTGAGGACTCCAAGCACTCTGGCAGACACCACAATCACCGAATCCGAGAAACCTTTAAATTCTCCCAAGCGTATGAATGCTGTAGACCATTGAATAGGAACCATACGAATAGGCTTGTACTCCTAGCAGTCAACTGGAACAGCATACAATAAATCCTTCCCCCAATAATGAGACGACACATCACTTTGAGGGTAAAACAGGAACTCTGGACTGGCTCATCCAGCCTGGCTTTATTTCCACTCACACATACAGGCCACACCCAGGGGGAGGCATAAAAGAACCAATGACATAGATGTTACCTCCCACACATCCCCTCCCCTTAGTGTGACACATAATCCCATTATGCATACAGTGTAAAATATACTTTTACACAACTTTCATAACTTTAAAACCATACATCACATTCACATAAAAATACATATCCACAATCAATCCATTCAGGGGAACAACATATTAAAAAATGGCATGAATCCGACCAGGGGTTCAAAAGTTACTAAAAGTATCTTTTGTTCCTTTCTGGCTGGCAGAAAAACATCCCCACAATGCACCCTGGTTTCCTCCCTTCTGCCCTGGAGTTAATTGGAGAAGTAATCCAATTACCCAGGACTAAAGGCAGACTCCATTAACCACATGGTTGCAAAACAACATAAAACACTTTAAAATACATAAAGTCCCATTTACACATAACACACAGACATTTCACCTATCCCCAGATAGCTGGGATCTGCACGCACAAATCTACCGAATAGCGCGCAGATCCTACTCACACAGTACAATTGCCATGGAGCTAAAGTCTTTCCCATAGTCTTTCATTATATGAATAGGCTCCATGGTATGGCTATCTGGGGTATCACATTCCCATAAAGTCTGGTCCATAGTCCAAAGGCAAGAGGCGGGCAATCAGCCCCCTCCAAGGACACGTGGCGAGGTCGGTTTCGCCACACTCGCCATATCCAAATGAGGGCCGAATACAGTAAGCAGAATACATGAACCAAATCGAGGTATCACTGTGACGCTATGTATGATTGAAATAGGCTGAATTCACGTTAGTAGTGAAACTCGCCATATCCGAATGAGGGCAGAATACAGTAAGCAGAATACATGAACCGAATCGAGGTATCACTGTGACGCTATGTATGATTGAAATAGGCTGAATTCACGTTAGTAGTGAAACTCGCCATATCCGAATGAGGGCAGAATACAGTAAGCAGAATACATGAGCCGAATCGAGGTATCACTGTGACGCTATGTATGATTGAAATAGGCTGAATTCACGTTAGTAGTGAAACTCGCTATATCCAAATGAGGGCAGCATACAGTAAGCAGAATACATGAACCGAATCTAGGTATCACTGTGACGCTATGTATGATTGAAATAGGCTGAATTCACGTTAGTAGTAAAACTCGCCATATCCGAATGAGGGCAGAATACAGTAAGCAGAATACATGAACCGAATCGAGGTATCACTGTGACGCTATGTATGATTGAAATAGGCTGAATTCACGTTAGTAGTGAAACTCGCCATATCCGAATGAGGGCAGAATACAGTAACCGTCCATACATCACAATACACAAACACATACACTACACACAGCCCAACCGCAAATACATTACAATATACAAACTCATACACAACCCAACTGTCCACACATCCCAATACGCAAACTCATACACTCACACACATATCACAACTAAGCCCTACCACCCATACATCGAATACATAAACACATACACTCACACACAGCCCAACTGCCCATACATGACAATATGCAAACTCATCGACAGTTCTACCACCCATAAATCATAATACACAAAGTCATACACTCATACACAGCTCAGTCGCCCATACATCACAATACGCAAACTCATACACTCACACATATCACAACTAAGTGGCTAATAAAAAAGAATTGACATGCCATAATGGGGGTAATTCTTATTTATGGGCTGCCACTCACACAAAGCCCAACGGCCCACACATCACAATACACTAACTCATACACAGCCCAACCGCCCATACATCACAATACATAAACACATACACCACACGCAGCCCAACCGCAAATACATTACACTATACAAACTCATACACTCACACACAGCCCAAACGCCCATACATAGCAATACACAAGCTGATCAGTTTATCCTTCTGTCTACAATCCTGACCTTGGCCTGTCTGACTATTCTATACTTCTCACTGCATTCATATATACGTTAAGTGTGTCAGTATGATAGTGTGTCAGTATGATAGTGTATGATAGTGTTAGTGTATTATAGTGTGCAGGGCCGGCGCGTCCATAAGGCGGCACAGGCGGCCGACTTAGGGCGCACCGGCTCCGGGGGCGCAAGATTTCAGTGACCGGCAGGAGGGAAGCTCTCCCTCCTGCCGGCCACCATCTCCGCCCCCAGTGCGGCTGTGCTGCGATCAGGCGCTGCGAGGGAGCTCTAACCTCTCTGCTCTGCTCCCTCGCGGGCTGTCTAGTGATGCTGCGGGAGCCGGAATATGACGTCATATTCCGGCTCCCGCGGCATCAGCAGACAGCCCGCGAGGGAGCAGAGCAGAGAGGTTAGAGCTCCCTCGCAGCGCCTGATCGCAGCCCTGCCGCACGCCGCCCTGCAGCCCCACTGGACCCGAGGGAATGATCCACACCAGCTCTCCAGGTAGGGAGGCTGGGTGGATATTATTTATGTATTAAAATAATTTGTGAATGTATGTGATGTGTGTGTGTGTGAGAGTGTCTGTGTTAGAGTGTGTGTGTGAGAGTGTCTGTGAGTGAGTGTGTGTGTGTCTGTGTGAGTGTCTGTGAGTGTCTGTGTGTATGTGTCTGTGAGTGAGTATGTGTCTCTGTGTGAGAGTGTCTGTGTGTCTGTGAGTGTGTGTCTGTGTGTGTGAGTGTCTGTGTGTGAGTGTGTGTGAGTGTGTATGTGTCTGTGTGTGAGTGAGTGTGAGTGTGTATGTGTCTCTATGTGAGTGAGTGTCTGTGAGTGTGTGTCTGTGTGTGAGTGTCTGTGTGAGTGTCTGTATGTGAGTGTCAGTGTGTGTGTGTGAGTGAGTGTCTGTGAGTATGTGTCTCTGTGTGTGTGTGAGTGAGTGTATGTGTTACTGTGAGTGACTGTGTGTCTGTGAGTGACTGTGTGTGTGTGTGTGTGTGTGAGTGTCTGTGAGTGTGTATGTGTCTCTGTGTGAGTGAGTGTGTGTGTGTGAGTGTCTGTGTGTCTGAGTGTGTATGTGTCTCTGTGTGAGTGAGTGTCTGTGAGTGTGTGTCTGTGTGTGAGTGTCTGTGTGAGTGTCAGTGTGTGTGTGTGAGTGAGTGTCTGAGTATGTGTCTCTGTGTGTGTGCGTGAGTGAGTGTATGTTACTGTGAGTGACTGTGTGTCTGTGAGTGACTGTGTGTGAGTGTATGTGTGTCTGTGAGTGTGTGCGTGAGTGAGTGTGTGTGCGTGAGTGAGTGTATGTGTGTCTGTGAGTGTGTACGTGAGTGTATGTGTGTCTGTGAGTGACTGTGAGTGTGTGCGTGAGTGAGTGTTTGTGTGTCTGTGAGTGTGTGCGTGAGTGAGTGTATGTGTGTCTGTGAGTGACTGTGAGTGTGTGCGTGAGTGATTGTGTGAGTGTTGCATGTGAGTGTGTCAGTGTATGTGTGTGTCTGTCAGTGTGTGTTTGTGAGTGTCTGTCAAATCAGTGAGAGTATCTTTGTCATTGAGTCTGTGTGTGACTATCAGTGTGTCTGCCAATGAGTGTCAATCAGCGTGTGTGTGTCAGATCAGTGAGTCTCTGTGTTTGTCATTGAGTGTGTGTGACTGTCAGAAGAACACTAAGGGACAGGGAAGGGAGGGGACCAATAATGGACGGGGAGAGGGGCTGGTTAAGAGGCACAAAGGTGAAGATGTTATTTTTGAATGGGGCGGGGGGGGAGGGCGGAAAAATACATCTTCGCCTATGTACCCAAAAATCCTTGCACCGGCCCTGATAGTGTGTCAGTGTGAGAGTATGATTGTGTCAGTGTGAGAGTATGATAGTGTTAGTGTATGACAGTGTGAGAGTATGATAGTGTTAGTGTATGATAGTGTGTCCGTGTGAGAGTATGATAGTGTTAGTGCATGTTAGTGTGAGAGTATGATAGTGTTAGTGTATGATAGTGTGTCAGTGTGAGAGTATTATAGTGTTAGTGCATGATAGTGTGAGAGTATGATAGTGTTAGTGTATGATAGTGTGTCAGTGTGAGAGTATGATACTGTGTTAGGGTTATGATTGTGTGTCAGTGTGAGAGTATGATAGTGTTAGTGTATGATAGTGTGTCAGTGTGAGAGTATGATAGTGTTAGTATATGATAGTGTGTCAGTGTATGACAGTGTTAGTGTATGATAGTGTGAGGGTATGATAGTGTTAGTGTATGATAGTGTATGACAGTGTTAGTGTATGATAGTGTGTCAGTGTGAGAGTATGATAGTGTTAGTGTATGCCAGTGTTAGTATATGATAGCGTGTCAGTGTATGATAGTGTGAGAGTATGACAGTGTTAGTGTATGATAGTGTGAGGGTATGATAGTGTTAGTGCATAATAGTGTGACAGTATGATAGTGCTAGTGTATGATAGTGTATGACAGTGTTAGTGTATGATAGTGTGTCAGTGTTAGAGTATGATAGTGTTAGTATATGATAGTGTGTCATTGTATGATAGTGTGAGAGTATGACAGTGTTAGTGTATGATAGTGTATGATAGTGTGTCAGTGTTAGAGTATGATAGTGTTAGTATATGATAGCGTGTCAGTGTATGATAGTGTGAGAGTATGACAGTGTTAGTGTATGATAGTGTGTCAGTGTGAGAGTATGACAGTGTTAGTATATGATAGTGTGTCAGTGTATGATAGTGTGAGAGTATGATAGTGTTAGTGCATAATAGTGTGAGAGTATGATAGTGTGAGAGTATGCCAGTGTTAGTGTATGATAGTGTGTCATTGTGAGAGTATGATAGTGTTAGTGTATGATAGTGTGTCAGTGTGAGAGTATGATAGTGTTAGTATATGATAGTGTGAGAGTATGACAGTGTTAGTGTATGATAATGTGAGGGTATGATAGTGTTAGTGCATGATAGTGTGAGAGTATGATAAGGTTAGTATATGATAGTGTTAGTGTGTGACAGTGTTAGTGTATGATAGTGTGTCAGTGTGAGAATATGATAGTGTTAGTGTATGATAGTGTGTCAGTGTATGATAGTGTGAGAGTATGACAGTGTTAGTGTATGATAATGTTAGAGTATGATAGTGTTAGTGTATGACAGTGTTAGTGTATGATAGTGTGTCATTGTGAGAGTATGATAGTGTTAGTATATGATAGTGTGTCAGTGTATGACAGTGTTAGTGTATGATAGTGTGTCAGTGTGAGAGTATGATAGTGTTAGTGTATAACAGTGTTAGTGTATGATAGTGTGTCAGAGTGAGAGTATGATAGTGTTAGTGTATGATTGTGTGAGAGTATGATAGTGTTAGTGCATAATAGTGTGAGTATGATAGTGTGAGGGTATGACAGTGTTAGTGTATGATAGTGTGTCATTGTGAGAGTATGATAGTGTTAGTGTATGATAGTGTGTCAGTGTATGATAGTGTGAGAGTATGACAGTGTTAGTGTATGATAATGTTAGAGTATGATAGTGTTAGTGTATGACAGTGTTAGTGTATGATAGTGTGTCATTGTGAGAGTATGATAGTGTTAGTATATGATAGTGTGTCAGTGTATGACAGTGTTAGTGTATGATAGTGTGTCAGTGTGAGAGTATGATAGTGTTAGTGTATAACAGTGTTAGTGTATGATAGTGTGTCAGAGTGAGAGTATGATAGTGTTAGTGTATGATAGTGTGAGAGTATGATAGTGTTAGTGCATAATAGTGTGAGTATGATAGTGTGAGGGTATGACAGTGTTAGTGTATGATAGTGTGTCATTGTGAGAGTATGATAGTGTTAGTATATGATAGTGTGTCAGTGTATGACAGTGTTAGTGTATGATAGTGTGTCAGTGTGAGAGTATGATAGTGTTAGTATATGATAGTGTGAGAGTATGACAGTGATAGTGTATGATAATGTGAGGGTATGATAGTGTTAGTGTATGACAGTGTTAGTGTATGATAATGTGAGGGTATTATAGTGTTAGTGCATGATAGTGTGAGAGTATGATAGTGTTAGTGTATGGTAGTGTGTCCGTGTGAGAGTATGATAGTGTGTCAGTGTGAGAGTATTATAGTGTTAGTGCATAATAGTGTGAGAGTATGATAGTGTTAGTGTATGACAGTGTCAGTGTGAGAGTATGATATTGTTAGTGTATGACAGTGTTAGTGTATGATAGTGTGTCAGTGTTAGAGTATGATAGTGTTAGTATATGATAGCGTGCCAGTGTATGATAGTGTGAGAGTATGACAGTGTTAGTGTATCATAGTGTGAGGGTATGATAGTGTTAGTGCATAATAGTGTGAGAGTATGATAGTGTTTGATAGTGTGTCAGTGTGAGAGTATGATAGTGTTAGTGTATGACAGTGTTAGTGTATGATAGTGTTAGTGTATGATAGTGTGTCAGTGTGAGAGTATGATACTGTGTTAGGGTTATGATAGTGTGTCAGTGTGAGAGTATGATAGTGTTAGTGTATGATAGTGTGTCAGTGTGAGAGTATGATAGTGTTAGTATATGATAGTGTGTCAGTGTATGATAGTGTGAGAGTATGACAGTGTTAGTGTATGATAATGTTAGAGTATGATAGTGTTAGTGTATGACAGTGTTAGTGTATGATAGTGTGTCATTGTGAGAGTATGATAGTGTTAGTATATGATAGTGTGTCAGTGTATGACAGTGTTAGTGTATGATAGTGTGTCAGTGTGAGAGTATGATAGTGTTAGTGTATGATAGTGTGTCAGTGTGAGAGTATGATAGTGTTAGTGTATGACAGTGTTAGTGTATGATAGTGTGTCAGAGTGAGAGGATGATAGTGTTAGTGTATGATAGTGTGAGAGTATGATAGTGTTAGTGCATAATAGTGTGAGTATGATAGTGTGAGGGTATGACAGTGTTAGTGTATGATAGTGTGTCATTGTGAGAGTATGATAGTGTCAGTATATGATAGTGTGTCAGTGTATGACAGTGTTAGTGTATGATAGTGTGTCAGTGTGAGAGTATGATAGTGTTAGTATATGATAGTGTGAGAGTATGACAGTGTTAGTGTATGATAATGTGAGGGTATGATAGTGTTAGTGTATGACAGTGTTAGTGTATGATAATGTGAGGGTATTATAGTGTTAGTGCATGATAGTGTGAGAGTATGATAGTGTTAGTGTATGGTAGTGTGTCCGTGTGAGAGTATGATAGTGTTAGTGTATGATAGTGTGTCAGTGTGAGAGTATTATAGTGTTAGTGCATAATAGTGTGAGAGTATGATATTGTTAGTGTATGACAGTGTTAGTGTATGATAGTGTGAGGGTATGATAGTGTTAGTGTATGACAGTGTTAGTGTATGATAGTGTGTCAGTGTGAGAGTATGATAGTGTTAGTGTATGCCAGTGTTAGTATATGATAGCGTGTCAGTGTATGATAGTGTGAGAGTATGACAGTGTTAGTGTATCATAGTGTGAGGGTATGATAGTGTTAGTGCATAATAGTGTGAGAGTATGATAGTGTTTGATAGTGTGTCAGTGTGAGAGTATGATAGTGTTAGTGTATGACAGTGTTAGTGTATGATAGTGTTAGTGTATGATAGTGTGTCAGTGTGAGAGTATGATACTGTGTTAGGGTTATGATAGTGTGTCAGTGTGAGAGTATGATAGTGTTAGTGTATGATAGTGTGTCAGTGTGAGAGTATGATAGTGTTAGTATATGATAGTGTGAGAGTATGACAGTGTTAGTGTATGATAATGTTAGAGTATGATAGTGTTAGTGTATGACAGTGTTAGTGTATGATAGTGTGTCATTGTGAGAGTATGATAGTGTTAGTATATGATAGTGTGTCAGTGTATGACAGTGTTAGTGTATGATAGTGTGTCAGTGTGAGAGTATGATAGTGTTAGTGTATGATAGTGTGTCAGTGTGAGAGTATGATAGTGTTAGTGTATGACAGTGTTAGTGTATGATAGTGTGTCAGAGTGAGAGTATGATAGTGTTAGTGTATGATAGTGTGAGAGTATGATAGTGTTAGTGCATAATAGTGTGAGTATGATAGTGTGAGGGTATGACAGTGTTAGTGTATGATAGTGTGTCATTGTGAGAGTATGATAGTGTTAGTATATGATAGTGTGTCAGTGTATGACAGTGTTAGTGTATGATAGTGTGTCAGTGTGAGAGTATGATAGTGTTAGTATATGATAGTGTGAGAGTATGACAGTGTTAGTGTATGATAATGTGAGGGTATGATAGTGTTAGTGTATGACAGTGTTAGTGTATGATAATGTGAGGGTATTATAGTGTTAGTGCATGATAGTGTGAGAGTATGATAGTGTTAGTGTATGGTAGTGTGTCCGTGTGAGAGTATGATAGTGTTAGTGTATGATAGTGTGTCAGTGTGAGAGTATTATAGTGTTAGTGCATAATAGTGTGAGAGTATGATAGTGTTAGTGTATGACAGTGTTAGTGTATGATAGTGTGAGGGTATGATAGTGTTAGTGTATGACAGTGTTAGTGTATGATAGTGTGTCAGTGTGAGAGTATGATAGTGTTAGTGTATGCCAGTGTTAGTATATGATAGCGTGTCAGTGTATGATAGTGTGAGAGTATGACAGTGTTAGTGTATCATAGTGTGAGGGTATGATAGTGTTAGTGCATAATAGTGTGAGAGTATGATAGTGTTTGATAGTGTGTCAGTGTGAGAGTATGATAGTGTTAGTGTATGCCAGTGTTAGTATATGATAGTGTGTCAGTGTATGATAGTGTGAGAGTATGACAGTGTTAGTGTATGATAGTGTGAGGGTATGATAGTGTTAGTGTATGACAGTGTTAGTGTATGATAGTGTGTCAGTGTGAGAGTATGATAGTGTTAGTGTATGCCAGTGTTAGTATATGATAGCGTGTCAGTGTATGATAGTGTGAGAGTATGACAGTGTTAGTGTATGATAGTGTGAGGGTATGATAGTGTTAGTGCATAATAGTGTGACAGTATGATAGTGCTAGTGTATGATAGTGTATGACAGTGTTAGTGTATGATAGTGTGTCAGTGTTAGAGTATGATAGTGTTAGTATATGATAGTGTGTCATTGTATGATAGTGTGAGAGTATGACAGTGTTAGTGTATGATAGTGTGTCAGTGTTAGAGTATGATAGTGTTAGTATATGATAGCGTGTCAGTGTATGATAGTGTGAGAGTATGACAGTGTTAGTGTATGATAGTGTGTCAGTGTGAGAGTATGACAGTGTTAGTATATGATAGTGTGTCAGTGTATGATAGTGTGAGAGTATGATAGTGTTAGTGCATAATAGTGTGAGAGTATGATAGTGTGAGGGTATGACAGTGTTAGTGTATGATAGTGTGAGAGTATGCCAGTGTTAGTGTATGATAGTGTGTCATTGTGAGAGTATGATAGTGTTAGTATATGATAGTGTGAGAGTATGACAGTGTTAGTGTATGATAATGTGAGGGTATGATAGTGTTAGTGCATGATAGTGTGAGAGTATGATAAGGTTAGTATATGATAGTGTTAGTGTGTGACAGTGTTAGTGTATGATAGTGTGTCAGTGTGAGAGTATGATAGTGTTAGTATATGATAGTGTGTCAGTGTATGATAGTGTGAGAGTATGACAGTGTTAGTGTATGATAATGTTAGAGTATGATAGTGTTAGTGTATGATAGTGTGTCAGAGTGAGAGTATGATAGTGTTAGTGTATGATAGTGTGAGAGTATGATAGTGTTAGTGCATAATAGTGTGAGTATGATAGTGTGAGGGTATGACAGTGTTAGTGTATGATAGTGTGTCATTGTGAGAGTATGATAGTGTTAGTATATGATAGTGTGTCAGTGTATGACAGTGTTAGTGTAGGATAGTGTGTCAGTGTGAGAGTATGATAGTGTTAGTATATGATAGTGTGAGAGTATGACAGTGTTAGTGTATGATAATGTGAGGGTATGATAGTGTTAGTGTATGACAGTGTTAGTGTATGATAATGTGAGGGTATTATAGTGTTAGTGCATGATAGTGTGAGAGTATGATAGTGTTAGTGTATGGTAGTGTGTCAGTGTGAGAGTATGATAGTGTTAGTGTATGATAGTGTGTCAGTGTTAGAGTATGATAGTGTCAGTGTATGATAGTGTGAGAGTATGACAGTGTTAGTGTATGATAGTGTGAGGGTATGATAGTGCATAATAGTGTGACAGTATGATAGTGTTAGTGTATGATAGTGTATGACAGTGTTAGTGTATGATAGTGTGTCAGTGTTAGAGTATGATAGTGTTAGTATATGATCGTGTGTCAGTGTATGATAGTGTGAGAGTATGACAGTGTTAGTGTATCATAGTGTGAGGGTATGATAGTGTTAGTGCATAATAGTGTGAGAGTATGATAGTGTTAGGGTATGACAGTGTTAGTGTATGATAGTGTGAGAGTATGCCAGTGTTAGTGTATGATAGTGTGTCATTGTGAGAGTATGATAGTGTTAGTATATGATAGTGTGTCAGTGTATGATAGTGTTAGTGCATAATAGTGTGAGAGTATGATAGTGTGAGGGTATGCCAGTGTTAGTGTATGATAGTGTGTCATTGTGAGAGTATGATAGTGTTAGTGTATGATAGTGTGTCAGTGTGAGAGTATGATAGTGTTAGTGTATGATAGTGTGTCAGTGTTAGAGTATGATAGTGTCAGTGTATGATAGTGTGAGAGTATGACAGTGTTAGTGTATCATAGTGTGAGGGTATGATAGTGTTAGTGCATAATAGTGTGAGAGTATGATAGTGTTAGGGTATGACAGTGTTAGTGTATGATAGTGTGAGAGTATGCCAGTGTTAGTGTATGATAGTGTGTCATTGTGAGAGTATGATAGTGTTAGTATATGATAGTGTGTCAGTGTATGATAGTGTTAGTGCATAATAGTGTGAGAGTATGATAGTGTGAGGGTATGCCAGTGTTAGTGTATGATAGTGTGTCATTGTGAGAGTATGATAGTGTTAGTGTATGATAGTGTGTCAGTGTGAGAGTATGATAGTGTTAGTATATGATAGTGTGAGAGTATGACAGTGTTAGTGTATGATAATGTGAGGGTATTATAGTGTTAGTGCATGATAGTGTGAGAGTATGATAGTGTTAGTGTATGGTAGTGTGTCAGTGTGAGAGTATGATAGTGTTAGTGTATGATAGTGTGTCAGTGTTAGAGTATGATAGTGTCAGTGTATGATAGTGTGTCAGTGTTAGAGTATGATAGTGTCAGTGTATGATAGTGTGAGAGTATGACAGTGTTAGTGTATGATAGTGTGAGGGTATGATAGTGCATAATAGTGTGACAGTATGATAGTGTTAGTGTATGATAGTGTATGACAGTGTTAGTGTATGATAGTGTGTCAGTGTTAGAGTATGATAGTGTTAGTATATGATCGTGTGTCAGTGTATGATAGTGTGAGAGTATGACAGTGTTAGTGTATCATAGTGTGAGGGTATGATAGTGTTAGTGCATAATAGTGTGAGAGTATGATAGTGTTAGGGTATGACAGTGTTAGTGTATGATAGTGTGAGAGTATGCCAGTGTTAGTGTATGATAGTGTGTCATTGTGAGAGTATGATAGTGTTAGTATATGATAGTGTGTCAGTGTATGATAGTGTGAGAGTATGATAGTGTTAGTGCATAATAGTGTGAGAGTATGATAGTGTGAGGGTATGACAGTTAGTGTATGATAGTGTGAGAGTATGCCAGTGTTAGTGTATGATAGTGTGTCATTGTAGAGTATGATAGTGTTAGTATATGATAGTGTCAGTGTTAGTGTATGATAGTGTGTCAGTGTGAGAGTACGATAGTGTTAGTATATGATAGTGTGAGAGTATGACAGTGTTAGTGTATGATAATGTGAGGGTATGATAGTGTTAGTGCATGGTAGTGTGAGAGTATGATAGTGTTAGTATATGATAGTGTTAGTGTATGATAGTGTGTCAGTGTGAGAGTATGATAGTGTTAGTGTATGATAGTGTGTCAGTGTTAGAGTATGATAGTGTTAGTATATGATAGCGTGTCAGTGTCTGATAGTGTGAGAGTATGATAGTGTTAGTGTATGATAGTGTGTCAGTGTTAGAGTATGATAGTGTTAGTATATGATAGCGTGTCAGTGTATGATAGTGTGAGAGAATGACAGTGTAAGTGTATGATAATGTGAGTGTATGATAGTGTTGGAGTATGATAGTGTTAGTGTATGACAGTGTTAGTGTATGATAGTGTCATTGTGAGAGTATGATAGTGTTAGTATATGATAGTGAAAGAAAAAAATAATGAAAACTGAATATGGGGAACACTCACATACAATGAGTGTAGACCAGATCCGTCTTCATGGGTTATATACCTCAAAATAGTGGAAGTCACATATAAAGGAAGGGGGGAAAAGAAAAAAACAGAAAAAAAACCGGGTAAACCTTTATTAAGAAGACAGATGCAATTAAAAGTTAAAAAAGGCCGTAAAAAATGGCCACAAGTAGGTGCCAATGCACACTGAAACCTAAACGGTGGGCAAATAAATTGTCATAGAGTAGATACTCATAAGGGGCCAGAAGCTCCAAGGTATAGGTATCTAGACAAAGAGGAGGTCAAGAGAGCAAAAAATATATTATATCCTTGTGGGTACTCAGTGCCCCTGTCTCCAGGGTATATTAACTCAATATAGCACTATTATTATACATAAAAGTGCAAAAACTTGGTATAGATATATCGACGATATCTTACTAGTCTGGCAAGGTGACAGTTTTGAATTTGACCAATTTGTCTCTCTTCTCAACGTCAACGAGGACAATCTTAGATTCACCGCTGAATTTGGTGGGTCTTCCCTTAATTTTTTTGGATTTAACAATCTCGATATGCGAGGATGGTTCCCTTAATACTACTTTATTTAGGAAGCCATCAGCATCCAACTCCCTCCTCAAATGGGAGAGCTACCATCCGAGAGTCCTGAAACAGGGGATCCCGACCGGACAATATCTTAGACTCCGACGAAATTGTTCGGACCTAGAAGACTTCCAAATTAAAGCTAGAGCCCTGAGAGCACAATTTAAGGAAAAGGGGTATCCAAACAAGTGTTTGAAGAAGGCATACAAAAGGGCCCTTCTCACCAATAGGAAGGACCTCCTATTAGAAACATTCAACTCCAAAACCACTCCGAATAAAATCATTCGAATGATTGGTACATTCGACACCGGCTGGGACGTAGTAAAAGAGTCTCTCCAAAAATTTTGGCCCATTTTACTCAAAGACACCCACTTGAAATCAGTACTGACGCCGCAGGTCACTATCACTGCTCGCAGGGGGAAAAACCTACGTGACATCTTGGTCCCCAGCCACTACGTGGCCAAACAGAACCCCCAGACCACTTGGTTAAGCAGCTCCATCCCAGTTGGCACTTACAAATGCGGCAGATGTGTAGCCTGCAGACTCATCTTAAGAGACTCCAAGAGAGTCCAGGATAGCGAAGGAAAACAGTCTTTTCAAATTAAACATTTTTTCAACTGCAACTCTATGGGGGTAGTATATCTCCTTACTTGCAGCTGTAAACTAATGTATGTTGGCAAGACCTTCCGCCCCTTCAAGGAACGCATGAAGGAACATGCGAGATGCACAAAAAACCGCATGGAGACACCAATCTCCAGACATCTCAAAGATAAACATGGGGGCTCATCCAAAGATATACGTTTCTGCGGGCTTGAACTGGTAAAGCGAGAACAGAGACGGGGGGATTTTGATAAAATCCTGCGCCAGAAGGAATGCAGGTGGATTTTCAATTTGAAGACTCTAAATCCCAAGGGGCTCAATGAGGGCTTTTCCTTTGCTCCATTTATCTGAGTATGATAGCCACCTTTTTGCTTCCTTTGCTCTCTCTTTCCATCCGCTCAAAGACACCCCTCTTTTTTCATATTAATAAACACCCTATAGGATCCTGGGCACCGTCTCGCAATCGGCTCCATATATTAATACCCTTTTGGAGCAGCCATTTATCTCCTGGTTGAATCCAGTATCTGAAACTCTATTATATTGAAGGATCTGTTATGACTATGCTTATTTTCAAGAATTTCATTACATTAACGTCCTCATTAGGTATACTTCCTTGGATGGAAGACCCGTCAAATTAATGTATTTTTGTACTGTCTTATTATAATTAATTTTTGTACACATCATATTTCTCTTTCTCTTGTGGGGGGATTTTTGTCTTCTCTCACTATAATTAGTGGGAGTCGTTTGGTTCCCGTCTCCCATATACATATATTTTTTAGCGACATAATATTCAAACCTCTGTTTATTTCCTACTTTCTTTCCTTTGAGCATTACTGTTACCCTCTATTGAAAGTACAAATAACAGTAAATATGGGAATAACAGCATCCATTTGTCGCTTATGGGTTTGGCACATCCACATTGTGCGCTTTAATAAAGTCATATTTATGCACCGTTTATGAACATTTTCCAAGTCTATTAAATCCCGCTTACATTATATACTATATAACCACCGGGGTACTTATTTGTACTGTATTATACCATCTGTATGATGGCATCAGGCATTATACTGAGACAGTTTTCCTTACCAGAAAAGATTAACCCCATTAAGGGGGAATTAATACAACATCTGAGGATTGGCTTGATCAGCACTGTTTAGGAGATCTTTACTGGTGTCCCCTATGCACAATTTTGGTCAGTTTTACTTTGAATCACTATTTATACACTGAGACCTTCGTTATGGCTGCTCATATCGAGTCCAATACGCATCTAATGCGATTTTAATCAATCCAAAATGTGTATAATATATGGGGATTTACTGGTAAATGTATCCTAACTTTAGATACAATGCTGAATATGTATAATGTATTGGGACTTACTGATTAACTTATTCTAACTTTGGATCCAAACGGAGCTCCTGATCTCTCCTCCCCTGCCCCCCCCTTTTTTCCTCGGAGTGGCTGACATCTAATGGAGGAGGGGACCAGCACACCGTGGTGCAACCCGGCAACGCCCCCTACATACTGATTGGTGAAGCTTCCACCAATAGGAGGGCAGGTGTGAGGGAACCCACGTGGGGCGCTTTGGGAACGCCCCCTGCACAGTGATTGGCGGTTTTTCCGCCAATAGAAGCACAGTTTCTCCCTTTAAAACCGGCAACTGGACTGCCGACTTCTCAGCTCTTGACAAAGGCGTGTAGATACGCCGAAACGCGCGTTGAGCGTTTAAACATTGAGCCAATGCTCACACTTAGACTCTCTACCTGAAACCTGGAATGATTTAAGCCGATGCTTACTCCTTAGACTGAGTCTATAACCTTATTTAACTTTTTTCATTTCCTATCCGGATGGGCAAATGCTTTGTATGTTTGAAGCTTCCACTATGTGGCTCATCTACTAAGGGGTGGGAGAGATTGTGATACATTTGTTCATATCGTTTTGGTTTGGGGATATAGGGATATCTTGAGGCTGCCTTGAAGTAGCAGTTAGTCCTGACACTCACTGATGTGAGCTAGACAGCTATCCTAGGGCAAGCTTGAGACGTTTTGTGGGGTTTATGGGATAGGTATGGACACGGGCAGCATTGTGTAGCAGCAAGATTGTATCTCCTTTTGTTGGAGTACCTCCCTCGCTCCTGTGTATCCCACCCTCTACACACCCTCCTTTTGCAGTAATAATAGCCCTCTATACCCCTTACCACAAGTTTTTGCACTTTCATGTATAATAATAGTGCTATATTGAGTTAATATACCCTGGAGACAGGGGCACTGAGTACCACAAGTTTTTGCACTTTTATGTATAATAATAGTGCTATATTGAGTTAATATACCCTGGAGACAGGGGCACTGAGTACCCACAAGGATATAATATATTTTTTGCTCTCTTGACCTCCTCTTTGTCTAGATACCTATACCTTGGAGCTTCTGGCCCCTTATGAGTATCTACTCTATGACAATTTATTTGCCCACCGTTTAGGTTTCAGTGTGCATTGGCACCTACTTGTGGCCATTTTTTTACGGCCTTTTTTAACTTTTAATTGCATCTGTCTTCTTAATAAAGGTTTACCCGGTTTTTTTTTCTGTTTTTTTCTTTTCCCCCCTTCCTTTATATGTGACTTCCACTATTTTGAGGTATATAACCCATGAAGACGGATCTGGTCTACACTCATTGTATGTGAGTGTTCCCCATATTCAGTTTTCATTATTTTTTTCTTTTTCTGACTTCTCTGGGGTTAAGCCCCTTGTATATACCTCTAGTAACCTATTTGGAGTGTGTGGGAGCTGGTGAGTCCAACTACACCCACTCCTCTTTTTCAATTAGTATATGATAGTGTGTCAGTGTATGACAGTGTTAGTGTATGATAGTGTGTCAGTGTGTGAGAGTATGATAGTGTTAGTGTATGATAGTGTGTCAGTGTGAGAGTATGATAGTGTTAGTGTATGACAGTGTTAGTGTATGATAGTGTGTCAGTGTGAGAGTATGTTAGTGTATGATAGTGTGAGAGTATGAGAGTGTTAGTGTATGACAGTGTTAGTGTATGATAGTGTGTCAGTGTGAGAGTATGTTAGTGTGAGAGTATGATAGTGTTAGTGCATAATAGTGTGAGAGTATGATAGTGTGAGGGTATGACAGTGTTAGTGTATGATAGTGTGAGAGTATGCCAGTGTTAGTGTATGATAGTGTGTCATTGTGAGAGTATGATAGTGTTAGTATATGATAGTGTGTCAGTGTATGACAGTGTTAGTGTATGATAGTGTGTCAGTGTGAGAGTATGATAGTGTGAGAGTATGACAGTGTTAGTGTATGATAATGTGAGGGTATGATAGTGTTAGTGTATGATAGTGTGTCATTGTGAGAGTATGATAGTGTTAGTGTATGATAGTGTGTCAGTGTGAGAGTATGATAGTGTTAGTATATGATAGTGTGAGAGTATGACAGTGTTAGTGTATGATAATGTGAGGGTATGATAGTGTTAGTGCATGATAGTGTGAGAGTATGATGAGGTTAGTATATGATAGTGTTAGTGTGTGACAGTGTTAGTGTATGATAGTGTGTCAGTGTGAGAGTATGATAGTGTTAGTGTATGATAGTGTGTCAGTGTATGATAGTGTGAGAGTATGACAGTGTTAGTGTATGATAATGTTAGAGTATGATAGTGTTAGTGTATGACAGTGTTAGTGCATGATAGTGTGAGAGTATGATAGTGTTAGTGTATGATAGTGTGTCATTGTGAGAGTATGATAGTGTTAGTGTATGATAGTGTGTCAGTGTGAGAGTATGATAGTGTTAGTATATGATAGTGTGAGAGTATGACAGTGTTAGTGTATGATAATGTGAGGGTATGATAGTGTTAGTGCATGATAGTGTGAGAGTATGATAAGGTTAGTATATGATAGTGTTAGTGTGTGACAGTGTTAGTGTATGATAGTGTGTCAGTGTGAGAGTATGATAGTGTTAGTGTATGATAGTGTGTCAGTGTATGATAGTGTGAGAGTATGACAGTGTTAGTGTATCATAGTGTGAGGGTATGATAGTGTTAGTGCATAATAGTGTGAGAGTATGATAGTGTTAGGGTATGACAGTGTTAGTGTATGATAGTGTGAGAGTATGCCAGTGTTAGTGTATGATAGTGTGTCATTGTGAGAGTATGATAGTGTTAGTATATGATAGTGTGTCAGTGTATGATAGTGTTAGTGCATAATAGTGTGAGAGTATGATAGTGTGAGGGTATGCCAGTGTTAGTGTATGATAGTGTGTCATTGTGAGAGTATGATAGTGTTAGTGTATGATAGTGTGTCAGTGTGAGAGTATGATAGTGTTAGTATATGATAGTGTGAGAGTATGACAGTGTTAGTGTATGATAATGTGAGGGTATGATAGTGTTAGTGCATGATAGTGTGAGAGTATGATAAGGTTAGTATATGATAGTGTTAGTGTGTGACAGTGTTAGTGTATGATAGTGTGTCAGTGTGAGAGTATGATAGTGTTAGTGTATGATAGTGTGTCAGTGTATGATAGTGTGAGAGTATGACAGTGTTAGTGTATGATAATGTTAGAGTATGATAGTGTTAGTGTATGACAGTGTTAGTGTATGATAGTGTGTCAGTGTGAGAGTATGATAGTGTTAGTGTATGATAGTGTGTCAGTGTGAGAGTATGATAGTGTTAGTGTATGACAGTGTTAGTGTATGATAGTGTGTCAGAGTGAGAGTATGATAGTGTTAGTGTATGATAGTGTGAGAGTATGATAGTGTTAGTGCATAATAGTGTGAGTATGATAGTGTGAGGGTATGACAGTGTTAGTGTATGATAGTGTGTCATTGTGAGAGTATGATAGTGTTAGTATATGATAGTGTGTCAGTGTATGACAGTGTTAGTGTATGATAGTGTGTCAGTGTGAGAGTATGATAGTGTTAGTATATGATAGTGTGAGAGTATGACAGTGTTAGTGTATGATAATGTGAGGGTATGACAGTGTTAGTGTATGATAATGTGAGGGTATTATAGTGTTAGTGCATGATAGTGTGAGAGTATGATAGTGTTAGTGTATGGTAGTGTGTCAGTGTGAGAGTATGATAGTGTTAGTGTATGATAGTGTGTCAGTGTTAGAGTATGATAGTGTCAGTGTATGATAGTGTGAGAGTATGACAGTGTTAGTGTATGATAGTGTGAGGGTATGATAGTGCATAATAGTGTGACAGTATGATAGTGTTAGTGTATGATAGTGTATGACAGTGTTAGTGTATGATAGTGTGTCAGTGTTAGAGTATGATAGTGTTAGTATATGATCGTGTGTCAGTGTATGATAGTGTGAGAGTATGACAGTGTTAGTGTATCATAGTGTGAGGGTATGATAGTGTTAGTGCATAATAGTGTGAGAGTATGATAGCGTTAGGGTATGACAGTGTTAGTGTATGATAGTGTGAGAGTATGCCAGTGTTAGTGTATGATAGTGTGTCATTGTGAGAGTATGATAGTGTTAGTATATGATAGTGTGTCAGTGTATGATAGTGTGAGAGTATGATAGTGTTAGTGCATAATAGTGTGAGAGTATGATAGTGTGAGGGTATGACAGTGTTAGTGTATGATAGTGTGAGAGTATGCCAGTGTTAGTGTATGATAGTGTGTCATTGTAGAGTATGATAGTGTTAGTATATGATAGTGTCAGTGTTAGTGTATGATAGTGTGTCAGTGTGAGAGTACGATAGTGTTAGTATATGATAGTGTGAGAGTATGACAGTGTTAGTGTATGATAATGTGAGGGTATGATAGTGTTAGTGCATGGTAGTGTGAGAGTATGATAGTGTTAGTGTATGATAGTGTTAGTGTATGATAGTGTGTCAGTGTATGATAGTGTGAGAGTATGACAGTGTTAGTGTATGATAATGTTAGAGTATGATAGTGTTAGTGTATGACAGTGTTAGTGTATGATAGTGTGTCAGTGTGAGAGTATGATAGTGTTAGTGTATGACAGTGTTAGTGTATGATAGTGTGTCAGAGTGAGAGTATGATAGTGTTAGTGTATGATAGTGTGAGAGTATGATAGTGTTAGTGCATAATAGTGTGAGTATGATAGTGTGAGGGTATGACAGTGTTAGTGTATGATAGTGTGTCATTGTGAGAGTATGATAGTGTTAGTATATGATAGTGTGTCAGTGTATGACAGTGTTAGTGTATGATAGTGTGTCAGTGTGAGAGTATGATAGTGTTAGTATATGATAGTGTGAGAGTATGACAGTGTTAGTGTATGATAATGTGAGGGTATGACAGTGTTAGTGTATGATAATGTGAGGGTATTATAGTGTTAGTGCATGATAGTGTGAGAGTATGATAGTGTTAGTGTATGGTAGTGTGTCAGTGTGAGAGTATGATAGTGTTAGTGTATGATAGTGTGTCAGTGTTAGAGTATGATAGTGTCAGTGTATGATAGTGTGAGAGTATGACAGTGTTAGTGTATGATAGTGTGAGGGTATGATAGTGCATAATAGTGTGACAGTATGATAGTGTTAGTGTATGATAGTGTATGACAGTGTTAGTGTATGATAGTGTGTCAGTGTTAGAGTATGATAGTGTTAGTATATGATCGTGTGTCAGTGTATGATAGTGTGAGAGTATGACAGTGTTAGTGTATCATAGTGTGAGGGTATGATAGTGTTAGTGCATAATAGTGTGAGAGTATGATAGTGTTAGGGTATGACAGTGTTAGTGTATGATAGTGTGAGAGTATGCCAGTGTTAGTGTATGATAGTGTGTCATTGTGAGAGTATGATAGTGTTAGTATATGATAGTGTGTCAGTGCATGATAGTGTGAGAGTATGATAGTGTGAGGGTATGACAGTGTTAGTGTATGATAGTGTGAGAGTATGCCAGTGTTAGTGTATGATAGTGTGAGAGTATGCCAGTGTTAGTGTATGATAGTGTGTCATTGTAGAGTATGATAGTGTTAGTATATGATAGTGTCAGTGTTAGTGTATGATAGTGTGTCAGTGTGAGAGTACGATAGTGTTAGTATATGATAGTGTGAGAGTATGACAGTGTTAGTGTATGATAATGTGAGGGTATGATAGTGTTAGTGCATGGTAGTGTGAGAGTATGATAGTGTTAGTATATGATAGTGTTAGTGTATGATAGTGTGTCAGTGTGAGAGTATGATAGTGTTAGTGTATGATAGTGTGTCAGTGTTAGAGTATGATAGTGTTAGTATATGATAGCGTGTCAGTGTCTGATAGTGTGAGAGTATGATAGTGTTAGTGTATGATAGTGTGTCAGTGTTAGAGTATGATAGTGTTAGTATATGATAGCGTGTCAGTGTATGATAGTGTGAGAGAATGACAGTGTAAGTGTATGATAATGTGAGTGTATGATAGTGTTGGAGTATGATAGTGTTAGTGTATGACAGTGTTAGTGTATGATAGTGTCATTGTGAGAGTATGATAGTGTTAGTATATGATAGTGTGTCAGTGTATGACAGTGTTAGTGTATGATAGTGTGTCAGTGTGTGAGAGTATGATAGTGTTAGTGTATGATAGTGTGTCAGTGTGAGAGTATGATAGTGTTAGTGTATGACAGTGTTAGTGTATGATAGTGTGTCAGTGTGAGAGTATGTTAGTGTATGATAGTGTGAGAGTATGATAGTGTTAGTGTATGACAGTGTTAGTGTATGATAGTGTGTCAGTGTGAGAGTATGTTAGTGTTAGTGTATGATAGTGTGAGAGTATGATAGTGTTAGTGCATAATAGTGTGAGAGTATGATAGTGTGAGGGTATGACAGTGTTAGTGTATGATAGTGTGAGAGTATGCCAGTGTTAGTGTATGATAGTGTGTCATTGTGAGAGTATGATAGTGTTAGTATATGATAGTGTGTCAGTGTATGACAGTGTTAGTGTATGATAGTGTGTCAGTGTGAGAGTATGATAGTGTGAGAGTATGACAGTGTTAGTGTATGATAATGTGAGGGTATGATAGTGTTAGTGTATGACAGTGTTAGTGCATGATAGTGTGAGAGTATGATAGTGTTAGTGTATGATAGTGTGTCATTGTGAGAGTATGATAGTGTTAGTGTATGATAGTGTGTCAGTGTGAGAGTATGATAGTGTTAGTATATGATAGTGTGAGAGTATGACAGTGTTAGTGTATGATAATGTGAGGGTATGATAGTGTTAGTGCATGATAGTGTGAGAGTATGATAAGGTTAGTATATGATAGTGTTAGTGTGTGACAGTGTTAGTGTATGATAGTGTGTCAGTGTGAGAGTATGATAGTGTTAGTGTATGATAGTGTGTCAGTGTATGATAGTGTGAGAGTATGACAGTGTTAGTGTATGATAATGTTAGAGTATGATAGTGTTAGTGTATGACAGTGTTAGTGTGTCAGTGTGAGAGTATGATAGTGTTAGTGTATGATAGTGTGTCAGTGTGAGAGTATGATAGTGTTAGTGTATGACAGTGTTAGTGTATGATAGTGTGTCAGAGTGAGAGTATGATAGTGTTAGTGTATGATAGTGTGAGAGTATGATAGTGTTAGTGCATAATAGTGTGAGTATGATAGTGTGAGGGTATGACAGTGTTAGTGTATGATAGTGTGTCATTGTGAGAGTATGATAGTGTTAGTATATGATAGTGTGTCAGTGTATGACAGTGTTAGTGTATGATAGTGTGTCAGTGTGAGAGTATGATAGTGTTAGTATATGATAGTGTGAGAGTATGACAGTGTTCGTGTATGATAATGTGAGGGTATGATAGTGTTAGTGTATGACAGTGTTAGTGTATGATAATGTGAGGGTATTATAGTGTTAGTGCATGATAGTGTGAGAGTATGATAGTGTAAGTGTATGGTAGTGTGTTAGTGTGAGAGTATGATAGTGTTAGTGTATGATAGTGTGTCAGTGTTAGAGTATGATAGTTTTAGTGTATGATAGTGTGAGAGTATGACAGTGTTAGTGTATGATAGTGTGAGGGTATGATAGTGCATAATAGTGTGACAGTATGATAGTGTTAGTGTATGATAGTGTATGACAGTGTTAGTGTATGATAGTGTGTCAGTGTTAGAGTATGATAGTGTTAGTATATGATCGTGTGTCAGTGTATGATAGTGTGAGAGTATGACAGTGTTAGTGTATCATAGTGTGAGGGTATGATAGTGTTAGTGCATAATAGTGTGAGAGTATGATAGTGTTAGGGTATGACAGTGTTAGTGTATGATAGTGTGAGAGTATGCCAGTGTTAGTGTATGATAGTGTGTCATTGTGAGAGTATGATAGTGTTAGTATATGATAGTGTGTCAGTGTATGATAGTGTGAGAGTATGATAGTGTTAGTGCATAATAGTGTGAGAGTATGATAGTGTGAGGGTATGACAGTGTGTCATTGTAGAGTATGATAGTGTTAGTATATGATAGTGTCAGTGTTAGTGTATGATAGTGTGTCAGTGTGAGAGTACGATAGTGTTAGTATATGATAGTGTGAGAGTATGACAGTGTTAGTGTATGATAATGTGAGGGTATGATAGTGTTAGTGCATGGTAGTGTGAGAGTATGATAGTGTTAGTGTATGATAGTGTGTCAGTGTGAGAGTATGATAGTGTTAGTGTATGATAGTGTGTCAGTGTTAGAGTATGATAGTGTTAGTATATGATAGCGTGTCAGTGTCTGATAGTGTGAGAGTATGATAGTGTTAGTGTATGATAGTGTGTCAGTGTTAGAGTATGATAGTGTTAGTATATGATAGCGTGTCAGTGTATGATAGTGTGAGAGAATGACAGTGTTAGTGTATGATAATGTGAGTGTATGATAGTGTTGGAGTATGATAGTGTTAGTGTATGATAGTGTCATTGTGAGAGTATGATAGTGTTAGTATATGATAGTGTGTCAGTGTATGACAGTGTTAGTGTATGATAGTGTGTCAGTGTGAGAGTATGATAGTGTGTCAGTGTGAGAGTATGATAGTGTTAGTGTATGACAGTGTTAGTGTATGATAGTGTGTCAGTGTGAGAGTATGTTAGTGTGAGAGTATGATAGTGTTAGTGTATGACAGTGTTAGTGTATGATAGTGTGTCAGTGTGAGAGTATGTTAGTGTTAGTGTATGATAGTGTGAGAGTATGATAGTGTTAGTGTATGATAATGTGAGGGTATGATAGTGTTAGTGCATGGTAGTGTGAGAGTATGATAGTGTTAGTATATGATAGTGTTAGTGTATGATAGTGTGTCAGTGTGAGAGTATGATAGTGTTAGTGTATGATAGTGTGTCAGTGTTAGAGTATGATAGTGTTAGTATATGATAGCGTGTCAGTGTATGATAGTGTGAGAGAATGACAGTGTTAGTGTATGATAATGTGAGTGTATGATAGTGTTGGAGTATGATAGTGTTAGTGTATGACAGTGTTAGTGTATGATAGTGTCATTGTGAGAGTATGATAGTGTTAGTATATGATAGTGTGTCAGTGTATGACAGTGTTAGTGTATGATAGTGTGTCAGTGTGAGAGTATGTTAGTGTTAGTGTATGATAGTGTGAGAGTATGATAGTGTTAGTGTATGACAGTGTTAGTGTATGATAGTGTGTCAGTGTGAGAGTATGTTAGTGTATGATAGTGTGAGAGTATGATAGTGTTAGTGCATAATAGTGTGAGAGTATGATAGTGTGAGGGTATGACAGTGTTAGTGTATGATAGTGTGAGAGTATGCCAGTGTTAGTGTATGATAGTGTGTCATTGTGAGAGTATGATAGTGTTAGTATATGATAGTGTGTCAGTGTATGACAGTGTTAGTGTATGACAGTGTGTCAGTGTGAGAGTATGATAGTGTGAGTATATGATAGTGTGAGAGTATGACAGTGTTAGTGTATGATAATGTGAGGGTATGATAGTGTTAGTGTATGACAGTGTTAGTGCATGATAGTGTGAGAGTATGATAGTGTTAGTGTATGGTAGTGTGTCAGTGTGAGAGTATGATAGTGTTAGAGTATGATAGTGTGTCAGTGTTAGAGTATGATAGTGTTAGTATATGATAGCGTGTCAGTGTATGATAGTGTGAGAGTATGACAGTGTTAGTGTATGAAAGTGCATAATAGTGTGACACTATGATAGTGTTAGTGTATGATAGTGTATGACAGTGTTAGTGTATGATAGTGTGTCAGTGTTAGAGTATGATAGTGTTAGTATATGATCGTGTGTCAGTATATGATAGTGTGAGAGTATGACAGTGTTAGTGTATCATAGTGTGAGGGTATGATAGTGTTAGTGCATAATAGTGTGAGAGTATGATAGTGTTAGTGTATGATAGTGTATGACAGTGTCAGTGTGAGAGTATGATATTGTTAGTGTATGACAGTGTTAGTGTATGATAGTGTGTCAGTGTTAGTGTATGACAGTGTTAGTATATGATAGTGTGTCAGTGTATGATAGTGTGAGAGTATGACAGTGTTAGTGCATAATAGTGTGAGTATGATAGTGTGAGGGTATGACAGTGTTAGTGTATGATAGTGTGAGAGTATGCCAGTGTTAGTGTATGATGGTGTGTCATTGTGAGAGTATGATAGTGTTAGTATATGATAGTGTGTTAGTGTATGATAGTGTGTCAGTGTGAGAGTATGATAGTGTTAGTATATGATAGTGTGTCAGTGTGAGAGTATGATAGTGTTAGTGTATGATAATGTGAGGGTATGATAGTGTTAGTGTATGACAGTGTTAGTGTATGATAGTGTGTCAGTGTTAGAGTATGATAGTGTTAGAGTATGATAGTGTTAGTGCATGATAGTGTGAGAGTATGATAGTGTTAGTGTATGATAGTGTGAGGGTATGATAGTGCATAATAGTGTGACAGTATGATAGTGTTAGTGTATGATAGTGTATGACAGTGTTAGTGTATGATAGTGTATGACAGTGTTAGTGTATGATAGTGTGTCAGTGTTCGAGTATGATAGTGTTAGTATATGATCGTGTGTCAGTGTATGACAGTGTTAGTGTATCATAGTGTGAGGGTATGATAGTGTGAGAGTATGATAGTGTTAGTGCATAATAGTGTGAGAGTATGATAGTGTATGACAGTGTGAGAGTATGATAGTGTTAGTATATGATAGTGTGTCAGTGTATGATAGTGTGAGAGTATGACAGTGTGTCAGTGTGAGAGTATGATAGTGTTAGTGCATAATAGTGTGAGAGTATGATAGTGTGAGGGTATGACAGTGTTAGTGTATGATAGTGTGAGAGTATGACAGTGTTAGTGTATGATAGTGTGAGAGTATGATAGTGTTAGTGCATAATAGTGTGAGAGTATGATAGTGTGAGGGTGTGACAGTGTTAGTGTATGATAGTACGCCAGTGTTAGTGTATGATAGTGTGTCATTGTGAGAGTATGATAGTGTTAGTATATGATAGTGTGAGAGTATGACAGTGTTAGTGTATGATAATGTGAGGGTATGATAGTGTTAGTATATTATAGTGTTAGTGTATGATAGTGTGTCAGTGTTAGAGTATGATAGTGTTAGTGCATGATAGTGTGACAGTATGATAGTGTTAGTATATGATAGTGTTAGTGTATGATAGTGTGTCAGTGTTTGAGTATGATAGTGTTAGTATATGATAGTGTGTCAGTGTATGATAGTGTGAGAGTATGATAGTGTGAGGGTATGATAGTGTTAGTGCATAATAGTGTGACAGTATGATAGTGTTAGTGTATGACAGTGTTAGTGTATGATAGTGTGTCAGTGTTAGAGTATGATAGTGTTAGTATATGATCGTGTGTCAGTGTATGATAGTGTGAGAGTATGACAGTGTTAGTGTATCATAGTGTGAGGGTATGATAGTGTTAGTGCATTATAGTGTGAGAGTATGATAGTGTTAGTGTATGATAGTGTATGACAGTGTCAGTGTGAGAGTATGATATTGTTAGAGTATGATAGTGTTAGTATATGATAGCGTGCCAGTGTATGATAGTGTGAGAGTATGACAGTGTTAGTGTATCATAGTGTTAGTATATGATAGTGTTAGTGTATGATAGTGTGTCAGTGTTAGAGTATGATAGTGCTAGTGTATGATAGTGTGTCAGTGTATGATAGTGTGAGAGTATGACAGTGTTGGTGTATGACAGTGTTAGTGTATGATAGTGTGTCAGTGTTAGAGTATGATAGTGTTAGTATATGATAGCGTGTCAGTGTATGATAGTGTTAGTGCATAATAGTGTGACAGTATGATAGTGTTAGTGTATGATAGTGTGTCAGTGTTAGGGGGGAGGGGAGGAGGCCACACTCACACTCAGTGACGGGGGGAGGGGAGGAGGTCGCACTCACACTCAGTGACGGGGGAGGGGAGGGGGCCGCACTCACACTCAGTGACGGGAGGAGGCCGCACTCACACTCAGTGACGAGGGAGGGGAGGAGGCAGCACTCACACTCAGTGACGGGGGGATGGGAGGGGGCCGCACTCACACTCAGTGACGGGAGGAGGCCGCACTCACACTCAGTGACGAGGGAGGGGAGGAGGCCGCACTCACACTCAGTGACGGGGGGAGGAGGCCGCACTCACACTCAGTGACGGGGGGAGGGGAGGAGGCCGCACTCACACTCAGTGACGAGGGGAGGAGGTGGCACTCACACTCAGTGACGGGGAAGGGGAGGAGGCCGCACTCACACTCAGTGACGGGGGGAGGGGGCCGCACTCACACTCAGTGACGGGGGGAGGGGAGGAGGCCGCACTCACACTCAGTGACGGGGGGAGGGGAGGAGGTGGCACTCACACTCAGTGACGGGGGAGGGGAGGAGGCCGCACTCACACTCAGTGAAGGGGGGAGGGGAGGGGAGGAGGCCGCACTCACACTCAGTGACGGGGGAGGGGGCCGCACTCACACTCAGTGACGGGGAGGGGGCCGCACTCACACTCAGTGACGGGGGGAGGGGAGGAGGCCGCACTCACACTCAGTGACGGGGGGAGGGGAGGGGGCCGCACTCACACTCAGTGACGGGGGAGGGGAGGAGGCCGCACTCACACTCAGTGACGGGAGGAGGGGAGGAGGCCGCACTCACACTCAGTGACGAGGGAGGGGAGGAGGCCGCACTCACACTCAGTGACGGGGGGAGGGGAGGAGGCCGCACTCACACTCAGTGACGGGGGGAGGGGAGGAGGCCGCACTCACACTCAGTGACGGGGGGAGGGGAGGAGGCCGCACTCACACTCAGTGACGGGGGGAGGGGAGGAGGTGGCACTCACACTCAGTGACGGGGGAGGGGAGGAGGCCGCACTCACACTCAATGACGGGGGAGGGGGCCGCACTCACACTCAGTGACGGGGGGAGGGGAGGAGGCCGCACTCACACTCAGTGACGGGGGGAGGGGGTGGCACTCACACTCAGTGACGGGGGAGGGGGCCGCACTCACACTCAGTGACGGGGGAGGGGGCCGCACTCACACTCAGTGACGGGGGAGGGGGCCGCACTCACACTCAGTGACGGGGGGAGGGGAGGAGGCCGCACTCACACTCAGTGACGAGGGGAGGAGGTGGCACTCACACTCAGTGACGGGGGGAGGAGGCCGCACTCACACTCAGTGACGGGGGGAGGGGAGGAGGTGGCACTCACACTCAGTGACGGGGGGAGGGGAGGAGGCCGCACTCACACTCAGTGACCGGGGGGAGGGGAGGAGGCCCCACTCACACTCAGTGACAGGGAAGTGGAGGAGGCCGCACTCACACTCAGTGACGGGGGGAGGAGAGGAGGCCGCACTCACACTCAGTGACGGGGGGAGGGGAGGGGGCCGCACTCACACTCAGTGACCGGGGGGAGGGGAGGGGGCCGCACTCACACTCAGTGACGCGGGGAGGGGAGGGGGCCGCACTCACACTCAGTGACGGGGGAGGGGGCCGCACTCACACTCAGTGACGGGGGGAGGCCGCACTCACACTCAGTGACCGGGGGGAGGGGAGGGGGCCGCACTCACACTCAGTGACGGGGGGAGGGGAGGGGGCCGCACTCACACTCAGTGACGGGGGGAGGGGAGGAGGCCGCACTCACACTCAGTGACGGGGGGAGGGGAGGAGGCCGCACTCACACTCAGTGACGGGGGGAGGGGAGGGGGCCGCACTCACACTCAGTGACGGGGGGAGGAGGCCGCACTCACACTCAGTGACGGGGGAGGGGGCCGCACTCACACTCAGTGACGGGGGGAGGCCGCACTCACACTCAGTGACCGGGGGGAGGGGGCCGCACTCACACTCAGTGACGGGGGGAGGGGAGGGGGCCGCACTCACACTCAGTGACGGGAGGAGGCCGCACTCACACTCAGTGACGGGGGAGGGGAGGGGGCCGCACTCACACTCAGTGACGGGGGGAGGGGAGGGGGCCGCACTCACACTCAGTGACGGGAGGAGGCCGCACTCACACTCAGTGACGGGGGGAGGGGAGGGGGCCGCACTCACACTCAGTGACCGGGGGGAGGGGAGGAGGCCGCACTCACACTCAGTGACGGGGGGGGGGAGGAGGCCGAAGAGGAAGAGGAGGAGCTCAGACCGCAAACTGCAGGGAGTGAGTATCTGTCTGTCATGGAGTGATGGGAGTGAGTGCACTGAGTGAGGAGTGTGAGTGATGGGAGTGGGAGTGAGTGCACTGAGTGAGTGATGGGAGTGAGTGCAGTCAGTGAGTGAGAGAGAGTGCACTGAGTGAGTGATGGGAGTGAGTGCACTGAGTGAGTGATGGGAGTGAGTGCACTGAGTGAGGAGTGGGAGTGATGGGAGTGAGAGTGAGTGCAGTCACTGAGTGAGTGATGGGAGTGAGAGTGCAGTCACTGACTGAGTGATGGGAGTGAGAGTGAGTGCAGTCACTGAGTGAGTGATAGGAGTGAGAGTGAGTGCAGTCACTGAGTGAGTGATGGGAGTGAGTGAGAGTGTGATAGTGTGTCAGTGTTAGAAGACGCCGCACCCACACTCTATTACTAAATCACTACCAATACCCGCTATAAACACCCCCACCGGATCCCCCTCCTATTACTAAATCGCTACCAATACCCGCTATAAACACCCCCACCAGATCCCCCCCTACTACTAAATCGCTACCAATACCCGCTATAAACACCCCCACCGGATCCCCCCTATTACTAAATCGCTACCAATACCCGCTATAAACACCCCCACCGGATCCCCCCTATTACTAAATCGCTACCAATACCCGCTATAAACACCCCCACCGGATCCCCCCTATTACTAAATCGCTACCAATACCCGCTATAAACACCCCCACCGGATCCCCCCTATTACTAAATCGCTACCAATACCCGCTATAAACACCCCCACCGGATCCCCCTATTACTAAATCGCTACCAATACCCGCTATAAACACCCCCACCGGATCCCCCTCCTATTACTAAATCACTACCAATACCCGCTATAAACACCTCCACCGGATCCCCCCTATTACTAAATCGCTACCAATACCCGCTATAAACACCCCCACCGGATCCCCCCTATTACTAAATCACTACCAATACCCGCTATAAACACCCCCACCGAATCCCCCCATTACTAAATCGCTACCAATACCCGCTATAAACACCCCCACCGGATCCCCCCTATTACTAAATCGCTACCAATACCCGCTATAAACACCCCCACCGGATCCCCCTCCTATTACTAAATCGCTACCAATACCCGCTATAAACACCCCCACCGGATCCCCCTCCTATTACTAAATCACTACCAATACCCGCTATAAACACTTTCACCGGATCCCCCTCCTATTACTAAATCGCTACCAATACCCGCTATAAACACCCCCACCGAATCCCCCCATTACTAAATCGCTACCAATACCCGCTATAAACACCCCCACCGGATCCCCCCTATTACTAAATCGCTACCAATACCCGCTATAAACACCCCCACCGGATCCCCCTATTAATAAATCACTACCAATACCCGCTATAAACACCCCCACCGGATCCCCCCCATTACTAAATCACTACCAATACCCGCTATAAACACCCCCACCGGATCCCCCTATTAATAAATCACTACCAATACCCGCTATAAACACCCCCACCGGATCCCCCCTATTACTAAATCGCTACCAATACCCGCTATAAACAACCCCTCCGGATCCCCCTCCTATTACTAAATCGCTACCAATACCCGCTATAAACACTTTCACCGGATCCCCCTCCTATTACTAAATCAATACCAATACCCGCTATAAACTCCCCCACCGGATCCCCCTATTACTAAATCGCTACCAATACCCGCTATAAATACCCCCACCGAATCCCCCCATTACTAAATCACTGTTACTAAATTCACCTCTTAACACACCATCACTACTTCGCTCATTACATTAACATATTCCATCAGACATTGTATCTACATTGGACAGACATTCCGTCCTATTTATACTGTCTTACTCAATATGTGAGTGTGCGCGCGTGTCTACACGTTGTTACTGTGTCGCTTGCTCTCTCTCACTGTTTGTGTGTCTTAGTACAAGCTCTTACTGTCTGTCTCTTGTGTGCCATTTGTACTCACTGCGTGTCTCTCACATACTCTCTCTCACTGTATCTCTTGTGTGCTCTCTCTCACTGTGTGAGTCTCTCAATACAAGCTCTCATTGTCTCTCTCACATGCTCTCTCTCACTGTGTGTGAGAGCTCTCTCTCACTGTTTGTCACTCGCATACTCTCTCTCGCTTTGTGTGTGTGTGTGTCTCTCAATACAAGCCCTCACTGTCTCTCGCATGCTCTCTCTCACTGTGTGTGTGAGCTGTCTCTTACTCTGTCTCTCACATGCTCTCTCTCACTGTGTGTGTGAGCTCTCTCTCACTGTTTGTCACTCGCATACTCTCTCTCACTTTGTGTGTGTCTCTCGCATGCTTCTCTCACTGTCTCTCTCGCATGCTCTCTCTCACTGTGTGTGTGAGCTCTCTCTTACTCTGTCTCTCACATGCTCTCTCTCACTTTGTGTGTGTGTGTTTCTCAATACGAGCTCTCACTGTCGCTCTCACATGCACTCTCTCACTGTCTCTCTCGCATGCTCTCTCTCACTGTGTGTGTGTGAGCTCTCTCTCACTGTCTGTCTCTTGTGTACTCTCTGTTACTGTGTGTGTGTCTCTCAATACGAGCTCTTACTGTGTATGTCTCCGGACGTTCTGTCAGTGAGTTTCTCTCTCTCTCTCTCTCTCTCTCTCTCTCTCTGTACAGGCTTTTGCTATGTATGTCTGTCAGTATGTGCCGTCACTAAATCTCTCTCTCTCTCTCTCTCTCTCTCGGAAGCAGCTGGATTTCCTTCCTCCAACAGTTGGGAGAACATAAACAGGGAGATGGGCACAGACTGGATATAACGTGCAAGTGAAAGTGAGTCTGGAACAAAGTGAGCGACGAGGCTCAAAAACAAGTCACAGCTTAGTGAGTGATCCCGATCGAAGGAATCCTTAAACCGGAGCACGGAAGGAGCCGCTAAGGCAGGCCACTACTGAAGGAACCGCTAAGGTAGGCCACTACTGAAGGAACCGCTAAGGCAGGCCACTACTGAAGGAGCCGCTAAGGCAGGCCACTACTGAAGGAGCCGCTAAGGCAGGCCACTACTGAAGGAGCCGCTAAGGCAGGCCACTACTGAAGGAGCCGCTAAGGCAGGCCACTACTGAAGGAGCCGCTAAGGCAGGCCACTACTGAAGGAGCCGCTAAGGCAGGCCACTACTGAAGGAGCCGCTAAGGCAGGCCACTACTGAAGGAGCCGCTAAAGCAGGCCACTACTGAAGGAGCCGCTAAGGCAGGCCACTACTGAAGGAGCCGCTAAAGCAGGCCAGTACTGAAGGAGCCGCTAAGGCAGGCCACGCCGCACGGAAGGAGCCGTTAAGGCAGGCCACTACTGAAGGAGCCGCTAAGGCAGGCAACTACTGAAGGAGCCAATAAGGCAGGCCACTACTGAAGGAGCCGCTAAGGCAGGCCACTACTGAAGGAGCCGCTAAGGCAGGCCACGCCGCACGGAAGGAGCCGCTAAAGCAGGCCAGTACTGAAGGAGCCGCTAAGGCAGGCCACGCCGCACGGAAGGAGCCGTTAAGGCAGGCCACTACTGAAGGAGCCGCTAAGGCAGGCCACTACTGAAGGAGCCGCTAAGGCAGGCCACTACTGAAGGAGCCGCTAAGGCAGGCCACTACTGAAGGAGCCGCTAAGGCAGGCCACGCCGCACGGAAGGAGCCACTAAAGCAGGCCACTACTGAAGGAGCCGCTAAGGCAGGCCACTACTGAAGGAGCCGCTAAGGCAGGCCACTACTGAAGGAGCCGCTAAGGCAGGCCACTACTGAAGGAGCCGCTAAGGCAGGCCACGGCGCACGGAAGGAGCCACTAAAGCAGACTGAGAGGAAACCTTAAAACGTGTCACGTCAGGAGCAAAATGGCTGTTAAAGATTACGATCATTTGTTTAAACTGCTTCTTATTGGGGATTCAGGTGAGTGAACGTATAGAATGCAGTGTGACAATGCACTCACTAAAACAGGAATTTGGGTGAATTTCCCATTTTAGGCCAAAATAGCCCAAGTAGCTGAGAATCTTCCAGTTGAAGCCTCGGTCAATTCCCAGCAAACCCAAATTTATTAATAACATTGGCTGACTGCAGGCTCAGGTTAGTATCTTCACTCACACTCGCAGTATTTTGAGTATAAACCTTAATCTTCATCCACACTGCAATCGGTGTAATGCACACAGTACATATCTTCACTGAGCACTACTGCCGTCCTCCACGCGCCGGGCATTGCCGCACGCTGCCATCCTCCACGCACCGGGCATTGCTGCACGCTGCCGTCCTCCACGCGCCGGGCAATGCCGCACGCTGCCGTCCTCCACGCGCCGGGCAATGCCGCACGCTGCCGTCCTCCACGCGCCGGGCAATGCCGCGCGCTGCCGTCCACCACGCGCCGGGCAATGCCGCACGCTGCCGTCCTCCACGCGCCGGGCAATGCCGCACGCTGCCGTCCTCCACGCGCCGGGCACTGACGCACGCTGCCGTCCTCCACGCGCCGGGCACTGCCGCACGCTGCCATCCTCCACGCGCTGGGCATTGCCGCACGCTGCCGTCCTCCACGCGCCGGGCATTGCCGCACGCTGCCGTCCTCCCACCGCCGGGCACTGCCTCACGCTGCCGTCCTCCACGCGCCGGGCACTTGCACACGCTGCGGTCCTCTGCGCGCCTGGCACTGCCGCACGCTACTGTCCTCCACAGGCTGAGTACTGGCGTATGCTGCCGTCCTCCATCGCTAGACACTGGCACACGCTGCGGACCTCCACCTGCCGGGCACTGGCGTACGCTGCCGTCCTCCACCTGCTGGGCACTGGCATACGCTTTGGTCCTCCACCTGCTGGGCACTGGCACACGCTGCGGTCCTCCACCTGCTGGGTACTGGCACACGCTGCGGTCCTCCATCTGCTGGGCACTGGCACACGCTGCGGCCCTCCACCTGCTGGGCACTGGCACATGCTGCGGTCCTCCCCTTGCTGGGCACTGGCACACGCTGCGGTCCTCCACCTGCTGGGCACTGGCACACGCTGCGGTCCTCCACCTGCTGGGCACTGGCACACGCTGCGGTCTTCCCCTTGCTGGGCACTGGCACACGCTGCGGTCCTCCACCTGCTGGGCACTGGCACAAGCTGCCTTCCTCCCCTTGCTGGGCACTGGCACACGCTGCGGCCCTCCACCTGCTGGGCACTGGCACATGCTGCGGTCCTCCCCTTGCTGGGCACTGGCACACGCTGCGGCCCTCCACCTGCTGGGCACTGGCACATGCTGCGGTCCTCCCCTTGCTGGGCACTGGCACACGCTGCGTTCCTCCACCTGCTGGGCACTGGCACACGCTGCGGTCCTCCATCTGCTGGGCACTGGCACACGCTGCGGTCCTCCACCTGCTGGGCACTGGCACAAGCTGCCTTCCTCCCCTTGCTGGGCACTGGCACACGCTGCGGTCCTCTTTGCATAAACAGGTTGTGTTATCAGATCCTATAGAAATTTTTTTAAAGGCTTGGATGCTTTTTTGCAAAAATTTAATATTGAAAAATATAAGTGATTTGTATGAAACAGGTTGTGGATAGCGTCCAAGAAGGATGATTATTTTTCCCCTTTTTGTGCCATACTTGGAAATGGCTACATTTGTAGCGTGTGTGTTTGCCTTCTTTTGGATCAGCACCTTTTAAACTGTGTTTAAAGGTGAACTTGATAAACTTGTCTTTTTTTCACAATGGAGATTTCTAGGTAACTTTGTGGAGACAATAAAAGTACTTGCATAAAATCTATGATGTACAACCGAATATACCTTTATCTTCGGAGAGGCATGTAGGCTCTGCAGAACTCACTAAAATAAGCTGAATTGGAAGAAAAACTGCCTCGATCCAAAGATGACGCTAAATGACCTTTATTCAGATAGTGTAGACATGCGGCTACCACCACGGATGCAGTTCATGCCTAATGGCACTTCATCAGACACTGGTGATCTATAGAAAAGTTCATTATGGATCTGATGAAGTGCTGGTAAAGTGCTCCGGATTAAATCTGTAATATAAATATGTGAGTCTGTCGTAACCCCTTCTCATAACATTTTTTGTTTTCTTCCATTATTTTCACTAACTAAAGTTTCCTCTTCCTCCAGGTGTTGGGAAGAGCAGCCTGCTACTTCGGTTCTCAGACAGCTCTTTTTCTGGTAAGTGTGAAATCTGAGTACAGTTGTGGCCCACTATAACTGCATTGCCCAGCTATACAGCAACATCATGACTGCCGGGGTTCCTTGTTATTTAAGAATGAAGCTGGTGAGGCTGCTGGTGTTAATGATGTCCGTCTTTTCTCCATTGTTTGCACCAGGATTTCCATTCTATCGTTCCTATTTTGATGGTTTGATCTATGTCCTGTTTGTTGGTTGCAGGGAGTTATATTACCACAATTGGAGTTGACTTTAAGATTAGAACTTTGGTTCTTGACGGGGAACGAGTGAAACTACAAATCTGGGACACAGCTGGTCAGGAGCGTTTCCGCACCATCACTTCCACGTAAGAAAGTTAGGTGGGGGAGGCAGATAATGAGACATTGGCCTGTAACCTCCAATGTAAGAGACGGCTTGTAGCATTCCAGGTAAAGGAGATGGGGTGAGCAGACGGCTTCTAGCATCCCATGTGTAGGAGGTGGGGTGAGGAGATGGCTTGTAGCGTCCCATGTGAAGGAGATGGGGTGAGGAGACGAACTGTAGCATCCAATGTGAAGGAGATAGGATGAGGAGAAGGCTTGCAGCTCTCCACGAGAAGGAGCTGGGGTGTGGAGACGGCCCATAGCGTCCCATGTGAAGGAGACAGGGTGAGGAGATGGCTTGTAGCATCCCATGTGAGGGAAATGGGGTGAGGAGACAGCCTGTAGCATCCTATGTGAAGGAGGTCGGGTGAGGAGACGGGTTATAGCTCTCCATATGAAGGAGATGGGGTGAAGAGATGGCTTGTAGCATCCCATGTGAAGGAGATGGTGTTCACCACAGTTGTCTAATGCTGTATTTTCCCTCTTTAGATATTACAGAAACACTCATGGAGTCATTGTGGTCTATGATGTCACCAACCCTGAATCCTTTGTTAATGTGAAGCGCTGGCTGCATGAGATCGCTCAGAACTGTGACACTGTGTGCACCGTGCTAGGTGAGACCATGTGCCTCTGGGACTGAATATAATATATCACTGCCTGGGACCACTGATTTACCTGCCATGTTTATTACTGGCATTGCTTGGACCAGATCTGCCATGTTTATTACTGACATTGCTTGGACCAGGCCTGCCATGTTTATTACTGGCATTGCTTGGACCAGGCCTGCCATGTTTATTACTGACATTGCTTGGACCATACCTGCCATGTTTATTACTGGCATTGCTTGGACCAGGCCTGCCATGTTTATTACTGGCATTGCTTGGACCAGGCCTGCCATGTTTATTACTGGCATTGCTTGGACCAGGCCTGCCATGTTTATTACTGGCATTGCTTGGACCAGACCTGCCATGTTTATTACTGACATTGCTTGGACCAGGCCTGCCATGTTTATTACTGACATTGCTTGGACCATGCCTGCCATGTTTATTACTGACATTGCTTGGACCAGGCCTGCCATGTTTATTACTGGCATTGCTTGGACCATACCTGCCATGTTTATTACTGACATTGCTTGGACCAGGCCTGCCATGTTTATTACTGACATTGCTTGGACCATGCCTGCCATGTTTATTACTGACATTGCTTGGACCAGGCCTGCCATGTTTATTACTGGCATTGCTTGGACCATACCTGCCATGTTTATTACTGACATTGCTTGGACCAGGCCTGCCATGTTTATTACTGGCATTGCTTGGACCAGGCCTGCCATGTTTATTACTGACATTGCTTGGACCAGACCTGCCATGTTTATTACTGACATTGCTTGGACCAGGCCTGCCATGTTTATTACTGGCATTGCTTGGACCAGGCCTGCCATGTTTATTACTGACATTGCTTGGACCAGGCCTGCCATGTTTATTACTGACATTGCTTGGACCATACCTGCCATGTTTATTACTGACATTGCTTGGACCATACCTGCCATGTTTATTACTGACATTGCTTGGACCAGGCCTGCCATGTTTATTACTGACATTGCTTGGACCATACCTGCCATGTTTATTACTAGCATTGCTTGGACCAGGCCTGCCATGTTTATTACTGGCATTGCTTGGACCATACCTGCCATGTTTATTACTGACATTGCTTGGACCATACCTGCCATGTTTATTACTAGCATTGCTTGGACCAGGCCTGCCATGTTTATTACTGACATTGCTTGGACCATACCTGCCATGTTTATTACTAGCATTGCTTGGACCAGGCCTGCCATGTTTATTACTGGCATTGCTTGGACCATACCTGCCATGTTTATTACTGGCATTGCTTGGACCATACCTGCCATGTTTATTACTGACATTGCTTGGACCATACCTGCCATGTTTATTACTAGCATTGCTTGGACCATACCTGCCATGTTTATTACTAGCATTGCTTGGACCAGGCCTGCCATGTTTATTACTGGCATTGCTTGGACCATACCTGCCATGTTTATTACTGACATTGCTTGGACCATGCCTGCCATGTTTATTACTGACATTGCTTGGACCATACCTGCCATGTTTATTACTAGCATTGCTTGGACCAGGCCTGCCATGTTTATTACTGGCATTGCTTGGACCATACCTGCCATGTTTATTACTGGCATTGCTTGGACCATACCTGCCATGTTTATTACTGACATTGCTTGGACCATGCCTGCCATGTTTATTACTGACATTGCTTGGACCATGCCTGCCATGTTTATTACTGACATTGCTTGGACCAGGCCTGCCATGTTTATTACTGGCATTGCTTGGACCATACCTGCCATGTTTATTACTGACATTGCTTGGACCATGCCTGCCATGTTTATTACTGACATTGCTTGGACCATACCTGCCATGTTTATTACTAGCATTGCTTGGACCAGGCCTGCCATGTTTATTACTGGCATTGCTTGGACCATACCTGCCATGTTTATTACTGACATTGCTTGGACCAGGCCTGCCATGTTTATTACTGGCATTGCTTGGACCAGGCCTGCCATGTTTATTACTGACATTGCTTGGTCCAGACCTGCCATGTTTATTACTGGCATTGCTTGGACCATACCTGCCATGTTTATTACTGGCATTGCTTGGACCATACCTGCCATGTTTATTACTGACATTGCTTGGACCATACCTGCCATGTTTATTACTGGCATTGCTTGGACCATACCTGCCATGTTTATTACTGACATTGCTTGGACCAGGCCTGCCATGTTTATTACTGACATTGCTTGGACCATACCTGCCATGTTTATTACTGACATTGCTTGGACCAGACCTGCCATGTTTATTACTGACATTGCTTGGACCAGACCTGCCATGTTTATTACTGGCATTACTTGGACCAGGCCTGCCATGTTTATTACTGGCATTGCTTGGACCAGGCCTGCCATGTTTATTACTGACATTGCTTGGACCATACCTGCCATGTTTATTACTGGCATTGCTTGGACCATACCTGCCATGTTTATTACTGGCATTGCTTGGACCAGACCTGCCATGTTTATTACTGACATTGCTTGGACCAGACCTGCCATGTTTATTACTGACATTGCTTGGACCAGACCTGCCATGTTTATTACTGGCATTGCTTGGTCCAGGCCTGCCATGTTTATTACTGACATTGCTTGGACCATACCTGCCATGTTTATTACTGACATTGCTTGGACCAGGCCTGCCATGTTTATTACTGACATTGCTTGGACCATACCTGCCATGTTTATTACTGGCATTGCTTGGACCAGGCCTGCCATGTTTATTACTGGCATTGCTTGGACCAGGCCTGCCATGTTTATTACTGACATTGCTTGGACCAGACCTGCCATGTTTATTACTGACATTGCTTGGACCAGACCTGCCATGTTTATTACTGACATTGCTTGGACCAGACCTGCCATGTTTATTACTGGCATTGCTTGGACCAGACCTGCCATGTTTATTACTGACATTGCTTGGACCAGACCTGCCATGTTTATTACTGACATTGCTTGGACCAGACCTGCCATGTTTATTACTGGCATTGCTTGGACCAGACCTGCCATGTTTATTACTGACATTGCTTGGACCATACCTGCCATGTTTATTACTGACATTGCTTGGACCAGACCTGCCATGTTTATTACTGGCATTGCTTGGACCATACCTGCCATGTTTATTACTGACATTGCTTGGTCCAGACCTGCCATGTTTATTACTGGCATTGCTTGGACCAGACCTGCCATGTTTATTACTGACATTGCTTGGACCAGACCTGCCATGTTTATTACTGGCATTGCTTGGACCAGGCCTGCCATGTTTATTACTGGCATTGCTTGGACCAGGCCTGCCATGTTTATTACTGACATTGCTTGGTCCAGACCTGCCATGTTTATTACTGGCATTGCTTGGACCATACCTGCCATGTTTATTACTGACATTGCTTGGACCAGGCCTGCCATGTTTATTACTGCATTGCTTGGACCAGGCCTGCCATGTTTATTACTGACATTGCTTGGACCAGGCCTGCCATGTTTATTACTGGCATTGCTTGGTCCAGGCCTGCCATGTTTATTACTGACATTGCTTGGACCAGGCCTGCCATGTTTATTACTGACATTGCTTGGACCAGGCCTGCCATGTTTATTACTGACATTGCTTGGACCAGGCCTGCCATGTTTATTACTGACATTGCTTGGACCAGGCCTGCCATGTTTATTACTGACATTGCTTGGTCCAGGCCTGCCATGTTTATTACTGGCATTGCTTGGACCATACCTGCCATGTTTATTACTGACATTGCTTGGACCAGACCTGCCATGTTTATTACTGGCATTGCTTGGACCATACCTGCCATGTTTATTACTGACATTGCTTGGACCATACCTGCCATGTTTATTACTGGCATTGCTTGGACCATACCTGCCATGTTTATTACTGACATTGCTTGGACCAGGCCTGCCATGTTTATTACTGACATTGCTTGGACCAGACCTGCCATGTTTATTACTGACATTGCTTGGACCAGACCTGCCATGTTTATTACTGACATTGCTTGGACCAGACCTGCCATGTTTATTACTGACATTGCTTGGACCAGACCTGCCATGTTTATTACTGACATTGCTTGGACCAGACCTGCCATGTTTATTACTGACATTGCTTGGACCAGGCCTGCCATGTTTATTACTGACATTGCTTGGACCAGGCCTGCCATGTTTATTACTGGCATTGCTTGGACCAGGCCTGCCATGTTTATTACTGACATTGCTTGGTCCAGACCTGCCATGTTTATTACTGGCATTGCTTGGACCATACCTGCCATGTTTATTACTGACATTGCTTGGACCAGGCCTGCCATGTTTATTACTGCATTGCTTGGACCAGGCCTGCCATGTTTATTACTGGCATTGCTTGGTCCAGGCCTGCCATGTTTATTACTGACATTGCTTGGACCAGGCCTGCCATGTTTATTACTGGCATTGCTTGGTCCAGGCCTGCCATGTTTATTACTGACATTGCTTGGACCAGGCCTGCCATGTTTATTACTGACATTGCTTGGACCAGGCCTGCCATGTTTATTACTGACATTGCTTGGACCAGGCCTGCCATGTTTATTACTGACATTGCTTGGACCAGGCCTGCCATGTTTATTACTGACATTGCTTGGTCCAGGCCTGCCATGTTTATTACTGGCATTGCTTGGACCATACCTGCCATGTTTATTACTGACATTGCTTGGACCAGACCTGCCATGTTTATTACTGGCATTGCTTGGACCATACCTGCCATGTTTATTACTGACATTGCTTGGACCATACCTGCCATGTTTATTACTGGCATTGCTTGGACCATACCTGCCATGTTTATTACTGACATTGCTTGGACCAGGCCTGCCATGTTTATTACTGACATTGCTTGGACCAGACCTGCCATGTTTATTACTGACATTGCTTGGACCAGACCTGCCATGTTTATTACTGACATTGCTTGGACCAGACCTGCCATGTTTATTACTGACATTGCTTGGACCAGACCTGCCATGTTTATTACTGGCATTGCTTGGTCCAGGCCTGCCATGTTTATTACTGACATTGCTTGGACCAGACCTGCCATGTTTATTACTGGCATTGCTTGGTCCAGGCCTGCCATGTTTATTACTGACATTGCTTGGTCCAGACCTGCCATGTTTATTACTGACATTGCTTGGTCCAGACCTGCCATGTTTATTACTGGCATTGCTTGGACCAGACCTGCCATGTTTATTACTGACATTGCTTGGACCAGGCCTGCCATGTTTATTACTGACATTGCTTGGACCAGACCTGCCATGTTTATTACTGACATTGCTTGGACCAGGCCTGCCATGTTTATTACTGACATTGCTTGGACCAGGCCTGCCATGTTTATTACTGACATTGCTTGGACCATACCTGCCATGTTTATTACTGACATTGCTTGGACCAGGCCTGCCATGTTTATTACTGGCATTGCTTGGACCAGACCTGCCATGTTTATTACTGACATTGCTTGGACCAGACCTGCCATGTTTATTACTGGCATTGCTTGGACCATACCTGCCATGTTTATTACTGACATTGCTTGGTCCAGACCTGCCATGTTTATTACTGGCATTGCTTGGACCATACCTGCCATGTTTATTACTGACATTGCTTGGACCAGGCCTGCCATGTTTATTACTGACATTGCTTGGTCCAGACCTGCCATGTTTATTACTGGCATTGCTTGGACCATACCTGCCATGTTTATTACTGACATTGCTTGGACCAGGCCTGCCATGTTTATTACTGCATTGCTTGGACCAGGCCTGCCATGTTTATTACTGACATTGCTTGGACCAGGCCTGCCATGTTTATTACTGGCATTGCTTGGTCCAGGCCTGCCATGTTTATTACTGACATTGCTTGGACCAGGCCTGCCATGTTTATTACTGACATTGCTTGGACCAGGCCTGCCATGTTTATTACTGACATTGCTTGGACCAGGCCTGCCATGTTTATTACTGACATTGCTTGGACCAGGCCTGCCATGTTTATTACTGACATTGCTTGGTCCAGGCCTGCCATGTTTATTACTGGCATTGCTTGGACCATACCTGCCATGTTTATTACTGACATTGCTTGGACCAGACCTGCCATGTTTATTACTGACATTGCTTGGACCAGACCTGCCATGTTTATTACTGGCATTGCTTGGACCATACCTGCCATGTTTATTACTGACATTGCTTGGACCATACCTGCCATGTTTATTACTGGCATTGCTTGGACCATACCTGCCATGTTTATTACTGACATTGCTTGGACCAGGCCTGCCATGTTTATTACTGACATTGCTTGGACCAGACCTGCCATGTTTATTACTGACATTGCTTGGACCAGACCTGCCATGTTTATTACTGACATTGCTTGGACCAGACCTGCCATGTTTATTACTGACATTGCTTGGACCAGACCTGCCATGTTTATTACTGACATTGCTTGGACCAGACCTGCCATGTTTATTACTGACATTGCTTGGACCAGACCTGCCATGTTTATTACTGACATTGCTTGGACCAGGCCTGCCATGTTTATTACTGACATTGCTTGGACCAGGCCTGCCATGTTTATTACTGGCATTGCTTGGACCAGGCCTGCCATGTTTATTACTGACATTGCTTGGTCCAGACCTGCCATGTTTATTACTGGCATTGCTTGGACCATACCTGCCATGTTTATTACTGACATTGCTTGGACCAGGCCTGCCATGTTTATTACTGCATTGCTTGGACCAGGCCTGCCATGTTTATTACTGGCATTGCTTGGTCCAGGCCTGCCATGTTTATTACTGACATTGCTTGGACCAGGCCTGCCATGTTTATTACTGGCATTGCTTGGTCCAGGCCTGCCATGTTTATTACTGACATTGCTTGGACCAGGCCTGCCATGTTTATTACTGACATTGCTTGGACCAGGCCTGCCATGTTTATTACTGACATTGCTTGGACCAGGCCTGCCATGTTTATTACTGACATTGCTTGGACCAGGCCTGCCATGTTTATTACTGACATTGCTTGGTCCAGGCCTGCCATGTTTATTACTGGCATTGCTTGGACCATACCTGCCATGTTTATTACTGACATTGCTTGGACCAGACCTGCCATGTTTATTACTGGCATTGCTTGGACCATACCTGCCATGTTTATTACTGACATTGCTTGGACCATACCTGCCATGTTTATTACTGGCATTGCTTGGACCATACCTGCCATGTTTATTACTGACATTGCTTGGACCAGGCCTGCCATGTTTATTACTGACATTGCTTGGACCAGACCTGCCATGTTTATTACTGACATTGCTTGGACCAGACCTGCCATGTTTATTACTGACATTGCTTGGACCAGACCTGCCATGTTTATTACTGACATTGCTTGGACCAGACCTGCCATGTTTATTACTGGCATTGCTTGGTCCAGGCCTGCCATGTTTATTACTGACATTGCTTGGACCAGACCTGCCATGTTTATTACTGGCATTGCTTGGTCCAGGCCTGCCATGTTTATTACTGACATTGCTTGGTCCAGACCTGCCATGTTTATTACTGACATTGCTTGGTCCAGACCTGCCATGTTTATTACTGGCATTGCTTGGACCAGACCTGCCATGTTTATTACTGACATTGCTTGGACCAGGCCTGCCATGTTTATTACTGACATTGCTTGGACCAGACCTGCCATGTTTATTACTGACATTGCTTGGACCAGGCCTGCCATGTTTATTACTGACATTGCTTGGACCAGGCCTGCCATGTTTATTACTGACATTGCTTGGACCATACCTGCCATGTTTATTACTGACATTGCTTGGACCAGGCCTGCCATGTTTATTACTGGCATTGCTTGGACCAGACCTGCCATGTTTATTACTGACATTGCTTGGACCAGACCTGCCATGTTTATTACTGGCATTGCTTGGACCATACCTGCCATGTTTATTACTGACATTGCTTGGTCCAGACCTGCCATGTTTATTACTGGCATTGCTTGGACCAGACCTGCCATGTTTATTACTGACATTGCTTGGACCAGACCTGCCATGTTTATTACTGGCATTACTTGGACCATACCTGCCATGTTTATTACTGATATTGCTTGGACCAGGCCTGCCATGTTTATTACTGACATTGCTTGGTCCAGGCCTGCCATGTTTATTACTGACATTGCTTGGACCATACCTGCCATGTTTATTACTGACATTGCTTGGACCATACCTGCCATGTTTATTACTGATATTGCTTGGACCAGGCCTGCCATGTTTATTACTGGCATTGCTTGGACCAGGCCTGCCATGTTTATTACTGACATTGCTTGGACCAGGCCTGCCATGTTTATTACTGACATTGCTTGGACCAGGCCTGCCATGTTTATTACTGACATTGCTTGGACCAGACCTGCCATGTTTATTACTGACATTGCTTGGACCAGACCTGCCATGTTTATTACTGACATTGCTTGGACCAGGCCTGCCATGTTTATTACTGACATTGCTTGGACCAGACCTGCCATGTTTATTACTGACATTGCTTGGACCATACCTGCCATGTTTATTACTGACATTGCTTGGACCATACCTGCCATGTTTATTACTGGCATTGCTTGGACCAGACCTGCCATGTTTATTACTGGCATTGCTTGGACCATACCTGCCATGTTTATTACTGACATTGCTTGGACCATACCTGCCATGTTTATTACTGACATTGCTTGGACCAGACCTGCCATGTTTATTACTGACATTGCTTGGACCAGACCTGCCATGTTTATTACTGACATTGCTTGGACCAGACCTGCCATGTTTATTACTGACATTGCTTGGACCAGGCCTGCCATGTTTATTACTGACATTGCTTGGACCAGACCTGCCATGTTTATTACTGACATTGCTTGGACCATACCTGCCATGTTTATTACTGACATTGCTTGGACCATACCTGCCATGTTTATTACTGGCATTGCTTGGACCAGGCCTGCCATGTTTATTACTGGCATTGCTTGGACCAGGCCTGCCATGTTTATTACTGACATTGCTTGGACCAGGCCTGCCATGTTTATTACTGACATTGCTTGGACCAGGCCTGCCATGTTTATTACTGACATTGCTTGGACCAGGCCTGCCATGTTTATTACTGACATTGCTTGGACCAGGCCTGCCATGTTTATTACTGACATTGCTTGGACCAGACCTGCCATGTTTATTACTGACATTGCTTGGACCAGACCTGCCATGTTTATTACTGACATTGCTTGGACCAGACCTGCCATGTTTATTACTGACATTGCTTGGACCAGGCCTGCCATGTTTATTACTGACATTGCTTGGTCCAGGCCTGCCATGTTTATTACTGACATTGCTTGGTCCAGGCCTGCCATGTTTATTACTGACATTGCTTGGACCAGGCCTGCCATGTTTATTACTGGCATTGCTTGGACCAGGCCTGCCATGTTTATTACTGGCATTGCTTGGACCAGGCCTGCCATGTTTATTACTGACATTGCTTGGACCAGGCCTGCCATGTTTATTACTGACATTGCTTGGACCATACCTGCCATGTTTATTACTGGCATTGCTTGGACCAGACCTGCCATGTTTATTACTAGCATTGCTTGGACCAGGCCTGCCATGTTTATTACTGACATTGCTTGGACCAGGCCTGCCATGTTTATTACTGACATTGCTTGGTCCAGACCTGCCATGTTTATTACTGACATTGCTTGGTCCAGACCTGCCATGTTTATTACTGACATTGCTTGGTCCAGACCTGCCATGTTTATTACTGACATTGCTTGGACCAGGCCTGCCATGTTTATTACTGGCATTGCTTGGACCATACCTGCCATGTTTATTACTGACATTGCTTGGACCAGGCCTGCCATGTTTATTACTGGCATTGCTTGGACCAGGCCTGCCATGTTTATTACTGACATTGCTTGGTCCAGACCTGCCATGTTTATTACTGACATTGCTTGGTCCAGACCTGCCATGTTTATTACTGACATTGCTTGGACCAGACCTGCCATGTTTATTACTGACATTGCTTGGACCAGACCTGCCATGTTTATTACTGACATTGCTTGGACCAGGCCTGCCATGTTTATTACTGACATTGCTTGGACCAGGCCTGCCATGTTTATTACTGACATTGCTTGGTCCAGACCTGCCATGTTTATTACTGACATTGCTTGGTCCAGACCTGCCATGTTTATTACTAGCATTGCTTGGTCCAGACCTGCCATGTTTATTACTGGCATTGCTTGGACCATACCTGCCATGTTTATTACTGACATTGCTTGGACCAGACCTGCCATGTTTATTACTGACATTGCTTGGACCAGGCCTGCCATGTTTATTACTGACATTGCTTGGTCCAGGCCTGCCATGTTTATTACTGACATTGCTTGGACCAGGCCTGCCATGTTTATTACTGGCATTGCTTGGACCAGGCCTGCCATGTTTATTACTGGCATTGCTTGGACCAGGCCTGTCATGTTTATTACTGACATTGCTTGGACCAGGCCTGCCATGTTTATTACTGACATTGCTTGGACCATACCTGCCATGTTTATTACTGGCATTGCTTGGACCAGACCTGCCATGTTTATTACTGACATTGCTTGGACCAGGCCTGCCATGTTTATTACTGGCATTGCTTGGACCAGGCCTGCCATGTTTATTACTGACATTGCTTGGTCCAGACCTGCCATGTTTATTACTGACATTGCTTGGTCCAGACCTGCCATGTTTATTACTGACATTGCTTGGACCAGACCTGCCATGTTTATTACTGACATTGCTTGGACCAGGCCTGCCATGTTTATTACTGGCATTGCTTGGACCAGGCCTGCCATGTTTATTACTGGCATTGCTTGGACCAGGCCTGCCATGTTTATTACTGACATTGCTTGGTCCAGACCTGCCATGTTTATTACTGACATTGCTTGGTCCAGACCTGCCATGTTTATTACTAGCATTGCTTGGTCCAGACCTGCCATGTTTATTACTGGCATTGCTTGGACCATACCTGCCATGTTTATTACTGACATTGCTTGGACCAGGCCTGCCATGTTTATTACTGACATTGCTTGGACCAGGCCTGCCATGTTTATTACTGACATTGCTTGGTCCAGACCTGCCATGTTTATTACTGACATTGCTTGGTCCAGACCTGCCATGTTTATTACTAGCATTGCTTGGTCCAGACCTGCCATGTTTATTACTGGCATTGCTTGGACCATACCTGCCATGTTTATTACTGACATTGCTTGGTCCAGACCTGCCATGTTTATTACTGACATTGCTTGGACCATGCCTGCCATGTTTATTACTGACATTGCTTGGACCATGCCTGCCATGTTTATTACTGACATTGCTTGGACCAGACCTGCCATGTTTATTACTGGCATTGCTTGGACCAGGCCTGCCATGTTTATTACTGACATTGCTTGGACCAGACCTGCCATGTTTATTACTGGCATTGCTTGGACCAGACCTGCCATGTTTATTACTGACATTGCTTGGACCAGACCTGCCATGTTTATTACTGACATTGCTTGGACCAGGCCTGCCATGTTTATTACTGACATTGCTTGGTCCAGACCTGCCATGTTTATTACTGACATTGCTTGGTCCAGACCTGCCATGTTTATTACTAGCATTGCTTGGTCCAGACCTGCCATGTTTATTACTGACATTGCTTGGACCAGGCCTGCCATGTTTATTACTGACATTGCTTGGACCAGACCTGCCATGTTTATTACTAGCATTGCTTGGTCCAGACCTGCCATGTTTATTACTGACATTGCTTGGACCAGACCTGCCATGTTTATTACTGACATTGCTTGGACCAGGCCTGCCATGTTTATTACTGACATTGCTTGGACCAGACCTGCCATGTTTATTACTGGCATTGCTTGGACCAGACCTGCCATGTTTATTACTGGCATTGCTTGGACCAGACCTGCCATGTTTATTACTGACATTGCTTGGACCAGGCCTGCCATGTTTATTACTGGCATTGCTTGGACCAGACCTGCCATGTTTATTACTGACATTGCTTGGACCAGACCTGCCATGTTTATTACTGACATTGCTTGGACCAGGCCTGCCATGTTTATTACTGACATTGCTTGGACCAGGCCTGCCATGTTTATTACTGACATTGCTTGGTCCAGGCCTGCCATGTTTATTACTGACATTGCTTGGTCCAGACCTGCCATGTTTATTACTGGCATTGCTTGGACCAGACCTGCCATGTTTATTACTGGCATTGCTTGGACCAGACCTGCCATGTTTATTACTGGCATTGCTTGGACCAGACCTGCCATGTTTATTACTGACATTGCTTGGTCCAGACCTGCCATGTTTATTACTGGCATTGCTTGGACCAGACCTGCCATGTTTATTACTGGCATTGCTTGGACCAGACCTGCCATGTTTATTACTGGCATTGCTTGGACCAGACCTGCCATGTTTATTACTGACATTGCTTGGTCCAGGCCTGCCATGTTTATTACTGACATTGCTTGGTCCAGACCTGCCATGTTTATTACTGGCATTGCTTGGACCAGACCTGCCATGTTTATTACTGGCATTGCTTGGACCATACCTGCCATGTTTATTACTGGCATTGCTTGGACCAGACCTGCCATGTTTATTACTGACATTGCTTGGACCAGGCCTGCCATGTTTATTACTGACATTGCTTGGACCAGGCCTGCCATGTTTATTACTGACATTGCTTGGTCCAGGCCTGCCATGTTTATTACTGACATTGCTTGGTCCAGACCTGCCATGTTTATTACTGGCATTGCTTGGACCAGACCTGCCATGTTTATTACTGGCATTGCTTGGACCAGACCTGCCATGTTTATTACTGACATTGCTTGGACCAGACCTGCCATGTTTATTACTGACATTGCTTGGTCCAGACCTGCCATGTTTATTACTGACATTGCTTGGACCAGACCTGCCATGTTTATTACTGACATTGCTTGGACCAGGCCTGCCATGTTTATTACTGACATTGCTTGGACCAGGCCTGCCATGTTTATTACTGACATTGCTTGGTCCAGACCTGCCATGTTTATTACTGACATTGCTTGGACCATACCTGCCATGTTTATTACTGGCATTGCTTGGACCAGACCTGCCATGTTTATTACTGGCATTGCTTGGACCAGACCTGCCATGTTTATTACTGACATTGCTTGGACCAGGCCTGCCATGTTTATTACTGGCATTGCTTGGACCAGGCCTGCCATGTTTATTACTGGCATTGCTTGGTCCAGGCCTGCCATGTTTATTACTGGCATTGCTTGGACCAGACCTGCCATGTTTATTACTGACATTGCTTGGTCCAGGCCTGCCATGTTTATTACTGGCATTGCTTGGACCAGACCTGCCATGTTTATTACTGGCATTGCTTGGACCAGACCTGCCATGTTTATTACTGACATTGCTTGGTCCAGGCCTGCCATGTTTATTACTGGCATTGCTTGGACCAGGCCTGCCATGTTTATTACTGGCATTGCTTGGACCATACCTGCCATGTTTATTACTGACATTGCTTGGACCAGATCTGCCATGTTTATTACTGACATTGCTTGGACCATACCTGCCATGTTTATTACTGGCATTGCTTGGACCAGGCCTGCCATGTTTATTACTGACATTGCTTGGTCCAGGCCTGCCATGTTTATTACTGGCATTGCTTGGACCAGACCTGCCATGTTTATTACTGGCATTGCTTGGACCAGACCTGCCATGTTTATTACTGACATTGCTTCGACCAGGCCTGCCATGTTTATTACTGGCATTGCTTGGACCAGGCCTGCCATGTTTATTACTGACATTGCTTGGACCAGACCTGCCATGTTTATTACTGGCATTGCTTGGACCAGACCTGCCATGTTTATTACTGACATTGCTTGGACCAGGCCTGCCATGTTTATTACTGGCATTGCTTGGACCAGGCCTGCCATGTTTATTACTGGCATTGCTTGGACCAGGCCTGCCATGTTTATTACTGACATTGCTTGGACCAGGCCTGCCATGTTTATTACTGGCATTACTTGGACCAGGCCTGCCATGTTTATTACTAGCATTGCTTGGACCATACCTGCCATGTTTATTACTGGCATTGCTTGGACCAGACCTGCCATGTTTATTACTGACATTGCTTGGACCAGGCCTGCCATGTTTATTACTGGCATTGCTTGGACCATACCTGCCATGTTTATTACTGACATTGCTTGGTCCAGGCCTGCCATGTTTATTACTGACATTGCTTGGACCAGACCTGCCATGTTTATTACTGGCATTGCTTGGACCAGGCCTGCCATGTTTATTACTGACATTGCTTGGTCCAGGCCTGCCATGTTTATTACTGACATTGCTTGGACCAGACCTGCCATGTTTATTACTGGCATTGCTTGGACCAGGCCTGCCATGTTTATTACTGGCATTGCTTGGACCAGGCCTGCCATGTTTATTACTGACATTGCTTGGACCAGACCTGCCATGTTTATTACTGACATTGCTTGGACCAGACCTGCCATGTTTATTACTGGCATTGCTTGGACCAGGCCTGCCATGTTTATTACTGACATTGCTTGGACCAGGCCTGCCATGTTTATTACTGGCATTGCTTGGACCCGGCCTGCCATGTTTATTACTGGCATTGCTTGGACCAGACCTGCCATGTTTATTACTGGCATTGCTTGGACCATACCTGCCATGTTTATTACTGGCATTGCTTGGACCATACCTGCCATGTTTATTACTGACATTGCTTGGTCCAGGCCTGTCATGTTTATTACTGGCATTGCTTGGACCAGGCCTGCCATGTTTATTACTGGCATTGCTTGGACCAGGCCTGCCATGTTTATTACTGGCATTGCTTGGTCCAGGCCTGCCATGTTTATTACTGGCATTGCTTGGACCATACCTGCCATGTTTATTACTGGCATTACTTGGACCAGGCCTGCCATGTTTATTACTGACATTGCTTGGACCAGGCCTGCCATGTTTATTACTGACATTGCTTGGACCAGACCTGCCATGTTTATTACTGGCATTGCTTGGACCAGGCCTGCCATGTTTATTACTGACATTGCTTGGACCAGGCCTGCCATGTTTATTACTGGCATTGCTTGGACCATACCTGCCATGTTTATTACTGACATTGCTTGGACCAGGCCTGCCATGTTTATTACTGACATTGCTTGGACCAGGCCTGCCATGTTTATTACTGACATTGCTTGGACCATACCTGCCATGTTTATTACTGGCATTGCTTGGACCAGACCTGCCATGTTTATTACTGACATTGCTTGGACCAGGCCTGCCATGTTTATTACTGACATTGCTTGGACCAGGCCTGCCATGTTTATTACTGGCATTGCTTGGACCAGGCCTGCCATGTTTATTACTGGCATTGCTTGGACCATACCTGCCATGTTTATTACTGACATTGCTTGGACCAGGCCTGCCATGTTTATTACTGACATTGCTTGGTCCAGGCCTGCCATGTTTATTACTGACATTGCTTGGACCAGACCTGCCATGTTTATTACTGGCATTGCTTGGACCAGGCCTGCCATGTTTATTACTGGCATTGCTTGGACCAGGCCTGCCATGTTTATTACTGACATTGCTTGGACCAGACCTGCCATGTTTATTACTGACATTGCTTGGACCAGACCTGCCATGTTTATTACTGGCATTGCTTGGACCAGGCCTGCCATGTTTATTACTGACATTGCTTGGACCAGGCCTGCCATGTTTATTACTGGCATTGCTTGGACCCGGCCTGCCATGTTTATTACTGGCATTGCTTGGACCAGACCTGCCATGTTTATTACTGGCATTGCTTGGACCATACCTGCCATGTTTATTACTGGCATTGCTTGGACCATACCTGCCATGTTTATTACTGACATTGCTTGGTCCAGGCCTGTCATGTTTATTACTGGCATTGCTTGGACCAGGCCTGCCATGTTTATTACTGGCATTGCTTGGTCCAGGCCTGCCATGTTTATTACTGGCATTGCTTGGACCATACCTGCCATGTTTATTACTGGCATTACTTGGACCAGGCCTGCCATGTTTATTACTGACATTGCTTGGACCAGGCCTGCCATGTTTATTACTGACATTGCTTGGACCAGACCTGCCATGTTTATTACTGGCATTGCTTGGACCAGGCCTGCCATGTTTATTACTGACATTGCTTGGACCAGGCCTGCCATGTTTATTACTGGCATTGCTTGGACCATACCTGCCATGTTTATTACTGACATTGCTTGGACCAGGCCTGCCATGTTTATTACTGACATTGCTTGGACCAGGCCTGCCATGTTTATTACTGACATTGCTTGGACCATACCTGCCATGTTTATTACTGACATTGCTTGGACCATACCTGCCATGTTTATTACTGGCATTGCTTGGACCAGACCTGCCATGTTTATTACTGACATTGCTTGGACCAGGCCTGCCATGTTTATTACTGGCATTGCTTGGACCAGGCCTGCCATGTTTATTACTGACATTGCTTGGACCAGACCTGCCATGTTTATTACTGGCATTGCTTGGACCAGGCCTGCCATGTTTATTACTGACATTGCTTGGACCAGACCTGCCATGTTTATTACTGGCATTGCTTGGACCAGGCCTGCCATGTTTATTACTGGCATTGCTTGGACCAGACCTGCCATGTTTATTACTGGTATTGCTTGGACCAGGCCTGCCATGTTTATTACTGACATTGCTTGGACCAGGCCTGCCATGTTTATTACTGGCATTGCTTGGACCAGACCTGCCATGTTTATTACTGGCATTGCTTGGACCATACCTGCCATGTTTATTACTGGCATTGCTTGGACCAGACCTGCCATGTTTATTACTGGCATTGCTTGGACCAGGCCTGCCATGTTTATTACTGACATTGCTTGGACCAGGCCTGCCATGTTTATTACTGACATTGCTTGGACCAGGCCTGCCATGTTTATTACTGGCATTGCTTGGACCAGACCTGCCATGTTTATTACTGACATTGCTTGGACCAGGCCTGCCATGTTTATTACTGGCATTGCTTGGACCAGACCTGCCATGTTTATTACTGGCATTGCTTGGACCAGGCCTGCCATGTTTATTACTGACATTGCTTGGACCAGGCCTGCCATGTTTATTACTGACATTGCTTGGACCAGGCCTGCCATGTTTATTACTGACATTGCTTGGACCAGGCCTGCCATGTTTATTACTGACATTGCTTGGACCAGGCCTGCCATGTTTATTACTGACATTGCTTGGACCATACCTGCCATGTTTATTACTGGCATTGCTTGGACCATACCTGCCATGTTTATTACTGACATTGCTTGGACCAGGCCTGCCATGTTTATTACTGACATTGCTTGGACCAGGCCTGCCATGTTTATTACTGGCATTGCTTGGACCAGGCCTGCCATGTTTATTACTGGCATTGCTTGGACCAGGCCTGCCATGTTTATTACTGACATTGCTTGGACCAGGCCTGCCATGTTTATTACTGGCATTGCTTGGACCAGACCTGCCATGTTTATTACTGACATTGCTTGGACCAGGCCTGCCATGTTTATTACTGGCATTGCTTGGACCAGGCCTGCCATGTTTATTACTGACATTGCTTGGACCAGGCCTGCCATGTTTATTACTGGCATTGCTTGGTCCAGGCCTGTCATGTTTATTACTGGCATTGCTTGGACCATACCTGCCATGTTTATTACTGACATTGCTTGGACCAGGCCTGCCATGTTTATTACTGACATTGCTTGGACCATACCTGCCATGTTTATTACTGGCATTGCTTGGACCATACCTGCCATGTTTATTACTGACATTGCTTGGACCATACCTGCCATGTTTATTACTGACATTGCTTGGACCATACCTGCCATGTTTATTACTGACATTGCTTGGACCATACCTGCCATGTTTATTACTGACATTGCTTGGACCAGGCCTGCCATGTTTATTACTAGCATTGCTTGGACCATACCTGCCATGTTTATTACTGACATTGCTTGGACCAGGCCTGCCATGTTTATTACTGGCATTGCTTGGACCATACCTGCCATGTTTATTACTGACATTGCTTGGACCAGGCCTGCCATGTTTATTACTGGCATTGCTTGGACCATACCTGCCATGTTTATTACTGACATTGCTTGGACCAGACCTGCCATGTTTATTACTGGCATTGCTTGGTCCAGGCCTGCCATGTTTATTACTGACATTGCTTGGACCATACCTGCCATGTTTATTACTGGCATTGCTTGGACCAGGCCTGCCATGTTTATTACTGACATTGCTTGGACCATACCTGCCATGTTTATTACTGGCATTGCTTGGACCAGGCCTGCCATGTTTATTACTGACATTGCTTGGACCAGACCTGCCATGTTTATTACTGACATTGCTTGGACCATACCTGCCATGTTTATTACTGGCATTGCTTGGACCAGGCCTGCCATGTTTATTACTGGCATTGCTTGGACCAGACCTGCCATGTTTATTACTGGCATTGCTTGGACCAGACCTGCCATGTTTATTACTGGCATTGCTTGGACCAGGCCTGCCATGTTTATTACTGACATTGCTTGGACCAGGCCTGCCATGTTTATTACTGACATTGCTTGGACCAGGCCTGCCATGTTTATTACTGACATTGCTTGGACCAGGCCTGCCATGTTTATTACTGACATTGCTTGGACCAGGCCTGCCATGTTTATTACTGACATTGCTTGGACCAGGCCTGCCATGTTTATTACTGGCATTGCTTGGACCATACCTGCCATGTTTATTACTGACATTGCTTGGTCCAGGCCTGCCATGTTTATTACTGGCATTGCTTGGACCAGGCCTGCCATGTTTATTACTGGCATTGCTTGGACCAGGCCTGCCATGTTTATTACTGACATTGCTTGGACCAGGCCTGCCATGTTTATTACTGACATTGCTTGGACCATACCTGCCATGTTTATTACTGGCATTGCTTGGACCATACCTGCCATGTTTATTACTGGCATTGCTTGGACCAGGCCTGCCATGTTTATTACTGACATTGCTTGGACCATACCTGCCATGTTTATTACTGGCATTGCTTGGTCCAGGCCTGCCATGTTTATTACTGGCATTGCTTGGACCATACCTGCCATGTTTATTACTGACATTGCTTGGACCAGACCTGCCATGTTTATTACTGACATTGCTTGGACCAGGCCTGCCATGTTTATTACTGGCATTGCTTGGACCATACCTGCCATGTTTATTACTGGCATTGCTTGGACCAGATCTTCCATGTTTATTACTGACATTGCTTGGACCAGGCCTGCCATGTTTATTACTGACATTGCTTGGACCAGGCCTGCCATGTTTATTACTGGCATTGCTTGGACCATACCTGCCATGTTTATTACTGACATTGCTTGGACCAGGCCTGCCATGTTTATTACTGACATTGCTTGGACCAGGCCTGCCATGTTTATTACTGGCATTGCTTGGACCAGGCCTGCCATGTTTATTACTGACATTGCTTGGACCAGGCCTGCCATGTTTATTACTGGCATTGCTTGGACCAGGCCTGCCATGTTTATTACTGACATTGCTTGGACCAGGCCTGCCATGTTTATTACTGACATTGCTTGGACCAGGCCTGCCATGTTTATTACTGACATTGCTTGGACCATACCTGCCATGTTTATTACTGACATTGCTTGGACCAGGCCTGCCATGTTTATTACTGACATTGCTTGGACCATACCTGCCATGTTTATTACTGGCATTGCTTGGTCCAGGCCTGCCATGTTTATTACTGGCATTGCTTGGACCATACCTGCCATGTTTATTACTGGCATTGCTTGGACCAGGCCTGCCATGTTTATTACTGACATTGCTTGGACCAGGCCTGCCATGTTTATTACTGGCATTGCTTGGACCATACCTGCCATGTTTATTACTGGCATTGCTTGGACCATACCTGCCATGTTTATTACTGACATTGCTTGGTCCAGGCCTGCCATGTTTATTACTGGCATTGCTTGGACCATACCTGCCATGTTTATTACTGGCATTGCTTGGACCAGGCCTGCCATGTTTATTACTGACATTGCTTGGACCAGGCCTGCCATGTTTATTACTGGCATTGCTTGGACCATACCTGCCATGTTTATTACTGGCATTGCTTGGACCATACCTGCCATGTTTATTACTGACATTGCTTGGACCATACCTGCCATGTTTATTACTGACATTGCTTGGACCATACCTGCCATGTTTATTACTGACATTGCTTGGACCAGGCCTGCCATGTTTATTACTGATATTGCTCTAGAAAATGGAGATAGGATAGAAATGAGATGGGCTTTAGCTCAGTATAAGGAGGGTGGAGATGGGGGGAGGGGGAAGCTTAGAAGCTATGTAATATTGATAATTCACAAGAAGTACAAGTGACTCATGATATTAAATGTATGCTTACTAATGCAAGGAGCCTAAATAACAAAATGGGGGAACTAGAGGCAATAGCATACACTAAACAATATGATATAATAGGCATAACTGGAACATGGTGGGATGAGACACATGACTGGGCAGTTAACTTAAATGGGTACACGTTATTTAGGAAGGATAGGAAAAACAAGAAGGGTGGTGGGGTATGTTTGTATGTCAACCATGAGTGAAAGCCAAATCTTAGGCATGTGGAGTGTGACGAGGAAAATGTGGAGGCTTTATGGGTAAATATCTGCTTGGGGAAAAAGAAGGGAAAACAACTATTGGTTGGGATATGTTATAAACCACCTAATGTTAATATTAATGAGGAAGAACTGCTGTTAGAGCAAATTGGTGAAGCTGCAAATCTGGGTAACACGTTAATTATTGGAGATTTTAATTACCCGGACATAAATTGGGATAGAGGGACTAGTACTTCAGCTAGGGGAATCCGTTTTTTGAATGTTAAATGACACCTTTATGTCACTACTGGTACAAGCACCAACTAGAAAGGACGCTTGTCTGGATCTCGTTATAACAAACAATGTTAATCTTTTAACCAACATTCAAGTAGGGGAGCATTTGGGAAATAGTGATCACAATATGGTAACTTTTGAAATAAACTCAAAAAAGCAAATGCACGTGGGGTATACTAAAACGTATAATTTAAAAAAAGCCAATTTTAATAAGATTAGGGCAGCTCTACAACATATCGACTGGCATAAACGCCTTAGTGATAAAAACACTGAGGATAAATGGAAACAAATATTAGAAAGGTACATTTCTCAGTATGTACCATTGGGTAATAAATATAAAAGAAACAAATTAAAACCAATGTGGATTAGTAGAGAAGTAAAAAAGAGATTAAAAATAAGAAAAGGGCTTTTAAAGCATTTAAATCTGACAAAGCAGAGGCATCCTATATAAGATATAAGGAAGCAAATAACGCTTGCAAAAAGGCAGTTAAAGTGACTAAACTACAAAATGAGAAATTGATAGCCAAAGAATGCAAAACCAACCCCAAACATTTTTTCAAGTACATCAATTCTAAAAAAACAAAAAATGAAAGTGTAGGTACACTGAAAACAGAGATGGGTCTGGTAGTCAATGAAGACCAGGAAAAGGCAGAAATTTTAAATAACTATTTTTCTTCGGTATATATTAATGAGGATCCTATGGCAAGAGATATGCATATGATTGCTGCAACAAACTTGCAGATAACTTGTGATTGGATAACTCGAGACAAGGTGCTATAGCTATTAAAGAAAATTAATGTAAATAAAGCTCCGGGGCCTGACGGTATCCACCCACGAGTACTTAAGGAGCTAAGTGGGGAAATAAGTGAACCTCTGTATTTACTTTTTCAAGATTCTTTTGTTTCAGGTATTTTACCGGAGGATTTGAGGAATGCAGATGTTGTTCCTATATTTAAAAAGGGTTCAAAATCCTTGCCTGGAAATTATAGACCTGTGAGCTTAACTTCTGTGACTGGGAAATAATTTGAACGGCTATTAAGGGATAATATTCAGGAATTCATTGGGAAGAACTGTGTTATTAGCAATAATCAGCATGGTTTTATGAAACATAGGTCATGTCAAACTAACCTAATTGCATTCTACGAAGAAGTAAGTAGAAATATAGATCAGGGTGTTGCAGTGGATGTGATCTACTTGGATTTTGCCAAGGCATTTGATACGGTTCCTCACAATAGGTTAGTCTTCAAACTAAAAGAAATTGGTCTAGATGAATATTCTTGTTCTTGGGTAGAACATTGACTGAAAGGACCACTATAGTGCCAGGAAAACACTTGTTTTCCTGGCACTATAGTGCCCTGAGGGTGCCCCCACCCTCAGGGACCCCCTCCCGCCCGGCTCTGGAAAGGGGTAAAACTTACCTTTTTCCAGCGCTGGGCGGGGAGCTCTCCTCCTCCGATCCTCCTCCGTTCAGCCCCGTCGGCTGAATGCGCATGCGCGGCAAGAGCTGCGCGCGCATTCAGCCGGTCGCATAGGAAAGCATTTATAATGCTTTCCTATGGACGCTTGCGTGCTCTCACAGTGAGACAGCCACTAGAGGATTTGGGGAAGGCTTAACCCATTAATAAACATAACAGTTTCTCTGAAAATGCTATGTTTATAAAAAAATTGGGTTAACCCTAGCTGGACCTGGCACCCAGACCACCTCATTAAGCTGAAGTGGTCTGGGTGCCTAGAGTGGTCCTTTAACAATAATTGGTCCTCTAAACCAAAAGCTGGAACCTTTAAAACCCTCAGTCCTCGAGGTATAATGTTTGAAGCCAAGTATTGCTCTAATGAAGTTATTTCCCACCACTTACGGGTTTCTTTTTCTAAAAGATGTTCGAATTGAACACATTTTCTGTTTAGTGAACTTTCTGTAGGGGGAGAACCCCTTAAATAAGGAGTCAATTCTCTTTTTTTCTCTCATTTCTTATTTCGTCATATACATTTTTAGAAGCCATAATTATATCACAGGGATAAAATGTATGATTAGTAGTATACCAACTAACCACAAATAGTTAATCTGCTAGATTGAAAGGGTCCCAGGTGAACCTCACTAACACCCAAAGTAGTAAAACAAGAAACAAAAAAGTGGAAACCACATTGAAATAAGCATACAATAAAAAATACAACCTGGAAAATATATCCAAAATACGAATATTCTATGTGAGAATATAGTGAAATCTGGAATGATAAAGCATATATATCATAGCGTAACACAGTACAAATATAGTAGTGGAAATGTGATGCAAGTAATAAACTCACAAACGGAAGTGAAAATCAGGCCTCTCACCCCCCTGGGGTATATGTAGTGTTGGACTTCATAGTAGATCCAAACATATGTGTATCTTCAAAGAAATGGATAAAAAGAGCCACATATGGTGAAGTACGTATAAAATTATACAAAAGAGATTTATTGGTATCACTTACAGACATAAATAAGTGGTAGGCATGACTCCACTCTCGGTGGAACTGGATGGCAGTGTAGAAACTGGAGGCACAAATCCAATTGGAGCAGCAGAGACCACAGAGACAATAAATGAATGCACAAATAATAAAAACAAATAGAAACAATAAGAAAGTCCGATATCCAATGCGTTTCGTCCGAAATATATAGAGGACTTCTTCAGGGATATGTACGAGTTCTTGTGTAGAAGGACTTCTTATACCCATCGTAATTTTCTCTAACGCCGTTCACCGGCAGAGTGCGTTCCAAGCTGGAACGCAAAGACGCACTTCCTGTGACGTCCATCCGTCAAAATGCGCATGTGTAAAGAAGGTCAGAGTTCTAGGCGCTCGAAAATCGGGCGCATCATAGCGCATGCGTAGAGACCTAAATACCAAAGAAAAATGTATACACAACCGGCGAAATGTCGCCACATAGGTTAATAGAACAAAAAAATGGAATATGTGATCTGAAAAGCATATAGGGTAGGGAAAAACATAGATAATGTATATATCAAAATGTGAACATAAAAAACGTAAATTAGCCAATGCACTAATGGACAATATGAAATATATCCAATAAATAGATCTACCGGTATATGTAAAACCCATACAGTAATATAAAAAGTAACATAATGAGATACTTAAAAAAACTGCCAATATATATGTGCATACATGACAGTATATGGAAAATAAAAAAAAACACACAAAATGCAAAAAAGAAAGAAAGAGAAAAAAGAGAAATAAATACACCCAAAATCCAAACAATAAATCCAGTGTTCAAATTGAATATTATATCAAACCTTGTAAATCTATTTCAGCATTAAGGCCATAGTGTAATGTTTGTAAAGTATATATCCAGAAAGCATCTTGACAAATTAATTCTTGAAGTTTGTCCACTCCTCTGCATCCTAATATGATATGTTCTATACCAAAAGCTTGAAAATGTTCCCAATGGAAAAGAGGACAAGTATTGCAATGTTTTGGAACACTGTGGTCAAGTTTCCCTTTCTTGATGTTATTAAAGGGTTCCAAAAGTCTAATGTGAAGTTTTCTAGTGGTGCGGCCCACATATTGGGCTCCACAACCACATTGAAGTAAATAAACCACAAAAGTAGTGGAACACTGGATATGTTTTTTGATAGAATATGTTTTTTTAGTTTGAGTACTTGCAAAGCTAGTTATTTTCCTTTTTTGGTATTTGCACGTGGAACAATGTCCACAGCAATAGAAGCCTTTTAGAGGTTGAAGAAAAGAGGCGGATATAGATGAAGAGTGTACAGGCCAATTTGTTTAGGCGTCTAAATAGATCTCACTGCTTAGAGGATAGGATAAAGTAGGATAGCCTAGACAGGGGATACTATCACAGTATCTCTCGACTAAAGATTCAATCACCAGATATACAGCCTCAGCCGACTCCAATAACCCTGTAAGCTGCTGAGTGAATGCCCCAACGCTCAGACTGCACCCCTCCAGTCCACTCAGGTGTGAAGAAAATTAAAAGCAGCATAGTTTCAACGCACGTCTCAGCGCGAAGATGTTCCTTTGTCGGGAACCAAAGCGAATCTAAGCAGTGGATCCCCTGCAGCATAGAAACATAGAATGTGATGGCAGATAAGAACCATTCGGCCCATCTAGTCTGCCCAATTTTCTAAATACTTTCATTAGTCCCTGGCCTTATCTTATAGTTAGGATAGCCTTATGCCTATCCCACGCATGCTTAAACTCCCTCACTGTGTTAACCTCTACCACTTCAGCTGGAAGGCTATTCCATGCATCCACTACCCTCTCAGTAAAGTAATACTTCCTGATATTATTTTTAAACCTTTGTCCCTCTAATTTAAGACTATGTCCTGTTGTTGTGGTAGTTTTTCTTCTTTTAAATATAGTCTCCTCCTTTACTGTGTTGATCCCCTTTATGTATTTAAATGTTTCTATCATATCCCCCCTGTCTCGTCTTTCCTCCAAGCTATACATGTTAAGATCCTTTAACCTTTCCTGGTAAGTTTTATCCTGCAATCCATGAACCAGTTTAGTAGCCCTTCTTTGAACTCTCTCTAAGGTATCAATATCCTTCTGAAGATACGGTCTCCAGTACTGCGTACAATACTCCAAGTGAGGTCTCACCAGTGTTCTGTACAATGGCATGAGCACTTCCCTCTTTCTACTGCTAATACCTCTCCCTATACAACCAAGCATTCTGCTAGCATTTCCTGCTGCTCTATTACATTGTCTGCCTACCTTTAAGTCATCAGAAATAATCACCCCTAAATCCCTTTCCTCAGATGTTGAGGTTAGGACTCTATCAAATATTCTGTACTCTGCCCTTGGGTTTTTACGTCCAAGATGCATTATCTTGCACTTATCCACATTAAATGTCAGTTGCCACAACTCTGACCATTTTTCTAGTTTACCTAAATCATTTGCCATTTGGCTTATCCCTCCTGGAACATCAACCCTGTTACATATATTAGTATCATCCGCAAAAAGACACACCTTACCATCAAGACCTTCTGCAATATCACTAATAAAAATATTAAAGAGAATGGGTCCAAGTAAAGATCCCTGAGGTACCCCACTGGTGACAAGCCCAAGCTTCGAATATACTCCATTGACTACAACCCTCTGTTGCCTGTCACTCAGCCACTGCGTTACCCATTCAACAATATTGGAATCCAAACTCAAAGATTGTAGTTTATTGATTAGCCTTCTATGTGCAACAGTGTCAAAAGCCTTACTGAAATCTAGGTAAGCAATGTCTACTGCACCACCCTGATCTATAATTTTAGTTACCCAATCAAAAAAATCAATAAGATTAGTTTGGCATGATCTCCCTGAAGTAAACCCATGTTGTCTCTGATCTTGAAATCCATGTGTTTTTAGATGTTCAACAATCCTATCCTTTAACATGGTTTCCATCACTTTCCCCACTACTGAAGTAAGGCTTACTGGCCTATAGTTGCCCGACTCATCCCTACTACCTTTCTTGTGAATGGGCACAACATTTAAAGGAAGTGCCTCCTCCCCATTTAGTAGAAACTCGTTCCCTTTTTATCCATCCCCCTGAGACGGCCATTCCTGAAAGGAGGTACAGTCTCCAAATATACCCCCTTTAGTAACAGAGACAAGTATCCAACGAGCTGTCCGGCTCCATCAATTTTAAAAACCCGAACAGATCACATTGAACACACAAGCTCACGGATCTAATGCCCCCGTCAAAACCCCCCCCAGGATGGAAATCTCCTTAATACACTGATTTCACAGTCCACTGAGATATATAACCCCACGATAGGGAGGGAAACCCCAAACTGTATCAATATAACAGAGTCCTAGAAAAACAGAATTCAAAAAAACATGCAGACAGCCCAAAGATGTGTTTAAAGATCCATTACGTGGAACAATACCCAGGTAACTCACAGCGGGACACCACTGCCTTTCTATCGGTAAGCATTAAACAAATCCATCCCTTAAAGTGGTATACACATCCATTTCTTAAAGCGGTATACATATCCATTTCTTAAAGCGGTATACATATCCATTTCTTAAAGTGTTTACACCTTCCTCAGAGTCAATGGAATGTCTGTAATGACACAAAGATCATCCATAACACACACCTAAAGGCAAAGGTAAAAAAGTTCAAACTAGCTGCAAAAGGACAAAAAAAAATAAAGATCCAGATAAACCGTGACGCGTGTCATTATTAAATGTAGGAAAGCTGCAGAAGGTATAAAGTGATAAAACCTAACCTGAGCGTGGTAAAGAAAGATCGAAAGACCAAAATCATTGTCGCCTTTCCTTTTGTCTCTTTTAACCAGTTCTAATCCACAAATCGTTGTCCCTTGCATTCTGTCCTGTGAGGGCCATCCCCGCAGAGTGAAACCATTACTATTACTGCTTTTAGACGTGGCCGTGGTGGTAGGACTCTGGACGTGCTGGCTCAGAGTGACTCGCTATGAGAACCATGGAGAAGCAGGCTAAGACGTTGATTATGGTAGCGAAAGCAGCTCAGGGAGTTTCTCCTGGTGCTGGATTTCAGCAAAGTGAATTCTATATTTTCAGCATTTTAACTGGAAACCTAATTAGCCGTGTAGGTAAAGGGAAAGCAAAAAACATGGAGTAACCATTTAACTATAGTCTCCTCTCTCCTCAGTGGGCAACAAGGATGACGATCCATCTCGGAAACGTGTGGAGTCTGTGGATGCTAAAAGGTTCAGTGATCAGATGGGAGTCAAGCTTTTTGAGACAAGTGCCAAAGAGAACCGCAATGTAGAGGAGGTAACATTTATATCCACCTTAACAAAGATATGTCAGATTTACTGTATGTGAATGGTGTGAGGTAACACTGTGTCAGATTCACTGCATGCATAGGGTGTGCGGTTACACCGTGTCAGATTCACTGCATGCAGAGAGCGTGCGGTAACACCGTGTCAGATTCACTGCATGCAGAGAGCGTGCGGTAACACCGTATCAGATTCACTGCATGCAGAGAGCGTGCGGTAACACCGTGTCAGATTCACTGCATGCACAGAGCGTGCGGTAACACCGTGTCAGATTCACTGCATGCATAGGGTGTGCGGTTACACCGTGTCAGATTCACTGCATGCAGAGAGCGTGCGGTCACACAGTGTCAGATTCACTGCATGCATAGGGTGTGCGGTTACACCGTGTCAGATTCACTGCATGTAGAGGGCGTGCGGTAACACCGTGTCAGATTCACTGCATGCATAGGGTGTGCGGTTACACCGTGTCAGATTCACTGCATGCAGAGAGCGTGCGGTAACACCGTGTCAGATTCACTGCATGCAGAGAGCGTGCGGTAACACCGTGTCAGATTCACTGCATGCACAGAGCGTGCGTTTACACAGTGTCAGATTTACTGTATGTGAATGGTGTGCGGTTACACCGTGTCAGATTCACTGCATGCAGAGAGCGTGCGGTCACACAGTGTCAGATTCACTGCATGCAGAGAGCGTGCGGTAACACAGTGTCAGATTCACTGCATGCAGAGGGCGTGCGATAACACAGTGTCAGATTCACTGCATGCATAGGGTGTGCGGTTACACCGTGTCAGATTCACTGCATGCAGAGAGCGTGCGGTTACACCGTGTCAGATTCACTGCATGCAGAGGGCGTGCGATAACACCGTGTCAGATTCAATGCATGCAGAGAGCGTGCGGTTACACCGTGTCAGATTCACTGCATGCAGAGAGCGTGCGGTTACACCGTGTCAGATTCACTGCATGCAGAGAGCGTGCGGTTACACCGTGTCAGATTCACTGTATGCAGAGAGCGTGCGGTTACACCGTGTCAGATTCACTGCATGCAGAGGGCGTGCGGTTACACCGTGTCAGATTCACTGCATGCAGAGAGCGTGCGGTTACACAGTGTCAGATTCACTGCATGCAGAGAGCGTGCGGTTACACAGTGTCAGATTCACTGCATGCAGAGAGTGTGCGGTTACACCGTGTCAGATTCACTGTATGCAGAGAGTGTGCGGTTACACCGTGTCAGATTCACTGTATGCAGAGAGCGTGCGGTAACACCGTGTCAGATTCACTGCATGCAGAGAGCGTGCGGTAACACAGTGTCAGATTCACTGCATGCAGAGAGCGTGCGGTTACACCGTGTCAGATTCACTGCATGCAGAGGGCGTGCGATAACACAGTGTCAGATTCACTGTATGCAGAGAGCGTGCGGTTACACCGTGTCAGATTCACTGCATGCACAGAGCGTGCGGTTACACCGTGTCAGATTCACTGCATGCAGAGAGCGTGCGGTTACACCGTGTCAGATTCACTGCATGCAGAGGGCGTGCGGTTACACCGTGTCAGATTCACTGCATGCAGAGAGCGTGCGGTTACACCGTGTCAGATTCACTGCATGCAGAGAGCGTGCGGTTACACCGTGTCAGATTCACTGTATGCAGAGAGTGTGCGGTTACACCGTGTCAGATTCACTGTATGCAGAGAGCGTGCGGTTACACCGTGTCAGATTCACTGCATGCAGAGAGTGTGCGGTTACACCGTGTCAGATTCACTGTATGCAGAGAGTGTGCGGTTACACCGTGTCAGATTCACTGTATGCAGAGAGCGTGCGGTAACACCGTGTCAGATTCACTGCATGCAGAGAGCGTGCGGTAACACAGTGTCAGATTCACTGCATGCAAAGAGCGTGCGGGAATACCGTGTCAGATTCACTGCATGCAAAGAGCGTGCGGGAACACCGTGTCAGATTCACTGCATGCAGAGAGCGTGCGGTAACACCGTGTCAGATTCACTGCATGCATAGGGTGTGCGGTAACACCGTGTCAGATCCACTGCATGCAGAGAGCGTGCGGTTACACAGTGTCAGATTCACTGCATGCATAGGGTGTGCGGTTACACCGTGTCAGATTCACTGCATGCATAGGGTGTGCGGTAACACCGTGTCAGATTCACTGCATGCATAGGGTGTGCGGTAACACCGTGTCAGATTCACTGCATGCATAGGGTGTGCGGTAACACCGTGTCAGATTCACTGCATACATAGGGTGTGCGGTAACACCGTGTCAGATCCACTGCATGCAGAGAGCGTGCGGTTACACCGTGTCAGATTCACTGCATGCAGAGGGCGTGCGATAACACAGTGTCAGATTCACTGTATGCAGAGAGCGTGCGGTTACACCGTGTCAGATTCACTGCATACAGAGAGCGTGCGGTTACACCGTGTCAGATTCACTGTATGCAGAGAGCGTGCGGTTACACCGTGTCAGATTCACTGCATGCATAGGGTGTGCGGGAACACCGTGTCAGATTCTCTGTATGCAGAGAGTGTGCGGTTACACCGTGTCAGATTCACTGCATACAGAGAGCGTGCGGTTACACCGTGTCAGATTCACTGCATGCATAGGGTGTGCGGTAACACAGTGTCAGATTCACTGCATGCAGAAAGCGTGCGGGAACACCGTGTCAGATTCTCTGTATGCAGAGAGTGTGCGGTTACACCGTGTCAGATTCACTGCATACAGAGAGCGTGCGGTTACACCGTGTCAGATTCACTGCATGCATAGGGTGTGCGGTAACACCGTGTCAGATTCACTGCATGCAGAGAGTGTGCGGTTACACCGTGTCAGATTTACTGCATGCAGAGCGTGTGCGGTTACACCGTGTCAGATTCACTGCATGCAGAGAGTGTGCGGTTACACCGTGTCAGATTCACTGTATGCAGAGAGCGTGCGGTAACACCGTGTCAGATTCACTGCATGCAGAGAGTGTGCGGTAACACCGTGTCAGATTCACTGCATACAGAGAGCGTGCGGTTACACCGTGTCAGATTTACTGCATGCAGAGAGCGTGCGGTTACACCGTGTCAGATTCACTGCATGCATAGGGTGTGCGGTTACACCGTGTCAGATTCACTGCATGCATAGGGTGTGCGGTTACACCGTGTCAGATTCACTGCATGCAGAGAGTGTGCGGTTACACCGTGTCAGATTCACTGTATGCAGAGAGCGTGCGGTTACACCGTGTCAGATTCACTGTATGCAGAGAGTGTGCGGTTACACCGTGTCAGATTCACTGCATGCAGAGAGCGTGCGGTAACACCGTGTCAGATTCACTGTATGCAGAGAGCGTGTGGTTACACCGTGTCAGATTCACTGCATACAGAGAGCGTGCGGTTACACCGTGTCAGATTCACTGTATGCAGAGAGCGTGCGGTTACACCGTGTCAGATTCACTGCATGCAGAGAGCGTGCGGTTACACCGTGTCAGATTCACTGTATGCAGAGAGCGTGCGGTTACACCGTGTCAGATTCACTGCATGCAGAGAGCGTGCGGTTACACCGTGTCAGATTCACTGCATGCAGAGAGCGTGCGGTAACACCGTGTCAGATTCACTGTATGCAGAGAGTGTGCGGTTACACCGTGTCAGATTCACTGTATGCAGAGAGCGTTCGGTTACACCGTGTCAGATTCACTGTATGCAGAGAGTGTGCGGTTACACCGTGTCAGATTCACTGCATGCAGAGAGCGTGCGGTAACACCGTGTCGGATTCACTGTATGCAGAGAGTGTGCGGTTACACCGTGTCAGATTCACTGTATGCAGAGAGCGTGCGGTTACACCGTGTCACATTCACTGTATGCAGAGAGTGTGCGGTTACACCGTGTCAGATTCACTGTATGCAGAGAGTGTGCGGTTACACCGTGTCAGATTCACTGTATGCAGAGAGCGTGCGGTTACACCGTGTCAGATTCACTGTATGCAGAGAGTGTGCGGTTACACCGTGTCAGATTCACTGTATGCAGAGAGTGTGCGGTTACACCGTGTCAGATTCACTGCATGCAGAGAGTGTGCGGTTACACCGTGTCAGATTCACTGTATGCAGAGAGTGTGCGGTTACACCGTGTCAGATTCACTGCATACAGAGAGTGTGCGGTTACACCGTGTCAGATTCACTGCATACAGAGAGCGTGCGGTTACACCGTGTCAGATTCACTGCATACAGAGAGCGTGCGGTTACACCGTGTCAGATTCACTGCATACAGAGAGTGTGCGGTTACACCGTGTCAGATTCACTGTATGCAGAGAGCGTGCGGTAACACCGTGTCAGATTCACTGCATGCAGAGAGCGTGCGGTTACACCGTGTCAGATTCACTGCATGCAGAGGGCGTGCGATAACACAGTGTCAGATTCACTGTATGCAGAGAGCGTGCGGTTACACCGTGTCAGATTCACTGCATACAGAGAGCGTGCGGTTACACCGTGTCAGATTCACTGTATGCAGAGAGCGTGCGGTTACACCGTGTCAGATTCACTGCATGCATAGGGTGTGCGGTAACACCGTGTCAGATTCACTGCATGCAGAAAGCGTGCGGGAACACCGTGTCAGATTCTCTGTATGCAGAGAGTGTGCGGTTACACCGTGTCAGATTCACTGCATGCAGAGAGTGTGCGGTTACACCGTGTCAGATTCACTGTATGCAGAGAGTGTGCGGTTACACCGTGTCAGATTCACTGCATACAGAGAGTGTGCGGTTACACCGTGTCAGATTCACTGCATACAGAGAGCGTGCGGTTACACCGTGTCAGATTCACTGCATACAGAGAGCGTGCGGTTACACCGTGTCAGATTCACTGCATACAGAGAGTGTGCGGTTACACCGTGTCAGATTCACTGTATGCAGAGAGCGTGCGGTAACACCGTGTCAGATTCACTGCATGCAGAGAGCGTGCGGTTACACCGTGTCAGATTCACTGCATGCAGAGGGCGTGCGATAACACAGTGTCAGATTCACTGTATGCAGAGAGCGTGCGGTTACACCGTGTCAGATTCACTGCATACAGAGAGCGTGCGGTTACACCGTGTCAGATTCACTGTATGCAGAGAGCGTGCGGTTACACCGTGTCAGATTCACTGCATGCATAGGGTGTGCGGTAACACCGTGTCAGATTCACTGCATGCAGAAAGCGTGCGGGAACACCGTGTCAGATTCTCTGTATGCAGAGAGTGTGCGGTTACACCGTGTCAGATTCACTGCATACAGAGAGCGTGCGGTTACACCGTGTCAGATTCACTGCATGCATAGGGTGTGCGGTAACACCGTGTCAGATTCACTGCATGCAGAGAGTGTGCGGTTACACCGTGTCAGATTTACTGCATGCAGAGAGTGTGCGGTTACACCGTGTCAGATTCACTGCATGCAGAGAGTGTGCGGTTACACCGTGTCAGATTCACTGTATGCAGAGAGCGTGCGGTAACACCGTGTCAGATTCACTGCATGCAGAGAGTGTGCGGTAACACCGTGTCAGATTCACTGCATACAGAGAGCGTGCGGTTACACCGTGTCAGATTTACTGCATGCAGAGAGCGTGCGGTAACACCGTGTCAGATTCACTGCATGCATAGGGTGTGCGGTTACACCGTGTCAGATTCACTGCATGCATAGGGTGTGCGGTTACACCGTGTCAGATTCACTGCATGCAGAGAGTGTGCGGTTACACCGTGTCAGATTCACTGTATGCAGAGAGCGTGCGGTTACACCGTGTCAGATTCACTGTATGCAGAGAGTGTGCGGTTACACCGTGTCAGATTCACTGTATGCAGAGAGCGTGCGGTAACACCGTGTCAGATTCACTGCATGCAGAGAGTGTGCGGTAACACCGTGTCAGATTCACTGCATACAGAGAGCGTGCGGTTACACCGTGTCAGATTTACTGCATGCAGAGAGCGTGCGGTAACACCGTGTCAGATTCACTGCATGCATAGGGTGTGCGGTTACACCGTGTCAGATTCACTGCATGCATAGGGTGTGCGGTTACACCGTGTCAGATTCACTGCATGCAGAGAGTGTGCGGTTACACCGTGTCAGATTCACTGTATGCAGAGAGCGTGCGGTTACACCGTGTCAGATTCACTGTATGCAGAGAGTGTGCGGTTACACCGTGTCAGATTCACTGCATGCAGAGAGCGTGCGGTAACACCGTGTCAGATTCACTGTATGCAGAGAGCGTGCGGTTACACCGTGTCAGATTCACTGCATACAGAGAGCGTGCGGTTACACCGTGTCAGATTCACTGTATGCAGAGAGCGTGCGGTTACACCGTGTCAGATTCACTGCATGCAGAGAGCGTGCGGTTACACCGTGTCAGATTCACTGTATGCAGAGAGCGTGCGGTTACACCGTGTCAGATTCACTGCATGCAGAGAGCGTGCGGTTACACCGTGTCAGATTCACTGCATGCAGAGAGCGTGCGGTAACACCGTGTCAGATTCACTGTATGCAGAGAGTGTGCGGTTACACCGTGTCAGATTCACTGTATGCAGAGAGCGTGCGGTTACACCGTGTCAGATTCACTGTATGCAGAGAGTGTGCGGTTACACCGTGTCAGATTCACTGTATGCAGAGAGCGTGCGGTTACACCGTGTCAGATTCACTGTATGCAGAGAGTGTGCGGTTACACCGTGTCAGATTCACTGTATGCAGAGAGCGTGCGGTTACACCGTGTCAGATTCACTGCATGCAGAGAGTGTGCGGTTACACCGTGTCAGATTCACTGTATGCAGAGAGTGTGCGGTTACACCGTGTCAGATTCACTGCATACAGAGAGTGTGCGGTTACACCGTGTCAGATTCACTGCATACAGAGAGCGTGCGGTTACACCGTGTCAGATTCACTGCATACAGAGAGCGTGCGGTTACACCGTGTCAGATTCACTGCATACAGAGAGTGTGCGGTTACACCGTGTCAGATTCACTGCATGCAGAGAGCGTGCGGTAACACCGTGTCAGATTCACTGCATGCAGAGAGCGTGCGGTAACACCGTGTCAGATTCACTGCATGCAGAGAGCGTGCGGTAACACCGTGTCAGATTCACTGCATGCACAGAGCGTGCGTTTACACAGTGTCAGATTTACTGTATGTGAATGGTGTGCGGTTACACCGTGTCAGATTCACTGCATGCAGAGAGCGTGCGGTCACACAGTGTCAGATTCACTGCATGCAGAGAGCGTGCGGTAACACAGTGTCAGATTCACTGCATGCAGAGGGCGTGCGATAACACAGTGTCAGATTCACTGCATGCATAGGGTGTGCGGTTACACCGTGTCAGATTCACTGCATGCAGAGAGCATGCGGTTACACCGTGTCAGATTCACTGCATGCAGAGGGCGTGCGATAACACAGTGTCAGATTCACTGTATGCAGAGAGCGTGCGGTTACACAGTGTCAGATTCACTGCATGCAGAGAGCGTGCGGTTACACCGTGTCAGATTCACTGCATGCAGAGAGCGTGCGGTTACACCGTGTCAGATTCACTGCATGCAGAGAGCGTGCGGTTACACCGTGTCAGATTCACTGCATGCAGAGGGCGTGCGATAACACCGTGTCAGATTCACTGCATGCAGAGAGCGTGCGGTTACACCGTGTCAGATTCACTGCATGCAGAGAGCGTGCGGTTACACCGTGTCAGATTCACTGCATGCAGAGAGCGTGCGGTTACACCGTGTCAGATTCACTGTATGCAGAGAGCGTGCGGTTACACCGTGTCAGATTCACTGCATGCAGAGGGCGTGCGGTTACACCGTGTCAGATTCACTGCATGCAGAGAGCGTGCGGTTACACAGTGTCAGATTCACTGCATGCAGAGAGCGTGCGGTTACACAGTGTCAGATTCACTGCATGCAGAGAGTGTGCGGTTACACCGTGTCAGATTCACTGTATGCAGAGAGTGTGCGGTTACACCGTGTCAGATTCACTGTATGCAGAGAGCGTGCGGTAACACCGTGTCAGATTCACTGCATGCAGAGAGCGTGCGGTAACACAGTGTCAGATTCACTGCATGCAGAGAGCGTGCGGTTACACCGTGTCAGATTCACTGCATGCAGAGGGCGTGCGATAACACAGTGTCAGATTCACTGTATGCAGAGAGCGTGCGGTTACACCGTGTCAGATTCACTGCATGCACAGAGCGTGCGGTTACACCGTGTCAGATTCACTGCATGCAGAGAGCGTGCGGTTACACCGTGTCAGATTCACTGCATGCAGAGAGCGTGCGGTTACACCGTGTCAGATTCACTGCATGCAGAGGGCGTGCGGTTACACCGTGTCAGATTCACTGCATGCAGAGAGCGTGCGGTTACACCGTGTCAGATTCACTGCATGCAGAGAGCGTGCGGTTACACCGTGTCAGATTCACTGTATGCAGAGAGTGTGCGGTTACACCGTGTCAGATTCACTGTATGCAGAGAGCGTGCGGTTACACCGTGTCAGATTCACTGCATGCAGAGAGTGTGCGGTTACACCGTGTCAGATTCACTGTATGCAGAGAGTGTGCGGTTACACCGTGTCAGATTCACTGTATGCAGAGAGCGTGCGGTAACACCGTGTCAGATTCACTGCATGCAGAGAGCGTGCGGTAACACAGTGTCAGATTCACTGCATGCAAAGAGCGTGCGGGAACACCGTGTCAGATTCACTGCATGCAAAGAGCGTGCGGGAACACCGTGTCAGATTCACTGCATGCAGAGAGCGTGCGGTAACACCGTGTCAGATTCACTGCATGCATAGGGTGTGCGGTAACACCGTGTCAGATCCACTGCATGCAGAGAGCGTGCGGTTACACAGTGTCAGATTCACTGCATGCATAGGGTGTGCGGTTACACCGTGTCAGATTCACTGCATGCATAGGGTGTGCGGTAACACCGTGTCAGATTCACTGCATGCATAGGGTGTGCGGTAACACCGTGTCAGATTCACTGCATGCATAGGGTGTGCGGTAACACCGTGTCAGATTCACTGCATGCATAGGGTGTGCGGTAACACCGTGTCAGATCCACTGCATGCAGAGAGCGTGCGGTTACACCGTGTCAGATCCACTGCATGCAGAGGGCGTGCGATAACACAGTGTCAGATTCACTGTATGCAGAGAGCGTGCGGTTACACCGTGTCAGATTCACTGCATACAGAGAGCGTGCGGTTACACCGTGTCAGATTCACTGTATGCAGAGAGCGTGCGGTTACACCGTGTCAGATTCACTGCATGCATAGGGTGTGCGGTAACACCGTGTCAGATTCACTGCATGCAGAAAGCGTGCGGGAACACCGTGTCAGATTCTCTGTATGCAGAGAGTGTGCGGTTACACCGTGTCAGATTCACTGCATACAGAGAGCGTGCGGTTACACCGTGTCAGATTCACTGCATGCATAGGGTGTGCGGTAACACCGTGTCAGATTCACTGCATGCAGAGAGTGTGCGGTTACACCGTGTCAGATTTACTGCATGCAGAGAGTGTGCGGTTACACCGTGTCAGATTCACTGCATGCAGAGAGTGTGCGGTTACACCGTGTCAGATTCACTGTATGCAGAGAGCGTGCGGTTACACCGTGTCAGATTCACTGCATGCAGAGAGTGTGCGTTTACACCGTGTCAGATTCACTGCATACAGAGAGCGTGCGGTTACACCGTGTCAGATTCACTGCATGCATAGGGTGTGCGGTAACACCGTGTCAGATTCACTGTATGCAGAGAGTGTGCGGTTACACCGTGTCAGATTTACTGCATGCAGAGAGTGTGCGGTTACACCGTGTCAGATTCACTGCATGCAGAGAGTGTGCAGTTACACCGTGTCAGATTCACTGTATGCAGAGAGCGTGCGGTTACACCGTGTCAGATTCACTGTATGCAGAGAGCGTGCGGTTACACCGTGTCAGATTCACTGCATGCATAGGGTGTGCGGTAACACCGTGTCAGATTCACTGCATGCAGAAAGCGTGCGGTAACACTGTGTCAGATTCACTGCATACAGAGAGCGTGCGGTTACACCGTGTCAGATTTACTGCATGCAGAGAGTGTGCGGTAACACCGTGTCAGATTCACTGCATGCATAGGGTGTGCGGTTACACCGTGTCAGATTCACTGCATGCATAGGGTGTGCGGTTACACCGTGTCAGATTCACTGCATGCAGAGAGTGTGCGGTTACACCGTGTCAGATTCACTGTATGCAGAGAGCGTGCGGTTACACCGTGTCAGATTCACTGTATGCAGAGAGTGTGCGGTTACACCGTGTCAGATTCACTGCATGCAGAGAGCGTGCGGTAACACCGTGTCAGATTCACTGTATGCAGAGAGCGTGCGGTTACACCGTGTCAGATTCACTGCATACAGAGAGCGTGCGGTTACACCGTGTCAGATTCACTGTATGCAGAGAGCGTGCGGTTACACCGTGTCAGATTCACTGCATGCAGAGAGCGTGCGGTTACACCGTGTCAGATTCACTGTATGCAGAGAGCGTGCGGTTACACCGTGTCAGATTCACTGCATGCAGAGAGCGGGCGGTTACACCGTGTCAGATTCACTGCATGCAGAGAGCGTGTGGTAACACCGTGTCAGATTCACTGTATGCAGAGAGTGTGCGGTTACACCGTGTCAGATTCACTGTATGCAGAGAGCGTGCGGTTACACCGTGTCAGATTCACTGTATGCAGAGAGTGTGCGGTTACACCGTGTCAGATTCACTGCATGCAGAGAGCGTGCGGTAACACCGTGTCAGATTCACTGTATGCAGAGAGTGTGCGGTTACACCGTGTCAGATTCACTGTATGCAGAGAGCGTGCGGTTACACCGCGTCAGATTCACTGTATGCAGAGAGTGTGCGGTTACACCGTGTCAGATTCACTGTATGCAGAGAGTGTGCGGTTACACCGTGTCAGATTCACTGTATGCAGAGAGCGTGCGGTTACACCGTGTCAGATTCACTGTATGCAGAGAGTGTGCGGTTACACCGTGTCAGATTCACTGTATGCAGAGAGCGTGCGGTTACACCGTGTCAGATTCACTGCATGCAGAGAGTGTGCGGTTACACCGTGTCAGATTCACTGTATGCAGAGAGTGTGCGGTTACACCGTGTCAGATTCACTGCATACAGAGAGTGTGCGGTTACACCGTGTCAGATTCACTGCATACAGAGAGCGTGCGGTTACACCGTGTCAGATTCACTGCATACAGAGAGCGTGCGGTTACACCGTGTCAGATTCACTGCATACAGAGAGTGTGCGGTTACACCGTGTCAGATTCACTGTATGCAGAGAGTGTGCGGTAACACCGTGTCAGATTCACTGTATGCAGAGAGCGTGCGGTTACACCGTGTCAGATTCACTGCATACAGAGAGCGTGCGGTTACACCGTGTCAGATTCACTGCATACAGAGAGCGTGCGGTTACACCGTGTCAGATTCACTGTATGCAGAGAGTGTGCGGTAACACCGTGTCAGATTCACTGCATGCAGAGAGTGTGCGGTTACACCGTGTCAGATTCACTGCATGCAGAGAGTGTGCGGTTACACCGTGTCAGATTCACTGTATGCAGAGAGCGTGCGGTTACACCGTGTCAGATTCACTGTATGCAGAGAGCGTGCGGTAACACCGTGTCAGATTCACTGTATGCAGAGAGCGTGCGGTAACACCGTGTCAGATTCACTGTATGCAGAGAGTGTGCGGTTACACCGTGTCAGATTCACTGTATGCAGAGAGTGTGCGGTAACACCGTGTCAGATTCACTGTATGCAGAGAGCGTGCGGTTACACCGTGTCAGATTCACTGCATACAGAGAGCGTGCGGTTACACCGTGTCAGATTCACTGCATACAGAGAGCGTGCGGTTACACCGTGTCAGATTCACTGTATGCAGAGAGTGTGCGGTAACACCGTGTCAGATTCACTGCATGCAGAGAGTGTGCGGTTACACCGTGTCAGATTCACTGCATGCAGAGAGTGTGCGGTTACACCGTGTCAGATTCACTGTATGCAGAGAGCGTGCGGTTACACCGTGTCAGATTCACTGTATGCAGAGAGTGTGCGGTTACACCGTGTCAGATTCACTGCATACAGAGAGCGTGCGGTTACACCGTGTCAGATTCACTGTATGCAGAGAGCGTGCGGTTACACCGTGTCAGATTCACTGTATGCAGAGAGTGTGCGGTTACACCGTGTCAGATTCACTGCATGCAGAGAGCGTGCGGTTACACCGTGTCAGATTCACTGCATGCAGAGAGTGTGCGGTTACACCGTGTCAGATTCACTGCATGCAGAGAGCGTGCGGTTACACCGTGTCAGATTCACTGTATGCAGAGAGTGTGCGGTTACACCGTGTCAGATTCACTGCATGCAGAGAGCGTGCGGTTACACCGTGTCAGATTCACTGTATGCAGAGAGTGTGCGGTAACACCGTGTCAGATTCACTGCATGCAGAGAGTGTGCGGTTACACCGTGTCAGATTCACTGCATGCAGAGAGTGTGCGGTTACACCGTGTCAGATTCACTGTATGCAGAGAGCGTGCGGTTACACCGTGTCAGATTCACTGCATACAGAGAGCGTGCGGTTACACCGTGTCAGATTCACTGTATGCAGAGAGCGTGCGGTTACACCGTGTCAGATTCACTGCATGCAGAGAGCGTGCGGTTACACCGTGTCAGATTCACTGCATGCAGAGAGTGTGCGGTTACACCGTGTCAGATTCACTGCATGCAGAGAGCGTGCGGTTACACCGTGTCAGATTCACTGTATGCAGAGAGTGTGCGGTTACACCGTGTCAGATTCACTGCATGCAGAGAGTGTGCGGTTACACCGTGTCAGATTCACTGTATGCAGAGAGTGTGCGTTTACACCGTGTCAGATTCACTGCATGCAGAGAGCGTGCGGTTACACCGTGTCAGATTTACTGCATGCAGAGAGTGTGCGGTTACACCGTGTCAGATTCACTGCATGCAGAGAGTGTGCGGTTACACCGTGTCAGATTCACTGCATGCAGAGAGTGTGCGGTTACACCGTGTCAGATTCACTGCATGCAGAGAGTGTGCGGTTACACCGTGTCAGATTCACTGCATGCAGAGAGCGTGCGGTAACACCGTGTCAGATTCACTGCATGCAGAGAGCGTGCGGTTACACCGTGTCAGATTCACTGCATGCAGAGAGCGTGCGGTTACACCGTGTCAGATTCACTGCATACAGAGAGCGTGCGGTAACACCGTGTCAGATTCACTGCATGCAGAGAGCGTGCGGTTACACCGTGTCAGATTCACTGTATGCAGAGAGTGTGCGGTTACACCGTGTCAGATTCACTGCATGCAGAGAGCGTGCGGTTACACCGTGTCAGATTCACTGTATGCAGAGAGTGTGCGGTAACACCGTGTCAGATTCACTGCATGCAGAGAGTGTGCGGTTACACCGTGTCAGATTCACTGCATGCAGAGAGTGTGCGGTTACACCGTGTCAGATTCACTGTATGCAGAGAGCGTGCGGTTACACCGTGTCAGATTCACTGCATACAGAGAGCGTGCGGTTACACCGTGTCAGATTCACTGTATGCAGAGAGCGTGCGGTTACACCGTGTCAGATTCACTGCATGCAGAGAGCGTGCGGTTACACCGTGTCAGATTCACTGCATGCAGAGAGTGTGCGGTTACACCGTGTCAGATTCACTGCATGCAGAGAGCGTGCGGTTACACCGTGTCAGATTCACTGTATGCAGAGAGTGTGCGGTTACACCGTGTCAGATTCACTGCATGCAGAGAGTGTGCGGTTACACCGTGTCAGATTCACTGTATGCAGAGAGTGTGCGTTTACACCGTGTCAGATTCACTGCATGCAGAGAGCGTGCGGTTACACCGTGTCAGATTTACTGCATGCAGAGAGTGTGCGGTTACACCGTGTCAGATTCACTGCATGCAGAGAGTGTGCGGTTACACCGTGTCAGATTCACTGCATGCAGAGAGTGTGCGGTTACACCGTGTCAGATTCACTGCATGCAGAGAGTGTGCGGTTACACCGTGTCAGATTCACTGCATGCAGAGAGCGTGCGGTAACACCGTGTCAGATTCACTGCATGCAGAGAGCGTGCGGTTACACCGTGTCAGATTCACTGCATGCAGAGAGCGTGCGGTTACACCGTGTCAGATTCACTGCATACAGAGAGCGTGCGGTAACACCGTGTCAGATTCACTGCATGCAGAGAGCGTGCGGTTACACCGTGTCAGATTCACTGCATGCTGTTAGGAATTCAGTGTGAATTTCCCATTTTGGACAGTTTCTTTTTGAAATTCACTTTGCGTTTCCAATAGTTCTCTCTTCAGTAAGTGACCCTGTTGGGTTAAAGATTTGCAGGCTGGGCAGGTAGGTTCTCTTGCAATTATTTATTATTATTTTTTTTTATTCTTTGTGCATTTCTTTAAAGTAAATGTAAACATAATTATGTGAATTTTATTAAAGGGATCCTATAGTGCCAGGAAAACAAAGCTGTTTCCTGGCACTATAGGGTTAATAAGTCCCTCATTCCAGATATTGCACAGATTGTATTATATCCATTTCTAATATTTATTATATGCATTTTTTTCTAGTATATTTGTATCACACACTATATATATATAACTTTCCACGTGTCCCGCACTCACTGCTCACGGTCTTGTTAATGCCTCGGTGCAAACTCCGACCATAAGTAGATATAGGTACTTGTTGAAGTGCACTCAAGTAATACAAAGAAGTATCGACGTTTCAGTCCTTGCCGGACTTGATACTTCTTTGTATTACTTGATGCTTGAATAAACAGCACGATTAGAAATATTATTGAGTCCTGTGAGTGCACTTCAACAAGAACTTATATATATATGATATGCACTTTATTTTTGACAATGATAGTGTACATTTTATATAATTTATTGTTTTAAAGGCATAGCACACTTTTTGTTTCAGAGTGTATAATATTGGCCATGCGACTGCCTGCCTGTGGCATATATTTTTCAAAAAAGGAATACTGTGCGCTGAGAGCGGTCATAGTACTGTGAAATATATCGCGCACAGAGAGTGGTTATAGTGCTGTGAAATATATCGTGCGCTGAGAGCAGTCATAGTACTGTGAAATATATCGTGTGCTGAGAGCGGTCATAGTGCTGTGAAATATATCGCGCACAGAGAGTGGTCATAGTGCTGTGAAATATATCGTGCGCTGAGAGCGGTCATAGTACTGTGAAATATATCGTGCGCTGAGAGCGGTCATAGTGCTGTGAAATATATCGTGCGCTGAGAGCGGTCATAGTACTGTGAAATATATCGTGTGCTGAGAGCGGTCATAGTGCTGTGAAATATATCGTGTGCTGAGAGCGGTCATAGTACTGTGAAATATATCGTGCACAGAGAGTGGTTATAGTACTGTGAAATATATCGTGCGCTGAGAGCGGTCTTAGTACTGTGAAATATATCGTGTGCTGAGAGCGGTCATAGTACTGTGAAATATATCGCGCACAGAGAGTGGTTATAGTACTGTGAAATATATCGTGCGCTGAGAGCGGTCATAGTACTGTGAAATATATCGTGTGCTGAGAGCGGTCATAGTACTGTGAAATATATCGCGCACAGAGAGTGGTTATAGTACTGTGAAATATATCGTGCGCTGAGAGCGGTCATAGTACTGTGAAATATATCGTGTGCTGAGAGCGGTCATAGTACTGTGAAATATATCGCGCACAGAGAGTGGTTATAGTACTGTGAGATATATCGTGCGCTGAGAGCGGTCATAGTACTGTGAAATATATCGTGTGCTGAGAGCGGTCTTAGTACTGTGAAATATACACTACCTAAAGTACTTTGTCTTGCTGAAAAGCTCTGTGTGTGAAGAGTCCTCCTTATTTATTCACTTATTTATTGATTGATTTTTTTAATTTGACATAAAGTGCAGATTTCAATAGAAATTGGTATTTTTCTAATCAGACAACAGGTCTGGTTACTTCCTGGTTGGTTATCTCAGTGGAGATAAACTCAAGAGGCAGTAATTGCAAAGAGCACCTGCCTTGCAAAGACTTCTCATTGAGCTGCATTGGGAAGTCTGTGATTGGACAGTCACAAAGTCTGGGCGGGGCTAGAAGGGGAGGGCTTACATAGGCTGCAGACATGAGATATGCAGCTTTAATGAGCTATTTTTAAATAAACCGGGTCAGGGAAATCACCTGAGAGTGTATGAAATGTGTTTCAAGATCTGTATTGGAGAAGAGCGCTCAGGAGCAAATAACTCAAACAGACACCAAGTCAGTAGATTTCCTACCTTTTACTTGGGAGAGCAATTATTATTTAAGCAATTTACACAAAGAAGGCAAAACGCGTTAGCTGACTCTACATATTGAAGCAGGACATCACAAGCTTATCTCGTCATAGTTGGCACATAACGTTCCTGGTATCCTGGGACAGGATGCTGTTACTTTTCAAGGACAGTGTGTGGAGGCGAATTTCTTTAGAACATTGTGTTTTTGTCAGGGATTTATCTAGAAAGCAAAATAGCAGATGCCGACTACGTGTAATCCAGTTTTTCTATACAAAATGGATGCTGGGCCTTATCCATCACAACCTGCCCCCAAAAACAATTAAAAGTAAATACAACAATATTTTCATTTGGGGTATAATGGCTAAACAGTGATTCGGTATTGGTGCTGTGGGGTGTCTGAAAACTAGCTGGAGTAAGGCCAGAACAAGTAATTTCATTTCAGCCTAGTATTCTCGATACTCGATATTCATATTTTGATGCTGCATAGAATATTATAGTAACAGGAGTTTCTTATTAGTAAAATGACAATTGCACCCGCTCACGTTATTGCATGTTTTTCGGCAGATGTTCCTGTCTGTTACGCGCCTGGTCTTGCACATGAAGAGGGAGAACCTGGCCAGGCTGCGGCCGAGCGAAGTGGTGACCATAACCAAGACTAAGAGGAAACCACATGTGAAGAGATGCTGCTAACCCTGACCCGCTGGAGAGGGGTTGGATCTGGGTAGAACTGGACTATTTGGTTAGATCGGAACTCTCTGTGTATGTGTTCAGTACTGGGCCACCTGGAAGAAACCACTGGGCAGGGGTGCAGGGCTAGAACACTAAGGGGACAGGGTGAAGGGGCAAATGGAGGAATGGAGGCACACTGGCACGCAAAAGGCACACAAGAAGGTGACAAGTAAGAGGATACTAATACAATTAGAGGGTAGCAGTGAGGGCGTGTGCGGGAGGCTCAGGGACGAGAGTTTGTAGGGGGGAGTGTGATACGCAGTGGAGAGCAGGGTGGAATGAAGTGATGGAAGGATAGATGAGAGCCCGGCCAGATGGAGGTTCAGTGAAGACCTTTTCATGAGTGAGTTGAGGCTGTTAAATTAGGGTGAAGTCCTGTGCTTTGTAAGGGGTCCATATCAGAATAAGTCTTTCATGGACTGTGTGTTGCACTTTATTAATGCATAGGTTATGGGACCAAAAAGTTAATTTCACTACTAGTGGTTGCAGTGTTGGGAGGGGGATTCAGTATCCGCGGGGGAGGTGGGATTTCTGTATACGAGGTGAGGGCATGGGGGATTCTGTATCCGAGGGAGGGGGGGATTCTGTATCCGAGGGAGGGGGGGATTCCGTATCCGAGGGAGGGGGGGATTCCGTATCCAGGGCGGCAGCATAGGCGATGGGGGATTCTGTATCCGAGGTGAGGGCATGGGGGATTCTGTATCCGGGGGGAGAGGGGGATTCTGTATCCGAGGGGAGGAAAGGATGCTGCATGGGCGAGTGGGGATTCTGCATCCGAGGCTAAAATGTGAAGAGGGATTAATTAGAATAAGGCCCAGAGTGCTCTAGCTGAGTTAGGGTTATGAAGCACTGGGAAGATCAGGAGTAGTATGTTGCTCTAGCTGAGTTAGGGTTATGAAGCACTGGGAAGATCAGGAGTAGTATGTTGCTCTAGCTGAGTTAGGGTTATGTAACACTGGGAAGATCAGGAGTAGTATGTTTCTCTAGCTGAGTTAGGGTTATGTAACACTGGGAAGATCAGGAGTAGTATGTTGCTCTAGCTGAGTTAGGGTTATGTAACACTGGGAAGATCAGGAGTAGTATGTTGCTCTAGCTGAGTTAGGGTTATGTAACACTGGGAAGATCAGGAGTAGTATGTTGCTCTAGCTGAGTTAGGGTTATGTAGCACTGGGAAGATCAGGAGTAGTATGTTGCTCTAGCTGAGTTAGGGTTATGTAGCACTGGGAAGATCAGGAGTAGTATGTTGCTCTAGCTGAGTTAGGGTTATGTAACACTGGGAAGATCAGGAGTAGTATGTTTCTCTAGCTGAGTTAGGGTTATGTGGCACTGGGAAGATCAGGAGTAGTATGTTGCTCTAGCTGAGTTAGGGTTATGAAGCACTGGGAAGATCAGGAGTAGTATGTTGCTCTAGCTGAGTTAGGGTTATGTAACACTGGGAAGATCAGGAGTAGTATGTTTCTCTAGCTGAGTTAGGGTTATGTAGCACTGGGAAGATCAGGAGTAGTATGTTGCTCTAGCTGAGTTAGGGTTATGAAGCACTGGGAAGATCAGGAGTAGTATGTTGCTCTCGCTGAGTTAGGGTTATGTAGCACTGGGAAGATCAGGAGTAGTATGTTGCTCTAGCTGAGTTAGGGTTATGTAACACTGGGAAGATCAGGAGTAGTATGTTGCTCTAGCTGAGTTAGGGTTATGAAGCACTGGGAAGATCAGGAGTAGTATGTTGCTCTAGCTGAGTTAGGGTTATGTAACACTGGGAAGATCAGGAGTAGTATGTTGCTCTAGCTGAGTTAGGGTTATGTAACACTGGGAAGATCAGGAGTAGTATGTTGCTCTAGCTGAGTTAGGGTTATGTAACACTGGGAAGATCAGGAGTAGTATGTTGCTCTAGCTGAGTTAGGGTTATGAAGCACTGGGAAGATCAGGAGTAGTATGTTGCTCTAGCTGAGTTAGGGTTATGTAACACTGGGAAGATCAGGAGTAGTATGTTGCTCTAGCTGAGTTAGGGTTATGTAGCACTGGGAAGATCAGGAGTAGTATGTTGCTCTAGCTGAGTTAGGGTTATGAAGCACTGGGAAGATCAGGAGTAGTATGTTGCTCTAGCTGAGTTAGGGTTATGAAGCACTGGGAAGATCAGGAGTAGTATGTTGCTCTAGCTGAGTTAGGGTTATGTAGCACTGGGAAGATCAGGAGTAGTATGTTGCTCTCGCTGAGTTAGGGTTATGTAGCACTGGGAAGATCAGGAGTAGTATGTTGCTCTAGCTGAGTTAGGGTTATGTAACACTGGGAAGATCAAGAGTAGTATGTTGCTCTCGCTGAGTTAGGGTTATGTAGCACTGGGAAGATCAGGAGTAGTATGTTGCTCTAGCTGAGTTAGGGTTATGTAACACTGGGAAGATCAGGAGTAGTATGTTGCTCTAGCTGAGTTAGGGTTATGTAACACCGGGAAGATCAGGAGTAGTATGTTGCTCTAGCTGAGTTAGGGTTATGAAGCACTGGGAAGATCAGGAGTAGTATGTTGCTCTAGCTGAGTTAGGGTTATGTAACACTGGGAAGATCAGGAGTAGTATGTTGCTCTAGCTGAGTTAGGGTTATGTAGCACTGGGAAGATCAGGAGTAGTATGTTGCTCTAGCTGAGTTAGGGTTATGTAACACTGGGAAGATCAGGAGTAGTATGTTGCTCTAGCTGAGTTAGGGTTATGTAACACTGGGAAGATCAGGAGTAGTATGTTGCTCTAGCTGAGTTAGGGTTATGTAGCACTGGGAAGATCAGGAGTAGTATGTTGCTCTAGCTGAGTTAGGGTTATGTAACACTGGGAAGATCAGGAGTAGTATGTTGCTCTAGCTGAGTTAGGGTTATGTAACACCGGGAAGATCAGGAGTAGTATGTTGCTCTAGCTGAGTTAGGGTTATGAAGCACTGGGAAGATCAGGAGTAGTATGTTGCTCTAGCTGAGTTAGGGTTATGTAACACTGGGAAGATCAGGAGTAGTATGTTGCTCTAGCTGAGTTAGGGTTATGTAGCACTGGGAAGATCAGGAGTAGTATGTTGCTCTAGCTGAGTTAGGGTTATGTAACACTGGGAAGATCAGGAGTAGTATGTTGCTCTAGCTGAGTTAGGGTTATGTAACACTGGGAAGATCAGGAGTAGTATGTTGCTCTAGCTGAGTTAGGGTTATGTAGCACTGGGAAGATCAGGAGTAGTATGTTGCTCTAGCTGAGTTAGGGTTATGTAACACTGGAAAGATCAGGAGTAGTATGTTTCTCTAGCTGAGTTAGGGTTATGTAGCACTGGGAAGATCAGGAGTAGTATGTTGCTCTAGCTGAGTTAGGGTTATGAAGCACTGGGAAGATCAGGAGTAGTATGTTGCTCTAGCTGAGTTAGGGTTATGTAACACTGGGAAGATCAGGAGTAGTATGTTTCTCTAGCTGAGTTAGGGTTATGTAGCACTGGGAAGATCAGGAGTAGTATGTTGCTCTAGCTGAGTTAGGGTTATGTAACACTGGGAAGATCAGGAGCAGTATGTTGCTCTAGCTGAGTTAGGGTTATGTAACACTGGGAAGATCAGGAGTAGTATGTTGCTCTAGCTGAGTTAGGGTTATGTAACACTGGGAAGATCAGGAGTAGTATGTTGCTCTAGCTGAGTTAGGGTTATGAAGCACTGGGAAGATCAGGAGTAGTATGTTGCTCTAGCTGAGTTAGGGTTATGAAGCACTGGGAAGATCAGGAGTAGTATGTTGCTCTAGCTGAGTTAGGGTTATGTAACACTGGGAAGATCAGGAGTAGTATGTTGCTCTAGCTGAGTTAGGGTTATGTAGCACTGGGAAGATCAGGAGTAGTATGTTGCTCTAGCTGAGTTAGGGTTATGAAGCACTGGGAAGATCAGGAGTAGTATGTTGCTCTAGCTGAGTTAGGGTTATGAAGCACTGGGAAGATCAGGAGTAGTATGTTGCTCTAGCTGAGTTAGGGTTATGTAAAACTGGGAAGATCAGGAGTAGTATGTTGCTCTAGCTGAGTTAGGGTTATGTAACACTGGGAAGATCAGGAGTAGTATGTTGCTCTAGCTGAGTTAGGGTTATGTAACACTGGGAAGATCAGGAGTAGTATGTTGCTCTCGCTGAGTTAGGGTTATGTAGCACTGGGAAGATCAGGAGTAGTATGTTGCTCTAGCTGAGTTAGGGTTATGTAACACTGGGAAGATCAGGAGTAGTATGTTGCTCTCGCTGAGTTAGGGTTATGTAGCACTGGGAAGATCAGGAGTAGTATGTTGCTCTAGCTGAGTTAGGGTTATGTAACACTGGGAAGATCAGGAGTAGTATGTTGCTCTAGCTGAGTTAGGGTTATGTAACACCGGGAAGATCAGGAGTAGTATGTTGCTCTAGCTGAGTTAGGGTTATGAAGCACTGGGAAGATCAGGAGTAGTATGTTGCTCTAGCTGAGTTAGGGTTATGTAACACTGGGAAGATCAGGAGTAGTATGTTGCTCTAGCTGAGTTAGGGTTATGTAGCTCTGGGAAGATCAGGAGTAGTATGTTGCTCTAGCTGAGTTAGGGTTATGAAGCACTGGGAAGATCAGGAGTAGTATGTTGCTCTAGCTGAGTTAGGGTTATGTAACACCGGGAAGATCAGGAGTAGTATGTTGCTCTAGCTGAGTTAGGGTTATGAAGCACTGGGAAGATCAGGAGTAGTATGTTGCTCTAGCTGAGTTAGGGTTATGTAACACTGGGAAGATCAGGAGTAGTATGTTTCTCTAGCTGAGTTAGGGTTATGTAGCACTGGGAAGATCAGGAGTAGTATGTTGCTCTAGCTGAGTTAGGGTTATGTAACACTGGGAAGATCAGGAGTAGTATGTTGCTCTAGCTGAGTTAGGGTTATGTAACACTGGGAAGATCAGGAGTAGTATGTTTCTCTAGCTGAGTTAGGGTTATGAAGCACTGGGAAGATCAGGAGTAGTATGTTGCTCTAGCTGAGTTAGGGTTATGTAGCACTGGGAAGATCAGGAGTAGTATGTTGCTCTAGCTGAGTTAGGGTTATGTAACACTGGGAAGATCAGGAGTAGTATGTTGCTCTAGCTGAGTTAGGGTTATGTAGCACTGGGAAGATCAGGAGTAGTATGTTGCTCTAGCTGAGTTAGGGTTATGTAGCACTAGGAAGATCAGGAGTAGTATGTTGCTCTAGCTGAGTTAGGGTTATGTAACACTGGGAAGATCAGGAGTAGTATGTTGCTCTAGCTGAGTTAGGGTTATGTAGCACTGGGAAGATCAGGAGTAGTATGTTGCTCTAGCTGAGTTAGGGTTATGAAGCACTGGGAAGATCAGGAGTAGTATGTTGCTCTAGCTGAGTTAGGGTTATGAAGCACTGGGAAGATCAGGAGTAGTATGTTGCTCTAGCTGAGTTAGGGTTATGTAACACTGGGAAGATCAGGAGTAGTATGTTGCTCTAGCTGAGTTAGGGTTATGTAACACTGGGAAGATCAGGAGTAGTATGTTGCTCTAGCTGAGTTAGGGTTATGTAACACTGGGAAGATCAGGAGTAGTATGTTGCTCTAGCTGAGTTAGGGTTATGTAACACCGGGAAGATCAGGAGTAGTATGTTGCTCTAGCTGAGTTAGGGTTATGTAACACTGGGAAGATCAGGAGTAGTATGTTGCTCTAGCTGAGTTAGGGTTATGAAGCACTGGGAAGATCAGGAGTAGTATGTTGCTCTAGCTGAGTTAGGGTTATGTAGCACTGGGAAGATCAGGAGTAGTATGTTGCTCTAGCTGAGTTAGGGTTATGAAGCACTGGGAAGATCAGGAGTAGTATGTTGCTCTAGCTGAGTTAGGGTTATGTAACACTGGGAAGATCAGGAGTAGTATGTTGCTCTAGCTGAGTTAGGGTTATGTAACACCGGGAAGATCAGGAGTAGTATGTTGCTCTCGCTGAGTTAGGGTTATGTAGCACTGGGAAGATCAGGAGTAGTATGTTGCTCTAGCTGAGTTAGGGTTATGTAGCACTGGGAAGATCAGGAGTAGTATGTTGCTCTAGCTGAGTTAGGGTTATGTAGCACTGGGAAGATCAGGAGTAGTATGTTGCTCTAGCTGAGTTAGGGTTATGTAGCACTGGGAAGATCAGGAGTAGTATGTTGCTCTAGCTGAGTTAGGGTTATGTAACACTGGGAAGATCAGGAGTAGTATGTTGCTCTAGCTGAGTTAGGGTTATGTAGCACTGGGAAGATCAGGAGTAGTATGTTGCTCTAGCTGAGTTAGGGTTATGTAACACTGGGAAGATCAGGAGTAGTATGTTGCTCTAGCTGAGTTAGGGTTATGTAGCACTGGGAAGATCAGGAGTAGTATGTTGCTCTAGCTGAGTTAGGGTTATGTAACACTGGGAAGATCAGGAGTAGTATGTTGCTCTAGCTGAGTTAGGGTTATGTAACACCGGGAAGATCAGGAGTAGTATGTTGCTCTAGCTGAGTTAGGGTTATGTAGCACTGGGAAGATCAGGAGTAGTATGTTGCTCTCGCTGAGTTAGGGTTATGTAGCACTGGGAAGATCAGGAGTAGTATGTTGCTCTAGCTGAGTTAGGGTTATGTAACACTGGGAAGATCAGGAGTAGTATGTTGCTCTAGCTGAGTTAGGGTTATGTAACACCGGGAAGATCAGGAGTAGTATGTTGCTCTAGCTGAGTTAGGGTTATGAAGCACTGGGAAGATCAGGAGTAGTATGTTGCTCTAGCTGAGTTAGGGTTATGTAACACTGGGAAGATCAGGAGTAGTATGTTTCTCTAGCTGAGTTAGGGTTATGTAGCACTGGGAAGATCAGGAGTAGTATGTTGCTCTAGCTGAGTTAGGGTTATGTAACACTGGGAAGATCAGGAGTAGTATGTTGCTCTAGCTGAGTTAGGGTTATGTAGCACTGGGAAGATCAGGAGTAGTATGTTGCTCTAGCTGAGTTAGGGTTATGTAACACTGGGAAGATCAGGAGTAGTATGTTGCTCTAGCTGAGTTAGGGTTATGTAGCACTGGGAAGATCAGGAGTAGTATGTTGCTCTAGCTGAGTTAGGGTTATGTAGCACTGGGAAGATCAGGAGTAGTATGTTGCTCTAGCTGAGTTAGGGTTATGTAACACTGGGAAGATCAGGAGTAGTATGTTGCTCTAGCTGAGTTAGGGTTATGTAGCACTGGGAAGATCAGGAGTAGTATGTTGCTCTAGCTGAGTTAGGGTTATGTAGCACTGGGAAGATCAGGAGTAGTATGTTGCTCTAGCTGAGTTAGGGTTATGTAGCACTGGGAAGATCAGGAGTAGTATGTTGCTCTAGCTGAGTTAGGGTTATGTAACACTGGGAAGATCAGGAGTAGTATGTTGCTCTAGCTGAGTTAGGGTTATGAAGCACTGGGAAGATCAGGAGTAGTATGTTGCTCTAGCTGAGTTAGGGTTATGTAACACTGGGAAGATCAGGAGTAGTATGTTGCTCTAGCTGAGTTAGGGTTATGTAGCACTGGGAAGATCAGGCGTAGTATGTTGCTCTGGGGGAGTAATTGTGTGAAATTGTAACAGAAGGAGCAGTCGGAGATCTGTGTGAGGTTTGAATTGGAGTCCAGTATATTTAATCTGTTTATTTCATTTATTATACTTTATATCCAGCCTTTGCATCTCCTCCTTCACCAAACACCTGCCGTTCTTTCTCTCTCAGCTATATAGATATAATACCTCTTCAGCTATACAGAAATTGGGTATTTTTTTGTTTAGTTTTTTTGCATTTAACTAACTAAATAGTAAGTTGAATAATAAAATGAACATTTTGTAGAATTCTGGCTGTTTTGGCTGCAGTGTCTGTTCTTGTTTAGACGGGGGCAATGTTCTCCTGTGGTTTTTGTCCTGGCTCTTCATTCGGCTTATTCATCATCTGTTTGTACTGCCGTTTGAAGAACCCCAGCTATGGATAGGAATAGCGAGACATGAGCAGCTCGTACTATAGTGACTGGTCCTTATACTCTGTATAGAGGAGCTTACCTTATACAGCCCAGCAGCGATTAACGCCAGGACAATCAAACCCCCAACACTGCTCCCCACGATCACAGGCAGATAATTATATTCCGTGAACACCTCGAGTGTGGTCTGCGCCTGAAATCCACAGACATTGGTCACTTACCAACAATCTGCCAATCATGGGTCTACGTGACTATCGGAACACATTTAGTCATGGATATAAGTATTTGGCTTCTTAATGTTTATTATCATTTGTACTTGCAACAAATCGACTGATTCATTTCTCGCTATGCCTTGTAGCGTTCTTATATCAGGGTCACAGTAGGGGGAGGGAGGTACATTATCATAGGCGTCCATGGGGGCAGTTAAAGGCTAATGCCCTGATCTGGGAGTCTTTGGCCGAAATGTGGACAGGATACCAGAGTTTTTTGTTTTTACATGGGTATAATAAGAAGATGCACTGGGACCAAAGTGGTGTACAAAAAGGAAATGGGCCAGTCCCAGGAAAACGTGGTGAGGGGTGCTGGGTGCTGGGTGGCGGGATCATGCTGTCTCCCCTATACAATAAAAGCTTAGGTACAAACCTGGGATATTCTTTAAAACTAAACAACCATGCTTGAAATTAATTATCTTCACAGAAAGATTAGCAAAAAGAAACATGAATATATAAAATGTTGGGTTTGTCTGAAATCTATCCTTGGTTTTGATGTGAAATCCCTTTCCTGTGACTGAGGCTGTGACAAAGGCTTTGTAGAGCAGAATAAGGAATTGACTTGGACCCAGCAGTGGTTTCAAGTTGGATAGACCCAGGTGGACCTTGGCTCACTAACATTATCCTGTACCTGTGCTCGGACGAAACGCTCATTCTGATCCAGGATGTGCTGATATTTCCCGAAATCGTAACCAATTTCTGCCCGACTCTGGAGGGGTACCTTTGGTAGCTCCGTCTGGGATGAGAGAAATGGGGAACAGACCTTGATTATTGCAGGAATACTGACAATGTTTGAAAATAAAGGATATTGTTCTTTAGCCCAGTGTATCTTCATCCTTCCCTCAATCTCTGACCTCTCAGCAGCATGTTCTTAGTAAATCTGACTGTGTGATTAATGTCACCCAGTTACATACTGTATCCTCTGTACAAGGCTGGGTATGCCAGGGGGGTAAATGAGGAGGTGTTATACAGAGAGTGTACAGAGTCTGTGTATTACACCAGGGGGCAAATTAGGAGGTGTTATACAGAGAGTGTACAGAGTCTGTAATACACTGGGGGGGTAACTGATGGGGTATTATACAGATAGTGTACAGAGTCTGTGTATTACACCAGGAGGGTAAATGAGGAGGTGTTATACAGAGAGTGTACAGAGTCTGTGTATTACACCAGGGGTCAAATGAGGAGGTGTTATACAGAGAGTGTACAGAGTCTGTAATACACTGGGGGGTAACTGATGGGGTATTATACAGAGAGTGTACAGAGTCTGTGTATTACACCAGGGGGGTAAATGAGGAGGTGTTATACAGAGAGTGTACAGAGTCTGTAATACACTGGGGGGTAACTGATGGGGTATTATACAGAGAGTGTACAGAGTCTGTATTACACCAGGAGGGTAAATGAGGAGGTGTTATACAGAGAGTGTACAGAGTCTGTAATACACTGGGGGTGGGGTAAATTAGGAGGTGTTATACAGAAAGCAGGCAGAGTAACATAGCAAGGTTATGAGATCTATGTGCCAGAAGTACAGGGATATCTCTGTATTGTGCCAGATATGAGATGGTCTATTAGTTCGCCTGTCACTTACCTGCTTGGCCCAGGCTGTGGTTACTTGCCCGCTTACGGTGAAGGTAATCGCGGTTCTAATCTCCATGTGGCTGATGTTACATATAAAATGGCGGCAAGTAGTCACATTGCAGTCCTGAGTAGAGACAGTGAGTGTTAGTGAGGGTAAGTAAGTAGAAAGGGCCCAGGGAAGGAGAGAGATGGCGGGGTATGCAGTGAGAGTTACAGAGGGGGAGCAAGATGTGGTGGGGAGTGAGAATGTGGCAAGTAGTGTTGGAGGTAAATGATGAGGTGGATTTAGGATGAGTGGTCACCGGCTGTTAAGTGTGTTTATAGAGAGGGCAGGTGAGGTAGCAATATGTAAAACAAGTAGGTTTGAAGAGTGAGGACAATAACAGAGCTGGTAAAGGTGATGTGGGGAGATTGGACAATTGGGGCCATGGGGTGGGAATTGATGAGGAGTTGATTAGGTAAGTCGGACTCCAGTATGGATAGATAATGTAAAGAGGATTGCAGACAGCTCAGAGTGAGGTTAAGACAAGGAGTACGTCAGTTGGTCTTTACCAGCAGTGGCCGGGCTCTCAGGAGCTCCTGGCTGTTCTCTGGTGCGGGTATCTCTCCTATTACTGTACAGTTCGCAGGGCCCGGCTGTGGAGAGAACAGAATAATATTAATTTAAAACACAATGATTGCGCTCTGCGGGGGTGGGGCTAACACCAGAATGGCACATGGGAAATTACCGAATTATCCAAGAAAAGTCAATTATTCTGGACATGGGCAGAGCCTGGTGCTTTGGTAATATTACCAAATAGGAATGGCTGGGAATGAAATCACATCAAGCTATCCAGGCGTTAATGTATATCAATGTGCAGGAGGAGCTGTAAAATCAGATTGCAAGCTCTTCAGACAATATGATGCTTTTTCACATTTAATTTTTGCTCTGGGACTTGGTTGCCTATTACGGTATTTAGAACATTTTGTCCATTATGTTTCGGCCCTTATTGGCGATTCTGTGGCCCCTTCTGCCTAAAGAATGATAGCACCCATTATCTTACACCATTTACCTCATGACATCTGGCCCCAGTAGGTTTGATAAAGTACTTGCCGACCTGGCTAGGGCTTTGATCGGGAATCTGTGAAAGGTGCTCATGGATGATATCCTCTGTTGAGTATTGTGTCCCTACCTGGCTGGTGGGGTGGGGTGGGGTAAGCAGGTACCTGACTGCAGCATGTTATCTAAAAGGTGAGGATGTGAATGGGGTCCTGGCTATGCACAGAGTAGTAGTGAGTACCTCTGAGCTGGTAATCACAATCTTCCCCCAAAGCAGATCATCTTGCAGCCTCAGCGGGATCATGAAGGATACGGACAGAGGAAGTGCGTGCTGACCCAGGTTATTTACCTGAGGAGAAGCATAAGGTCAACAAATGTTTCTGCAATAACATGGATGCCATATTTCAGAGAATAACTGAGTATATATATATTTCTGGTATAGAACATGGTGAAATGATTGCCCTATCCCCATTTCATCCTAAAGTATTCCAGTAGACCATGACAAGAGCCTCCAGATTGATGGAGCCACTTCCTGGCACGAGAACTGTGAAGGAGCTCCTGCACTCTGCCAGGTCAGCACACTTTCATTTACCAGGGGACTCTGGAGCACTTCAGACCTAGTCGCCGAAGATTAACTGGGGTCTCTGAGGACCTCGTCCATCGGACCAGGCTGCAGTGAATGGTTCCTTCAGAATTTTGAATCTTTTTAATAAAATTTTCAACAAACAACATTTGTATTATGCATTTAAAATTCCAGTTGTGTATATTTAAAAAAAAAAAAAAAATGTTTGAAAACCAACAGTCTTTATGGGCTTCCATTGTTCTATGAAACTGATAAGACCATGTAGCGGTGGACTTAACATGATATAGCCATACGGTTAAACGGAATCCTCAGGTTTGTTTGCTTAGGTAGGTGATTTTGAGTTTGTGACGGACCGCCTGGCACCCGGACTGAGTGCCTCTGCCAATTACTGTTTCCTAGTACCTCTGAGTACTCCAAGCACTCCACCAGACACCATCAGCACTGTAGTCCCCACTTGGTGTCTCGGTGTCCTCCATCCACTCTGGACCCAAGACCAGGATCCAGCTTCCAGTGGGTAGACCTCTCCTCCAAGACAGTGTAGCAATATGCTCTTAAAAGAGCAGGGGATTATAATCCCAGGGAGTATAGTGATATAGCTGTACCCTCCACACATGAGACGAGGCTCTATGTTGAGGGTGAAGAGGAACTGGTTTATTGGTAGCCACAACTGGCCCTTTATGCAAGTCCCCATGAAAGAGGACTTCCCCCTTGGACTTGAGAGTAGACTACAGTAAAAACATACATGCGATTACATTGGCTTTCAGGTCCACGACACTCCCATACAAAATTAGACAATCCCTCCCCTGTGCCTGGGAGATAATTGGATCAGGAACTGTACTAACTTAATTATCTCCAGGCACAAATACACACATTTCAGCAGTACCCCGAAAGTACCCTTAAAACCCATGGAAACCCCACAAAAGTTACATCCCCTGCCCTGATCTGGATGACCAACATATCCAAAAATCACCCTGATCGGTTTAGAGGTTCAGGTTTCCATGGAAGTCATATTTTGACCGACAGCACACGAGGCCCCTGCCCAAAAGAGTACCATGAATTCAGGCTGTGCGGTCAGTCTCTTTCGGGAATACTTAATACAGTCAAAATACCGAACGTAGTGGTTCGTGGGTAGGTTCAGTCTATGTCACTCGTTCAGGAGCTTGCTCCCACCAAACGCCGCTCTTCCCATACGAATCCAGCTGAACATGTGTAGAGATGGAAGTCCCAGCGGTGTTCGAGTGTCCAATTATAGTTCCATGCACTCAACGACCAAACACCGTTGTATGTGTTCGCGGCTAAAGATGGCCACCGCCACGTGTTCACAGGCCGAACAGCGACCACCCGCCCGCTCACCAATTAAGTTGCGGCTAAACATAAGTCTGGGGAGGTTAATGGACTGCACACTCCACTTGTGAGTGGTCAAACTGTTCGGTAACCGAACAGAATATCTATAATCCATTCGGTAAGCCCCATATACCGAACCATATAAGGGAAAAGGCATGAACAAAGCATTTCCATAGTCCTGAACCAAGGTCTAATACATAGGGCATAGTCCTGGGGCAAAAGGCTGGAAAGCAGGCCCCTCCAAGAACCACTGGCCAGGTTACTTTCGCCACAGAGTTGATTTAAAAAAAAATTTGTGTGTGTGAACGACTTTCCTTAATCTAGTTTTCAAACATTTTCTGACGCAAAGTTGGTGTATATGGCTGAAGGATCCTGTATTATACTAAATGTATGGATGAAAGGATAATTATATTAAAATAGATTTTGAGGTGGCAGTTGTCCTTTAAGATGCATGTTACTGTATATGATCAAGTAGAGCATTGCACCATGGGATACATTTACAGATATCACATGGCACCACGGTGTATATTAGCAGGTAGTGCATGGTGTATATTATTATTATTGGTATTTATATAGCGCCAACTAATTCCACAGCGCTTTACAATATTATGAAAGGGATATATTTACACAGTGACGCAGGAACAATAGGTAGATGAGGGCCCTGCTCAAATGAGCTTACTATCTAGATGATGTGGGGTACAAATACACAACAGGGCAGGAAAAGCAGAGCTAGAGGTGAGAGTGGAGTAAGGCTATTTTAGGAGACGTAAGACAGTAGTAGGTATTACATGACATTGATGTGTATTTTAGCTGATAATATATTTTCTCACTCTGTAAACATGTTGCACGTAGCGAGTGCTGGATTCCTTATTCATTTCTTGGGATGAAAAGTTGATGTTTTTGGTTGATTCTTCAAGGCTGGGTAGAAATATAATGCACAAAATCACATAATTCAGAACCCACTAATTATATGGAGATCCTGTTATAGCCATGAACCCACCAGGTATACTCAGATCCCATCACTCCGCTTCTCAGACCTTTCACTCCACTCAAACCACCTCACTCCAGTCAGATCCTCCACTCACCTCAAACCACCTTGTAGTGGACCACTTGTAATCTGACTGGTTACCTCTACTAAACTCTCCTCTCATCTAAAAATGGAACAGTTGGTGAATATAGCTCTGTTTCCCCAGTAACTAGATGAGACATAGTTCTGGGAGTTAATCTGAGTTTATTGCTCTGCTTGCAACCTTTTATGCCCAGACCCCCAGCATGGGGTGTCCATTCTTTACACACAGAACCTGCCCAGGCGCCTCTATGTCCGGGAGCTAAGTATCATGCGGATACAGAGAGCTAAATACATAAAACCCCGAAAACGGTTAGGAACCCCTACAAGTCTTATATTCCCGGATAGCTCTCGGTGGAGCACCCAATCTCTCCAAATAGAGCTCGGATCCTGTTAAACTTTAGACCGACCGCTAGCTTAGTCTAAGCTGAAAATAGTTCCAGGTGGCTACACCTATTTGCCAGTACTTTAAAGGGTTATCTGAACGGTCGTGGAAGGGGGCTCCCCCTGGCTCTTAGGTAGTGATTGGTCCTTTTGATGTCCAGTAGTTTCCCTCCAAAGAGCGCTCTCATTGGACATTGAAAAAAGGAAAAGGACCGGGATGGAAGGTGACCGAGTCAAGGTGATACTTGTGGCCAAGCTGGAGTTCCAGGAAAAATACAGGGACTTCCCGCTGAAGCGTTCGGGACATTCCGGCAAGGTGGGTATCCTGCAAGTGGGGTTTGGAGAAAGACACTTGCTGGGTCCATGTGGAGGGGAAAGGAACAGAGCCAGGGTAGTGTTACAGTGTCTTAGGGAGGATTTACACTACGCGCCACACACCTTACTCCGCTCAGAAACCTTCACTCACCTAAGACCTGCATTCACCTCAAACCACCTCACTCTACTCAGCCCCTGCACTCACTTCAAACCACAACACTCCACTCTGACCCTGCATTCACCTCAAACCACCTCACTCCGCTCAGAACCTGCATTCACCTTAAACCATCTCACTGTGCTTAGACCCTGCCCTCACCTCAAACCACCTCACTGTGCTTAGACCCTGCCCTCACCTCAAACCTGTGCTTAGACCCTGCCCTCACCTCAAACGACCATAGTCTGCTCAGATGCTGCACTTCACTCAGTTCTTTCACTTGCTCAGAGATCCTCATTGCTGTGTGACCTGGCAGTTCATGTAGACTCCATGTTCCTCACATTAAGCTGCCTCTGTGTGAGCTGCATATACAATATATTAGAGCTGGACTGACATACCTGGTTATTGTAACATAGATGCCGTAAACCACTTTCAGCTGAGCTTCTGATTTCATTACTTCAGTCCCGTTTACATTATCACTGTGGGCAGAGTAATGAGATATTCGACCGGACTCTATATCATGAGCTTCTGATTTCATTACTTCAGTCCCATTTACATTATCACTGTGGGCAGAGTAATGAGATATTCGACCGAACTCTATATCATGATAGGTTAACAGAGGCGGTGTAGTGAGTGTAGTGAACCCAACACTAATAGTCTGACCATTGGCAGTCTCTGGATCCCAGTCTGAGCATTGGCAGTCTCTGGATCCCAGTCTGAGCATTGGCAGTCTCTGGATCCCAGTCTGAGCATTGACAGTCTCTGGATCCCAGTCTGAGCATTGGCAGTCTCTGGATCCCAGTCTGAGCATTGGCAGTCTCTGGATCCCAGTCTGAGCATTGGCAGTCTCTGGATCCCAGTCTGAGCATTGGCAGTCTCTGGATCCCATGACATTAACTGTCTGACTATTGGCAGTCTGTGGATCCCATGACATTCCCAGTCTGGCCATTGGATGTCTCTGGATCCCATGACATTCCCAGTCTGGCCATTGGCAGTCTCTATATCTCATGAGATTCCCAGACTGATCATTGGTTGTCTCTGGGTCCCCTGACATTCCTAGTCAGCCCATTTGCTGTTTCTGGATCCCATGACTGGCCATTTGCTGACGTTGGTTTTCCCTGTTTCTCTAATAATCCCCAATGGCAGGAATTTCTGTGAATATTCACCTGGTAACACTGGCTGCCATAGACAGAGAATCTCCTAGATCGGCCATCCCAGAGACATGAAAACTGACCACAAATGTAGCCTGAGAGAGGAATACAAAAACAGCTCTAAAATGCAATACCTTGACCATTCCACGACCATTCCTCTCCTAACTCAGTAACTCGGCCATTCCTTTCCTAGCTCAGTAAACTCGCCCATTCCTCTCCTAGCTCAGTAACTCGCCCATTCCTCTCCTAGCTCAGTAACTCGCCCATTCCTCTCCTAGCTCAGTAACTCGCCCATTCCTCTCCTAGCTCAGTAACCCGGCCATTCCTCTCCTAGCTCAGTAACTCGGCCATTCCTCTCCTAGCTCAGTAACTCGGCCATTCCTCTCCTAGCTCAGTAACTCGGCCATTCCTCTCCTAGCTCAGTAACTCGGCCATTCCTCTCCTAGCTCAGTAACTTGGCCATTCCTCTCCTAGCTCAGTAACTCGGCCATTCCTCTCCTAGCTCAGTAACTCGCCCATTCCTCTCCTAGCTCAGTAACCCGGCCATTCCTCTCCTAGCTCAGTAACCCGGCCATTCCTCTCCTAGCTCAGTAACCCGGCCATTCCTCTCCTAGCTCAGTAACTCGGCCATTCCTCTCCTAGCTCAGTAACTCGGCCATTCCTCTCCTAGCTCAGTAACTCGGCCATTCCTCTCCTAGCTCAGTAACTCGGCCATTCCTCTCCTAGCTCAGTGACTCGGCCATTCCTCTCCTAGCTCAGTGACTCGCCCATTCCTCCCCTAGCTCAGTAACTCGCCCATTCCTCTTCTAGCTCAGTAAAACGACCATTCCTCTCCTAGCTCAGTAACTCGGCCATTCCTCTCCTAGCTCAGTAACCCGGCCATTCCTCTCCTAGCTCAGTAACCCGGCCATTCCTCTCCTAGCTCAGTAACCCGGCCATTCCTCTCCTAGCTCAGTAACTCGGCCATTCCTATCCTCGCTCAGTAACTCGGCCATTCCTATCCTCGCTCAGTAACTCGGCCATTCCTATCCTCGCTCAGTAACTCGGCCATTCCTCTCCTAGCTCAGTGACTCACCCATTCCTCCCCTAGCTCAGTAACTCGGCCATTCCTCTCCTAGCTCAGTAACTCGGCCATTTCTCTCCTAGCTCAGTAACTCGGCCATTCCTCTCCTAGCTCAGTAACTCGGCCATTCCTCTGCTAGCTTTGTCACTTGCCCATTACTCCACTAGCTCTGTAATATAACTCTTGAATTATCTAGTTTCTCTAATTCTGGCTTTCTTGACCCTGGAACTCTTACCGTTGTGTTAGGTCTCAGTAGAGGGTTGTTGACTCCACAGTTGACCTGTATTTGCTCGTCCAGAGCCGCACATGAAATGATGACACGTTTATTGCTCTGTGAGACACAAAGTTACATGATCAGAAATCTCTGAGCGCTATGAATGTGGCAGATGAGACCTCACTTCTCACATTACCTGTTCAAGAGCCTGGGCACACAGGGTGGCATCCAAAAAAGCAGACAGCAACATTTGGGCTCAATACATGAGCCTTTATCAAGTCTACATACATAATCCATATCACACATTCATAGTAAAATGGAAAACCAATAGCTTACTCACCAGGTGAAAATCTGTAAAGCACTCTGGACTGAGAAGCAGAATTGACGTCGATATATCCCTTTTTCCTATCTTTTTTTTGTTTGCGATAGTTACATCGGTGTACATGTGAACTACACACACTGGACGTCACTTCCACTCCTCTGTCCAGATTGCTTTAATGGTTTTCACCTGGTGAGTTGCTATAAATATGTGCGATAGGGATGATGCATGTAGACTTGATAGAGACTTGTGTATTGAGCCCAAACATTGCTGTACCTAATTTTCTGGATACCACCCTGTGTGCCCTGGCTCTCGGGGGCCCCTCCCTCCATAGTGCACATAAGTGGATTCAATCCTTTTTAGAAAGTGTGTGGGCATCCATTTTGGCTTACCTGTTCAAGAGACACTCTGCGATACGATAGACCACCGGGGTAAGAGATAAGAACCTGCGAATTGTAAGAATCATCCCCATGATTCTGCACAGAGACAGTTAGATTAACCTCAAGATTCACCCCCACCACAAGCTGGGGCACACTGTCACCGGTAGAAAGAGAGACTGTTAACAGCTGGGTGAGACTGTCATAGAAAAATATGTGATAGTCAACAAACATTTTCTGCAAAGGCTGTGAGACAGAACTCTATAAGATAGCACTGACAGAGTGCTTCGAGACAGTCACAGACATGTTAGACAGAGTGCCTCGAGACAGTCACTAGTGCTGTGAGACACATAGAACTGATAGTCAGAATGCCCTCGAGACAGTTACAGAACTGATAGAGTGCTGCAAGACAGCCAGATAAAGGTTTTACCTGCCAAACGAGGACGAGACAGTGAGATCATCCTGACACACTCCATCACTCCCGCAATTCTTCTGGAATGGAACCTGCAGAGAGATTACTTTGAGCACTGACTATACAGCAGGGACCCCAAATTAACCTGTATGTTGCTAGCGACCCCTGGTAAAGAATATGGGCCCCCAAATTAACAAAACCTTCTCACTGTCTGCATGCCTGGGCCCCCAAACTCACCAGACTTTCTCACTGTGTGGCTGGGGCTCCAAACTCACCAACTCTTGTCACTGTCTGCATGCCTGTGGCCCCAAACCTTCTCACTGTCTGCATGCCTGGGGCCCCAAACCATCTCACTGTCTGTGTGCCTGGGGCCCCAAACCCTCTCACTGTCTGTGTACCTGTGGCCCCAAGCCTGCACACTGTCTGTGTGCCTGGGGCCCCAAACCTTCTCACTGTCTGCGTGCCTGTGGCCCCAAGCCTTCTCACTGTGTGCCTGGGGCCCCAAACCTTCTCACTGTCTGTGTGCCTGGGGCCCAAAACTTTCTCACTGTCTGTGTGCCTGGGGCCCCAAACCTTCTCACTCTCTGCGTGCCTGGGGCCCAAAACCTTCTCACTCTATGCGTGCCTGGGGCCCCAAACCCTCTCACTGTCTGTGTACCTGTGGCCCCAAGCCTTCTCACTGTCTGTGTGCCTGAGGCCCCAAACCCTCTCACTGTCTGCATGCCTGGAGCCCCCAAGCTTCTCATTGTCTGTGTGCCTGGGGCCCCAAACCTTCTCACTGTCTGTGTGCCTGGGGGCCCAAACCCTAACCAAAACCTTGTTATACATATATGCTTCTATAAGGCATCTCATATAAACCTACTCTGCAAAGTGTGAGTGTGCTGCTGATGGGTTACTGTTACCTGCCCGATGTGGCTTGTGGAGGAGTCTTCGCTCATTACAGGCACTCCACTCATGGAGAAATGTAACACAACACTTAGGGGTGACATAGAATCGTCCACACACTCCTGGCGGAGACAGAGAGAAAATGTTAATTCTTGCTGTAATACCAATATTATAATTTTAAAAAGCGATATTAACGGTCCCCCAGGACAAATAATAAAATGTGAAGAATAATCATCGTCCTGCAAGGATGACCATGTGACCTGTTTAATTGAAGGTTCTCCCTATAAAGAGGTGCAGTATGGGAAATTTCTGCACATTTACTCTGACAATATGTCCCAAACCATTATTCAGCTCAATTCTATATTACCGCACATGGATAAGCGTCATCACCACCAGTGATGGTTGTGAGGAAAAAGATAAATCCAACAGTACGTGTAAGCGCTTTGTAGATACACCCCTGCAGCGCAATTAGCTTACAGGTGGCTACTAATCATAATAAAAAGATCTAAAATATGAGGCAAAATGCACAAGAATATATTCAGCCAATATTAGAGTATAGCGTTCTGGGTATCGTCCAGATGGGTTAGCCAGCAATCATTTAAATAAAGACGGTCCCTTAGGAGAATTTATAATGGACGGTCGAAAGGGTAAATCAATAAGCAACTGTATCTCCCCCCCAAAAACAGTGTACCGTGTTCTATTGAAAAAATTGTGGTTTTACTCCTCCCTCTATAGCATAAACTACAGATAACAACTTAAAAATTATAGTTATACAAAAAAACACTTAAAAAGGGACAAATAAAAATAGCATAAAAAGAACTTCCAATACTAAAATACTCAAGATGGTAATTGTCAGTTTTTCGAGTATTGTATGAAAAGTAAATTCATAGTCTTAAACACATAGTCTTAAATAAGAGGGTCAAAGGTTTTATTACTTTACTGAGAGGGTAGTGGATGCATGGAATAGCCTTCCAGCTGAAGTGGTAGAGGTTAACACAGTAAAGGAGTTTAAGTATGCGTGGGATAGGCATAAGGCTATCCTAACTATAAGATAAGGCCAGGGACTAATGAAAGTATTTAGAAAACTGGGCAGACTAGATGGGCCGAATGGTTCTTATCTGCCGTCACATTCTGTTTCTATAAAATATTGGATACCGGTAATTCCAATTCAGCATTTAGGCCGAATGAAGTTAAAGTTTTTAAATCATAAATCCAAAACATTTCCTTATAAAAAGTATTTTCACCAGTTCTCCCCCCCCTCCCCCCCCCCGCTTCCGTGGGACATTCACTTTCTGGATCCTACAAAATTGTATTACTGCTGGTTTACTGCTGGTTTACTGCTGGGTTACTGCTGGGTTACTGCTGGGTAACTGCTGGGTTACTGCTGGGTTACTGCTGGGTAACTGCTGGGTTACTGCTGGTTTACTGCTGGGTTACTGCTGGGTTACTGCTGGGTTACTGCTGGGTTACTGCTGGGTTACTACTGGGTTACTGCTGGCAGGGCCGGTGCTTGGATTTTTAGGTACATAGGCGAAGATGCATTTTTCCGCCCCCCCCCCCCCATCCCCCCCAAAAAACATCTTCACCTATGTGCCTCTTAACCAGCCCCTCTCCCCTCCCCGACCATTAAGGGTCCCTTCCCTGTCCCTTAGTGTTCTTCTCCCCTCCCCCCTCTTTTCCCTGTCTCTTGGTGTTTCTCTCCCATTCCCTCCCTGTCCCTTGGTGCACCCTACACCCCTTTAGTGGTCACACTCCCCTTCCTGGTGTGTCAGTGTGTACAGAGTGTAGCGGAGCGGAGCGCGGTACAGGAGCTTCAGTTTTCTGTACCCGGCCGAACTGACAGGGAGTGCTCTCTCCTCCGCTACACTCTGTACACACTGAAAGTCACACACTCAATGACAAACACACAGACGTCACTGACAGACACAGACTCATTGACAGACACACTGATAGTCACACACAGACTCAATGACAAACATACTCTCACTGATTTGACAGACACACACTCATACACTGACAAACACACTCATCATACACTGACAGACACACTCATACACTCACATGCACACACACAGACGCACTCACTCACACACTGTCACTCACAGACACACACTGTCACTCACAGACACACACTGTCACTCACAGACGCACACACTGTCACTCACACTGTCACTCACAGACGCACACACGCTGTCACTCACAGACGCACACACGCTGTCACTCACAGACGCACACACGCTGTCACTCACAGACGCACACATGCTGTCACTCACAGACGCACACTGTCACTCACAGACACACACTGTCACTCACAGACACACACTGTCACTCACAGACACACACTCTGTCACTCACAGACACACACTCTGTCACTCACAGACACACACTCTGTCACTCACAGACACACTCTGTCACTCACAGACACATACACTCAGACACACACATAGACACATACACTCACACACACACACACAGACACACACACACACAGACACATACACTCACACACACACACACAGACATACATACATACATACATACACACACACATACACTCACACACACAGACACATACACTCACACAGACACAGACACACACACACACATACACTCACACACACAGACACATACACTCACACAGACACATACACTCACACAGACACAGACACATACACTCACACAGACACAGACACACACACACACAGACACATACACTCACTAATTATTTTATAAATAAATATTTTCCACCCAGCCTCCCTACCTGGAGAGCTGGTGTGGATGATGAATCCTTCCCTGGGGTCCAGTGGGGCTGCTGGGCGGCGTGCGGCTGTGCTGAGATCAGACGCGGCGAGGGAGCTCTAACCTCTCTGCTCTGCTCCCTCGCGCGCTGCCTGTCTGCTGATACCGCGGGAGCCGGAATATGACGTCATATTCCGGTATCAGCAGACAGGCAGCGCGCGAGGGAGCAGAGCAGAGAGGTTAGAGCTCCCTCGCCGCGTCTGATCTCAGCACAGCCGCACACAGCACCGGGGGCCGAGATGGTGGCCCGGCAGGAGGGAGAGCTTCCCTCCTGCCGGTCACTGAAATCTTGCGCCCCCAGAGCCCGTGCGCCCTAAGGCGGCCGCCTGTGCCGCCTTATGGAAGCGCCGGCCCTGACTGCTGGGTTACTGCTGGGTTACTGCTGGGTTACTGCTGGGTAACTGCTGGGTTCACCTATCCTTACTTTTTACATTCTTTTTGCAGAACAGCTTAATATTTAAATAGATAACCTGCTTAGTATGACATGCTATATAGTCCTTAATATCACAACTCTTTGCATATGGGGTCCTACTGTTTTACATATATTGAAACTCCCACATTTAAAAAAAAAAAAAAAACGTTTTGTGAATTTAAAAAATGGATTTCCAGATTCACTGTCATACAGCTGTGTACTAGTTTGTCCTTCAGATTCAGTTGGTGCGCCTCTAAAGAGCACTCGAGGTTTAGCTGGTAAAAAACGGTGTTAAAACAGGGTCTTAAGTGCCAATGTTTGGAAATACTTTTTTTTAATGCAATGTGACTGTACACTATAGTTGAAAATTATAGGACATTGTAATTGATCAATTTGATTAGACCCTTTCTCAATTGTCATTGGTGTAAAGAACCTTTATCTATCCATAGCTTTTACCTTCTTCGTGAACTCTGTTAGTAATTCAGAATCATATTCCTAGTGATGTCCCGAACGGTTCGCTGGCGAATAGTTCCTGTCGAACATCGCTTGTTCGCGTTCGTCACAGATGGCGAACACATGCGCTGTTCGGTCCGCCCCCTAATCGTCATCATTGAGTAAACTTTGACCCTGTACCTCACAGTCAGCAGACACATTCCAGTCAATCAGCAGCAGCAGACCCTCCCTCCCAGACCCTCCCACCTCCTGGACAGCATCCATTTTACATTCATTGTGAAGCTGCATTCTTAGTGAGAGGAGGGACAGTGTAGCTGCTGCTGATTTGATAGGGAAATTGATAGCTAGGCTAGTGTATTCAGTGTCCACTACAGTCCTGAAGGACTCATCTGATCTCTGCTGTAAGGACAGCACCCCAAAAAGCCTTTTTTAGGGCTAGAACATCAGTCTGCTTCTTTTTTTTTTCTGTGTAATGTAATTGCAGTTGCCTGCCTGCCAGCCTGTGTGTCAGGCTCACAACCTATACTGTGCCCACTTGCCCAGTGCCACCACTCACTCACTGGTGTCACAATAGCTTGCATTTAAAAAAAAAAAAAACTTTTTTGACTGTAATATAATAGTCAGTTTCCTTCACGCGTGTGCGTTTCAGGGCCTGCCAGGGCACAGTGTCACACCAGTGCAACTCATATCTGGTGTAACAGTAGTGTACATTTAAAAAAAATATATACAATTTTGACTGTAATAGATTGAATAGCAGTTAGTTGTCTGCAAGCGTGTGTGTCAGGCCTACAGCGTCTACTCTGCCAACTTCTGCCACTGCACAGTGCCACTCATATCTGTTGTCACAGTAGCTTGCACGCATAGTACCACTAATCGAAAAAATAAATGACAGGCAGAGGCAGGCCACCCCTCAGGGGCCGTCATGGTCGTGGTGCTGTGATTCCCTTTGGCCCTAGAATAATGCCCAGTGTTCAGAGGCCACGTACCCTGAACTTGAAAAGTTCTGAGGACATAGTTGACTGGCTAACACAGGACACCCAATCTTGTACAGCTTCCACTCGGAACCTTGACGCACCATCCTCCTCCACCTTAGCTTCGGGCACCTCTCAAGTTACCACCCGCCCGCCTGCCGCCACCACCAACACTAGCACCACAGCCGCTTTACTTGGTATGTCAGAGGAGTTATTTACACATCAGTTGGAAGAAATGAGTGATGCGCAACCATTATTGCCAGAGGATGTAGAAAACAGGGATATGTGTCAGGCAGCATTACACACGTACGGTGTGATGATGATGATGTTGTACCCACTGCTGCTTCCTTTGCGGAGTTGTCAGATACAAGTGAAGCGGTTGATGATGACGATGCGTCCGTGGATGTCATGTGGGTGCCCGCTAGAAGAGAAGAAGAACAGGGGGAAAGTTCAGATGGGGAGACAGAGAGGAGGAGGAGGAGACGAGTTGGAAGCAGGGGGAGGTCTTCGCAAGGAGCTAGTGGCACAGTCAGACAGCATGCATCGGCACCCGGGGTCAGTCAGACAGCACACCAATCAACGCGTGCTGTTGCCACCACCAGAATGCCGTCATTGCAGAGCTCAGCAGTGTGGCATTTTGTTTGTGTGTCTGCCTCTGACAACAGCGATGCCATTTGCAACCTGTGCCAAAAGAAACTGAGTCGTGGGAAGTCCAACACCCACCTAGGTACAACTGCTTTGCGAAGGCACATGATCGCACATCACAAACGCCTATGGGATCAACACATGAGTACAAGCAGCACACAAACTCAAAGCCGACATCTTCCTCCTGGTCCAGCATCTTCAGCCATGTTAACCACTGCTGTCCTCCTTGCCCCCTCTCAACCATCCGCACCTCCGTCTCTCGCCTTGAGCAGTTCCTGCTCATCTGCCCACAGTCAGGTGTCTGTCAAGGACATGTTTGAGTGTAAGAAGCCAATGTCACAAAGTCACCCCCTTGCCCGGCGTCTGTCAGCTGGCTTGACTGAACTCTAAGACCGCCAGCTTTTACCATACAAGCTGGTGGAGTCTGAGGCGTTCAAAAAATTTGTAGCTATTGAGACACCGCAGTGGAAGGTACCCGGACGAAATTTCTTTGCACAAAAGGCAATCCCCAACCTGTACTCGATTGTGAAAAATGAAGTAATGGCATGTCTGGCACACAGTGTTGGGGCAAGGGTCCATCTGACCACTAATACCTGGTCTGCAAAGCATGGTCAGGGCAGGTATATCACCTACACTGCGCATTGGGTAAACCTGCCGACGGCTGCCAAGCATGGAATGCGTGGCTCTGCAGAGGAGTTGGTGACACCGCCACGACTTGCAGGCAGTCCTGCTGCCACCTCCTCTACTCCTCCTACTCCATCCTCTTTCATAACCTTCTCGGCTGAGTCCTCTTCTGCTGCTGCGTCTTGCTCCACATCAAGGGCACCCCCCAGCTCCCCAGGTACTGTTCCACATCCCGGATACAGCAGTGTCACGCCGTCTTGGGGTTGACTTGCCTGAAAGCAGAGAGTCACACTGGACCAGCACTCTTGTCCACCCTGAACGCACCGGTGGATCAGTGGCTGACTCCACACCAACTGGAGATCGACAAAGTGGTTTGTGACAACGGAAGAAATTTGTTGGCGGCATTGCATTTGGGCAAGTTGACACATGTGCCGTGCATGGTACATGTGTGTAATCTGATAGTACAACGCTTTGTGCATAAGTACCCAGGCTTACAGGACGTCCTTAAGCAGGTCAGGAAGGTGTGTGGCCATTTCAGGCGTTCCTACACGGCCATGGCGCACTTTTCCGATATCCAGTGGCGAAAAAACATGCCAGTGAGGCGCTTGATTTGCGACAGCCCGACACGTTGGAATTCAACACTCCTAATGTTCGCCCCCTGCTCCAACAAGAACGTTAACGACTATTTGTATGACCGGGGTGCTAGGACAGCCACCGGGGTGCTAGGACATCCTCTGTGGAGCTGGGAATTTTTTTGCCACGTTACTGGACGCTCATGTGCAATGCTTGTAGGTTCATGCGTCCTTTTGAGGAGGTGACAAACCTAGTCAGTCGCACCGAAGGCACCATCAGCGACATCATACCATTTGTTTTCTTCCTGGAGCGTGCCCTGCGAAGAGTGCTGGATCAGGCCGTAGATGAGCGTGAAGAGGAAGAGTTGTGGTCACCATCACCACCAGAAACAGCCTTATCAGCATCGCTTGCTGGACCTGCGGCAACGCTGGAAGAGGATTGTGAGGAAGAGGAGTCAGAGGAGGAATGTGACTTTGAGGAGGAGGAGGAAGACCAACCACAACAGGCATCCCAGGGTGCTTGTTGTCACCTATCTGGTACCCATGGTGTTGTACGTGGCTGGGGGGAAGAACATACCTTCAGTGAGATCACTGAGGACGAGGAACAGGACATGAGTAGCTCGGCATCCAACCTTGTGCAAATGGGGTCTTTCATGCTGTCGTGCCTGTTGAGGGACCCTCGTATAAAAAGGCTGAAGGAGAACGACCTGTACTGGGTGTCCACGCTACTAGACCCCCGGTATAAGCAGAAAGTTCCTGAAATGTTACCGAATTACGGCAAGTCGGAAAGGATGCAGCAGTTCCAAAATCAATTAAAAAGTATGCTTTACACAGCGTATAAGGGTGATGTCACAGCACAACGGGAATCTAACAGGGGAAGAGGTGAAAGTAATCCTCCTCCTCCCATGACCACGCCGGCAAGGACAGGACGCTTTACAGACGTGTTGTTGATGGAGGACATGCGGAGCTTTTTAAGTCCTACGCATCGCCACAGCCCTTCGGGGTTCACCCTCAGGGAACGACTCGACCGACAGGTAGCAGACTACCTCGCCTTAACTGCAGATATCGACACTCTGAAGAGCGATGAACCCCTTGACTACTGGGTGTGCAGGCTTGACCTGTGGCCTGAGCTATCTCAATTTGCGATAGAACTTCTGGCCTGCCCCGCTTCAAGTGTCCTGTCAGAAAGGACCTTCAGTGCAGCAGGAGGTATTGTCACTGAGAAGAGAAGTCGCCTAGGTCAAAAAAGTCTAGATTACCTCACCTTTATTAAGATGAATGAGGGATGGATCCCGAAGGGACTGACACTGGGCGATACATTCGACTAAAAAAGGCCTGATGAGGGGGACGTAACAGGGTGTCGCGGCTGCCGGCCCGCCGCGTGATATTTAAATCCCTAGCTCACCCCAGTTCCTTGCCCTGTCGTGGTTTCCTGAGAGTTCATTGTGAATCTGATTTCCTGGTATCCTGATCTTGGCTTTTCCCTGGTTATTCTGAATTCTGGTTTCCCTGACTTGGCTTGTGTAAATGGTATTGTGTATTTTCTGGCTTCCTTGACCTCAGCTTTCCTTTTGACCATTCTCTGTCTCTAGCGTATTAGTCCGGCCATTCCAAGGTCCGGTTTACGCTCTGTCCTTTTATTTTCCTTTTCTTGCCTATGTATATATTTACATTGTTTCTGCGTGCTGGACCACACTAGTAGTCGTGACATTGGGATTAAACTGATAAGAATAGTACTACTTAACACACCACTCCTATCTGGTGGCACATTAGATTGCACACGCAGTGCCCCAAATTTGAAGTAGGAGGACCGACCAAGCATCTTTTTCCATCTCCCGGTTCCTAAAATCGACGCCTTATATACATGTCCCCTGATAGGGGATGTAACAGGGATTAAACTGATAAGAATAGTACTGCTGAACACACCACTCCTATCTGGTGGCACATTAGATTGCACGCACAGTGCCCCAAATTTGAAGTAGGAGGACCGACCAAGCATCTTCTTCCATCTCCCGGTTCCTAAAATCGATGCCATATACACGTCCCCAGATAGGGGACGTGACAGGGATTAAACTGATAGGAATAGTAATACTTAACACACCTTATAATAATGCATAGAGAGGCAACGCAGAGAGAGGAGTCTGAAGAAGAAGAGTCAGAGGAGGAAGGTGGCTTTGAGGAGGTGGAAGACCAAACACAGCAGGCGTCCTAGGGGGCTTGTTGTCACCTTTCGGGGACCCTTGGTGTTGTACGTGGCTGGGTGGAGGAAGAGACCTTCAATGACATCAGTGAGGACAAGGAACGGGACATGGCTAGCTTGGTATCCAACCTTGTGCAAATGGGGAGTTTGCGTTTGTGCAAATGGACTGTTTGCGGTGCGTTAAACGGGGAGTTTGGTCTGTCACTGTGAAGCGGGCGTAACCCTTACACTACCTGATCGATACAACATCATACCTGATGTTTTAAAGCACGTTATTCCAAACAATTTAGGAATGTTAGGTGATTTATGCCCTTTATGGATTAAAACCAGACTCTGCATCAACTATGTAATTTTCCATGGGAGTTTTGCCATGGATCCCCCTCCGGCATGCCACAGTCCAGGTGTTAGTCCCCTTGAAACAACTTTTCCATCACTATTGTGGCCAAAAAGAGTCCCTGTGGGTTTTAAATTCACCTGCCTATTGAAGTCTATGGCGGTTCGCCCGGTTCGCCCGTTCGCGAACATTTGCGGAAGTTCGCGTTCGCCGTTCGCGAACCGAAAATGTTATGTTTGCGACATCACTACATATTCCTTTTCCAGGAATTGTGATTGAATCTTTTTCAATTGCTCCTCACAGACAATTGCAAATGTTTTTGATCCTTTGAAATTGTCCAAAGGGGACATTGTTCAACCAAGGGTGGCGGTGACAGCTAGAAGTTAAAATAAAGCTATTAACATTGACACTTTTGAAGTTTGGCTTTGATTTCAGAATATCTTGGTCTATATATCGTACCAAATCTAGAAATTCAATACTGGTCTGACTATACTTATACGTAAAATGAAGATTAAAATTATTTATTTATTTTGTGGGTTTCTTCATGCGAACGGTTGCCAGGGAGCTAGTGTTCGGTTCCATTCGAATGAAGGGAAAGTGCCGAACCAGGGGCACCCAGATAAAGCTGCTAATGGCGGCTGGGGAGGTTGAACTCCTTAACAAGGTCTTTGTATATGGCTCGTTGTCCTTGGGCAGGAGGCTAGCTGCCACGATCGGTGGCATGTGGCAGGCTCCTGTTATAAACTGCAGCCATTGACCGGCACTGGTGTGTGGTCCCTGCATGCTATATGTGACAGTAGCAGTCGATGTGCAAATTATGCATTGTTATTGTGGTAACTCTGGAGCACCCACTGTTATGTGTCAATTTACATAATGTTGGTAAACAAATTAGTGCAACCAAACAAGCAGTTCCATGTATAAAAGTGTTGCACAAAAATGTATTATATTCATTTGTATTTAAATGGTTTTCACCACATGCTTAAAGACAAGTCACCAAAGGCTAGACCTTATTTAAAAATAAAGTATTGTTTGGTAGTTATTTTGAGAGTTGTGCCCTATCTGGTTCAGTAGCATTGTTTAAGGTCTAGCTTCATAGCTGCACTATTCCCTGTAACCATGGCCATTTAAGAACAAGTTGACCTTAGATATAAAATTGTCTTAGTAAAGATGGTAACTTAGGTTCAGAGGCTCAAGTGCCTTAGTAAAGGCAGTACTTAACTTCAATGTCATCACTAGCCTGGAAGAATGAGGACAGGCAGATAGTGGATACCTACCTGAGAGAAGGAGGATTGGCAGAGTGGTCGATACCTGCCTGAGAGACGGAGGACCGGCGGAGGGGTCAATACCTGCTTGGGAGAAGGCGGCTAGGCAGAGGGGTCAATACCTGCCTGGGAGAAGGCGGATAGGCAGAGGGATTGATACCTGTCTAGGAAAAGGAGGACCAGAGGAGGGGTCAATACCTGTCTGACAGAAGGAGGACATGTAGAGTTGTTCGATACCTGCCGGGGAGAAGGAGGACAGACAGAGAGGTCGATACCTGCCTGGGAAAAGGAGGACAGGCTGAGGGGTCGATACCTGTTTAGAAGAAGGTCAATACCTGCCTTGGAGATGGAGGACAGGCAGAGGGGTCGATACCTGCCTGGGAGATGGAGGGCAGGCAGAGATGTCGACACCTGTCTGAAAGGAGGAGGACATGTGGAGGGATGAATACCTGCCATGGAGAAGGAGGAAAGATAGAGTGTTCAAAACCTGCCTGAGAGAAGGAGGACAGACTGAGGGTTGGATACCTGCCGGGCAGAAGGAGGACAGACAGAAGGGTCGATACAGGCCTGTCAGAAGGAGGACAGGTAGCAGGGTCGATACCTGCCTGCAAGAAGCTGGACAGGCGGAGTGGTTGATACCTGCCTGGGGGAAGTTGGACAGATGGAGGGGTCAATACCTGCCTGGGAGAAGGCGGATAGACAGAGGGATTGATACCTGTCTGAGAGAAGGAGGACAGGCAGATAGTTGATACCTGCCTGGGAGAAGGAGGACAGGCTGTGGGGTCGATACCTGCCTGCGAGAAGCTGGACAGGTGGAGTGGTTGATACCTGCCTTGCAGAAGGAGGACAGGCAAAGTGTTCCATACCAGCTTGGGAGAAGGAGGACAGGCAGAGGGGTCGATACCTGCCTGGGGGAAGTTGGACAGATTAGGGGTCAATACCTGCCTGGGAGAAGGCGGATAGGCAGAGGGATTGATACCTGTCTGGGAGAAGGAGGACAGGTGGATGGGTCGATACCTGCTTGAGAGAGGGAGTACAGGCGGAGGGGTCGATACCTGTCTGAGAGAAGGAGGACAGACAGAGAGGTCGATACCTGCCGGGGAGAAGGAAGACAGGCAGATAGTTGATACCTGCCTGGGAGAAGGAGGACAGGCTGAGGGGTCGATACTGTAGCGTTACTTACCTTGTCCGGGTGCCAGCCGAGGTCCTCTGTTCCCGGCGCGCTCAGAGCGCTGATGACGGTGGGTGCTTACCGCGGAATGCGGTCACGTGTCCCGCCTAGCTCTGAGAGCGCTCCGCGCGTCACGAGCACACTCTTAAAGGGGAAGTGGGAGCCGAAAATCAAAACGGTCTCCCATTGGCCCCTGTCACCCCACACTCCCCATTCTCTCACATTTTGGGGGCGTGGATATGACAGGGGCCAATCAAGAATAAGTTGAAGGTATTTAAACTTACCTCTCCCTTTACTCCCTGCCCTATCGTGGTTTCTGTTGCAGTTCCCTTTAGCGCTTGTTGTGTTCAGTTGTGTTCCTTCGTATTGACCTTGGCTTTGTTTCTGACTACGTTATCTCTTTATCCTTATCTGTTCTGTTTGCCGGCTTGCTGTTTACTGTGTACCAGACCCCGGCTAGTCCTCGTTTACGCTGTCTCTCTGTGCCCTTGACCTCGGATCGTTCCTGACTCTGTCTCCTCTCATATACGTTGAGTCCGGCCATTCTAAGGTCCGGTAGATGTATCTCTCCTCTGTGTTGTCTTTTGTTGAGTCGAATCCTGCGAGTTATTTTCGTTACAGATACCTGCCTGCGAGAAGCTGGACAGGTGGAGTGGTTGATACCTGCCTTGCAGAAGGAGGACAGGCAAAGTGTTCCATACCAGCTTGGGAGAAGGAGGACAGGCGGAGGGGTCGATACCTGCCTGGGAGAAGTTGGATAGACTGAGGGGTTGATACCTGCCTGAGTGAAGGAGGACAGGCGGAGGGGTTGATACCAGTCTGGGAGAATGAGGAAAGACAGAAAGGTCGATACCTGCCTGGGAGAAGGAGGACAGGCGGAGGGGTCGATACCTGTTAAGGAGAAGGAGGACAGGCTGAGGGGTCAATACCTGCCTTGGAGATGGGGGACGATGGGCAGAGGGCTCGATACCTGTCCGAAAGGAGGAGGATATGTGGAGGGGTCGAAATCTGTCTGGAAAGAGAAGGTCAGGCAGAGGGTCACTACTTGCCTGGGAGAATGAGAACAGGCAGAGTGGTTGATACCTGGTTGAGAGAAAAAGCCCTTCTTAACTTAGATTTGAGTATCTAATAACTGACTCAAATCTTATAACTGTAACTCAAATCTAATAACCGTAACTCAAATATAATAAAACTCAAATATAATAACCGTGACTTTAATCTAATAACGTAAATCAAATCCAATAACCGTGACTCAAATCTAACAAAACTCAAATCTAATAACCGTAATTTAAATCTAATAACCGTAACTCAAATCTAATAACCGTAACTCAAATCTAATAACCGTAACTCAAATCTATTAACCATGACTCAAATCTATTAACCGTAACTCAAATCTAATAACGTAACTCAAATCTAATTACTGTAACTCAAATCTGATTACCGTAACTCAAATATAATCACCGTAACTCAAATCTAACAAAACTCAAATCTATTAACCGTGACTCAAATCTATTAACCGTAACTCAAATCTGATTACCGTGACTCAAATCTATTAACCGTAACTCAAATCTCACAAAACTCTAATCTAATAACCGTAACTCAAATCTCACAAAACTGCAAACTAATAACTGTGAATCCAATCTAACAAAACTCAAATCTAATAACTGTAACTCAAATCAGATAACCGTGACTCACATTTAATAACCAAAACTCCAATTTAATAATCGTGACTCAAATCTAATAACCATGATTCAAATCTAATAACCGTTACTCAAATCTAATAACGGTAACTCAATTCTTACAAAACTCAAATCTCACAAAACTCAAATCTCCAAACTAATAACCGTAAATCAAATCTAACAAAACTCAAATCTAATAACCGTAACACAAAGCTAACAAAACTCAAATCTAATAACCATAACCCAAAGCTAACAAAACTCAAATCTAATAACCGTAACTCAAATCTAATAACCGTGACTCAATTCTATTAACCGTAACTCAAATCTAATAACCGTGACTCAAATCTAATAACCGTAACTCAAATCTAAAAACCGTGACTCACATATAATAAGCCTAACTCAAATCTAATAACCGTTACTCAAATCTAATAACGGTAACTCAATTCTTACAAAACTCAAATCTCACAAAACTCCAAACTAATAACCGTAACTCAAATCTAATAAAACTCTAATCTGATAACCGTGACTCAAATCTGATAACCGTGACTCAAATCTGATAACTGTGACTCAAATCTGATAACTGTGACTCAAATCCTATAACCGTAACTCCAAATTAATAACCGTTACTCAAATCTTATAACCATGACTCAAATCTAATAATGGTAACTTAAATCTAACAAAACTAAAATCTAATAACCGTAACTCAAATCTAACAACCGTCTGTGCTCCACCATCCTATTTCGCTCGCCCGAGCTTGCTAACGAGGCCCGCGGGTCTCCCTACTCTGATGAGACACTAGACAGCCTATTCTATACTTCTTATGGCGACAATTTATTATTAGACACCCTAGGTCATGTTTGAGACTGACTGGTCCTGACTTATCGCTGTGCTGATACCAAGGGTTGCTGTATTTTGCGAGTACATATATAAATAGGCCCACATACACTGGTACATCATTCTAGGCCAAAGCTCACACACTACACTCCCGAATATGGAAAGGGAATACAGAACTTATATACTTACCAGTCTTTGGAGCTTATGATCTTAACGTGAATTGTTACGATGTTACTATTTTGGATTTACGCACCTTCTTGTTTTATATGTCTTATACCGTTGACATTGTACTTCTCGTCAGCCTGCGAGCCTAATTATTTCTGACTCTTACGTAATAAACAAGATTTACAAAAAAAAAATCTAACAACCGTAACTCCAATTTAATAACCGTGACTCAAATCTAATAACAGTAAATCAAACCTAACAAAACTCAAATGTGATAATCGTTATTCAATTCTTACAAAACTCAAATCTAAGAAACTCCAAAATAACCATAAATCAAATCTAACAAAACTCAAATCTAATAACCGTAACTCAAATCCGATTACCGTAACTCAAATCTAGTAACCGTAACTCAAATCTAATAACCGTAACTCAAATCCGATTACCGTAACTCAAATCTAATAACCGTAACTCAAATCTAATAACCGTAACTCAAATCCGATTACCGTAACTCAAATCTAACAAAACTCAAATCTAATAACTATAACTCAAATCTAATAACCGTAACTCCAATCTAACAAAACTCAATTCTAATAACAGTGACTCAAATCTAATAACCGTAACTCAAATCGAACTATAACTCAAATCTAATAACCGTAACTCAAATCTAATAACCGTAACTCAAATCTAATAACAGTGACTCAAATCTGATTACCGTAACTCAAATCTAATAACCGTAACTCAAATCTAATAACTATAACTCAAATCTAATAACCGTAACTCAAATCTAATAACCGTAACTCAAATCTAATAACAGTGACTCAAATCTGATTACCGTAACTCAAATCTAATAACAGTGACTCAAATCTAATAACAGTGACTCAAATCTAATAACTATAACTCAAATCTAATAACCGTAACTCCAATCTAATAACAGTAACTCAAATCTAACAAAACTCAAATCTAATAACTGTGATGGACCGCCTGGCACTCCGAACGAGTGCCTCCGCCAATGGATGCTCCTAGTGCTCACCGAGGAATTCCAGCACTCCACCAGACACCATAAGCACTGCAAACTCAAATCTAATAATCGTAACTCAAACCTAATAACCGTAACTCAAACCTAACAAATCTCAAATCTGATAATCTTAACTCAATTCTTACAAAACTCAAATCTAACAAAACTCCAAAATAACCGTAAATCAAATCTAACAAAACTCAAATCTAATAACTCTAACTAAAATCTAATTACCGTCACTCAAATCTACACCCTGTTCCAAATTATTATGCAAATAATATTTCTCATTTACCTAAATAATTGATGTAAATAACAGTCAGCATAATTCTCATGTTATCAACTATTTAGAGTACAATTCAAATTTTATTAAACAAACCTCTTAATTATTATTTTTTTATTTATTTATTTATTTATAAAATATTTTACCAGGAAAGCTACATTGAGATTTCTCTCATTTTCAAGTATGTCCTGGGTCCACAAATCATTGCATTGTTACAATTAGGGTACAATAAAATACAAAAACAAAATATACAAAATGTAACATAGAACAGGTAGGAAATATATAATCAACCATAACACGTGCATTCTGGTATGTATTTTCTTAACCCCTTAAGGACACATGATGGAAATATTCCGTCATGATTTCCTTTTATTCCAGAAGTTGTGTCTATAAGGGGTTAAACATAAAAAAAACTTACCATACACTGTTCCAAATTATTGTACACAGTAAGTTTCACAACACTTTATAGGCTGTAAAAAACTGAAAATTGTCATTTGTTGTATTTGCAGCAAATTTACTGAAATCAAAAGCTATTTCAATCAAACTTATACCAACATTTTAACTTTTTAAACATTTTAACAGGTCACGTTACATTTTAACATAGGACCCCTTATTTGATAGCAGCTTCACAAGTCTTGCATCCATTGAACTTGTGAGTTTTTGGACAGTTTCTGCTTGAATTTGTTTGCAAGATGTCAGAATAGCCTCCCAGAGCTGCTGTTTGGATGTAAACTCCCTCCCACCCTCATAGATCTTTTGCTTGAGGATGCTCCAAAGGTTCTCAATAGGACTGAGTTCAGGGGAGGATTGAGGCCACACCATGACTTTCTCTCCTTTTATCCCCATAGCAGCCATTGATGCAGAGGTATTCTTTGCAGCATGAGATGGTGCATTGTCATGCACGAAGATGATTTTATTACGGAAAGCATAGTTCTTCCTTCTGTACCAGGGAAGAAAGTGGTCAGTCAGAAACTCCACATACTTTGCAGAGGTGATCTTTACCCCTTGGTGGACCCTAAAGGGGTCGACTAGCTCTCTTCCCATGATTCCGGCCCTAAAACATGACTCCATCACCGCCTTGCTGACATCGCAGCCTTGTTGGAACAGGGTGGCAGTCCACCAACCTTCCACTACTCCATCCATCTGGACCATCCAGGGTTGCACGGCACTCATCAGTGAACAGGACTGTTTGAAAATGAGTCTTCATGTATTTTTCTGCCCAATGCAGCTGTTTCTGCTTGTGAGCATTGGTTAGTGGTGGCAGAATAGAAGGTTTATGCACAGTTGCAAGACTCTGGAGGACTCTACACCTTGATGTCCGTGGGACTCCAGAGGCACCAGCAGCTTCAAATATCTGTTTGCTGCTATGTAATGGTATTTTAGCAGCTGCTCTCTTGATCCGATGCATGGATCTGGCAGAAATCTTCCTCAATGTACCTTTATCTGCACGAACCCGCCTGTGCTCTGAATCAGCCACAAATCTCTTAATAGTGCGATGATCACGCTTACGTTTTTGTGAAATATCTCATGTTTTCATACCTCGTCCAAGGCATTAAATTATTTCACTCTTTTCGGCAGCAGAGAGATCATTTTTATTCCCCATATTGCATGAAAATGGTGCTCTGCTTAATAATGTGGAACACCCTCCTTTAGTAGGTTTTCCTTAAATTGGGCTTATCTGGCAATCTAATTATCACAGGTGTCCGAGATTGTTTTCAGTGATCAAAAGAGCCCTGAGACACAATGCCATCCATGAGTTAAACTGAAAATCAAAATATTTAATCTTTGTGACACTTAAATAGAATTTGCATAATAATTTGGAACAGGTTGTGATAACCGTAACTTAAATCTGAGGGTCTATGAGTGTCACTCACGGGTATCTGGTATGAGTGCTTCCTGCAAACTTTCTCCTTTGTCAGTTTCACAGTTGCATCCAGAGATTGCCCTGAACCTTTAAACTGAGCGCGTTTCTGAGTGCGGCCAGAATCCAGCGAGAGAGTGTACTTTAACTCTGCAGAAATTTCATCTGGGGAGACAGAGACAGAGTCAGTGGGAGAGACAGGCATAGAGACAGAACAAGAACAAGGAGGTTTCCTTTCTATCTCTAGAGTATCCTCTCTCCTATCATTTATCTCTCTTACCGTGAATTCCTCTCTATTTCCACAGTAGTTTACGCTCTCTCATCCTTCTTTCATCTACCTTACCCATTTTTTCCTCTTTATCTCATCCCATTATCCTCTCTCATATCCTGTTTTCCGTTCTCTCTCTCTCATCCCATTATCCTCTCTCATATCCTGTTTTCCGTTCTCTCTCTCTCATCCCATTATCCTCTCTCATATCCTGTTTTCCGTTCTCTCTCTCTCATCCCATTATCCTCTCTCATATCCTGTTTTCCGTTCCCTCTATCTCATCCCATTATCCTCTCTCATATCCTGTTTTCCGTTCTCTCTCTCTCATCCCATTATCCTCTCTCATATCCTGTTTTCCGTTCTCTCTCTCTCACCCATTATCCTCTCTCATATCCTGTTTTCCGTTCTCTTTATCTCATCCCATTATCCTCTCTCATATCCTGTTTTCCGTTCTCTCTCTCTCATCCCATTATCCTCTCTCATATCCTGTTTTCCGTTCTCTTTATCTCATCCCATTATCCTCTCTCATATCCTGTTTTCCGTTCTCTCTCTCTCACCCATTATCCTCTCTCATATCCTGTTTTCCGTTCTCTCTCTCTCACCCATTATCCTCTCTCATATCCTGTTTTCCGTTCTCTCTCTCTCACCCATTATCCTCTCTCATATCCTGTTTTCCGTTCTCTCTCTCTCATCCCATTATCCTCTCTCATATCCTGTTTTCCGTTCCCTCTATCTCATCCCATTACCCTCTCTCATATCCTGTTTTCCGTTCTCTCTCTCTCATCCCATTACCCTCTCTCATATCCTGTTTTCCGTTCTCTCTATCTCATCCCATTATCCTCTCTCATATCCTGTTTTCCGTTCTCTCTCTCTCATCCCATTATCCTCTCTCATATCCTGTTTTCCGTTCTCTTTATCTCATCCCATTATCCTCTCTCATATCCTGTTTTCCGTTCTCTCTCTCTCACCCATTATCCTCTCTCATATCCTGTTTTCCGTTCTCTCTCTCTCACCCATTATCCTCTCTCATATCCTGTTTTCCGTTCTCTCTCTCTCACCCATTATCCTCTCTCATATCCTGTTTTCCGTTCTCTCTCTCTCATCCCATTATCCTCTCTCATATCCTGTTTTCCGTTCCCTCTATCTCATCCCATTACCCTCTCTCATATCCTGTTTTCCGTTCTCTCTCTCTCTCATCCCATTACCCTCTCTCATATCCTGTTTTCCGTTCTCTCTATCTCATCCCATTATCCTCTCTCATATCCTGTTTTCCGTTCTCTCTCTCTCACCCATTATCCTCTCTCATATCCTGTTTTCCGTTCTCTCTCTCTCATCCCATTATCCTCTCTCATATCCTGTTTTCCGTTCTCTCTATCTCATCCCATTATCCTCTCTCATATCCTGTTTTCCGTTCTCTCTCTCTCATCCCATTATCCTGTCTCATATCCTGTTTTCCGTTCTCTCTATCTCATCCCATTATCCTCTCTCATATCCTGTTTTCCGTTCTCTCTCTCTCACCCATTATCCTCTCTCATATCCTGTTTTCCGTTCTCTCTCTCTCATCCCATTACCCTCTCTCATATCCTGTTTTCCGTTCTCTCTATCTCATCCCATTATCCTCTCTCATATCCTGTTTTCCGTTCTCTCTATCTCATCCCATTATCCTCTCTCATATCCTGTTTTCCGTTCTCTCTATCTCATCCCATTATCCTCTCTCATATCCTGTTTTCCGTTCTCTCTATCTCATCCCATTATCCTCTCTCATATCCTGTTTTCCGTTCTCTCTCTCTCATCCCATTATCCTCTCATATCCTGTTTTCTGTTCTCTCTATCTCATCCCATTATCCTCTCTCATATCCTGTTTTCCGTTCTCTCTATCTCATCCCATTATCCTCTCTCATATCCTGTTTTCCGTTCTCTCTATCTCATCCCATTATCCTCTCTCATATCCTGTTTTCCGTTCTCTCTATCTCATCCCATTATCCTCTCTCATATCCTGTTTTCCGTTCTCTCTATCTCATCCCATTACCCTCTCTCATATCCTGTTTTCCGTTCTCTCTCTCTCATCCCATTACCCTCTCTCATATCCTGTTTTCCGTTCTCTCTCTCTCATCCCATTATCCTCTCTCATATCCTGTTTTCCGTTCTCTCTCTCTCATCCCATTATCCTCTCATATCCTGTTTTCTGTTCTCTCTATCTCATCCCATTATCCTCTCTCATATCCTGTTTTCCGTTCTCTCTCTCTCATCCCATTACCCTCTCTCATATCCTGTTTTCCGTTCTCTCTATCTCATCCCATTATCCTCTCTCATATCCTGTTTTCCGTTCTCTCTCTCTCACCCATTATCCTCTCTCATATCCTGTTTTCCGTTCTCTCTCTCTCATCCCATTATCCTCTCATATCCTGTTTTCTGTTCTCTCTATCTCATCCCATTATCCTCTCTCATATCCTGTTTTCCGTTCTCTCTCTCTCATCCCATTACCCTCTCTCATATCCTGTTTTCCGTTCTCTCTCTCTCATCCCATTATCCTCTCATATCCTGTTTTCCGTTCTCTCTCTCTCATCCCATTATCCTCTCATATCCTGTTTTCTGTTCTCTCTATCTCATCCCATTATCCTCTCTCATATCCTGTTTTCCGTTCTCTCTCTCTCATCCCATTACCCTCTCTCATATCCTGTTTTCCGTTCTCTCTCTCTCACCCATTACCCTCTCTCATATCCTGTTTTCCGTTCTCTCTCTCTCACCCATTATCCTCTCTCATATCCTGTTTTCCGTTCTCTCTCTCTCACCCATTATCCTCTCTCATATCCTGTTTTCCGTTCTCTCTCTCTCACCCATTATCCTCTCTCATATCCTGTTTTCCGTTCTCTCTCATCCCATTATCCTCTCTCATATCCTGTTTTCCGTTCTCTCTCTCTCATCCCATTATCCTCTCTCATATCCTGTTTTCCGTTCTCTCTATCTCATCCCATTATCCTCTCTCATATCCTGTTTTCCGTTCTCTCTCTCTCACCCATTATCCTCTCTCATATCCTGTTTTCCGTTCTCTCTATCTCATCCCATTATCCTCTCTCATATCCTGTTTTCCGTTCTCTCTCTCTCATCCCATTATCCTCTCTCATATCCTGTTTTCCGTTCTCTCTCTCTCACCCATTATCCTCTCTCATATCCTGTTTTCCGTTCTCTCTCTCTCATCCCATTATCCTCTCTCATATCCTGTTTTCCGTTCTCTCTCTCTCATCCCATTATCCTCTCTCATATCCTGTTTTCCGTTCTCTCTCTCTCTCATCCCATTATCCTCTCTCATATCCTGTTTTCCGTTCTCTCTATCTCATCCCATTACCCTCTCTCATATCCTGTTTTCCGTTCTCTCTCTCTCACCCCATTATCCTCTCTCATATCCTGTTTTCCGTTCTCTCTCTCTCATCCCATTATCCTCTCTCATATCCTGTTTTCCGTTCTCTCTATCTCATCCCATTATCCTCTCTCATATCCTGTTTTCCGTTCTCTCTCTCTCATCCCATTATCCTCTCTCATATCCTGTTTTCCGTTCTCTCTCTCTCATCCCATTATCCTCTCTCATATCCTGTTTTCCGTTCTCTCTATCTCATCCCATTATCCTCTCTCATATCCTGTTTTCCGTTCTCTCTCTCTCATCCCATTATCCTCTCTCATATCCTGTTTTCCGTTCTCTCTCTCTCATCCCATTATCCTCTCTCATATCCTGTTTTCCGTTCTCTCTATCTCATCCCATTATCCTCTCTCATATCCTGTTTTCCGTTCTCTCTCTCTCATCCCATTATCCTCTCTCATATCCTGTTTTCCGTTCTCTCTATCTCATCCCATTATCCTCTCTCATATCCTGTTTTCCGTTCTCTCTCTCTCATCCCATTATCCTCTCTCATATCCTGTTTTCCGTTCTCTCTATCTCATCCCATTATCCTCTCTCATATCCTGTTTTCCGTTCTCTCTCTCTCATCCCATTATCCTCTCTCATATCCTGTTTTCCGTTCTCTCTCTCTCATCCCATTATCCTCTCTCATATCCTGTTTTCCGTTCTCTCTATCTCATCCCATTATCCTCTCTCATATCCTGTTTTCCGTTCTCTCTATCTCACCCATTATCCTCTCTCATATCCTGTTTTCCGTTCTCTCTCTCTCATCCCATTATCCTCTCTCATATCCTGTTTTCCGTTCTCTCTATCTCATCCCATTATCCTCTCTCATATCCTGTTTTCCGTTCTCTCTATCTCATCCCATTATCCTCTCTCATATCCTGTTTTCCGTTCTCTCTCTCTCATCCCATTATCCTCTCTCATATCCTGTTTTCCGTTCTCTCTATCTCATCCCATTATCCTCTCTCATATCCTGTTTTCCGTTCTCTCTATCTCATCCCATTATCCTCTCTCATATCCTGTTTTCCGTTCTCTCTCTCTCACCCATTATCCTCTCTCATATCCTGTTTTCCGTTCTCTCTCTCTCATCCCATTATCCTCTCTCATATCCTGTTTTCCGTTCTCTCTCTCTCATCCCATTATCCTCTCTCATATCCTGTTTTCCGTTCTCTCTATCTCATCCCATTACCCTCTCTCATATCCTGTTTTCCGTTCTCTCTATCTCATCCCATTATCCTCTCTCATATCCTGTTTTCCGTTCTCTCTATCTCACCCATTATCCTCTCTCATATCCTGTTTTCCGTTCTCTCTCTCTCATCCCATTACCCTCTCTCATATCCTGTTTTCCGTTCTCTCTATCTCATCCCATTATCCTCTCTCATATCCTGTTTTCCGTTCTCTCTCTCTCATCCCATTATCCTCTCTCATATCCTGTTTTCCGTTCTCTCTCTCTCATCCCATTATCCTCTCTCATATCCTGTTTTCCGTTCTCTCTATCTCATCCCATTATCCTCTCTCATATCCTGTTTTCCGTTCTCTCTATCTCATCCCATTATCCTCTCTCATATCCTGTTTTCCGTTCTCTCTATCTCATCCCATTATCCTCTCTCATATCCTGTTTTCCGTTCTCTCTATCTCATCCCATTATCTTCGCTCATTCTGGTCTCCTCTCTTTTCTAAATTTCCCTGGTCTCCCCCTGGCCTCACCTTACCTTTGTACTGGGAGGTTTTCAGGCTGGTGGCTACACACACTTCCATTTGCAGTTCTTTCCTAAAGTCCTTTGGATCAGGACATTCATAAACTGAAAGGGGGATCTCTGGTGGTTCAAATGTCATTGAAATTGAAACCCCCAAAACTGGACGAGTCCTGTAGGAGAAAAACACAGAATTGGGGGGAGGGGGGGGGGGAGAAGTCTATGATAGAGGGGTTTAATCTAAAGAGACTGAAAGTGAAAGAAAGTATGAGTAAAGAGAAGGAGAAAGCCTGAAAAGAAATGTAAATTAGAACATCGAGATGGAATGCGGGAATATGAGCATGGACATCTAGAAAAAGAGGGTGGTAGTGAGTAATGACACAGAGATAGATTAAACAAGATTTCAAGTAAGTTTAGTAATAAAATAGGGAAGAGGGGTTTAACAGAAGCCATTGAAGAATGTGAAGAAAGACACACGGAGATGGGGAAGAGTGTCAAATAGAAGCCATGGAAGAATGTGAAAAGGGACACACAGAGATGGGGAAGAGGGTTCTAAACTAAGCCTAGGAAGAATGTGAAGAAGGGCATAAGGAGATGGGGAAGAGGGTTCTAAACTAAGCCTAGGGAGAATGTGAAGAAGGACATGAGGAGATGGGGAAGAAGTATTTAATAGAAGCCATAGAAGAATGTGAAGTAGGGCATATGGGGATGGGCAAGAGGAACTAATAGAAGCCATGGAGAAAATGTGAAGAACACATGGTTCTATTCTTATTGTTCTCTCACCTCATTATTAAGACATTGCCTTTGCTCCCCACAGCCAGATCAGGAAGGCCGTCACTAGACATGTCCAGGTTCCCACTCATTGACCTGCCGAAGAGCATGAGACCACTACTGACCTGGCTGCCTGCAATATGCTATGTTAGCCGGAAAGAGAAACATAGCATCATGTTAATCACATGATATCTCACAGCGGTCATGGGCAAAACATTTTTTTTAAATACAATGAAGTATTTTGTTAAGTTTCTGTTACCAGATCACATTTCTATTACTGCTGTTACCTTATTATATATCTGCTACTGCTGTTACCTAATCTCTCAACATTACTTCTCTAGGAAATAAACTGCTCTTAGAATAAGTCCAGGATAACTAAACAAACCAATGTGTTTCATAACTTGTGCTATAAGGTGCAAAAACATTTTATTGCTTTACATTCTTCTATCAGCTTTTAGGATAGGAGAGGTTTCCCTTAACTTTAATTGAAATAAATAAAAATCCACAGACTATAAAATAATCTAAAATTATACATACATTATCTACAGCTGTCCACTGAAATTATATGACAATTAAAGGGACCCAACATCTACATCACTTTAATTTGCCTAACGCACCCATAGTAATGATGAGTTGGACTCATCCCTAAGAGTAATGTTGAGTTGGACTCATCCCAAAGAGTAATGTTGAGTTGGACTCATCCCAAAGAGTAATGTTGAGTTGGACTCATCCCAAAGAGTAATGTTGAGTTGGACTCATCCCAAAGAGTAATGAGGAGTTGGACTCATCCCAAAGAGTAATGTTGAGTTGGACTCATCCCAAAGAGTAATGTTGAGTTGGACTCATCCCAAAGAGTATTGAGGAGTTGGACTCATCCCTAAGAGTATTGAGGAGTTGGACTCATCCCTAAGAGTAATGAGGAGTTGGACTCATCCCTAAGAGTTCCCTTGATGCAGGCAGAGGAGCCCATACCGTCACGGCCATTATCCTGCTACTAAAAACCTTCCATATACTTTGAAGTTTTGAGACAGGGCACAGTAAATGTTTTTCGTACCTATTGATACTATACCAGGACTTGTTAAGTTCTCACCTGGATATATGACGTTCTGAAACCACCTGGCTGACCGGCAAAGATGTATAAAGCTCCTTGGTTGTTGTCCTCACATGGAGCACCAACTGCCAGGTCAGGTAGGTCATCTCCAGTCAGGTCTGGCAACACAGAGATGGCTGAACCAAAATGTCCCAGAATCTTAGTAGTGTCCCCATGCAGGGTATTCAGGCATGATAGAGTGACATGACGCAAGTTAATATCCTGGAGAACAAACATCATGATACATTTCATCTCACAAACCCGTCACTTCCAGTATTGCTACTTTCCCACCTTTGGGGAGGGGTAAATGAGGAAAGAAACAAGGGAGAGGTAGCAGTACGAAACTAATCTACAAACCTCTATACCTAGAGACAATTCGGGATAGTACTGCACCATCTATAGACGAACTGTCTAATAATTATATAATGCACTGCAATACAAACCACATATTAACCAGCACCAGCCAGTGTAATATAGCCCATACATACATGGAATTACATGGAGACTAACAACACAAGGTTAAAACAGATTTATTAATGAAGAATAAACACTAAAAAAGTAGAGATAAAAATAAATTCTGTCTTGATATAGACAGAAATGTTACAAAAAGTGATAAACCATGGATCTTGAAATTAGTTTTAAAAGTATAAAAATAAGTGAATGGAAAATTCTCACAATTTGTCCAGATTCAATAAAGTCTTTAAGGGAGTGAAAAAGACAGAGGGAGTGAGAGAGACAGAGGGAGTGAGAGAGACAGAGGGAGTGAGAGAGACAGAGGGAGTGAGAGAGACAGAGGGAGTGAAAGAGACAGAGGGAGTGAGAGAGACAGAGGGAGTGAGAGAGACAGAGGGAGTGAGGGAGACAGAGGGAGTGAGAGAGACAGAGGGGGTGAGAGAGACAGAGGGAGTGAGAGAGACAGAGGGACTGAGAGAGACAGAGGGAGTGAGAGAGACAGAGGGAATGAGAGAGACAGAGGGAATGAAAAAGACAGAGGGAGTGAGAGAGACAGAGGGAGTGAAAAAGACAGAGGGAGTGAGAGAGACAGAGGGAGTGAGAGAGACAGAGGGAGTGAGAGAGACAGAGGGAGTGAGAGAGACAGAGGGAGTGAAAGAGACAGAGGGAGTGAGAGAGACAGAGGGAGTGAGAGAGACAGAGGGAGTGAGGGAGACAGAGGGAGTGAGGGAGACAGAGGGAATGAGAGAGACAGAGGGGGTGAGAGAGACAGAGGGACTGAGAGAGACAGAGGGACTGAGAGAGACAGAGGGAGTGAGAGAGACAGAGGGAATGAGAGAGACAGAGGGAATGAAAAAGACAGAGGGAGTGAGAGAGACAGAGGGAGTGAAAAAGACAGAGGGAGTGAGAGAGACAGAGGGAGTGAGAGAGACAGAGGGAGTGAGAGAGACAGAGGGAGTGAAAGAGACAGAGGGAGTGAGAGAGACAGAGGGAGTGAGAGAGACAGAGGGAGTGAGGGAGACAGAGGGAGTGAGGGAGACAGAGGGAATGAGAGAGACAGAGGGGGTGAGAGAGACAGAGGGACTGAGAGAGACAGAGGGACTGAGAGAGACAGAGGGAGTGAAAGAGACAGAGGGAGTGAGAGAGACAGAGGGAATGAAAAAGACAGAGGGAGTGAGAGAGACAGAGGGAGTGAAAAAGACAGAGGGAGTGAGAGAGACAGAGGGAGTGAGAGACAGAGGGAGTGAGAGAGACAGAGGGAATGAGAGAGACAGAGGGAATGAAAAAGACAGAGGAGTGAGAGAGACAGAGGGAATGAAAAAGACAGAGGGAGTGAGAGAGACAGAGGGAGTGAAAAAGACAGAGGGAGTGAGAGAGACAGGGAGTGAGAGAGACAGAGGGAGTGAGAGACAGAGGGAGTGAGAGAGACAGAGGGAATGAGAGAGACAGAGGGAATGAGAGAGACAGAGGGAGTGAGAGAGACAGAGGGAGTGAGAGAGACAGAGGGAATGAGAGACAGATGGAATGAGAGAGACAGAGGGAGTGAGAGAGACAGAGGGAGTGAGAGAGACAGAGGGAATGAAAAAGACAGAGGGAATGAAAAAGACAGAGGGAATGAAAAAGACAGAGGGAGTGAGAGAGACAGGGAGTGATAGAGACAGAGGGAGTGAGAGAGACAGAGGGAATGAAAAAGACAGGGAATGAGAGAGACAGAGGGAGTGAGAGAGACAGAGGGAGTGAGAGAGACAGAGGGAGTGAGGGAGACAGAGGGAGTGAGGGAGACAGAGGGAGTGAAACAGACAGAGGGAGTGAAAAAGACAGAGGGAGTGAGTGAGACAGAGGGAGTGAGTGAGACAGAGGGAGTGAGTGAGACAGAGGGAATGAGAGAGACAGAGGGAGTGAGAGAGACAGAGGGAGTGAAAAAGACAGAGGGAGTGAAACAGACAGAGGGAGTGAGAGAGACAGAGGGAGTGAGAGAGACAGAGGGAGTGAGGGAGACAGAGGGAGTGAGGGAGACAGAGGGAGTGAAACAGACAGAGGGAATGAGAGAGACAGAGGGGGTGAGAGAGACAGAGGGACTGAGAGAGACAGAGGGACTGAGAGAGACAGAGGGGGTGAGAGAGACAGAGGGGGTGAGAGAGTCAGAGGGAGTGAGAGAGACAGAGGGAATGAAAAAGACAGAGGGAGTGAGAGAGACAGAGGGAGTGAGGGAGACAGAGGGAATGAAAAAGACAGAGGGAGTGAGGGAGACAGAGGGAGTGAGAGAGACATAGGAAGTGAGGGAGTGAGAGAGACAGAGGGAGTGAAAAAGACAGAGGGAGTGAGAGAGACAGAGGGAGTGAAAAAGACAGAGAGAGTGAGAGAGAATGTGTAAGAGTGACAGAGGGAGTGAGTGAGTGAAGGAGACAAGAAGTGAGAGAGATATAGGCAGTGAGAGAGACAGAGGGAGTGTTATATAAAAAAGTGCAGTGAGGAGTGGCTTATAACAGAGTATCCAAATCTGAAATACTGCATTCTCTTTACAGTGTTTATAGTGGTTATAGTGGTTACAGTGTTTACAGTGTTTTAATTGTTTGTAGTGGTTACATTGTTTATAGTGGTTACAGTGGTTACATTGTTTATAGTGTTTACATTGTTAATAGTGGTTACAGTGGTTATAGTGGTTACAGTAGTTCTAGGTAATGTTAAAGAATATCTTACCATGGCAGGAACTGGACACAGGTAAACACGACCCCCAGGAACTTCTGGAGAATAGTATGTAGGGGCTCCAACCAGGAGGAGCGTCTTGAATGTGTTTGTGTTTACTTGGACCACGCTCAATGATGATCCAAAGTACGACCCAATCTGAAAGTCATGAAAGACACATGGAACACAGGAGACATTAACTGACGTGACCATACAGGGACCCAAATCACCTATGTGACAGATCTCTCTGTCTTGAACTTACAGAGACGTATCGTTCATTCGCTGGTTTAATTCGTGTTTTTCTGTTCTTGTGGACTCTATACCATTCCCTTTTTTACTACCGAATAAAACTCCCGAATGGCCGGCCACCCGGTAGAGAAGTGTGCTGCTGGTTAACCTCTTGGCCCCATTCGAACGTTGAGGTTAACTGCAGACACCTCTTAATTGATGCCTGTAGCTGGGTGGCCGCCATTCGTATGCCAAACACGTGGTGGCGGTCATTTTAAAGTCCCGAACGGCCAGCGGTGTTCGCCGAAAAACCCATTGAACTGGAAATGGACACTATTTGGCACGAACACCGCTGAAGCCGCCGGCCTCCCTTCTCGTTCGGTAGAAAGCTCACGAACGTCCCTGTATTTAGTACTTTTGACACGAAAAGCCATACCCCAGATAGCCATCTGTGGAGTCTATTCGTATGGAGAACAGGCTATGTGAACACTTTGACTCCACTGCGATTGGACTGTGTGCAGAGGATCTGAGCGCTATTCGGTACTTTTGTGCACTCAGATCCCAGCTATCTAGGGACACATTAAATGCCTGTATTATATTATAGTATTCCAAAGTTATATGTTTTTATGCATTTTTCCAATTGTCACCTAAGATGGCGTTTAGGCTCTGTCCAGGGAGATAATTGAATTACTTCCAATTATCTCCAGGACAGAGCAAAGGGTCCTGGGTAATTAAAGGGGAATGGCTATATGTGTAACACTGTGATTGGTTATTGTAATGTCCTTGTCACAGTCTCCAATCTGGTCCCCTAGGGGAGTGTCCACCAGTTGGGAGACCTGCATAAATACCAGGCAGGTAGCCCTCAGTAAAACAGATTCCTGCTGACCCTCAACACGAAGCTTTGTCTCGTCATTGGGGGGATTATTCGTATGGATTATGCTTGTTCGACTATTTGGGAGACTGACTGATTTGTGTGATTGTTGTTCGGCTGGTTTTGGAGATCAACGGGTTCATATGATTGCTGTTCGGCAGTTTGGAGCACTCAGTAGCTACCTCTGCATTCGGTAAGGGAACGTCCTATACGGAAGTAACCCCTCTCCTACCGGGGGAGCCGTAACAACGTACAATCCGCTAGTCACACATCATCCGATAACATTTATATTTTCCCTTTTACAGTGTCTCTCTTCAGTTATAATGTTTATTTACGATTATATGAGCAGCGGAAGGTGAGTCCGTGATACGTGTTACGTTTTTAACGTATCCTGATGATTTCCAGTGAAAGGTTAATAAGATGAGGCTAAAGCTGTACCTCAACGATGAGACCCAAACAAAGAAGAATGATGCTTGCGATTTCTGTATCTCGTCCTTCCGTCTGTCTGTCTGTCTGATAGTGGCCGAGGTTCTCTCAGTAGTTACCATGATGAGAAACATGACTTCTAGTCACATATACCAGTGCAGAGGACAAACTGCCACCACGGAGGCCCCTCCAAAAAGATTCTCTGTCTGCACCAGCCGCTCAGTTGATGTGACCAGCAAATAGCTGTAGCTAGATGGGCCGAATGGATCTTATTTGCCGTCACATTCAATGTTTCTGTCACTGGAAACGGATTTCTGATGTTGAATACCCTGAATATTATCATTTGGTCTCTCAGCCAGTACTTAGCAGTTTGATATCAAATAACGGTCAGTAGAACCCAGTCACTACCAAGTTCTTAAATACGGGATGTATAGCGAGGTAGCACAACGCTTAATGTTGAATAGACTGTCTTTCAGAAATATTCACAACATTTAAAGTTAAGGTTTTTGTTTATTATTCTTTCATCCTTTTTAGAAATCTCTGGCTGGAAAGAGTCGGGGGCATTATACAGGATTTAATAAGCTTTCCACATGATTCAATAGGGATATCACTCTTTCTTTCCAACATGTATGAGGACATAAAAACAAACCATAAGAATGTAACTCCATGTTTTGGTTATTTCTTGGTTCCTTGCTATACAGTATTATGCTATGTTTAGCTTTTGTTTTTTCGTGTCCTCATACATGTTTCTCCCTATTTCTCCAGTAAGTGTTTTTAAGTACCTTAGCACAAAACACAATGGCCCCTTTGCACACTGTGCCAGTATTATTATACTGGAAATACCCGAATGCACCGACACCGACACACTTTCACTCTGCAACTCTTTACTATGAAAGGTATAAGCGCACCGCGTGGATCTTTTGATTTTTTTTGTGTTTTTAGAGCTGTTTTACTGCTTTTACCTTCTTATTATTCTATACGTAAATATTGTATCACTGTAACACTAGCACCTTTCTTTGCTTGATCTTTTTTATATAAAATATATTATAACATTGTTCAAAACATTAAAACATGTTAAAAATGTATCCAAAAATATAAAATGATTTCAAAAAAATTAATTGAGACCAAGGTTGGAAATATCATCGAAGTCTAATAAATACATGTTTTTATCCCAGGCAGTGAGTGCGACCAAGTAAGTCATTAGAATTGGCCAAACACCACTTCTAGCTTTAGGAGTTTCAAACAGGACAGGAACCCCCAGAATGAGGATCTCCAGGTCTGTCTGCAAAATCTCTTTCAGGGTATTAGCAAAAGCAGCAGCTAATTTGTATATTTTAATGCAATTTATACAGAAACACTTTAAAAAGGGGTCATCCAATTTATATCGGTGTTAGTGGTGCTTTCAGAGACCTGACATTAAGCCTACTTGGTTGTAGGCGGTAATATTGACGCTCTCTTGGGAATTAGCATTGCCTGTTCATTGAGCAGATATAATGTATTTTTTTTATATTTATGAGGAGGATCAGGTTAATTATTTTAATTAATTGTGACCATAACAGATGCATTTTGCAATGTATTCTAGCCCATTCCTATGGTTACCTTGTCCCCCGTGGCGGTGGCCTTCTTGTGCCACTGTGAGGTAGCTGGGTCTTTCTTGAAGATCTGGACATTGCCGATATGTTGGTATCTTGGGGCTCCAAATGCCATGACATCCTTTCCCACCTGCAACAATGCATACCCTGGCGAACACCCGTTGGGTCAAGTATGGTTTAAAATCCATGATATCCTAAGCAGCAGTGACGCTACAGGCTTTTAATACAAACTTTAACCATCTAAAGATTGTTACCAGTGACTCCCAGAGGCTCCTACATGCAGCCCGTACACCAACCACCCTCCAACTCAGGAATTTGACACAGGTCTTCACAGTCTCAGAGGTGCAAGACCCTTATAACACCTACATGGCTACATGTTCTCACCCATGTACGAATCCTTCATATCGGTTTCCTCTCGAGTGGCATTTATCCAGGTACTACTCTTGTCATCCTTGTAAATAGACGCTCCTCCAGACCAATCATATGCTCCAACTGATCCCAGAATGGACCCTTCCTGCGAGGGAAAAACACAGGAAATAAAAGGATCCACCAGTTGGAGGATCCAGTAAATGGGAAAATGTATTGGCAGAAGTTCAGGGTCACTAAAAATGTCTGGAGGTGTAGGGTGGGCAAACAAAGAAAAGATATCGGAAAAAGTAGATTAAGATACTGCAGCCATTTCCACCACGCTTTCTGGGACACACATCATTCATACGAGGTGACAGGCAGCATTCAGAAAGTGCTTCCCTGTGTATGTAGACGTCAGATGCTGCAAGTAGTAAATCAATCAGGAATCCTGCAGCATATACATTACTAATGATACCAGGCAGCATTTTGATGTGCTTCCATTCACCATGATAAAATTATGTGACCAGGAAACATGGTGGATATGGCAACCTACCTATGTGTGTGTTATCTGTTTAATTCTGCAGGGCCCTTCAAACCCCTCATTGGTGACTGTTTGGAGAAGCATTTCTTAAAGGGACACTACACTGCCCAAATACAAATTAAATAAAATCCCCCCTGTTTAGTAGATACACACAGTGAAAACATGAATGCATTTAATTATCCATTTTTCCCATTGGGTTTTATCTAACAACGACTTGCAAAACCAGCATATCTCTTGTCTGCAGCCTATGTAAGCCCTCCCCTTCTAACCCCGCCCAGACTTTCTGTGGCTGTCCAATCACAGACTCCCCAATGCAGCTCAATGAGAAGTCTTTGCAAGGCAGGTGCTCTGGGCAATCGCTGCCCCTTACTATTAGTTTATCTCCACTAAACTAACCTAATCTGGAAATAACAGGACTGGTTGTCTGACTGATGGTGGGGCGGGAAGGGTGTGTAAATTATTGTGGCGAAACCAGCTTCGCCACTGTGATCTGGAGAGGCCTGATTGCTAGCCTCCTGCCCGCTGACTATGGCCCCTGGACATGTTGCACTTTAAAAACTATATTTGGGCATGTAATAATTTATATTGCTGCTACTGGCCCTTTAAAATCAGCGATGGACATTTTGGGACTACTGTCCCTTTAAGACTGTGAAGCATATTCTATTGTACTGCCTGTATATTGTATATGTATTCATGTGTTAAGTTTAACCTGGGTGATATGTATGCAGCCTTCACCTGATTGTTCGGTAGAATCACTCCATTCATTATATTGAGTGAAACTACCGAACAACCAGACCACCCAGGAATAAGTGTGCCTCCAATTACAGTTTGCAACAATGTTGCAAACAGGTAATTGGCAATCCATGTAATGTATGCTTTGTCCTCTGGGTGGCCGCCATTCGGGAAACAAACACGTGGCGGCGGCCATCTTAAACTACCGAACAGCGGTGTTTTGCCGTCGAGTGTCTGGAACTGAAATCGGACACTTGACTAGGCAAACACCGCTGAGACCTCCATACTCCCAGAAATTCGTATAGAAACTACCGAATGACCCGCCGTTCGGTAGAAAGAAACATACGAACTAGGGGATTCATGCGAATCCCCCTTAGTCTCTATAACCCAAGTAATTTGTCTGTTTCATTCACTTGTTTGTGACCGACCGCAGGGCCAAAATGCATGGAACTGTTTTCGGATACTTTACCCATGCGGTCGGTCAAATCTTTGGAACCTCATATCTCCCGAACCATTCATCCGAATGACCTGATTCTTGAATATGTTGTCCCCCTGAATAAGGGCTATCAGGGGATACAATTGTAACGGACCGTTTCACTTACAAGAGGATAAAACCCAGTTTAGGCGATAATCCCCTTTCCAGATGCACAGGCAGCTACTGCAAACACCATTCTCCCGACTGAAACCACACGAACATTGGAACAGCTGAACAAGAAAAGCAGGCATCGGCTTACACTCTTGGCAGTCAGCATACAATCCCATTCCCCCAAAGACCGAGACGACACATCGCTTTGAGGGTTAAGCAAGAACTCTGGACTGGGACACCCAGTCTGGCTTTTATTACAACCAAGTACATACAGGACACTCCCAGGGGGAGGATGAATTTAACCAATCACATGGATGTACCTCCCACACATTTCCTCCCCTTAGATTAGCACTTAACATAATTATACCGTACACCTTTTTCCCCAATTCCTGGATGTACCCCAAATACATATGCTACACCTCCAAAACAGGTATCCCCTGATAGCCCTTATTCAGGGGGACAACATATTCAAGAATCAGGTCATTCGGATGAATGGTTCGGGAGATATGAGGTTCCAAAGATTTGACCGACCGCATGGGTAAAGTATCCGAAAACAGTTCCATGCATTTTGGCCCTGCGGTCGGTCACAAACAAGTGAATGAAACAGACGAATTACTTGGGTTATAGAGACTAAGGGGGATTCGCATGAATCCCCTAGTTCGTATGTTTCTTTCTACCGAACGGCTGGTCATTCGGTAGTTTCTATACGAATTTCTGGGAGTATGGAGGTCTCAGCGGTGTTTGCCTAGTCAAGTGTCCGATTTCAGTTCCAGACACTCGACGGCAAAACACCGCTGTTCGGTAGTTTAAGATGGCCGCCGCCACGTGTTTGTTTCCCGAATGGCGGCCACCCAGAGGACAAAGCATACATTACATGGATTGCCAATTACCTGTTTGCAACATTGTTGCAAACGGTAATTGGAGGCACACTTATTCCTGGGTGGTCTGGTTGTTCGGTAGTTTCACTCAATATAATGAATGGAGTGATTCTACCGAACAATCAGTTGAATGCTGCATACATATCACCCAGGTTAAACTTAACACATGAATACATATACAATATACAGGCAGTACAATAGAATATGCTTCACAGTCTTAAAGGGATAGTAGTCCCAAAATGTCCATCGCTGATTTTAAAGGGCCAGTAGCAGCAATATAAATTATTACATGCCCAAATATAGTTTTTAAAGTGCAACATGTCCAGGGGCCATAGTCAGCGGGCAGGAGGCTAGCAATCAGGCCTCTCCAGATCACAGTGGCGAAGCTGGTTTCGCCACAATTATAAAAGTGCAAATTTCTGTACTTTTTATAAAATGAAAAAACGAGGACACACTTTACACAACGTTTTTTGGGGTTTGGATTTTCCTTTTAAGAGCACCAAGTCATGTCAGCAACAAGAAACGGGTTTGAAATCTGCCCTGTTTCAGCAGGTTTTGCACATGCCGAGTGTCCTTTAAGAAGGATTTCAGGGGCTGCCCATTGACTTGCTATTAGGGCAGCAGGGCCAGCTGTCTAATAGTGGATGCATGCTATTGGCCTCTATTCAGGACCCATCATTGGTTAATAGCACTAGGGGGTAAATACAAGAGGTAGAAAGGGCCCGGCTCGCAAGCTTAGATCTAGTCATTGGAGCTCTTTATACAAAGTGCGTAGCTAGATAGCCCGTGAGCTTACAATCTAAAGGATAGCATGGGGGATTTGAGATAAAAGGTAGCAGGGGTGACGAAAAGATGTTAACCGAAAGTTGCAGACAAATAGCTTCCAAAAAGTATCTCTGTATTATATCCAGCTCTGTGTATTGTATGTCAGTCTCTGTATTATATCCAGCTCTGTGTATTGTATGGCAGTCTCTTTATTGTACCCAGCTCTGTGTATTGTATCCAGCTCTGTGTATTGTATGGCAGTCTCTGTATTGTACCCAGCTCTGTGTATTGTATGGCAGTCTCTGTATTGTACCAGCTCTGTGTATTGTATTGCAGTCTCTGTATTGTACCCAGCTCTGTGTATTGTATGGCAGTCTCTGTATTGTACCCAGCTCTGTGTATTGTATGGCAGTCTCTGTATTGTACCCAGCTCTGTGTATTGTATGGCAGTCTCTGTATTGTACCCAGCTCTGTGTATTGTATGGCAGTCTCTGTATTGTACCCAGCTCTGTGTATTGTATGGCAGTCTCTGTATTGTACCCAGCTCTGTGTATTGTATGGCAGTCCCTGTATTGTATCCAGCTCTGTGTATTGTATGGCAGTCTCTGTATTGTACCTGTAACGGAATGCAATGTATCAGCATACGATATCCGTTGGTACATCTAGGAAATCCACAGTCAGAGTAGAAAGCAAGGCAATGTTCCCAATCCTCCCAATAACCGGACGAAACACAGTTTGGGAGTCAACTAACTCGGTTTATTCACAGGCAGCATATTTATACAGTTCCCCATGCAAGGGGTTTCCAGACAGTAATTCCAGGGGATTTCTCCCAACATGCACTGTGACTTTCCCAACAGGCCTTGCTGCACGAGAAAGATACTCCCACTAAAATGGACGCTTAAGTGGATTATCTCCTCGTGCAGCAAAACCGACAATTGACATTAACATACACAATTCACACAATATTCGGTACTTTATAGTAATTGAACGTTCAGTAGATAGCTGGGGTCGGAGCGCACACTTTGGGAGAATACCGCTCTGATCCCAGCTGAATTGACCGAACGCCGCACATAATACAGTAGAACATTAAAGAGGGTTTAAAAGTACCGAATAAGTACGGGACATATAATGTACCGAACGCGGGACTCCCGAACGCTCTGGAAGTCCAGCGGTGTTCAAATCATTGAGTAGCCGTTTTCCATTCCAGGCTCTCGACGACCGAACACCGCTGCAGAGACAAGGGATCCAAGATGGCCGACCGCCGCATGGTCGGTAGTCGAACGACGGCCACCTAGGAGAGCCCTTAATTACCGATTGCAACAATGTTGCAATCGGTTAATTGGTGCCACACGACCTGTGAATGTGTGGTCTACCTGGGGAGTCCACATTCGTACGGCGAACGGCCAGGATAGCCGTGTTTCGTCGTATGAATGCTTTGTATGCTGGCAGCATACGGCTGCCAGCATGCGAACGGCCATAGAGCAATACACATACATTTAACGTTATACATTATATTTTCAGCCTACGGACAACCGGTACTGTATGTAGTTCAGAAGTGGCTAGTTTTGCCACAATGCTCCCCCAGAACCAAGCCGGCATACACAGTCTGATCCCAACGGATCGGCTTGGGGATGTCCGGGAGAGTACTCACAGATCACTTCTCGAGTTCAGTCTGTCTGGATAACCCGTCAGCGTTACCGTTTTGTTTTCCTGGCCGGTAATGGATAGTAAAGTCAAAGGGCTGCAGCGCCAAGCTCCAGCGCAGCAGCCTGGCATTGTCTCCAGACACACGGTTTAGCCACACCAACGGGTTGTGATCTGTGAGTAAGGAAAAAGGTTGTCCGTACAAATATGGCTGTAACTTTTTAAGGGCCCACACCACGGCCAGGCATTCTTTCTCGATGGCGGCGTAGCTCACTTCACGAGGCAGCAACTTGCGGCTTAAATAGGCTACGGGGTGTTCTCCGCCATCGGCTCCCACTTGGCTCAGTACTGCCCCCAATCCAAACATTGAAGCGTCTGTGTGAACAAGAAATCTTTTAGTTGGATCAGGAGCAGTTAACACAGGAGCATTAGTGAGAGCAGTCTTGAGTTGTTGGAATGCCTGCTCACACTCTGGGGCCCAGACAACCAGTCGGGGAAGGTTTTTCTTCGTCAGGTCGGTTAGGGGTTTGGCCAGGGTGCTATAGTCAGGGACAAACTTTCTGTAATAGCCGGCTGTTCCTAAGAACGCCAACACCTGGGTCTTAGTCCTGGGGGTAGGCCACTTGGCTACGGCCTCAATCTTGGCTGGCTCGGGCCTCTGCTGCCCACACCCTACACGGTGGCCCAGATACTGCACCTCGGCCATACCTATGTGGCACTTGCTAGGTTTTAGCGTTAACCCGGCCTCCCCAATGCGATCTAGTATCGCCCCTATGTGGTGTAGGTGGTCTGCCCAGGTCTGGCTAAAAACGGCTATATCGTCTAGATAGGCACAGGCATACTCCTGAAAACCGTCCAGTAGTCGATCTACCATCCGCTGAAAGGTAGCCGGAGCGTTTTTCATCCCGAAAGGCATGACCTTGAACTGGTACAGGCCAAACGGGGTGACAAACGCCGACTTGGGGATGGCGTTATCGGCTAGAGGGATCTGCCAGTACCCCTTACACAAATCAATGGTAGTGAGATACTGGCCCCGTGCCATCTTATCCAACAGCTCGTCTATCCGGGGCATCGGGTAGGCATCAGACACCGTTTTGTCATTTAGCCTCCGGTAGTCAACACAGAATCGGGTGGTGCCATCCTTTTTAGGTACCAGGACTACCGGCGATGCCCAGGGGCTATCGGAGGGTTCGATAACCCCTAGCTGCAACATTTCGTCTAGTTCGGCTTTCATATGGGTACGGACGGATTCCGGAACCCTATATGGAGCCTGGCGCATAGGTAGCTGTCCCGGGGTCTCCACTCGGTGGGTGGCTAGCGGAATGTACCCAGGTAAATTGGAGAAGGTAGTCCCCTTTGCTACAATCAGCGCCTGTACCTGGGCACGCTCCTGGGGGCTTAGCCGCTCCCCCAGCTGAACTCCCCGGGAGGGCTCTATCTGTTCCTCGGGTTCTAGTAGGTCGGGTAAGGGTAGATTTTCCTGATCCTCTACGGAGGAGGCACATATTGCCGTCACATCCTCTATCCTCTCATGGTAGGGCTTGAGCATGTTCACGTGGAGCATGCGTCTCTTCCCTACCCCTGAGCAGGGGCCGATCACATAGGTAGTGTCGCATCGCTGCTCCACTACCTGGTATGGGCCTTGCCAGATGGCCTGCAGCTTATCTGTGCGGACGGGCTTTAAGATCAAAACCTTCTGTCCCACCTGAAAGCTGCGGTCCCTGGCTCCTCTATCGTACCAGCGGCGCTGGCGTTGCTGGGCCGCCTGGAGGTTGGTGTGTACAGCTTGAGTCAGCGCCTCCAGACGGTCCCTGAACTCCAGGACGTATGACACGATAGGGGTTTCGTTAGTGGTACTCTCTCCCTCCCAGTGTTCCCTAATCAAGTTCAAGGGTCCTCGCACCCTCCTCCCAAACAGTAGCTCAAACGGGGAGAATCCTGTCGACTCCTGGGGGACCTCTCTATAGGCAAAGAGTAGGTGAGGTAGAAACCTCTCCCAGTCTTTGTGGGTCTCCCCGAACGTCCGAAGCATCTGCTTCAGCGTCCCGTTGAACCTCTCACATAGCCCGTTGGACTGGGGGTGGTAGGCGGAATTAACTATTGGCTTAATGCCACACACCTTCCACATATGTTGGGTAACTTCGGCCGTAAATTGGGTACCTCGATCCGAGATTATCTCTTGGGGAAAACCTACTCGGGAAAATACCTTCATTAATGCTTCTGCCACGGTCTCAGCGTGGATATTAGAGAGGGCCACGGCTTCGGGGTATCGGGTGGCGTAGTCCACTATAGTTAGGATATATCTTTTGCCAGAGGGACTGGGTTTTGGCAGGGGACCTACGATATCCACTGCTACTCGGCTGAAGGGTTCTGCTATGATGGGCAGGGGGCATAGCCTGGCTTTGTGGCGATCCCCTCGTTTACCTACACGCTGGCAGACGTCGCAGGAGGTGCAATATTGGCGCACATCCTGAGAGATCCCGGGCCAGAAGAAGGCATGGGTCAAACGGTATCGGGTACGGGTCATCCCTAGGTGTCCTGACAAGGGGATGTCATGAGAAATTCGCAGCAGCTCCTGTCTATACTTCTGGGGTACCACTAGCTGTTTATTAGTTAAGGTGACAGACCCCCCCACATCTTTTGCCGTGACACGGTATAGCAACTCTCTTTCCCAGATGAACCGCTCCCCCTCTAACCCTGCTTGGTCGGTTTGTGCCCGGTCCCTATATACTTGGAGAGTGGGATCGGTCTGGACTTCGGTCGCAAAGGTAGTCGGGGTATCCCAGGACATGGGGGTCAGTTGGGGAACATGGTCTCTTACCTGAGCCTCAGAGTGCATCGGTGTAGCCGTGGTGCGAGCCTGTTGCCGGGTGGTTACGGGGAGGGCTTCCTGGTACGGAGCCTGGGGAATAAAAGCGGAAGTCATTTGGCCCAAGTCATTCCCCAGTACAACATCGGCAGGTAAATTCTGCATCAGCCCCACTTCTACGGTCCCCTCTCCCACACCCCAATCCAAATGAACTTTGGCAGTAGGTAGCCGGTATACTGCTCCCCCGGCCACCCGCACTGCCACTGAGCCGCCAGTGTGGGTTGCGCCTGGTACCAAATGGGGTGCAACCAAAGTTAAAGTGGCTCCCGAATCCCGGAGCCCTTGCACCTCCTTCCCCTCCAGGGTCACTAGCTGCCGATGATGTTGTCGGTTGTCGGTGGCTCGGACTGACATTACTTTGTGCAGCACCCCAAGAGGCTCCTCAATTTGAGCGCTCAGCAATTCTTGGGTGGCGGGTGCTACCTGGTAATGGTGCGCAGCAGCCCTGGGTGCCAAATTTTGTCGCACCTGATTCCAAGCTTGTCGGCTCCGGTTTTGGGTGCACTCTCGAGAAATGTGCCCCCACTGCTTGCAGGTGTGACACTGAATGTTAGCCCGGCCGTTGTATCGGGAGGGGGTTGGTGGAGTATTCAGTGCCGGCCTGTGCAGGGGTGCGGTGGGGCCGGTAGGGATAAAATTATTGGGTGGCCCGGTAATCCGAGGGAGAGTCTTATTTTGGGCACCGTGATGCCTCCTGGCATCAAAATGCTGATCCGCCAATTTAGCGGCTTCGGGTAGGGTGAGTGGTTTCCGGTCTCTCACCCATTCTTGTGCTTCTGGGGACAAACCATTAAAAAACTGTTCCAGCAGCATTAACTGCCTCAACTCCTCCATGTTACTAGCGTTGCTGGCCTGTATCCAGCCTAGTGATGCTTGGTCCAGCTTGTGCGCCCATTCTGCATGAGAATCTTTCTCAGGCTTGCGCAGGCCCCGGAATTTCCGCCGGTATGCCTCTGGGGTAATAGCATACCTCTCTAAGATCGCCCTCTTTACTTTAGGGTAATCCTTACTGTCCTCTCGGGGTACAGCACGGTAGGCTTCAGCCGCCCTACCCGATAATTTGCCTGCCAGCAGCGGCACCCATGTTGCGGGTTCCAAATCGTGCAAATCGCACAGCCGCTCAAAGTCCTGCAAATACCCATCGATTTCGTCCTTTTCTTCACAAAACGCTTTAAATGCGTGATGTGGGACTTTGGGCTTTACCTGTCCGTAGGTGGAGGCAGTAACAGACTCTGCCCTAGGCGGGGTCGCTGGTGTGCTGGTCGCCATCAGATAATCCTGTACATCCGATACCATCACGGTCAGTATTTCCAGCGGTACTGGTTGCGGTAAGAATTCCAACCTGGTTCGTAGCTCTTTTTGGAATGGGGTCTCTTCCTTGGCTGGTGGGGGTGTAGCGCTGCGGGCTCTGTCTCCCTCCATCAATTCAGCGATCAGCACAGCCTTAGATTTGTTGCTGGCTATCTTACCCCTGGCTTCCAGTAGCTCTTTTAAAGTCTGTCGTTTTAGTATGGTATAATCAATCTCCATACGAATTGCCCTTGCTTTCCTTGTTCGGTAGTTCCAGTTTACACGAACGCTGCTTTTTCGGCTGTAAGGTTCGGATCCCGTCGCTTGCCACCAATTGTAACGGAATGCAGTGTAACAGCATACGATATCCGTTGATCCATCTAGGAAATCCACAGTCAGAGTAGAAAGCAAGGCAATGTTCCCAATCCTCCCAATAACCGGACGAAACACAGTTTGGGAGTCAACTAACTCGGTTTATTCACAGGCAGCATATTTATACAGTTCCCCATGCAAGGGGTTTCCAGACAGTAATTCCAGGGGATTTCTCCCAACATGCACTGTGACTTTCCCAACAGGCCTTGCTGCACGAGAAAGATACTCCCACTAAAATGGACGCTTAAGTGGATTATCTCCTCGTGCAGCAAAACCGACAATTGACATTAACATACACAATTCACACAATATTCGGTACTTTATAGTAATTGAACGTTCGGTAGATAGCTGGGGTCGGAGCGCACACTTTGGGAGAATACCGCTCTGATCCCAGCTGAATTGACCGAACGCCACACATAATACAGTAGAACATTAAAGAGGGTTTAAAAGTACCGAATAAGTACGGGACATATAATGTACCGAACGCGGGACTCCCGAACGCTCTGGAAGTCCAGCGGTGTTCAAATCATTGAGTAGCCGTTTTCCATTCCAGGCTCTCGACGACCGAACACCGCTGCAGAGACAAGGGATCCAAGATGGCCGACCGCCGCATGGTCGGTAGTCGAACGACGGCCACCTAGGAGAGCCCTTAATTACCGATTGCAACAATGTTGCAATCGGTTAATTGGTGCCACACGACCTGTGAATGTGTGGTCTACCTGGGGAGTCCACATTCGTACGGCGAACGGCCAGGATAGCCGTGTTTCGTCGTATGAATGCTTTGTATGCTGGCAGCATACGGCTGCCAGCATGCGAACGGCCATAGAGCAATACACATACATTTAACGTTATACATTATATTTTCAGCCTACGGACAACCGGTACTGTATGTAGTTCAGAAGTGGCTAGTTTTGCCACAGTACCCAGCTCTGTGTATTGTATGGCAGTCTCTGTATTGTATCCAGCTATGTGTATTGTATGGCAGTCTCTGTATTGTACCCAGCTCTGTGTATTGTATGGCAGTCTCTGTATTATATCCAGCTCTGTGTATTGTATAGGTATCTCTGTATTGTACCCAGCTCTGTGTATTATATCCAGCTCTGTGTATTGTATGGCAGTCTCTGTATTGTACCCAACTCTGTGTATTGTATGTCAGTCTCTGTATTGTACCCAGCTCTGTGTATTGTATGGCAGTCTCTGTATTGTACCCAGCTCTGTGTATTGTATGGCAGTCTCTGTATTGTACCCAGCTCTGTGTATTGTATGGCAGTCTCTGTATTGTATCCAGCTCTGTGTATTGTATGGCAGTCTCTGTATTGTATCCAGCTCTGTGTATTGTATGTCAGTCTCTGTATTGTACCCAGCTCTGTGTATTGTATGGCAGTCTCTGTATTGCACCCAGCTCTGTGTATTGTATGGCAGTCTCTGTATTGTACCCAGCTCTGTGTATTGTATGGCAGTCTCTGTATCGTACCCAGCTCTGTGTATTGTACCCAACTCTGTATTATATCCAGCTCTGTGTATTGTATGGCAGTCTCTGTATTGTACCAGCTCTGTGTATTGTATGGCAGTCTCTGTATTGTATCCAGCTCTGTGTATTGTATGGCAGTCTCTGTATTGTACCCAGCTCTGTGTATTGTATGGCAGTCTCTGTATTATACCCAGCTCTGTGTATTGTATGACAGTCTCTGTATTGTATCCAGCTCTGTGTATTGTATGGCAGTCTCTGTATTATACCTAGCTCTGTGTATTGTACGGCAGTCTCTGTATTGTACCCAGCTCTGTGTATTGTATGGCAGTCTCTGTATTGTACCCAGCTCTGTGTATTGTATGGCAGTCTCTGTATTGTACCCAGCTCTGTGTATTGTATGTCAGTCTCTGTATTGTACCCAGCTCTGTGTATTGTATGGCAGTCTCTGTATTGTATCCAGCTCTGTGTATTGTATGGCAGTCTCTGTATTATACCCAGCTCTGTGTATTGTACCCAGCTCTGTGTATTGTATGACAGTCTCTGTATTGTACCCAGCTCTGTGTATTGTATGGCAGTCCCTGTATTGTATCCAGCTCTGTGTATTGTATGGCAGTCTCTGTATTGTACCCAGCTCTGTGTATTGTATGGCAGTCTCTGTATTGTATCCAGCTCTGTGTATTGTATGGCAGTCTCTGTATTGTACCCAGCTCTGTGTATTGTATGGCAGTCTCTGTATTGTACCCAGCTCTGTGTATTGTATGTCAGTCTCTGTATTGTACCCAGCTCTGTGTATTGTATGTCAGTCTCTGTATTGTACCCAGCTCTGTGTATTGTATGTCAGTCTCTGTATTGTACCCAGCTCTGTGTATTGTATGTCAGTCTCTGTATTGTACCCAGCTCTGTGTATTGTATGTCAGTCTCTGTATTGTACCCAGCTCTGTGTATTGTATGGCAGTCTCTGTATCGTACCCAGCTCTGTGTATTGTACCCAACTCTGTATTATATCCAGCTCTGTGTATTGTATGGCAGTCTCTGTATTGTACCAGCTCTGTGTATTGTATGGCAGTCTCTGTATTGTATCCAGCTCTGTGTATTGTATGGCAGTCTCTGTATTATACCCAGCTCTGTGTATTGTATGTCAGTCTCTGTATTGTATCCAGCTCTGTGTATTGTATGTCAGTCTCTGTATTGTATCCAGCTCTGTGTATTGTATGGCAGTCTCTGTATTGTACCCAGCTCTGTGTATTGTATGGCAGTCTCTGTATTATACCCAGCTCTGTGTATTGTATGTCAGTCTCTGTATTGTATCCAGCTCTGTGTATTGTATGGCAGTCTCTGTATTGTACCCAGCTCTGTGTATTGTATGGCAGTCTCTGTATTATACCCAGCTCTGTGTATTGTATGACAGTCTCTGTATTGTATCCAGCTCTGTGTATTGTATGGCAGTCTCTGTATTATACCTAGCTCTGTGTATTGTACGGCAGTCTCTGTATTGTACCCAGCTCTGTGTATTGTATGGCAGTCTCTGTATTGTACCCAGCTCTGTGTATTGTATGGCAGTCTCTGTATTGTACCCAGCTCTGTGTATTGTATGGCAGTCTCTGTATTGTACCCAGCTCTGTGTATTGTATGTCAGTCTCTGTATTGTACCCAGCTCTGTGTATTGTATGTCAGTCTCTGTATTGTACCCAGCTCTGTGTATTGTATGGCAGTCTCTGTATTGTACCCAGCTCTGTGTATTGTATGGCAGTCTCTGTATTGTACCCAGCTCTGTGTATTGTATGTCAGTCTCTGTATTGTACCCAGCTCTGTGTATTGTATGGCAGTCTCTGTATTGTATCCAGCTCTGTGTATTGTATGTCAGTCTCTGTATTATACCCAGCTCTGTGTATTGTATGACAGTCTCTGTATTGTACCCAGCTCTGTGTATTGTATGGCAGTCCCTGTATTGTATCCAGCTCTGTGTATTGTATGGCAGTCTCTGTATTGTACCCAGCTCTGTGTATTGTATGGCAGTCTCTGTATTGTATCCAGCTCTGTGTATTGTATGGCAGTCTCTGTATTGTACCCAGCTCTGTGTATTGTATGGCAGGCTCTGTATTGTACCCAGCTATGTGTATTGTATGTCAGTCTCTGTATTGTACCCAGCTCTGTGTATTGTATGTCAGTCTCTGTATTGTACCCAGCTCTGTGTATTGTATGTCAGTCTCTGTATTGTACCCAGCTCTGTGTATTGTATGGCAGTCTCTGTATTGTACCCAGCTCTGTGTATTGTATTGCAGTCTCTGTATCGTACCCAGCTCTGTGTATTGTACCCAACTCTGTATTATATCCAGCTCTGTGTATTGTATGGCAGTCTCTGTATTGTACCAGCTCTGTGTATTGTATGGCAGTCTCTGTATTGTATCCAGCTCTGTGTATTGTATGGCAGTCTCTGTATTGTACCCAGCTCTGTGTATTGTATGGCAGTCTCTGTATTATACCCAGCTCTGTGTATTGTATGACAGTCTCTGTATTGTATCCAGCTCTGTGTATTGTATGGCAGTCTCTGTATTATACCCAGCTCTGTGTATTGTACGGCAGTCTCTGTATTGTACCCAGCTCTGTGTATTGTATGGCAGTCTCTGTATTGTACCCAGCTCTGTGTATTGTATGGCAGTCTCTGTATTGTACCCAGCTCTGTGTATTGTATGTCAGTCTCTGTATTGTACCCAGCTCTGTGTATTGTATGGCAGTCTCTGTATTGTATCCAGCTCTGTGTATTGTATGTCAGTCTCTGTATTATACCCAGCTCTGTGTATTGTATGACAGTCTCTGTATTGTACCCAGCTCTGTGTATTGTATGGCAGTCCCTGTATTGTATCCAGCTCTGTGTATTGTATGGCAGTCTCTGTATTGTACCCAGCTCTGTGTATTGTATGGCAGTCTCTGTATTGTATCCAGCTCTGTGTATTGTATGGCAGTCTCTGTATTGTATCCAGCTCTGTGTATTGTATGGCAGTCTCTGTATTGTACCCAGCTCTGTGTATTGTATGTCAGTCTCTGTATTGTACCCAGCTCTGTGTATTGTATGGCAGTCTCTGTATTGTATCCAGCTCTGTGTATTGTATGGCAGTCTCTGTATTGTACCCAGCTCTGTGTATTGTATGGCAGTCTCTGTATTGTATCCAGCTCTGTGTATTGTATGGCAGTCTCTGTATTGTACCCAGCTCTGTGTATTGTATGGCAGTCTCTGTATTGTACCCAGCTCTGTGTATTGTATGGCAGTCTCTGTATTGTACCTAGCTCTTTGTATTGTATGGCAGTCTCTGTATTGTACCCAGCACTGTGTATTGTACGGCAGTCTCTGTATTGTACCCAGCTCTGTGTATTGTATGGCAGTCTCTGTATTGTACCCAGCTCTGTGTATTGTATGGCAGTCTCTGTATTGTACCCAGCTCTGTGTATTGTATGTCAGTCTCTGTATTGTACCCAGCTCTGTGTATTGTATGGCAGTCTCTGTATTGTATCCAGCTCTGTGTATTGTATGTCAGTCTCTGTATTATACCCAGCTCTGTGTATTGTATGACAGTCTCTGTATTGTACCCAGCTCTGTGTATTGTATGGCAGTCCCTGTATTGTATCCAGCTCTGTGTATTGTATGGCAGTCTCTGTATTGTACCCAGCTCTGTGTATTGTATGGCAGTCTCTGTATTGTATCCAGCTCTGTGTATTGTATGGCAGTCTCTGTATTGTACCCAGCTCTGTGTATTGTATGTCAGTCTCTGTATTGTACCCAGCTCTGTGTATTGTATGTCAGTCTCTGTATTGTACCCAGCTCTGTGTATTGTATGGCAGTCTCTGTATTGTATCCAGCTCTGTGTATTGTATGGCAGTCTCTGAAATGAAAATGAAGGAAAGGGACCTCAGTTAAGAAAAAGGATAAATGAGTCATTTATTACACGTGAGTTTACAGAGGAAGAGGTTCTATTTCATCTGTCAAAAGTAAAGACAAATAAGTCAATGGGACCTGATGGAATACACCCAAAGCTATTAAAAGAGCTTAGTGGTGTACTAGCAAAACCATTAACAGATTTATTTAACCAATCATTGATAACAGGAGTAGTCCCAGAAGATTGGAAGTTAGCGAATGTTGTGCCCATTCACAAGAAAGGTAATAGGGAGGAGTCGGGCAACTATAGGCCAGTAAGCCTAACTTCAGTAGTGGGGAAAGTGATGGAAACCATGTTAAAGGATAGGATTGTTGAACATCTAAAAACACATGGATTTCAAGATCAGAGACAACATGGGTTTACTTCAGGGAGATCATGCCAAACTAATCTTATTGATTTTTTTGATTGGGTAACTAAAATTATAGATCAGGGTGGTGCAGTAGACATTGCTTACCTCGATTTCAGTAAGGCTTTTGACACTGTTGCACATAGAAGGCTTATCAACAAACTACAATCTTTGAGTTTGGATTCCAATATTGTTGAATGGGTAAGGCAGTGGCTGAGTGACAGGCAACAGAGGGTTGTAGTCAATGGAGTATATTCGAAGCTTGGGCTTGTCACCAGTGGGGTACCTCAGGGATCTGTACTTGGACCCATTCTCTTTAATATTTTTATTAGTGATATTGCAGAAGGTCTTGATGGTAAGGTGTGTCTTTTTGCGGATGATACTAAGATATGTAACAGGGTTGATGTTCCAGGAGGGATAAGCCAAATGGAAAATGATTTAGGTAAACTAGAAAAATGGTCAGAGTTGTGGCAACTGACATTTAATGTGGATAAGTGCAAGATAATGCATCTTGGACGTAAAAACCCAAGGGCAGAGTACAGAATATTTGATAGAGTCCTAACCTCAACATCTGAGGAAAGGGATTTAGGGGTGATTATTTCTGATGACTTAAAGGTAGGCAGACAATGTAATAGAGCAGCAGGAAATGCTAGCAGAATGCTTGGTTGTATAGGGAGAGGTATTAGCAGTAGAAAGAGGGAAGTGCTCATGCCATTGTACAGAACACTGGTGAGACCTCACTTGGAGTACTGTACACAGTACTGGAGACCCTATCTTCAGAAGGATATTGATACCTTAGAGAGAGTTCAAAGAAGGGCTACTAAACTGGTTCATGGATTGCAGGATAAAACTTACCAGGAAAGGTTAAAGGATCTTAACATGTATAGCATGGAGGAAAGACGAGACAGGGGGGATATGATAGAAACATTTAAATACATAAAGGGAATCAACACAGTAAAGGAGGAGACTATATTTAAAAGAAGAAAAACTACCACAACCAGAGGACATAGTCTTAAATTAGAGGGACAAAGGTTTAAAAATAATATCAGGAAGTATTACTTTACTGAGAGGGTAGTGGATGCATGGAATAGCCTTCCAGCGGAAGTGGTAGAGGTTAACACAGTAAAGGAGTTTAAGCATGCATGGGATAGGCATAAGGCTATCCTAACTATAAGATAAGGCCAGGGACTAATGAAAGTATTTAGAAAACTGGGCAGACTAGATGGGCCGAATGGTTCTTATCTGCCGTCACATTCTATGTTTCTGTATTGTATCCAGCTCTGTGTATTGTATGGCAGTCTCTGTATTGTACCCAGCTCTGTGTATTGTATGGCAGTCTCTGTATTGTACCCAGCTCTGTGTATTGTATGGCAGTCTCTGTATTGTACCCAGCTATGTGTATTGTATGGCAGTCTCTGTATTGTATCCAGCTCTGTGTATTGTATGGCAGTCTCTGTATTGTACCCAGCTCTGTGTATTGTATGACAGTCTCTGTATTGTACCCAGCTCTGTGTATTGTATGGCAGTCTCTGTATTGTACCTAGCTCTTTGTATTGTATGGCAGTCTCTGTATTGTACCCAGCTCTGTGTATTGTATGGCAGTCTCTGTATTGTACCCAGCTCTGTGTATTGTATGGCAGTCTCTGTATTGTACCCAGCTCTGTGTATTGTATGGCAGTCTCTGTATTGTACCCAGCTCTGTGTATTGTATGTCAGTCTCTGTGTTGTACCCAGCTCTGTGTATTGTATGGCAGTCTCTGTATTGTACCCAGCTCTGTGTATTGTACGGCAGTCTCTGTATTGTATCCAGCTCTGTGTATTGTATGGCAGTCTCTGTATTGTACCCAGCTCTGTGTATTGTATGGCAGTCCCTGTATTGTACCCAGCTCTGTGTATTGTATGGCAGTCTCTGTATTGTACCAGCTCAGTGTATTGTATGGCAGTCTGTATTGTATCCAGCTCTGTGTATTGTATGGCAGTCTCTGTATTGTACCCAGCTCTGTGTATTGTATGGCAGTCTGTATTGTATCCAGCTCTGTGTATTGTATGGCAGTCTCTGTATTGTACCCAGCTCTGTGTATTGTATGGCAGTCTGTATTGTATCCAGCTCTGTGTATTGTACCCAGCTCTGTGTATTGTAGACGTATCTCTGTATTAGGATGGCCCTGTAAAAAACCCTGGTACTATTGGGGAAATTCTTTTTTATTTTTCACTGTTTTTTCCAAATACTTTTTTCCCTTAAATATTGAAAATAAAAAATAGAGTCTGCAATATGTTATTAATAATATGAGATGGTGTTTATAGATTTAAACTTCCCATATTAAAAACGATAGAAAGTGAAGAGTTGGATGAAATATTTTATGTTAAGTCTCACGCCATTGCAATTCCTGACTCTGAATGCAGTAAATCCCGGAATAAAATTCACACACTAAGAAATACGAAGGATAAAATTCTCAAAGAAAAGAGAAATATTGCGTTCGGTCTCAGGGGATCTGCAGGGAAAGTTTGGTTTCAGTTAGTTTTGCTGTGGGCTCCATGTTGTTGGTGTAGCAGTATAGTTTATTGTGTTTCTTCTCTCTCCTCGCCATAGCGTTCCTTTAAGCAGACAGATCCCACAGGTTTGATGGCGGTGAGATACGGGCGCCCCAACATTTTAAAACTTTGCCAGCCACCACCGATAGTGGATTCCTCGGCATAATGTTAGTTACCATCACCAGGAGTTTCACATGGACCCTTTATGTAGGATCTGACTATTCCCACGTCTGAGTCACCCTGGGCCCATTCTAGGTGTAGGATGTCTATAAAACAATTGGTTGTGGTTAAATGTTTTGTGTGCCCTCCTGTGGCTGATGCTTGCTACCAACCAGGTGGATTTGGCAATGGAGCCTGGATAGCGCCCTCTGTTGGTAGCAACAGCAATACCTGAATGTTAATTTGCATATTCAGGTTGATTTGCATATTGCTACTTCTACAGGGAGGAGAGATATTGTGTGTTAATTATTCTCTTCTCGTCACACAGTCACACAGTCACACAGTCACATGAAAAGAGACTTGCGTCCATCAAGTTCAGCCTTCCTCTCATATGTTTTTGCTGTTGATCCAAATATACTCATTTATAAATGTCACTGTGTTATTCTAAGTTCCTGTAAGTGGTGTGACATAATTTGATTATTTGTAATTGTATTGAGTTGTCACCATACACCAGTTACATGTAAGGAGACTATGGGCTAGTACCAAGAAAAAAATAAAGATGAGCATTTTAGTTCCTTCTAGAACTTTGTGTCCTGTGTGGATTTTTAGGGATCCCAGTGACAGTTTTTAGGCCTGTTGGCTGGCTGCACAATCCCTCTAGCCTGAGGGCATAAATAAAGCAATAAGCCTGGGAGTGCAGGTGTCTTTATAAAGACAAGAGCTATCACATTGCAGGCAGAGGGGACGATACCTGCCTGGAAGGAGAGCTGCAGAGGAATAGGCAGAGGGGACGATACCTGCCTGGAAGGAGAGCTGCAGAGGAATAGGCAGAGGGGACGATACCTGCCTGGAAGGAGAGCTGCAGAGGAATAGGCAGAGGGGACGATACCTGTCTGGAAGGAGAGCTGCAGAGGAATAGGCAGAGGGGACGATACCTGCCTGGAAGGAGAGCTGCAGAGGAATAGGCAGAGGGGACGATACCTGCCTGGAAGGAGAGCTGCAGAGGAATAGGCAGAGGGGACGATACCTGCCTGGAAGGAAAGCTGCAGCGGAATAGGCAGAGGGGACGATACCTGCCTGGAAGGAAAGCTGCAGAGGAATAGGCAGAGGGGACGATACCTGCCTGGAAGGAAAGCTGCAGAGGAATAGGCAGAGGGGACGATACCTGCCTGGAAGGAAAGCTGCAGAGGAATAGGCAGAGGGGACGATACCTGCCTGGAAGGAGAGCTGCAGAGGAATAGGCATAGGGGCGATACCTGCCTGGAAGAAGGGCTGCAGAGGAATATGCAGAGGGGACGATACCTGCCTGGAAGGAGAGCTGCAGAGGAATAGGCAGAGGGGACGATACCTGCCTGGAAGGAGAGCTGCAGAGGAATAGGCATAGGGGACGATACCTGCCTGGAAGAAGGGCTGCAGAGGAATATGCAGAGGGGACGATACCTGCCTGGAAGGAGAGCTACAGAGGAATAGGCAGAGGGGACGATACCTGCCTGGAAGGAAAGCTGCAGCGGAATAGGCAGAGGGGACGATACCTGCCTGGAAGAAGAGCTGCAGAGGAATAGGCAGAGGGGATGATACCTGCCTGGAAGGAGAGCTGCAGAGGAATAGGCAGAGGGGACGATACCTGCCTCCTGGAAGGAGAGCTGCAGAGGGGGCGATACCTGCCTGGAAGGAGAGCTGCAGAGGAATAGGCAGAGGGGACGATACCTGCCTGGAAGAAGGGCTGCAGAGGAATAGGCAGAGGGGACGATACCTGCCTGGAAGAAGAGCTGCAGAGGAATAGGCAGAGGGGACGATACCTGCCTCCTGGAAGGAGAGCTGCAGAGGGGGCGATACCTGCCTGGAAGGAGAGCTGCAGAGGAATAGGCAGAGGGGACGATACCTGCCTGGAAGAAGGGCTGCAGAGGAATAGGCCTGCCTGGAAGAAGGGCTGCAGAGGAATAGGCAGAGGGGACGATACCTGCCTGGAAGAAGGGCTGCAGAGGGGACGATACCTGCCTGGAAGGAGAGCTGCAGAGGGGACGATACCTGCCTGGAAGAAGGGCTGCAGAGGAATAGGCAGAGGGGACGATACCTGCCTGGAAGAAGGGCTGCAGAGGAATAGGCAGAGGGGACGATACCTGCCTGGAAGTAGGGCTGCAGCGGAATATGCAGAGGGGACGATACTTGCCTGGAAGGAGAGCTGCAGAGGAATAGGCAGAGGGGACGATACCTGCCTGGAAAGAGAGCTGCAGAGGAATAGGCAGAGGGGACGATACCTGCCTCCTGGAAGGAGAGCTGCAGAGGGGGCGATACCTGCCTGGAAGGAGAGCTGCAGAGGAATAGGCAGAGGGGACGATACCTGCCTGGAAGGAGAGCTGCAGAGGGGACGATACCTGCCTGGAAGAAGGGCTGCAGAGGAATAGGCAGAGGGGACGATACCTGCCTGGAAGAAGGGCTACAGAGGAATAGGCAGAGGGGACGATACTTGCCTGGAAGGAGAGCTGCAGAGGAATAGGCAGAGGGGACGATACCTGCCTGGAAAGAGAGCTCCAGAGGAATAGGCAGAGGGGACGATACCTGCCTCCTGGAAGGAGAGCTGCAGAGGGGGCGATACCTGCCTGGAAGAAGGGCTACAGAGGAATAGGCAGAGGGGACGATACCTTCCTGGAAGAAGGGCTGCAGAGGAATAGGCAGAGGGGACGATACCTGCCTGGAAGGAGAGCTGCAGCGGAATAGGCAGAGGGGGCGATACCTGCCTGGAAGGAGAGCTGTAGAGGAATAGGCATAGGGGACGATACCTTCCTGGAAGAAGGGCTGCAGAGGAATAGGCAGAGGGGACGATACCTGCCTGGAAGGAGAGCTGCAGCGGAATGGGCAGAGGGGATGATACCTGCCTGGAAGGAGAGCTGCAGAGGAATAGGCAGAGGGGACGATACCTGCCTGGAAGGAGGGCTGCAGAGGTATAGGCAGAGGGGACGATACCTGCCTGGAAGAAGGGCTGCAGAGGTATCGGCAGAGGGGACGATACCTGCCTGGAAGGAGAGCTGCAGAGGAATAGGCAGAGGGGGCGATACCTGCCTGGAAGGATAGCTGCAGAGGTATAGGCAGAGGGGGCGATACCTGCCTGGAAGGAGAGCTGCAGAGGTATAGGCATAGGGGGCGATACCTGCCTGGAAGGAGAGCTGCAGAGGAATAGGCAGAGGGGACAATACCTGCCTGGAAGGAGAGCTGCAGAGGAATAGGCAGAGGGGACGATACCTGCCTGGAAGGAGAGCTGCAGAGGTATAGGCATAGGGGGCGGTACCTGCCTGGAAGGAGAGCTGCAGAGGAATAGGCAGAGGGGACGATACCTGCCTGGAAGGAGGGCTGCAGAGGAATAGGCAGAGGGGACGATACCTGCCTGGAAGGAGAGCTGCAGAGGAATAGGCAGAGGGGACGATACCTGCCTGGAAGGAGAGCTGCAGAGGTATAGGCATAGGGGGCGATACCTGCCTGGAAGGAGAGCTGCAGCGGAATAGGCAGAGGGGACGATACCTGCTTGGAAGGAGAGCTGCAGAGGGGACGATACCTGCCTGGAAGAAGGGCTGCAGAGGAATAGGCAGAGGGGACGATACCTGCCTGGAAGAAGGGCTGCAGAGGAATAGGCAGAGGGGACGATACCTGCCTGGAAGGAGAGCTGCAGCGGAATAGGCAGAGGGGGCGATACCTGCCTGGAAGGAGAGCTGTAGAGGAATAGGCATAGGGGACGATACCTTCCTGGAAGAAGGGCTGCAGAGGAATAGGCAGAGGGGACGATACCTGCCTGGAAGGAGAGCTGCAGCGGAATGGGCAGAGGGGATGATACCTCCCTGGAAGGAGAGCTGCAGAGGAATAGGCAGAGGGGACGATACCTGCCTGGAAGGAGGGCTGCAGAGGTATAGGCAGAGGGGACGATACCTGCCTGGAAGAAGGGCTGCAGAGGTATCGGCAGAGGGGACGATACCTGCCTGGAAGGAGAGCTGCAGAGGAATAGGCAGAGGGGGCGATACCTGCCTGGAAGGATAGCTGCAGAGGTATAGGCAGAGGGGGCGATACCTGCCTGGAAGGAGAGCTGCAGAGGTATAGGCATAGGGGGCGATACCTGCCTGGAAGGAGAGCTGCAGAGGAATAGGCAGAGGGGACGATACCTGCCTGGAAGGATAGCTGCAGAGGTATAGGCAGAGGGGGCGATACCTGCCTGGAAGGAGAGCTGCAGAGGTATAGGCATAGGGGGCGATACCTGCCTGGAAGGAGAGCTGCAGAGGAATAGGCAGAGGGGACGATACCTGCCTGGAAGGATAGCTGCAGAGGTATAGGCAGAGGGGGCGATACCTGCCTGGAAGGAGAGCTGCAGAGGTATAGGCATAGGGGGCGATACCTGCCTGGAAGGAGAGCTGCAGAGGGGACAATACCGGCCTGGAAGAGAGCTGCAGAGGTATAAGCGGTTCAAGTGTTTGTGGGTCCTGGCAGGTGGCTAGGAAGCCAACTGGGCAGAGGTATTCGGTCGGAGTACAGGAGCTCTGCCACACTCTGAATGTACCAGTCAGGTTGATGTAGGTTTGTAGAGAAGGTTTGGGTAAGAAGGGGTTAATGAGGAGCACTTACTTCTGTTAAAATTGCACTGAATCCCTCCTGTGACATCTCCAACTGGAATGAGCTTCCTGTCTGTGACTGTGTCCCTGGGAGAGAGAGAGACGATAATGAATATAGGCTAGTGAGTGTGTGTGCTCAGGTTATTAGATACATTTGTAATCCTAATTATTCAACCCCCACTAAAAATCTTTTTTTCTTGTCAAATAAAACAAAAGCCATTTAAATAGCTCTACACAATTAGTTATTTATTTATAAAATATTTTAGCAGGAAGGATACATTGATATTTTTTTTCTAGTTTTCGAATATGTCCTGGGCATGCTTCAAGTGGTTTCCCCAAATTCAACTGGCAACAGAAACGGAGGGTTTTAGTGAGCACAGTACATCACGTACTAAACATAGGAGGTTTCAATGCTAGAACTCCAAGACGTACACCACTACTAACCAAAAAGCACGTGAAAAATGTACTCAAAATGACGTAAATAACCCCCAGACGTTTTGGGATTCTGTTCTGTGGAATGATTAAAAAAAACCTGTAACTTTTCAGCCTAATTCAGGCCAGTTGTATTACAGGCAAACAGTGAGGGACCACTGATCTGTGAGCTCTTCCTGCTCAGCTCCCTCGCACGTCACTTAGTGATGCCGCAAGCATTAATAGGACGTCTCTCTGGCTCCCGGCGTCCCTAAACGGCGCGCGCGGGAGCTTAGAAGGAAGATCACAGCTCCCTCTCTGCCTACTTTAAACACTCGCCTCTTTGCCTGCCCAGTCAACCAAGCAGCCCCAGCAAACAGCCAGCCCGGGAGCCGCACTGGATTGCAGATAGAGGATTGTAAGGATACCAAGTGTATTTAAACCTCCTTCGGTAGTTTCCTCCAGAACCGCCAGAGCCTAGTATATATAGCTCTCCGTTCGGGAGTTGCAATAAACGAAATCCATATGAAATAGCAATAGCTTCACAAGATAATTCCCTTAGTAAAGCATACGAATTCCAAATAACAGTCGAAGTCAAGAATCAGGATACAAGATGAAATGGCTTTAATTAACACACACAGCCTTTTATGCAAGTCCCCATGCAAGGGGACATCCCACAGGGAGGGACAACATGTAACCAATCCCGTACAATAAAACATAAAGCACACCCAGCATAAACACATAATTCCCTCCCCTAGCCCTGAAGATAATCAAGTCTGATAAAGTAATAACTTGATTATCTCCAGACAGAAAAATCACTGTTTCCCCCAATATCTGGAACACCCCTTTATACATGGAGTATCCCCACAATGTCCTATGTCCCCTGATAGCCCCGATCTGGGTGACCAACATATTCAAATTTCACCCAGATAGGTTCAGGGGTTCTCAAAAACCATGGAAGTCCTTTGTGACCGGTTCACCGTGGGTGGGCTGCCCAAAACAGTTCCACAAGTTTGGGTGGTTTTGCCGGTCACTTTAGAAAAGGGAGAAAAACGAATAAAAGTACCGAATGGATTCCCCTGGCTCCTAGCAGCGATTGTTCCCCTCATTCGTATGCACAACCATACTGAATAGCGCTCTTCTAGCTAATCGGTACATATAGTTCCAGCGTTCGTGTGTTTGAGACCGGTGTTCGGGAAGTCGAGTGTCCGATTTTAGTTCCAGACACTCGACGACCAAGTCCCGCTGCCTTTGTTCGTATGAAAAAAGATGGCTGCGGTTTTCTCAGCCACATGGCGTTCGGCAGTACGAACGCTGGCCGCACACATAGGGTTTAATTGATGCCGGTTTTGAAGTTAAATGAGCCATGGGGTGGTCTTTGTTTGGCAGTTTCATCTGCCGACTGGAAACATGAAGAAATAGAAGGGAAACATGCAGAAATACCGAATACAAGGGTCATTTCTTCACAAGGATCTTCTCCAGCTCTCCCAGAGGCAGTTGTGTGTTTCAGTATCAGTGAGTGTGTGTGTATGTCAGTGAGTCTGTGTGTCTCAGTAAGTGTGAGTGAGTGATTGTGTGTCTGTCAGAGTGTGTGAAATCAGGGAGTGTGTGTATGTCAATGTGTGTCTCTCAGTGAGTGTGTGTGTATGTCTGTGAGTGTCTGAGTGATTGTGTGTGTCTGTCAGTATGTGTCAAATCAGTAACTGTGTGTGTGCATGTCAATGTGTGTCTGTCGGTGAGTGTATGTCAGTGTATCTGAGAGTGTGTGCCTGTCATTGAGTAGGTGTGTGTGTCCATGGGTGGGTGTGTTGGTTAAACAGTGTGTGTGCGCCAATGACTGTATCTGTCATTGAGTTCATGTCAGTGTGTGCATCAGTGAGGGTGTCTGTCAGTCAAAGTGCGTGTTGGTCTTTAACAGGAAGACCTTGACAGGAAAAGGTGGGGCAAATTTAAATTAGGAATGGGCCCTAGGGCAGCACAAATCCAAAATACACAACTGGCTCACACTGTTTAACCAACACACACTTGCACTGACAGACACAACCACTCACTGACAGACACACACACATTCACTGACACTTACTGACAGACAAACACACTCATTGACAGAAACACACTCTCACTGATTGACACACACTAACAGACATAAACTTAAGAACAAGGGGGAGCATAGATCACAGGTCTAATGAGGCAAGGAGGAGGTCTTCCTTGGTTTGAATGCACAATAAACAAAGAGTTTGCTCAGACCAAATTATTGAGACATAGCTTTGAGAACATATAATGATAACATAAACAAAAGAAAAAGGAAAAAACAAACTAAATATTTATATAGATGAAAAACCAAAAAGAAATATAATAAAACTGATTATAGTGAGAGAACAGGTGGCCAGTAGTGATGTCCCGAACAGTTCGCCGGGAACCGTTCACCAGCGAACATAGCGTGGTTGCGAACACGCGCGATGTTCGGTCCGCCCCCTATTCCTCATGGAGGTGGGAGAGTCTGGGAGGGAGGGTCTGCTGCTTATGGGCTGGAATGTGTCTGCTGACTGTGAGGTACAGGATCAAAGTTTACTCAATGATGACGAATAGGGGGCAGACCAAACATCGCGCTTGTTCGCAACCGTGAACACGCTATGTTCGCCAGCGAACTGTTCGGGACATCACTAGTGGCCAGGGTAATGTCAGATCAGGGAGACTAAATAGTTACTGAATAGCAATAAATCACATAAAAAGTATCAACTGTTTGGATAAATCGTTTTCCCACAGTATCCAGTGAAAGTTGCAATACCTTGAGATCAATACCCAGTCTTACAATATCTACTGAGCTCCTGATTGGAAAGGAATACTCAGGGATAATAACACATGGTCTACTAAACAGCGATTAGCATGGTGTCCAATGAAATTCACCACAGACTTCAGGTTGTTGGGCAGTCTTCAGGTGGGGGATAATGTCACGCATTCATCCACACATAAAAATGTGGTTAATGACATTCACTGTCCTGACAGGAAAAGTTGTGCCAAGCAACATTATCGTCCTGACAGGAAAAGTTGTGCCGAGCAGCAATCATGCACATGGAAACCTGGTAATTACTTTTGGGGTCAAAGGTCGGTCATGGCCAATCAAATCCACAGGAGGGTTTGTGCTGCACAGCAATCATGCACATGGAAACCTGGTAATTGCCTTTGGGGTCAAAAGACGGTTACAGCCAATTGGATCCACAGGAGGGGTATTTAAACCCAATTCTCCTCTTGCTTAGTGCCCTGTTGTGGGTTCATGCCTATGGTTATCCGAGAATGCGTTCCTGATCTTGATTTTCTGGTATTTGACTTTGGCTTTGTTTTGACTTCCCTGATATCTGGTATCCTTGACGTTTGGCTTTCCCTCATCTTTGTGTCTGATTCTGTGACCATGACCTCGGCAAGTATTTTGACTATTCTTGGAGACGTTAAGTCCAGCCATTCTAAAAGGTCCGGTTATACGTTATCCTTAGTCCTAGGTGTGACACAGTAGTGTGTGCTGGATCAAATTGTAATCCTGACAGAGGGTTCAATTACGCCGAGGGGTAACATTTCCCTGATTTCTTTCAACATATTTTTCTTACTGCTTTCGGGATCTGATATGGTTGCTGCCGTAATGGAGTCTGCTATTGGGTCTCAACATGGTGGGCCACCAGATCAGTGTACCCCGGTACGGCAGAAAACATATTTTGGCAATTCCTTAGTAGTAGGGTGACCTGTACCCATTCCTTGGGGCTCAAGGTTGGCCCTAGGTTGACTTAGTCGATGGATCCAGGGGATTCATTGAGGAAGTCAGGCAGGGGAAGATTTTCACTATCCTCCGAAGCAGGGGAGCACATGGCGGCCACCTCTTTGGGCCTGTCCAGGTATAGCTTGAGCATAATAATGTGAAATGCTTTGTCATTATATGTGATCCACCCCTTGCATGGGGAAGTATAAAGCAGAGTGTGGCCAATAACGTTGTTGTTGTACCCCCAGGACGACCAAGTACAACTGCCTGCGTTTGGGAGACAAAATTGCCACCATTTACTGGAGCATGTGTGTTCGGTCACATGAATAACTACCACCCAGAAAGAGCACTTGAGCTTGTGGTTTGATTGAAGTAAATGATCCAGGGGGATGTGTTTGGTTCAACGAAAATACCGAACCAAAGGTATATGTAGGGCGTTTGGTGAAAGTGAAAACAAAACAGGAGAATTCTTCAATACAGTCTGTTAAGAAAGAGTTCAGCACATAGTTTATTACCCGTTCGTTGTAAGTAGTATTATTATTTTTTAAAGCGGCATTATTGAATAGAAGCAATATTATTGGATAGAAGGGTTATTATTAGACAGAAAAAGGGGTATTAGACAGGAGTTGTATTGGTTTTTAAAAGCGATATTATTGGATCGAGAATATAGTTTTTTAGGACCTTCAATAGCAAAAATTTTGTTCTCCAGATCTTTCTTTAAGTTGATGAGTGCAGAGAAGTCATTAACTCTCATAATATGGTCGCTGGTTTTGTCCGATGCAATGGCCACCAGTTCCTGGTAAGCGTCGGGGTTTTTGAATGCATCTCCCACCTACGGTTTAAGATATGTACATTGTTTAAAGATTGATATAGAACCTTAGAACTAAGGATGCTGAGGTGACCATATGGCCAAAGCTGCAATATAGTCCTTTAATATTAGTGACTCACCCCAATAACAAAACGCAGTACCCCCATTCTTTCTGCTTTACCAATAACCTCTGGATATCTAGGGTTCTCTCCATCTGTCTTTCCATCTGTAATGAGGATGAGAATCTTCTTCGCCCAGTCACGAGAACCACTTTCTGGGATAAACAGTTCATTCCTAGAGGATGAATAGAAAAGACACCAGATAAAAGTTGTCAGTTTATGCACTGCATTAAAAGGTGCATGGATCTGGGACGGTAGATTTAATTGAATTACATTAATGATTTATAATTACTTTACAATTACATATTTGTTGATGGAATACATATTTCCATCTGAATTGATCCTTGGTACACTCCCCTTTGCCTGCAGTTACAGCTGTGAAGTTTTTGGGGTGAGTCTTCACCAGCTTTTTACCACTGGATCCTGCACTTTTTGGCTTTCCTTCTTGGCAAATTGATCAAATGTAAGCAGTTTGGATACATGAATATCATAATCCCCATGGTGTTGCTAGAGGCATTGCTAGGTTCCACCTGGATCCTCAATCTAAAGAAAAACTTGATAACCTTTACACAAAAAAGGTATTTCCCACTGGATCCCTCAAGACTTCCACTCACATTGCTTAGAGCCTATATGCCTGGCTTTAGGTTGTGCGCCTTGGATCCTCTTTTTGGGGGGAACTCCTTCCCTCTTGTCACTGGTAGTCTTTTACCTCCAAGAACAAAATATATACAACGAAATCTAGTGCAATATGTTTAAACAGTGTAGAAGTATAAATACTTAATATTGAACGACTCACATGTTTCAGAGCCTTTCAAGAGGCTCTATTTGAATTACAGTGCGGCTAATCCTGAGGGGGAGGCCACCCTTTAGTACCAAGGTAAATATTCTCCACAAATCCAAATGCTAATAATAGGAATATTTATTAAATCCAATGGTTAAAAAAAAATTAATATTTCCAAAAGCATATTTACTGATAAATCACAGGAATAAAATGAATGATCAAAACTAGTTTTACCTTATCAAGGCTTCCTCGGTTTATCTGGTAATCAGTATATATGCTTATGCTTTTGTAAATATTCGTTTTTTATTAATCATTGGATTCAATAAATATTCCTTTTATTCACATTTGAATTTGTGGAGAATATTTACCTTGGAACTAAAGGGTGGTGTCCCCCTCAGAATTAGCCGCACTGTGATTCAAATAGAGCCTCTTGAAAGGCTCTGGAACACGTGAGTGCTTAATTGTTAAGTATTTATACTTCCACACTGTTTAAACCCTTCCAGGTACATCCGCCAAAATTAATGACCGCGGATGCACCTTGTACGTCATTTAGTATATCAGCACTTACCCGATCGCTGGCGATCCCCCACCTGCGATCGCAATCCTGAGATCTGCCTGGGAGCTCAGGCAGACCCCCACTGCCTGATCCGGCCCTCCCGGGCCATGTGACTGCAGGGTCCTCACGATCACATGGCCGGAATAGCCAGTTTGTGCAATAAAAGATTATAAAGTACATAATATATATATAATCTAGGTACTTGTACATGCACATAAACACACATACACCGTTATTAAAAGTGTTTTTTAATATAAATTTTATATATATATATATATATATATATATATACCTATCTTTCAAAATACACTTAGAATGACGTTTTATATATTACCTGGACCGGCGATCCGCAGCAACAGCAGTCGAGGTGGAATGCCGGAAACCCCAGCAGTCCCCAGGCAGCAGCTCCGACCACCCCGGCCCTCCAGGGCCATGTGATCACCATGCAATAGGAGTCTATGAAGCTGCCAGCAGGGGGACTGTCTGAGCTGTCAGGCAGTCCCCCAGGCTGCTAAAAAGTAAAAAAATTAAATAAATATACATATATTCTATATGTATAATAAATTATAAAATAATTAAAGCATTTTATAATATATTATACATATATAATGCAAATATATGATTTCATTATAAGTGTACTTTGAGATAAATACACATTTCTCAAAATACACTTATAATGAAATTATATATATGCATTAGTCGCCCAAAAATGGCATGATACTGCAGTTGAATTAACTAAATGTGGTTATAGAGAAACCACCAGAAAAAGTATACAGTGTTATCAATGTGTACCGCGTTATCAATGTGTACCGCGTTATCAATGTATACCGTGTTATCAATGTATACCGTGTTATCAATGTATACCGTGTTATCAATGTATACAGTGTTATCAATGTGTACCGCGTTATCAATGTGTACCGTGTTATCAATGTGTACCGCGTTATCAATGTGTACCGCGTTATCAATGTGTACCGCGTTATCAATGTGTACCGCGTTATCAATGTGTACCGCGTTATCAATGTATACCGCGTTATCAATGTATACCGCGTTATCAATGTGTAACGCGTTATCAATGTATACCGTGTTATCAATGTATACCGTGTTATCAATGTATACAGTGTTATCAATGTATACCGCGTTATCAATGTGTACCGCGTTATCAATGTGTACCGCGTTATCAATGTGTACCGCGTTATCAATGTATACCGTGTTATCAATGTATACCGTGTTATCAATGTATACCGCGTTATCAATGTATACCGTGTTACCACTTACAGCACTGTCTCAATGGCCGATGAGGTACGTGTCTTGCTTCTTTCTGGCCTAATGCTTGCTGTCAGAATTCTGGGATTTCTTGTAGCAGAAAATTCATTGAAATCAAAGTGTTTTTGAAATCGATTGGAGTATTGCATCAGAGCAAACTAAAAGAAGAAAGAGAGGGTGAGACATACTATGTATACGATATGTGTAGGCATCCCCTCAATGTACCTTTCAACCAATTCTCCCCACCCCTGCCATATCACACTGTCTGCCTATTTAGCACTCCTTCCCTTATACTTGGGGACCTTAACATCCAAATCAACAACCTTAACTTCCCAGATTAGTGATGTCGCGAACATAAAATTTTCCGTTCGCGAATGGTGAACGCGAATTTCTGCAAATGTTCGCGAACGGGTGAACCGGGCGAACCGCCATAGACTTCAATGGGCAGGCGAATTTTAAAACCCACAGGGACTCTTTCTGGCCACAATAGTGATGGAAAAGTTGTTTCAAGGGGACTAACACCTGGACTGTGGCATGCCGGAGGGGGATCCATGGCAAAACTCCCATGGAAAATTACATAGTTGATGCAGAGTCTGGTTTTAATCCATAAAGGGCATAAATCACCTAACATTCCTAAATTGTTTGGAATAACGTGCTTTAAAATCGATCAGTTTTAAAATCGATCAATTGTATCGATCAGGTAGTGTAAGGGTTAAGCCCGCTTCACAGTGACAGACCAAACTCCCCGTTTAACGCTCCGCAAACAGTCCATTTGCACAACCGCAAACTCCCCATTTGCACAAGGTTGGATACCAAGTTAGCCATGTCCCGTTCCTTGTCCTCACTGATGTCATTGAAGGTCTCTTCCTCCACCCAGCCACGTACAACACCAAGGGTCCCCGAAAGGTGACAACAAGCCCCTTGGGACGCCTGCTGTGTTTGGTCTTCCACCTCCTCAAAGCCACCTTCCTCCTCTGACTCCTCTTCTTCAGACTCCTCTCTCTGCATTATTATAAGGTGTGTTAAGTAGTACTATTCCTATCAGTTGGTCCTCCTACTTCAAATTTGGGGCACTGCACGTGTAATCTAATGTGCTACCAGATAGGAGTGGTGTGTTAAGTAGTCCCACTCATCAGGCCTTTTTTAGTCGAATGTATCGCCCACTGTCAGTCCCTTCGGGATCCATCCCTCATTCATCTTAATAAAGGTGAGGTAATCTAGACTTTTTTGACCTAGGCGACTTCTCTTCTCAGTGACAATACCTCCTGCTGCACTGAAGGTCCTTTCTGACAGGACACTTGAAGCGGGGCAGGCCAGAAGTTCTATCGCAAATTGGGATAGCTCAGGCCACAGGTCAAGCCTGCACACCCAGTAGTCAAGGGGTTCATCACTCCTCAGAGTGTCGATATCTGCAGTTAAGGCGAGGTAGTCTACTACCTGTCGGTCGAGTCGTTTTCTGAGGGTGGACCCCGAAGGGCTGTGGCGATGCGTAGGACTTAAAAAGCTCCGCATGTCCTCCATCAACAACACGTCTGTAAAGCGTCCTGTCCTTGCCGGCGTGGTCGTAGGAGGAGGAGGATTACTTTCACCTCTTCCCCTGTTAGATTCCCGTTGTGCTGTGACATCACCCTTATACGCTGTGTAAAGCATACTTTTTAATTGATTTTGGAACTGCTGCATCCTTTCCGACTTGCCGTAATTCGGTAACATTTCAGGAACTTTCTGCTTATACCGGGGGTCTAGTAGCGTGGACACCCAGTACAGGTCGTTCTCCTTCAGCCTTTTTATACGAGGGTCCCTCAACAGGCACGACAGCATGAAAGACCCCATTTGCACAAGGTTGGATGCCGAGCTACTCATGTCCTGTTCCTCGTCCTCAGTGATCTCACTGAAGGTATGTTCTTCCCCCCAGCCACGTACAACACCATGGGTACCAGATAGGTGACAACAAGCACCCTGGGATGCCTGTTGTGGTTGGTCTTCCTCCTCCTCTTCAAAGCCACATTCCTCCTCTGACTCCTCTTCCTCACAATCCTCTCCCAGCGTTGCCGCAGGTCCAGCAAGCGATGCTGATGAGGCTGTTTCTGGTGGTGATGGTGACCACAACTCTTCCTCTTCACGCTCATCTACGGCCTGATCCAGCACTCTTCGCAGGGCACGCTCCAGGAAGAAAACAAATGGTATGATGTCGCTGATGGTGCCTTCGGTGCAACTGACTAGGTTTGTCACCTCCTCAAAAGGACGCATGAGCCTACAGGCATTGATCATGAGCGTCCAGTAACGTGGCAAAAAAATTCCCAGCTCCCCAGAGGCTGTCCTAGCACCCCGGTCATACAAATACTCGTTAACGGCTTTTTCTTGTTGGAGCAGGTGGTCGAACATTAGGAGTGTTGATTTCCAACGTGTCGGGCTGTCACAAATCAAGCGCCTCACTGGCATGTTGTTTCGCCGCTGGATATCTGAAAAGTGCGCCATGGCCGTGTAGGAACGCCTGAAATGGCCACACACCTTCCTGGCCTGCTTTAGGACGTCCTGTAAGCCTGGGTACTTATGCACAAAGCGTTGTACGATCAGATTACACACATGTGCCATGCACGGCACATGTGTCAACTTGCCCAAATTCAATGCCGTCAAAAAATGTCTTCCGTTGTCACAAACCACTTGGCCGATCTCCAGTTGGTGTGGAGTCAGCCACTGATCCACCTGTGCGTTCAGGGCAGACAGGAGTGCTGGTCCGGTGTGACTCTCTGCTTTCAGGCAAGTCAACCCCAAGACGGCGTGACACTGCCGTATCCGGGATGTGGAATAGTACCTGGGGGGGTGCCGTTGATGTGGAGCAAGACGCAGCAGCAGAAGAGGACTTAGCCGAGGAGGTTATGTAAGAGGATGGAGTAGGAGGAGTAGAGGAGGTGGCAGCAGGCCTGCCTGCAAGTCGTGGCGGTGTCACCAACTCCTCTGCAGAGCCACGCATTCCATGCTTGGCAGCCGTCAGAAGGTTTACCCAATGTGCAGTGTAGGTAATATACCTGCCCTGACCATGCTTTGCAGACCAGGTATCAGTGGTCAGATGGACCCTTGCCCCAACACTGTGTGCCAGACATGCCATTACTTCCTTTTGCACAATCGAGTACAGGTTGGGGATTGCCTTTTGTGCAAAGAAATTTCGTCCGGGTACCTTCTACTGCGGTGTCCCAATAGCTACAAATTTTTTGAACGCTTCAGACTCCACCAGCTTGTATGGTAAAAGCTGGCGGGCTAAGAGTTCAGTCAAGCCAGCTGCCAGACGCCGGGCAAGGGGGTGACTTTGTGACGTTGGCTTCTTACGCTTAAACATGTCCTTGACAGACACCTGACTGTGGGCAGATGAGCAGGAACTGCTCAAGGCGAGAGAAGGAGTGGCGGATGGTTGAGAGGGGTCAAGGAGGACAGCAGTGGTTGACGTGGCTGAAGATGCTGGGCCAGGAGGAGGATGGTGGCTTTGAGTTTGTGTGCTGCTTTGTAACGGAGCTCCGTGTACTCCGACCGAGTACCCTCCGTTGATGGATGCTCCTAACGCTCTCAGAGGACTCCAAGCACTGCAGACGACACCACAACCACCGCAGACTCCACAACCGCCGTAGCTTAACTGGAGCCGTGCCGTCTTCCTTCCACCCTGGATCGGCTTCTGTCCTCCAGGACCGTGTGGGGAAGATCTCTCCTCCAGGAGAGCGTATCCGGAACAAGCTCTTAAAAGAGCTAAGTGATTGAAAGCTCAGGGGAATATGCAGAGCATAGCAATCCCCAGTGTGATATAGCAGTTCCCTCCAATAACGAGACAAGGCTACGTATTGAGGGTCAGAAGAGGTCTGAGGTCTGGAACACCCAGCCTGCTTTTTATTACCAAAAGTACACACAAGACACACCCAGGGGGAGGCATAAAATAACAAATAACAGAATAGTACAGCCCCCAGGTTCCCTACCCTCTGCTTGGGAGATAATTGAGTTTCCTACTATATCTACTCAATTATCTCCAAGCTAAAACTTACACATTTTTATACATTTTTATAACTTTCCCATTTTACATGGCACATTAATAAAACTTACATTTTTATGCACAACATAAATTGTGGGACAACATATCCAAAATTCGTGAGAATCCGTCCAGTGGTTCTCGAAATATTAAAAAGTCTCTTTGGACCGACCGCACGCCTGTTTGCATACCCAAAAACAGTTTCCACACATACTCTGTAACTTTAAAACCATACATCACATTCACATAAAAATACATATCCTCAATCAATCCATTCAGGGGAACAACATATTAAAAAATGGCATGAATCAGACCAGGGGTTCAAAAGTTAGTAAAAGTATATTTTGTTCCCCCTGGCTGGCAGAAAAAACATCCCCACAATGCATCCTGGTTTCCTCCCTTCTGCCCTGGAGATAATTGGAGAAGTAATCCAATTATCCAGGACTAGAGGCAGACTCCATTAACCACATGGTTGCAAAACATAAAACTCTTTAAAATACATAAAGTCACATTTTACACATAACACACAGACATTTCACATATCCCCAGATAGCTCAGGTCTGAGTGCACATTATTAGGTGAATGGCACTCAGACCAACCGAATACAGTTTAATCGCCATAGAGCCAAAGTCTTTAATCACACGAATAGGCTCCATGGCATAGCTATCTGGGTTACCACAGCTCACACAGGGCAAGTACCAAATGACCCCACTGTATTTAAAGGGCCAGGATCAGTATACACAAATCCATTATGCCCAAATGTACGTTTTCCAGGGCAATACAGTCCAGGGCCATAGTCGCAGGGGAGGAGGCAGGCAAGCAGGCTTCTCCAGGACAAAGTGGCGAAGGGCACTTCGTAACATGCTTGTACTCATATGTTGATCCCATAGGCTTTTTTGATGTGCGATCATGTGCCTTCGCCAAGCAGTTGTACCTAGGTGGGTGTTGGACTTCCCACGACTCAGTTTCTTTTGGCACAGGTTGCAAATGGCATCGCTGTTGTCAGAGGCAGACACACAAAAAAAATGCCACTCTGCTGAGCTCTGCAATGACGTCATTCTGGTGTTGGCAACAGCATGTGTTGATTGGCGTGCTGTCTGGCTGACCCCGGGTGCCGATGCATGCTGTCTGACTGTGCCACTAGCTCCTTGCGACGACCTCCCCCTGCTTCAAACTCGTCTCCACCTCCTCCTCTCTGTCTCCCCATCTGAACTTTCCCTCTGTTCTTCTTCTCTTCAAGCGGGCACCCACGTGACATCCACGGACGCATCGTCATCATCAACCGCTTCACTTGTATCTGACAACTCAGCAAAGGAAGCAGCAGCGGGTACAACATCATCATCATCACACCGTACGTCCATGTGTGTAATGCTGCCTGACTGAGACATATCCCTGTTATCTACATCCTCTGGCAATAATGCTTGCGCATCACTCATTTCTACCAACTGATGTGTGAATAACTCCTCTGACGTACCAAGTGAAGCGGCTGTGGTGCTAGTGTTGGTGGTGGCGGCAGGCGGGCGAGTGGTATCTTGAGAGGTGCCCGAAGCTAAGCTGGAGGAGGATGGTGTGTCAAGGTTCCGAGCCGGAAGCTGTAGAAGATTGGGTGTCCTGTGTTAGCCAGTCAACTATGTCCTCAGAACTTTTCAAGTTCAGGGTACGTGGCCTCTGAAAATTGGGCATTATTCTAGGGCCACAGGAAATCACAGCACCACGACCACGACGGCCCATGCAGGGTGGCCTGCCTCTGCCTGTCATTTTTTTGGGATTAGAGGTACTATGCGTGCAAGCTACTGTGAGACCAGATATGAATGGCACTGTGCAGTGGCAGAGGTTGGCAGAGGACACGCTGTAGGCCTGACACCCGCTTGAAGACAACTAACTGCTATTCAATCTATAACAGTGAAAAACGTTTTTTGGTTTTAAATGCAAGCTATTGTGACACCAGATATGAGTGGTGGCACTGGGCAAGTGGGCACAGTATCCACTGTGAGCCTGACACAGAGGCTGGCAGGCAGGCAACTGCAATTAGATTACACAGGAAAAAAAAGCAGACTGATGTTCTAGCCCTAAAAAGGGCTTTTTGTGGTGCTGTCCTTACAGCAGAGATCTGATGAGTCATTCAGGACTGTAGTGGACACTGAATACCCTAGCCTAGCTATCAATTTCCCTATCTAATCAGCAGCAGCTACACTTTCCCTCCTCTATCTAAGAATGCAGCTTCAGAATTAATCTAAAATGGATGCTGTACAGGAGGTGGGAGGGTTTGGGAGGGAGGGTCTGCTGCTGATTGGCTGGAATGTGTCTACTGACTGTGAGGCACAGGGTCAAAGTTTACTCAATGATGACGAATAGGGGGCGGATCGAACCGCGCATGTGTTCGCCAGGAACTATTCGCTCTGTTCGCCAGGAACTATTCGGTACATCACTACAAGCAAGTTACCTGTCCTCTTTTGATCTCTCTGCGCCCCGCTTGACACGTGTATCTGACTGCCTGTCTGCTATTTCCAACTGGATGGCTGCTCACTTCCTTAAACTACTGTCCAAAACAGAACTTCTGGCCTTCCCTCCCTCAAGCGTTGCTACTCCCGTGTCTGCCAACGGCACTACCATCAGGCTAGTTAATTTGCATGTTCAGGCAAATTTGTATATTAGGATTTCTGTGTGTAACAACTACTATAAGACCCAACACGCAGAACTATGTAAACACAAATAACGTATACCTGGCCTTAGAATGGCTTAGTGGCTAAGTTAAAAGAATTCACGGGTACAGAAACAGACACTAAACGTAATACTAGCCAAAAGTCTGGATACCAGAAGTAGGGAAAGTAGAATAGAAGCCAAAGGCAAATACCAGAAATATGAATGAACAGTAACACACTTTCAGACAACCAACAAGTGGAAACCACGACAGGGCACTGAGAAAAGGCTATTCAGGCTTTAAATATTCCTCTCTGTGCATTGATTGGTTTAAACATGACTTTTGACCCCAAAACGTGCGTGTCCGTCGATGAGATGTCACATGCACATAGGCACCATTTTTGTTAAGGGCAATAGGTTTATCATTATAAATTTCAGGACCACAGCAGCAGGAGTCCCTAAGAACGCTGTACCGGCTGGGCACCGTCGGGGATGAGGATCCAGAGGCAATCCGCTGCGATCCAGGTAAGTTATTCCCCTTTACGGCTCTGCTCAGTTGTGGCCGCGCTGAACGTGGACTTTGGCGCAGATACCGTATCGCTGCGGCCGCACTTATCAGACACGGCCACGTCGATATAAGCACCAGGGGCCGTGACAGCCGGAGAGAGAGTTTTTGTTTGTCTTTCCCACCCATTTATTAATATAGTATTGTGTTATTATGAATGCCTGTATGATTCCCCAAATGATATGGTTATATGGATTGGATTGAGCGTGTCACCATAAGCCTAATGTAATGTGGATAGCTGCTAATCCTGAGTGTTATTAAAGTATTGTGTGTTAATTTCATTGGGAACTGTGTGTACTGTCTGGTTTGTTCAGGGATCCCAGTAACAGTTTTTGGACCTGTTGACTGGCTGCACTGGTCTCTGATCCTGGAGACATGTTAAGAAAGCGCTAGGCCTGAGAGTATCCTTGTAGTTGGAGAGAGTGTAAACAGAGGTGTTGATACCTGCAACCTGTTCTGGTGGAAGAGGTCCTCAGAGACCCCAGTCAAGCTCCGTCATACATACATACCTATATACATCTATATATAGGCGGGTGTGCAGCTTTAGCACTTGACCAGGCTGGGTGGCAAAGGGCGAGGGGGCTAGTGAGAGGGACGTGATGTACCAAAGAGACGGGGCCTAGCACTGCACACCCTGTCTATAAACAGAGCATGTAGGTGGCCTGAACCTCCCCTGGAATATGCTCTGTATAATGATATGATATATACGGTCTATGCTCCAGTTAGGAGTGATCAGTCTATGATACAGTGAGTAGTGAAGTCTTACCTGAGTATCCGTTTCCTTAAAGGCATCCATGACGGAGGATACAAAGTTTAACATTAATGTGAAATCGCTTGGATGGATACTTCCAGATCCATCGATAAGTAAAGCGATGTCCAGGCTGAACATGTTACATTCTGTAAGGAGACAGCGGGGAGCGAGTATGAGTGTTATATGCAATAAACGAATATATTCTATATAGAGTGAGCGCTATACGCTGTATATAGATATATTATATATAGAGTGAGTGCTATACGCTGTATATAGATATATTATATATAGAGTGAGCATTATACGCTGTATATAGATATATTATATATAGAGTGAGCGTTATACGCTGTATATAGATATATTATATATAGAGTGAGCGCTATACGCTGTATATAGATATATTATATATAGAGTGAGCGCTATACGCTGTATATAGATATATTATATATAGAGTGAGCGTTATACGCTGTATATAGATATATTATATATAGAGTGAGCGCTATACGCTGTATATAGATATATTATATATAGAGTGAGCATTATACGCTGTATATAGATATATTATATATAGAGTGAGCGCTATACGCTGTATATAGATATATTATATATAGAGTGAGCGCTATAAGCTGTATATAGATATATTATATACAGTGTGAGGGCTATACGCTGTATATAGATATATTATATATAGAGTGAGCGCTATACACTGTATAGAGATATATTATATATAGAGTGAGCGTTATACGCTGTATATAGATATATTATATATAGAGTGAGCGCTATACGCTGTATATAGATATATTATATATAGAGTGAGTGTTATACGCTGTATATAGATATATTATATATAGAGTGAGTGCTATACGCTGTATATAGATATATTATATATAGAGTGAGTGCTATACGCTGTATATAGATATATTATATATAGAGTGAGCGCTATACGCTGTATATAGATATAATATATATAGAGTGAGCGCTATACGCTGTATAGAGATTTATTATATATAGAGTGAGCCTTATATGCTGTATATAGATATATTATATATAGAGTGAGCGTTATACGCGGTATATGGACATATTATATACAGTGTGAGCGCTATACGCTGTATATAGATATATTATATATAGAGTGAGCGTTATAAGCTGTATATAGATATATTATATATAGAGTGAGCATTATACGCTGTTTATAGATATATTATATATAGAGTGAGCGCTATACGCTGTATATAGATATATTATATATAGAGTGAGCGTTATACGCTGTATATAGATATAATATATATAGAGTGAGCGTTATACGCTGTATATAGATATATTATATATAGAGTGAGCGCTATACGCTGTATATAGATATATTATATATAGAGTGAGCGTTATACGCTGTATATAGATATATTATATATAGAGTGAGCGTTATACGCTGTATATAGATATATTATATATAGAGTGAGCGTTATACGCTGTATATAGATATATTCTATATAGAGTGAGCTTATACGCTGTATATAGATATATTATATATAGAGTGAGTGTTATACGCTGTATATAGATATATTATATATAGAGTGAGCGCTATACGCTGTATATAGATATATTATATATAGAGTGAGCGCTATACGCTGTATAGAGATATATTATATATAGAGTGAGCATTATACGCTGTATAGAGATATATTATATATAGAGTGAGCATTATACGCTGTATATAGATATATTATATATAGAGTGAGCGCTATACGCTGTATATAGATATATTATATATAGAGTGAGCGTTATACGCTGTATATAGATATATTATATATAGAGTGAGCGCTATACGCTGTATATAGATATATTATATATAGAGTGAGCGTTATACGCTGTATATAGATATATTCTATATAGAGTGAGGGCTATACGCTGTATATAGATATATTCTATATATAGAGTGAGGGCTATACGCTGTATATAGATATATTCTATATAGAGTGAGGGCTATACGCTGTATATAGATATATTATATATAGAGTGAGGGCTATATGCTGTATATAGATATATTATATATAGAGTGAGCGCTATACGCTGTATATAGATATATTATATATAGAGTGAGCGCTATACGCTGTATATAGATAAATTATATATAGAGTGAGCGTTATACGCTGTATATAGATATATTCTATATAGAGTGAGCGCTATACGCTGTATATAGATATATTCTATATAGAGTGAGCGCTATACGCTGTATATAGATATATTCTATATAGAGTGAGCGTTATACGCTGTATATAGATATATTATATATAGAGTGAGCGTTATACGCTGTATATAGATATATTATATATAGAGTGAGCGCTATACGCTGTATATAGATATATTATATATAGAGTGAGCGCTATACGCTGTATATAGATATATTATATATAGAGTGAGCGCTATACGCTGTATATAGATATATTATATATAGAGTGAGCGCTATACGCTGTATATAGATATATTATATATAGAGTGAGTGTTATACGCTGTATATAGATATATTATATATAGAGTGAGCGCTATACGCTGTATATAGATATATTATATATAGAGTGAGCGTTATACGCTGTATATAGATATATTATATATAGAGTGAGCGCTATACGCTGTATATAGATATATTATATATAGAGTGAGCGCAATACGCTGTGTATATATATATATATATATATATATATATATATATATATATATATAGAGTGAGCGTTATACGCTGTATATAGATATATTATATATAGAGTGAGCGTTATACGCTGTTTATAGATATATTATATATAGAGTGAGGGCTATACGCTGTATATAGATATATTCTATATAGAGTGAGTGCTATACGCTGTATATAGATATTTTCTATATAGAGTGAGCTTATACGCTGTATATAGATATATTATATATAGAGTGAGTGCTATACGCTGTATATAGATATATTATATATAGAGTGAGCGTTATACGCTGTATATAGATATATTATATATAGAGTGAGCGCTATACGCTGTATATAGATATATTATATATAGAGTGAGCCTTATATGCTGTATATAGATATATTATATATAGAGTGAGCGTTATACGCGGTATATGGACATATTATATACAGTGTGAGCGCTATACGCTGTATATAGATATATTATATATAGAGTGAGCGTTATAAGCTGTATATAGATATATTATATATAGAGTGAGCATTATACGCTGTTTATAGATATATTATATATAGAGTGAGCGCTATACGCTGTATATAGATATATTATATATAGAGTGAGCGTTATACGCTGTATATAGATATAATATATATAGAGTGAGCGTTATACGCTGTATATAGATATATTATATATAGAGTGAGCGCTATACGCTGTATATAGATATATTATATATAGAGTGAGCGTTATACGCTGTATATAGATATATTATATATAGAGTGAGCGTTATACGCTGTATATAGATATATTCTATATAGAGTGAGCGTTATACGCTGTATATAGATATATTCTATATAGAGTGAGCTTATACGCTGTATATAGATATATTATATATAGAGTGAGTGTTATACGCTGTATATAGATATATTATATATAGAGTGAGCGCTATACGCTGTATATAGATATATTATATATAGAGTGAGCGTTATACGCTGTATATAGATATATTATATATAGAGTGAGCGCTATACGCTGTATATAGATATATTATATATAGAGTGAGCGTTATAAGCTGTATATAGATATATTATATATAGAGTGAGCATTATACGCTGTTTATAGATATATTATATATAGAGTGAGCGCTATACGCTGTATATAGATATATTATATATAGAGTGAGCGTTATACGCTGTATATAGATATAATATATATAGAGTGAGCGTTATACGCTGTATATAGATATATTATATATAGAGTGAGCGCTATACGCTGTATATAGATATAATATATATAGAGTGAGCGTTATACGCTGTATATAGATATATTCTATATAGAGTGAGCTTATACGCTGTATATAGATATATTATATATAGAGTGAGTGTTATACGCTGTATATAGATATATTATATATAGAGTGAGTGTTATACGCTGTATATAGATATATTATATATAGAGTGAGCGTTATACGCTGTATATAGATATATTATATATAGAGTGAGCGCTATACGCTGTATATAGATATATTATATATAGAGTGAGCGTTATACGCTGTATATAGATATATTATATATAGAGTGAGCGCTATACGCTGTATATAGATATATTTTATACAGTGTATTTATAGAGTGAGCATTATAAGCGGTATATGGACATATTATATACAGTGTGAGCGCTATACGCTGTGTGAAGGATTGCCATCAAGTCATTCGGTTATTTCCTCCCTGCTATTTTATTCACTGGACTGATTTTGTTAATACCGTTTCTTTCGCCAGTTTCATTTTGTTTTATATTCATTTTACCGAATGAAGACCACCCTGGGTACCAATTAGAACGTGGAACTCTGTCTAACTGCATGAAAACCGCAAGTTAATTTAGTGCTCCCAGGTGGCCGCCATTTCGGCATACGAACACGTGGTGAGAACAATGGACGGCGGCCATCTTAGACTACCGAACGCGGCCAGCGGGACTTGGTCGTCGAGTGCCTGGAACTGTTTTTGGCATGGCACCTGCACGAACACACGGTCCTCATGGAAGTCCCATATGAACTATTTCCACGTACCACAGACAAACGGCGTTCAGGAGTTTCAAACAGATGAACGAGGGGAGCACTTTACACGAATCACCTTGACTATAGCTATGGTGGTTTTCGTGCAAATCGATCCGAACGGAGACCGGCTCTTGCCACTGATTCGATGGAACTCTAAACGGCTACAACCTCGTGGCGAGCCGGTCAAACTTCCACACGGTATAACTCCAAAAGTACCAAACGGATTTTCACAACATTTTGAATATGTTGCTCACATCACCCTCAGCTACCCAGGGATGTATATTGTTATATTATGTATAAAGTATATTTTTAAAAATTGTGGAAAATAATAACTTTTCTGGCCAGTAGATAATTGGGTTTGACATGCTGCTTAAACTCAATTATCTAGCCTGGTCCGGAGGGGGAGTTATGTGTTGCATAAATTGAGCACCCTTGGTCCCATTAAACCAGTCTTGTTTCAGCATTAAGCCTTGGCTCATGTGTGGATTATTCGGCGATAGCAGCTATATTTTACTCTGTGGATTATTTGGCGATTTTATTTTATGGGAATAAGGGAATGATTGACGGAACATAGGATTATACCGTCACAACTGGTTGGCAGCGGCGGAATTTTCCATTTTCCCTTACACAGAGGATCCTGAAGGCACTGGTGTACAGTGAATGGAAGGCTGGTATGCACAGGTGAAACGCAGCACACTGAAGGAACTGTTGGAGGTATTGCCAGAAACAAAGCCAAGCGGGTCATAATTGCTGAACTGATGGACCGGGAGAACTTGGCTGCGGCAATACAGTCGGTTCAGGAGACCGAAACACCGGCTGTTCTGGAAAATGAATCCCCAACTAACAGGGAGATCAGAGAACAGCTGGCATTGGACAGAACCCATCTTACCGAAATCATTTTACAAGTGATTAACAGTGTGACGGAGCAGGCGCTAAAACTGAAGCTGGCTGAAACCCAGCAAACGACAGCATGGAGTGATCACCACCGTGGACTCGCAAAAGATTCCCTTCAGTGCTTTTAAAAGCTTCAACGAGAGTGACTGTGAGATTGACAGCTATCTGGCGGACTTTGAACGCCAGTGTGCCCTACATAAAGTACCTACAGAGGAGTGGGTCTCGGTATTATCTGGGAAACTGTCAGGCAAGGCAGCGGATGCCTTCAGGGCTGTGCCAGAGCAGGAGATTCACAGCTACGCCCGGGTCAAGGAGGCGCTGCTAGCCCGGTATGCGATAAACCCAGAAGCATACCGGAAGAAATTCCGGGACTCCCGCAAAGCAGACAAGGACTCTTATGCAGAGTGGGCCTGTCGCCTACAGCTATCTGCATCAAACTGGATCACCAGCTTCCAGGCAACTACTGTGGACGACATCCTGCAGCTCATGCTATTGGAGCAATTCTATGACCACATCCAATCCACAGATTGGGTAAGGGACCACAGACCCCTTTCCCTAACCGAGGCCGCCAAGCTCGCATACGAGTTTACAGACAAACACCAGGCAACCCGTGTGGCATCTCGGCACCAACCCATTCGGACAGAAGCACCACCACCACCGGCAGCGACGAGGTATCAACCCCCCAGCAGACCATCCGACCCCATCCAATGACACCCAGCTAGCAACGAGCCCCGATGTTTCCGCTTCAAGCAACTGGGACACCTCCTGAACAAATGTCCACTGGAGGCACCCAGGTCCAACTGGTCTCGATCCGGGTTCTCCAACTCCAGGGCCGCAGCTCACTGCATGGACTACCCTGTGCCATCTGCCTGGGACGCAAAGGAATTAAGCCAGGAGGAACCCCTGGGCACGCTGTCCAGTCTACCATCACGGACAACCGGAAACACTGCCCACTTAGTCCAGTCTACCATCACGGACAACCGGAAACACCATTGTCAGTTGGTGATGGTGAATGGGAAGATTGCCCGAGGGCCCAGGGATAGTGGTGTCACCATCACCTTGGTCCAACGTGTTATATGCAATAAACAGGGAACGACCAGGGAAATCTATTGCTGTGCGAGTGGCGAGGGGGCTGTTTACCGGATTTCCATGGCCCAAGTCCATCTAGACTGGAGCGCTGGAGCAGGCAACGTACAGGTGGGAGTCATGAAAGAGTTGCCCGCAGAAGTGATATTGGGGAATGACATTTGACCATTAACCTGAGCATTTGTACCCACACCCACTCACGAGGCCCAAGCGGTGACAACCAGAGCCCAGAGCCGTGCTGTCGAGAGCCATCCACCTCCTACTGAGACGCAAGTAAGCCAACTTTCCCCACCCCTGATAGTAGAACCCCTTCCCTGGGATACCCTGGAGGATTTTGGGAGGGAAGTAGTGGGAGACCCATCCCTACAGAAGTACAGGGAGAAGGCGAGAGTAGGCCAAGGTGGGCTGAGGGGAGAACTGTTAGTTTGGGAAAAAGGCAGGCTGTATAGGCTCACAGAAACCCTGGTTGACGCACACGGACCCCGGCAAAATTGCCAGCTGGTAGTTCTGAGGAAATACCGGTGGAGTTGTTGCGGATTGGGCATGACGTCCCGTTAGCAGGTCACTTGGGGATACGCCGAACATTAAACCGGGTAATTTTTTCTGGCCTGGGGTATCCGATGATGTCCGGAGTTATTGCCAGACCTGTGAGGTTTGCCAGAGGGTGGGTAAGAAGGGAGACAACCCTAAGGCCAAAATGGTCCCGATGCCCATTATCGAGGAGCCCTTCACGAGGGTAGCGGTGGACCTTGTAGGACCCCTAACTCAGCCTAGCCGCTCCGGTAAGCGCTACATACTTACCGTAGTGGACTACGCTACACGCTACCCCAAGGCAGTGGCCCTTCTCAATATTCACGCTGAGATGGTGGCTGATGCCCTGGTCAAGATTTTCTCTCGAGTTGGATTCCCCAAGGAAATTGTATTGAGCCAGGGTACGCAGTTAACCCAACAACTATAAAAGGTCTGCGGGATTAAATCCCTGACAAGCTCTCCATACCATCCCAAGACCAATGGTCTCTGTGAACGCTTCAACAGCACGCTAAAGCAGATGTTGAAGAATTCACAGGGACCTACTGGGACTGGGAGCGATTCCTGCCGCACTTTCTCTTTGCATACAGGGAGGTGCCTCAGGAATCCACGGGATTCTCACCCTTCGATATACTGTACGGGAGGCGAGTGAAGGGGGCCCTAGACCTTAATAAGGATCATTGGGAGGGCCAGACCGAGATTGAGAGTACTCCGATCATGCCCTATGGGCTGGGGTTGAGGGACCGCAAGGAGGAATTACAGACAGTAAGGGAGTAAGGCCAAATATAAATCCTTCATTCCAGACACAATAATAAAAATAAAGAAACCATGAATAGAAAAAAATACTCGGAAAAATTAAAACCACTCCACAATAAATAAATCCATCTATCTTCACCCCAAACTGAGCTCTATCAGCAGGAAAGCCCTTATATAGACTTTCCCACGCTATGTCAGCAAGTAGAAAGGCTGGGAAAATTATCCACGCTCTGATTGGTTAACTGGCTAGCTAGTAAGCCAACCAATCAGAAGGCTGTGGCAGTCATGTGTTGACGAAAGTCTGACGTACATAGGTAAGCCGATATAAGTTTTGATATGTTGTGTGGTCTCTTCCTTTTTTCATTGAGAATTTCTTCATACATCATGTGGTTTTAACATATGAGGACCATTTGTAACAAAACACATTTTAAAAAGCAGATTTAATTAATTATTTACTGAATAAGGTATACTTTTATTTCAAGTAGAATATGTCTATAGAGACTGCATGCTAGGTTTTTATGAGTACTGCATTCTGCATTTTATTTTCTGAGAAACCAAGAAAAGGGGTAATTTTTCCCCATATTTTAAAAATTTCCAGTAGTTTTACATATTTAGCCACATCCACAAATACAGGTTAATTACATTGTATGTATGAGATACCTGGTCGTTTTGGGGCAGGATCTAGGAGTATTGTAGGAGATACCTGGTAGTTTTGAGGCAGGATGTAGGAGTATTGTAGGAGATACCTGGTAGTTTTGGGGCAGGATGTAGGGGGATTGTAGGAGATACCTGGTAGTTTTGAGGCAGGATGTAGGAGTATTGTAGGAGATACCTGGTAGTTTTGGGGCAGTATGTAGGGGGATTGTATGAGATACCTGGTAGTTTTGGGGCAGTATGTAGGGGGATTGTGTGAGATACCTGGTAGTTTTGGGGCATTGTATGAGATACCTGGTAGTTTTGAGGCAGGATGTAGGGGGATTGTAGGAGATACCTGGTAGTTTTGGGACAGGGTGTAGTAGTATTGTAGGAGATACCTGGTAGTTTTAGGGCAGGATGTAGTAGTATTGTAGGAGATACCTGGTAGTTTTGGGGCAGGATGTAGGTGGATTGTATGAGATACCTGGTAGTTTTGGGGCAGGATGTAGTAGGGATTGTATGAGATACCTGGTAGTTTTGGGGCAGGATGTAGGGGGATTGTATAAGATACCTGGTAGTTTTGGGGCAGGATGTAGTAGGGATTGTATGAGATACCTGGTAGTTTTGGGACACGATGTAGGGGGATTGTATGAGATACCTGGTAGTTTTGGGGCAGGATGTAGTAGGGATTGTATGAGATACCTGGTAGTTTTGGGGCAGGATGTATGAGTATTGTAGGAGATACCTGGTAGTTTTGGGGCAGGATGTAGGGGGATTGTATGAGATACCTGGTAGTTTTGGGGCAGGATGTAGGGGGATTGTATGAGATACCTGGTAGTTTTGGGGCTGGATGTAGTATGGATTGTATGAGATACCTGGTAGTTTTTGGGCAGGATGTAGTAGGGATTGTATGAGATACCTGGTAGTTTTGGTGGCAGGATTTCCTTGACCTCCAGATGGTTGTTCAGCTTGTAACATCGTCCAGATACATAGATATTGTTTCCACAGTCTTTATGGATCCTTGGGTCACAAACCTGAAAGACAAAGGAAGGAATCTATTTCTGAATTTAATGGGACACTGCCCGAATATAAAATAAAACAAAACACTCACTGTTCAGTAGATATAACATCAATAGAACATACATTCATATTATTATGCCGTTTTGTTTTTTTGAGGAGGGGGCAAGGGGTATATCTAAAAACAGAGACAAACTCTGCACACATAGAGCACTTCAGCAAGCTAAGTGAGTGTAGTCCTCCTTTTATTTGTTGCAAGAGACAATATTACCAGACACTGCCCCGGTGACGGACACTGCCCCGGTGACGGACACTGCCCCGGTGACGGACACTGCCCCGGTGACGGACACTGCCCCGGTGACGGACACTGCCCCGGTGACGGACACTGCCCCGGTGACGGACACTGCCCCGGTGACGGACACTGCCCCGGTGACGGACACTGCCCCGGTGACAGACACTGCCCCGGTGACAGACACTGCCCCGGTGACAGACACTGCCCCGGTGACAGACACTGCTATCACTTATCAACCATGTCTAATAAACATGTTTTTGTGAAATAAAATATAGAAATCTAAACCTCTCTATCCTGCACCTGGTTGACCCAGAATGATTATTTTAGAATAATGACACGCTGGTAATGGGATGAGTATAGGCCCCTCTCGGGTAACGTACCAGTAACTGGGATGAGTCCCGATTTACAGCCACAGCGAGTCCCAGAGATATAAACACATCGTCCGGATTACCTGGAATATACAGAAAATGTCGGATTGTAACAATTTCAATTATTCTCAAATAATACGGATTGACATTACTAAATGAATGCTTTAATAGGGAATAATCTGACAGCAAGTAAAACAAAATAAAAATAATCCTGTGTGACATCTATCGTTATTTACAAAGTGTGTTAGCCATTAAATATTCTGTAACCCCAATCACTAGCCATTTATAAAGTGTGTTAGCCATGAAATATTCTGTAACCCCGATCACTAGCCATTTATAGAGTGTGGTAGCCATGAAATATTCTGTAACCCCGATCACTAGCCATTTATAGAGTATGGAAGCTATTTATAGAGTACGGCAGCCATTAAATATTCCATAGCCCCAATCACTAGCCATTTATAGAGTACGGCAGCCATTAAATATTCCATAGCCCCAATCACTAGCCATTTATAGAGTACGGCAGCCATTAAATATTCCATAACCCCAATCACTAGCCATTTATAGAGTACGGCAGCCATTGAATATTCCTTAACCCCAATCACTAGCCATTTATAGAATGCGGTAGCCATTACAGACAGGATTTGCACTGGTTATGTGCTGTATTAAACCATGGATTTAGAATCCATTGCATTCTGTTTCCATACAGATTGTGCTATTGTGAACCCATCCCAGGGGCCATGAGACCAGGCGTCTGTCCATAATGGCTATAAGATGAAGTATTCTGGGACGTCTTACCACTGATTGTGATTGGTTGACAGGTTCTAGATGTAGGGCTGCAGTCATAGAGTTGTCCAGTTCTATTAGTAGTAGTCTGATGAAGGGGAGCGCTGACTATGACCCTGAAATGAGAAACTCACGGTCAGTAGTGGTCCACCTCAGACTGGGTGTGACGGAATCCATGAAAGGTCACAATAATGGAGCAGGTTGAGGCGGCATACCGTTTATCCATCTGGACCACTTGGTATCCAAAGCTGTGGTCTGGACCCTGGAAGATGATTGGTTGTTTGGTGTCCACACAGAATCCAGCCACGGAGGACAGAGCTGTGGGACAAGGACATAACAGGAGATTTAGGAATGTAAACACTGTAAATTGCAAACAGACAGGTAATATTTACAGAATTGAATACAGGACTCTTATCAATCTCAGAAGGTATCATGACGCTCAGTGGACCAACCATGAAACCCTGACATCCAGACACCCTGTATTTACCAAGTGAGCTGTGTCTGACAGAGTGGGCACACAAATAAATACATAATGACTGCAAGTCACAAACACAAAGCAATATGTACCCTGCTGGAATGCAACACAGACTATTTTTCATTAAATTAGTAATCGAGGAGAACCGACAAGGAAATAGCAAAGGTGGGTAACCTTGAAAAACAGCTGTATTGGAGAATTTGACCAAATTTTTTTAAATTAGTCTTAAAGCAGTGACCTTATCCAGAGTGAACTTACCCAAACAGAGGAACAAGAATGAGAGCTGGGCTGCTATCAGGGGGTCTGCCATCAGAGGGACTACCATCAGGAGGCTGCAGTCAGGTGGGCTGCAGTCAGAGGCGCTACCAGGGGGGCTGCAGTCAGGGGGGCTGCCGTCAGGAGGCTGCAGTCAGGGGGGCTACTGTCAGGATGGTGGAGTCAGGTGGGCTACTGTCAGGGGGCTGCAGTCAGGCGGGCTACTGTCAGGGGGCTACAGTCAGGGGGGCTATCGTCAATGGGCTGCAGTCAGGTGGGCTATCGTCAATGGGCTGCAGTCAGGTGGGCTATCGTCAATGGGCTGCAGTCAGGTGGGCTATCGTCAATGGGCTATCGTCAGGGGGCTGCAGTAACAATGCTCTAGAGAAGCAGAGGACTATGAGAATGTATAAAATATTTGCCCTGTAAGGTTTATATAAAGGGAAGGGGAGGGTCTGGCTGTTTCCCTTAGCGTGCATTTTATGATCTGAATGACAGCTACTGAAACACATTTCACCACATTCAAATTAACACATCAAAGAGTGAGCTTATTAAAAGAACCCAGCGCCCCCTCAGGCGGCAAACCTCAAACCACGTTTACATAAAATAAATCAGTAAAACCTAAAGCATTACAATATTATGGGATACGGGCGGCTGGAGTACACTAATAGTGAGAAAAGAGAAGTTAGAAAATTGAAAGACCTTAAAGGACCAATGCAAGTAACAGGCTGCGCCATCGCAATGCAAGCTTACAGGCTGCGCCATCACAATGCAGGCTCACAGGCTGCGCCATCACAATGCAGGCTCACAGGCTGCGCCGTCGCAATGCAGGCTCACAGGCTGCGCCGTCGCAATGCAGGCTCACAGGCTGCGCCGTCGCAATGCAGGCTCACAGGCTGCGCCGTCGCAATGCAGGCTCACAGGCTGCGCCGTCGCAATGCAGGCTCACAGGCTGCGCCGTCGCAATGCAGGCTCACAGGCTGCACCGTCGCAATGCAGGCTCACAGGCTGCACCGTCGCAATGCAGGCTCACAGGCTGCACCGTCGCAATGCAGGCTCACAGGCTGCACCGTCGCAATGCAGGCTCACAGGCTGCACCGTCGCAATGCAGGCTCACAGGCTGCACCGTCGCAATGCAGGCTCACAGGCTGCACCGTCGCAATGCAGGCTCACAGGCTGCACCGTCGCAATGCAGGCTCACAGGCTGCACCGTCGCAATGCAGGCTCACAGGCTGCACCGTCGCAATGCAGGCTCACAGGCTGCACCGTCGCAATGCAGGCTCACAGGCTGCACCGTCGCAATGCAGGCTCACAGGCTGCACCGTCGCAATGCAGGCTCACAGGCTGCACCGTCGCAATGCAGGCTCACAGGCTGCACCGTCGCAATGCAGGCTCACAGGCTGCACCGTCGCAATGCAGGCTCACAGGCTGCACCGTCGCAATGCAGGCTCACAGGCTGCACCGTCGCAATGCAGGCTCACAGGCTGCACCGTCGCAATGCAGGCTCACAGGCTGCACCGTCGCAATGCAGGCTCACAGGCTGCACCGTCGCAATGCAGGCTCACAGGCTGTGCAATGCAGGCTACCAGGCTGCGCCGTCGCAATGATTAGCCCTGCAGTAATATGCCCGCATTGTAAAACATTGACATTTAGTAGATATGCCAATGCATTACAGGGAGCGGAGTGTGTTGGCCTTCCTTCCCAGTGGCAGAGTGTATTATTGGACGACGGTTGGTCTCTCTCCTCAGCGGCAGTTTGTGTTACAGGGAGTGGAGACGATCGGTACCACTCCCCAGCAGCTGGGGCTGTCATCCAGGGACAATCCCCCTAGCATGGATGGTGCAGATGGGACCGAGGTCTCTGCACCAGCCCTACAGGGATGCTGGGCAACCTACCCAGATCCCCAACTGCCCATTCCCAGCCATGGTCCAGGTGCAGGAGAGGGAACTACGGACTCTACTGACCTCCTTCCAGCAGCAGAGCTGGCATCAGGGCAGAGCGCAGCTGGCTTCTGCCCTACCTACCCCTTTGTTCTGGGGCCTGACGACCCACCAACCAACCCAGCTGAACCGCTGGCTATGGGGCAGGGCACCGCTGGCCTCTGCCCAACAGGCAGGGATGAGGGAAACTGCACCCGCCATCCCCAGCGACAACTTTATCCAACCAGAGGGGAGTGCGTCCAGGTTGTTTCCCTGCAGGACACTGGATCTACACATGGGCACTTGTGGCAGGAGGCCGTCTGGACAACTACGCCTTTTGGGAAAGGCCACCAGACTGATTGGAGGTCTGGGGTCTGGATAGTCTCCCTGGGAGGGAGAAGATATGTGTCAAACTTCCATTTTACCCAGGTTTGCCATAAGCTCCTGGAAAAGCCTGTTTGCCAGCCTCCTGCCCACAGACTATGGGCCCTGCAGGGAAATCTGTAAAAGACTACCGAACTTGACCGACTGTTAGCACTGATTTCCCTGAAACTGTTTTGGGCATAGGACCATGTGCACGGTTGGTCAAAACTATTGTGTGTTTGTTTGTTTGTTTGTTTGTTTGTATGTGCGTGTGTGTCTGTCTGTCTGTCTGTCTGTCTGTGTGTCAGTCTGTCTGTGTCTTTGTATGTGTGTGTCTGTATGTATGTATCATTGTATGTGTGTCTGTCTGTCTGCCTGTATGTATGTGTATGTCTGTGTGCGTCTGTCTGTGTCTTGCCTGTGTGTATGTATGTGTGCCCGTCTGTGTTATGCCTCCTATGGATTTGGAGTGGAACTCAACTGCAGAAAATATAGTTAGGAGAACCCTTAGACTTAGAACTATAATTAGGATTATATCGAACAATTCCTCATTAACTAGTTTTCATTGGAGGTGGATTGCTGAGAACAGTTCCTGTAGTTTGAAAGAATACTATATGAAGATAGTTTGAAGATAACAGTCCATGTAACCTTAAGGAATACAATATAAAGATAGTGTGATGAGAAGAGTTCTTGTAGCTTTAAGGGATACGAGTTGAATATAAAGGCTTAAATACTAATAGCGAGCGTATGCAGTAGAGTAATCTGTGGGGGATCAGTTAATGTATATAGAATGATAGCTTTTCCACTCAATAGGCACGGAAAGAAATAAGTAATTGAGGTTCCAGTAGAAAAGATCAATCCAAATATATAACTTGCTGTTACTTGGAAGGATTTAAGAAGTAGGAAGTAATCCAAAGGTAATCCAAGGTCAAATAGAAGGAGAATGGAGATCCACAGTATAAACAGTCCAGGTTCGGTACACGTTCAGTAGTTTAGCGAGAGATTGTTTGTAGCCAGTCAGAAGTTCAGGAAGCTTCAAAATAACCAAGCACTTTGGAACTGGTGTGGTTCCTCTATGTAGCGTGAGGAAGCCGCGTCAGAGAAGGGGGCGTGTCATTGGTCCGTCAACCTGTTAGTGTCGGAATATCGGAGAAGCCGACAGTAAAGTTCTGACAGTGCCCCCCCTCCCAAGGAGGACACACAGGGTGCTATCATCTTGGCTTAGAGGGGCAACGTCTACGGAAGGCCTCAGCATGAACAACAGGAGAATTCTCCCAAGTATCTTCATCAATCCCATAACCTTTCCATCTTATAAGATACCGCAAGGAGCCACGGTGGATTCTAGAATCTTCTGGACTTCGTATTCTTCTTCGCCTTGCACCAGTGGTGTACGTACCGCGGTCGCAGGGGTTGCAGCTGCGACTGGGCCCGGCACTCCAGGGGGCCCCCCGCGACCGGGTAGCATCTGCCACGCTTTGCGGGCCCGGCCCGTGCGGCAAACTGCTGGGGCCGCATGTTAAGGGGTCCATCGGGTGGCCCATGCTGACAGGGCCACCCGATGGACATGGATTGTAAGGGGGCCCGGTCTGCGCTGGGCGCTTTAAGAGCGCAACCGGGCCCCCTGTGATTACATCATCACTGCTGGGAGGAAGTGACCGCACGTCACTCCTCCCAGCATACTGAGAGCCCGCGCAGGAGGAAACAGAAAGGAGGAGGGAGTCAGAGTGGGAACTCTGACTCCCATCAGGCTGAGCCACCACTGGACCCCAGGGAAAGTCACACATGGTAGGAAACATTTTGTGTATTTGTGTCTCTGTATATGTATGTCTATGTCTCTGTATGTGTGTGTCTGTGTCTCTGTATGTGTGTATGTCTGTGTCTCTGTATGTATGTGTGTCTGTGTCTCTGTATGTGTATCTGTATGTATGCCTGTATGTGTCTGCGTGTGTGTCTCTGTATGTATGTGTCTGTATGTGTCTGTTGGGGGTGTGTGTATGTATGTGTCGAGGGGGGGCCCACAGTCAGGGGGAAGTGGGTCAGGGTAGGGGGGGCCCCACGGATCAGTTTTGCACCGGGGCCCCATGGAGTACGTGTACGCCACTGCCTTGCACGATGATCGGATCAGGATTAGTTCTCATTCCTGTGGAACGGAAGTTTTAATTTAACAGCATTGTCGTTGATTATTGATATTATACGAAAAGGACAGAGGAAGAGGGAACGGAGTTTCTTTGAAGGACGGTTAGTAGTAATATTCTTGGATGAGAGCCATATGAGGTCACCAATCTTATATTTAAGAGGAGGATTCCTTTTAGTACCTGCAAACTTTTTGTGGCTATGCAAGGCGGATTCAAGATATGACCGCAATTTGAGGAATAAAGAGGACATGGAAGTGTTTAGATCAGAAACAGCAGGGCTAGACGTAGAACTGGTGTCACTGGGAAATGAAGAGGGATGAAACCCATAATTCGAGAAAAAAGGAGTCATTTTACTGCTGGTGTGGATTGAATTGTTGTAGGCAAATTCAGCCATGGGTAACCATGTAACCCAATCATCTTGAAGATGAGTACAATAACAACGTAAATATTGTTCCAGACACTGATTGACTCTGTTTGCCCATTGGTTTGGGGATGATAGGCAGAGGAGAGTTTACGTTGAATTTGAAGAGAAGAACACATTTCTTTCCAGACTTTGGAGGTGAATTGTGTTCCTCTATCCGAGATGATTTAGTCAGGAAGTCCATGGAGTTGAATGATTGTCATGGATCTTACCTGGAGTGGGAGTCCGGCACGCAGAGTTGAGGCACCCTTTGCAATTCGACACAGGCCGAGGGGACTCAGGACAGAAATCCCCAAGGCTGTGACACAGTGCACTGGGGCTGAAATAACCAGTGCTTCCTGGAACGCAGTACAGACAAGGGATATCCAGAAGAGTAGTCAGAATCTGAAGTCAGGACGGACAGCAATCAGGCGAAAACGGTAGACGAGCAGGGGATCAAAACCAGGAGTCAGATCAACAGCAGTGAAACCAAACAGGAACAGGAAACACGATCTGACAACAAGATTCAGCCTTCCAGGGTTTAAATAGGGAGTCTCAGCCAATCATCAAGGAACCAGGAACAGGTGTGCAAATTCCAGGCTCAGGCTACAGGATACCAAGAACAACCAGAAACGGTCAAAGATGCGTGGAGCCCAATGTAAGGATACTGACTGGGAGGAAGGAAACTCAGGTTCGATCCCAGCCAGACCCAAAAACACAATATTGTGTAAAGGTGATCCTGAAAACGATGTTATCAATAAATACTTTGGAAAGTTCAGATGATGAGGGTAATTTCTTTAAAGGGAAAAAAATAGACATTTTAGTGAAGCGATCCACAACAACAAGTATGGTAGTGAAATCTTGAGATGGAGAGAGTTCCACCATAAAATCCATAGAGATGGATTGCCAAGGCCTTTCAGGAATTGTTCATTAGTAACCAAAAAGGGTGATGATGTTCAGGTTTAGATCTCTGACATATTGAATAGGATTTGACGTATGATTTAATAGTTTTGTCCTGACGAGGCCACCAATAATGTCTGGTAGAGTATTTTTAATACCTGGATGTCCTCCTAAAGGGGAGTCATGAATTATCTTAAGTATCTTGTTTCTAAGAATTTGGGGTATATAAATTCTGCTATTGAAATAGAAGAACCCATCTTTCTTGATTAATTTAGGATCGGATGGTAATTCGAGTTCTTCTTCTTTCAGACTTTTTATTTCATCATATAGGGAGGATATGACCCCAATGAAAATATATGGAGGATTCTTGAGCATAAGAAGGTTTGCTAGAGAAGAAGTGTGGGGGATCCTAGAACGAGCGTCAGCTTTCTTGTTCCTGGAGCCTGATATGTACACTATTTGAAAATTAAATTGAATAAAAAAAAATTCCATCTTACTTGTCTGGATGATAAGGTTTTATTAGAGGAGAGATATGGTCTGTGTAGACCACTATGGGATTTTTTTGTTCCTTCAAGTAAATGATGCCAAGTTTCAAAAGCAGCCTTAATACCCAGTAGTTCTTTTCCCCCTATAGGATAATTTTTTTTCAGTGGAGGTTAGTGAACGAGAAAAGAATGCTACTGGATGAAGTGGATCTCAAGGTGTCTTTTGTTGGGAAAGGACTGACCCAATAGCGGAGTCTGAAGCGTCAACTTCTAAAATGAATAAAGATGTAGGATCTGGAAGATGAAGAACAGGAGCAGTAGTAAATCTTCTTTTTAAGTCATTAAAGGCATTACTGATGAGGAGATTGAGAGGATGAGCTATGTTAGAGAAGTTTCTAACAAATTTCCTGTAGAAGTTGGCGAATCCAAGGAATCATTGTACCTCTTTGACAGAAGTAGGGATAGGCCAGTTAAGAATGCATTCAATCTTGGAGTCATCCATCCGTATGGAATGAGGAGATATGACATAACCCAGGAAGGTGATTTTATTGACTTCAAAAATACATTTTTCGGGTTTGGCATAAAGTTTGTGAGTCCTTAATCTAGATAACACCCATCGTACATGTTTTCTGTGTTCCTTCATGTTATCAGAGTATACCAGAATGTCATCCAAATAAATGACAACACATATATCCAAAAGATCCCTGAAGATATCATTAATGAAATGCTGAAAGGTTGCGGGGGCATTACAGAGTCCAAAAGGCATGACCAAATATTCATACAGGCCATACCTGGTACGGAAGGCGTTTTTTCATTCATCGTCTTTTTTTATTATAATTAAGTTATAAGCCCCACGGAGGTCAAGTTTGGTTTAACCCCTTAAGGACCAAACTTCTGGAATAAAAGGGAATCATGACATGTCACACATTTCATGTGTCCTTAAGGGGATATACAGTAGCGGTTCTTAACCTTTCTATTAATTCTGGTATAAGTGGAAGAGGATAATGATTTTTAACAGTTATTTTATTTAATTATCTATAATCGATGATGGGGGGCCTATGGTTTGATCCTTGTTTCTTACAAAAAAACTTGCCGGAAGCAGCTGGAGAGGTAGAGGGTCTAATGAAAACTTTACATAAGTTTTCCTCAAGATAATCCTTTAGGGTTTGTAATTCTGTTTCAGAAAGGGGGTAAATGTGTCCATAAGGAATAGGAGCACCAGGTATAAGATCTATTAGACAATCGTAAATTCTCTGAGGTGGGAGAGTCTCAGCTTCTGATTTACTGAACACATCAGAGAATTCTGAATAGCATGTAGGTACAACAGGTTCTTTATTGATTTGGAGTATAGGAATACAGGGTAGACATGTTTCTTTACAATATCTAGAGGTAAAAGTGAGAGAAAAAGGTGACCATTTAATCAAAGGATCATGTTCCCTTAACCATTTGATCTCCAGTATAAGAGGATAAAGGGGAGATTTAATAACATCAAAGGTCAGGAATTCAGTATGAGTATTGTTAATAGTCATCCTTAAAGGAATGGTCTCATTTTTTATGGGACCAGAGGGTATTAAAGAACCATCAATAACCCTGACAGAAACAAAAGTGCGTTTTTGAACACAAGGGATTTTATTTTTATTTACGAAGGATGAATTGAGGAACACCCCAGAAGCACCAGAATCGATAATGGCATGGGTCTTAACTCTTTCTTTGTCCCACTGAAATATGAGAGGAATGGAGAAGTGAGCAACTGGATTTAAGGGAAGTATATCAAAACAGGAGTAAGAGAATTATGCTTATCCCCTTTTGGACATTTCAGTAGGGGGCACTCTTGTATAAGGTGTTCTTGTGAGGCACAATACATACAGAGATTTAAGTTATTTCTTCTTGTTTTTTTCTTCAGGGGTAAGGGGACTTACATAGTTACATAGTTACATAGCTGAAAAGAGAATTGCGTCCATCAAGTTCAGCCACTTCTCATAGTACCTATTTCCATAGGTTCAACTTGAGGAGTAGATTTTTCAGGTAGTCTTGGAGTAGAAGGTTTTTTTTTTCCATGAAGCACGAGAGAGTGCCTTTTCAGTCTTTCGTTCTCTGAGTCTTCTATCGATACTAATAGAAAGTTGTATCAATGCTTTGAGAGTAGATGAGAGTTCGGTTCTGGAGAGTTCATCCTTTACTGCTTTGGATAACCCTAGACGGAATTGATTACGTAAAGAGATGTCGTTCCACTGCGTTTCTGTTGCCCATCTTTTGAATTCAGCGATATAGTCTTCTACAGGTCTATTTTTCTGTTGCAAAGTTCTGATGGTAAGATCAGCTGTAGCTTGTTTATTGGAATCTTCATAGAGGAGGAAGTTGTCTAATGAATCCAATATGGGATCATCATTTTCCAAAAAGGAGTGAGCCCAGGCCATAGGTTCACCCCGTAGAAATGATATAACCGAACAGACCTTAGATCTTTCTGTGGGATAAGATCTGGGTTTAAGAGAGACGAGCAATTTGCAGGAGTTAAGGAATTCCCTTTATCTGGAGCGATCTCCAGAAACTTTTTCAGGGATGCAGACGGCAGGATAACTAATAGATTGAGGAACTGCTTGAGGAACGTGATTCTGTATGTCCCTGATGCAGGATAGAATTCTTTCATTTGTGATCTGCATGTCTTGCATGCCTTGGATGTAATTACATCCATTCTATGATTTAATGCAGACATTTGGGAATCATATCAGCCCAGACTTCCCAACAAACAGCTCTGCAACCAAGTAAAACAAGGTTTATTGACTAATGGAAGGACCTCTCTAGATGTGATTAAGACCCCATTTCTGTTTTACTGAAATGTTCAATGAGACCACTTTGGATGAATTGCAGATTTGCTTAGCTTAGTGCTTTATAAGATGTGTATTGTGAAGATTAAAATCTGGAATTTTAATATGTATGTCTCTTAGCACTGCCAGCCCAATGACCTTCCTCGTAGACTGGCTGGAGACTTGACTCTTTCACATCACTATTTCACTTCTTCAAATCTTATTCCTTTACCGTTGCTTCCCTTATCGGCTTACTCACATATTATTCTCCACGGCCAATGTTTTTGTTACTAAGTAAGGATTTATTTTCCTTTTAGGACATTACCATCCTGGAGACAAAGTGGGCTGAGGTGGGGTGGTATAAATGCTGCTGTGGTCCCTGGGAGAGAGAGTGGGCTGAGGTGAGGCGGTAGAATTTATGCCGGCCTGGGTGGATAATGTCTGCGCGGGTGGGTGATGTCTGCCTGGGTGGGTGATGCTTCGTGGGGGCAGGTTCCATATGTGGGAACCTTGGTACATTGTTTGCACCGATGTTTCCAAGATGTGAAAGTGAACATTTCGTGTAGGGTTAGCACACATTGGAGGTACAGAGTTGTTTTGTGGAGACGCATGGGTGGTGATTTCCACCAAAAAGAAAAAATGTCAAATAATTTATATACAGTATCTCCCAAACATGAGTACACCCCTCTCACATTTTTGTAAATATTTTATTATATCTTTTCATGTGACAACACTGAAGAAATGACACTCTGCTACAATGTAAAGTAGTACAGTAGTGAAGTAGTACAGTAGTGTACAGCCTGTATAACAGGGTAAATTTGCTGTCGCCTCAAAATAACTCAACATACAGCCATTAATGTCTAAACCATTGGCAACAAAAGTGAGTACACCCCTAAGTGGAAATGTCCAAATTGGGCCCAAAGTGTCAATATTTTGTGTGGCCACCATTATTATGCAGCATTGCCTTAACCCTCATGGGCATGGAGCTCACCAGAGCTTCACAGGTTGCCATTGGAGTCCTCTTTCACTCCTCCATGACGACATCACAGAGCTGGTAGATGCTTGCGCTCCCCCACCTTCCATTTGAGGATGTCCCACAGTTACTCAATAGGGTTTAGGTCTGGAGACATGCTTGGCCAGTCCATCACCTTTGCCTTCAGCTTCTTTAGCAAGGCAGTGGTCATCAAGGTAGGGGATCATGCTCTGCTTCATATATATGTCACAGTACATGTTGGCATTCATGGTACCCTCAATGAACTTTAGCTCCCCAGTTCCGGCAGCACTCATGCAGGCCCAGACCATGACACTCCCACCAGCATGCTTGACTGTAAGCAAGACACACTTGTCTTTGTACTCCTCACCTGGTTGCCGCCACACACTCTTGACACCATCTGACCAAATAAGATTATCTTGGTCTCATCGGACCACAAGACATGGTTTCAGTAATCCATGTCCTTAGTCTGCTTGTCTTCAGCAAACTGATTGTGGGCTTTCTTGTGCATCATCTTTAGAAGAGGCTTCCTTCTGGGATGACAGCAATGCAGACCAATTTGATGCAGTGTTCGGCGTATGGTCTAAGCACTGACAGGCTGTCCCCCCCTCCCCCCCCTTCCTTCAACCTCTGCAGCAATGCTGGCAGCACTCATACGTCACTTTCCCAAAGACAACCTCTGGATATAACGCTGAGCACGTTCACTCAACTTCTTTGGTTGACCATGGCGAGGCCTGTTCTGAGTGGAACCTGTCCTGTGAAACCGCTGTATGGTCTTGCCCACTGTGCTGCAGCTCAGTTTCAGGGTCTTGGAAATCTTCTTATAGCCTTGGCCATCTTTATGTAGAGCAACAATTCTTATTTAATCCCGGCTCCAATTCCTGCCTAACTATGCATGGGTTTTACACAGCCACTTTCTGGTCTCTAAAATAAATTGTAGGTGAGGATTTATTTTATTCAAAAATTAACTGGATATGTTTTTAATGCATTAACTTAATAATATATTTAACAGAGATTAACTCCAAACATTGGATGTACCATTAAGGAGAACCAGGGGAACTGAACAAGTGAAAGCTTTATCTAAAAACTATTACATGACGTTCTCATTACTTCTCTGAAAAAGCAACTTTATATGCGGCACTGCTCACAAGACGCACGCTGAGACATTATTATATGCGGCACTGCTCACAAGACGCACGCTGAGACATTATTATATGCGGCACTGCTCACAAGATGCACGCTGAGACATTATTATATGCGGCACTGCTCACAAGACGCACGCTGAGACATTATTATATGCAGCACTGCTCACAAGACGCACGCTGAGACATTATTATATGCGGCACTGCTCACAAGACGCACGCTGAGACATTATTATATGCGGCACTGCTCACAAGACGCACACTGAGACATTATTATATGCGGCACTGCTCACAAGACGCACGCTGAGACATTATTATATGCGGTACCGCTCACAAGACGCACGCTGAGACATTATTATATGCAGCACTGCTCACAAGACGCACGCTGAGACATTATTATATGCGGCACTGCTCACAAGATGCACGCTGAGACATTATTATATGCAGCACTGCTCACAAGACGCACGCTGAGACATTATTATGTGCAGCACTGCTCACAAGACGCACGCTGAGACATTATTATATGCAGCACTGCTCACAAGACGCACGCTGAGACATTATTATATGCAGCACTGCTCACAAGATGCACGCTGAGACATTATTATATGTAGCACTGCTCACAAGACGCACACTGAGACATTATTATATACGGCACTGCTCACAAGATGCACGCTGAGACATTATTATATGCAGCACTGCTCACAAGATGCACGCTGAGACATTATTATATGTGGCACTGCTCACAAGATGCACGCTGAGACATTATTATATGCGGCACTGCTTACAAGATGCACACTGAGACATTATTATATGCGGCACTGCTCACAAGATGCACGCTGAGACATTATTATATGCGGCACTGCTCACAAGACGCACGCTGAGACATTATTATATGCGGCACTGCTCATAAGATGCACGCTGAGACATTATTATATGCGGCACTGCTCACAAGACGCAGGCTGAGACATTATTATATGCAGCACTGCTCACAAGACGCAGGCTGAGACATTATTATATGCAGCACTGCTCACAAGATGCACGCTGAGACATTATAATATGCGGCACTGCTCTCAAGACGCACGCTGAGACATTATTATATGCGGCACTGCTCACAAGATGCACACTGAGACATTATTATATGTAGCACTGCTCACAAGATGCACGCTGAGACATTATTATATGTAGCACTGCTCACAAGATGCACGCTGAGACATTATTATATGCGGCACTGCTCACAAGATGCATGCTGAGACATTATTATATGCAGCACTGCTCACAAGACGCACGCTGAGACATTATTATATGTAGCACTGCTCACAAGACGCACGCTGAGACATTATTATATGCGGCACCGCTCACAAGATGCACGCTGAGACATTATTATATGCAGCACTGCTCACAAGATGCACGCTGAGACATTATTATATGTGGCACTGCTCACAAGACGCACGCTGAGACATTATTATATGCGGCACTGCTCACAAGACGCACGCTGAGACATTATTATATGCGGCACTGCTCACAAGATGCACGCTGAGACATTATTATATGCGGCACTGCTCACAAGATGCACACTGAGACATTATTATATGCAGCACTGCTTACAAAACGCACGCTGAGACATTATTATATGCAGCACTGCTCACAAGACGCATGCTGAGACATTATTATATGCGGCACTGCTCACAAGATGCACGCTGAGACATTATTATATGCGGCACTGCTCACAAGATGCACGCTGAGACATTATTATATGCAGCACTGCTTACAAGACGCACGCTGAGACATTATTATATGCAGCACTGCTCACAAGACGCACGCTGAGACATTATTATATGCAGCACTGCTCACAAGACGCACGCTGAGACATTATTATATGCAGCACTGCTCACAAGACGCACGCTGAGACATTATTATATGCAGCACTGCTCACAAGACGCACGCTGAGACATTATTATATGTGGCACTGCTCACAAGACGCACGCTGAGACATTATTATATGCGGCACTGCTCACAAGACGCACGCTGAGACATTATTATATGCGGTACCGCTCACAAGATGCACGCTGAGACATTATTATATGCGGCACTGCTCACAAGACGCACGCTGAGACATTATTATATGCGGCACCGCTCACAAGATGCACGCTGAGACATTATTATATGCGGCACTGCTCACAAGATGCACACTGAGACATTATTATATGCGGCACCGCTCACAAGATGCACGCTGAGACATTATTATATGTGGCACTGCTCACAAGATGCACGCTGAGACATTATTATATGCAGCACTGCTCACAAGACGCACGCTGAGACATTATTATATGTAGCACTGCTCACAAGATGCACGCTGATACATTATTATATGCGGCACTGCTCACAAGATGCACGCTGAGACATTATTATATGCAGCACTGCTCACAAGACGCACGCTGAGACATTATTATATGTAGCACTGCTCACAAGATGCATGCTGAGACATTATTATATGCGGCACTGCTCACAAGATGCACGCTGAGACATTATTATATGTAGCACTGCTCACAAGATGCACGCTGAGACATTATTATATGCGGCACTGCTCACAAGATGCACGCTGAGACATTATTATATGCAGCACTGCTCACAAGACGCACGCTGAGACATTATTATATGTAGCACTGCTCACAAGATGCACGCTGAGACATTATTATATGTAGCACTGCTCACAAGATGCACGCTGAGACATTATTATATGTGGCACTGCTCACAAGATGCACGCTGAGACATTATTATATGCAGCACTGCTCACAAGACGCACGCTGAGACATTATTATATGTAGCACTGCTCACAAGATGCATGCTGAGACATTATTATATGCGGCACCGCTCACAAGATGCACGCTGAGACATTATTATATGCAGCACTGCTCACAAGATGCACGCTGAGACATTATTATATGTAGCACTGCTCACAAGATGCACGCTGAGACATTATTATATGTAGCACTGCTCACAAGATGCACGCTGAGACATTATTATATGCAGCACTGCTCACAAGATGCATGCTGAGACATTATTATATACGGCACTGCTCACAAGATGCATGCTGAGACATTATTATATGTGGCACTGCTCACAAGATGCACGCTGAGACATTATTATATGCGGCACTGCTCACAAGACGCACGCTGAGACATTATTATATCCGGCACTGCTCACAAGATGCACACTGAGACATTATTATATGCGGCACTGCTCACAAGATGCATGCTGAGACATTATTATATGTGGCACTGCTCACAAGATGCACGCTGAGACATTATTATATGCAGCACTGCTCACAAGACGCACGCTGAGACATTATTATATGTAGCACTGCTCACAAGATGCACGCTGAGACATTATTATATGCGGCACTGCTCACAAGATGCATGCTGAGACATTATTATATGCGGCACCGCTCACAAGATGCACGCTGAGACATTATTATATGTGGCACTGCTCACAAGATGCACGCTGAGACATTATTATATGTAGCACTGCTCACAAGATGCACGCTGAGACATTATTATATGCAGCACTGCTCACAAGATGCATGCTGAGACATTATTATATACGGCACTGCTCACAAGATGCATGCTGAGACATTATTATATGTGGCACTGCTCACAAGATGCACGCTGAGACATTATTATATGCGGCACTGCTCACAAGATGCACGCTGAGACATTATTATATACGGCACTCCTCACAAGATGCATGCTGAGACATTATTATATGTGGCACTGCTCACAAGATGCACGCTGAGACATTATTATATGCAGCACTGCTCACAAGATGCATGCTGAGACATTATTATATGCGGCACTGCTCACAAGATGCATGCTGAGACATTATTATATGCGGCACTGCTCACAAGATGCACACTGAGACATTATTATATGCGGCACTGCTCACAAGACGCATGCTGAGACATTATTATATCCGGCACTGCTCACAAGATGCACACTGAGACATTATTATATGCGGCACTGCTCACAAGATGCACACTGAGACATTATTATATGTGGCACTGCTCACAAGATGCACGCTGAGACATTATTATATGCAGCACTGCTCACAAGACGCACGCTGAGACATTATTATATGTAGCACTGCTCACAAGATGCACGCTGAGACATTATTATATGCGGCACTGCTCACAAGATGCATGCTGAGACATTATTATATGCGGCACCGCTCACAAGATGCACGCTGAGACATTATTATATGTGGCACTGCTCACAAGATGCACGCTGAGACATTATTATATGTAGCACTGCTCACAAGATGCACGCTGAGACATTATTATATGCAGCACTGCTCACAAGATGCATGCTGAGACATTATTATATACGGCACTGCTCACAAGATGCATGCTGAGACATTATTATATGTGGCACTGCTCACAAGATGCACGCTGAGACATTATTATATGCGGCACTGCTCACAAGACGCACGCTGAGACATTATTATATCCGGCACTTCTCACAAGATGCACGCTGAGACATTATTATATACGGCACTGCTCACAAGATGCATGCTGAGACATTATTATATGCGGCACTGCTCACAAGATGCATGCTGAGACATTATTATATGCGGCACTGCTCACAAGATGCACACTGAGACATTATTATATGCAGCACTGCTCACAAGATGCACGCTGAGACATTATTAGTCACCAAGAGGCGAAGGAGGAAGTGGTTTCTGTACGTGGTCCCATTGAGGCCCTATTGGTGGGCGGTTTAGCAGGAGTGTGGTTTCAGGTGTGAAGGAAATTTCACAGGAGATTCAAAACCTGACGAACAGTTAATATATTGTCTCACTGCATAAAATATTTCAATGTTTGCCCCCCCCCCCCCCAATAAAGTGTTAGCTCACTTGTTGAAACCTCCCCTACAACTTGGGTGACATTTTTGGGTGGTGGTATAATTATGGGCACAAAATAAATTTCCAAAATAAATTGCCATTTGTTTAGCTTTTTTATTTTTCGTTTGGCTCTTCCAACTGTCAGTGAAATGTTAGTTTATTTACTGAATGTTGGCTGACTATTAACCCCTTCGGGACGGAGTCAATAGTGCACGTTCTGATCAAAACAAAATGTAAACAAAAACTGGAATTTGCGCTATGTCTGTTCAACCGTAATTCACCTCATTAAGTGCACCCACACTTATTATATATCATTTTGTTCAGGAGAAACTGGGCTTTAATTCCTCATGAACTTTCATATATGAAACATAATTTATTATGAATAAAATAAAAAAAACGGTGAGAAATTAAGATATAAAAAAAATTGTAGTTCCGCCTCATATTTTAGCTGTTAATGTCATAATAATGTTAGCTTTAACTGCAAAAAAAGCACATATTTGGATTCAGCAAAGTCTCACGAGTACAACAGTAGCCCCCATTAACAGTTTTTAGGGTGTTTTAGAATGTTACAGGGTCAAATATAGCACATTACATTTTTCTGTTTTTTCTAATTGAAATTCGCCAGGTTGGTTATGTTACCTTTTAAGACCCTGTGGTAGCCCAGGAATGAGAATTACCCCCATAATGGCATACCATTTGCAAAAGTAGACAACCCAAGGTATTGCAAGTGGGGTATGTCCAGTCTTTTTTAGTAGCCACTTAGTCACGAACACTGGTCAAAGTTAGCCTTCATATTTGTTTTTGTGTAAAAAAAGCAAAAAACAAATATTTGCCCAGTGTTTGTGAGTACTAAAAATAACTGGACATACCCCATTTGCAATACTATGGGTTGTCTACTTTTGCAAATGGTATGCCATCATGAGGGTAATTCTCATTCCTGGGCTACCATACAGTCTTAAAGGCAGCATAACTAATCTGGCAAATTTCAATGTGAAAAAAATGAAATGCAAGCCTTATATGTGACTCTCTAACTTTCCAAAACACCATAAAACCTGTACATAGGGGGAACTGTTATACTTGGGAGACTTCACTAAACAGAAACATAAGTGTTTCAAAACAGTAAAACATATTACAACAATAATATCGTCAGTAAAGGTGCCGTTTGTGTGTGAAAAATGCAAAAAAATTAACTTTTACTAAAAATATCATCATTGTTATACAAGTTACCATTTTGAAACACTAATATTTGTGTTCAGTGAAGTCTCCCGAGTAAAACAGTACCCCCCATGTACAGGTTTTAGGGTGTCTTGGAGAGTTACATGGTTAAATATAGTGCTTGCAATTCAAATTCTCTGCACTTTTTGCCTGGGTTGTCAGGCATGTCAATCAAATTTTAGCTAATTAAATCACATAATTATGTTAAAATATTACTTAAATATACATGTAGAATTTTAATATATATACATATATATGTATTTAAATTCTACGTGTACACTTATGTAGTTATTTATGTAATTATATATATTTATTTATCTATATATAAATGTTTGCAGTTATTTGTATTTTATAGATAGATATATATAGAATGTCATTCTAAGTGTATTTTGTTACCAATATATATATATTTATAACAAAATACAGTTAGAATGAGATTACATATGTATATATAATTTATTTTAATTTTAAAAAAATATTTTTTTATTTTATTTTATTATTTTATTTATTATTGTAATTATACGTATATATATATAAACATAAAATATATATATGTATTATATATATAATATATATATCTTGTATATATGTAACATCATTCTAAGTATTTTATTACTAATATATGTACTTATACTACTATCAAAATACATTACGTATGACGTTACATATATAAAATGTATATATAATATATATTTATATATATATACACATTTATTTTATTTTAAACATGTTTAATAATATTTTGTTTACACCTCCCACCAGCAGGGGGATTGTCTGACAGCCCAGACAGTCCCTCTGCTAAGAGATCCACAACCAGCTATAGGGAGCCATGTGCTCTTTGAGCCTGATTAGCCATAGGAGGGCTGCCTGGGCTGTCAGGCAGTCCTCCCGAAGAGGATCGCGGTGAAGATAAGTACCGCGGAGCTCCTGGGGCTGCATGCCGTTACGGCGTTCTATGCCGCCGCAACGGCTTTAAAGCCCATTTAATGCGGGACGGCATAGACCGCTGTAACGGCATTAAGGGGTTAATCTCTAATAGCCCAATGGTAGTGGTAGCACTAACAGTCAGCGTGGCAATAGTTAAATAAACCCTGAGTGGTGCAAGGATCAAACATGTGGCAGCTGGCTAGCGTTTGTACATTAAAATGTAAAGAAAAAAATATGACCTCCATTGTACTAACAGAGAGCTTGGCAGGCGGGGGTTATGTCTACTAAACATTAAACTAATGAATGTGCAGCCATTGGTTATATCTTACAGTAACCCTCTAATAATCTTTAGGATAAACCTTCTTCTAATAATGGCGTGATTAGTTATATAATCTCAATCCAATAAACCAATATAAAATGCTGCTATTCATAAACCAGGGTCAGCCTAAGCAAATAACAATGGGGTAATAAGATCAATAGACATCGCTAAGAGTTATCTTTACTCAAATTCCTTTATCCAAAAGCCAAGGTCAGAATCCAGAGTGCAGCCCAATGAGAGAGAATCCAGAAGCCATTACTGAACTAGAAGTCAGGGCACCAGACAGAAATCATAGTTACATAGGCTGAAAAGAGGCAAGTGCAAGGATGTATCTAGCCAAGGCAAACAAGGCATTTGCCTTGGGCGGCACTTTCCAGGGGGTGGCAAAAAATGCCGCCCCCAAATGCCCAGGCTACTGCCTTGTTTGCCTCATTTTATGGGGACCCAAGAGTTGGCCGTCTGGCCACCTTTGCCCCCCCTCCCCCCCCAGGGCAGATGACCAGTTATTTCCTGGGCTCCCTCGTTGACAACTTAGAGCGCCCGTCCGTCCAGCCGCCTTCCTGCCCAGCAGCCCCACTGGACGCCAGGTGAAAAATACAGCCAGCTATCCCAAAAGTAGGGAGGCTGGGTGGATTTAAATAAATAAAAATAATAATAATAATAATGAGTGTTGGGGGAAAATGTGTGTGTGTGTGTGTGTCAGTGAATGTGAGTGTGTGTGTGTCAGTAAATGTGAGTGTGTCAGTGAATGTGAGTGTGTCAGTGAATGTGAGTGTGTGTGTCAATGAGTGTGCGTATTAGTGAATGTGAGTGAGTGAGTGTGTGTGTGTAAGTGAGTGTGTGTGTCTGTCAGTGAGTGTCTGGGAGTGTGTGTGTCCAGTGAATGTGTGTGTCTGAGTGATTGTGCGTGTCTGTCAGTCAAAATGTGTTTAAGTTAACAGGAAAAGGTGTGGCCTTGGCAGGAAGGGGAGGGTAACTTTAAATTACGGGGTACCCAAGATCTGTCATGCCTAGGGCAGCACCATTTCAAAATACAGCACTGGGCATGTGTCCATCAAGTTCACCTCACATTTGTTTTTGCTGTTGATCCAAAAGAAGGGGAAAAAAAACAGTTTGAAGCTGTGGCCAAAAGAGTTAAAAACAAAAAGTTAGCATTTAGTAATTATAAAAAAAAACAGAGTGAGGTAGACAGAATGATCTATAAGATTAGGCAGAAAGAGGCTAAGCAAGTTATAAGAGCTTCCAAATCACACACAGAAGAGAAAATAGCACAGTCAGTAAAAAAGGGGGACAAAACTTTTTTTTAGATACATAATGAGAAAAGAAAAGTAAAACAAGGATTAGTTAGATTAAAAACAAAAGAAGGAAGGTATGTAGAAGAGGATAAAGGTCTAGCTAAGTGCCTCAATGAATATTTTTGTTCGGTATTTACAGATGAAAATGAAGGAAAGGGGCCTCAGTTAGGAAAAACATGTGAGTTTTCAGAGGAAGAGGTTCTAGTTCAACTGTCAAAAGTAAAGACAAATAAGTCAATGGGACCTGATGGAATACACCCAAAGCTATTAAAAGAGCTTAGTGGTGTACTAGCAAAACCATTAACAGATTTATTTAACCAATCATTGATAACAGGAGTAGTCCCAGATGATTGGAAGTTGGCGAATGTTGTGCCCATTCACAAGAAAGGTAGTAGGGAGGAGTCGGGCAACTATAGGCCAGTAAGCCTTACTTCAGTAGTGGGGAAAGTGATGGAAACCATGTTAAAGGATAGGATTGTAGAACACCTAAAATCAATTTCAAGATCAGAGACAACATGGGTTTACTTCAGGGAGATCATGCCAAACTAATCTAATTGATTTTTTTGATTGGGTAACTAAAATAATAGATCAGGGTGGTGCAGTAGACATTGCTTACCTAGATTTCAGTAAGGCTTTTGACACTGTTGCACATAGAAGGCTTATCAATAAACTACAATCTTTGAGTTTGGATTCCAATATTGTTGAATGGGTAAGGCAGTGGCTGAGTGACAGGCAACAGAGGGTTGTAGTCAATGGAGTATATTGAAAGCTTGGGCTTGTCACCAGTGGGGTACCTCAGGGATCTGTACTTGGACCCATTCTCTTTAATATTTTTATTAGTGATATTGCAGAAGGTCTTGATGGTAAGGTATGTCTTTTTGCTGATGATACTAATATATGTAACAGGGTTGATGTTCCAGGAGGGTTAAGCCAAATGGCAAATGATTTAGGTAAACTAGAAAAATGGTCAGAGTTGTGGCAACGGACATTTAATGTGGATAAGTGCAAGATAATGCATCTTGGACGTAAAAACCCAAGGGCACGGTACAGACTATTTGATAGAGTCCTAACCTCAACATCTGAGGAAAGGGATTTAGGGGTGATTATTTCTGATGACTTAAAGGTAGGCAGACAATGTAACTGTCACGATTCCGGGAACCCAACACGCTAACAGACACACACACACACAGAAAAGGTGCCGTACCGGACCTTAGAGTGGCCGGGCTAAGCACCCACAGAATAGTCAGGAGACAAGCCGAGTCAGGGGAACCAGAAAACAGGATAACGATAAACAAGCCGAGGTCAAAGGGTAGGAGAAAGTCACAGAGTCAGATTAACAAGCCAGAGAGTACGTAACCAGAAATCACAAGTTCAGAATCAATACTATACAGCAAAGACCACAACAGGGCAGGGAGGAACAGGAAAGGTGAGTATAAATACCCTAGGTTAAATTCTGATTGGATAACTTCCAATCAGAATTAACAATCACACGTGGGAGATATCTAAGCCTCCCACTGTGATTGTGGTACTGTTGCTTTAACGCCGGGTCACTCACGTGACCCCGGCGTTTGCATAAATCAACGACCTTCCAGCGTGCAGCGTTATACATGCTGCCGCTGGGAGGCGTGACGGATGCGAGCGGCGAGCGGCGGAGAGGAGACGCCGCTCGCCGACAGGTAGGAGGAGGGGAGACCACGGGCGGCGATGGACTGAGGGTGAGTGCTGCGAGCTGCGAACAGCCTCCCCTACTAGCCGCCCGCGGACCCCTGACATAACCCCCCCCTCGAGGACCGCCCAACGGGCGGGAAGCCGAAGGCTTCAAAGGAAACCGCGCATGAAAGGAGCGGACCAAAGAGGGCGCGTTCACGTCAGAGGCAGAAACCCATGACCGCTCCTCAGGACCGTATCCCTTCCAGTCAATCAGATACTGCAAGCGACCCCGAGAAAAACGAGAATCAAGCAGGGCAGCCACGTCGTACACGTCACTAGAGGCTGCGCGGAGGGAAACTGGACACCTGAGAGGACCTGAGAATCGATTACAGAGCAGGGGCTTCAAAAGGGAGGTGTGAAAGGTGTTAGGAATACGCATGGAAGGAGGCAAGGCCAGGGAGTAGGACACAGGATTGACCCTACGCAATACCTTGAAGGGGCCAAGGAACCTGGGTGCGAATTTCATAGAGGGGACCCTGAGGCGGAGATTCTTAGAGGACAACCAAACCCTATCACCCGGAACATAAGAAGGAGCAGCACCTCTACGGCGATCAGCAAATCTCTTCTGAGCAACAGCCACTCGAGAAAGAGTAGCATGGACCTGATCCCACATCTTCCGTAAGGAGGTTAGGTGCTCGTCCAAAGCGGGTATTCCCTTGTCGGAGAATACGCCGGGAAGGACAGAGGGTTGGAACCCATAAGCAACCAAAAAAGGACTTAAGCCAGTGGACGAATGAGTCACAGTGTTTCTGGCGAACTCAGCCCAGGGAAGGAGGTGAGACCAGTTGTCCTGGTGTGCATTCGTGAAGCAGCGTAAATACAGCTCCACAGATTGATTCGCCCGTTCGGCAGCTCCATTGGATTGTGGATGATAGGAGGAGGTAAATGACAAGGAAATCCCCATCTCAGCACAAAAGCCCCTCCAAAACCGAGAGACAAACTGAGGACCCCTGTCGGATACGATATCCTGTGGTATACCATGCAAGCGGAAAACCTCATTGGCAAACACCCGAGCCAACTGAACCGCAGAAGGTAGTTTTTTGAGTGGAATAAAGTGTGCCATCTTAGAGAACCTATCAGTCACAGTCAAAATTACTGTCATTCCATCGGATGAAGGAAGATCAACAATAAAGTCCATGGATAGGTGGGTCCATGGTTTCTTGGGTACGGACAAAGGCATCAGGAGACCCTGGGGTTTAACAGTAGGGGACTTACACTGTGCACAAACACGACAAGCCTGCACATAATCCACTACGTCTTTCTTAAGTGAAGGCCACCAGAATTGTCGAAGGAGACCTTTGTATGTTTTGGTAACCCCTGGGTGACCAGCCGTTTTGGCGGTGTGAAATAAAACCAACAATTTCTTTCTATCTCTTTCTTTCACGTATAATCTATCAACAGGTGTCTCAGAGGGTGCTTGGGTTTGGTATGCCTTGATACCATCCAGGAAAAGGGACGAAATAACCAAACGGGTAGCGGCTATTATCTTAGACGTGGGTACAATGGGTTCAGGAGCGGGGGCAATAGACTCCAAAGGTTCGTATTGTCGGGAGATAGCATCAGCCTTGACATTACGGTACCCAGGCCTATATGTGATAATGAACTGAAAGCGTGAAAGAAATAAGGACCATCTGGCTTGACGAGAGGACAATCTTTTAGCATCAGCTATATAGGAGAGATTCTTATGATCAGTGATAACCAGGATTTCGTGTCTGGCTCCTTCTAATAAGTATCTCCACTCTTTAAAAGCCATCACAATAGCTAATAGTTCCCTGTTCCCGACATCATAATTTTTCTCCGAATCAGATAGTTTTTTAGAAAAGTAGCAACATGGATGGAGGGGTTCGTTATAGGATAGTCTTTGTGACAATACAGCTCCCACACCTGATTCTGAAGCGTCTACTTCCATTACAAAGGGAAGGGAAGGATCGGGATGGTGTAACACAGGGGCAGTGGCAAATGCCTTTTTGAGAGTCTCAAAGGCTTTAATGGCTTCAGGAGTCCAAACCCTGGGGTGCAAACCCTTTTTAGTCAGTTTAGTGATAGGAGCAATGACTGATGAAAAGTTTTTAATAAATCTGCGGTAATAATTGGCAAAGCCTATAAACCGCTGTATTGCTTTAAGGCCTTGAGGAAGAGGCCAAGACAACATGGCTTCTAATTTTGAAGGATCCATGCTGAACCCCTGTTCAGAAATGATGTACCCTAGGAATTGTACTGATTTTTGGTCGAATAAACATTTCTCCAATTTACAATAAAGACCGTTTTGTAACAATCTCTTAAGTACCTTCCTCACATGGGCATGATGAGACTCCAGATCAGGAGAAAACACAAGTATATCATCGAGATAGACCACGGCACAGACATGTAGTAAATCTCTAAGGACATCATTGATGAGGTCCTGAAAGACAGCAGGAGCATTACACAGTCCGAAAGGCATGACTAGATACTCGTAATGCCCACTACGTGTATTGAACGCTGTCTTCCATTCATCGTTTTCTTTTATGCGAACCAAGTTATAAGCCCCCCTGAGGTCTAGTTTGGTAAAAAATCTAGAACCTTTGACACGGTCAAACAACTCAGTAATGAGAGGGATAGGATAAGCATTTTTAACTGTTATATTATTCAGGCCTCTATAGTCTATACATGGCCTTAAATCGCCCTCTTTCTTGGCAACAAAAAAGAAACCAGCACCAGCCGGAGAGGAGGACCTTCTGATAAAACCTTTACATAAGGATTCCTGTATGTACTCCTCCATGACCTGGTTTTCTTTCTCAGAAAGCGGGTAGACCTTGCCCCTAGGAGGCATCTTTCCAGGTAACAGGTTTATGGCACAATCATAATCCCGATGTGGGGTAGTCTATCAGCTTCCCTTTTTTCAAAGACCAATGCGAGGTCTGCATAGACAGGGGGGACAGAAACAGAAAGGGGTTTAGCTGTAGGGACATTGAGTAAACAAACGGGACGTAAACGGACCATACAGTCTCGTTGACAGGATTCCCCCCAGGAGAGTATATCCAAACAACCCCAATCAAGTACCGGGTTATGCTTGACTAACCAAGGGAAGCCCAGTATGATGGAAGCTGTAGGGGAGTCAATTATTTGGAAGGTTATCCTTTCTTTGTGTAAGGCACCCACGGCCATTACCATTTCTTGGGTCTCATGGGTCACCAGGGGTTTCTCAAGTGGTCTACCATCTATGGCCTCAACGGCCAAGGGTGTGGCCTTTTGGATCAGATTCAAGGCTGCGGTTTTAGCAAAGTTCTCATCGATAAAGTTATCTGCAGCACCTGAATCGATCAAGGCTTTAGTTGTAATCGTGGTTTGATTGACCAAAAGAGTAACCGTAATGAATGGTCTGGAGATGGACACATGAGGGGAAAAAACCATAACACCCGAGGCCGACCCCTCTCTAGGCCTTAGGTGCTGTAGTTTCCCTGCAAACTAGGACAGTTACTTCGGAGATGCCCCCTCTTACCACAATAAAGGCACAAACCCTCCCTTCTGCGGTATGTCCTTTCAGCTTCAGATAAGCCTACAGCACCTAATTGCATGGGTTCGGGAGGTGGTTGAGTAGGGGGAGGTAATGCTAGTAGTGCAGTACTGGGTAAAGCAGGTAACCCCTGTGTATTCATTCTTCTTTGACTACGCCTCTCTCTTACACGGTTGTCAATTAGAATTATATAATCTATTAGATCATCCAGAAGAATAGGCAATTCCCTGGATGCTATTTCGTCTAATATGTAAGCGGCCAAACCCTCCTGAAAAGCTGTTACGAGGGAGTCGTTATTCCAAACCACTTCAGCTGCCAGAGTGCGGAATTCAATGGTATGATCCGCTACTGATCTACTGCCCTGTCGGATCCTAAGCAGAGCTTTGCCAGCAGAAGCAACCCGGCCGGGCTGATCAAACGTACGTTTGAAAGCTGTTAGAAAGTCTGCAAAGGACATTGGGGACGTGTTCTCCCACATGGGGTTGGCCCATGCTAGAGCTTTTCCTGACAAATGGTTGATCAGAAAAGCAATTTTGGCTCTGTCAGTGGGGTATGAGCGCGGATTCATCACCAAATGAATATCAATTTGGTTGAGGAAACCACGGCACGATGCTGGATCACCGCTATAGCGCTGAGGTGGCGTCATGTGAACCACGTGAGCAGGAGCGGTTACCGGATCAGGGCTGGGTTCTGGCCCAGCAGCAACAACTTCTTGAACGGCAGGTTGCAAGTGGGCAGTACGAGCCAGTATGGTTTGTAAAGCCTGGGCAAACTGATCCATACGATGGTCTAAACCATCCATTCTAGCCTCCTGATTAACTAGGAGCTGTGGAATGTCAGCAGGTTCCATAATGGCCCTGTTGTAATGTCACGATTCCGGGAACCCAACACGCTAACAGACACACACACACACACAGAAAAGGTGCCGTACCGGACCTTAGAGTGGCCGGGCTAAGCACCCACAGAATAGTCAGGAGACAAGCCGAGTCAGGGGAACCAGAAAACAGGATAACGATAAACAAGCCGAGGTCAAAGGGTAGGAGAAAGTCACAGAGTCAGATTAACAAGCCAGAGAGTACGTAACCAGAAATCACAAGTTCAGAATCAATACTATACAGCAAAGACCACAACAGGGCAGGGAGGAACAGGAAAGGTGAGTATAAATACCCTAGGTTAAATTCTGATTGGATAACTTCCAATCAGAATTAACAATCACACGTGGGAGATATCTAAGCCTCCCACTGTGATTGTGGTACTGTTGCTTTAACGCCGGGTCACTCACGTGACCCCGGCGTTTGCATAAATCAACGACCTTCCAGCGTGCAGCGTTATACATGCTGCCGCTGGGAGGCGTGACGGATGCGAGCGGCGAGCGGCGGAGAGGAGACGCCGCTCGCCGACAGGTAGGAGGAGGGGAGACCACGGGCGGCGATGGACTGAGGGTGAGTGCTGCGAGCTGCGAACAGCCTCCCCTACTAGCCGCCCGTGGACCCCTGACAGTAACAGAGCAGCAGGAAATTCTAGCAGAATGCTTGGTTGTATAGGGAGAGGTATTAGCAGTAGAAAGAGGGAAGTGCTCATGCCATTGTACAGAACACTGGTGAGACCTCACTTGGAGTATTGTATGCAGTACTGGAGACCGTATCTCCAGAAGGATATTGATACCTTAGAGAGAGTTCAGAGAAGGGCTACTAAACTGGTTCATGGATTGCAGGATAAAACGTACCAGGAAAGGTTAAAGGATCTTAACATGTATAGCTTGGAGGCAGGGCCAGATTAAGAGCCCAGTGGGCCTGGTGCTGACAATTATGATGGGCCTATTTACAGAATCTTATCGACCAAAAACACTAAAACAATCATACCTCCCAAGCATCATATATCTGATAGAGATGGTATTGGAGGGAAACTCAAAGGATGCAGCTATACGAAAACACATTCTATGCTAATCTCTCTCTAATTTATGCTTTCATCTTTCAAGTAAATCCATACCCCCTAACAGCAGTGTCCAGTGAAGCAGGAAGTCAATGGGCGGGGTAAAAGGGTGTGCCACTGGCATGCGAATCACATGGCCAGAACTGCCAAAAGGGGCGAAGATGCTCAAAAAGGGGACATGTCTGTCCAAAGAATTGGAAGGACAGCCTGGCATGAATGCATGTCCGGCTGCCCACCAATCATGCAGGCTGTCCAACTAAGGGCATACAATGCAGGCAGCAACCTGAGCTCTGAGCTTTACATAAATGCGTCTAATGATGTGTTCGCTCCACGCTTTCTAAGGACTGTCCCCTAGCACTCACATGTCCCCTTTCTCCTTACCTTCTTACTAGCAGGCAGAAGCTCCTGGTATAAAGTCTGGGACAGAGAAAAGGTGTATGTAGTGAGTGTAGAAGAAAGGGGACATGCCACAATGTTAGAGAGACAAAAGTCTGCATTATCTAAACTAATTTTATTGTCAGCCTGTCCACACAAGTCTTGTTCCCATGCATCTATCTTAAGCTTCCAAACTTAAAGGGACACTATAGTCACCAGAACAACTACAGCATTTGTATTTGTTCTGGTAAGTAGAATCCTTCCCTTCAGGCTTTTTGCAGTAAACACTGTCTTTTCAGAGAACATAACTCCCATGGCCACTCCTTAGATGGCTGCTAGAGGTGCTTCCTGGGAAAGTACTGCCTAGTGTGCAGCACTGCCATTCAGTGTCTCCACCCTCTGCATGCAGACACTGAACTTTCCTCATAAAGATGCATTGAATCAATGTTTCTTTATGAGGAGATGTTGCCTAGTTGACAGTCTCAGTCAATCCTATGGGGAAGCATTGTCATTTGCTCAGACCACCACTTCTGATGATGTCAGCAGACAGTGTCAGTTCAGAGGCAGAGCCTGCAGCTGCAGACTTGAATACAAGTAAGATTTTACTATATTTAGGGAGGCAAAAGAGGGCCAGGGGGGCTAGAGGTTGGTTTAACCCCTTAAGGACCAAACTTCTGGAATAAAAGGGAATCATGACATGTCACACATGTCATGTGTCCTTAAGGGGTTAAACATAATACATAATTGTGTTCCTGACCCTATAGTGTTCCTTTAAGCAAGAGTATGTGAAGAGTAGTTAGGGTTGCCACCTTTCTTGGAAAAAAATACCAGCCTTAATCATTTGTATAATTAATTAGTTATGTGTGACATCACATGATGTAAATCACAAGGAGTGACACAAGAGAAAATTCTGTAAAATCACCAACAAACTACTTACAGTTTGATTCTGCTGTATAGATGGATTGCTCCCAGTGTCTCCCTGTCTCCCAGTGTCTCAGTCTCGCAAGTCACACAGTCTCTCAGCGTCCCTATGTATCACAGCGTCAGTGTCCTTACGTCGCCCAGTCCCCCAGTCTCCCAGTGTTCCCATGTCTCAGTGTGTCCCCATGTCACTAGGATACTAGGGGACACAGTAAGACATTGGTACACTGAGAGACCCAGGTTCACTGAGACACTTGGGGACACTGGGAGACATGGGGCACTGAGACACTTGGGGACACTGGGAGACATGGGGACACTGAGTCACTAGGGACACTGAGACATGGGGACACAGACACTGGGAGACACAGTAAGACATGAGTACACTGAGAGACCCGGGGACACTGAGACACTCGGGGACACTGGGAGCCATGGTGACACTGAGACACTAGGGACACAGGCTGGGGGACATGGGAACATGGGGACACAGCACTGTGTCCCTAGTTTCTCCATTTCCCAATGTCTCAGTGTCTCCCAATGTCCCCATGTCTCACAGTGTCCCCTAGTGTCTCAGTGTCCCCATGTTTTCCAGTGTCCCCAAGTGTCTGTGTCCCCACATGTCATCCAGTGTCCCCATGTGTCCCCTAGTGCCTCAGTATCCCCATGTCTCCCTGCTGCCTTTCCCCCCATCCCTCACTTACCTGAGCTGTAGATCTGCTGTCTGGATTCTCTGTGCTGAGGCAGTGGGGCGGCAGGGGAGCGATATGCTGTAACTTCCTATTACTGCCTCTCTTCACACACAGTGACCCCTAGTGGCCGGTGCTGGTATTGCAGAATAATCTCTGTTTATATTGAGAAAAATACCTGCATTTGTATTGCCGGTATTACTGCAATACTGGCACGGCCAGGCAGCCTCAAATACTGGCTGTGCCAGTAAAATACCAGTCAGGTGGCAAACCTAAGAGTAGTGTGTAAAAAAAAAAAAAAAAAAAAAAAAATCTTTTTTTTTTTTTTTTTTTTAAATGGGCCTATTCCATGGGCCTGGGCCTGGAGCTGCAGCTCCATCAGCCCCTATGTTAATCCGGCCCTGCTTGGAGGAAAGACGAGACAGGGGGGATATGATAGAAACATTTAAATACATAAAGGGAACCAACACAGTAAAGGAGGAGACTATATTTAAAAGACGAAAAACTACCACAACAAGAGGACATAGTCTTAAATTAGAGGGACAAAGGTTTAAAAATAATATCAGGAAGTATTACTTTACTGAGAGGGTAGTGGATGCATGGAATAGCCTTCCAGCTGAAGTGGTAGAGGTTAACACAGTAAAGGAGTTTAAGCATGCGTGTGATATGCATAAGGCTATCCTAACTATAAGATAAGGCTAGGGACTAATTAAAGTATTTAGAAAATTGGGCAGACTAGATGGGCCGAATGGTTCTTATCTGCCGTCACATTCTATGTTTCTAAGCGCTTCCAATTTTGCAAAAAACTAGGAAAAAATTCCTTCTTAACCCCAGAATTGCAGTCAGATTAATCCTTGGATCAAGCAGCTATTACCCCACTAATTAATAATTATATCCCAGAATATTATGCTTTTTCAAGTATTTATCCACATCTTCAGACTGAGAATTCAACATCCTTATTGTTCTTACATTAAAAAAATCAACCTCTTTTACCTTAAACTTAGACTAAATCTCCTTTCTTCCAGTCTAAATGTGTAACCTTGTATCCTATGTCTAGTTCTGTTTATGAATAGATTTCCAGATAATGGTTTGTACTGGCCCCGGATATATTTGTTCATGTTATCATATCCCCTCAGATTTAAATTTGTTAACCTTTCTTCATAATTAAAATGTTTCATTCCTCTTATTAATTTTGTAACTCGTCTCTGTACTCCTTCCATTGCCATAATATCCTTCTTTAGAACAGGTGACCAAAATTGCATTGTGTATTCTTTACCCCGAAGTGCATTTATCTACATGACCCAGTCCCCGAATTTATCTAAATCCCTCTGCAGCAAAGCAATATCCTGCTCACAATTTGCAAACACTAAAACATGACTTTCAATGCTTATTTCAAAATTATTTATAAACGTGTTAAATAGAAGCGGTCCCAGAACAGAACCCAGAGGGACACCACTTACCACTTTTGTCCAGCTTGAAGATTTATGATTAATGACAACTCTCTGTACTCTATCTTAAGCCAATGTTCTACCCACATTAAATAATTTGTATTATCTAGACCTCTAGAAACAGAGATTCAATTACTTCCACACTTAGCTCCTTAAGTACTCGTGGGTGAATACCATCAAGACCCAGAGCTTTGTTTAAATTAACTTTCTTTAGCTGCTGTAGCACATTGTCTTGAGTCATCCAATCACAAGTTTTGTGCAAGCTGTTTGCAGCAATCATTTGCACCTCTCTAGCCATAGGTTTCTCCTTTATTATATACTATTTTTCACATCTTATATTTCTCCTGGCATAGGAAGCTGGTGTTAATTAAATGTCAATAAACTGACATTCATCATAACATATTTGTGCTTTTGAGTTTACACAAGTAGGGGAGTACAATTTAATTTAATATACTTTATTCCCAGCATTTGCTTTGACATCTCCTGAATGTATATATTTATATATAATATCTCTTCAGCTATACAGTAAAATATAAATCTTATTTTTGCATTTAACTAACTAAATAGTAAGTTGAATAATAAAATGAACATTTTGTAGAATTCTGGCTGTTTTGGCTGCGGTGTATGTTCTTGTTTAGGCGGGGGCAATGTTCTCCTGTGGTTTTTGTCCTGGCTCTTCATTGGCTGTGGTCTCTGTATTTGGCTCATCCATCATCTGTTTGTACTGCCGTTTGAAGAACCCCAGCTATGGATAGGAATAGCGAGACATGAGCAGCTCGTACTATAGTGACTGGTCCTTATACTCTGTATAGAGGAGCTTACCTTATACAGCCCAGCAGCGATTAACACCAGGACAATCAAACCCCCAACACTGCTCCCCACGATCACAGGCAGATAATTATATTCCGTGAACACCTCGAGTGTGGTCTGCGCCTGAAATCCACAGACATTATCATTTGTTACACGTGTCTGTTTTATCCTTGCAACAAATTAACTGATTAATTTCTGGCTATGATTTGTGGAGCTCTTATACCTAGGTCACTGTAGGGGAGAGGGGAGAGGCACTACTCCTTATCATAGGCCAGGGGTAGGTAACCTTTTAGTAATACTGTGCCAAATTAAGGTCCTGATGTCCCTTGGTATGCCCGTTCTATTTGTATTTGTTTTTTAAATTACGGTGTGTATGTAGCCATGTCGTGCTTGTGTTATTTAGTGGTGCTACAGTTGCTTTATAAGTCTGTATTTGTGCGTATGTGGGCTGAAATATTGTATACTTATATGAGGAGTTTATGGTGTTACCTATGAATAAGGGCTGTGGGAGCTGCTTGTGCAATTTTGTGTGTGGGTTATGTGTCACATTGCGTGTATGTGTGGTGTTGCTTGTGGAGTTGTGAGTGTGTATGTGGATTGTTAGTGGTGTTGTGTTTGTGTGTAGGCTGTTTCTATTATTTGTATGATGGGAAGGCTTATTCTGCAGCTCTATATATATCTAGCAGTGTGGGTGGCTTCCTTGGTTTCTAGGGGGTACCGGGCTGCCCAGGTACAGGCCAAGGTCAGGAGCTGTGATAGCTGTTGGTGGCTGCTCTACTCCAGCTCAAATTCCCAGTCAAAACTGCTAGAATGAGGTTTCCTGAGATCACTTCCTCTAAGTGCCCAATGCGTGAATTGAGGATTGTTCCTCACCACCTGCAATCACCACTCAGATTGCACTAGCAGATATCTGAAGTCCCAGTGGGACCCCTGATAGGCCAGATCCTGTTTGACTGCTAGCCTTGAGTGCCGTGCAAAGAGTGTCATGAATGGCATACGTGCCATAGGTGGCTGACCCTTGTCTCAGTTTTTTGTTTTTACATGGGTATAATAAGAAGATGCACTGGGACCAAAGTGGTGTACAAAAAGGAAATGGGCCAGTCCCAGGAAAACGTGGTGAGGGGTGCTGGGTGCTGGGTGGCGGGATCATGCTGTCTCCCCTATACAATAAAGGCTTAGGTACAAACCTGGGATATTCTTTAAAACTAAACAACCCTGCTTGAAATTAATTTTCTTCACAGAAAGATTAGCAAAAAGAAACCTGAATATATAAAATGTTGAGTTTGTTTGAAATCTATCCTTGGTTTTGATGTGAAATCCCTTTCCTGTGACTGAGGCTGTGACAAAGGCTTTGTAGAGCAGAATAAGGAATTGACTTGGACCCAGGAGTGGTTTCAAGTTGGATAGACCCAGGTGGACCTTGGCTCACTAACATTATCCTGTACCTGTGCTCGGACGAAACGCTCATTCTGATCCAGGATGTGCTGATATTTCCCGAAATCGTAACCAATTTCTGCCCGACTCTGGAGGGGTACCTTTGGTAGCTCCGTCTGGGATGAGAGAAATGGGGAACAGACCTTGATTATTGCAGGAATACTGACCATGTTTGAAAATAAAGGATATTGTTCTTTAGCCCAGTGTATCTTCATCCTTCCCTCAATCTCTGACCTCTCAGCAGCATGTTCTTAGTAAATCCTGTGACTGTGTGATTAATGTCACCCAGTTACATACTGTATCCTCTGTACAAGGATGGGTATGGGGTGCCTGTGTATTACACCAGGGGGGTAACTGATGGGGTATTATACAGAGAGTGTACAGAGTCTGTGTATTACACCAGGGGGCAAATGAGGAGGTGTTATACAGAGTCTGTGTATTACACCAGGGGGGTAAATGAGGAGGTATGGTACAGAGTATGTGTATTACACCAGGGGGGTTAACTGAGGAGGTGTTATACAGAGAGGGTACAGAGTCGGTATATTACACCAGGGGGTAACTGAGGAGGTGTTATACAGAGAGTGCACAAAGTCTGTGTATCGCCCTAGGGGGTAAATGAGGAGGTTTTGTACAGAGTGTAAAGAGTATTATAGCAAGGTATGAGGTCTCTGTGCCAGAAGTACAGGGATATCTCTGTATTGTGCCAGATATGAGATGGTCTATTAGTTCGCCTGTCACTTACCTGCTTGGCCCAGGCTGTGGTTACTTGCCCGCTTACGGTGAAGGTAATCGCGGTTCTAATCTCCATGTGGCTGATGTTACATATAAAATGGCGGCAAGTAGTCACATTGCAGTCCTGAATAAAGACAGTGAGTGTGAGTGAGGGTAAGTAAGTAGAAAGGGCCCAGGGAAGGAGAGAGATGGCGGGGTATGCAGTGAGAGTTACAGAGGGGGAGCAAGACGTGGTGGGTAGTGAGAATGTGGCAAGTAGTGTTGGAGGTAAATGATGAGGTGGATTTAGGATGAGTGGTCACCGGCTGTTAAGTGTGTTTATAGAGAGGGCATGTGAGGTAGCAATATGTAAAACAAGGTGGTTTGAAGAGCTAGTAAAGGTGGTAAAGGTGATGTGGGGGGGATTGGGTAGTTAAGGCTATGTGGTGGCAATTGATGAGGAGGTGGGTAGGTAAGTAGAACTCCAGTATGGATAGATAATGTAAAGAGGATTGTAGCTCAGAGTGAGGTTAAGACAAGGAGTACATCAGTCGGTCTTTACCAGCAGTGGCCGGGCTCTCAGGAGCTCCTGGCTGTTCTCTGGTGCGGGTATCTCTCCTATTACTGTACAGTTCGCAGGGCCCGGCTGTGGAGAGAACAGAATAATATTAATTTAAAACACAATGATTGCGCTCTGCGGGGGTGGGGCTAATACCAGAATGGCACATGGGAAATTACTGAATTATCCAAGAAAAGTCAATTATCATGGACATGGGCAAATATTAATAGGAATGGCTGGGAATGAAATCACATCAAGCCATCCAGGCGTTAATTTATATCAATGTGCAGGAGGAGCTGTGAAATTAGATTGCAAGCTCTTCAGACAATAGGATGCGTTTTCACATTTATTTTTTGCTCTGGGACTTAGTTGCCTATTACGTTATTGAGAACATTTTGTCCATTATGTTTTGGCCCTGATTGGCGTTTCTGTGGCCCCTTCCCAATGATAGCGTCCATTATCTTACACCATTTATCTCATGACATCTGGCCCCAGTAGGTTTGATAAAGTAATTGCCGACCTGGCTAGGGCTGTGATCGGGGATCTAAGAAAAGTGCTCACGGATGATGTCCTCTGTTGAGGATTGTGTCCTGACCTGGCTGGTGGGGTGGGGTACACAGGTACCTGACTGCGGCATGTTATCTAAAATGTGAGGATGTGAGTGGGGTCCTGGCTATGTACAGAGTAGTAGTGAGTACCTCTGAACTGGTAATCACAATTTTCTCCCACAGCAGGTCATCTTTCAGTCTCAGCGGGATCATGAAGGATATGGACAAGGGAAGTGCGTGCTGACCCAGGTTATTCACCTGAGGAGAAAACATGACAGAAAATGTTAAATAAATATATATATATACATACACACACATACACACACTTTAGGCAGGCATGAAATAATGAAATAATTTTAATATAAGCTTTTAATTTATCGATTAATTAAATGCAAATTGTGCAACCAACTTTTCCCTTCAGACCAGCATCAGTTTTGCAGAGTACACTTGCACACAGTCAGGGATGTTGTACGCACACAGTCAGGGACGTTGTACGCACACAGTCAGGGACGTTGTACGCACACAGTCAGGGACGTTGTACGCACACAGTCAGAGACGTTGTACGCACACAGTCAGGGACGTTGTACGCACACAGTCAGGGATGTTGTTGGCACACAGTCAGGAACTTTGCTGGCACACAGTCAGGGACGTTGTACGCACACAGTCAGGGATGTTGTACGCACACAGTCAGGGACGTTGTACGCACACAGTCAGGGACGTTGTACGCACACAGTCAGGGACGTTGTTGGCACACAGTCAGGGACGTTGTACGCACACAGTCAGGGACGTTGTATGCACACAGTCAGGGACGTTGTACGCACACAGTCAGGGACGTTGTTGGCATACTGTTATACCTGGAATGTAGGACACTGCCCTCTCACTTCCCTCTCATTTTAACTAGTGGCTCCACCCCTGTGATGACTCACAGCTCAGAGAGCATTGCAGCCATCTTAAGTCAGTGAGTGTGATGCAGTGCTTCACAGAGTATGTTTTACTCATGTGTTCTGTGACAGACCCTCTGTCCCTGAATTTTAAAGTTTGAAATTGTCTGTTTGTCTAAAGTTCGTATGGAATAAAGCCTATTTTATTTTACCATTGGCCGTTCGAATAACGAAAAATCTACCGAACGACCGGCCACCCAGACCTGGAACGTGGCGCTTGTTAACCTCACGACCTTATTAACACCTCTAATAAAAACCACAAACTCCCTAACATTTTAATTGATCGTCTGGGTGGTCGCAACCGTATGCACGAACACATGGCGGCGGCCATCTTGGCATACGAATGCGGCTAGCGGTGTCTTATTATCGAGTACATGGAACTAAAATCGGACACTCGACGGCTCGAACACCGCTGGGACTTCCACTCCTCGTTCTGTTCTACGGTAATTGCATGAATGGAGCGCCGTTCGGTAGTTAGATTCTACCGAACCAACTACACTCAATGCCTCTGTGTACGAACAGCTATGTTCGACTATTTTAATAGACTTTGACTGTGTAAAAGAGACCGGCCGCACAGCCTAATCCTCTGGAACTATTTTGGGCATGAAACCATGTGTGCGGTCGGTCAAAAAGAGACTTCCACCTAACTCTTGAAACCCTGAACCGATCTGGGTGATTTTTCAATATGTTGTTCCCCCCAGAACAGATCGGGGCGATTAGGGAATATATGGTTTATGAGGTTCCCATATGTTTTGGGGGCGTTTCCAAAAAGGGGTAAAAACTTGTATTTTTTCGTTTGGAGATAATCGAGTTGATACTGTAATTAACTCAATTATCTCCCAAACAGAGGGGAGGGATTGTGTACAGTATCTGGGAGTGTCTGAATGTAAAAGACGTTTTTTATTGGTTTGTTGATTTTATGTCCTGTGCCCAACAAGGTCCTCCTGAGTGGTAACCTTGTGGGGAAACTTGTATAAAAGACCAGTATGCTCCATTAAACCTTCAGTTCTTACTTTACCCTCAATCTAGAGTCTTGTCTCTTATTATTCAATTTGCCAATTGTTTGAACCCTATATAAACTCATCTGTGCCAGGCTAATACTATGTATGTAGCGTAATGGACCTTAGACCCTTATTCCTGCTATGGGCTGTCCATAGCTTGTCCCCCGTTATTTCCTATGTTTTGTGCTCCTAGTCCCTGATGCCTCTTGTTCTTTCCCCTGTTTGTCTGGCTGTTTGGTAAAATAGTAGCCACCCTGTCTAATACCACGTCTTATTCGACAGCTGAACAAATTACCGAACGCCAGACCACCCATATGTGGAGTGTGCCGCTCGTTAACCCCAATAACCCCTGTTCACCAACTGCAATAACCTTAACATTCCAAGAGGTCGGCCGGGTGAAAACATGGCAGCGGCCATCTTTTGTTGTCGAGTGCATGGAACTAAAATCTGTCACTCGACGGCGCGAACACCGCTGGGTCTTCCATCCTCTGTTATTCTCATGGGGATTCAGATGAACAGAGTAGCGTTCGGTGGGGCAGGGGGCAAACTCCCGAACAAGATACACAGCTATAATGTCTGCATGAACAGTTTATATTTTGTATTTCACCTATTTGATACTCCCGAAAGAGACTGACCGCACAGCCTAATTTCATGAAACCTTTTTGAGCAGGCACCTTGTGGTCGGTCTAAACTATATCCCTGTGGTGTTTCGGCTGTGTTTGTGGGATCTGAGCACTTTTTGGATATATTGGGCTCTCAGACCCAGGCTATCCAGGGATATAGGACTTAAGGGGGTATCTTGTGGGGAACTGTATGTTTTGGGGTGATTTGTATTATACTTGTCCTGGACCTGAGAGTTAATGTAATTATGTTGTGTATTTTGTCTCAGTTTACTCTCAGGTGCAGTGGGGAATGCCCCTGGATTGTGTGTTTGGAAACCCCTTGCATGGGGATTCTCATAAAAGGCCGTATGTGGCTCCATTAAAATTATAGTTAGAGTTATATCCCCAGAGCTGAGTGTCGTCCAGTTGCTGGAGAGGTGGAAGGAGATTCTTTGATTACTTTGCTGTATTGAGCTGTTCACTTGGAATATTCTACTTTTTTCTGATCGCATATTGGAGTAACCAGTGGAGGAGAGTCCCTGCTAGGACTAGCGCTCCGCTACAATGTACACTTGAAGAAGCCCATTTTATGGTGAAACACATTGTGTGTGTTTTAATATTTTACATAGTTACATAGCTGAAAAGAGACTTGCGTCCATCAAGTTCAGCCTTCCTCACATTGTTTTTTTGCTGTTGTAGTTTATTTGGCATACACCCTTTTTTAAGTGCAAGACCATTTATTATACTTTTTATTACTTTATTTTTTTATTGTTCCTGGCACACTTAAAAACTCCTGAGGTTTCTACTCCACTCTACATCCAATCCATGGCAAGGATTGCCCTCAGGAGAATCTACTCAACATGATATCCTTGGTGGGGATCATACAACCCAAGCACCAACTCTTGAGTGGTGTTACTGCTCTACTAAATGTGAGTAAATTACCATTTATATTTTTACCTGTTTTTAGTTTTACACAGTAAGCACTATTGTTTGTTTTTTATGTTTTACCATTTTATATCCATCTGGATGCTGTGAGACTTACCTCTAAGGAGTGGGGATTATACCGCTGTACGCTGTTTTTCTCAGAGCTGGTCTATAGGTCTAGCAAATGTGAGTGTGATTCCACATATCCTTGTTGTGTGTCCTAAACTAAGTATCTGGTTATCTCCACTATTTCGGGTTATTTTCTGTTTTATTACATATACTTATCACCAACTGAAGCCTGGACGAATGCAAGCCAGGATCTTCCAAAGAATTGGACTTAGTGTCATATTAATGTATGTTAGCTTGTATTGTACAGCACTGCAGTGTATATAAGCTGACAGTATATTGCTGCTTTAATTTATATTAATTCAGGGAAGCATGTATTAGTAATAGCACACGGCATGGAGCCTCATATTATATTAATGGTTAGAAGGTGTAAGGCTTTCTCACTCTGTAAACATGTTGCACGTAGCGAGTGCTGGATTCCTTATTCATTTCTTGGGATGAAAAGTTGATGTTTTTGGTTGATTCTTCAAGGCTGGGTAGAAATATAATGCACACAATCACATAATTCAGAACCCACTAGTTATATGGAGATCCTGTTATACCCCCTAAATCACCCTACTCAGACCCCACCACTCCCCTACTCAGACCTTTCACTCCGCTCAGACCATGCACTCCCCTCAAACCACCACATTCCGCTTAGACCCTGCACTCTCCTCAAACCACCTCACTCCGCTCAGACCCTGCACTCCCCTCAAACCACCTCACTCCGCTTAGACTCTGCACTCGCCTCAAGCCACCTCACTCTGCTCAGCCCCTGCACTCTCCTCAAACTACCTCACTCTGCTCAGACCCTGCACTCCCCTCAAACCACCTCACTCGGTCAGCCCCTGCACTCATCTCAAACCACCTCACTCTGCTCAGACCCTGCACTCGCCTCAAACCATCTCACTCTGCTCAGACCCTGCACTCGCCATCTCGCCTCAAACCATCTCACTCTGCACACAAGGCTTGTTCATATCAAATGGCCCCTTACCTAAGAGGGAATCAAGACATATGGCAAGTGAGAGAGTTAGTTTATACAGAAACCTGACTTCCAGGCCACTTATGTGCGACTTCTCACACCTTACAGATTAGCTCTGTTGGGGTCCCAGCTTCAAAGAGGAATTTAAGTTGTAAGCTCTGACCTCCCATACAATCAAATTAACCCCTTTTGAAAATGTATTTTTGGGGTGTTTTAGAATATTGTATATTTTTCTGTAGAGGAACCTGGGAGGAAAGGAAATGTAGACTCCATGTTCCTCCCATTGCGCTGCCTCTATCTGAGCCGCATATACAATGTATTAAATATATTAGTCTCTCTGTGTAGAGAGCTGGACTGACATACCTGGTTATTGTAACATAGATGCCGTAAACCACTTTCAGCTGAGCTTCTGATTTCATTACTTCAGTTCCATTTACATTATCACTGTGGGCAGAGTAATGAGATATTCAATCAAACTCTATATCATGATAGGTTCGCAGAGAAGGTGCAGTGAGTGGAGTGAACCATTGGCAGTCTCTGGATCCCAATCTGGCCATTGGATGTCTCTGGATCCCAGTGTGTCCATTGGCTGCCTGGATCCCAGTCTGGCAATTGGCTGTGTCTGGATCCCGTGACATTCCCAGTCTGGCTGGCCATTAGCAGTCTCTGGATCCCGTGATATTCCCAGTCTGGCCATTGGCAGTCTCTGGATCCCTGTCTGACATTGGCTGTCTCTGGATCCCGTGACATTCACGGTCTAGCCATTGGTTGTTTCTGTATCCCATGGCATTCCCAGTCTGACCATTGGCTGTCTCTGGATCCCATGACATTCTCAGTCTGAACAGTGTCTGTTTCTGAATCCCATGACATTCCCAGTCTGACCATTGGCTGACTCTGGATCTCCTGACATTCCCAGTCTGAAAATAGCTGTTTCTGGATCCCATGGCATCCCCAGTCTGACATTGGCTGTCTGTGGATCAAAGTCTGATCATTGGCTGTCTCTTGATCCTATGACATTCTCAGTCTGACCATTGGCTGTTTCTGGATCCCATGACATTTCCAATCCGGCCATTGGCTGTCTCTGGATCCCGTGACGTTAACTGTCTGACCATTTGCCATCTGTGTATCCCATGACATTCTCACTATTGGCTATTTCCAGATCCCATGACATTACAGTCAGCTGTCTCTTGATCCCACTTTCTCCTCAGATAAATAAGAATGGAATACCCTTACCCCATATATGGTGTTAATAAACTCCCCTAATATAGCATGTAATCTCTAACATTCTCCAGGCCCAGAAATTACTTTTACCTGGTAACACTGGCTGCCATAGACAGAGAATTACCGAGATCGGCCATCGCAGAGACATGAAAACTGACCACAAAGGTAGCCTAAAAGAGAAACGCAAAAAGAGTTCTGTAATGTCCATTCATTTCCTAACTCTGTATCTTTCCCATTCCTCCCCTATCTCTGTAACTTGCCTACCTATTCCTCCCCTATCTCTGTAACTTGCCTACCTATTCCTCCCCTATCTCTGTAACTTGCCTACCTATTCCTCCCCTATCTCTGTAACTTGCCTACCTATTCCTCCCCTATCTCTGTAACTTACCTACCTATTCCTCCCCTATCTCTGTAACTTGCCTACCTATTCCTCCCCTATCTCTGTAACTTGCCTACCTATTCCTCCCCTATCTCTGTAACTTACCTACCTATTCCTCCCCTGGCTCTGTAACTTACCTACCTATTCCTCCCCTGGCTCTGTAACTTACCTACCTATTCCTCCCCTATCTCTGTAACTTACCTACCTATTCCTCCCCTATCTCTGTAACTTACCTACCTATTCCTCCCCTATCTCTGTAACTTACCTACCTATTCCTCCCCTATCTCTGTAACTTACCTACCTATTCCTCCCCTATCTCTGTAACTTACCTACCTATTCCTCCCCTATCTCTGTAACTTACCTACCTATTCCTCCCCTGGCTCTGTAACTTACCTACCTATTCCTCCCCTGGCTCTGTAACTTACCTACCTATTCCTCCCCTGGCTCTGTAACTTACCTACCTATTCCTCCCCTGGCTCTGTAACTTACCTACCTATTCCTCCCCTATCTCTGTAACTTACCTACCTATTCCTCCCCTATCTCTGTAACTTACCTACCTATTCCTCCCCTATCTCTGTAACTTACCTATCTATTCCTCCCCAATCTCTGTAACTTGCCTACCTATTCCTCCTCTATCTCTGTAACTTACCTACCTATTCCTCCCCTATCTCTGTAACTTACCTACCTATTCCTCCCCTATCTCTGTAACTTACCTACCTATTCCTCCCCTATCTCTGTAACTTACCTACCTATTCCTCCCCTATCTCTGTAACTTACCTACCTATTCCTCCCCTGGCTCTGTAACTTACCTACCTATTCCTCCCCTATCTCTGTAACTTACCTACCTATTCCTCCCCTATCTCTGTAACTTACCTACCTATTCCTCCCCTGGCTCTGTAACTTACCTACCTATTCCTCCCCTGGCTCTGTAACTTACCTACCTATTCCTCCCCTGGCTCTGTAAATTACCTACCTATTCCTCCCCTATCTCTGTAACTTACCTACCTATTCCTCCCCTATCTCTGTAACTTGCCTACCTATTCCTCCCTTGGCTCTGTAACTTACCTACCTATTCCTCCCCTGGCTCTGTAACTTACCTACCTATTCCTCCCCTGGCTCTGTAACTTACCTACCTATTCCTCCCCTGGCTCTGTAACTTACCTACCTATTCCTCCCCTATCTCTGTAACTTACCTACCTATTCCTCCCCTATCTCTGTAACTTACCTACCTATTCCTCCCCTATCTCTGTAACTTGCCTACCTATTCCTCCCCTATCTCTGTAACTTACCTACCTATTCCTCCCCTATCTCTGTAACTTGCCTACCTATTCCTCCCCTATCTCTGTAACTTGCCTACCTATTCCTCCCCTATCTCTGTAACTTACCTACCTATTCCTCCCCTATCTCTGTAACTTGCCTACCTATTCCTCCCCTATCTCTGTAACTTGCCTACCTATTCCTCCCCTATCTCTGTAACTTACCTACCTATTCCTCCCCTGGCTCTGTAACTTACCTACCTATTCCTCCCCTGGCTCTGTAACTTACCTACCTATTCCTCCCCTATCTCTGTAACTTACCTACCTATTCCTCCCCTATCTCTGTAACTTACCTACCTATTCCTCCCCTATCTCTGTAACTTACCTACCTATTCCTCCCCTATCTCTGTAACTTACCTACCTATTCCTCCCCTATCTCTGTAACTTACCTACCTATTCCTCCCCTGGCTCTGTAACTTACCTACCTATTCCTCCCCTGGCTCTGTAACTTACCTACCTATTCCTCCCCTGGCTCTGTAACTTACCTACCTATTCCTCCCCTATCTCTGTAACTTACCTACCTATTCCTCCCCTATCTCTGTAACTTACCTACCTATTCCTCCCCTATCTCTGTAACTTACCTACCTATTCCTCCCCTATCTCTGTAACTTACCTATCTATTCCTCCCCAATCTCTGTAACTTGCCTACCTATTCCTCCTCTATCTCTGTAACTTACCTACCTATTCCTCCCCTATCTCTGTAACTTACCTACCTATTCCTCCCCTATCTCTGTAACTTACCTACCTATTCCTCCCCTATCTCTGTAACTTACCTACCTATTCCTCCCCTATCTCTGTAACTTACCTACCTATTCCTCCCCTGGCTCTGTAACTTACCTACCTATTCCTCCCCTATCTCTGTAACTTACCTACCTATTCCTCCCCTATCTCTGTAACTTACCTACCTATTCCTCCCCTGGCTCTGTAACTTACCTACCTATTCCTCCCCTGGCTCTGTAACTTACCTACCTATTCCTCCCCTGGCTCTGTAACTTACCTACCTATTCCTCCCCTATCTCTGTAACTTACCTACCTATTCCTCCCCTATCTCTGTAACTTGCCTACCTATTCCTCCCTTGGCTCTGTAACTTACCTACCTATTCCTCCCCTGGCTCTGTAACTTACCTACCTATTCCTCCCTTGGCTCTGTAACTTACCTACCTATTCCTCCCCTGGCTCTGTAACTTACCTACCTATTCCTCCCCTATCTCTGTAACTTACCTACCTATTCCTCCCCTATCTCTGTAACTTACCTACCTATTCCTCCCCTGGCTCTGTAACTTACCTACCTCTGGCCGTGTAACTCCGTCATTCCTCGCCCATTACTATCCTAGTTGTAGAACTGCAGCTATTTCTGTAACTCACCTATTCCTTCCTATTTTTGCCCATTAATCCCCTAGCTCTGTATCTCCACCATTCACCGATTTCCTCTCTAAAGTACCCATTTGTTACTTAGCTTTCTAACTCATCCTCTATTCCCCTTGCTCTGTAATGTAACTTTCTTGTTTCTTTAGGGTTTTGTGTTCTCTTCAAGGCTGGATTTCTTGACCCTGGAACTCTTACCGTTGTGTTGGGTCTCAGTAGAGGGTTGTTGACTCCACAGTTGACCTGTCTTTGCTCATCCAGAGCCGCACATGAAAGGATGACACGTTTATTGCTCTGTGAGACACAATGTAACGTGATCAGAAATCTCTGAGCGCTATGAATGTGGCAAATGAGACCTCACTTCTTACATTACCTGTTCAAGAGACACTCTGCGATACGATAGACCAGCAGGGTAAGAGATAAGAACACGGGAATTGTAAGAATCATCTCCATGATTCTGCACAGAGATGGTTAGATTAACCTCAAGATTCACCCCCACCACAAGCTGGGGCAGACTGTCACAGAGAGAGAGAGAGAGAGAGAGAGAGAGAGAGAGTCAGCAATTGTGTCAGACTGCTGGAGAAAGAATATGTGATTGATAGAATACATTATTTTGAGATCTTACAGGTTTATTCACTAAAGTAAAAATTCAAAGGGAACTTCAAATTTCAGGTCATATTAGCCAAAAATGGTAGCATTCTCGTAGTCAGCTAGGCTTCTCGTTTGACTGCTTTGGCCTTAAATATAAAATTCACTTTGAATTCCCACTTTAGTACATAACTCTATAAGACTGAGATAGTTCCAGCACTGGAGAGAGTCAGTTTTACCTGCCAAATGAGGATGTGACTCTAAGAACATCATGACACACTCCATCACCCCCGCAATTCTTCTGGAATGGAACCTGCAGAGAGAACATTTGTAGTGAGGTCTGGTTGGCTGTCTGGTCTCCCACATTCACTTGTGTCACCAGAATCTAAGTCATACCCTAGAGGATCCAGCCTAACCCATATCCCTTAGTGTGGAGCCCTATGCCATCTCAGTGTATTCTTGGGGCTCCAAACACAGCACCCCTTTTTACTAACTGTATTTATGGTCACAGCATGACTCTCTCACACTTGGAATATGCCCCTGGGGTAGAGTAATCAGCTACATGGTGTGAGATGTAAATTCCAACCCTCAAAGTGTGAGTGTGCTGCTGCTGGTGCCGTTACCTGCCCGATGTGAATGGTCGATGAGTTCTCACTCAGTACGGGATCTCCACTCATAGAGAAATTTAACACAAATCGGAGAGGAGACAGCGAATCATCCACGCACACCTGGCGGAGAGAAGAGACTATAACGTTATATTAGATACGATGTTCGTACAGTCCAGTTCACACAGTACGAGGGGAAACGAGTTTGCTCCTGCACTTTCTGTTAAAGGCTGATTGTGGGGAACCCAGTGATGTTAGGCAGCAGCTGGTGATGTAGGTTCCCCTGTAGCTAGGTACCCAGATATCCCCAGATATCCCCAGGATTATGCCTTTACCCCTCATCTGCTAGTGGGGGTTTTCTAAGCTAGAGAGGTGATTTGAATTCTTGGTAGGATTGGGCATGATTTAGGATTGGGGGTCTGTTTCTATTGGACCCAATGTGTGATTTAGCTTGTGTCCCAGATTATCATATTGAGTTACCGCTTAGTATTGAGCTTTTGTGAGCCCTTTATACTATAATATGTCTGTTACACATTACTACTTTATATTGGGCTACTTGCCTTGATGTTTTATATTTTGTGGTTTGTGTATTTATATTTACCAGGTGATGGTTTAGGTAAAATAGGCGTTTGCAATTTCTCTTTGTGAATAAAGGAAAATTCTTATTTTTGCAACGTTAGTATTTTGAGTGCAGTATCGTTTTTCCAGCTTAGTGGTTTATTTGGTGGGTAATCTCGATAACAGCACCATTTAGTCAGCATCCATTTGTAAATGTATATCCCATTTCCGTTGGAGATTAATGGTCTGTTTGGGCTATATAAGCTGAAAAACAGAAATAGAAGAAAGGTCCAGGCACTCCAAGGTACAAACCAGGCAATCTTTTTGAACCCACTCCATCACAACGTTTCGACCTGCACGGTCTTTGTCAAGCTACTAAGTGCATGTATACATTCCTTTTTATAGGAATACAAGTGATAAACAATTAACAAGATCACATCAATTAAACAATTAGTTAAAATTACATCCATATCCAACCCCCAGTATAGCCACATTGATAGTAAAGGCTAACAGCTGTGTCACGAGTGCAAATTAACTCAACTGGAAGCCTTCTCAACAAGTACCATCTCTGGGATATGGAGACAAAATTGGAAAAAAATTAAAAAGTTAACATCACAGTAATAAACAATAAAATGAATCAAAGCCATATCGGGTCCAATTGATGTGATCTTCTTAATTGTTAATCACTTGTATTCCTATAAAAATGAATGTATACATGCACTTAGTAGCTTGACAAAGACTGTGTAGGTCGAAACGTTGTGATGGAGTGGGTTCAATAAAATTGCCTGGTTTGTACCTTGGAGTGCCTGGATCTTTCTTCTATTTCTGTTATTCAGCATTTGGTCTCTGGTACGGAGACTGTCTGAGTTGCACCCAGCTACATATTACTTAAAGGGACAGAGTGCAATTCCACACCCTACCATAACTACTTCTGGGCTATATAAACTGTCCGCTCTCTTTAATCTGTATTTAGACCTTTTTTAGGATTGCAGATTTTTGGGACCAGATTAAAAGGGTTAACGTTTTTAATTGTAATAACTGAGGATCCGTTTTAGAAATTACACAGTTCTGTTGAATTTATCTTTTTAAACCATTTACGTGGTACTTACCCCCTCCGTACCATTGTAATGAATACATTATATGAGTAGGAGATATTTCTTGTTGATGCTAAAGATTATCGAAAACAGGAATTGGGAAGATTAAGAATCCAGGATGGATAATCATGAATCGTTCATTTTAACCAAATTGTTGTGTGTTACAGGTTTTAAAGATTGGTTGGTGAGAAGGTATAATAAAAGATTGGCTGGTGAGGGGGGATAATAAAAGATTGGTTGGTGAGGGGGGATAATAAAAGATTGGCTGGTGAGGGGGAGTTAATAAAATATTGGCTGGTGAGGGGGGATAATAAAAGATTGGCTGGTGAGGGGGGTTAATAAAAGACTGGCTGGTGAGGGGGGGTTAATAAAAGATTGGCTGGTGAGGGGGGGGTAATAAAAGATTGGCTGGTGAGGGGCGTAATAAAAGATTGGTTGGTGAGGGGGGTAATAAAAGATTGGTTGGTGAGGGGGGTAATAAAAGATTGGCTGGTGAGGGGGGTAATAAAAGATTGGTTTGTGAGGGGGGTAATAAAAGATTGGTTGGTGAGGGGGGATAATAAAAGATTGGCTGGTGAGGGGGATAATAAAAGATTGGTTGGTGAGGGGGGATAATAAAAGATTGGCTGGTGAGGGGGGTTAATAAAAGATTGGCTGGTGAGGGGGGTTAATAAAAGATTGGTTGGTGAGGGGGGATAATAAAAGATTGGCTGGTGAGGGGGGATAATAAAAGATTGGTTGGTGAAGGGGATAATAAAAGATTGGCTGGTGAGGGGGGTTAATAAAAGATTGGCTGGTGAGGGGGTTAATAAAAGATTGGCTGGTGAGGGGGGGTTAATAAAAGATTGGCTGGTGAGGGGGGTTAATAAAAGATTGGTTGGTGAGGGGGGATAATAAAAGATTGGTTGGTGAAGGGGATAATAAAAGATTGGCTGGTGAGGGGGGATAATATAAGATTGGCTGGTGAGGGGGGATAATAAAAGATTGGCTGGTGAGGGGGGATAATAAAAGATTGGCTGGTGAGGGGGGGATAATAAAAGATTGGTTGGTGAGAAGGTATAATAAAAGATTGGCTGGTGAGGGGGGATAATAAAAGATTGGCTGGTGAGGGGGGATAATAAAAGATTGGCTGGTGAGGGGGATAATAAAAGATTGGTTGGTGAGGGGGGATAATAAAATATTGGTTGGTGAGGGGGGATAATAAAAGATTGGTTGGTTAGGGGATAATAAAAGATTGGCTGGTGAGGGGGGATAATAAAATATTGGTTGGTGAGGGGGGATAATAAAAGATTGGTTGGTGAAGGGGATAATAAAATATTGGCTGGTGAGGGGGGTTAATAAAAGATTGGCTGGTGAGGGGGGTTAATAAAAGATTGGCTGGTGAGGGGGGTTAATAAAAGACTGGCTGGTGAGGGGGGGTTAATAAAAGATTGGCTGGTGAGGGGGGGAGGTAATAAAAGATTGGCTGGTGAGGGGCGTAATAAAAGATTGGTTGGTGAGGGGGGTAATAAAAGATTGGTTGGTGAGGGGGGTAATAAAAGATTGGCTGGTGAGGGGGGTAATAAAAGATTGGTTTGTGAGGGGGGTAATAAAAGATTGGTTGGTGAGGGGGGATAATAAAAGATTGGCTGGTGAGGGGGATAATAAAAGATTGGTTGGTGAGGGGGGATAATAAAAGATTGGCTGGTGAGGGGGGTTAATAAAAGATTGGCTGGTGAGGGGGGTTAATAAAAGATTGGTTGGTGAGGGGGGATAATAAAAGATTGGCTGGTGAGGGGGGATAATAAAAGATTGGGTGGTGAAGGGGATAATAAAAGATTGGCTGGTGAGGGGGGTTAATAAAAGATTGGCTGGTGAGGGGGTTAATAAAAGATTGGCTGGTGAGGGGGGGTTAATAAAAGATTGGCTGGTGAGGGGGGTTAATAAAAGATTGGTTGGTGAGGGGGGATAATAAAAGATTGGTTGGTGAAGGGGATAATAAAAGATTGGCTGGTGAGGGGGGATAATATAAGATTGGCTGGTGAGGGGGGATAATAAAAGATTGGCTGGTGAGGGGGGATAATAAAAGATTGGCTGGTGAGGGGGGGATAATAAAAGATTGGTTGGTGAGAAGGTATAATAAAAGATTGGCTGGTGAGGGGGGATAATAAAAGATTGGCTGGTGAGGGGGGATAATAAAAGATTGGCTGGTGAGGGGGGATAATAAAAGATTGGCTGGTGAGGGGGATAATAAAAGATTGGTTGGTGAGGGGGGATAATAAAATATTGGTTGGTGAGGGGGGATAATAAAAGATTGGTTGGTTAGGGGATAATAAAAGATTGGCTGGTGAGGGGGGATAATAAAATATTGGTTGGTGAGGGGGGATAATAAAAGATTGGTTGGTGAAGGGGATAATAAAATATTGGCTGGTGAGGGGGGTTAATAAAAGATTGGCTGGTGAGGGGGGTTAATAAAAGATTGGCTGGTGAGGGGGGGGTTAATAAAAGATTGGCTGGTGAGGGGGGTAATAAAAGATTGGCTGGTGAGGGGGGTAATAAAAGATTGGTTTGTGAGGGGGGTAATAAAAGATTGGTTGGTGAGGGGGGATAATAAAAGATTGGTTGGTGAAGGGGATAATAAAAGATTGGCTGGTGAAGGGGATAATAAAAGATTGGCTGGTGAGGGGGGATAATAAAAGATTGGTTGGTGAGGGGGGATAATACAAGATTGGTTGGTGAGGGGCATAATACAAGATTGGCTGGTGAGGGGGATAATAAAAGATTGGCTGGTGAAGGGGATAATAAAAGATTGGTTGGTGAAGGGGATAATAAAATATTGGCTGGTGAGGGGGGTTAATAAAAGATTGGCTGGTGAGGGGGTTAATAAAAGATTGGCTGGTGAGGGGGGGTTAATAAAAGATTGGCTGGTGAGGTGGGTTAATAAAAGATTGGTTGGTGAGGGGGGATAATAAAAGATTGGTTGGTGAAGGGGATAATAAAAGATTGGCTGGTGAGGGGGGATAATATAAGATTGGCTGGTGAGGGGGGATAAGAAAAGATTGGCTGGTGAGGGGGGATAATAAAAGATTGGCTGGTGAGGGGGGATAATAAAAGATTGGTTGGTGAAGGGGATAATAAAAGATTGGCTGGTGAGGGGGGATAATAAAAGATTGGTGAGGGGGGATAAAAGATTGGCTGGTGAGGGGGATAATAAAAGATTGGTTGGTGAAGGGGATAATAAAAGATTGGTTGGTGAGGGGGATAATAAAAGATTGGCTGGTGAGGGGGGATAATAAAAGATTGGCTGGTGAGGGTGGATAATAAAAGATTGGCTGGTGAGGGTGGATAATAAATGATTGGTTGGTGAGAGGGGATAATAAAAGATTGGTTGGTGAGAGGGGATAATAAAAGATTGGCTGGTGAGGGGGGTTAATAAAAGATTGGTTGGTGAAGGGGATAATAAAAGATTGGCTGGTGAAGGGGATAATAAAAGATTGGCTGGTGATGGGGGATAATAAAAGATTGGTTGGTGAAGGGGATAATAAAAGATTGGCTGGTGAAGGGGATAATAAAAGATTGGCTGGTGAGGGGGGATAATAAAAGATTGGTTGGTGAGGGGGGATAATACAAGATTGGTTGGTGAGGGGCATAATACAAGATTGGTTGGTGAGGGGGGATAATAAGAGGTTTGTTGGTCAAATGAATAATCTCCAGGCACCAAACACAGTTCTGCCCATATCTGAGGGTCTATGAGTGTCACTCACGGGTATCTGGTATGAGTGCTTCCTGCAAACTTTCTCCTTTGTCAGTTTCACAGTTGTATCCAGAGATTGCCCTGAACCTTTAAACTGAGCGCGTTTCTGAGTGCGGCCAGAATCCAGCGAGAGAGTGTACTTTAACTCTGCAGAAATTTCATCTGGGGAGACAGAGACAGAGTCAGTGGGAGAGACAGGCATAGAGACAGTCAGTGGGAGAGACAGGTATACAGACAGAGTCAGTGGGAGAGACAGATATACAGACAGAGTCAGTGGGAGAGACAGGTATAGAGACAGAGTCAGTGGGAGAGACAGGTATACAGACAGAGTCAGTGGGAGAGACAGGTATAGAGACAGAGTCAGTGGGAGAGACAGGTATACAGACAGAGACAGGGGGAGAGACAGGTATAGAGACAGAGTCAGTGGGAGAGACAGGAATACAGACAGAGTCAGTGGGAGAGACAGGTATAGAGACAGAGTCAGTGGGAGAGACAGTTATACAGACAGAGTCAGTGGGAGAGACAGGTATAGAGACAGAGTCAGTGGGAGAGACAGGTATAGAGACAGAGTCAGTGGGAGAGACAGGTATACAGACAGAGTCAGTGGGAGAGACAGGTATAGAGACAGAGTCAGTGGGAGAGACAGGTATACAGACAGAGTCAGTGGGAGAGACAGGTATACAGACAGAGTCAGTGGGAGAGACAGGTATACAGACAGAGTCAGTGGGAGAGACAGGTATACAGACAGAGTCAGTGGGAGAGACAGGTATACAGACAGAGTCAGTGGGAGAGACAGGTATACAGACAGAGTCAGTGGGAGAGACAGGTATAGAGACAGAGTCAGTGGGAGAGAAAGGTATACAGACAGAGACAGGGGGAGAGACAGGTATAGAGACAGAGTCAGTGGGAGAGACAGGTATAGAGACAGAGTCAGTGGGAGAGACAGGTATAGAGACAGAGTCAGTGGGAGAGACAGGTATAGAGACAGAGTCAGTGGGAGAGACAGGTATACAGACAGAGTCAGTGGGAGAGACAGGTATACAGACAGAGTCAGGGGGAGAGACAGGTATAGAGACAGAGTCAGTGGGAGAGACAGGTATAGAGACAGAGTCAGTGGGAGAGACAGGTATAGAGACAGAGTCAGTGGGAGAGACAGGTATAGAGACAGAGTCAGTGGGAGAGACAGGTATAGAGACAGAGTCAGTGGGAGAGACAGGTATACAGACAGAGTCAGGGGGAGAGACAGGTATACAGACAGAGTCAGTGGGAGAGACAGGTATACAGACAGAGTCAGTGGGAGAGACAGTTATACAGACAGAGTCAGTGGGAGAGACAGGAATACAGACAGATGGGGAAGAAACAAGCAAACAGACAGAGACAGAGTTTGAGGGAGAGCCCGGTATACAGACAGAGACAAAGAAAAAGACAGCTATACAGACAGATAAAGAAGGAAAGACAGGTATACAGACAGATGGGGAAGAAACAAGTATACAGACAGAGACAGGGGAGAGACAGATATACAGGCAGAGACGGAGTCAGGGGGAGAGAGAGGTATACAGACAAAGTCGGGGGAGAGACAGGTATTTAAATAGATGCAGTCAGAGGGAGAGACAGGTATACAGACAGAGTCAGGAGGAGTGAGAGGTATAGAGACAGAGTCAGGGGGAGTGAGAGGTATAGAGACAGAGTCAGGGGGAGTGAGAGGTATAGAGACAGAGTCAGGAGGAGTGAGAGGTATAGAGACAGAGTCAGGAGGAGTGAGAGGTATAGAGACAGAGTCAGGGGGAGTGAGATGTATAGAGACAGAGTCAGGGGGAGTGAGAGGTATAGAGACAGAGTCAGGGGGAGTGAGAGGTATAGAGACAGAGTCAGGGGGAGTGAGAGGTATAGAGACAGAGTCAGGGGGAGTGAGATGTATAGAGACAGAGTCAGGGGGAGTGAGAGGTATAGAGACAGAGTCAAGAGGAGTGAGAGGTATAGAGACAGAGTCAGGGGGAGTGAGAGGTATAGAGACAGAGTCAGGGGGAGTGAGAGGTATAGAGACAGAGTCAGGGGGAGTGAGAGGTATAGAGACAGAGTCAGGGGGAGTGAGAGGTATAGAGACAGAGTCAGGGGGAGTGAGAGGTATAGAGACAGAGTCAGGGGGAGTGAGATGTATGTATACAGAGACAGAGTCATTCTGGCCTCCTCTCTCTAATTCTGGTCTCATCACTCTGGCTTTTCTAAATTGTCCTGGTCTTCCCCCATGTTCTCCCTGGCCCAGGCTTACCTTTGTACTGGGATGTTTTCAGGCTGGCTACTATACAAACTTCCATTTGTAGCTCCTTCCCAATTTCTTTTGGATCAGGACATTCATAAATTGAAAGGGAGATCTCTTGTGGCTTAAACGTCATTGAAAAAGAAACCCCCAGAACTGGACGAGTCCTGCAAGATAAAATCGCAGAATGTGGAAAAAACTAATGTGATAAGAGTAAGGGCATCATGAAGTGCATAAGCGGAAAGGAAAAGATAAAATAAACTTCACACAGTTTTGGGGGTAAGGACACAGAGAATTAGGGAAAAAAGTGAAGGACGCAGAAAGAAGGGGTGGAACTAGGAAAGTACCATGGACAGAATGTGAAGAACACAGAGAGATGGGGGAAGAAAATGGCACAGGGAGCACAGGGAGATAGGAATGAGGGGTCTAAGAGAAGTTATGGGGAGAATGTGAAGAAGGACTCAAGGAGGAGATAGGGAAGAGGGATCTAATAGAAACCATGGGAGAATGTGAAGAGGGACACACGGAATCGGGAAGAAGGTCTAAACGAAGCCATGGAGAGAATGTGAATAAGGATACAGGTAGATGGGGAAGAGGGGTATAAACAAAGCCATGCAGAGAATGTGAAGAGGGACACACAGAGATAGGGAAGAGTGTATAATAGAAGCCATGGGAGAATGTGAAGAGGGACACACTGAGAGGGGGGAGAGGGTCTAATAGAAGCCATGCAGAGAATGTGAAAAAGGACACACTGACATGGGTAAGAGTGACTAATAGAAGCCATGCAGAGAATGTGAAGAGGGACACACTGAGAGGGGGAAGAGGGTCTAATAGAAGCCATGCAGAGAATGTGAAAAAGGACACACTGACATGGGTAAGAGTGACTAATAGAAGCCATGCAGAGAATGTGAAGAGGGACACACTGAGAGGGGGAAGAGGGTCTAATAGAAGCCATGCAGAGAATGTGAAGAGGAACACGCAGAGATAGGGAAGAGTGTATAATAGAAGCCATGGGAGAATGTGAAGAAGGGCACACAGAGATAGGGAAGAGGGGTCTAAAAGAAGCCATGGAAATAATGTGATGAAGAACACACAAAGATGGTAAAGAGGGGTCTAAACTAAGCCATGGGGAAAATGTGAAGAATGACACATGAAGAGGTGGAAGAGGGTCTAATAGAAGCCATGGGAGAATGTGAAGAACACATGGTTCTATTCTTATTGTTCTCTCACCTCATTATTAAGACATTGCCTTTGCTCCCCACAGCCAGATCAGGAAGGCCGTCACTAGACATATCCAGGTTCCCACTCATTGACCTGCCGAAGAGCATGAGACCACTACTGACCTGGCTGCCCGCAATACGCTATGTTAGCCAGAAAAAAAAAACATGGCATCGTGTTAATCACATGATATTTCACAGCTGTCATGGGTAAAAACGTTTTTTTAAATTTTATAAAGTTCTTCCAGAAGGGAGATTACACTTTATTTATATCAAGAAAGAAAACCATAATTCAGACACTTTCTATATACCCTTCTTCTATAAAGCTCTTTGTAATTTAATGCTTCCCTAACACATACACTGGCTGATAGATTTCCACCAAAGCAACCTATGGGAACCAAGAATCAGACATTTACATTGTATTGATCTAACGGAGAAAAAACAGGCCTCTGTGGGACTAACAAGCTCAGAACCTTTTGCCAGACTAAACCCACAGTAAGTGAGTGCCACCTGCCCAGCACTTAACAATCTAACATTCTCTTGCAGTAATAAGGGAGACCAGGACAAGGCACCCTGTAGTGGAGTTCCGATAACACGACTAGGTATCTCCGCTATTCCTTCATTGAAGCTGAAAGTAGCACTGTAATAGTCCAAGACCCTTTCCCCCCAGCAACTAGACGACACATAGTTCTGGCAGTCAACTGATTTAATTTTGGCCACACACGGTTTTTATGTACTTACCCCTAGCATGGGGTTTCCACATCAAAAATACAAGGGTTTTCCTCCCAGGAGCCTCTATTTCTGAGAGATAATTGAGTGAGAAAACTGTAACTCAATTATCTCAGTTACAGGAAAACGTAGAAAATATAATAAATCACCCTAAAAATACATTATAACAATATAGGAACCCCACAAAAGTTACATCACTGAATAGCTTAGGTCTGAGCGCCAAAAAAAGGCAACGACCGGTCATCTTTCGGGGGTTCTTACACCCAGACGAATGCTCCCCCTGGCTGTTAGGGAGTGAATGCTCCCCCTGTTCGGTAGTACATGCCTCCCGAACGCCATTCTCCTAACTGTATGGGAAGTTGGACGGGCAGGGGTACAAGTTTCTCGGGTGTTCGCGGGGTCGCACATCTGAGTTACAGTTCAATGCCATCGACGACCATGTACCACTACCTGCGTTCGGGAGACAAAATGGCCGCCAATTCTTGGAGCATGTGGATTCGGTTATAGGAATGGCTGCCACACAGGCGAAGCACTTGAACTAATTGCTTATTTGTGGTTAACAGCCAGGGGTGGTCGGTGATTAGGAGGTGCTAACAAGGGGACCACACAGAGTTGGTTCGGTAAATGAACAGGGGGTGTATAGACAGCCGAACAACCAGGAATTAAAGTGTATTTAGGGCATCCATTTCGCTGCACACCCCACCCCTCCACTACACTATAGCATCAGGAATACAGATATACAAATTACAAATACAACTTCCTGGCACTGTAGTTTTAAAAAAGATAGTTAATCTTTTTTTCCTCATCACACTGGCCTCGCTCAAGATCATTGTTAATCGAGCATCGATCATATTGACAGCCACTAGAGGTAGGTTAACCTAGCCATAAAACATTGTCAATCTGGGCTAAAACGGGGGCACATGACACTCACACCACTTCACTGAGGAACATCATGGAGATATATTGTGAAGATACATCATGAAGATTACATTTTCTGGGTGCCTATAGTGTTTGTTTAATGTGAGGGTTTAGTACATGGGTGGGAATGTGCAATGTTTGAAACAAAGAAGAAAATTCTGCGCAAGCACTGGATAAGAAGAATGGTCATGGAAAATAGAAAAAGTATTAAATAATAAGAACATTGTGCAGTGCTCCGTCCTATGGTGCCATATGATAGAGGGTGAGTTCCCAATCCCGCAATCCATACTACGAGTCCTAAAAGCAATGTACTCCCTCCGTGAGCGTTCTGGTCAACAAAATGTGCTATAGCATTATAAATGTTTATTTTTTTCCCCCCAGACGTAAATGTGAGAGATCGTTTCTAGTGATTTGTGATGTCTATCTACTTCAACTTGTGAGGCTTTTAAAGTCAGTGTGTCTGAATAAATTAGTGAACACAGACAGCAATATAATGCTCTGATTCTGTCTTTCAGACCATTCTCTGGGTTCTTCAGTTTGAAGGAATTGGGACATTTATTCATTCATTTATTGGTTTATTTGGACTATGGATTTGCTTTAAAATATAATATATTTTGTTGTATTTAATGATCAATTTTTTGGCGTGGTGGTATTAGGACACCTTGTATTTCCATATTTAACATTTTGTAATATCCGTCTCTTTGTCCATGTCATATTATGGACTGCCGCACAGCACTTGCAGGTTCTGGAGGGTGCCGCGCAGCAGCCTCGAAGATCCCGGACCCAAGCCAACTAGGAGGTCCTGCGGTGTTCTCTCCACAGAAGTGCAGGCAGCTCTGCACTGTCTGCGAGGTTGCCAGATTTCAGTTGCAGTCCTTTGAAATTACAGGACCCTGTGGGTGTTGCACTTAATACTCACCTTTTAGTGATGTCATGTTTGTTGGACTTCTTGGTCTGTCCTGCACAGGTTACACTCCTTTGTGTGTCCAGGTGCAGGGTGATGATAGTGTCCAATAGTATTCTTTCTAACCCTATATAAGTTCCCCCTTGCTGGGAATCATTGACCTGCCGTGGTTCTTGTTCTGAGAGTGCATTATATTATTATTATGTTTTTCCTGTTGCTGACCTTGTTTTGTATTTTGACTCTCTGTATCCCTTTGACTTTGGCTTGTTTTTCCGTTCTTGCGTACCTCTGTATTCCTTGACCTAGGCATCCTTTATTACTACAATTTCTTTGTGGGAACCTCGGTGCACCAAATGACACTTTACAAAAGCTTTGCCCTCACAGGATCACCTAAACCGAGGCTTGCAGCCTACATGTGATCGAGCTGTGGAGAAGCGGCCACTCTCCTAGTTCAATGGCTTGCAATCTGACACACTCAGCTGTGTCCCCCCCCCCGTCCGGACTGGTGGGGATTATCTTGTTCCCCACTTGCTTACACACCGAGCCTCCGTCTCAAAGCATCTGCTCCGATGCCTGTTATGCCTCGAGCAGACCCGCTCAAGATGGCGGACACGCAACCGTACCCAGAACAAGGGTCGTCACAGTTAATGAAGACTCACCAAGGTGCAGCAGAGCACATACCAGAACGCTTGAGAGCACTATGACAACTTCTGAGCAAGATTGGAAGCCTGTCTTGTTGCAGTACCGCCTGATCAGAGCCGCAAGCAAAGAAGAAGAGGCAGGAGGTGAGCAGGTTCCCCCTGGGTGCAGCATCACAACAAGCACCTGAGTCTTCTCACTTTGGCCTACCTGAGCTGAAGTCCAGCAGGGATAAACTCCCTTTGCATCATCCACCCAGGCGGAAGATCCAACGCCGCAGGCGGCAGTCCATCATGAGCTTCAGGTACCTTCCCACTGGGGCGGACTTAGCTCAACTGGAGCATCCAAGTCCATGGATCCATGATGCAGGCCTTGGTATGAGTCTGGGGAAATCCCACACTTGAATCCTACCTCACAGAGCCTGTTGAAACAGGGAGTTGGCTGAAACTGGACTTATCATCCTGGGCCCACCCAAATGCAACACTCGCATTTCCTTTATGTTGTGCCTTTCCTAATATTTTGAATATAATACAGCAGAGATGTGGAACTGCAATCAAACCCTGTATCCGGGTGCACCAGTCCAGTCCAATACCAGTACAAATACTGTGTAAGTCGAAACGTTGCAGTGGGTTCAATAAAATGTCCTTTTTGTATCCTGAGAGTGCCTGGACTTCTCTTCTATTTTTCCTAATATTTTGTGATATATAGTCTTGGAGCTCGTGTTCAGTGCCAGTGGTCTCACCATATTGTATTTACAGTAAGTTTAGCAATTTATTTTGGCATTTCAGTGGCACGATCACCAAGGTGTGAATCTCATGCATAGCTAATCATATAAACTCTGGTAGCCTTTTCTTACCTACTTACCCCCTGCTTATTTGATGCCACTCAGTTAGTCAGGACTTCTTCACTTGCATTTTATTTTATTTTATTTTACCGTATATACTCGAGTATAAGCCGACCCGAATATAAGCCGAGGCCCCTAATTTTACCCAAAAAAACTGGGAAAACTTATTGACTCGAGTATAAGACTAGGGTGAGAAATGCAGCAGCTACTGGTAAATTTCTAAATAAAATTAGATCCTAAAAAAAATATATTAATTGAATATTTATTTACAGTGTGTGTATAATGAATGCAGTGTGTGTGTATGAATGCAGTGTGTGTGTATGAATGCAGTGTGTGTGTATGAGTATGCAGTGTGTGTGTATGAATGCAGTGTGAGTGTATGAATGCAGTGTGAGTGTATGAATGCAGTGTGTGTGTATGAGTGCAGTGTGAGTGTATGAGTGCAGTGTGTGTGTATGAGTGCAGTGTGTGTGTATGAATGCAGTGTGAGTGTATGAGTGCAGTGTGAGTGTATGAGTGCAGTGTGTGTATGAGTGCAGCGTGTGTATGAGTGCAGCGTGTGTATGAGTGTGAGTGTATGAGTGCAGCGTGTGTATGAGTGTGAGTGTATGAGTGCAGTGTGTGTATGAGTGCAGCGTGTGTATGAGTGTGAGTGTATGAGTGCAGCGTGTGTATGAGTGTGAGTGTATGAGTGCAGCGTGTGTATGAGTGTGAGTGTATGAGTGCAGCGTGTGTATGAGTGTGAGTGTATGAGTGCAGCGTGTGTATGAGTGTGAGTGTATGAGTGCAGCGTGTGTATGAGTGTGAGTGTATGAGTGCAGTGTATGAGTGTGGTGTGTGTGTGTGTGTGTGTGTGTTGCAGAGCCTTGGTGGGGGGTGGGTGTTTTTTTTTATTATTTTAATTTTTTTTATTATTATTCATTATTATTTTTATTTATTTAATTTAATTATTATTATTATTGTATTATTTATTATTTAATTATTATTATTTTTTATTATTACTAATTATTTTTTTTTCGTCCCCCCTCCCTGCTTGATACATGGCAGGGAGCTCCTTCCCTGGTGGTCCAGTGTCATTGGTAGTTCAGTGGGGGGGAGAGGGGGGCTGTGAGAGCGCGTTACTTACCTTTCCTGCAGCTCCTGTCAGCTCTCTCCTCCTCCGCGCCGTCCGTTCAGCACCTCGGTCAGCTCCCAGTGTAAGTCTTGCGAGAGCCGCGGGGTCATAGTGCGGCTCTCGCGAGACTTACACTGGGAGCTGACAGAAGAGCTGACCGGACGGTGCGGAGGAGGAGAGAGCTGACAGGAGCTGCAGGAGACGTAAGTAAACGCTCTGCAGCCCCCACAGCCCCCTGTCTGTATTATGGCAATGCAAATTACCAAAATACAGACTATTGACTCGAGTATAAGCCGAGTTGGGGTTTTTCAGCACAAAAAATGTGCTGAAAAACTCGGCTTATACTCGAGTATATACTATTTTTGTTATCAAAACACTAAAACGTGCTGATGTTCTATATGCCATGGTATATGGCCTGTGTACACTACGCTTAGTATAGCGGTCGTGGCATATTTAACTTCGCTGTTATTGCTTGTTATTATTTAAAAAACTGCAATTTCTCTAAAAGTCATGACAATATTTAATACCGTCTGTTATTGATGTGCTTGTTACAGCTGTTGTGGCTCTGCTAGCCCTCTTTGACATCATTTGCACAACAAAAATAAAGAATATTAACCCCTTAAGGACACAACTTCTGGAATAAAAGGGAATCGTGACGGAATATATCTGTCATGTGTCCTTAAGGGGTTAAAAATAAATGTAAAAAACACCTTCCAAATGATTTATCTACAGAAATTACCATAAAAATCAATACAAATTTTTGAAGATAAAGTATTTGCAAAAATCTCAAGGTCAATACGTGTTAAATCTCAAGGTCAATACGTGTTAAATCTCAAGGTCAATACGTGTTAAATCTCAAGGTCAATACGTGTTAAATCTCAAGGTCAATACGTGTCAAATCTCAAGGTCAATACGTATCAAATCCAATGAAATCACGGCCTATGTCTGTAAAGGCAACCACTCTATGAAACCTACTATTTACTTATCATAACATATTTGAGGTTCTTGCTATCTTTGTCAGTGTAAGCTTTCTCTATAAAAATGGCTCTTTATCTTTACTGAAAGGTATCTTTATTCTCATTGTACTTTCCAACACAGTTCTCTAGACATTGAAAGACATATCGATACTATAACAGGATCTGTTAAGTTCCCACCTGGATATATGATGTTCTGAAACCACCTGGCTGACCAGCAAAGATGTACAAAGCTCCTTGGTTGTTGTCCTCACATGGAGCACCAACTGCCAGCTCAGGTAGGTCATCTCCAGTCAGGTCTGGCAACACAGAGATAGCTGAGCCAAAATGTCCCAGGGTCTTAGTAGTGTCCCCATGTAGGGTATTCAGGCATGATAGAGTGACATGACGTGAGTGTCTCTTCTGGAGATCAAATAGCATGATTCATTTATAACACGTATTAGTCAGATCATAAAATAACAATACTTAGAATATTAGAAAACTTAGTATCTGGAAACTGACTGACAGAGGATTACATGTCCAGACATTAATATCCCCTGAAATCATATGAAATCTTCATAGTCAGTACACTAATGGTAAGGTGCAGAAATGGGAGAAAATGAACAAAAAGGATGGATAATATATAGAGCTAGAGAGAGACAGTGTAAGAAAGAAGAAGAGGGAACTTAAACGATTGTGGGAGAGAGAAAGAAGCAAAAGGAGAGAATTGAAAACAGAGTCAGAAACAGAGAATGTGAAAATGATACCCTAGGAGGAGGGAGCATAAAGGGAGACATTGACAAAGATGACAAAAACAGACAGGCAATGAGACCAAAAGTGGGAGCCACGTGTGGGCGCAAAGTGAAGACATGGAGTGAGTGACAGGCTGAGGATCATGGGTTTAGCTGAGAACGGGTTTAAATCCTTTTTATCTCTTACAGCAGCTATAACGGACAAACGATTACAATTCTCATTACAATTTGTTTAAAAAAAAAAGTCAGTAGTGTTGTGCCGAAACCAACGTTCAGGTAGGTCTGTTAAAAGAGAGCCCACCATTGAATGACTCACTAAAGGGAGCGGTGGGTGGCTGAACCAGGAAGTATTGGCCAATAGGAAAGGGAGGTCTGCGTATTTATAGGCCGGGTAACCCCTCCCACAACTACAGGCTCCGCCTACACACTCAGCCTTCCTATATATGTCACCGCATTGTTTTGTGTCTTTAAAGCGATTAAATATTTTAGTATAAACTTTTGAAATATATTTTTTTCTATGTAGATATATATATTAATATGTCAAAAAAATAGCAAAATATTAAACATTTTAATATTTGTCATGATATTACGTTATTTTAAAGGTTTAGGTTTATCCAGAAATATTAAATCATTTGGAAAGTTTATCCAACAATATTAAAGAGATCCTATAGTGCCAGGAAAACAAAGCTGTTTTCCTGGCACTACAGGGTTAATAGGTCCCTCGCTCCCCCACTCCCGGGGGGCTGAAGGGGTTAAAACCCCTTCATCCACTTACCTGAATCCAGCGCCGATGTCCCTCGGCGCTGGGTCAGGCTCCACCCATGCCCCTCCTGCGCCATCAGCCGGCAGGGGAGACCTAGTGCGCATGCGTCAATGGCCGCGCGCGCATAAGACCACCCCATTGGAAAGCATTATTCAATGCTTTCCTATGGGGAAAATCTGACGCTGGAGGTCCACATGCAGAGCGTGAGGATGTTCAGCGTCAGATAACGGACCAAAAGTCCATTTGGATTACGGACGCGCCCTCAGTGGTTGTCTGAAGGCAGACTTAGAGCTGCAATGTAAACCTTGTTCTCTGTTCACTAAGTGTAATAGAGACAGCACCCAGACCACTTCACAGCACCCAGAGCTGAATTTCGCTGGGTGCCTACAGTGTCCCTTTAAATGACGGGATTGTTTGAAGAATTAAATAAAACCTTTGTATCAGTTACATATTTTAATATAATGGATGGATCTTACCATGGCAGGAACTGGACACAGGTAAACACGGCCCCCAGGGACTTCAGGGGAATAGTATGTAGGGGCCCCAACCAGGAGAAGTGTCTTAAATGTGTCTGTGTTTACTTGGACCACGCTCAACGATGATCCAAAGTACGACCCGATCTGAAAGTCACAAAGGACACATGAAACACAGGAGATATTAACTGATGTGACCATACAGGGACCCAAATCACTTAAAATCCGCTAGTCACACATCATCCGATAACATTTATATTTTCCCTTTTTCAGTGTCTCTCTCTGAACAATCTCTGGATCTTTTAGCTGCTCGATGAGCTGTGATTTGTCAGGGATTCTGACAGCAGTGACTTGCCAGTGGTTAATGGTGAGTGGTGAATTTGACGCAGGATATAAGATATATATGTATTTTTAAAAGCAAGCTCAAATACATACAACATTTTAGTTTTTTATTTACATTTTAGTTATGTAAGGAAAAACATCACCCAGAAAACAAACAAAAAACCTCCATCTAAACTTGATTTATATAGCCACACAAAATTAATCCCTGCGCTCAAACTCCCACTACTCCTGGGTGGCAGCAATGGCTACAGTGTACATCGGCCCCAATACATAGAACAAAAACCAAAGAAGTTATCTTCTATGCATATTTAAATAACTGGAGGTAATTTAGCAGACATGTGCAATTCATTTCGTTCCGAATGTCAATTCAGACGAATTTCGGGCAATTAGGACATTCAGATACTTCCGAATGTCAGAATAGCTGAATTGCCGAAGTTCCGAATTGCCGAATTTCCCGAAGTTCCAAAGTGTCGAAGTGCCGAAGTTCTGAAGCACAGTATTGCCTAAGTACTAATATACCTACCCAGTGGAAGAATGAAGAATGTTACACTGTATACAAGTTTAAATAAAAAGTATATAAACATAGCCAGGATTCAGCTGTAAGCATTTGCAACACTTACAACAATCAAGTAACAAACATTCATATAAAATGTAAGTTACTAAGCCTGTCAATGTAATGACAGGAATGAATAAGTAGATAATTCCCTAATTCCCATGGTATTAGGGAGCTATCTACTAAAAGGCTTAAAGACCTAAATTGGTCTTTCAGCCAAATTTACTAATACTAAGAAAAGATTACTTAGGGGCATGTCTATTAAACAGGGAGCAGCCTATGCCCCCCCCCGAGCGGCGGGTGGTGGCACTAAAGTAAAATAATGGGGGGGGGACCTTTTGTCCTCCCTCCTGGCCCCCACCCCTGAGCGGCGGGTGGGGGCCCTAAATAAAAATGTAACCACCCCAGGTGACTAGGGGTCCCCAAACCCCTAGTCACCCCCTTCCCAAAAAAAAATTAACCCCTACCTACTCCCATCACCCTAACAATAATGAGGCAGGACCATTAACTAGATACCTGTAAAAAAATAAAAATAAAAAATTACCAAAAAAGGTCAAATAAAAATCCATAATAACCGTCGCACTTAAAAACAAACAAACAAAAAACAAAAAACAAATATACATCTTCACCCATGGAGGGCGTCACGCAGACTAAGCTCTGCAGGGCGGGGGAAGGCTTATAAAGCCTTGTCCCGCTCTGCAATTAGGCTCAGAACACTCTGATTGGTGGGTTTAAGCCATCCAGAGTGCTCTGACAGGTAAATGAAGAGACTGACATGTAAGTCTCTACATTTACCTGTCACAGCACTCTGATTGGTTAGCTTGAAATCCACCAGAGTGCTCTGTGTCATTTTACACAGCGTGGGAAAATTCCAAAGAAATTTCCCACGCTGTGTAATTTGACTAATAACTCTCTGATTGGTTACTTTCAATCCACCAGAGTGTTGTGACGGGTAAATGTAGAGACTTACATGTCAGTCTCTTCATTTACCTGTCAGAGCACTGCGATTGGATATATTAAACTAACCAACCAGAGTACTCTAAGCCTAAATGCAGGGCGGGGCAAGGCTTTATAAGCCTTCTCCCGCCCTGCAGAGCTCAGTCTGCGCGGAGCCCTCCATGGGTGAAAATTGATAAAAAAAATGTTTAAAGTGCGTCGGTTATTCTGGATTTTTATTTGGCCTTTTTTGGGGCTGAAAAAAGAAGATTTTAGAACAAAGAAGACATCAAATGGTAAGTTGTTTTTTTTACAGGTACCTAGTTAATGGTCCCCCCTGATTATTTTTAGGGTGAGAGGGGTAGGTAGATTAACTTTGTTTGGGAGGGGGGTGACTAGGGGTTTGGGGATCATTTCAGGGGTTCAGGAATTTCCTGGAAGTAATTTTTTTGACAGACCTCATGCATGGTCCCATGCCCAAAACAGTTCCATAGAATCAGGGCTTGCGGTCGGTCTAGTTTGGTAGTTTAAAAAAAGTGAACAAACTACCGAACGGAATCCATAGTTCTACCCTGAATCTTGTTCACCTTATTCAGATAAATGATTCCACCAAACAGTGTCTTCCTAAGTGTTATAAAACTGAACACAGGCGATTATGGAAGTCCAGCGGTGTTCAGCAGTATCTGAAAATAGTTCCATGAACTCGACGACCAAACACCGCTGCCTGTGTTCATGCGAACAAGATGGCCGCCACCTCGTGGTCGTCCATAGGAATTACGGCCACCCAGACGAACACTTAGAACACTGAGGTGGAAATTGCTACAAAGTAGCACTTAGGCTTAACAAGCTCCAGGGTGGTTTCCGGTTCGTGCAGTTGTTCTGTTTCCGAACCATATAGTCTAATTGCACGAACGGAGAATTTTATATCACAGTTTACAGGATCCATAGTCTGTAGGCAGGAAGCTGGCAAGCAGGCGCCTCCAGGATCTCGTGGCAAACTAACTTGAAAAGGGGAGTTTGTCACAGTAAGTTTGGTAGATTTCGAGCCATGTTGGTGGCTCAGGACCTGGTGGGGTAGGGGTATCCGGGTATACCCCTACGATGGTTAATTAAAATGTTGGCACTTTAAGTTATGTTCATGTTGGAATAATGTTATATGTTATTTACATATAGGGGTCATTATAACTGAAGGATACGGATGTGATGGCGGGGTGTGGGGCAATGACCTGTTTTTTCTACGTTAATTTAGTACTATTTAATAAAAGCTGTGGACAATTTTGACCTATATACCCTAGTGTCTGTGTTTTATTGGGATAGGTATGTGGGAGGTTTTGTCCTGATTCCGCCTGCCCATATGGCGACTATGCACCTGTCATGACCTTGTAAAAAGGTCTTGTAGGCAGATAGTGGCAGGGGTAGACTCTCTTTTGAGTCGATTGTCAGAATGCATTGACTAACTACTACAGCCTTTAGTGGTCTCGCAGCCCACTTATTTGAAGGATTGGACCCAACTCATTAGGAAATTACAGAATATCCTTTGGGAAGATGGTTGTATATTGGCTACATGCGATGTCAGCAGCTTATATACGATCATCTCCCACCATTTGGGCTGCAAGGCTGTAGAACATTTTCTATCTTTCTATACCTGATAGTCAAAAGGATTTTATCTTGGAGGGTATCAAATTAATTTTATATAATAATTATTTTTGGTTCGAGGGATCCTACTACCTATAATTGGTGGGTAATGCAATGGGGACGAAGTTCGCGCCCAGCTATGCCAACCTTTCTATGTCCTACTGGGAAAGGTCTTTCCTTCAGGGGGGCCATGGCTGGGACGCAAACTTGGTCCTCTATCGCAGGTACATCAACAACATTGTTTTCATTTGGAAAGGTGATGTGGGGTTCCTCAAACTATTTCTTACTTTTTTGAGAGAAATATATCGCTCACTTGTGAACATAGTCACACCAAGGTACATTTTTTGGATTTAGAAATTTATATTGAAAATGTTAACATCAAAACAAAAACATTCTTTAACCCCTTAACCCCTTAAGGACACATGACATGTGTGACATGTCATGATTCCCTTTTATTCCAGAAGTTTGGTCTTTAAGGGGTTAACACCGCAGCCAAATGTACAAGTTGTGAACGAAACAAAACGTAAACAAAACCTGGCATTTGCGCTATATGTCTGTCAAACCGTAATTCACCTCTTTCATATTAAATGCACCCCCCCTTATTATATATCATTTTATTCAGGGGAAACAGGGCTTTCATTTAATATCAAATATTTAGCTATGAAACATAATTTAATATGAAAAAAATGGGAGAAAATAAGATTTTTTTTGATTTTTTTCGTTCTACATGACATTTTAACTGTCAATGTCATAATACTGTTTGCTTTTACTGCAATAAAATACACATATTTGTATTCAACAAAGTCTCACGTGTAAAACAGTACCCCCTATGTACAGGTTTTATGGTGTTTTGGGAAGTTACAGGGTCAAATATAGCGTGTTACATTTGAAATTGAAATTCGCCAGATTGGTTACGTTGCCTTTGAGACTGTATAGTAGCCCAGGAAATAAATTTACACCCATAATGGCATGCCATTTGCAATAGTAGACGACCCAAGGTATTGCAAATAAGCGATGTCCAGTCTTTTTTAGTAGCCATTTGGTCACAAACACTGGCCAAAGTTAGCGTTCGTATTTGTTTGTGTGTGAAAAATGCAAAAAACGCCAATTTTGGCCAGTGTTTGTGACTAAGTGGCTACTAAAAAAGACTGGACATACCCCATTTGCAATACCTTTGGTTGTCTACTATTGCAAATGGTATGCCATCATAGGGGTAATTTTCATTCTTGGGCTACCATAGGGTCATAAAGGCAACGTAAGCAATCTGGCGAATTTTAATGTGAAAAAAATTAAACACAAGCCTTATATTTGACGCTGTAATTTTTGAAAACACCATAAAACCTGTACATGAGGGGTACTGTTGTACTCAGGAGACTTCGCTGAACACAAATATTTGTGTTTCAAAACAGTAAAAAGTATTGCAGCAATAATATCGTCCCTGTAAGTGCTGTTTGTGCGTGAAAAATGCAAAAAACGTCACTTTTACTGGCGATATCATGGTTGTAATACATTTTACTGTTTTGAAACACTAATATTTGTGTTCAGCGAAGTCTCCCGAGTAAAACAGTATCCCCCATGTACAGGTTTTATGGTGTCTTGGAAAGTTATAGGGTTAAATATAGTGCTAGCAAATTAAATTCCCTATACTTTCGGCATGGGTGGTCAGGCAGGTCCCGCTAATTGTAATTAATTAGGATACCTAATTATGTAAAATTATTACATAAATATATGTGTAGAATTAATATATGTATATATATACATATGTGTATATATACGTATATATATATATATATTTTTGTTAATATTTTTATTTATATATAGGTATATATATAGTGATATATACGTATATATTTATGTATATAGATATATATATATTATTTCGTTCTACGTGTATTTTGATATAAATATATATATATATTAATATCACAATACAGTTAGAACGAAATAAAACACATCTATATATTTTTTAATATTTTATTTTTAATTATTTTTTTATTTTATTTTTTTACGTATTTACATATTTTTTTTTTATATTATTTATAAATATATATATAACAATAATTATATATATATTTAATCAGTATCAGTCTACGTGTAATTTGATATTAATATATATATATAATTATATATATATTAATATTAAAATACACCTAGACGGTGTATGTGTGTGTATGTATATGTGTATATATATATACTTAGATCATATATATAAAATATATATATATATATATGATCTAAGTATAAATTTTTTTTTTTACACTTTTAACATTATTTTTATTTTATTTTCAGCCAGCAGGGGGACCAACTGTAATTACAGTTGGTCCCCCTGCTGGCAATGCCTCAGCCAGCTATACCGGCCATGTGATTGTGAGGTCCTCGCAAGGACCTCACTCTCACATGACCGGGAGGGACCGGAGGAGGAAGATGTGCCGCGGGGGGGCTCCCTGGGAGTCCCCCCAACCGCGATCGCCGGCGTGGGACCGCCGGCGACCGGGTAAGTTACTAAAAACCGGAGGGCGTACTATTACGCCCTGCGGCGTTTAGAGCCGCTTTTAAAAGGACGTAATAGTACGCCCTCCGGTCTTAAGGGGTTAAAAAAGTCGATGTAAACAGTTACATCGGTACAACTAGTTGTCATTTTGTACCCTGGATATGTAACATCCCGAAAGGGTTCTAAGTTCTAAGGAATTGCAGTGACTCACATGAATTTGACATACAGCTTCTTCAATATGGAATAGTGCCTATTCCATATTGAAGAAGCCGTATTGGCGAAACGCATTTGTGGATATTTTATACTGTTTATTTTTAAATATTAAAGATTATTTGGTCACTTTTTACTTGTGCCAATTATCTTTTTATACACTTCAGATTGTTTTTAACATGGCATTTTATCATGCTGGAATCCAAGTAAACCTAGGTGGGGATCATACCACCAACGCTATCATCAAGGAGCAGTTGGCCTGCTCCTCTCTTGTGAGTACCATTTTATACATTTTATTGATCATCATTTTATTCAGTGAGCACTATTGGTTGTCTCTTTTTATTTGAGTGTTGAACATACCCTTGACGGAGGAAGTTTATCCCATATCCCATAAGCGGGGATTGTACCGCTGTATGCCTTTCACACTAGAGCTAGCTATAGCTCTTGTACATGTGAGTTTTATACTAGCTTTTTATATTTTTTTCAGTTTATTACTGGACATATTGCACTATTTGATTTATCTCTTGCATATGAGTGGATCCACACGGATGAGGACAGCGAGGAGATTGTTCCTGACCAAGCACCTTATAGACTCTGTGATCCCAATAAGAGCATTTTATATAAGACTATTATTTGGACTATCTTTTATTACGGTTTGATTTAAAGTCTCTCTGGCGCAGCCCTTATCTCCGATATTTCTTTCTTTAGTTTTTTAAGGGTCTTTGAGGGATTCCGTTATAGGGTTTCTGCCTCAATTTTTATTTAGCGATTACTCTTTTCCCCTGTTTTATTTCATCGTTTTAGCCGGCATGGGCACCCTATATGCTGACTATACAGAGCCTGGCACGGCTCTAGTTTTGTGAGTTTGATTCCATTCACTCTGTTCTTATGTTAATTGTTATTATACAGAAAGCACTATGTTGTTATTTTGTCTGTATTTTCAGATGTATTGAACTTGTGCCGCTTCAACACACATAAGTATATTTAGTGTGTATTCACATTGGGTGTATACTGGTTTATACTTGAAAAAACAGATGCATTTTGCAATGTATTCTAGCCCATTCCTATGGTTACCTTGTCCCCCGTGGCGGTGGCCTTCTTGTGCCACTGTGAGGTAGCTGGGTCTTTCTTGAAGATCTGGACACTGCCGATATGTTGGTATCTTGGGGCTCCAAATGCCATGACATCCTTTCCCACCTGCAACAAAGCATAGCCTGGCGAACACCCGTTGGGTCAAATATATCTTCCTGGTTGACGCTTCTCATATTATAAATTGGCCTCTGAAGTTCCCTCTCCTCCACAGCCCAACTCACCTCTCCTTCCACTGTTCACTTGCATCACACGCCACTTTTATTAGCTTCGGCTTAGATTTAATAATCTTTCCAAATTACTCAATACTGTTAGAAAAAACTTATTTTTCTAACAGTATTGAATCATTTGGAAAGCTTTACGTCTCTGTATTTCCAACACTGCAGCCCTGATGCCCCTCATCATTTAGGTCATCCCTCCTCCCCCCCCCGAAACGTATGATTGAAACTTATAATATCTTAAGCAGCTATACACTTTTTAACACAAACTTTAACCATCTTAATATTGTAACCAGTGACTCCCAGAGGTTCAACATAACATATAACCCGTACACCAACCTTCCTCCAACACAGAAATGACAGAATTGAATATGTTTGCATAAACTTTTATAATGATTTAATATTGTGAAAAATAATTTAATTTTGTAATGTCACAGATCCCCATTCCCATATGGACCAGAAAGGAATAATATCACTGAAGAAAGAGGTATGGAGCCCCTAGATGCTACTTTGCCTCCCAGCTGGAAACAGGGACCTCTTTGGCAGGACCGGCGCTACTATAAGGTGGCCCACCGGCCCTGGGGGCACAATGTCAGGCTGACCGGCAGAAGGGAAGCGCAGTGCGCTCCCCTCCATCCGGTTATTTCTTGTAGCGTGGCCGAGCGCAGCCCAAGTCTTTCTACCCGTTTAGCCCAACCTTCTACTGCACGCCCAGCCCAGCCTCCTACCATGGTGTCTACCACAGGCTGTGTGGATGGGGTGGGGATATGAATGACATCATATCCCTGCTCCTTTTGTAACACACAGTGCTGCTGGTGCCCAGTGATGAGGCTGGGCTGCAAGGCAGGACTCCAAAGAGCCAGACAGCATGCACCCCAGGGACCAGGTTGAACAGATGTAAGTATGTAGTTGTGACTGTCTGTGTATGTATGTATGTATGTATGTCTCTGTATGCATGCATGTATGTAACTAAATGTATGTTTGTCTCTGTAGCTCTGTAGATATATATGTGCCTCTGTATGCATGTAACTGTGTGCCTTTATGTCTCTGTACGTACGTATGTGTCTATGTCTTTGTATGCATGTTTCTGTATGCCTGTATGTATGTATGTGTCTGTATGACGGTATGCCTCTGTATGTATGTCTCTGTATGCCTGTATGCCTGTATGCCTGTATGTGTGTATGTGTCTGTATGACGGTATGTCTCTGTATGCATGTATTTTTGTATGTCTCTGTGTGACTGTGTGTGACTGACAAAGACAGGGGTTGGGGTAAGAATGAGACACATAAAGGGGCTGGGGTAAGAGACACACAAATGGGTTGGGGGGGAGTAAGATACATACAAAGGGGGTTGTAAGACACACTAAAGGGGGAATAAAATACAGTAGAAAAAAAAAGGGGTAAGAAATTCAAAAGGAGGGGTTACAACAAGACACACAGGTGAAGATGCATCTTTTTTTTAAAGGGCGGTAAGAGGGGCACAAAATTCATCTTTGCCTGTATAGCTAAAAATCCTTGCACCGGCCTTGCTCTGGTATTGCCTGGACCCATTCTGCACATTGAGCGCCTGACAGGGAGAGACCTTGAAACGCTCTGGAACGGTTTGGTAAAACAGGAATGCCATTAAGGTAAAGTTTTGATCGGCCAGACACGAAGCGCTAGCCCAGAACAGTTCCATGAAAATAGGTGTGCTGGCCGGTCTCCGTTCGTGAGGTTCCTGCGTGAACGCCAAGCAAGGGAATTGTTTAATTTCAGGATACGAATGCCCCCCCTAGTCAGTAGTTCATATCCCACGAATGTTGTTCATGTAGGTGGTCGGGAAACATAACGGGCAGCAGCCTAAGTTTTACCGGGGTTCGCATGAGTACCTAGTCGAAAAGAGTTCCAGGCACTCAACGTACCTCTGCCCACGTTCGGGAGAAAAGATGGTCACTCAGGGGAGCATTCATTAATTACTTCCCTTGCGGTTTCACACTCAAGTTACTGGTGTGAACATTCAAATGGGTTACAGGGGTGGTCCTTGTTCGGGAGACGAATGGACTTTGTTTCTTATGAAGTACTCCAGAACAGAAAAAGGGTATAACACACGAAAAAGGTAAAAAAAAATAAAAAAAAAGGAGAATGGGTAGTAGTTCTGCCACAACGGCGACTGGGGCAGAAGAGCAGCAGTTTTCCCCGGTTTCAGATAGGAAGCTATCCTGGGCAGAGGTAGCCAGACAGCTATATCCACAGCAGAGACCTATAACCACACAGCAGAGAGCTATAACTACCGCAAGAAGCTATAACCACTGCAGGGAGTGATAGTCAGTGGTATCCAGTGACCCTCAGTCCAGCTTCGCCTACTGGGTTTGAAGTGCTCCGGTTTCCCTGACAGCAGCAAGGAGGCAAATTTGGCTGGTGGTACTCAGTCAAAGTATGGTGGCTCTGTTACATGTAATATTAAGATTTTCTTATATAAGATACATGTTTTGAAAATATAATATTGAAAAAAATATATATTTGTACAAGTTTATCTAGAAATATTAAATGATTGAAAAAGCTTATCCAACAATATTAAATCGAAGTCAATGTCCTAAAATTGGCCTTGATTTAATAAGACCTATGGCTACATGTTCTCACCCATGTACGAATCCTTCATATCGGCTTCCTCTCGAGTGGCATTTATCCAGGTACTACTCTTGTCATCCTTGTAAATGGACGCTCCTCCAGACCAATCATATGCTCCAACTGCTCCAAGAACGGACCCTTCCTGCGAGGGAAAAACACAGGAAATGGATCGATACAGATACCAGAAGGTCATATCGAAGTGAAGGATGTTATGTATGGAAAGACCAATTGGGTGATTTACTAAACATAACATTTTGTCCAAATAGACAACATTTGGTAAAAAATTGCCAAATTCTTACTTGGTTATATTTTCAAAATAGTAAAATCTCATAGATATATCATATATAAAAAAAAAAAAATCAATGTATAAAAATATCGATATATTCAATTATATTTCATAAAATTAAATCATTAAACAATTTACTAAACATTTACTAAATCCAATACGGATTGATTGACACTTGTATGTTTTTGTATTAGATGTTTAGGAGAACCTCTTTCCAATGATATATGGTATTGTGACGCTACAATTCCCTTTCTTTCTTTCTTTCTTTCTTTCCTTCTCTTCCCTTTTCCTTTTGTAAAAGGAAGAGGCTGCTATAGTCTATAATGTGTTTTTGTTTTATATCCGTTTTGTTTTGTAATGTTGGATGATGTCTAAGAACAAAATCAACGGAAAAAAAAAGAAATAAAGAAAGGAATGTATTTGTTTTCTGGATTGAGGGTTGTCTGTTTTGGCATTTGGCTTCTTCCTCCCTCTCCGATATACAGCATCGTCGTATAGTGAAGGAGTCGAAGGACTTACTTGCGCCTCCTCCCAACCTCCTCCCGTCACTCCCGACCTCCCCTGCTTTTTGCTTTCGCGCGTTGCAGTGATGTCACGCAGAGGCAGAGTCACGGCAACACTAGGGTAAGCCCGGTCTCCCCCAACTGCAGGGCGGTGCCGCACAACGTGAACCCTGAGCCCAGGCCCCAGAGCACTGATCCCTGAGCCTGCTGCCTTCAGAACTGTAAGTATTTACATTACAGTAATTCACTGAAGCTATATTACTTGGTTGTTTTATGGGGGTGTGGGGGCTGGGTGGTTAGAGGATTAGGGAGAGGTGGTTGGAGAAGGAGGGGAGGGGTTAGTACTGTACTATCTCTACCTACACATTACTTTTACTTTTGAAAACAATCTGTAAAATAAAAAGTATTTGTGTCAGAAGTTGGGCTTTTTTAATTTTTAGAATAATGATGCAGCCATTTTATTTGATATATTTTTGCTAATTTCTGTGCTGGTTGGAGGGGGTGAGGGGCAGTATTACACAGTCTGTATATGAATACAAAAATTATATACAGACTGTGTAATACTGCCCCTCATCCCCCTCCAACCAGCACAGAAATTAGCACAAATGTATCAAATAAAATGGCTGCATCATTATTCTAAAAATGTATTTTGTATTTTACAGATTACTTATTATATATTTTTTAAACATATACAAAGTAATCTGGAAAGTACAAAATGTTTGTGTCAGAAGTTGTGCTAAAAATCAAGCTAGGAACTGGCCACTCACCCCCCCCTCCTCTCGTCTACCCTTCCATCTCCCACCCACCTGCCCTGATAACAGATAAGCCTACCTGACATGAGCAGAAACCAACTCGAAAAACTACACAAACGCACCACCCTCCCGGCAGACCTCATACCCTCTGGTGAAAATGACAACACAGGGGACACCCACCCAACAACAATACTCATAAGCCTCGGTCCAAGTCACGGCCACGGCCCACAAAAGGAGCCCAGACTGGGGGCCACCACATTAGGAAAATGGGAAGGAAGCCCCACTCAACCTGCTAACAGACCTACATACCAGAACCAAGCCCGCCTCCACAAAAAAGAACACTTTAGCCCCGTACCAGAAACCAACAACAACCAACCAACTCCAACCTTGGCCAAAAGGTACACCCTAGACGTCCAACAACCAATTCCCCCACCATGGTATATCATCCCATGTAAATAAGTTCTCATCTCCCCCAGTTTACTTTTCACCCCTATCCAAGAGCACAGTCTTGTCACCCTTCCATTAAATGCTAAGAGGTGCAAAACAAATCAAAACCCGAGAGGAACATCTACAGAGAAGGGCCCTACACGGCCCCAGGAACATCCAGACAAAAGGACCACGATGATCAAAACAATGCGAGAATATAAATGTGCAATTCCGGCACAGTTAACTGTGATCGGACGGTAACATAACACAAAACTGTAGGTCGAATGCATATACTTAACCCAGTGACACACCGCCTTTCTGTTAAAGGAAAAAGCCTCTGTAACGGACCGTTTTGCTCACCAGCGGTTAAAAACCGGTTAGGCGATAATCCCCTTCCAGATAGACAAGCAGCTACTGCAATCGCCAATCTCCCGAACTGAAAACACATGAACCCTGGAAATATCTGAACAGGAAAACCATACGAAAGGGTTACACTCCTGGCAGTCAGCATACAAACCAATTCCCCCAATAACGAGACAACACTTCGTTTTGAGGGTTAAGCAGAATCTGACTGTACTGGCACATACAGTCTCTTTTATTCCCAATCCACAACCACAGTACAGCCCAAAGAGTTTTACAGAACAACCAATCAATGCGTACAATACACACAGACACTCCCACACAAAATCCTCCTCTCTGGTGTCTGGATACATACCCAAACTTTGGAAGACTGCGAAAGTAGTGCCTATCCATAAAAGCGGTGACACTACTTTGGTTTCTAACTATCGCCCTATATCATTGCTCCCGGTATTGTCAAAAATCTTAGAAAAATGTGTCCATACGCAACTATGTGAGTATTACCAACAATCAAACTATCTGACCCCTGATCAATCAGGCTTTCGCCAGAATCACTCCACTACAACTGCCCTCTTAAAAGTTTGCAATGACATCCAAACTGGCATGGAACAAGGAGACCTAACTGGAGCTATTTCCCTTGATTTTGCTAAGGCATTTGACACAGTAGACCACGACATTCTACTGCTCAAACTCAAAAACTCAGGTATTGGTGATCATTCGCTAAACTGGTTTCGATCGTATGTATCGGATCGATCGCAATATGTGTCCATTTCTGACAGCGACTCCCTCCCTCTCCCAGTCACGTGTGGTGTTCCCCAAGGTTCCATTCTCGGCCCCCTACATTAATTATAAATGATCTGCCTAATGTCTGCAAATCCTCAAATGTACACATGTACGCAGATGACGCGGTAATCTATGCTAGCAATTCCGATCTACCGCAGCTTGAGGCTGTGCTCCAAGACCAGTTTACAGAGGTAGAAAAGTGGATCGCAAAAAACAAACTCTTCCTGAACACTGACAAAACTGTCACAATGATTTTTGGAACAGTATCTAAATTACACAATTCCCACCTATCCATCAAAACTATTTCAAATGGCACACTGACCGCAGTCCACTCTTTCAAATACTTGGGTATGATGTTAGACCCCAATCTATCTTTTGGCCTGCACATAGAAAAACTTGCATCTAAACTTTATCCAAAACTAGGTGCCCTGTACAGAAACAAATCCTGCCTAAGCCCTACAGTAAAGGAAAAGATTGTACACCAAATGCTGATGCCAATCATTGATTATGGGGATGAAGTATATGCATCTGCATCGCAATCCCACATTAATAAACTCAACACATTATATAACTCGTTCTGCCGATTTGTGCTACAATGTAATTACAGGACCCACCATTGTGACATGCTAAAAGAACTAAACTGGCTGTTGCTGGAATCCAGACGCACCCTTTATCTTTCCAGCCTTGTGTTTAAGAGCTTTTCAGGGAAACTCCCACCCTACCTGAACACAATGCTTTCCACGGCTGTTCCCACTTCCTATAACCTCCGATCCAGTACCAACACTTTACTTAGTCTACCTCAATACAAAAAGAAAGCAGCCCGATCCTCCTTCTCCTACAGAGCACCGCAATTGTGGAACGACCTCCCGCACAATTTAAAATCTTCCCCAAGCTTAAAGTCCTTTAAGAGATCCCTCTCTACATACCTCAAAACAGAATGCACCTGTCATGGTTGATTATATATTTCCTACCTGTTCAATGTTAAATTTTTTATATATTGTGTATTAATATTGTTTTTGTATTTTATTTTACACTAACTGTAACAATGCAATGATTTGTGGACCCAGGACATACTTGAAAACGAGAGAAATCTCAATGTATCTTTCCTGGTAAAATATTTTATGAATAATAATCACAGGCAGAGGAATATAGTTTTTACACAATATTCATAACTTTGAAAGTATGCATCACATTCACATAAACAAATTGGTCCATTGGTTCAAAAGATAGATCGTAGTCCTTTGTGACCAAATGAAGCATGGCTTTTCTGCCCAAAACCAGTTCCACAGAGTCTTCTATCCTGGAGATAATTGAGAAGTAATCCAATTATCTCCAAGGACAGAGGCAAAACTCCATTAAGCACATGGCAGTAAAAAGACAGTAAAATACAATAAAATACACAAGGTTACATTTATTACATAAAATACAGACATTCTACCTATCCCCAGATAGCTTAGATCTGAGCGCACATTATTACCGGATGGCGCTCAGATCGCATACATAAAGTTCAATCGCCATGGAGCCAAAGTCTTTCATACAGTCTTTCAGTATACGGCTGGGCTCCATGGCATAGCTATCTGGGGTAGCAAGGCTTTAACAGTCCGCAGAAAGGCACAAACCAGCCTTTCTGCAGGGAAAAAGAACAGGGGCCATAGTCTAAAGGGAGCAGGCAAGCAACCAGGCTTCTCCAGTGCACAGTGGCGAGGTTGGTTTCGCCACAGCCTCTACACAAAACTTACTAGAACAAACAGTAGCAAAGACCCTAGAGTTCTACAGCACATACTAAACATAGTACATGCAGGCCCCTCGTACAAAAGCTCGATCAACTACTAACACCCTCTTACCACCTGGAAAACCAACAACTGTCGAGACATATACATAAAAAATTTAATAAAATGAAAGTGTATGTACACTCGAAACAGAGATTTAAGGGCTCTATAAAAGGTGAGTTTAATATTATAATCATTTTTATCAACTCTGCAAAGTTTGTACATGCTCCACTATTAGTGTGCCTCTCCATTTTTTGTGTTTGAGCTTTGAATCCAACAAGGAAGACGGTATGATACTGCCTTAAGGGCATAAAGGTGTATTCTACGGAGCCAATGGTTTCAGGCTCTTGTTAATGTGAGTGGTTCCATACATCACGCTACTTTAATTTACCCCTGTAATATATATTTCTTTCTTTCTTATTTTCATGTCATATAGGTATATGTCCTTAACTACCCATATATTGCAAGGATGAGAAGAAATATTTATTTACATATATGGTTAATATAGCGCTTTTGTATTGTATATATAAGTTTTAACTTGTATAACAGCTTTTTATCCAATTTATGGTATGATAGGGTATTCCCACACAAGTGTTCTTGAGTCGCTATTCACTATTGGAGTTTTTAAATCACTGATATATTGTCACACACCCTCTAATAGTGTGTGTAGACAAGGGCTAATAGTGTATGTAGACTGGAGGTTAATAGTGTATGTAGACTAGAGGTTAATAGTGTATGTAGACTAGGGCTAACAGTGTATGTAGACTAGGGTCTAATAATGTATGTAGACTAGGGCTAACAGTGTATGTAGACTAGGGCTAACAGTGTATGTAGACTAGGGCTAACAGTGTATGTAGACTAGGGGCTAATAGTGTATGTAGACTAGGGCTAACAGTGTATGTAGACTAGGGCTAACAGTGTATGTAGACTAGGGCTAACAGTGTATGTAGACTAGGGCTAACAGTGTATGTAGACTAGGGCTAACAGTGTATGTAGACTAGGGCTAACAGTGTATGTAGACTAGGGCTAACAGTGTATGTAGACTAGGGCTAACAGTGTATGTAGACTAGGGCTAACAGTGTATGTAGACTAGGGCTAACAGTGTATGTAGACTAGGGCTAACAGTGTATGTAGACTAGAGGTTAATAGTGTATGTAGACTAGGGCTAACAGTGTATGTAGACTAGGGCTAACAGTGTATGTAGACTAGGGCTAACAGTGTATGTAGACTAGGGCTAACAGTGTATGTAGACTAGGGCTAACAGTGTATGTAGACTAGGGCTAACAGTGTATGTAAACTAGGGCTAACAGTGTATGTAGACTAGGGCTAACAGTGTATGTAGACTAGGGCTAACAGTGTATGTAGACTAGGGCTAACAGTGTATGTAGACTAGGGCTAACAGTGTATGTAGACTAGGACTAATAGTGTATGTAGACTAGAGGTTAATAGTGTATGTAGACTAGGACTAATAGTGTATGTAGACTAGGGTCTAATAGTGTATGTAGACTAGGACTAATAGTGTATATAGACTAGGGCTAACAGTGTATGTAGACTAGAGGTTAATAGTGTATGTAGACTAGGGGCTAACAGTGTATGTAGACTAGGGGCTAACAGTGTATGTAGACTAGGACTAACAGTGTATGTAGACTAGGGCTAACAGTGTATGTAGACTAGGGGCTAACAGTGTATGTAGACTAGGACTAATAGTGTATGTAGACTAGGGGCTAATAGTGTATGTAGACTAGAGGTTAATAGTGTATGTAGACTAGGGGCTAACAGTGTATGTAGACTAGGGGCTAACAGTGTATGTAGACTAGGACTAATAGTGTATGTAGACTAGGGGCTAATAGTGTATGTAGACTAGAGGTTAATAGTGTATGTAGACTAGGGGCTAATAGTGTATGTAGACTAGGGCTAACAGTGTATGTAGACTAGGGCTAACAGTGTATGTAGACTAGAGGTTAATAGTGTATGTAGACTAGGGCTAACAGTGTATGTAGACTAGAGCTAACAGTGTATGTAGACTAGGGCTAACAGTGTATGTAGACTAGGGGCTAATAGTGTATGTAGACTAGGGTCTAATAGTGTATGTAGACTAGGGGCTAATAGTGTATGTAGACTAGGGGCTAATAGTGTATGTAGACTAGGGGCTAATAGTGTATGTAGACTAGGGGCTAATAGTGTAGGTAGACTAGGGGCTAACAGTGTATGTAGACTAGGGCTAACAGTGTATGTAGACTAGGGGCTAATAGTGTATGTAGACTATGGCTAACAGTGTATGTAGACTAGGGGCTAATAGTGTATGTAGACTAGGGCTAACAGTGTATGTAGACTAGAGGTTAATAGTGTATGTAGACTAGGGGCTAACAGTGTATGTAGACTAGGGCTAACAGTGTATGTAGACTAGAGGTTAATAGTGTATGTAGACTAGAGCTAACAGTGTATGTAGACTAGGGCTAACAGTGTATGTAGACTATGGGCTAATAGTGTATGTAGACTAGGGGCTAATAGTGTATGTAGACTAGGGCTAACAGTGTATGTAGACTAGAGGTTAATAGTGTATGTAGACTAGAGCTAACAGTGTATGTAGACTAGGGCTAACAGTGTATGTAGACTAGGGGCTAATAGTGTATGTAGACTAGGGGCTAATAGTGTATGTAGACTAGGGGCTAATAGTGTATGTAGACTAGGGGCTAATAGTGTATGTAGACTAGAGCTAACAGTGTATGTAGACTAGGGCTAACAGTGTATGTAGACTAGGGGCTAATAGTGTATGTAGACTAGAGCTAACAGTGTATGTAGACTAGGGCTAACAGTGTATGTAGACTAGGGGCTAATAGTGTATGTAGACTAGGGCTAACAGTGTATGTAGACTAGGGCTAACAGTGTATGTAGACTAGAGGTTAATAGTGTATGTAGACTAGGGCTAACAGTGTATGTAGACTAGGGCTAACAGTGTATGTAGACTAGGGCTAACAGTGTATGTAGACTAGGGCTAACAGTGTATGTAGACTAGGGCTAACAGTGTATGTAGACTAGAGGTTAATAGTGTATGTAGACTAGGGGCTAACAGTGTATGTAGACTAGGGGCTAATAGTGTATGTAGACTAGAGCTAACAGTGTATGTAGACTAGGGCTAACAGTGTATGTAGACTAGGGGCTAATAGTGTATGTAGACTAGGGCTAACAGTGTATGTAGACTAGGGCTAACAGTGTATGTAGACTAGGGCTAACAGTGTATGTAGACTAGGACTAATAGTGTATGTAGACTAGGGGCTAATAGTGTATGTAGACTAGGGGCTAATAGTGTATGTAGACTAGGGGCTAATAGTGTATGTAGACTAGAGCTAACAGTGTATGTAGACTAGGGCTAACAATGTATGTAGACTAGGGCTAACAGTGTATGTAGACTAGGGCTAACAGTGTATGTAGACTAGGGCTAACAGTGTATGTAGACTAGGGCTAACAGTGTATGTAGACTAGGGCTAACAGTGTATGTAGACTAGGGGCTAATAGTGTATGTAGACTAGGGCTAACAGTGTATGTAGACTAGGGCTAACAGTGTATGTAGACTAGGGGCTAAAAGTGTATGTAGACTAGGGCTAAAAGTGTATGTAGACTAGGGCTAACAGTGTATGTAGACTAGGGCTAACAGTGTATGTAGACTAGGGCTAACAGTGTATGTAAACTAGGGCTAACAGTGTATGTAGACTAGGGCTAACAGTGTATGTAGACTAGGGCTAACAGTGTATGTAGACTAGGGCTAACAGTGTATGTAGACTAGGGCTAACAGTGTATGTAGACTAGGACTAATAGTGTATGTAGACTAGAGGTTAATAGTGTATGTAGACTAGGACTAATAGTGTATGTAGACTAGGGTCTAATAGTGTATGTAGACTAGGACTAATAGTGTATATAGACTAGGGCTAACAGTGTATGTAGACTAGAGGTTAATAGTGTATGTAGACTAGGGCTAACAGTGTATGTAGACTAGGACTAATAGTGTATGTAGACTAGGGCTAACAGTGTATGTAGACTAGGGGCTAACAGTGTATGTAGACTAGGGGCTAACAGTGTATGTAGACTAGGACTAACAGTGTATGTAGACTAGGGCTAACAGTGTATGTAGACTAGGGGCTAACAGTGTATGTAGACTAGGACTAATAGTGTATGTAGACTAGGGGCTAATAGTGTATGTAGACTAGAGGTTAATAGTGTATGTAGACTAGGGGCTAACACTGTATGTAGACTAGGGGCTAACAGTGTATGTAGACTAGGACTAATAGTGTATGTAGACTAGGGGCTAATAGTGTATGTAGACTAGAGGTTAATAGTGTATGTAGACTAGGGCTAACAGTGTATGTAGACTAGAGCTAACAGTGTATGTAGACTAGGGCTAACAGTGTATGTAGACTAGGGGCTAATAGTGTATGTAGACTAGGGCTAACAGTGTATGTAGACTAGGGCTAACAGTGTATGTAGACTAGAGGTTAATAGTGTATGTAGACTAGGGCTAACAGTGTATGTAGACTAGAGCTAACAGTGTATGTAGACTAGGGCTAACAGTGTATGTAGACTAGGGGCTAATAGTGTATGTAGACTAGGGTCTAATAGTGTATGTAGACTAGGGGCTAATAGTGTATGTAGACTAGGGGCTAATAGTGTATGTAGACTAGGGGCTAATAGTGTATGTAGACTAGGGGCTAACAGTGTATGTAGACTAGGGCTAACAGTGTATGTAGACTAGGGGCTAATAGTGTATGTAGACTAGGGCTAACAGTGTATGTAGACTAGGGGCTAATAGTGTATGTAGACTAGGGCTAACAGTGTATGTAGACTAGAGGTTAATAGTGTATGTAGACTAGGGGCTAACAGTGTATGTAGACTAGGGCTAACAGTGTATGTAGACTAGAGGTTAATAGTGTATGTAGACTAGAGCTAACAGTGTATGTAGACTAGGGCTAACAGTGTATGTAGACTATGGGCTAATAGTGTATGTAGACTAGGGGCTAATAGTGTATGTAGACTAGGGCTAACAGTGTATGTAGACTAGAGGTTAATAGTGTATGTAGACTAGAGCTAACAGTGTATGTAGACTAGGGCTAACAGTGTATGTAGACTAGGGACTAATAGTGTATGTAGACTAGGGGCTAATAGTGTATGTAGACTAGGGGCTAATAGTGTATGTAGACTAGGGCTAACAGTGTATGTAGACTAGGGGCTAATAGTGTATGTAGACTAGAGCTAACAGTGTATGTAGACTAGGGCTAACAGTGTATGTAGACTAGGGCTAACAGTGTATGTAGACTAGGGGCTAATAGTGTATGTAGACTAGGGCTAACAGTGTATGTAGACTAGGGCTAACAGTGTATGTAGACTAGGGCTAACAGTGTATGTAGACTAGGGCTAACAGTGTATGTAGACTAGGGCTAACAGTGTATGTAGACTAGGGCTAACAGTGTATGTAGACTAGAGGTTAATAGTGTATGTAGACTAGGGGCTAACAGTGTATGTAGACTAGGGGCTAATAGTGTATGTAGACTAGAGCTAACAGTGTATGTAGACTAGGGCTAACAGTGTATGTAGACTAGGGGCTAATAGTGTATGTAGACTAGGGCTAACAGTGTATGTAGACTAGGGCTAACAGTGTATGTAGACTAGGGCTAACAGTGTATGTAGACTAGGACTAATAGTGTATGTAGACTAGGGGCTAATAGTGTATGTAGACTAGGGGCTAATAGTGTATGTAGAGTAGGGGCTAATAGTGTATGTAGACTAGAGCTAACAGTGTATGTAGACTAGGGCTAACAGTGTATGTAGACTAGGGCTAACAGTGTATGTAGACTAGGGCTAACAGTGTATGTAGACTAGGGCTAACAGTGTATGTAGACTAGGGCTAACAGTGTATGTAGACTAGGGGCTAAAAGTGTATATAGACTAGGGCTAACAGTGTATGTAGACTAGGACTAATAGTGTATGTAGACTAGGGGCTAATAGTGTATGTAGACTAGGGGCTAATAGTGTATGTAGACTAGGGGCTAATAGTGTATGTAGACTAGGGCTAACAGTGTATGTAGACTAGGGCTAACAGTGTATGTAGACTAGGGGCTAATAGTGTATGTAGACTAGGGGCTAATAGTGTATATAGACTAGGGCTAACAGTGTATGTAGACTAGGGCTAACAGTGTATGTAGACTAGGGCTAACAGTGTATGTAGACTAGGGCTAACAGTGTATGTAGACTAGGGCTAACAGTGTATGTAGACTAGGGGCTAATAGTGTATGTAGACTAGGGCTAACAGTGTACGTAGACTAGGGGCTAATAGTGTATGTAGACTAGGGCTAACAGTGTATGTAGACTAGGGCTAACAGTGTATGTAGACTAGGGCTAACAGTGTATGTAGACTAGGGCTAACAGTGTATGTAAACTAGGGCTAATAGTGTATGTAGACTAGGGGCTAACAGTGTATGTAGACTAGGGCTAACAGTGTATGTAGACTAGAGGTTAATAGTGTATGTAGACTAGGGGCTAACAGTGTATGTAGACTAGGGGCTAATAATGTATGTAGACTAGGGCTAACAGTGTATGTAGACTAGGGCTAACAGTGTATGTAGACTAGGGCTAACAGTGTATGTAGACTAGGGTCTAATAGTGTATGTAGACTAGGGCTAACAGTGTATGTAGACTAGGGGCTAATAGTGTATGTAGACTAGGGCTAACAGTGTATGTAGACTAGGGGATAACAGTGTATGTAGACTAGGGCTAACAGTGTATGTAGACTAGGGGCTAATAGTGTATGTAGACTAGGGCTAACAGTGTATGTAGACTAGGGCTAACAGTGTATGTAGACTATGGCTAACAGTGTATGTAGACTAGGGCTAACAGTGTATGTAGACTAGGGCTAACAGTGTATGTAGACTAGGGGCTAACAGTGTATGTAGACTAGGGCTAACAGTGTATGTAGACTAGGGCTAACAGTGTATGTAGACTAGGGCTAACAGTGTATGTAGACTAGGACTAATGGTGTATATAGACTAGGGGCTACGAATGTAACAGTCAGGTTAATGTAGGTTTGTAGAGAAGGTTTGGGTAAGAAGGGGTTAATGAGAAGCACTTACTTCTGTTAAAATTGCACTGAATCCTTCCTGAGACATCTCCAACTGGAATGAGCTTCCTGTCTGTGACTGTGTCCCTGGGAGAGAGACAGAAACCATAGTGAGAGTGATTTGGATTAAGAGCGGTAGGAAAGTAGTGAATGTGAGTGAGACTGAAGGAGGTGATAATCTAGTGAGTGTGAGTGAGAGTAAAGGATGGAGAGTCTACTGAGTGAGAGCGAGACTAAAGGGGGTAAGAGGCTAAAACATGTGAGTGAGACTGAAGGCAATGGAAGGCTGAGTGTGAGTGAGAATGGAAAGGTTGAGAGGGTTGTAAGTGTGCGTTATAAGAGAGAGAAGCAGTATTACTAAAGAGAAAATAAGTATCATTACTGAGAAAGTCTTATTAGAAAGAGAGAGGGGCAGTATTATTAGAAAGAGAACAGCAGTATTATTAGAAAGAGAGAAGCAGTATTAGAAAGAGACAGGAAGTAGTATTAGAAAGAGAGAGGCAGTATTATTAGAAAGAGAGAGAGGCAGTATTATTAGAAAGAGAGAAAGAGAGAGGCAGTATTATTAGAAAGAGAGAAGCAGTATTAGAAAGAGACAGGCAGTAGTATTAGAAAAAGAGAGGTAGCTCTGTAATTAAGTAACAAAACCCTTGACAAACAGCCGAACGAGCCTAAAGTCAAATGTGCTTGTCTTGATATACATTGTATAGGCAACTGTATAACTACGTTCACATATGTGGTAAAATATTAGGCTTTTGCACAAGCCGTAACTGCACATATTTTACATGCTTCTCTTGTCAAGATGGAAAAATAAAGAATTCTAAAAAAAAGAAAGAGAGAAGTATTATTAGAAAGAGAGAGGCAGTATTATTAGAAAGAGAGACAGAGAGAGGTAGTATTATTAGAAAGAGAGAGGTAATATTATTAGAAAGAGAGAGGCAGTATTATTAGAAAGAGAGAAAGAGAGCGGTAGTATTATTAGAAAGAGAGAGGTAGTATTATTAGAAAGAGAGAAAGAGAGAGGTAGTATTATTAGAAAGAGAGAAAGAGAGAGGCAGTATTATTAGAAAGAGAGAAAGAGAGAGGTAATATTATTAGAAAGAGAGAGGCGGTATTATTAGAAAGAGAGAAAGAGAGAGGCAGTATTATTAGAAAGAGAGAAAGAGAGAGGCAGTATTATTAGAAAGAGAGAAAGAGAGAGGTAGTATTATTAGAAAGAGAGAAAGAGAGAGGTAGTATTATTAGAAAGAGAGAGGTAGTATTATTAGAAAGAGAGAAAGAGAGAGGTAGTATTATTAGAAAGAGAGAAAGAGAGAGGTAGTATTATTAGAAAGAGAGAAAGAGAGAGGTAATATTATTAGAAAGAGAGAGGCGGTATTATTAGAAAGAGATAAAGAGAGAGGTAATATTATTAGAAAGAGAGAGGCAGTATTATTAGAAAGAGAGACAGAGAGAGGTAATATTATTAGAAAGAGAGAGGCGGTATTATTAGAAAGAGAGAGGTAGTATTATTAGAAAGAGAGAAAGAGAGAGGTAGTATTATTAGAAAGAGAGAAAGAGAGAGGTAGTATTATTAGAAAGAGAGAAAGAGAGAGGTAATATTATTAGAAAGAGAGAGGCGGTATTATTAGAAAGAGAGAAAGAGAGAGGTAATATTATTAGAAAGAGAGAGGCAGTATTATTAGAAAGAGAGAAAGAGAGAGGCAGTATTATTAGAAAGAGAGAAAGAGAGAGGTAGTATTATTAGAAAGAGAGAAAGAGAGAGGTAGTATTATTAGAAAGAGAGAGGCAGTATTATTAGAAAGAGAGAAAGAGAGAGGCAGTATTATTAGAAAGAGAGAGGCAGTATTATTAGAAAGAGAGAAAGAGAGAGGTAGTATTATTAGAAAGAGAGAGGCAGTATTATTAGAAAGAGAGAAAGAGAGAGGTAATATTATTAGAAAGAGAGAGGCAGTATTATTAGAAAGAGAGAAAGAGAGAGGCAGTATTATTAGAAAGAGAGACAGAGAGAGGTAATATTATTAGAAAGAGAGAGGCAGTATTATTAGAAAGAGAGAAAGAGAGAGGCAGTATTATTAGAAAGAGAGAAAGAGAGAGGTAGTATTATTAGAAAGAGAGAGGCAGTATTATTAGAAAGAGAGAAAGAGAGAGGTAATATTATTAGAAAGAGAGAGGCAGTATTATTAGAAAGAGAGAAAGAGAGAGGCAGTATTATTAGAAAGAGAGAGGCAGTATTATTAGAAAGAGAGAAAGAGAGAGGTAGTATTATTAGAAAGAGAGAAAGAGAGAGGTAATATTATTAGAAAGAGAGAAAGAGAGAGGTAATATTATTAGAAAGAGAGAGGTAGTATTATTAGAAAGAGAGAAAGAGAGAGGTAATATTATTAGAAAGAGAGAGGCGGTATTATTAGAAAGAGAGACAGAGAGAGGTAATATTATTAGAAAGAGAGAAAGAGAGAGGTAATATTATTAGAAAGAGAGAAAGAGAGAGGTAGTATTATTAGAAAGAGAGAGGCAGTATTATTAGAAAGAGAGAGGCAGTATTATTAGAAAGAGAGAAAGAGAGAGGTAGTATTATTAGAAAGAGAGAGGCAGTATTATTAGAAAGAGAGAAAGAGAGAGGTAATATTATTAGAAAGAGAGAGGCAGTATTATTAGAAAGAGAGAAAGAGAGAGGCAGTATTATTAGAAAGAGAGACAGAGAGAGGTAATATTATTAGAAAGAGAGAGGCAGTATTATTAGAAAGAGAGAAAGAGAGAGGCAGTATTATTAGAAAGAGAGAAAGAGAGAGGTAATATTATTAGAAAGAGAGAGGCGGTATTATTAGAAAGAGAGAAAGAGAGAGGCAGTATTATTAGAAAGAGAGAAAGAGAGAGGCAGTATTATTAGAAAGAGAGAAAGAGAGAGGTAGTATTATTAGAAAGAGAGAAAGAGAGAGGTAGTATTATTAGAAAGAGAGAGGTAGTATTATTAGAAAGAGAGAAAGAGAGAGGTAGTATTATTAGAAAGAGAGAAAGAGAGAGGTAGTATTATTAGAAAGAGAGAAAGAGAGAGGTAATATTATTAGAAAGAGAGAGGCGGTATTATTAGAAAGAGATAAAGAGAGAGGTAATATTATTAGAAAGAGAGAGGCAGTATTATTAGAAAGAGAGACAGAGAGAGGTAATATTATTAGAAAGAGAGAGGCGGTATTATTAGAAAGAGAGAGGTAGTATTATTAGAAAGAGAGAAAGAGAGAGGTAGTATTATTAGAAAGAGAGAAAGAGAGAGGTAGTATTATTAGAAAGAGAGAAAGAGAGAGGTAATATTATTAGAAAGAGAGAGGCGGTATTATTAGAAAGAGAGAAAGAGAGAGGTAATATTATTAGAAAGAGAGAGGCAGTATTATTAGAAAGAGAGACAGAGAGAGGTAGTATTATTAGAAAGAGAGAAAGAGAGAGGTAATATTATTAGAAAGAGAGAGGCAGTATTATTAGAAAGAGAGAAAGAGAGAGGCAGTATTATTAGAAAGAGAGAGGCAGTATTATTAGAAAGAGAGAAAGAGAGAGGTAGTATTATTAGAAAGAGAGAGGCAGTATTATTAGAAAGAGAGAAAGAGAGAGGTAATATTATTAGAAAGAGAGAGGCAGTATTATTAGAAAGAGAGAAAGAGAGAGGCAGTATTATTAGAAAGAGAGACAGAGAGAGGTAATATTATTAGAAAGAGAGAGGCAGTATTATTAGAAAGAGAGAAAGAGAGAGGCAGTATTATTAGAAAGAGAGAAAGAGAGAGGTAGTATTATTAGAAAGAGAGAGGCGGTATTATTAGAAAGAGAGAAAGAGAGAGGTAATATTATTAGAAAGAGAGAGGCAGTATTATTAGAAAGAGAGAAAGAGAGAGGCAGTATTATTAGAAAGAGAGAGGCAGTATTATTAGAAAGAGAGAAAGAGAGAGGTAGTATTATTAGAAAGAGAGAAAGAGAGAGGTAATATTATTAGAAAGAGAGAAAGAGAGAGGTAATATTATTAGAAAGAGAGAGGTAGTATTATTAGAAAGAGAGAAAGAGAGAGGTAATATTATTAGAAAGAGAGAGGCGGTATTATTAGAAAGAGAGACAGAGAGAGGTAATATTATTAGAAAGAGAGAAAGAGAGAGGTAATATTATTAGAAAGAGAGAAAGAGAGAGGTAGTATTATTAGAAAGAGAGAGGCAGTATTATTAGAAAGAGAGAAAGAGAGAGGCAGTATTATTAGAAAGAGAGAAAGAGAGAGGTAATATTATTAGAAAGAGAGAGGCAGTATTATTAGAAAGAGAGAGGCAGTATTATTAGAAAGAGAGAAAGAGAGAGGTAGTATTATTAGAAAGAGAGAGGCAGTATTATTAGAAAGAGAGAAAGAGAGAGGCAGTATTATTAGAAAGAGAGAAAGAGAGAGGCAGTATTATTAGAAAGAGAGAAAGAGAGAGGTAATATTATTAGAAAGAGAGAGGCAGTATTATTAGAAAGAGAGAGGCAGTATTATTAGAAAGAGAGAAAGAGAGAGGTAGTATTATTAGAAAGAGAGAGGCAGTATTATTAGAAAGAGAGAAAGAGAGAGGTAATATTATTAGAAAGAGAGAGGCAGTATTATTAGAAAGAGAGAAAGAGAGAGGCAGTATTATTAGAAAGAGAGAGGCAGTATTATTAGAAAGAGAGAAAGAGAGAGGTAGTATTATTAGAAAGAGAGAAAGAGAGAGGTAGTATTATTAGAAAGAGAGAAAGTGAGAGGCAGTATTATTAGAAAGAGAGAAAGAGAGAGGCAGTATTATTAGAAAGAGAGAAAGAGAGAGGTAGTATTATTAGAAAGAGAGAGGCAGTATTATTAGAAAGAGAGAGGCAGTATTATTAGAAAGAGAGAAAGAGAGAGGCAGTATTATTAGAAAGAGAGAGAGGCAGTATTATTAGAAAGAGAGAAAGAGAGAGGTAGTATTATTAGAAAGAGAGAGGCAGTATTATTAGAAAGAGAGAAAGAGAGAGGCAGTATTATTAGAAAGAGAGACAGAGAGAGGTAATATTATTAGAAAGAGAGAGGCGGTATTATTAGAAAGAGAGAAAGAGAGAGGTAATATTATTAGAAAGAGAGAGGCAGTATTATTAGAAAGAGAGACAGAGAGAGGTAGTATTATTAGAAAGAGAGAAAGAGAGAGGTAATATTATTAGAAAGAGAGAAAGCGAGAGGTAATATTATTAGAAAGAGAGAGGCGGTATTATTAGAAAGAGAGAAAGAGAGAGGCAGTATTATTAGAAAGAGAGAAAGAGAGAGGTAATATTATTAGAAAGAGAGAGGCAGTATTATTAGAAAGAGAGAGGCAGTATTATTAGAAAGAGAGAAAGAGAGAGGTAGTATTATTAGAAAGAGAGAGGCAGTATTATTAGAAAGAGAGAAAGAGAGAGGTAATATTATTAGAAAGAGAGAGGCAGTATTATTAGAAAGAGAGAAAGAGAGAGGCAGTATTATTAGAAAGAGAGAGGCAGTATTATTAGAAAGAGAGAAAGAGAGAGGTAGTATTATTAGAAAGAGAGAAAGAGAGAGGTAGTATTATTAGAAAGAGAGAAAGTGAGAGGCAGTATTATTAGAAAGAGAGAAAGAGAGAGGTAGTATTATTAGAAAGAGAGAAAGAGAGAGGCAGTATTATTAGAAAGAGAGAAAGAGAGAGGTAGTATTATTAGAAAGAGAGAGGCAGTATTATTAGAAAGAGAGAGGCAGTATTATTAGAAAGAGAGAAAGAGAGAGGCAGTATTATTAGAAAGAGAGAGAGGCAGTATTATTAGAAAGAGAGAAAGAGAGAGGCAGTATTATTAGAAAGAGAGAGGCAGTATTATTAGAAAGAGAGAAAGAGAGAGGCAGTATTATTAGAAAGAAAGACAGAGAGAGGTAATATTATTAGAAAGAGAGAGGCGGTATTATTAGAAAGAGAGAAAGAGAGAGGTAATATTATTAGAAAGAGAGAGGCAGTATTATTAGAAAGAGAGACAGAGAGAGGTAGTATTATTAGAAAGAGAGAAAGAGAGAGGTAATATTATTAGAAAGAGAGAAAGCGAGAGGTAATATTATTAGAAAGAGAGAGGCGGTATTATTAGAAAGAGAGAAAGAGAGAGGCAGTATTATTAGAAAGAGAGAAAGAGAGAGGTAATATTATTAGAAAGAGAGAGGCAGTATTATTAGAAAGAGAGAAAGAGAGAGGCAGTATTATTAGAAAGAGAGAGGCAGTATTATTAGAAAGAGAGAAAGAGAGAGGTAGTATTATTAGAAAGAGAGAAAGAGAGAGGTAATATTATTAGAAAGAGAGAGGTAGTATTATTAGAAAGAGAGAAAGAGAGAGGTAGTATTATTAGAAAGAGAGAAAGAGAGAGGCAGTATTATTAGAAAGAGAGAAAGAGAGAGAGGTAATATTATTAGAAAGAGAGAGGCAGTATTATTAGAAAGAGAGAAAGAGAGAGGTAGTATTATTAGAAAGAGAGAAAGAGAGAGGTAGTATTATTAGAAAGAGAGAGGCAGTATTATTAGAAAGAGAGAAAGAGAGAGGTAGTATTATTAGACAGAGAGAAAGAGAGAGGCGGTATTATTAGAAAGAGAGAAAGAGAGAGGCGGTATTATTAGAAAGAGAGAAAGAGAGAGGTAATATTATTAGAAAGAGAGAAAGAGAGAGGTAATATTATTAGAAAGAGAGAGGCAGTATTATTAGAAAGAGAGAAAGAGAGAGGTAGTATTATTAGAAAGAGAGAAAGAGAGAGGTAGTATTATTAGAAAGAGAGAGGCAGTATTATTAGAAAGAGAGAAAGAGAGAGGCAGTATTATTAGAAAGAGAGAGGCAGTATTATTAGAAAGAGAGAAAGAGAGAGGTAGTATTATTAGAAAGAGAGAAAGAGAGAGGCGGTATTATTAGAAAGAGAGAAAGAGAGAGGTAGTATTATTAGAAATAGAGAGGCAGTATTATTAGAAAGAGAGAAAGAGAGAGGTAGTATTATTAGAAAGAGAGAGGCAGTATTATTAGAAAGAGAGAAAGAGAGAGGTAATATTATTAGAAAGAGAGAGGCAGTATTATTAGAAAGAGAGAAAGAGAGAGGTAATATTATTAGAAAGAGAGAGGCGGTATTATTAGAAAGAGAGAAAGAGAGAGGTAATATTATTAGAAAGAGAGAGGCGGTATTATTAGAAAGAGAGAAAGAGAGAGGTAGTATTATTAGAAAGAGAGAAAGAGAGAGGCAGTATTATTAGAAAGAGAGAGGCAGTATTATTAGAAAGAGAGAGGCAGTATTATTAGAAAGAGAGAAAGAGAGAGGTAGTATTATTAGAAAGAGAGAAAGAGAGAGGTAATATTATTAGAAAGAGAGAGGTAGTATTATTAGAAAGAGAGAAAGAGAGAGGTAGTATTATTAGAAAGAGAGAAAGAGAGAGGCAGTATTATTAGAAAGAGAGAAAGAGAGAGAGGTAATATTATTAGAAAGAGAGAGGCAGTATTATTAGAAAGAGAGAAAGAGAGAGGTAGTATTATTAGAAAGAGAGAAAGAGAGAGGTAGTATTATTAGAAAGAGAGAGGCAGTATTATTAGAAAGAGAGAAAGAGAGAGGTAGTATTATTAGACAGAGAGAAAGAGAGAGGCGGTATTATTAGAAAGAGAGAAAGAGAGAGGCGGTATTATTAGAAAGAGAGAAAGAGAGAGGTAATATTATTAGAAAGAGAGAAAGAGAGAGGTAATATTATTAGAAAGAGAGAGGCAGTATTATTAGAAAGAGAGAAAGAGAGAGGTAGTATTATTAGAAAGAGAGAAAGAGAGAGGTAGTATTATTAGAAAGAGAGAGGCAGTATTATTAGAAAGAGAGAAAGAGAGAGGCAGTATTATTAGAAAGAGAGAGGCAGTATTATTAGAAAGAGAGAAAGAGAGAGGTAGTATTATTAGAAAGAGAGAAAGAGAGAGGCGGTATTATTAGAAAGAGAGAAAGAGAGAGGTAGTATTATTAGAAATAGAGAGGCAGTATTATTAGAAAGAGAGAAAGAGAGAGGTAGTATTATTAGAAAGAGAGAGGCAGTATTATTAGAAAGAGAGAAAGAGAGAGGTAATATTATTAGAAAGAGAGAGGCAGTATTATTAGAAAGAGAGAAAGAGAGAGGTAATATTATTAGAAAGAGAGAGGCGGTATTATTAGAAAGAGAGAAAGAGAGAGGTAATATTATTAGAAAGAGAGAGGCGGTATTATTAGAAAGAGAGAAAGAGAGAGGTAGTATTATTAGAAAGAGAGAAAGAGAGAGGCAGTATTATTAGAAAGAGAGAGGCAGTATTATTAGAAAGAGAGAGGCAGTATTATTAGAAAGAGAGAAAGAGAGAGGTAATATTATTAGAAAGAGAGAGGCAGTATTATTAGAAAGAGAGACAGAGAGAGGTAATATTATTAGAAAGAGAGAGGCAGTATTATTAGAAAGAGAGAAAGAGAGAGGTAGTATTATTAGAAAGAGAGAAAGCGAGAGGTAGTATTATCAGAAAGAGAGAGGCAGTATTATTAGAAAGAGAGACAGAGAGAGGTAGTATTATTAGAAAGAGAGAGGCGGTATTATTAGAAAGAGAGAAAGCGAGAGGTAATATTAATAGAAAGAGAGAGGCAGTATTATTAGAAAGAGAGAGGCAGTATTATTAGAAAGAGAGACGCAGTATTATTAGAAAGAGAGAAAGAGAGAGGTAGTATTATTAGAAAGAGAGAAGTAGTATTAGAAAGAGAGAAAGAGAGAGGTAGTATTATTAGAAAGAGAGAGAGGTAGTATTATTAGAAAGAGAGAAGTAGTATTAGAAAGAGAGAGGCAGTATTATTAGAAAGAGAGAAAGAGAGAGGTAGTATTATTAGAAAGAGAGAAAGAGAGAGGCAGTATTATTAGAAAGAGAGACAGAGAGAGGTAGTATTATTAGAAAGAGAGAAAGCGAGAGGTAATATTATTAGAAAGAGAGAGGCAGTATTATTAGAAAGAGAGAGGCAGAATTATTAGAAAGAGAGAAGCAGTATTATTAGAAAGAGAGAAAGAGAGAGGTAGTATTATTAGAAAGAGAGAAGTAGTATTAGAAAGAGAGAGGTAGTATTATTAGAAAGAGAGAGAGGTAGTATTATTAGAAAGAGAGAAGTAGTATTAGAAAGAGAGAGCCAGTATTATTAGAAAGAGAGAAAGAGAGAGGTAGTATTATTAGAAAGAGAGAAAGAGAGAGGTAGTATTATTAGAAAGAGAGAAAGAGAGAGGTAGTATTATTAGAAAGAGAGAAAGAGAGAGGTAATATTATTAGAAAGAGAGAAAGCGAGAGGTAATATTATTAGAAAGAGAGAGGCGGTATTATTAGAAAGAGAGAGGCAGTATTATTAGAAAGAGAGAAGCAGTATTATTAGAAAGAGAGAAAGAGAGAGGTAGTATTATTAGAAAGAGAGAAGTAGTATTAGAAAGAGAGAGGTAGTATTATTAGAAAGAGAGAGAGGTAGTATTATTAGAAAGAGAGAAGTAGTATTAGAAAGAGAGAGGCAGTATTATTAGAAAGAGAGAAAGAGAGAGGTAGTATTATTAGAAAGAGAGAAAGAGAGAGGTAGTATTATTAGAAAGAGAGAAAGAGAGAGGTAGTATTATTAGAAAGAGAGAGGCGGTATTATTAGAAAGAGAGAAAGAGAGAGGTAATATTATTAGAAAGAGAGAGGCAGTATTATTAGAAAGAGAGAAAGAGAGAGGTAATATTATTAGAAAGAGAGAGGCAGTATTATTAGAAAGAGAGACAGAGAGAGGTAATATTATTAGAAAGAGAGAGGCAGTATTATTAGAAAGAGAGACAGAGAGAGGTAGTATTATTAGAAAGAGAGAAAGAGAGAGGTAGTATTATTAGAAAGAGAGAAAGAGAGAGGTAGTATTATTAGAAAGAGAGAGGCAGTATTATTAGAAAGAGAGAAAGAGAGAGGTAGTATTAGAAAGAGAGAAAGCGAGAGGTAATATTATTAGAAAGAGAGAGGCAGTATTATTAGAAAGAGAGACAGAGAGAGGTAATATTATTAGAAAGAGAGAGGCAGTATTATTAGAAAGAGAGACAGAGAGAGGCAGTATTATTAGAAAGAGAGAAAGCGAGAGGTAATATTATTAGAAAGAGAGAGGCAGTATTATTAGAAAGAGAGAAGCAGTATTATTAGAAAGAGAGAAAGAGAGAGGTAGTATTATTAGAAAGAGAGAAAGAGAGAGGTAGTATTATTAGAAAGAGAGAAAGAGAGAGGTAGTATTATTAGAAAGAGAGAGGCAGTATTATTAGAAAGAGAGAAAGAGAGAGGTAGTATTATTAGAAAGAGAGAAAGCGAGAGGTAATATTATTAGAAAGAGAGAGGCAGTATTATTAGAAAGAGAGAAAGAGAGAGGTAGTATTATTAGAAAGAGAGAAAGCGAGAGGTAATATTATTAGAAAGAGAGAGGCAGTATTATTAGAAAGAGAGACAGAGAGAGGTAATATTATTAGAAAGAGAGAGGCAGTATTATTAAAAAGAGAGAGGCAGTATTATTAGAAAGAGAGAGGTAGTATTATTAGAAAGAGAGAAAGCGAGAGGTAATATTATTAGAAAGAGAGAGGCAGTATTATTAGAAAGAGAGAAGCAGTATTATTAGAAAGAGAGAAAGAGAGAGGCAGTATTATTAGAAAGAGAGAGGTAGTATTATTAGAAAGAGAGAAAGCGAGATGTAATATTATTAGAAAGAGAGAGGCAGTATTATTAGAAAGAGAGAGGCAGTATTATTAGAAAGAGAGAAGCAGTATTATTAGAAAGAGAGAAAGAGAGAGGTAGTATTATTAGAAAGAGAGAAGTAGTATTAGAAAGAGAGAGGCAGTATTATTAGAAAGAGAGAAAGAGAGAGGTAGTATTATAAGAAAGAGAGAAAGAGAGAGGTAGTATTATTAGAAAGAGAGAGGTAATATTATTAGAAAGAGAGAGGCGGCATTATTAGAAAGAGAGAAAGAGAGAGGTAATATTATTAGAAAGAGAGAGGCAGTATTATTAGAAAGAGAGAAAGAGAGAGGCAGTATTATTAGAAAGAGAGAAAGAGAGAGGTAATATTATTAGAAAGAGAGAAAGAGAGAGGTAATATTATTAGAAAGAGAGAGGCGGCATTATTAGAAAGAGAGAAAGAGAGAGGTAATATTATTAGAAAGAGAGAGGCAGTATTATTAGAAAGAGAGAAAGAGAGAAGCAGTATTATTAGAAAGAGAGAAAGAGAGAGGTAGTATTATTAGAAAGAGAGAAGTAGTATTAGAAAGAGAGAGGCAGTATTATTAGAAAGAGAGAAAGAGAGAGGTAGTATTATTAGAAAGAGAGAAAGAGAGAGGTAGTATTATTAGAAAGAGAGAAAGAGAGAGGTAATATTATTAGAAAGAGAGAGGCAGTATTATTAGAAAGAGAGAAAGAGAGAGGTAATATTATTAGAAAGAGAGAGGCAGTATTATTAGAAAGAGAGAAAGAGAGAGGCAGTATTATTAGAAAGAGAGAAAGAGAGAGGTAATATTATTAGAAAGAGAGAGGCAGTATTATTAGAATGAGAGAAAGAGAGAGGTAGTATTATTAGAAAGAGAGAAAGAGAGAGGTAGTATTATTAGAAAGAGAGAGGCAGTATTATTAGAAAGAGAGAAAGAGAGAGGTAATATTATTAGAAAGAGAGAGGCGGTATTATTAGAAAGAGAGAAAGAGAGAGGTAGTATTATTAGAAAGAGAGAAAGAGAGAGGTAGTATTATTAGAAAGAGAGAAAGAGAGAGGTAATATTATTAGAAAGAGAGAGGCAGTATTATTAGAAAGAGAGAAAGAGAGAGGTAATATTATTAGAAAGAGAGAGGTAGTATTATTAGAAAGGGAGAAAGAGAGAGGTAATATTATTAGAAAGAGAGAGGTAGTATTATTAGAAAGAGAGAAAGAGAGAGGTAATATTATTAGAAAGAGAGAGGCAGTATTATTAGAAAGAGAGAAAGAGAGAGGTAATATTATTAGAAAGAGAGAGGTAGTATTATTAGAAAGAGAGAGGTAATATTATTAGAAAGAGAGAGGTAATATTATTAGAAAGAGAGAGGTAGTATTATTAGAAAGAGAGAAAGAGAGAGGTAATATTATTAGAAAGAGAGAGGTAATATTATTAGAAAGAGAGAAAGAGAGAGGTAGTATTATTAGAAAGAGAGAAAGAGAGAGGTAGTATTATTAGAAAGAGAGAGGCAGTATTATTAGAAAGAGAGAAAGAGAGAGGTAGTATTATTAGAAAGAGAGAAAGAGAGAGGTAGTATTATTAGAAAGAGAGAGGCAGTATTATTAGAAAGAGAGAAAGAGAGAGGTAGTATTATTAGAAAGAGAGAAAGAGAGAGGTAGTATTATTAGAAAGAGAGAGGCAGTATTATTAGAAAGAGAGAAAGAGAAGGGTAGTATTATTAGAAAGAGAGAAAGAGAGAGGTAGTATTATTAGAAAGAGAGAGGCGGTATTATTAGAAAGAGAGAAAGAGAGAGGTAGTATTATTAGAAAGAGAGAAAGAGAGAGGTAGTATTATTAGAAAGAGAGAAAGAGAGAGGTAGTATTATTAGAAAGAGAGAGGCGGTATTATTAGAAAGAGAGAAAGAGAGAGGTAGTATTATTAGAAAGAGAGAAAGAGAGAGGTAGTATTATTAGAAAGAGAGAAAGAGAGAGGTAATATTATTAGAAAGAGAGAGGCAGTATTATTAGAAAGAGAGAAAGAGAGAGGTAATATTATTAGAAAGAGAGAAAGAGAGAGGCAGTATTATTAGAAAGAGAGAAAGAGAGAGGTAATATTATTAGAAAGAGAGAGGCGGTATTATTAGAAAGAGAGAAAGAGAGAGGCAGTATTATTAGAAAGAGAGAGGCAGTATTATTAGAAAGAGAGAAAGAGAGAGGCAGTATTATTAGAAAGAGAGAGGCGGTATTATTAGAAAGAGAGAAAGAGAGAGGTAATATTATTAGAAAGAGAGAAAGCGAGAGGTAGTATTATTAGAAAGAGAGAAAGAGAGAGGTAGTATTATTAGAAAGAGAGAGGCAGTATTATTAGAAAGAGAGAAAGAGAGAGGTAATATTATTAGAAAGAGAGAGGCGGTATTATTAGAAAGAGAGAAAGAGAGAGGTAATATTATTAGAAAGAGAGAGGCAGTATTATTAGAAAGAGAGAAAGAGAGAGGTAGTATTATTAGAAAGAGAGAAAGAGAGAGGCAGTATTATTAGAAAGAGAGAAAGAGAGAGGTAGTATTATTAGAAAGAGAGAAAGAGAGAGGCAGTATTATTAGAAAGAGAGAAAGAGAGAGGTAGTATTATTAGAAAGAGAGAAAGAGAGAGGCAGTATTATTAGAAAGAGAGAAAGAGAGAGGTAGTATTATTAGAAAGAGAGAGGCAGTATTATTAGAAAGAGAGAAAGAGAGAGGTAGTATTATTAGAAAGAGAGAAAGAGAGAGGCAGTATTATTAGAAAGAGAGAAAGAGAGAGGTAATATTATTAGAAAGAGAGAAAGAGAGAGGCAGTATTATTAGAAAGAGAGAAAGAGAGAGGTAGTATTATTAGAAAGAGAGAAAGAGAGAGGCAGTATTATTAGAAAGAGAGAAAGAGAGAGGTAGTATTATTAGAAAGAGAGAGGCAGTATTATTAGAAAGAGAGAAAGAGAGAGGTAGTATTATTAGAAAGAGAGAAAGAGAGAGGCAGTATTATTAGAAAGAGAGAAAGAGAGAGGCAGTATTATTAGAAAGAGAGAAAGAGAGAGGCAGTATTATTAGAAAGAGAGAAAGAGAGAGGTAGTATTATTAGAAAGAGAGAAAGAGAGAGGCAGTATTATTAGAAAGAGAGAAAGAGAGAGGTAGTATTATTAGAAAGAGAGAAAGAGAGAGGCAGTATTATTAGAAAGAGAGAAAGAGAGAGGCAGTATTATTAGAAAGAGAGAAAGAGAGAGGCAGTATTATTAGAAAGAGAGAAAGAGAGAGGTAGTATTATTAGAAAGAGAGAAAGAGAGAGGCAGTATTATTAGAAAGAGAGAAAGAGAGAGGTAGTATTATTAGAAAGAGAGAGGCAGTATTATTAGAAAGAGAGAAAGAGAGAGGTAGTATTATTAGAAAGAGAGAAAGAGAGAGGCAGTATTATTAGAAAGAGAGAAAGAGAGAGGCAGTATTATTAGAAAGAGAGAAAGAGAGAGGCAGTATTATTAGAAAGAGAGAAAGAGAGAGGTAGTATTATTAGAAAGAGAGAAAGAGAGAGGCAGTATTATTAGAAAGAGAGAAAGAGAGAGGTAGTATTATTAGAAAGAGAGAAAGAGAGAGGCAGTATTATTAGAAAGAGAGAAAGAGAGAGGCAGTATTATTAGAAAGAGAGAAAGAGAGAGGCAGTATTATTAGAAAGAGAGAAAGAGAGAGGTAGTATTATTAGAAAGAGAGAAAGAGAGAGGCAGTATTATTAGAAAGAGAGAAAGAGAGAGGTAATATTATTAGAAAGAGAGAGGTAATATTATTAGAAAGAGAGAAAGAGAGAGGTAATATTATTAGAAAGAGAGAAAGAGAGAGGCAGTATTATTAGAAAGAGAGAAAGAGAGAGGCGGTATTATTAGAAAGAGAGAAAGAGAGAGGTAATATTATTAGAAAGAGAGAAAGAGAGAGGTAATATTATTAGAAAGAGAGAAAGAGAGAGGTAGTATTATTAGAAAGAGCGAAAGAGAGAGGCAGTATTATTAGAAAGAGAGAAAGAGAGAGGCGGTATTATTAGAAAGAGAGAAAGAGAGAGGTAATATTATTAGAAAGAGAGAGGCGGTATTATTAGAAAGAGAGAAAGAGAGAGGTAATATTATTAGAAAGAGAGAGGTAGTATTATTAGAAAGAGAGAGGCAGTATTATTAGAAAGAGAGAAAGAGAGAGGTAATATTATTAGAAAGAGAGAGGCAGTATTATTAGAAAGAGAGAAAGAGAGAGGTAATATTATTAGAAAGAGAGAGGCGATATTATTAGAAAGAGAGAAAGAGAGAGGTAATATTATTAGAAAGAGAGAGGTAATATTATTAGAAAGAGAGAAAGAGAGAGGTAGTATTATTAGAAAGAGAGAGGTAGTATTATTAGAAAGAGAGAAAGAGAGAGGTAGTATTATTAGAAAGAGAGAGGCAGTATTATTAGAAAGAGAGAGGTAGTATTATTAGAAAGAGAGAAAGAGAGAGGTAATATTATTAGAAAGAGAGAGGTAGTATTATTAGAAAGAGAGAGGCAGTATTATTAGAAAGAGAGAAAGAGAGAGGTAGTATTATTAGAAAGAGAGAAAGAGAGAGGTAGTATTATTAGAAAGAGAGAAAGAGAGAGGTAATATTATTAGAAAGAGAGAGGCAGTATTATTAGAAAGAGAGAAAGCGAGAGGTAATATTATTAGAAAGAGAGAGGCAGTATTATTAGAAAGAGAGAAAGAGAGAGGTAGTATTATTAGAAAGAGAGAAAGAGAGAGGTAGTATTATTAGAAAGAGAGAGGCAGTATTATTAGAAAGAGAGAAAGAGAGAGGTAATATTATTAGAAAGAGAGAGGCAGTATTATTAGAAAGAGAGAAAGAGAGAGGTAGTATTATTAGAAAGAGAGAGGCAGTATTATTAGAAAGAGAGAAAGAGAGAGGTAATATTATTAGAAAGAGAGAAAGAGAGAGGCAGTATTATTAGAAAGAGAGAAAGAGAGAGGTAGTATTATTAGAAAGAGAGAAAGAGAGAGGCAGTATTATTAGAAAGAGAGAAAGAGAGAGGCAGTATTATTAGAAATTGAGAGAGAGAGAGGCAGTATTATTAGAAAGAGAGAAAGAGAGAGGTAGTATTATTAGAAAGAGAGAAAGTGAGAGGCAGTATTATTAGAAAGAGAGAAAGAGAGAGGCAGTATTATTAGAAAGAGAGAAAGAGAGAGGTAGTATTATTAGAAAGAGAGAAAGAGAGAGGCAGTATTATTAGAAAGAGAGAAAGAGAGAGGTAATATTATTAGAAAGAGAGAGGCAGTATTATTAGAAAGAGAGACAGAGAGAGGCAGTATTATTAGAAAGAGAGAAAGAGAGAGGTAGTATTATTAGAAAGAGAGAGGCAGTATTATTAGAAAGAGAGAAAGAGAGAGGTAATATTATTAGAAAGAGAGAGGCGGTATTATTAGAAAGAGAGAAAGAGAGAGGTAGTATTATTAGAAAGAGAGAGGCAGTATTATTAGAAAGAGAGAAAGAGAGAGGTAGTATTATTAGAAAGAGAGAAAGAGAGAGGTAATATTATTAGAAAGAGAGAGGCAGTATTATTAGAAAGAGAGACAGAGAGAGGCAGTATTATTAGAAAGAGAGAAAGAGAGAGGTAGTATTATTAGAAAGAGAGAGGCAGTATTATTAGAAAGAGAGAAAGAGAGAGGTAATATTATTAGAAAGAGAGAGGCAGTATTATTAGAAAGAGAGAAAGAGAGAGGTAATATTATTAGAAAGAGAGAGGCAGTATTATTAGAAAGAGAGAAAGAGAGAGGTAATATTATTAGAAAGAGAGAGGCAGTATTATTAGAAAGAGAGAAAGAGAGAGGTAGTATTATTAGAAAGAGAGAAAGAGAGAGGTAGTATTATTAGAAAGAGAGAGGCAGTATTATTAGAAAGAGAGAAAGAGAGAGGTAATATTATTAGAAAGAGAGAAAGAGAGAGGCAGTATTATTAGAAAGAGAGAGGCGGTATTATTAGAAAGAGAGAAAGAGAGAGGCAGTATTATTAGAAAGAGAGAAAGAGAGAGGTAATATTATTAGAAAGAGAGAGGCGGTATTATTAGAAAGAGAGAAAGAGAGAGGCAGTATTATTAGAAAGAGAGAAAGAGAGAGGTAATATTATTAGAAAGAGAGAGGCAGTATTATTAGAAAGAGAGAAAGAGAGAGGCAGTATTATTAGAAAGAGAGAGGCAGTATTATTAGAAAGAGAGAAAGAGAGAGGTAATATTATTAGAAAGAGAGAGGCAGTATTATTAGAAAGAGAGAAAGAGAGAGGTAATATTATTAGAAAGAGAGAAAGAGAGAGGTAATATTATTAGAAAGAGAGAGGCAGTATTATTAGAAAGAGAGAAAGAGAGAGGCAGTATTATTAGAAAGAGAGAGGTAGTATTATTAGAAAGAGAGAAAGAGAGAGGTAGTATTATTAGAAAGAGAGAAAGAGAGAGGTAATATTATTAGAAAGAGAGAGGCAGTATTATTAGAAAGAGAGAGGCAGTATTATTAGAAAGAGAGAGGCAGTATTATTAGAAAGAGAGAAAGAGAGAGGTAATATTATTAGAAAGAGAGAGGCAGTATTATTAGAAAGAGAGAAAGAGAGAGGTAATATTATTAGAAAGAGAGAGGCAGTATTATTAGAAAGAGAGAAAGAGAGAGGCAGTATTATTAGAAAGAGAGAGGTAGTATTATTAGAAAGAGAGAAAGAGAGAGGCAGTATTATTAGAAAGAGAGAAAGAGAGAGGTAGTATTATTAGAAAGAGAGAGGCAGTATTATTAGAAAGAGAGAAAGAGAGAGGTAGTATTATTAGAAAGAGAGAGGCAGTATTATTAGAAAGAGAGACAGAGAGAGGTAGTATTATTAGAAAGAGAGAAAGAGAGAGGTAATATTATTAGAAAGAGAGAAAGAGAGAGGTAGTATTATTAGAAAGAGAGAAAGAGAGAGGTAGTATTATTAGAAAGAGAGAGGCAGTATTATTAGAAAGAGAGACAGAGAGAGGTAATATTATTAGAAAGAGAGAGGCAGTATTATTAGAAAGAGAGAAAGCGAGAGGTAATATTATTAGAAAGAGAGAGGCAGTATTATTAGAAAGAGAGAAAGAGAGAGGTAGTATTATTAGAAAGAGAGAAAGAGAGAGGTAGTATTATTAGAAAGAGAGAGGCAGTATTATTAGAAAGAGAGAAAGAGAGAGGTAATATTATTAGAAAGAGAGAGGCAGTATTATTAGAAAGAGAGAAAGAGAGAGGTAGTATTATTAGAAAGAGAGAGGCAGTATTATTAGAAAGAGAGAAAGAGAGAGGTAATATTATTAGAAAGAGAGAAAGAGAGAGGCAGTATTATTAGAAAGAGAGAAAGAGAGAGGTAGTATTATTAGAAAGAGAGAAAGAGAGAGGCAGTATTATTAGAAAGAGAGAAAGAGAGAGGCAGTATTATTAGAAAGAGAGAAAGAGAGAGGCAGTATTATTAGAAAGAGAGAAAGAGAGAGGCAGTATTATTAGAAAGAGAGAAAGAGAGAGGTAGTATTATTAGAAAGAGAGAAAGAGAGAGGCAGTATTATTAGAAAGAGAGAAAGAGAGAGGTAATATTATTAGAAAGAGAGAGGCAGTATTATTAGAAAGAGAGACAGAGAGAGGCAGTATTATTAGAAAGAGAGAAAGAGAGAGGTAGTATTATTAGAAAGAGAGAGGCAGTATTATTAGAAAGAGAGAAAGAGAGAGGTAATATTATTAGAAAGAGAGAGGCGGTATTATTAGAAAGAGAGAAAGAGAGAGGTAGTATTATTAGAAAGAGAGAGGCAGTATTATTAGAAAGAGAGAAAGAGAGAGGTAGTATTATTAGAAAGAGAGAAAGAGAGAGGTAATATTATTAGAAAGAGAGAGGCAGTATTATTAGAAAGAGAGACAGAGAGAGGCAGTATTATTAGAAAGAGAGAAAGAGAGAGGTAGTATTATTAGAAAGAGAGAGGCAGTATTATTAGAAAGAGAGAAAGAGAGAGGTAATATTATTAGAAAGAGAGAGGCAGTATTATTAGAAAGAGAGAAAGAGAGAGGTAATATTATTAGAAAGAGAGAGGCAGTATTATTAGAAAGAGAGAAAGAGAGAGGTAATATTATTAGAAAGAGAGAGGCAGTATTATTAGAAAGAGAGAAAGAGAGAGGTAGTATTATTAGAAAGAGAGAAAGAGAGAGGTAGTATTATTAGAAAGAGAGAGGCAGTATTATTAGAAAGAGAGAAAGAGAGAGGTAATATTATTAGAAAGAGAGAAAGAGAGAGGCAGTATTATTAGAAAGAGAGAGGCGGTATTATTAGAAAGAGAGAAAGAGAGAGGCAGTATTATTAGAAAGAGAGAAAGAGAGAGGTAATATTATTAGAAAGAGAGAGGCGGTATTATTAGAAAGAGAGAAAGAGAGAGGCAGTATTATTAGAAAGAGAGAAAGAGAGAGGTAATATTATTAGAAAGAGAGAGGCAGTATTATTAGAAAGAGAGAAAGAGAGAGGCAGTATTATTAGAAAGAGAGAGGCAGTATTATTAGAAAGAGAGAAAGAGAGAGGTAATATTATTAGAAAGAGAGAGGCAGTATTATTAGAAAGAGAGAAAGAGAGAGGTAATATTATTAGAAAGAGAGAAAGAGAGAGGTAATATTATTAGAAAGAGAGAGGCAGTATTATTAGAAAGAGAGAAAGAGAGAGGCAGTATTATTAGAAAGAGAGAGGTAGTATTATTAGAAAGAGAGAAAGAGAGAGGTAGTATTATTAGAAAGAGAGAAAGAGAGAGGTAATATTATTAGAAAGAGAGAGGCAGTATTATTAGAAAGAGAGAGGCAGTATTATTAGAAAGAGAGAGGCAGTATTATTAGAAAGAGAGAAAGAGAGAGGTAATATTATTAGAAAGAGAGAGTCAGTATTATTAGAAAGAGAGAAAGAGAGAGGTAATATTATTAGAAAGAGAGAGGCAGTATTATTAGAAAGAGAGAAAGAGAGAGGCAGTATTATTAGAAAGAGAGAGGTAGTATTATTAGAAAGAGAGAAAGAGAGAGGCAGTATTATTAGAAAGAGAGAAAGAGAGAGGCAGTATTATTAGAAAGAGAGAAAGAGAGAGGCAGTATTATTAGAAAGAGAGAAAGAGAGAGGTAGTATTATTAGAAAGAGAGAAAGAGAGAGGCAGTATTATTAGAAAGAGAGAAAGAGAGAGGTAATATTATTAGAAAGAGAGAGGCAGTATTATTAGAAAGAGAGACAGAGAGAGGCAGTATTATTAGAAAGAGAGAAAGAGAGAGGTAGTATTATTAGAAAGAGAGAGGCAGTATTATTAGAAAGAGAGAAAGAGAGAGGTAATATTATTAGAAAGAGAGAGGCGGTATTATTAGAAAGAGAGAAAGAGAGAGGTAGTATTATTAGAAAGAGAGAGGCAGTATTATTAGAAAGAGAGAAAGAGAGAGGTAGTATTATTAGAAAGAGAGAAAGAGAGAGGTAATATTATTAGAAAGAGAGAGGCAGTATTATTAGAAAGAGAGACAGAGAGAGGCAGTATTATTAGAAAGAGAGAAAGAGAGAGGTAGTATTATTAGAAAGAGAGAGGCAGTATTATTAGAAAGAGAGAAAGAGAGAGGTAATATTATTAGAAAGAGAGAGGCAGTATTATTAGAAAGAGAGAAAGAGAGAGGTAATATTATTAGAAAGAGAGAGGCAGTATTATTAGAAAGAGAGAAAGAGAGAGGTAATATTATTAGAAAGAGAGAGGCAGTATTATTAGAAAGAGAGAAAGAGAGAGGTAGTATTATTAGAAAGAGAGAAAGAGAGAGGTAGTATTATTAGAAAGAGAGAGGCAGTATTATTAGAAAGAGAGAAAGAGAGAGGTAATATTATTAGAAAGAGAGAAAGAGAGAGGCAGTATTATTAGAAAGAGAGAGGCGGTATTATTAGAAAGAGAGAAAGAGAGAGGCAGTATTATTAGAAAGAGAGAAAGAGAGAGGTAATATTATTAGAAAGAGAGAGGCGGTATTATTAGAAAGAGAGAAAGAGAGAGGCAGTATTATTAGAAAGAGAGAAAGAGAGAGGTAATATTATTAGAAAGAGAGAGGCAGTATTATTAGAAAGAGAGAAAGAGAGAGGCAGTATTATTAGAAAGAGAGAGGCAGTATTATTAGAAAGAGAGAAAGAGAGAGGTAATATTATTAGAAAGAGAGAGGCAGTATTATTAGAAAGAGAGAAAGAGAGAGGTAATATTATTAGAAAGAGAGAAAGAGAGAGGTAATATTATTAGAAAGAGAGAGGCAGTATTATTAGAAAGAGAGAAAGAGAGAGGCAGTATTATTAGAAAGAGAGAGGTAGTATTATTAGAAAGAGAGAAAGAGAGAGGTAGTATTATTAGAAAGAGAGAAAGAGAGAGGTAATATTATTAGAAAGAGAGAGGCAGTATTATTAGAAAGAGAGAGGCAGTATTATTAGAAAGAGAGAGGCAGTATTATTAGAAAGAGAGAAAGAGAGAGGTAATATTATTAGAAAGAGAGAGGCAGTATTATTAGAAAGAGAGAAAGAGAGAGGTAATATTATTAGAAAGAGAGAGGCAGTATTATTAGAAAGAGAGAAAGAGAGAGGCAGTATTATTAGAAAGAGAGAGGTAGTATTATTAGAAAGAGAGAAAGAGAGAGGCAGTATTATTAGAAAGAGAGAAAGAGAGAGGTAGTATTATTAGAAAGAGAGAGGCAGTATTATTAGAAAGAGAGAAAGAGAGAGGTAGTATTATTAGAAAGAGAGAGGCAGTATTATTAGAAAGAGAGACAGAGAGAGGTAGTATTATTAGAAAGAGAGAAAGAGAGAGGTAATATTATTAGAAAGAGAGAAAGAGAGAGGTAGTATTATTAGAAAGAGAGAAAGAGAGAGGTAGTATTATTAGAAAGAGAGAGGCAGTATTATTAGAAAGAGAGACAGAGAGAGGTAATATTATTAGAAAGAGAGAAAGCGAGAGGTAATATTATTAGAAAGAGAGAGGCGGTATTATTAGAAAGAGAGAAAGAGAGAGGCAGTATTATTAGAAAGAGAGAAAGAGAGAGGTAATATTATTAGAAAGAGAGAAAGAGAGAGGTAGTATTATTAGAAAGAGAGAGAGAGAGAGGCAGTATTATTAGAAAGAGAGAAAGAGAGAGGTAGTATTATTAGAAAGAGAGAAAGAGAGAGGCAGTATTATTAGAAAGAGAGAAAGAGAGAGGCAGTATTATTAGAAAGAGAGAAAGAGAGAGGCAGTATTATTAGAAAGAGAGAAAGAGAGAGGTAGTATTATTAGAAAGAGAGAAAGAGAGAGGCAGTATTATTAGAAAGAGAGAAAGAGAGAGGTAGTATTATTAGAAAGAGAGAAAGAGAGAGGCAGTATTATTAGAAAGAGAGAAAGAGAGAGGCGGTATTATTAGAAAGAGAGAAAGAGAGAGGTAATATTATTAGAAAGAGAGAGGCGGTATTATTAGAAAGAGAGAAAGAGAGAGGTAATATTATTAGAAAGAGAGAGGTAATATTATTAGAAAGAGAGAAAGAGAGAGGTAATATTATTAGAAAGAGAGAAAGAGAGAGGCAGTATTATTAGAAAGAGAGAAAGAGAGAGGCGGTATTATTAGAAAGAGAGAAAGAGAGAGGTAATATTATTAGAAAGAGAGAGGCGGTATTATTAGAAAGAGAGAAAGAGAGAGGTAATATTATTAGAAAGAGAGAGGTAGTATTATTAGAAAGAGAGAGGCAGTATTATTAGAAAGAGAGAGGTAATATTATTAGAAAGAGAGAAAGAGAGAGGTAATATTATTAGAAAGAGAGAAAGAGAGAGGTAGTATTATTAGAAAGAGAGAAAGAGAGAGGCAGTATTATTAGAAAGAGAGAAAGAGAGAGGCGGTATTATTAGAAAGAGAGAAAGAGAGAGGTAATATTATTAGAAAGAGAGAGGCAGTATTATTAGAAAGAGAGAAAGAGAGAGGTAATATTATTAGAAAGAGAGAGGTAGTATTATTAGAAAGAGAGAGGCAGTATTATTAGAAAGAGAGAAAGAGAGAGGTAATATTATTAGAAAGAGAGAGGCAGTATTATTAGAAAGAGAGAAAGAGAGAGGTAATAATATTAGAAAGAGAGAGGCGGTATTATTAGAAAGAGAGAAAGAGAGAGGTAATATTATTAGAAAGAGAGAGGTAATATTATTAGAAAGAGAGAAAGAGAGAGGTAGTATTATGAGAAAGAGAGAGGTAGTATTATTAGAAAGAGAGAAAGAGAGAGGTAGTATTATTAGAAAGAGAGAGGCAGTATTATTAGAAAGAGAGAAAGAGAGAGGTAATATTATTAGAAAGAGAGAGGCAGTATTATTAGAAAGAGAGAAAGAGAGAGGTAGTATTATTAGAAAGAGAGAAAGAGAGAGGTAATATTATTAGAAAGAGAGAGGTAATATTATTAGAAAGAGAGAGGCAGTATTATTAGAAAGAGAGAAAGAGAGAGGTAGTATTATTAGAAAGAGAGAAAGAGAGAGGTAGTATTATTAGAAAGAGAGAAAGAGAGAGGTAATATTATTAGAAAGAGAGAGGCAGTATTATTAGAAAGAGAGAAAGCGAGAGGTAATATTATTAGAAAGAGAGAGGCAGTATTGTGACAGACCCCTTTTGGGTGTAACAGATACCATCTCGGAGAATTGCCGTTGCATATGGATTATTGTGGATTTCGGGTACTTGTGGATCCGTACGGTATACATCGCCACGTGGAGAGAACAATGGGTCGCGGCCATTTTGACCGCATGGACTAATGACCGAACTTTCCACACGACGAATTCCGACCTTACCAACGACGTACGCCCATGCTAGTCGACGGATCCAAAGTACCGAACTAAAGACACCCGGTCCAACAGAGAGTTTTCGTTTATCTTGTATAGTTTTTGAGTAATTGGTGCAAACGTGTATCTGGCGAACGGCCCAACCGATCTAGGGGATTTTCACGTATATTGTTCCCCTAGATCTCCGTTCCCTAATACACGTAGCACAATGTATTTTCGTTGCATATTGTGTGGATTATATAAACTTGTAATAATGGTATAATATTCTGCTCGGTACAGTGGGAGTGACTCCCACTGTAAATGTATTATCTCCTCCGGATACGGGGAGGAGTTGTTGTACGGCATAAAAGCCCGAGTTACCGAATAAACATTTCCTACTTTGACCCTCAACACAGAGTCTCGTCTCGTGCTTGGAGGGGATGATTTTTACTTGGATGTCGTAATTATGGGGAACCTGTTATGCTGTAGCTAACTTCGTGCTTGGGGGAAAGGACACCTTCTCAGCGGCGTAAACCCCTACTACACCGGGGTGCCGCTACAATTGGTGGCAGCGGTGGGATCGTTCTTTCACCCCAGAAGGACAGCTACCGAGAGCAATCAGGATGGAGGCCTACTACGGAAGGTTGAAACGATCTACCCTAAAAGACTTGTTGGAGAGCCGTGGTCGTTCGGCTAGCAACAAAAAGAAAAGAGACATTTTGGCAGAATTGGTCGCATTGGACCTAGCCGAACAGAATGACGGACTGGATGTCGAACCAAACCCAGAACCGGAGATCGCCTTGGTCCGAACGCCAGCAGATGAACAATTCGACCACGAGGTGAGGGTAAGGCTGGCTCACTACGGACCAAACCCCTCACCTAGGATTGTAACCCAAGTCATTGCGGCAGTCGATGCCACGGGCACCAGTCCAATTGCGGGGACTTTCCAAACTCCCGAGGAAAAGAGGAAAGTACACTTTGCCGCTTTTAAAAATTTTGTGGAAGCAGAGGGGGAGATTGACCAATACCTAGCGGACTTTGAACGTCAATGTGCCCTGCATAAAGTACCCTCCGAGGAGTGGGTCAAAATTTTGTCTGGCAAATTATCCGGACGAGCCAGCGATGCTTTCCGGGCGATCCCGGACCATGAGGTGGGAAACTACCGATTGGTAAAAGAAGCTCTATTGTCCCGATATGCGGTAAACCCCGAAGCATATCGGAGACGCTTCCGGGAATCCCGAAAGCAAACCGGTGACTCCTACACCGAATGGGCCTGCCGATTACAACGCACGGCTGGCCACTGGATGGATGGGTGCCAAGCTACCACCGCGGAGGAGGTTTTACAGTTGTTTTTGTTAGAACATTTTTTTGAAAAGGTGGACAAGGAGCTCAGAGAGTGGATTCGGGATAGGAGACCACTTACCCTACCCGAAGCCGCCCGGTTGGCCGACGAGTACGCAGACGCCCGCAAACCCGATCCCTCGGCCCAAAAGACAGCTGCCCGAGTAGAAAGCCGCCCTGTCGGCCCTACTCCAACCACCCCCACTATCCAGCCTAGCTACAACACTTCCTCCCGCTTCACCCAGTCAAGTGTCCCGGACCGCCGGCGGTGCCATAGGTGCCAGCAAGTGGGTCACCTGAGGGACAAATGCCCACTTGATCCCGCTCGACAAACTTCCTGGAGGAAGCCCGCTGAAGGGAACCCCCGACCTTTTACCTCCGGGGCCCATTGCATTGAAGCCCAACCCCTGGGGGAAGAGCAATGGGAGATTTTACACGAGGCCAATCCCCTATATGCGGCTGCTGTAGACAACCGGCAGCATCACCGACAAACAGTCCGAGTGAATGGACAAATTGTCAGTGGGTTACGAGACACTGGGGCCACCTTAACCTTGATTCAACACGACCTGGTCCCAGAAAAAGAACATACTGGCCAAACGGTGGCCGTTAGAGTGGCCGGGGGGGCAGTACATCGCCTCCCCACGGCCCGAGTGCATTTGGATTGGGGGGTGGGAGCTGGCCAAGTGAATGTGGGCCTGATGAAAGGGCTACCCGCGGAAGTACTTTTGGGAAATGACTTAGCCCCGCTGTTGTCCGCTTTTGCTCCCCAAGGCCCTGCTGGAGCCTGCCCTGTCACCACCCGGGCTCAGGCTCGTGCTATTGGAACCGGCCCGCCAGTCGCGGAGACCCAGGTAAGATCTGACCCTCCGACTGTGACCTTAGGACAGACCCCCTTAGACTGGGATACCCCTGAGACTTTTGGGAGGGAGACGCGGGAAGACGTCACTCTCCGGAAATATAGGGATAAGGCAGAGAAAGGGGAACCGGGGACAGATGGGGAAAGCTACGAGTGGGTGGGGGATAGACTGTATAGGATCCCCCAGGAGCCCGCAGCAGGTAAAAACCCCGTCCCACAGAAGCAACTAGTGCTACCGAAAAAGTACAGGCGAGAGATCATGAGGATCGCTCACGATATACCCTTAGCTGGCCATTCAGGAGTACGTCGCACGGCCCATAGGATTACCCAGAATTTCTTCTGGCCAGGGTTTAACCGGGACGTGCGACAATATTGCAGAACCTGTGACACTTGCCAACGGGTGGGTAAGAGGGGAGATCGCCCGAAGGCTAAATTAATGTCGATGCCGATCATTGGGGAACCCTTCTATAGGGTCGCCGTCGACATTGTAGGCCCCCTAGCGCGACATAGCCCGTCCGGTAAGAAGTACATTCTTACCGTGGTGGACTATGGGACCCGGTACCCCGAGGCGGTACCCCTGCCGAATATTGAAGCGGAGACGGTAGCCGATGCCTTGGTTAAGATATTCACTCGGGTGGGGTTCCCTAAAGAAATCCTATCCGACCAGGGAACCCAGTTCACTGCCGTACTCACACAGCAGTTATGGAAAGTGTGCCACATTAAACCCCTGCTCAGTTCCCCGTACCACCCTCAAACTAACGGTCTCTGTGAGCGCTTTAATGGGACTCTCAAACAAATGTTGAGGACCTTTACGGACGGTTGCAGAGACTGGGAGAGATTCTTACCCCACCTGTTATTTGCCTATAGGGAGGTCCCCCAAGAATCTACGGGTTTTTCTCCCTTTGAGTTATTGTATGGGAGGAGGGTGCGAGGACCCCTCGATCTCATTCGGGACCACTGGGAAGGGGAAACCGAACAGGCAGGGACACCTATTGTGCCATATGTCCTGGAGCTCCGGGACCGCATGGAGCAACTCTCCCTATTGGTAAGGGAGAATCTCCAGGCGGCCCAGGGGCGACAGAAACGATGGTACGATAGGGGTGCCCGGCAACGACTGTTCCATATAGGGCAGAAGGTATTGGTGCTAAAACCGGTGAAGGACAACAAACTGCAGGCTGCGTGGCAGGGTCCTTACAAGGTTTTAGCCCAACTCTGTGATACCACCTACCTTATTGCCAGCTGTGCAGATGAAAGGATCCAACGCTCCTTTCATGTGAACATGTTGAAAGAGTACCAAGAGCGACAGGAAGATGTTAACGCTGTTTGTGCCCCAGCTACTGATGACCCCGAAAATTTACCCCTACCTGACCTGCTGGAAAAGGAGACTCACCCCGACCCAGTTAGCCTAGTGAAGCTGGGAGAACGACTGAACCCTACGGAGCTAGAGCAGGCTAGACAGCTCCTATGGGAGAAGCAGAGTACCTTCTCCCAGGAGCCAGGATACACCACCCTGGCCATACACAAAGTAGAGACCCCAGGGCAGGCCCCCCTCCGACAACCCCCGTACCGTATTCCGGAAGCCGTCCGGGACGGAATGCTGAAGGAAATACGGGAAATGACCCAGCTGGGGGTCATTGAGCCATCCGACAGTCCCTGGGCCTCTCCCGTAGTCTTAGTCCCCAAGAAAGACGGAACCACTCGGTTCTGCGTCGACTACAGGCGACTAAATGAAAAGACTACCACTGACGCTTACCCCATGCCTCGGGTAGACGAATTATTAGATCGCATAGCCAGGGGTAACTACCTCTCTACCATAGACCTCTGCAAGGGTTATTGGCAGATCCCCCTGGCCGAGGATGCCGTCCCCAAGTCGGCCTTTGTCACCCCGTTTGGCTTATACCAATTTAAGGTCATGCCATTCGGGATGAAAAATGCCCCGGCTACGTTCCAGCGAATGGTGGATCGGCTCCTCGATGGCTTCCAGGAGTTTGCGTGTGCATACCTGGATGACATTGCGATCTACAGTGAGTCTTGGGAAGAACATTTAGTCCACGTAGGGGTAGTCCTAGATAAGATTCGGGCCGCGGGCCTGACACTAAAACCCGAGAAATGCCATTTAGGAATGGCCGAGGTCCAATACCTGGGACACCGGGTGGGGTGTGGAAACCAGAGACCGGAGCCTGCCAAGGTTGAGGCAGTAGCGAACTGGCCCACACCGAATACCAAGACCCAGGTATTGGCCTTCTTAGGGACCGCCGGGTACTATAGGCGCTTTGTCCCTGATTATAGCACGGTAGCCAAACCTTTGACTGACTTGACCAAAAATAATTTACCCAGACAGGTCCTGTGGTCTCCCGCTTGCGAAGCCGCATTTCAATCTCTCAAACATGCTCTTGTTAATGCTCCTGTCTTGGCTGCCCCAGTACCTAACAAACGTTTCCTTGTACATACAGACGCTTCCATGTATGGACTGGGGGCTGTGCTGAGCCAAATCGGGGAAGATGGAAAAGAGCATCCGGTCGCATACCTCAGCCGAAAGCTGTTACCGAGGGAAGTGAGTTATGCGGCCGTAGAGAAAGAGTGCCTGGCCCTGGTATGGGCATTGAAAAAACTAACACCTTATTTGTATGGACAGGAATTCTCTTTGGTAACCGATCACAATCCATTGGTATGGCTTAACCGGGTCGCAGGAGACAACGGCCGATTGCTAAGATGGAGCTTGGCCCTGCAAACATACAATTTCACCATCAGCTATCGACCCGGTAAGCTAAATGGCAACGCCGATGGGTTGTCTCGACAACTGGACAATTCTCCGGACAAATGAATTCCGGTCATCCCTAAGTTAATCCGAAAGGATCAATCCAGGTCTGCCGGAGTGTACCACTAGGAGGGAGCCGTGTGACAGACCCCTTTTGGGTGTACCAGATACCATCTCGGAGAATTGCCGTTGCATATGGATTATTGTGGATTTCGGGTACTTGTGGATCCGTATGGTATACATCGCCACGTGGAGAGAACAATGGGTCGCGGCCATTTTGACCGCATGGACTAATGACCGAACTTTCCACACGACGAATTCCGACCTTACCAACGACGTACGCCCATGCTAGTCGACGGATCCAAAGTACCGAACTAAAGACACCCGGTCCAACAGAGAGTTTTCGTTTATCTTGTATAGTTTTTGAGTAATTGGTGCAAACGTGTATCTGGCGAACGGCCCAACCGATCTAGGGGATTTTCACGTATATTGTTCCCCTAGATCTCCGTTCCCTAATACACGTAGCACAATGTATTTTCGTTGCATATTGTGTGGATTATATAAACTTGTAATAATGGTATAATATTCTGCTCGGTACAGTGGGAGTGACTCCCACTGTAAATGTATTATCTCCTCCGGATACGGGGAGGAGTTGTTGTACGGCATAAAAGCCCGAGTTACCGAATAAACATTTCCTACTTTGACCCTCAACACAGAGTCTCGTCTCGTGCTTGGAGGGGATGATTATTACTTGGATGTCGTAATTATGGGGAACCTGTTATGCTGTAGCTAACTTCGTGCTTGGGGGAAAGGACACCTTCTCAGCGGCGTAAACCCCTACTACACCGGGGTGCCGCTACAAGTATTATTAGAAAGAGAGAAAGAGAGAGGTAGTATTATTAGAAAGAGAGAAAGAGAGAGGTAGTATTATTAGAAAGAGAGAGGCAGTATTATTAGAAAGAGAGAAAGAGAGAGGTAATATTATTAGAAAGAGAGAGGCGGTATTATTAGAAAGAGAGAAAGAGAGAGGTAATATTATTAGAAAGAGAGAAAGAGAGAGGCAGTATTATTAGAAAGAGAGAAAGAGAGAGGCAGTATTATTAGAAAGAGAGAAAGAGAGAGGCAGTATTATTAGAAAGAGAGAAAGAGAGAGGCAGTATTATTAGAAAGAGAGAAAGAGAGAGTTAGTATTATTAGAAAGAGAGAAAGAGAGAGGCAGTATTATTAGAAAGAGAGAAAGAGAGAGGTAATATTATTAGAAAGAGAGAGGCAGTATTATTAGAAAGAGAGACAGAGAGAGGCAGTATTATTAGAAAGAGAGAAAGAGAGAGGTAGTATTATTAGAAAGAGAGAGGCAGTATTATTAGAAAGAGAGAAAGAGAGAGGTAATATTATTAGAAAGAGAGAGGCGGTATTATTAGAAAGAGAGAAAGAGAGAGGTAGTATTATTAGAAAGAGAGAAAGAGAGAGGCAGTATTATTAGAAAGAGAGAAAGAGAGAGGCAGTATTATTAGAAAGAGAGAAAGAGAGAGGCAGTATTATTAGAAAGAGAGAAAGAGAGAGGCAGTATTATTAGAAAGAGAGAAAGAGAGAGGTAGTATTATTAGAAAGAGAGAAAGAGAGAGGCAGTATTATTAGAAAGAGAGAAAGAGAGAGGTAATATTATTAGAAAGAGAGAGGCAGTATTATTAGAAAGAGAGACAGAGAGAGGCAGTATTATTAGAAAGAGAGAAAGAGAGAGGTAGTATTATTAGAAAGAGAGAAAGTGAGAGGCAGTATTATTAGAAAGAGAGAAAGAGAGAGGCAGTATTATTAGAAAGAGAGAAAGAGAGAGGTAGTATTATTAGAAAGAGAGAAAGAGAGAGGCAGTATTATTAGAAAGAGAGAAAGAGAGAGGTAATATTATTAGAAAGAGAGAGGCAGTATTATTAGAAAGAGAGACAGAGAGAGGCAGTATTATTAGAAAGAGAGAAAGAGAGAGGTAGTATTATTAGAAAGAGAGAGGCAGTATTATTAGAAAGAGAGAAAGAGAGAGGTAATATTATTAGAAAGAGAGAGGCGGTATTATTAGAAAGAGAGAAAGTGAGAGGTAGTATTATTAGAAAGAGAGAGGCAGTATTATTAGAAAGAGAGAAAGAGAGAGGTAGTATTATTAGAAAGAGAGAAAGAGAGAGGTAATATTATTAGAAAGAGAGAGGCAGTATTATTAGAAAGAGAGACAGAGAGAGGCAGTATTATTAGAAAGAGAGAAAGAGAGAGGTAGTATTATTAGAAAGAGAGAGGCAGTATTATTAGAAAGAGAGAAAGAGAGAGGTAATATTATTAGAAAGAGAGAGGCAGTATTATTAGAAAGAGAGAAAGAGAGAGGTAATATTATTAGAAAGAGAGAGGCAGTATTATTAGAAAGAGAGAAAGAGAGAGGTAATATTATTAGAAAGAGAGAGGCAGTATTATTAGAAAGAGAGAAAGAGAGAGGTAGTATTATTAGAAAGAGAGAAAGAGAGAGGTAGTATTATTAGAAAGAGAGAGGCAGTATTATTAGAAAGAGAGAAAGAGAGAGGTAATATTATTAGAAAGAGAGAAAGCGAGAGGTAATATTATTAGAAAGAGAGAGGCAGTATTATTAGAAAGAGAGAGGCGGTATTATTAGAAAGAGAGAAAGAGAGAGGCAGTATTATTAGAAAGAGAGAAAGAGAGAGGTAATATTATTAGAAAGAGAGAGGCAGTATTATTAGAAAGAGAGAAAGAGAGAGGCAGTATTATTAGAAAGAGAGAGGCAGTATTATTAGAAAGAGAGAAAGAGAGAGGTAATATTATTAGAAAGAGAGAAAGAGAGAGGTAATATTATTAGAAAGAGAGAGGCAGTATTATTAGAAAGAGAGAAAGAGAGAGGCAGTATTATTAGAAAGAGAGAGGTAGTATTATTAGAAAGAGAGAAAGAGAGAGGTAGTATTATTAGAAAGAGAGAAAGAGAGAGGTAATATTATTAGAAAGAGAGAAAGAGAGAGGTAGTATTATTAGAAAGAGAGAGGCAGTATTATTAGAAAGAGAGAAAGAGAGAGGTAATATTATTAGAAAGAGAGAGGCAGTATTATTAGAAAGAGAGAAAGAGAGAGGTAATATTATTAGAAAGAGAGAGGCAGTATTATTAGAAAGAGAGAAAGAGAGAGGCAGTATTATTAGAAAGAGAGAGGTAGTATTATTAGAAAGAGAGAAAGAGAGAGGCAGTATTATTAGAAAGAGAGAAAGAGAGAGGTAGTATTATTAGAAAGAGAGAGGCAGTATTATTAGAAAGAGAGAAAGAGAGAGGTAGTATTATTAGAAAGAGAGAGGCAGTATTATTAGAAAGAGAGACAGAGAGAGGTAGTATTATTAGAAAGAGAGAAAGAGAGAGGTAATATTATTAGAAAGAGAGAAAGAGAGAGGTAGTATTATTAGAAAGAGAGAAAGAGAGAGGTAGTATTATTAGAAAGAGAGAGGCAGTATTATTAGAAAGAGAGACAGAGAGAGGTAATATTATTAGAAAGAGAGAAAGCGAGAGGTAATATTATTAGAAAGAGAGAGGCGGTATTATTAGAAAGAGAGAAAGAGAGAGGCAGTATTATTAGAAAGAGAGAAAGAGAGAGGTAATATTATTAGAAAGAGAGAAAGCGAGAGGTAATATTATTAGAAAGAGAGAGGCAGTATTATTAGAAAGAGAGAAAGAGAGAGGCGGTATTATTAGAAAGAGAGAAAGAGAGAGGTAATATTATTAGAAAGAGAGAGGATGTATTATTAGAAAGAGAGACACAGAGAGGTAATATTATTAGAAAGAGAGAGGCAGTATTATTAGAAAGAGAGAAAGAGAGAGGTAGTATTATTAGAAAGAGAGAGGCAGTATTATTAGAAAGAGAGAAATAGAGAGGTAGTATTATTAGAAAGAGAGAAAGAGAGAGGTAGTATTATTAGAAAGAGAGAGGCAGTATTATTAGAAAGAGAGAAAGAGAGAGGTAGTATTATTAGAAAGAGAGAAAGAGAGAGGTAGTATTATTAGAAAGAGAGAAGTAGTATTAGAAAGAGAGAGGTAGTATTATTAGAAAGAGAGAAGTAGTATTAGAAAGAGAGAGGCAGTATTATTAGAAAGAGAGAGAGGCAGTATTATTAGAAAGAGAGAGAGAGAGAGGCAGTATTATTAGAAAGAGAGAAGCAGTATTATTAGAAAGAGAGAGAGAGAGAGGCAGTATTATTAGAAAGAGAGAGGCAGTATTATTAGAGGTAAAAGCTGAATTTCTCAAGTTTCGGTACTTGTACTTATTATTGATAATCCAATTTATATCAATGTTATGAATAAACCTGCAAGTTCTAATAGATGAAACTGAATTATTACAAACAATAAAAGTATTAGAGAAAACGCAGTGTTATCTGAGAGAAATGCATTAACTTTACAGGTAGAAAAAGTATGTTACATAGAAGTGGTATTACTAGATAAAAGCAAAATTATTGGAAAGAAAGTAGTATTATTAGATAGAAGCGGTATTATTAGATAGAAGCGGTATTAGATGGAAGCGGTATTAGATGGAAGCGGTATTATTAGATAGAAGCGGTATTATATAGAAGCGGTATTAGATGGAAGCGGTATTATTAGATAGAAGCGGTATTAGAAGGAAGCGGTATTAGATGGAAGCGGTATTAGATAGAAGCGGTATTATTAGATAGAAGCGGTATTATTAGATAGAAGCGGTATTAGATAGAAGCGGTATTATTAGATAGAAGCGGTATTAGATGGAAGCGGTATTATTAAATAGAAGCGGTATTATTAGATAGAAGCGGTATTATATAGAAGCGGTATTAGATGGAAGCGGTATTAGATGGAAGCGGTATTAGATGGAAGCGGTATTATTAGATAGAAGCGGTATTATATAGAAGCGGTATTAGATGGAAGCGGTATTATTAGATAGAAGCGGTATTAGATGGAAGCGGTATTATTAGATAGAAGCGGTATTATTGGATAGAAGCGGTATTATTAGATAGAAGCGGTATTAGATGGAAGCGGTATTATTAGATAGAAGCGGTATTAGATAGAAGCGGTATTATTAGATAGAAGCGGTATTAGATGGAAGCGGTATTATTAAATAGAAGCGGTATTATTAGATAGAAGCGGTATTAGATAGAAGCGGTATTATATAGAAGCGGTATTAGATGCAAGCGGTATTAGATGGAAGCGGTATTATTATATAGAAGCGGTATTATATAGAAGCGGTATTAGATGGAAGCGGTATTAGATAGAAGCGGTATTATTAGATAGAAGCGGTATTATATAGAAGCGGTATTAGATAGAAGCGGTATTAGATAGAAGCGGTATTATATAGAAGCGGTATTAGATGGAAGCGGTATTATTGGATAGAAGCGGTATTATATAGAAGCGGTATTAGATAGAAGCGGTATTAGATAGAAGCGGTATTATATAGAAGCGGTATTAGATGGAAGCGGTATTATTAGATAGAAGCGGTATTACCGGTATATAGAAGCGGTATTAGATGGAAGCGGTATTATTAGATAGAAGCGGTATTATTAGATAGAAGCGGTATTATATAGAAGCGGTATTAGATGGAAGCGGTATTATTAGATAGAAGCGGTATTATATAGAAGCGGTATTAGATGGAAGCGGTATTATTAGATAGAAGCGGTATTATTAGATAGAAGCGGTATAATATAGAAGCGGTATTAGATGGAAGCGGTATTATTAGATAGAAGCGGTATTATATAGAAGCGGTATTAGATGGAAGCGGTATTAGATGGAAGCGGTATTATTAGATAGAAGCGGTATTAGATGGAAGCGGTATTATTAGATAAAAGCGGTATTATTAGAATCAGTATTATTAGAAGGAAGCGGTATTATTGGATAGAAGCGGTATTATATAGAAGCGGTATTAGATGGAAGCGGTATTATTAGATAGAAGCGGTATTATTAGAATCAGTATTATTAGAAGGAAGCGGTATTATTGGATAGAAGCGGTATTAGAAGGAAGCGGTATTATTAGATAGAAGCGGTATTATATAGAAGCGGTATTAGATAGAAGCGGTATTATTAGATAGAAGCGGTACTATATAGAAGCGGTATTAGAAGGAAGCGGTATTATTAGATAGAAGCGGTATTATATAGAAGCGGTATTAGAAGGAAGCGGTATTAGATGGAAGCGGTATTATTAGATAGAAGCAGTATTATATAGAAGCGGTATTAGATGGAAGCGGTATTATTAGATAGAAGCGGTATTATATAGAAGCGGTATTAGATGGAAGCGGTATTAGATGGAAGCGGTATTATTAGATGGAAGCGGTATTAGATGGAAGCGGTATTAGATGGAAGCGGTATTATTAGATAGAAGCGGTATTAGAAGGAAGCGGTATTATTAGATAGAAGCGGTATTATTAGATAGAAGCGGTATTATATAGAAGCGGTATTAGATGGAAGCGGTATTATATAGAAGCGGTATTAGAAGGAAGCGGTATTATTAGATAGAAGCGGTATTAGAAGGAAGCGGTATTATTAGATAGAAGCGGTATTATTAGATGGAAGCGGTATTATTAGATAGAAGCGGTATTATATAGAAGCGGTATTAGAAGGAAGCGGTATTATTAGATAGAAGCGGTATTATATAGAAGCGGTATTAGATGGAAGCGGTATTATTATATAGAAGCGGTATTATATAGAAGCGGTATTAGATGGAAGTGGTATTATATAGAAGCGGTATTAGAAGGAAGCGGTATTATTAGATAGAAGCGGTATTAGAAGGAAGCGGTATTATTAGATAGAAGCGGTATTAGAAGGAAGCGGTATTATTATATAGAAGCGGTATTATATAGAAGCGGTATTAGAAGGAAGCGGTATTATATAGAAGCGGTATTATTAGATAGAAGCGGTATTAGAAGGAAGCGGTATTATTAGATAGAAGCGGTATTAGAAGGAAGCGGTATTATTAGATAGAAGCGGTATTAGATGGAAGCGGTATTATTAGATAGAAGCGGTATTAGATGGAAGCGGTATTATTAGATAGAAGCGGTATTATTAGAATCCGTATTATTAGAAGGAAGCGGTATTATTAGGTAGAAGCAATGTTATAAGATATACATCATATTATTGGATAGAAGTAGTGTTAGTAGGTAAAATCAGTATTATTAGATAGAAGTGTTATTATTAGATAGTATTATTCGATATAAGTAGTATTATTATATAGAAGTAGTATTATTGGACAGAAGAGGTATAATTAGATAGAAGTAGTATTAATAAGTAAAAGCAGTATTATTAGATAAAAGCAGTATTATTAGATAGTAGTATTAATTAGTACATAGAAGCAGTATTATTAGATAGAACTAGTATTATTAGATAGAACTAGTATTATTAGATAGTATTATTATTAGATATAAGTGATATTACTAGATAGTAGTATTATTCAATAGAAGTAGTATTCAATAGAAGTAGTTTTACTAGATAGTAGTATTATTCAATAGAAGTAGTATTATTAGATAGTAGTGGTATTATTAGAAAGTAGTATTATTCAATATAAGTAGTATTATTGGATAGAAGTAGTATTATTGGATAGAAGTTGTAGCGGAATGCAGTGAGCCTGTCCTGCAAAATGCCTGTGTGACTGTGTTCGTATATGTTTTCCCTATGTTGAAATGGCTATTCGTTTGTGTATTATGTGAATTGTATGGTATTCGGTAGTTTCCATCCGTACTATATACTTATGGAAACTACCGAACGGAGGGACCACCCCAGAGAGAAGTGTGCCAGCTATTAAAGTTCACATTCTTTCCAACCGCAAGTTAACCGGCTCATTAACATTGTATCTGGGTGGCCTCCCTTCGGCATGCGTACACGTGGCGGCGGCCATCTTACGCATGAAAATCCCAGCGGTGTTTGGTCGTCGAGTGCCTGGAACTCAAATCGGACACTCAAACAACCAAACACCGCTGAGACCTCCAGAGCTCCGTAACTGCCGAACGGAGAAACATAACGAATCCCCATTCGGTAGTAATAAAGTACCGAATGAGGGAATCACTATCTAGGTGAATGTAAATGTGGATGGCAATTATAAATGTCTGTTTTAACTGCCGAACGGAGACCGACCGCAGGGCCCATTCTCATGGAACCCTTTTCGGATACCAACTCGTGTGCGGTCGGTCAAACTTCACCTGCCTGTAACTACCGAACCCCTGGTCCGATCTGGGTGAATTTTGGATATTATATTCACCCAGATCAGGGCTACCTAGCGGTACCCTAATATTAAGGATATGTGATGGTTTAGGGGTACATCCAAGTTTGGGGTAAAGTACTGTACAACTTAAGGGGATTATGACTCACTCTGAGGGGAGGAGATGTGTGGGAGGTAACAAGAATGGTATTGGTTACTGTCCTAATTACTGTAGTTCCCTCCCTTGCATGGGAGCAGGCTTTATAAGAAACCTTGGAATAAACGATTGTCAGTTCTACTCCTGAAACTGTGTGTCGTCCAGTTATTGGGAGTGCTGTGGGGATTTCGCTGTACCTTTTTACCTGCTGGAAACTCTGCTGTGGATTTACTAATGACTTGTTCCTGAGCCTTCCTTGGATCTAAAGTGGAGAATAGCTGCGAGAAATCAGCTCTCCGCTACATTGGTTGGCAGCGCTGGGATCCAGACTCACAGAGGAACAAGGATTAATGGAGATTGATCTTTCTACGCTAAAGAGAACCACATTGAAAGACCTTCTGGAAGCGAAAGGTGTTTCTGCCAGCAGCAAATCCAAAGCAACGCTTATCACCGAAGTAATGGCAGAGTACAGAGCAGAAGAGGTCCAGGCCACGGAACAAAGACCTGAAACAGAACAGGAGGAGTTCCAAAGGCATTTACAATATAGACTGGCCTTTTATGGGGAAAACCCACCAACAGAGATCATCTCTAAAACAATGACAGAGGTGCAGGAGTTTGTGATGAGAAACAGGAGACCACAAACACCGGAAAGAAGTGCAGCAGGAGCTGTGGCACAAGAGGGTAAGCCTAAAATTCCCTATCAAGCGTTTAAAACGTATGTGGAAGCAGAGGAGGATATAGATGCCTTCCTCCAAGATTTTGAGAGACTATGTACGCTGCATAATATACCAAGGGAAGAATGGGTACCCATATTGGCCGGACGGCTGTCAGGAAGGGCAGCTGAAGCCTACCGCACTGTGCCTGATATTGAAATTAGGAACTATAGCCGGGTAAAAGAAATTATCCTGGCCCGGTATGCAATAACAGCAGAGGCATACCGGAGGCGCTTCAGAGAATTGAAAAAGGCGGACAAAGATTCGCACGCAGAGTGGGCTTGCCGACTAGAAAGGGCAGCTCTTGGGTGGATGCAGTCGAGTAAAGCGCGGTCCATGGAGGACTTGTTACAAATGCTGCTGTTGGAGCAGTTTTATGAGGGGATATCCTCAGAGCTACAGGAATGGGTGAGGGATCGTAACCCCACCACCCTCACCGAGGCTGCCAAAAAGGCAGATGATTTTATGGACGCTCGCAGACAAACCAAAGCAGTGAGTACCAAACCTGTCATGCGACCACTAGGGGGGAACTCCTTCTCTCCTAACCCTCAACCCCCACCAAGGCAACTTCCTCCACCAGCACCAGCAGCAGCGCAGCAGAGATACCGCACACCTGCTTCTGTGCAATGCCACCGATGCCAGAAGTGGGGACATTACCAGCGAGATTGTCCGCAGTCCAGGGAACGCAACACCTGGATCCGACCAGGACCTCCACCACCACCACCAAGAGCAGCAGCGCATCATTACCAGGACGAGGTACCACTTCCCTACAGCTCTGCCGTTCCAGTCACGACTGTGGAACAGTGGGAAGTGCTGCATGAGGCCAACCCTTTACAGGCACAGGCGGATAACCGCCAACACCATAGGCAGACCGTATATCTGGAAGGGAAGCCTATGCAGGGGCTCAGAGACTCGGGAGCCACTATCACCCTGGTGCAAAGCCATTTGGTTTCGGACAAGGCCAAACTGAATAAGACTGTGGCTGTCAGGGTTGCAGGGGGAGCCGTGTATCGGCTAGACACAGCCAGGGTACATTTGCATTGGGGTGCGGGGTTCGGGAATGTGGAAGTGGGACTAATGCCGCAATTACCTGCTGAGGTGGTCCTGGGGAATGATCTGGGCAAACTCACCTCCGCATTTGAACCTCAAACTACTGAAGAAGCACACCCAGTAGTCACCAGGCAACAGGCCCGCACCCAACAAAACAACGCACTGCCGGAGGTCCAGGTAAGAGATTCCTCCCCTTCCCTAGACTGTATCCCTTGGGCCCCTCCTGATGAGTTTGTAGCCGAGGTAGTCACTGACCCTACCTTACAGGTATACCGAGACAAGGTCACCTCTATCCAACCGGGGGCAGAGGGGGAAAGATTTGTATGGGACAGACAGTTATTGTACCGGGAAACAAGTAAACAGATAGATGGGTCAGACCCCATTGCTACAAGACAGCTGGTGGTACCTCAGAGGTACCGAACCGAATTACTCCGGATAGCGCACGATATTCCGCTATCCGGACATTTGGGGGTCAGCCGTACCAGATATCGATTGACCCAAAGTTTCTTCTGGCCAGGGATTAGCCAGGAGGTACGCAGGTACTGTAATACCTGCGACACGTGCCAGAGGGTGGGAAAGAGGGGGGATAAGCGTAAGGCGAGGCTGCACCCCCTACCCATAATTGAGGAACCCTTTCATAGGGTTGCCGTAGATATTGTAGGCCCCTTCCGGAAACCTAGCCCCTCGGGCAAACGGTACATCCTGACCGTAGTGGACTATGCCACTCGCTACCCCGAGGCGGTAGCTTTAACGAATATACATGCAGAGACGGTGGCTGAGGCGCTGATGCAGATTTTCTCCCGGATGGGGTTACCCAGGGAGATCATCTCGGATCAGGGCACTCAGTTCACGGCAGAGGTTACCCAACAACTCTGGAAGTTCTGTAAAATTAAACCTATAATTAGTGCTCCGTACCACCCCCAGACTAATGGGCTCTGCGAACGGTTCAATGGCACCTTAAAACAGATGCTCCGAACCTTCGCCGAGACTCACCGAGACTGGGAAAAATTCCTGCCACACTTACTGTTTGCGTACAGGGAGGTGCCGCAGGAATCTACAGGATTTTCCCCCTTTGAACTGCTATTTGGGAGGAGGGTAAGGGGACCCCTAGACTTGATTAGAGAGCACTGGGAGGGAGACCGTAGCGTGGACGGTACCCCTATTGTACCATATGTGTTGGCCCTCCGAGATCGCCTGGAAGCACTCACCAAGACGGTAAAGGAAAACCTACAGGCAGCTCAGACGCGTCAACGCACCTGGTACGATAGGGGCGCCAGGGACCGCAGCTTTCAGGTCGGACAGAAAGTTTTAATTTTAAAACCTGTCCGACACGATAAGCTACAGGCCGCCTGGCAAGGCCCTTATAAAGTGGTAGAACAACGATGTGACACCACGTATATAATTGGCCACTGCGCAGGGAATAGGGGGCGACGCATGATCCATGTGAACATGCTGAAACCTTACCAGGAACGTTCAGAGGAGGTGACAGCTATCTGCGCCCCCACCTCTGAAGAGAGCGACAGCCTACCCCTCCCCGATCTGTTAGAAGATGGACAGCTGGCTGGGGATTTAGGAGCAGTCGTATTGGGGGATCGGTTGAGCCCACAGGAGCGTATCGAGGTACAACAACTACTGCAGGAAAAGCAGGAGACCTTTTCTAATGTACCTGGATACACCCCTCTGGCTACCCACCGAGTAGACACCCCAGGTCAACTTCCCATGCGCCAGACCCCATACCGCATCCCTGAAGCGGTCCGGGAGAATATGCGCAAAGAGATTGAGGAGATGATACAGTTAGGAGTGATTGAGCCCTCAGATAGTCCCTGGGCATCTCCAGTGGTCCTCGTACCAAAGCGGGACGGCACGACCCGTTTTTGCGTGGACTACAGGAGACTGAATGAGAAGACCGTATCTGATGCATACCCGATGCCTAGGATCGATGAGTTACTAGACCGGATGGCCAGGGGACAATACCTTACCACGATTGATCTGTGCAAAGGGTATTGGCAGATTCCCTTGGCCCCGGAAGCCATCCCTAAGTCCGCCTTTGTCACCCCATTCGGCCTGTACCAATTTAAGGTCATGCCGTTTGGGATGAAAAACGCGCCGGCTACCTTCCAGCGGATGGTGGACCGCCTCCTAGATGGGTTCCAAGACTATACCTGCGCATATCTCGATGATATTGCCATATTTAGCGATACCTGGCAGGAACACTTGGCCCATATAGGAGCGGTTCTAGACAGGATCAGGGAGGCTGGTTTGACCCTAAAACCAGCTAAATGTAGTATTGGGATGGCCGAGGTACAGTACCTGGGCCACAGAGTGGGCTGTGGTAAGCAGAAGCCGGAACCCGCCAAAGTAGAGGCAGTATCACAGTGGCCTACCCCGACAACTAAAACCCAGGTGTTAGCCTTCCTAGGGACAGCAGGGTATTACCGGAAATTTGTCCCCAATTATAGTGCCCTGGCCAAACCCCTCACGGACCTGACACGTAAAAACCTTCCCCGCCAAGTAACCTGGACCCCGGAGTGTGAGCAGGCATTCCAACACTTGAAAGATGCACTTGTTAATGCCCCTGTCTTGGCCGCTCCCAATCCAACTAAACGATTTCTTGTTCACACAGACGCTTCTATGTTTGGATTGGGGGCAGTATTAAGCCAAGTCGGGGCCGATGGCGGAGAACATCCAGTGGCTTACATCAGTCGCAAACTTTTACCCCGGGAAGTAAGCTACGCCGCCATCGAGAAGGAATGCCTGGCTGTGGTGTGGGCCTTGAAGAAATTGCAACCCTATTTGTATGGACAGGCTTTTTCGCTGCTCACGGATCACAACCCGTTAGTCTGGCTGAACCGGGTGGCTGGGGACAATGCCAGGCTGCTGCGCTGGAGTTTGGCGCTGCAGCCTTTTGACTTTAACATTCAATACCGCCCGGGTAAGCAAAATGGAAACGCCGACGGGTTGTCGCGACAAACTGATCTGGAAAAATGATCCGTGAGCACCCCGGTCATCCCCAAGCCGATCCGTGTGGGATCAGACTGTGTATGCCGGCTTGTGGGCAAGGGGGAGCAGTGTAGCGGAATGCAGTGAGCCTGTCCTGCAAAATGCCTGTGTGACTGTGTTCGTATATGTTTTCCCTATGTTGAAATGGCTATTCGTTTGTGTATTATGTGAATTGTATGGTATTCGGTAGTTTCCATCCGTACTATATACTTATGGAAACTACCGAACGGAGGGACCACCCCAGAGAGAAGTGTGCCAGCTATTAAAGTTCACATTCTTTCCAACCGCAAGTTAACCGGCTCATTAACATTGTATCTGGGTGGCCGCCATTCGGCATGCGTACACGTGGCGGCGGCCATCTTACGCATGAAAATCCCAGCGGTGTTTGGTCGTCGAGTGCCTGGAACTCAAATCGGACACTCAAACAACCAAACACCGCTGAGACCTCCAGAGCTCCGTAACTGCCGAACGGAGAAACATAACGAATCCCCATTCGGTAGTAATAAAGTACCGAATGAGGGAATCACTATCTAGGTGAATGTAAATGTGGATGGCAATTATAAATGTCTGATTTAACTGCCGAACGGAGACCGACCGCAGGGCCCATTCTCATGGAACCCTTTTCGGATACCAACTCGTGTGCGGTCGGTCAAACTTCACCTGCCTGTAACTACCGAACCCCTGGTCCGATCTGGGTGAATTTTGGATATTATATTCACCCAGATCAGGGCTACCTAGCGGTACCCTGATATTAAGGATATGTGATGGTTTAGGGGTACATCCAAGTTTGGGGTAAAGTACTGTACAACTTAAGGGGATTATGACTCACTCTGAGGGGAGGAGATGTGTGGGAGGTAACAAGAATGGTATTGGTTACTGTCCTAATTACTGTAGTTCCCTCCCTTGCATGGGAGCAGGCTTTATAAGAAACCTTGGAATAAACGATTGTCAGTTCTACTCCTGAAACTGTGTGTCGTCCAGTTATTGGGAGTGCTGTGGGGATTTCGCTGTACCTTTTTACCTGCTGGAAACTCTGCTGTGGATTTACTAATGACTTGTTCCTGAGCCTTCCTTGGATCTAAAGTGGAGAATAGCTGCGAGAAATCAGCTCTCCGCTACAGAAGTAGTATTATTGGACAGAAGAGGTATAATTACATAGAAGGAGTATTATTGGATAGAAGGAGTATTATTGGATAGAAGGAGTATTATTAGATAGGAAAGGTATTATTAGATAGGAGTATTATTAGATAGGAAAGGTATTATTAGATAGGAGTATTATTAGATAGGAAAGGTATTATTAGATAGAAGTACTACTATTAGATAGTATTATTTATGAGATAGAAGTAGTATTATTAGGTAGAAGCAGTATTATTCGATAAAAGTATTAATTATTAGATAGAAGTGGTACTACTGGTTTACAATAGTATTGTTAAACAGGAGTAGTATTATTTTTTAAAAGCGATATTATTGGATCGAAGATATAGTTTTTTAGGACCTTCAATAGCAAAAATTTTGTTCTCCAGATCTTTCTTTAAGTTGATGAGTGCAGAGAAGTCATTAACTCTCATAATATGGTCGTCGGTTTTGTCCGATGCAATGGCCACCAGTTCTCGGTAAGCGGCTGTTTTTTGGAATGCATCTCCCACCTATGGGTTAAGATATGTACAAGATTGATATAGAACCTTAGAACTAAGGATGCTGAGGTGACCATATGGCCAAAGCTGCAATATAGTCCTTTAATATTAGTGACTCACCCCAATAACAAAACGCTGTATCCCCATTCTTTCCGCTTTACCAATAACCTCTGGATATCTAGGGATCTCTCCAACTGTCTCTCCATCTGTAATGACGATGAGAATCTTCTTCGCCCCATCACGAGAACCACTTTCCGGGATAAAGAGTTCATTCCTATCGGAGGAATAGAAAACGTTGCATTTATCGTTATGAGCAATGTCAGATATCATTTTAGATTTCCATAAGTAAACCAATTAACTGTGCAATACTGCTTTTAGTCCTTTAACTCTTTCATTCTGAGAAATTAAATAAATTGTTCAGTAATTGAATTCTCGATGGTTATTGTATTATACCATATCCACTAAACTAACATAATCTATAGGAAAAGCAAAGTGAAACAGATCACATTTAGTTCCATAAAAACCTATGTAAAGGATAGAAAATTCCATTCAATATGTGTTGCAGGTAAACCTTGTGACAATAGGCCAACTTATTCCATGATGCTTCCTGTGGTTCCCATTTTCTTCTATGTTCATCAATCATTAGACACTGTTGCACTGCGTATGGTAATCTGTGGGCACTGAGCCTATGTTGAGTGCTTTGGCAGGGTTCTCTGTTTGGCTACCCTGAGTGGGGCTGGCCATAGAGGTTTGTCAGCCCGACGTGCACTCACCTTACGATGAACTACCTCTTTTTTCAGGTTTCCCACCCACGGTTTAGTGAATCCATCATCCTTGCTCCTATGTGGCTCACACATGTTGGATGGTATATGTGCAGAGTGTTTTAAACTCTACTCTTCATCCACTCAGATAACTTTTTACATCTTTGTGCCCCCCTGCCCTCCCCTTTCACCCACCCACTCAGGCCTCACCTTAATTTATAAACCATATGTCTCAATCTCAGGGCCGGATTAAGAGCACAGTGGGCCTGGTGCTGACAATTAAGATGGGCCTAATTACGGAATCTTATCGACCAAAAACACTAAAACAGTCATACCTCCCAAGCGTCATGTATCTGATGGAGATGGTGCTGGAGGGAAACTCGTAGGATGCAGCTATAAGAAAACACATACTCTATGCTAATTTCTCTCTAATTTATGCTTTCATCTTTCAAGTAAATCCATAACCCCTAACAGCAGTGTCCAGTGAAGCAGGAAGTCAATGGGCGGGGTAAAAGGGTGTGCCACTGGCGCGAATCACGTGACAAGACCTGCCAAAAGGGGTGAACATGCCCAAAAAGGGGGCATGTTTGTCCAAAGAATTTAAAGGATAGCCTGGCATGAATGGCCTGCCAAACTAAGGACATACCATGCAGGCAGCACCTTGAGCTTGGCATAAATGTGTCTAATGATGCGCTCACTCCATGCTTTCTAAGGACTGTCCCCTAGCACTCGCTGGTCCACTTGTCTCCTTACCTTCTTACTAGTAGGCAGAAGTTCCTGGTATATAGTCTGAGACAGAGAAAAGGTGTATGTAGTGAGTATAGAAGAAAGGGGACATGCCACAGTGTTAGAGAGACCAACGTCTGCATTACCTAAACTAATTTTAATGTCAGCCAGTCCACACAAGTTTTGTTCCCATACATCCCTCTTAAGCTTCCAAACTTAAAGGGACACTATAGTCATCAGAACAACTACAGCTTATTGTATTTGTTCTGGTAAGTAGAATCATTCCATGCAGGCTTTTTGCAGTAAACACTGTCTTTTCAGAGAAAATAACTCCACTGGCCGCTGCTTAGATGGCTGCTAGAGGTGCTTCCTGGGGCAGTACTGCCTAGTGTGCAGCACTGCCATTCAGTGTCTCCACCCTCTGCATGCAGACACTGAACTTTACTCATAGAGATGCATTGATTCAATTTATCTTTATGAGGAGGTGCTAATTGGCCAGGGCTATGTTGGACTTTGTGTCTAGTTTGTGCAATTTGCTCAGACCACCATTTCTGAGCCAGCAGCTGCAGAATTGAATACAAGTAATATTTTACTATATTTAGGGAGGCAAGAAGGGGCCAGGGTGGTGGTTTTAACATGATAGGGTCAGAAATACATGATTGTGTTCCTGACCCTATAGTGCTCCTTTAAGCAAGAGTATGTGAAGAGTAGTTAAGGTTGCCAACTTTCTTGGAAAAAAAATACCAGCCTTAATCAGTTATGTGTGACATCACATGATGTAAATCACAAGGAGTGACATCAGAGAAAATTCTGTAATATCACCAACAAACTACTCACAGTTTGATTCTGCTGTATAGATGGATTGCTCCTAGTGTCTCCCTGTCTCCCAGTGTTTCAGTCTCGCAAGTCACACAGTGTCTCAGTGTCCCTATGTATCACAGTGTCAGTGTCCCCATGTCGCCCAGTCCCCTAGTCTCCCAGTGTCTGTGTCCCCATTTCTCCCAGTGTCCCAATGTCTCAGTGTGTCCCCATGTCACTAGGATATTGGGGACACTGAGAGACATGGAGACACTGACAGACCCGGGGACACAGAGACCTGGGGACACAGACATGGGGACACTGGGAGACATGGGGACACTGAGACATTTAGGGAAACTGGGAGAAATGGGGACACTGAGACACTAGGGACACAGACACTGGGAGGCATGGGGACACTTAAACATTTGGGGACACTAAGACACAAGGGACACAGAGACATGGGAACGCAGACACTGGGAGACTAGGGGACACTGGGAGACTAGGGGACACTGGGAGACAGACACTTGGGGACAGTTGTGGACATAGACATGTGGACACTGGGACATATAGGGACACTGGGAGACATGGGGACACCAGGCACACTGAGACACTAGGGACACAGACACTGGGAGACATGGAGACACTGAAACATTTGGGGACACTAAGACACTAGGGACACAGACACTGGGAGACTAGGGGACACTGGGAGACTAGGGGAGACAAGGGGACACTGGGAGACAAGGGGACACTGGGAGACTAGGGGACACTGGCTGGGAGACAGACACTTGGGAACAGTTGTGGACATAGACATGTGGACACTGGGACATATAAGGACACTGGGAGACATGGGGACACCAGGCACACTGAGACACTAGGGACACAGACACTGGGAGACATGGAGACACTGAAACATTTGGGGACACTAAGACACTAGGGACACAGACACTGGGAGACTAGGGGACACTGGGAGACTAGGGGACACTGGGAGACTAGGGGACACTGGCTGGGAGACAGACACTTGGGGAGACATGGGGAGACATGGGGACACTAGGCACACTGAGAGACATGGGACACAGACACTGGGAGACTTGGGGACACTGAGACACTAGGGACACTGGCTGGGGGACATGGGAACATAGTGTCTCCGTGTCCCAATGTCTCAGTGTCTCCCAATGTCTCTGTCTCACAGCGTCCCCATGTGTTTCAGCATCCCCATGTGTCTCAGTGTCCCCAAGTGTCACAGTGTCCCCAGATCTCCCAGTGACTGTGTCCTAGTGTCTGTGTCCTCATGTGTCCTAGTGTCTCAGTGTCCCCTAGTGTCTGTGTCCCCTGGTGTCTGTGTCCCCTAGTGTCTCAGTGTCCCCATATGTCCCCAAGTGTCTCAGTGTCCCCATGTTTTCCAGTGTCCCCAAGTGTCTCAGTGTTCCCAGGTCTCCCAGTGTCTGTGTCCTAGTGTCTCAGTGTCCCCTAGTGTCTCAGTGTCCCCATGTGTCCCCTAGTGTCTCAGTGTCCCCATGTGTCCCCTAGTGCCTCAGTGTCCCCATGTGTCTCTGCTGCCTTTCCCCCCATCCCTCACTTACCTGAGCTGTAGATCTGCTGTCTGGACTCTCTGTGCTGTGTAGCTGCTCCCCCATGGATCAGTGAGTAGTAGAGAGAGGCAGGGATATTCTGTAACTTCCTATCCCTGCCTCTCTCCACACGCAGTGACCCCTACTAGCTGGTGCTGGTATTGCAGAGTAATTTCCATTTATTCTGAGAAAATTACCTGCGTATTGCTGGTATTACTGCAATACCAGCACGGCCAGGCAGCCTCAAATACCGGCTGTGCCAGTAAAATACCAGTCAGGTGGCAAACCTAAGAGTAGTGTGTAAAAAAAAAAAAAAAAAATCCACATTTTTTTTCAATTTTTTTTTTTTTTAAATGGGCCTATTCCATGGGCCTGGGCCTGGAGCTGCAGCTCCATCAGCCCCTATGTTAATCCGGCCCTGCTCAATCTGTGTGTAATCACCAACTACAGACAAACCATTTCACCAAGATCCCACCATGTCTGAAAGAGTTTTACCACCAATAGTTCTCACGGAGTGACAGACACTAAGGGATCAATGAAGTGGGAATAACCAAACTTCTCTGGAAAGGTTTACGTGCTTCTTACCATCCAGACACAATATATTACTTACAGCACTTTCTCGATGGCAGTGGAGGTATATGTCTGGCCTCCTAGCTGTTTGATGTTTCCTGTCAGACTTCTGGGATTTCTTGTAGCAGAAAATGTATTGAAATCAAAGTGTTTTTGAAATTGATTGGAGTATTGCATCAGAGCAAACTGCAAGAAGAAAGAGAGGGTGAGATGTAATGTGTATTTTATATCTATTGTGATCCTTGTCTGCAGGAAGCACGGTCCTCTAGGGTAAACAACAGGCACAGTCCTTTTATTTGCATAAAATCCAGGCGCTTTATTAGTAAGTCCACACAGGAGACAGCAGCAAATGAAAACATAAATATAACAGGTTTCCCCTTTAAACAAAAAGCCTAGCTCGTCTGAGCACTGACTCACTTCAGGTTCCCTATCTCTCAGGGATTAAACTAGAACAAAACAATATTGGTTTCACCAACCTAGTGTCTTTGTCAGCTCTCTGCACTCCAGTGCTCCAAGCCAGCCTTGACTGCTTTCCTTTTGCACTCCCAGTGCTCCAAGCCAGCCTTGACTGCTTTCCTTTTGCACTCCCAGTGCTCCAAGCCAGCCTTGACTGCTTTCCTTTTGCACTCCCAGTGCTCCAAGCCAGCCTTGACTGCTTTCCTTTTGCACTCCCAGTGCTCCAAGCCAGCCTTGACTTCTTTCCTTTTGCACTCCCAGTGCTCCAAGCCAGCCTTGACTGCTTTCCTTTTGCACTCTCAGTGCTCCAAGCCAGCCTTGACTGCTTTCCTTTTGCACTCCCAGTGCTCCAAGCCAGCCTTGACTGCTTTCCTTCTGCACTTCCAGTGCTCCAAGCCAGCCTTAACTGCTTTCCTTCTGCACTCCCAGTGCTCCAAGCCAGCCTTGACTTGCTCAGTCTCCTTGACTCTCTCACAGGAGAGAACAGTGTCTCTCCTACCTGCTTCCAGGGAGGAAGCTAGCAATCCCCCTTTACCTGCCTAGCAGGGAGGGGTTTATTCCCACTGCTACAGCTGATTATCTGCAGCTGAGCAGTGGGTTGGAGACAGAAACAAACTCTGGCCTGGACCTTATTTCTCCCAGTTGTATGTATTGGCCCACCCTGCTCTCCAAATGCTCCACCCAGGGGCCCTACACATACTACTCATACTCCCCCTGGGGTTAAATGTTATAGGCATATCTGCCTTCACTTTATCACAATATGATATGTGTGCTATATATATTATATGTGTGTTATATATACTATATGTGTGTTATAAATACTATATACTATATGTGTGTTATATATATTATATGTGTGTTATATATACTATATGTGTGTTTGTGGCGAAACCAACCTCGCCACTGTGAACTGGAGAAGCCTGGTTGCTCGCCTGCTCCCTTTGGACTATGGCCCTGCAGGTTAAACCGTTTATTTTCCCTGCAGAAAGGCTTATTCGTGTGATCTGAGTGCCATTCATCTAATAATGTGCGCTCAGATCAAAGCTATCTGGGGATATGTAGAAATGTGTGTTTTATGTACTAAATGTATCAGTATGTAATTTTATGTCTTTTACTGTCTTTTTGTCTGCCATGTGGGTAATGGAGTTTTGCCTCTGTCCTGGGAGGTAATTAGATTCCTTCCCCAATTATCTCCAGGGCAGAGAGGAGGGATTGTGAGGCATTGTGGGAGGTAACTCATGTGTGATTGGTGTATTGTGTAATTGTTGTAAATCCCTCCCTTGCATGGGAGAATCCCACCCATATAAGCCTGTTGAGTGAATAAATCAGTGTTGTTCCTGCTTAACCCTCAAAGTGAAGTGTTGTCTCATTCTTGGGGGGAATTTGACTGTATGCCGATTGCCAGGAGTGTAAGCTGTTCGTATTGCTTTTCCTTCGGCTGCTTCCAGGGTTCATGTGTCTCTTGTTTGGGAGTTGGTGACTTTGTGCAGTTTGCAGTTCGGGAGGTTGGTGATTGCAGTAGCTGCTGGTCTATCTGAAAGGGGATTATCGCCTAAACGGTTTTTATCCTCTTGTGAGCGAAACGGTCCGTTACAGTGTTATAGATACTATATACTATATGTGTGTTATATATACTATATGTGTGTTATATATACTATATATTATATGTGTGTTATATATACTATATGTGTGTGTTATATATACTATATGTGTGTTATATATATATTATATGTGCGTTATATATATTATATGTGTGTTATATCTACTATATGTGTGTGTTATATATATTATATGTGCGTTATATATTATATGTGCATTATATATACTATATGTGTGTGTTATATATATTATGTGTGTGTTATATATATTATATGTATGTTATATATACTATATGTGTGTATTATATATACTATATGTGTGTGTTATATATACTATGTGCGTTATATATATTATATGTGCGTTATATATACTATGTGTGTGTGTTATATATACTATATGTGCGTTATATATATTATATGTGCGTTATATATACTATATGTGTGTGTTATATATACTATATGTGTGTATTGAGCTACACTCAAAAGATTAGCTATTGACATAGGGATGTTCAAATCCTTGTCCAACCTACTCAACCAGGCACCATTTGAACCCAAGGATCAGCAATGAGCTGGAAGGGGCAGAAGGAGCACAAACGTAAAGTAGGAGAAGGAGCAGAAATTAGCAGGAAGGGTCTGCAAGGAGCAGAAAGGGACAGAAGGAGCACAAAGGTAAAAGAGCAGAAAGAATCAGAAGGAGCACAAAGGTAAAGTAGGAGAAGGAGCAGAAAGGTTCTGCAAGGAGCAGAAAGGGATCAGTAAGAGAAAGAAGCAGAAGGAGCCAAGGAGGAGAGAAGACCGTGTCAGAAGAAAAGAAGACTGTGTCAAATGAAGGAGAAGAAAAGGAGATTGGAGCAGGAAGGACAAGTGAAGTGAACCTTCCACTTTATGCTGGACACCACATCATAAGGCTTTGGTACCTGGGCCTAGCAAGGAAACTTTGGACCTTCTCATCTCCCCAGGTAAAAAAAAAAAAAATCAATGTGTTAATGTGTTCACTTTTATTTACTGAGTGTCAGGAAGCACAGAGTGCCGCTGGGTAGGGCTGTCGCTGATTGGCTAGAGCAGTCAGCTGGCACTCTAAGCCAATCAGTAGCTCCCCATTCATAAAAAAGTAAAACATTTTTATAAACCGGGAACTAGCAACTGGCTTAGAGCAACTGGCTTAGAGCGACCTCTCTAGCCAATCTGCAGCACCCATGCCTGACGTCAATCTGCACTTCCTGACACTCTGTTTCAGAAGCCGAATACCACTGAGCGACCTGGAGATCTGGAGGAAGCCTTTGGAGTTAAACCATTTGAGAGCACCCCTTAAAGGAAAGAGATCACCCAGGGGCTTCCTGGAATCATAGCATTTTCATTTAGATGAAGTTGTTATGGTGACAAGAATGTTCCTTTAATATGCGCTCCTCCTTCCAGGCAGGGATCGACCCCTCCTCCTGCGCTCCTCTTCACAGGCAGGGACCAGAATGGCAATTCAGCTGTCTTCCTTTTTCCTCACTCAAATTCAGTAAAAATCAATACTGGCTCTGATCCCAGCTTTCTGCAGCTCTTTTTAATTCAGATTTGTTCTTGAATGAGCAAAGAAAAGCTTACAGAATGATCAATCTTTATAGATCTGATTTATCGGCGGTTCATTCTGGGTTTAATGAAGTTCTTACTGGTAAACATTGTTCTGTTTGTCATCTGAAAGGAGTGAGAATATCTAGATTTCTAGAATTTCTAGAGCGTCAAAACTGAAGTATGAATCCACTTAGTGAAATTCGTTTTATATTTCCTCAACCAGTTGTTGAAAATATTTGGCCTTATCTCTTCGTCACGGAGCTTACAATCAAATACAGAATACATCGTATGTCACAGAGATACATGATGTATTAAATTAAAAAATATCTTCTCACCTCCATTCCTGCACCGCCTGAGCTTCATGTAACACCCACCTCAGTCCACATGTGTTCCTCAGGCAGTCTTCTGTGATTTGCCCTGTTTGGGGGCACTTTCCTATACTACCTAGCCAGTGCTAGCAGCATTGGATAGAGATTTCCCATAGTTACCACTTTCTATGCTTGGATTATTTCTGCTCTCTGTCAGTCTAAGCCAAAACATTTTTTTCTCCCAATTCATACATTTGCAAGCACAATGTATGGATGAAATGTTACGCTCTTTCAAAAGACCATACTTTTCCATGGAAATGACAGGTATCCCAGACAACCAAATCCCATTAAATTGGTCTTTTATCAGCCTTGCCAAGTAGAATTAATTTTTATCTTGTGTTATCTCTTGAAGGGAGTCTGCACTGACCAACACTAACAAATAAAACCAACAATGCAACGAGGAATGAAGTCTTACCTGAGTATCCGACTCCTTAAAGGCATCCATGACGGAGGATACAAAGTTTATCATTAATGTGAAATCGCTTGGATGGATACTTCCAGATCCATCGATGAGTAAAGCGATGTCCAGGCTGAACACGTTACATTCTGTAAGGAGACAGCGGGGAGCGAGTGTGAGTGTTATATGCAATAAACAAATATATTCTAAAATGGAAATATTATATATTATACAGTCGTGCTCAAACGTTGACATACCATGGCATAAATTGAGACATTTTGGGATTGATTTAGAAAATATGACTGATCATGCAAAAAATGTCTTTAATTGAAGGATAGTGATTGTGGCAGAAATGCCTCTGCCACGTGTTCCTGGAGGGGCCCGCTGGCTGGCCTCCTGCCCACAGACTATGGGCCATGTAAAAAGACATGTTAAAAAGTGACTTCCATGGAAAAACCAAACCACTGAACCGATCTGGGTGATTTTGGATATGTTGGTCAGCCAGATCAGGGCTATACAAGGATGTGACTCTTGTGGGGTTCCATTAATCTTGGGGGTACTTTTGGAGTGTTTGCAAATTGTGTGTTTTTCTGTGCCTGGAGATAATTGAGTTTGTACAGTTCCTGACTCAATTATCTCTCAGACACAGAGGAGGAGTATGTTGAATGTATTGCTTGTCTGTGCCTCTTCCCCTCCCCCTTTTTCCTGCCTATTGTTCCCCAGCAGGGCGTTGTCCCAGGGACACTGCCAGACCAGTTTAAATTGGCTGCTTTGTCCCTCCTCAATCTCCCATCAGCCCTTGCTATTCCTTGTACTATAGTGCTCTATGTACCCTATTATATGTAAATGAGGCTGTCGGGGGCTTAAAATATGTGTGCTATGTCTATTAAAGTTAGTTATTGTTTTAACCCTCACCAAGTGTTGTCTGATGTTTGGTCCAGGGTGGAAATGGCCCTCAGTGAGTTTGGAAGTACTGCAGTACTCAGGACATTCAGGCACTTAGGTGAGAAGTCCTGGATCTCGCTGAAGCAACAAACCTGGAATCCGATTTGTTCTACCTGTCCCTTATGGAGTTTGTGCTTGAACAGGATTACAGGCGACAGTTCACCGTGGTACAGCAGCAGGTTCCAGAGACCCTGTCACAGGAATACTGTGTTCCCCTACTATTCCCTGTTTTGTTCATTAAATACCGTGTTCACATACTTTTTCCCCTGTTTTGTTCGGTAACTGAACAAAATCACGAAATACCCAGACCACCCGTATGCTTATTAACCTTGTTCACCACTGTTAACACCTCAGTATTCTAAGTGGTCGGCTGGGTGGCCGCCGTTCGTATGCATAAACATGTGGTGGCGGCCATCTTGTTCGCATGAATGCAGGCAGCGGTGTTTGGTCGTCGAGTGCATGGAACTAAAATTGGACACTTGACCTCGCGAACACCGCTGACCTTCCATCCCCGCCTGCGTTAGTTTCTTTACATCCCAAAAGAGCACTGTTTGGTGGAATCGTTCATATGGATTAGGTGAACATTATTTGCATCCCAGCTAAAGCCTAAGTTCGGTATTTTATTCATTTTTGTACTCCCAAAAGAGACCGACTGACACTACTTTTCTCCTGGAACTATTTCGGGCAGGCGCCTCATGTGCGGTCAGTCAAAACTTAACCCAGGTGATGATTCAGCTATGTTTGTTGGATCTGAGCCATTTTTGGATACGTTGTGTGCTCAGATCCAGGCGATCCGGGGATATATCACTTGAGGTACATGGTTGTATTATATCTGTTTTGGGGTGTTGTAAATATTGTAGATGTTTCTGTACCTGAGAGATAATTGAGTTTTATTTTTGTTTGTTTTTTAGGTTTTTCTCACTCAATTATCTCTCAGGCACAGAGGATCTTAGGAGAAAATACCCTGTAATTTTGCAGAAAAAGAACAGAGGTAGAGCCTACAATTAGGTACACTAAGAAAACGGAGGGTAACCCCAAGTAGATATTACCAAAAAAGAGGAAAATAGTGTACCTACACAGTCTGAAATAGAAATCAGAAATGATGACTAACTGCCAAATCTCAGAGATACTAGATTAATTGCTACCAGAGATAGTACTAGATCCATAAAATCAGAAAATAAATACATTTTATTTAAATAATTATAACAAATCTTAACATGTGGTGAATGTGCTTGTGTACAAACAGTGACCATATAAAAAGGTATTAGAAATCCATACCATAGATACCATAGATTTGGGAGATTGGGAGCCCAGCCACCCTGCCTTCCCACGAGCGGCTGAGAGAGATTCAAGGAGACAGGACAGTGGGCACACATCGCCAGTGGCAGGTATATGCCTTAGTAGATGCAGAGGTTGACTGGGTGAGTAATGCTCTTGCATGGGCAATTAGTTTGGGGTACTGATTTTGTGAGGGCCTTGGTGGGCTGGATGTAGTGACTAACTTCGGAGTCAATTCGTCTGGGGTCTTCTGTATTGGTCTCCTTCCGAAGGGGGAGAAATATGCTGAAAACTTTGTACAGTGGCAGCTGGTCTAAATAGCCATAACATACAATAGGTAAAACCGTACGTTTACATGTATGTACGTAGTGGGCATTCCCTTCATCCCCCATAAAACCATAACTTACCCCTTCAAACTAACTTCCCCAAGGCTCTCACCTCCCCCCCTTGGCATAATAAAAACATCTTCCTTTTCAGGGCTCCCCACCAACTCGGTGGGGCCCAACCATAATGCTCCCCACTGGTCGACTTACAACCCAGTGGGGACACGTCCAACCTGGTACCTCCTCCAGGTTCACCATAAGAGACCGGGGGGAGGATGAGACCTGGCCATTATCCCCCTTTTTCATCTAATCTACCAAAGTATCCCTTATTTGGCAAGGACATCCCCCCGCCTCGCTGTGACAACCCCCCGGGCCCAAAGCAGCAAAGGGAGGGTGGGCGGGAAACTTGTTGCTGGCCCAGCTCCTAAGTGGCACTGAGGTCAGTCTGATCTGTCACCACCCACTTCCTCACATCTCACACTCCCACATGTAGCATATAGCCAATCATGCATCATCCATCCCACAGTCATACATGTGCCCCTGTCCACTAAGCTGCGCGCTCTCCCTGGGACCTTGTATGTACGTAGTGGGCATTGGATAGCATTCCCTTCATCCCCCATAAAACCATAACTAACCCCTTCATATAACGACAGACAACTTCTTGGAGAAAACAGGCCACAGCATTTCTTAACACAACCAAATACTGTATAACTCCTTTAACATATAACGAAATAATAAATATCATAAATTAACATAAACAATTTGCATATAGTCATACAGTAACCAAAGAAACCGTCCTTGCCAATCTAACTTCCCCAAGGCTCTCACCTCCCCCCCTCTGCATAATAAAAACATCTTCCTTTTCAGGGCTCCCCACCAACTCGGTGGGGCTCAACCATAATGCTCCCCACTGGTCTACTTACAACCCAGTGGGGACACGTCCAACCTGGTACCTCCTCCAGGTTCACCATAAGAGACAGGAGGAGACCCGGCCATTATCCCCCTTTTTCATCTAATCTACCAAACCATCCCCACACCCCCGCCACAACCCCGCTGTTTTAAGCCTAAAATCAGCGGGGGACCCCAAACAAACCAACCATGGCCTGTTCTACCGTCTCTCGAATGGCCAGATTAAAATGGTCGAGCCCGACCTCAGTCAAATGAACCCCATCCAGCCGCAACAAATCAGTCGCCTCCTTCTCAACACCTGATGAAATGGGCTTCCCTCAAAACCCCTATAACGAACCACGAAACCCAACGGTTGAACCCTTCGCTGCAGCGCTCCAACGCACTCCAGATGTGTGCTTGCCGCAAATAGTTCCTCGCCACAACCTCCGACCACACCATGCAAAAAAACCCTGGAAATGACATAAGGATCTGGGACACCAAGTCTCTGAGCAGCACCCCCCCCCCCGCAGGCGAGAGAACCTGACCACTTCTGGGAGAAGCCAGACCCACTTCATGTCCCCCCGGCGCTGAACCACCGAACCTCCACCGTCAAGTGCTCAATCATCCGCCCCGAGAAGGAAAAAACTAACGGAGCAAACCAGCATCCCGCACACCGGGAACAAATCTCCTAGAGTCCCACCTTCCTATCCTCCACACATCCCGATTCAGCATACCCAGCCAAGAGGCCTTCGTCGCAGCGCCAATGCGGAAAGAACGACCGCCAAACAAATTGAAAAAAGGGAGAGGAAGTTCCCCTCCTCGTATACCATGATCGGGCCAGCCAGGTACGGCCGTACCGCGGACTCCCTGATCGCCCAGACCAGACAGGCGTCCAATCCTGGGACCGCTGCCAGCGGGACCCACCTGCCCTTGCAAAGGATGTCTGTTACGGACCGTTTCAGCATATGAGGGGTTAAATCGGTTTAGGCGATAATCCCCTTTTCCCAAACAAGGCACAGCTACTGTAAAAGCACCAAAACTCACGAACTGGATATAGATGAATAAGGTAGCACTCCAGCTGGAACCTCACGAATAGCTGCTAGCAGATGAATAGGAAAAGCAGACATCAGCTTACACTCCTTAGCAATCAATCTCCAACAGCATACAGTGAATCCCCCCAAGAACGAGACAAGGCTCCGTGTTGAGGGTCAAGCAGTGGTCTGAGGTGCTGGGGCACCCAGCCTGGTTTTTATTACATGAGTACACATACAGGCCCCTCCCAGGGGGAGGCATAAAATAACCAATCACATACATGGTTCAGCCCACACATCCCCTCCCCTCAGATAACATTAAACCCAATTATCCGGTACACTTTTCCAGCCAAGTTCTGGATGTACCCCAAAAATAGGGGGTACACCTTTAAATCCAGCATCGCTGGATAGCCCTTATTCAGGGGGGAAACATATCCAAAATTCAAGTCATTCGGATGAACAGTTCGGCAGATATGGGTTTCCAAAGATTTGACCGACCGCATGGGTAAAGTATCCGAAAACAGTTCCATGCATTTTGGCCCTGCGGTCGGTCACAAACAAGGGAATGAAAACAGACGAATTGCCTGTGTTATAGAGCCTGGAGAGGGTTTGAATGAATTCCCTTGTTTGTGGGGTTCTTCCTACCGAACGGCGGGTCATTCGGTAGTTTCCATACGAATTTCTGGAAGTATGGAGGTCTCAGCGGTGTTTGCCTCGTCAAGTGTCCAATTTTAGTTCCAGACACTCGACGGCAAAACACCGCTGTTCGGTAGTTTAAGATGGCCGCCGCCACGTGTTCGGCTCCCGAATGGCGGCCACCCAGAGGACACAGACCACACTGCACTGATTGCCAATTACCCGTTTGCAACATTGTTGCAAACTGTAATTGGAGGCACACTTATTCCTGGGTGGTCTGGTTGTTCGGTAGTTTCACTCAATATAATGAATGGAGTGATTCTACCGAACAATCAGGTGAATGCTGCATACATATCACCCAGGTTAAACTTAACACATGAATACATATACAATATTACAGGCAGTACACTAGAATATGCTTCACAGTCTTAAAGGGACAGTAGTCCCAAAAGTCCCAATCTGTTCATAGATTACTTTAACCCCTTAAGGACACATGACATGTGTGACACGTCATGATTCCATTTTATTCCAGAAGTTTGGTCCTTAAGGGGTTAAAGGGCCAGTAGCAGCCATATACATTATTACATGCCCAAATATAGTTTTTATAGAGCAATATGTCCAGGGGCCGTAGTCGCAGGGCAGGAGGCGGGCAACCAGGCTCCTCCAAAACAATGTGGCGAGATTGGTTTCGTCACAATGTCGGTCTAGTATGGACAAGTCTTGAAGGACACCAGGTCCTGACCATCCCGGACATCCTCAAACAGAATCCTCCCCTACCGGCTGACCAGTTCGGACCCACTAATACCCCAATCCTCATGGCCCCAAAGAAATGAAGAAACAACGAGGCATACCTCTGGGAGCACCTGGCACAATTGTGCTCATAGGCCCCCAAAACCGGCCTCTTTGGATCCACAGAAACCGACCCCTGCACGGGCCCTACACCGCATGCCATACCAAAAACTCCGTGGTGACAGCCACCCAACCCTGGGACTTAACCAGGAAACTAAACTGGACACGCGCAAGGACACCCAGGAGGGCGACATATCCACCGAAACCCAACGCTCCAACAGGCACAACAGACCTTGTAACGAGCAGGCGAACCCACAAATACACCCACCTCTGACTCCCGCGCCTGCCATTCCACCCATACCCTGGGGTACTTTGGCCCAAGAGGAACCAGACCTACACGACACATGAAGACACGGGCACCGGAGCACCAGGCGCTGGAGCAGGGGAAGTGCCAAAAGAGAAAAGGGGGGCCAAGATCTGGCTAATCACCCAGACAACCCTGAGGTTGGCACAGTGAATAACGATCCGATGGTCCTGTAGCTTCTGACCCCACAAATCCAATGCCACCACAATGGGAAAGCTCCAGGAAGGCAAGATTCCTGGTCAAGCCGGAGGCAGACCACGCTGCCGACCATGTCAGCACACCAGTGCGATCCCAGAATCGCCCCAACCAGACAGAGCCAGCCGCGTCCGTATAGAGGGGAAATCCAAGATGACCTTCCAATATACTCTGTCAGGACGGAAACCCAGACACCCAAAGCCGGAGAAAATGCCGCGGTCCAGCTAGTAGCGGCCACCAGGCTCCTGCGGGACAATTGCTCCATGGGCCTGATCCGGCAGTGGAAGGTCAACCTCCCTAACAGGGACTGCAGCTTGCACAGCTGCATCCTCCTCAGACCACTGGCCATCGCCACACCCTCTAAACTTTATCCTGCGGCAGCCAGCACTCCATGGCCACAGAGCCAATTTTGATACCCAAGGAGCTAAGGCACGACAGTCCCACTGTCTTGTTGTGCTCTAAGAGGACCCTAAAGCTCCGCCGAGTCGAGCAAGAGTCGACAAGTCAGCGAAGGCCTACTCACAAAAGCCATCAAGTTAACGCAGCAACAAGCCAATCCTTGCCTCCTGCCGCACCACCCACTCCAGGAAAGCGCTGACGCACTCAACGTAAAAGCAGGATATGAACAACACATCGGAACAAGCGAAACGCGGCTCCGACGTCGGCCTTTGTTAGCAAAGCCCCAAGGCCCACTGCCCTGACCATGCGTACCGCATCCTCGATGGATGCCTAGGACGCCCGACATCTTTCACCGATACCCCTTGAGGGCAGGGCAAACTTCTTGGAGAAAACAGGCCACAGCATTTATTAACACAACCAAATACTGTATAACTCCTTTAACATATAACGAAATAATAAATATCATAAATTAACATAAACAATTTGCATATAGTCATAGAGTAACCAAAAAAAACATCCTTGCCAATCTAACTTCCCCAAGGCTCTCACCTCCCCCCCTCGGCATAATAAAAACATCTTCCTTTTCAGGGCTCCCAACCAACTCGGTGGGGCCCAACCATAATGCTCCCCACTGGTCAACTTATAACCCAGTGGGGACAGTTGAAGACTCGGGCCCGGGCTGCAGATCCTGCCCGAGGAGGAGAGTTGGGGTGCACAGAGCCCATAGAGGGTGCCAGGGAGGAAGCCACTGGGAAGGTGCCCATGGGGAGCTACTGGGAGGGAGACCCATGGAGGGGAGACACAGGCAGGGTGCCCATGGAGGATGCCCAGGGAGGATGCCCATAGAGGGTGCCCATGGGGAGGGGAACCTCACCGCCAGGCTGCTGGGGAAGGAGGAGGCCACCATCTGCAGCAGCACTAGTACCAGCCCTGAGGGCAGACAGGAAGGCTGTAAAATCAGGATCCAGCATCCAGGGCCCCAGGCAGAAAATCCAGCAAGCCCAGCAACAGGAGGAGGCAGGAAACTTGTTGCTGGCCCGGCTCCTAAGTGGCACTGAGGTCAGTCTGATCTGTCACCACCCACTTCCTCACATCTCACACTCCCACATGTAGCATATAGCCAATCATGCATCATCCATCCCACACTCATGCATGTGCCCCTGTCCGCTAAGCTGTGCGCTCTCTCTGGGGCCTTTTTGAGTTATATTAGATTATGCCGTGCAGCTCAAATAGGAAAATGCAGTTCTACTTGTGTTACTTGCGTTGTGCTAGGTGTCTGTGTTGCCTGTCAGGAGGGACTTGCAGATGCTGGGCTATAGTGCCCCTCTGTGTAGGTGCTGGATCGCTGCATTTTGGCGGGTGTCTGGTCCAGGGAGTTAAAGGGCCATGGGTATCAGCTCATGCAGTGTGTGGAGTTGCAGTGCCGGTCGGCAGATGTGTTTCCTGGGTGTCGTGCAGTGAGGTGCGGTTAGTTCGGGCGCCATCACGTGGGTGCCTGTGTGTGCTTGGTGTGTGTCTGTTCTGTGTTGTGGTGCATCAGTGGGTCTGTGTGTGCAGGCAGGTATGTGGGGTCTTAGTGGGATAGTCCATCAGGTTGCGCTTGGTTGCCGGTCCCCGCCCATCTGATACCCCGGCTTGGAAGCCGACTGGGGCGATTAAGTGTCCGCAGGGTGCAGTGTTCCGGTGGCTCGTCATGGTAGCCTCGGGTGATGGAGAAGTCCCGCTCCCGGAGGACGGATTGATGTACCCTCACAAATGAGGTATAGGTCCCTTCTGATGGGTGGTAGTAGGGTGTCCGGGTGTGTTGGTTCAGGCTATGGTGGCGGCTTCTTCGTATCGGTAGCTTTTGTGCCAGGTACCTCTTTCGGGTGAAATGCAGCCTGAGCAGGCCCTCCATGTGCAGCAGTGAGTCTGCTTTAGAAGGATAGTCCAGTGGGTTCCTGCACTTTTTGCTCCCTATTTTTCTCTTCTGGTCGTTGGTTGTTTGTACCTGAGTCTGCACGCTGTTTGCAGCCGGCCATGTCCTGGGGCAGGCTGTCATGATGGTCGGTTGGTGTTGGATGGTCTCCCCTGCATTCAGCTTGTTCGTGCTTGCGCACATGGCTGGCATGCGGCGGCCATTTTGAAGGGCCCTGCCCGGTGTGCCTTCTGCGGCAGGGCGGTTGTTTGGGCCCAGATTAGCATAACAGTAGCAACCCGTGGAGACCGGGATAACCCCCCCCCGGTCTAGAGGGGGGCGGGGCAAGTGAGACGCCGGCCGGAGACCCGGGAGAGCAGCCGTCCCTTCCCGACTCAAGTAAGCTTCGGGCCTCGTCGGGTTACTTTGGATGCCAGTCAGGGTCATGAGAGGTATCTCCATGTGCCCTAGCAGTTGGAGGTCGCCGCGGGCACCAGACTCCTAGTTGGCTCTGATTTTCAAGCCCTGAAACGGGAGCTCAGACAGAGCACGTCTGATCCCGTCGGCAATCAGGCCCCGCCCCCCAAGTTCCCTTTTATGTCCAAGTCACACTGTGTCAGGATCCAAAAATCTAAATTCTGATTGGAGTGACGGGACCAAGCTTTATGGTCACAACAATAAGTGCTATATTTGGAAAGGAGTCCACAAGGACACCATCGCCACTCTGAAGCATGGTGGTGGCTCACCGATGTTTTTAGGGGGTGTGAGCTCTAAAAGTATGGGGAATCTTGTGAAATTTGTATCAGATACCTGGTAGTTTTGGGGCAGGATGTAGTAGTATTGTAGGAGATACTGGTAGTTTTGGGGCAGGATGTAGTTAGGATTGTAGGAGATACTGGTAGTTTGGAGGCAGGATGTAGGAGTATTGTAGGAGATACCTGGTAGTTTTGAGTTAGGATGTAGGAGTATTGTAGGAGATACCTGGTAGTTTTGAGGCAAGATGTAGGAGTACTGTAGGAGATACCTGGTAGTTTTGAGGCAGGATGTAGGAGTATTGTAGGAGATACCTGGTAGTTTTGAGGCAGGATGTAGGAGTACTGTAGGAGATACCTGGTAGTTTTGGGGCAGGATGTAGGGGGATTGTATGAGACACCTGGTAGTTTTGGGGCAGGATGTATGGGGGTTGTATGAGATACCTAATAGTTTTGGGGAAGGATGTAGGGGGATTGTATGAGATACCTGGTCGTTTTGGGGCAGGATGTAGGAGTATTGTAGGAGATACCTGGTAGTTTTGAGGCAGGGTGTAGGAGTTATGTAGGAGATACCTGGTAGTTTTGAGGCAGGATGTAGGGGGATTGTATGAGATACCTAGTAGTTTTGAGTTAGGATGTAGGAGTATTGTAGGAGATACCTGGTAGTTTTGAGGCAAGATGTAGGAGTACTGTAGGAGATACCTGGTAGTTTTGAGGCAGGATGTAGGAGTATTGTAGGAGATACCTGGCAGTTTTGAGGCAGGATGTAGGAGTACTGTAGGAGATACCTGGTAGTTTTGGGGCAGGATGTAGGGGGATTGTTTGAGATATCTGGTAGTTTTGGGGCAGAATGTAGTTGAGATTGTATGAGATACCTGGTAGTTTTGGGGCAGGATGTAAGAGTATTGTAGGAGATACTGGTAGTTTGGAGGCAGGATGTAGGAGTATTGTAGGAGATACCTGGTAGTTTTGAGTTAGGATGTAGGAGTATTGTAGGAGATACCTGGTAGTTTTGAGGCAAGATGTAGGAGTACTGTAGGAGATACCGGGTAGTTTTGAGGCAGGATGTAGGAGTACTGTAGGAGATATCAGGTAGTTTTGGGGCAGGATGTAGGGGGATTGTATGAGATACCTAATAGTTTTGGGGCAGGTTGTAGGGGGATTGTATGAGATACCTGGTAGTTTTGGGGCAGGATGTAGGGGGATTGTATGAGATACCTAGTAGTTTTGAAGCAGGATGTAGGAGTTATGTAGGAGATACCTGGTAGTTTTGAGGCAGGATGTAGGAGTTATGTAGGAGATACCTGGTAGTTTTGGGGCAGGATGTAGGAGTATTGTAGGAGATACCTGGTAGTTTTGGGGCAGGATGTAGGAGTATTGTAGGAGATACCTGGTAGTTTTGGGGCAGGATGTAGGGGGATTGTATGAGATACCTGGTAGTTTTGGGGCAGGATGTAGGGGGATTGTATGAGATACCTGGTAGTTTTGGGGCAGGATGTAGGGGGATTGTATGAGATACCTGGTAGTTTTGGGGCAGGATGTAGGGGATTGTATGAGATACCTGGTAGTTTTGGGGCAGGATGTAGGGGATTGTATGAGATACCTGGTAGTTTTGGGGCAGGATGTAGGGGATTGTATGAGATACCTGGTAGTTTTGGGGCAGGATGTAGGGGATTGTATGAGATACCTGGTAGTTTTTGGGGTAGGATGTAGGGGATTGTATGAGATACCTGGTAGTTTTGGGGCAGGATGTAAGGGGATTGGACAAGATACCTGGTAGTTTTTGTGGCAGAGTTTCTTTGACTTCCAGACGGCTGTTTAACTGGTAACATCGCCCATATACATAGATATTGGTTCCACAGACATTCTGAAGGGTTGGACCACAAGCCTGGAAAACATAATCAGGAGAATACCAGCTTTGAGTTTGGTCTTTGAGGGATGAAAACAGTCTGACATGTGCTGAGCATTATAGGGTGCACTCATCATTTGAATAATTTTTATATCTATCCTATCACAGCATCCGGATGATGTACATCCAGCCAGGGAACTGCAGGATGCAGTGTGACAGGACGTGCATCAAGTGGGCAGGGTTCTGGTGGGTATATCGTAGCTGACTTGATGATGCTCTCTCAGACCCTGGATATTATGGTACGTCCTGGGGATCATATGACACAGTGTAACGTCCCGTCATAGGACCTTATAAGATCTTTGATAAACGTTGCGCTAGACTTTGTAAGATGACTGAATGTGAAACTGTCACCAATTGCATAGATCAGTTCCTTAAATAGACTAAGTTATGAAACCACAATGTGTTAGAGTGCATCACTTTTATAGGCAGAAAAAGTTTGTTTTTCGGTCTGTTTCTCCGATGAAGAAGAAAGAAATTCTAGCACGGCTAAACGTTACCTGCTACGTTATTGGCCGCCAGAGAGGATTTAATGAATAATAAGAGTCTAATTTACTGACCTCTGGCTATTCTGCAAACATTCACATACCGGTATTTACCTTCACATAAACTCACATAACCGTGTAATAGAGAGGGCTTGAAACAGGTCTGCAAAAAGGCACACCCGATTCCAGTCCTATTACCCAATACTGGATAAACACATCTAAATATCCCACACACCAAAAAAGTGAAAAAATAATAAAAATGAAAAAAAGTAGTAAGTATAAAAATAGGACCAACTGCTGGAGCTAATGTGTACAACGTGTACTAATTATGAAATAGCCAGATAGTGATACTGATACAGTGGAAACAGTATCTGATGGGAGATATACACTGTATACATAGGTAGATGCAATAAGGTAACCCTAGTTGTACTGGCCAAGTGGCAACAGAATGGGTATATCTTATAACTAGTCAAGTTCAAAGTAATGTAAATCTGTCTGGCTCTAAGAACAACAGGATCAAATAGGTGTATGGCTTGTCAGAGAGTATCTGGGAGGTCCACAGCAGACCACAGATGAAATAGAGTCATGATCGGGAAAACTGACAGTGGATAACATAATAAATTGCTCTGCCCTATTATGATAGTCTCTGATAGCACCTAAATGTAGCTAACTGAGCACACGGTTCTACCCTGATAAATTCAGGGCATAAGTATCAAAACGTAAAAAAACAAAAAAATGCTTTTATATATAAACCTATATAGTGTAAAGTATATAAAATGTAAAGTAGATATTTATTAGATAACCCCCTAAAAACAGGTTCTAGGCTTCATTGGCAGATAAGGGATAGTGTCCAGTACACTACTAAGATAGATAGTGCCCTAAGGAATAAATCACAGGATAGATTAGTCAGTACTGTGCTGGAGAGTCCCTGGGAAAAAGAGCCCACTAGAATGGATAGAGCAACTGAATGCTTATCATACTTGTATTGTCTGGTATCGCTCAGGTATGCTGTGCTAAGCTTAAGGAGTAGTTAATATAGCCGTGTATACCTACATGTTACTCTCATATATGAGTATACAGTGACATGCATTCTACAGAGGAAGCCAAACCTCATTATCTGGATTTATGGTTGGATGTAATATTAGAATGATTAATGGTTCTGTTTGAATAACGTGCTCTCAGTGAATCCCAGTGCTTTCTCAAAAAATGTGTGAAAGGTAAAAAAAATATTCAACCAAACACAGGAGGGCACTTGTTATCCAAACAAAAAGTCAAATTATCAAATGTATAAAAAAGTATATATAATACTTGTTGAAATAAAACAAATTTGTGTAAGAAGATAACAGTGCATTTCATATAATGTTAAGAAATAGACAGAGAAAAGTGCACAGTGCAAACATAAACCATTTATCTGTACTATTCCAGGATCTGAAAAGAGTCTTAAAGCCAACCACTGCTGGTAGCCTATCAATGTAGTCTAAACTCATAGGGGCTGTAGGATACCTTAAGATACAGACAGAGTGGTGGGCTGTAGGATACCTTATGATACAGACGGAGTGGTGGGCTGTAGGATACCTTATGATACAGACGGAGTGGTGGGCTGTAGGATACCTTATGATACAGATGGAGTGGTGGGCTGTAGGATACCTTATGATACAGACGGAGTGGTGGGCTGTAGGATACCTTATGATACAGACGGAGTGGTGGGCTGTAGGATACCTTATGATACAGACGGAGTGGTGGGCTGTAGGATACCTTATGATACAGACGGAGTGGTGGGCTGTAGGATACCTTATGATACAGATGGAGTGGTGGGCTGTAGGATACCTTATGATACAGACCGAGTGGTGGGCTGTATGATACCTTATGATACAGACGGAGTGGTGGGCTGTAGGATACCTTATGATACAGACGGAGTGGTGGGCTGTAGGATACCTTATGATACAGATGGAGTGGTGGGCTGTAGGATACCTTATGATACAGACAGAGTGGTGGGCTGTAGGATACCTTATGATACAGACGGAGTGGTGGGCTGTAGGATACCTTATGATACAGACAGAGTGGTGGGCTGTAGGATACCTTATGATACAGACGGAGTGGTGGGCTGTAGGATACCTTATGATACAGACAGAGTGGTGGGCTGTAGGATACCTTATGATACAGACGGAGTGGTGGGCTGTAGGATACCTTATGATACAGACGGAGTGGTGGGCTGTAGGATACCTTATGATACAGACGGAGTGGTGGGCTGTAGGATACCTTATGATACAGACGGAGTGGTGGGCTGTAGGATACCTTATGATACAGATGGAGTGGTGGGCTGTAGGATACCTTATGATACAGACGGAGTGGTGGGCTGTAGGATACCTTATGATACAGACGGAGTGGTGGGCTGTAGGATACCTAATGATACAGAGGGGAGTGGTGGGCTGTAGGATACCTTAGGATACAGACGGAGTGGTGGGCTGTAGGATACCTTATGATACAGACGGAGTGGTGGGCTGTAGGATACCTTATGATACAGACAGAGTGGTGGGCTGTAGGATACCTTATGATACAGACGGAGTGGTGGGCTGTAGGATACCTTATGATACAGACAGAGTGGTGGGCTGTAGGATACCTTATGATACAGACGGAGTGGTGGGCTGTAGGATACCTTATGATACAGACGGAGTGGTGGGCTGTAGGATACCTTATGATACAGACCGAGTGGTGGGCTGTAGGATACCTTATGATACAGACAGAGTGGTGGGCTGTAGGATACCTTATGATACAGACGGAGTGGTGGGCTGTAGGATACCTTATGATACAGATGGAGTGGTGGGCTGTAGGATACCTTATGATACAGACCGAGTGGTGGGCTGTATGATACCTTATGATACAGACAGAGTGGTGGAGAGAGGTCTTTGTACAAGACGTAGATGCTGCTCGACGCATTCCTCAGGAACCAACACAAATCTGAACTTCTCATCACTGGGAACTTCTTAAATACAGAATTGCGTCATGCAATGTGACCGTATAGAATGGCCCGGCGTGCATGTACGGCCCAAGAGGAACGCAAACAAGCTTTATGACATCCAAAACGCTGCTACAGTGTGACAGAGTTCTTTTATTATAGAAGTCACCTACAGTTGCATATTTGTTACATTAGATGTCACCAGAATTACAAACACCTCCGGCTTATACCACAAACTAATGTCGTAAAGAATATGTGTTATAGAAAATAAATAGATGAAGATGATTAACAAAAGAACGTGAGAATGTATGAATACATGTGGAAAGGATACAATGCCTACATAGCTATAAATTAAAAGATGGATGTAGGCTCATCCGTTATTGTTATGAAAAACATAAACAAATATTTTGTCATCCTAATGAGGTCTAAAAGACGAAAGTATTTTATTGATTATAGGTAACGACTCCTAAATCACAACATTGCTTCATATAACTTATTGCTGTCAATTTTATTGATATATTCTGTTTTATAGATATATATGATTTTTTGTGCTTATATATTTATCCATTTTTATGAAATGTTTATTTTTATGATATATGCCTTTATTATATATGTTTTTATATATATAATCTTTAAGCCATTTTTTAGAAAGTTTTTATACATATTTTGCAATATTTTTCAATGTAATAATCTAACGTCTTGAGTCATCTATGGTCCGATGTAGTCCTTATAAGGACATTGATAGGCTACCAGCAGTGGTTGGCTTTAAGACTATTTTCAGGTCTTGGAATAGAATAGATAAATGGTTTATGTTTGCACTGTGCACTTTTCTTCGTCTATTTTTTAATATTATATGAAATACACTGTGTTATTTTATTACCAAATTTGTTTTATATCATCTAGTATTATATACAGTTTTTTATACATTTGTAATTTCACTATTTGATCGGAGAACAAGCGCCCTGTAACGGACCGTTTTGCTCACCAGAGGTTAAAAACCGTTTAGGCGATATTCCCCTTTCCAGATGCACAGGCAGCTACTGTAAGCAACAATCTCCCGAACTGCAAACTCTACGAATCCTGGAAACAGCCGAACAGGAAAACCATACGAAAGGGTTACACTCCTGGCAGTCAGCATACAATCCAATTCCCCCAATAACGAGACGACACTTCGTTTTGAGGGTTAATCAGAATCTCACTGTCCTGGCAAATACAGTCTCATTTATTTCCAATCCACAACCATAGTACAGCCCACAGGGTATTACAGAACAACCAATCAATCCGTACAATACACACAGACACTCCCACACAAAATCCTCCCCTCTGCCTGTGATATGATTACTGAACACAATGGGTAATCTCATTATCACAGGCAGAGGAATACAGTTTTTACACAATATTTATAACTTCTAAAATATACATGTCACAAACATAAAACATACATTTTCATAATCAGCATGCGAGAAATAAACACATAAACACATACTCAAAAATCAGGGCAATCGATTCAGGGGTTAAAAAGTTATATGGAAGTCCTTTAGGACCGACCGCAAGCACATTTTCATGCCCAAAACAGTTTCATAGATTTGGGCTGTTCGGTCAGTCTATTTCAGGCTAAAAAAATGACTAAGTCCCATTCGAACAAGCGTTCGAATCTTTGAACGGGACTTAGTCTCTGCGGCTGCAAAATCATTGTGGGAGAAGGTAAGGCTCAGCGGTGTTCGCGGAACTGTGTAGCCGATTTCAGTTCCATGGATTTGGCTACACATACCACTGACCGCATGGAATGAACCAAGATGGCCGCCGCCACGTGTACGTTTGTCGAATGGCGGCCACTTCGACTACTTCGGCACTTCAACGGCATTGGAAGTGCCAATTTAACCCCTTAAGGACCAAACTTCTGGAATAAAAGGGAATCATGACATGTCACACATGTCATGTGTCCTTAAGGGGTTAAAAGTACAAACCCTTTCTCTGGGAGTTAAAGGGGCAGCAGCAGCACAACAAAATCTATTATGCCCAAATCTGCTATCTCAAGGGCCAAACCTCCCAGAGATCATAGTCACAGGGCAAGAGGCTGGCAAGCAGGCTTCTCCAGTGCACACGCCCTCTTTGTGTTTGATTGAATATGTTTTTCCTTTCACACAGATTGTTGGTTTAATTAGCCATCAGGCGTTTTGGGAGTGTGCCTGTTGAGTGTCAGCTGTTTACCCTCAGCTGTGTCCATTGTTATAATCTAGAGGTAAAAGCGATCCGATCAGCTTAGCTCTTAACCCCTTCACTAACAAGCAATTAATGTATTATTCTTTCATCCTTCATAGAACTATTCAGAGATTGAATTAGACAGTATAACGAGCATTGATCTCATTGTTAATTTCTGTATATACATCTTCAGCATTCTTTAATAGTGACTCTGATCAGCATTTTATAAAGGAACACTTAACACCACGCCCAGCTCGGCGAACACACCCAACGCCTATGATATTAAAACACCAGGTGCGGCACCGGCTGCCGGGTACCCAGGTAAGTTGTCGGACCATTCTAAAATGGGATGTGGCCTGTAGTGGTTATGGTGCTTGGATTGTTCCTTTAACTTTGGTCACTAACATACTTGGCCGATGTTGACCGTTTTTAGAGTATTGCTGTTTTGTTTAAGGATCTCACTAACATACTTTTGCTGCATTGAAGCATTTAAAAGGGATGTGTCTCTTCCCAGGCGTTAAATGTTTACCAGGTTCGTTGCTCGGTGGGAAAAAGACCAGAGGTTTCAGGTTATGGGTAAATTATATGGCAGCCCCAGCTATACACACCTGCTGTATTAACCCTACACCTGTTTAAATCCATTAACACCCTGCATCCACACAATACTGTATTATTTAAAGGAACACTATAGTCACCAATACAACTTTGGCTTAATGAAGCAGTTTTGGTGTATAGATCATGCCTCTGAAGTTTCAATGCTTTATTCTCTGCCATTTAGGAGTTAAATCAGTTTTGTTTTTGTTTATACAGCTCTAGCCACACCTCCCCGGCTGTGACTGACACAGCCTGCATTAAAAAAAAAATGGTTCAACTTCAATCAATTCAATTAGTGATTGTGTTTAGCTGGGATTAATAGATTATATTAGTTTATATAGTGATTGTGTTTATCTGGGGATTAATAGATTATATTAGTTTAGATAGTGATTGTGTTTAGCTGGGGATTAATAGATTATATTAGTTTATATAGTGATTGTGTTTATCTGGGGATTAATAGATTATATTAGTTTAGATAGTGATTGTGTTTAGCTGGGGATTAATAGATTATATTAGTTTATATAGTGACTGTGTTTAGCTGGGATTAATAGATTATATTAGTTTATATAGTGATTGTGTTTAGCTGGGGATTAATAGATTATATTAGTTTATATAGTGATTGTGTTTAGCTGGGGATTAATAGATTATATTAGTTTATATAGTGACTGTGTTTAGCTGGGATTAATAGATTATATTAGTTTATATAGTGATTGTGTTTAGCTGGGGATTAATAGATTATATTAGTTTATATAGTGATTGTGTTTATCTGGGGATTAATAGATTATATTAGTTTAGATAGTGATTGTGTTTAGCTGGGGATTAATAGATTATATTAGTTTATATAGTGACTGTGTTTAGCTGGGATTAATAGATTATATTAGTTTATATAGTGATTGTGTTTAGCTGGGATTAATAGATTATATTAGTTTATATAGTGACTGTGTTTAGCTGGGATTAATAGATTATATTAGTTTAGATAGTGATTGTGTTTAGCTGGGGATTAATAGATTATATTAGTTTAGATAGTGATTGTGTTTAGCTGGGGATTAATAGATTATATTAGTTTATATAGTGACCGTGTTTAGCTGGGATTAATAGATTATATTAGTTTATATAGTGACTGTGTTTAGCTGGGATTAATAGATTATATTAGTTTAGATAGTGATTGTGTTTAGCTGGGGATTAATAGATTATATTAGTTTATATAGTGACTGTGTTTAGCTGGGATTAATAGATTATATTAGTTTAGATAGTGATTGTGTTTAGCTGGGGATTAATAGATTATATTAGTTTATATAGTGACTGTGTTTAGCTGGGATTAATAGATTATATTAGTTTATATAGTGGCTGTGTTTAGCTGGGATTAATAGATTATATTAGTTTATATAGTGACTGTGTTTAGCTGGGATTAATAGATTATATTAGTTTAGATAGTGACTGTGTTTAGCTGGGGATTAATCGATTATATTAGTTTATATAGTGATTGTGTTTAGCTGGGGATTAATAGATTATATTAGTTTATATAGTGACTGTGTTTAGCTGGGGATTAATAGATTATATTAGTTTATATAGTGATTGTGTTTAGCTGGGATTAATAGATTATATTAGTTTATATAGTGACTGTGTTTAGCTGGGATTAATAGATTATATTAGTTTAGATAGTGACTGTGTTTAGCTGGGGATTAATAGATTATATTAGTTTATATAGTGACTGTGTTTAGCTGGGATTAATAGATTATATTAGTTTATATAGTGACTGTGTTTAGCTGGGATTAATAGATTATATTAGTTTATATAGTGACTGTGTTTAGCTGGGGATTAATAGATTATATCAGTTTATATAGTGATTGTGTTTAGCTGGGATTAATAGATTATATTAGTTTATATAGTGATTGTGTTTAGCTGGGATTAATAGATTATATTAGTTTATATAGTGACTGCGTTTAGCTGGGGATTAATAGATTATATTAGTTTATATAGTGATTGTGTTTAGCTGGGGATTAATAGATTATATTCGTTTATATAGTGACTGTTTAGCTGGGATTAATAGATTATATTAGTTTATATAGTGATTGTGTTTAGCTGGGGATTAATAGATTATATTAGTTTATATAGTGATTGTGTTTATCTGGGGATTAATAGATTATATTAGTTTATATAGTGACTGTGTTTAGCTGGGGATTAATAGATTATATTAGTTTAAATAGTGATTGTGTTTAGCTGGGATTAATAGATTATATTAGTTTATATAGTGACTGTGTTTAGCTGGGATTAATAGATTATATTAGTTTAGATAGTGATTGTGTTTAGCTGGGGATTAATAGATTATATTAGTTTATATAGTGACTGTGTTTAGCTGGGATTAATAGATTATATTAGTTTATATAGTGATTGTGTTTAGCTGGGATTAATAGATTATATTAGTTTATATAGTGACTGTGTTTAGCTGGGATTAATAGATTATATTAGTTTAGATAGTGATTGTGTTTAGCTGGGGATTAATAGATTATATTAGTTTATATAGTGACTGTGTTTAGCTGGGATTAATAGATTATATTAGTTTAGATAGTGATTGTGTTTAGCTGGGGATTAATAGATTATATTAGTTTATATAGTGACTGTGTTTAGCTGCGATTAATAGATTATATTAGTTTATATAGTGATTGTGTTTAGCTGGGATTAATAGATTATATTAGTTTATATAGTGACTGTGTTTAGCTGGGATTAATAGATTATATTAGTTTAGATAGTGACTGTGTTTAGCTGGGGATTAATAGATTATATTAGTTTATATAGTGATTGTGTTTAGCTGGGGATTAATAGATTATATTAGTTTATATAGTGATTGTGTTTAGCTGGGGATTAATAGATTATATTAGTTTATATAGTGATTGTGTTTAGCTGGGGATTAATAGATTATATTAGTTTATATAGTGACTGTGTTTAGCTGTGGATTAATAGATTATATTAGTTTATATAGTGATTGTGTTTAGCTGTGGATTAATAGATTATATTAGTTTATATAGTGACTGTGTTTAGCTGGGGATTAATAGATTATATCAGTTTATATAGTGATTGTGTTTAGCTGGGGATTAATAGATTATATTAGTTTATATAGTGATTGTGTTTAGCTGGGATTAATAGATGATATTAGTTTATATAGTGACTGTGTTTAGCTGGGGATTAATATATTATATTAGTTTATATAGTGATTGTGTTTAGCTGGGGATTAATAGATTATATTAGTTTATATAGTGATTGTGTTTAGCTGGGGATTAATAGATTATATTAGTTTATATAGTGATTGTGTTTAGCTGGGGATTAATAGATTATATTAGTTTATATAGTGACTGTGTTTAGCTGGGATTAATAGATTATATTAGTTTATATAGTGACTGTGTTTAGCTGGGATTAATAGATTATATTAGTTTATATAGTGCCTTTGTTTAGCTGGGATTAATAGATTATATTAGTTTATATAGAGATTGTGTTTAGCTGGGATTAATAGATTATATTAGTTTATATAGTGACTGTGTTTAGCTGGGATTAATAGATTATATTAGTTTATATAGTGACTGTGTTTAGCTGGGGATTAATAGATTATATTAGTTTATATAGTGATTGTGTTTAGCTGGGGATTAATAGATTATATTAGTTTATATAGTGATTGTGTTTAGCTGGGGATTAATAGATTATATTAGTTTATATAGTGACTGTGTTTAGCTGGGATTAATAGATTATATTAGTTTATATAGTGATTGTGTTTAGCTGTGGATTAAAAGATTATGTTAGTTTATATAGTGACTGTGTTTAGCTGGGGATTAATAGATTATATTAGTTTATATAGTGATTGTGTTTAGCAGGGGATTAATAGATTATTTTAGTTGATATAGTGACTGTGTTTAGCTGGGGATTAATAGATTATCTTAGTTTATATAGTGACTGTGTTTAGCTGGGATTAATAGATTATATTAGTTTATATAGTGACTGTGTTTAGCTGGGGATTAATAGATTATCTTAGTTGATATAGTGACTGTGTTTAGCTGGGATTAATAGATTATATTAGTTTATATAGTGATTGTGTTTAGCTGGGGATTAATAGATTATATTAGTTTATATAGTGACTGTGTTTAGCTGGGATTAATAGATTATCTTAGTTTATATAGTGATTGTGTTTAGCTGGGATTAATAGATTATATTAGTTTATATAGTGATTGTGTTTAGCTGGGGATTAATAGATTATATCAGTTTATATAGTGACTGTGTTTAGCTGGGGATTAATAGATTATATCAGTTTATATAGTGACTGTGTTTAGCTGGGATTAATAGATTATATTAGTTTATATAGTGACTGTGTTTAGCTGGGATTGATAGATTATATTAGTTTATATAGTGACTGTGTTTAGCTGGGGATTAATAGATTATCTTAGTTTATATAGTGACTGTGTTTAGCTGGGGATTAATAGATTATATTAGTTTATATAGTGACTGTGTTTAGCTGGGGATTAATAGATTATATTAGTTTATATAGTGATTGTGTTTAGCTGGGGATTAATAGATTATATTAGTTTATATAGTGACTGTGTTTAGCTGGGGATTAATAGATTATTTTAGTTTATATAGTGACTGTGTTAAGCTGGGGATTAATAGATTATATTAGTTTATATAGTGATTGTGTTTAGCTGGGATTAATAGATTGTATTAGTTTATATAGTGACTGTGTTTAGCTGGGATTAATAGATTATATTAGTTTATATAGTGACTTTGTTTAGCTGGGATTAATAGATTATATTAGTTTATATAGAGATTGTGTTTAGCTGGGATTAATAGATTATATTAGTTTATATAGTGACTGTGTTTAGCTGGGATTAATAGATTATCTTAGTTTATATAGTGACTGTGTTTAGCTGGGGATTAATAGATTATATTAGTTTATATAGTGATTGTGTTTAGCTGGGATTAATAGATTATATTAGTTTATATAGTGATTGTGTTTAGCTGGGATTAATAGATTATATTAGTTTATATAGAGATTGTGTTTAGCTGGGATTAATAGATTATATTAGTTTATATAGTGATTGTGTTTAGCTGGGGATTAATAGATTATATTAGTTTATATAGTGATTGTGTTTAGCTGTGGATTAATAGATTATATTAGTTTATATAGTGACTGTGTTTAGCTGGGGATTAAAAGATTATATTAGTTTATATAGTGACTGTGTTTAGCTGGGGATTAATAGATTATCTTAGTTTATATAGTGACTGTGTTTAGCTGGGATTAATAGATTATATTAGTTTATATAGTGACTGTGTTTAGCTGGGATTAATAGATTATATTAGTTTATATAGTGACTGTGTTTAGCTGGGATTAATAGATTATCTTAGTTTATATAGTGACTGTGTTTAGCTGGGGATTAATAGATTATATTAGTTTATATAGTGACTGTGTTTAGCTGGGGATTAATAGATTATCTTAGTTGATATAGTGACTGTGTTTAGCTGGGATTAATAGATTATATTAGTTTATATAGTGACTGTGTTTAGCTGGGATTAATAGATTATCTTAGTTTATATAGTGACTGTGTTTAGCTGTGGATTAATAGATTATATTAGTTTATATAGTGACTGTGTTTAGCTGTGGATTAATAGATTATATTAGTTTATATAGTGACTGTGCTTAGCTGGGATTAATAGATTATATTCGTTTATATAGTGATTGTGTTTAGCTGTGGATTAATAGATTATATTAGTTTATATAGTGACTGTGTTTAGCTGGGGATTAAAAGATTATATTAGTTTATATAGTGACTGTGTTTAGCTGGGGATTAATAGATTATATCAGTTTATATAGTGACTGTGTTTAGCTGGTATTAATAGATTATATTAGTTTATATAGTGACTGTGTTTAGCTGGGATTAATAGATTATATTAGTTTATATAGTGACTGTGTTTAGCTGGGGATTAATAGATTATATTAGTTTATATAGTGATTGTGTTTAGCTGGGGATTAATAGATTATATTAGTTTATATAGTGATTGTGTTTAGCTGGGATTAATAGATTATATTAGTTTATATAGTGACTGTGTTTAGCTGGGGATTAATAGATTATATTAGTTTATATAGTGACTGTTTTGCTGAGGATTAATAGATTATATTAGTTTATATAGTGACTGTGTTTAGCTGGGGATTAATAGATTATATTAGTTTATATAGTGACTGTGTTTAGCTGGGGATTAATAGATTATATTAGTTTATATAGTGACTGTGTTTAGCTGGGATTAATAGATTATATTAGTTTATATAGTGACTGTGTTTAGCTGGGATTAATAGATTATCTTAGTTTATATAGTGATTGTGTTTAGCTGGCATTAATAGATTATATTAGTTTATATAGTGATTGTGTTTAGCTGGGGATTAATAGATTATATTAGTTTATATAGTGACTGTGTTTAGCTGGGGATTAATAGATTATATTAGTTTATATAGTGATTGTGTTTAGCTGGGGATTAATAGATTATATTAGTTTATATAGTGACTGTGTTTAGCTGAGATTAATAGATTATTTTAGTTTATATAGTGACTGTGTTTAGCCGGGGATTAATAGATTATATTAGTTTATATAGTGATTGTGTATAGCTGGGGATTAATAGATTATCTTAGTTTATATAGTGACTGTGTTTAGCTGGCGATTAGTGCTGTCTAAGTATAGGCCCCTCTCGGGTAACGTACCAGTAACTGGGATGAGTCCCGATTTACAGCCACAGAGAGTCCCAGAGATATAAACACATCATCCGGATTACCTGGAATATATAGAAAATGTTGGATTGTAAGTATTTAAATTATTCTCAAATAATACGGATTGACGTTACTAAATAATGAATGCTTTAATAGGGAATAATCTGACAGCAAGTAAAACAAAATAAAAATAATCCTGTGTGCCATCTATCATTATTTACAAAGTGTTTCAGCCATTAAAAAATCCTTTACTCCAATTACTAGCCATTTATAGAGTCTGGCAGCCATGAAATATTCCATTACCCCAATTACTAGCCATTTATAGAGTGAGTTATACATTAAATATTCCATAGCCCCAATCACTAGCCATTTATAGAATGTGTTATACATATTCCAAAACCCCAATTACTAGCCATTTATAGAGTGTGGTAGCCATGAAATATTCCATAACCCCAATTACTAGCCATTTATCGAGTGTGTTATACATTAAATATTCCATAACCCCAATCAATAGCCATTTATCGGGTGTAGTATACATTAAATATTACATAACCCCAATCACTAGCCATTTATAGAATGCGGTAGCCATTACAAACAGGATTTGCACTGGTTATGTGCTGTATTAACCCATGGATTTAGAATCCATTGCATTCTGTTTCCATACAGATTGTGCTATTGTGAACCCATCCCATGGGCCATGAGACCAGGCGGCTGTCCATAATGGCTATAAGATGAAGCATTCTGGGACGTCTTACCGCTGATTGTGATTGGCTGACAGCTTCCAGATGTAGGGTTGCAGTCATAGAGTTGTCCAGTTCTATTAGTAGTAGTCTGATGAAGGGGAGCGCTGACTATCACCCTGAAATGAGAAACTCACGGTCAGGATCCGTCTACTTCAGACTGGGTGTGATGGGATCCATGAAAGGTCACAATAATGGAACAGGTTGAGGCGGCTTACCGTTTATCCATCTGGACCACTTGGTATCCAAATCCATGGTCTGGACTCTGGAAGACGATTGGCTTATTTGTGTCCACAGAGAATCCAGCCACCGAGGACAGAACTATGGGACAAGGACATAACAGGAGATTTAGGTCCATCAGTGGGAGGATAATCAGAGATACGACAGGAAAACAGAGATAATACTCATGAAATTACATTATATCACACTGAGTAAAGTGGACACACACACTCAATTAATGATCATTAATGACAACCAAACTGAATACATGCTTCATCCATCCGTCCTTTGAAGGAGAGAATTAAAAAACCTGTGAGGTCTCCGAAGAATAACATTGAAACTCCAATCTCCTGACACCTGAAGGAATGCCATGCTAACAGCCCAAAAGGACTAACATTTTGTGAATTGGAATTGGTAAAGCACAATCAAAAACGTGGCGACGATGATAGATATCTAAGACAAAGGGAGTGCATGTGGATCTACAAAGTTAAAGGAACACTACAGGGTCAGGAACAGTAACAGTAACAAAATCACTATCTAGCCCCCTAGCCCCATTTAACATAGCAAAATCTTACCTTTATTCCAGTGGTCTGCTCCTGGCTCTGCCTCTGATGTGCTTGCTTGGCTGACATTATCAGAAGTGGTGGTCTGAGCCAATCACAATGCTTTCCCATAGGATTGGCTGAGACTGTCAAGGAGGCAGATCGGGGCCAGCACAAGTCAAACACATCCTTGGCCAATTCAATGTATCTCTACGAGATACAATCAATAAGTTCATCTCTATGAGGGAAGTTCAGTGTCTGCATGCAGAGGGTGGAGACACTGAATGTCAGTCACACTGTGCAGCACTGCCCCAAGAAGCACCTCTAGTAGCCATCTGAGGAGTGGCCAGTGGAGGTATCCTTGGCTGTAATGTAAACACTGCATTTTCTCTGAAAGGTTTACTGGAAAAAGCCTGCAGGTAATGATTCTACTGACCAGAACAAATACAATAAGCTGTAGCTGTTCTGGTGACTATATTGTATCCCAATGGTTTAAATTAGTGATTTTCTTTCCCCCTGTTATCTAGCCTTTGAAGTAAAGATGTGTGAGAAGTCTCTGCTCAGATATCATTCATTCGAGATGTGTAATAATGTATCTCCTGATACTTTATCTTCTATGACTCTGAATAAAAGTCTCTAAAAGAAGGATAATTTCACTAAGTAAATACTACCAAATATAAGGTTTATATGGATATGGGTATAGGGGACCAATATTGGTCTTATCTCTAATTATATGGAGATCCTGGTGTAGTGAACGTTAAATACAATAATTATTGAAATATAGGATTAAATCTATTTAATCCTGTATTTCTAACATGTAGAATATGCATTTTAAAAAAGGATTTAATTAGTAATAACTTATTACTCTTTTATTTTGTTAAATGTTTAGTGAATATGTCCCCTTAAGGGACAATTATAGAGAGACAATTCTCTGATTATATGCCCTTTAATAATCGAACACCTGTATGATAACTATCAGGTACATATCTTGTATGACCTTTACCCATTTTAATGTTACATACAAAAAATGACAATTTACTCAAGACACAATTTGAGCCAAATGTGGATCTTTTTCTCCATGTGTAAGGCTGATTGGATCGAACTATTCTCTATTCCTTTATTGGTTCCTTGTGAATTGACCTGTAACCATATTAAACATACGTGGGGAGATGTTTATATTTTAAATACTTGTAACGGCACCCGGGTATAGAAGGGGTTAACGCCGCCAAGCTGTTGTCAGGATCGGGACAGGGATCCAACACGCAGAGTACTAACAGTAGAAAGGTACGTATACCGGGCCTTAGAATGGCCGGACTAACGTACAGAGAATAGTCAGAGACAAGCCGAGGTCGGGGGAACGAGAAGACAGGTAAGCGAGAGACAAGCCGGGTCAGAGGGATAACAGAGATAAGCAGAATCGTACAACAAGCCGGGTCAGAACCAAAGAGAATACTAGAATACAAGAGCACTGAGTGACTAGACAAGCTAGAACCACGACAGGGCAATGAGCTGACGAGTGAAGCAAGCTTAAATACCCTGAGTCCGAGGAGTAGACACGCCTCAGCTGAGTGCTGATAGGATAAAGCCAATAGAGTGGCAGGTCGCTCGGGATAGCGTCAAGAGGTCACGTATCGAGCGTCATGTTAGAAAAGGAAGCGGATCCCTTGCGGCCAGCGTTAGAATGACTGGATGGACCGCGAGGAACGGCAGATATGGCGTGTTTAGACGGATAAACGACTAAGTCTCTACCCTTCTCAAAGGTAGAGACCTCAGGTACCCTGACAGTACCCCCCCTCTCAGATACGCCCACCGGGCGGAAGGAACCGGGACGAGATGGGAAGCGGGAGTGAAACGCCCTGCGGAGACGAGGAGCATGGACGTCCTCCTGAGGTACCCAACTCCTCTCCTCAGGACCATATCCCTTCCAGTTGACCAGATACTGTAATTTTCCCCGGGATAATCGGGAATTGATAATGGAGTTGACCTCGTACTCCTCCTGACCATCCACCTGAACAGACCGAGGTGAGGAAACCGCAGAGGAGAATCTGTTGCAAATCAGTGGTTTCAGCAACGACACATGAAAGGAGTTGGGAATGCGTAAGGCCGACGGCAGAGCTAGGCGATACGCAACCGGGTTGATACGAGACAAAACCCTGTAAGGACCTATGTACCGAGGCGCAAATTTCATAGAGGGAACTTTTAAACGAATGTTCTTAGTACTCAGCCATACTCTATCCCCAGGGATAAAGACTGGAGCCGCCCTTCTGTGTTTATCAGCGTGTTTTTTGAACAACATAGAATTATGCAGGAGAATCTGACGAGTCTGATCCCACAACTTCTTCAGATTGGCGACATGATCATCAACCGCCGGTATTCCTTGGGAAGAAGAGACCGAAGGAAAAATGGAGGGATGAAAGCCATAATTCATGAAGAAGGGGCTGGAACGAGTAGAATCATAAACGAGATTATTGTGTGAGAACTCTGCCCAAGGAATCAAACCGACCCAATCATCCTGGTGTTCGGAAACAAAGCAGCGCAGATATTGTTCAATCTTTTGATTAGTACGCTCAGCGGCTCCGTTAGACTGAGGGTGATATGCAGAGGAAAAGTTCAATTTGATGCCTAATTGCGAACAGAAGGATCTCCAGAATCGTGAGACAAATTGAGAGCCTCTATCAGAAACGATTTCAGAAGGTATCCCATGTAAGCGAAAAACTTCTCTCGCAAAAATCTCCGCCAATTCAGGAGACGAGGGGAGTTTAGGCAACGGTACAAAATGAGCCATCTTAGTGAATCTATCCACCACCGTGAGAATAACAGTCTGTCTCTTGGAGGCAGGTAAATCCACAATAAAGTCCATGGCCAAACAGGACCATGGTTTCTCAGGAATGTCCAAGGGGAGCAACAACCCACAGGGAGATGCGTGAGGCTGTTTAGTCCTGGTACAAGTCTCGCAAGCCCCGATGAACTCCTTAATATCCTTTCGTAAGGAAGGCCACCAGAAATCCTTGGAGATCAGGGAATAAGTCTTGCGAATGCCAGGATGACCAGCCACCTTGCTTTCGTGGAAACACTGTAAGAGCTCCAGTTGGAGTTCAGGAGGAACAAATTTTCTTCCCTCAGGAGTCTTTCCAGGTGCTAGATGCTGTAAGTTCAAGATCTGGGCAAGCAGCGGAGAATGGATTTTGAGACTTGTGTTAGCAATAATGTTGCATTGAGGTACAATAGAGGACAGAACCGGTTCAGAAGCAGCCAAAGGTTCATATTGGCGAGATAGCGCATCGGCTTTAGAATTCTTTGAACCAGGCCTATAAGTAAGAACGTAGTTGAAATGGGTGAGGAATAACGACCAACGAGCTTGCCTGGAAGACAATCGCTTGGCCTCTCCAATATAGGACAAGTTCTTGTGATCCGTTAAAATAGTAACAGGATGTAATGTCCCTTCCAATAAATGTCTCCATTCTTTTAAAGCTTTGATAACAGCTAGTAGTTCTCTGTCCCCAATGTCATATCTGCTCTCCGCACCAGACAATTTTTTAGAAAAAAATCCACATGGATGTAATGGTTTATCCACACCTAGCCTTTGGGATAGGATAGCACCTACGCCAGTCTCTGAGGCGTCTACCTCAAGTAGGAAAGGAAGAGTGGTATTAGGGTGAACCAAAATTGGGGCGGAAGCAAAACGCTCCTTGAGAGTTTTAAAAGCAAGGAGAGCCTCCGTAGACCAATTCTTAGTATCAACCCCCTGTTTGGTCATATTGGTGATGGGCGCAATAATAGAAGAATAACCCTTAATAAAGCGCCTATAGTAATTGGAGAACCCAATAAATCTCTGAACGGCCTTGAGACCCTTAGGTAGGGGCCAATCCAGAATGGACTGGAGCTTATCCGGGTCCATCTTAAATCCCTCCCCAGAGATCACATAACCGAGGAAATTTACTTGGGTTTGATCGAAACTACATTTCTCCAATTTGCAGTACAGCCCATGTTGAAGAAGTTTGTGCAAAACCCTTCTGACCTGATCGTGGTGAGTCTCAATCTCTCTAGAATGTATGAGTATATCGTCTAGGTATACAATAACACACTCCTGCTGAAATTCCCTAAGAACCTCATTAATCAGATCCTGGAATACAGCCGGTGCATTACATAACCCAAAAGGCATAACTGTATATTCATAATGACCGTAGCGAGTATTGAACGCCGTCATCCACTCGTGTCCCTGCTGGACTCTCACCAAGTTATATGCCCCTCTGAGATCTAACTTGGTGAAAATGGTAGAACCCTTTAAACGATCAAAGAGTTCGGTAATCAAAGGAATGGGATAAGCATTCCTAATGGTTATCTTGTTTAAACCTCGATAATCAATACAAGGCCTAAGTGAACCATCCTTCTTTTTAACAAAAAAAAATCCAGCCCCGGCAGGGGAGGAGGATCTCCTAATGAATCCCTTGTCTAAATTCTCGTGAATATACTCCTCTAGAACTGAATTCTCCTTAGTAGATAACGGGTATACATGACCCCTAGGAGGCATGGTACCAGGGAGTAGGTTAATCTTACAATCAAAGGATCTGTGTGGAGGTAAGGTATCGGCTCTCTTTTTATCAAATACTGCCTTTAAATCCAGGTACTGAGGCGGTATTTGTATCTCTGTAGGATTGGAGGAGCTAGCCGACGTGTTTGCCAGGCAAAGAGGCGAGACCCTCCGCAAACACTTCTCTTGGCAATTCTGACCCCATGAAACTATCTCCCCTAATTCCCAATTAATGATAGGGTTATGTCTCTTTAACCAGGAGTACCCCAGGACTATGGGAATAGAAGGAGAGGAAATGATCAACAGGGATAGATCTTCCTCATGCAAGATGCCAACAGTTAAATTCACAGGTATGGTCTCACGGAAAATAACAGGCTCAAGTAACGGTCTACCATCTATGGCCTCAACGGCCAGAGGTGTCTCCCTTAACTGGGATGGGATAGTATGCTTGTTAACAAAGACTTGATCGATAAAGCTCTCAGCGGCTCCAGAATCGATCAAAGCCATGGTTTTTACTACTCCCTTCTCCCAAGTCAAAGAAACGGGTAACAGAAGCCTGTGATCTTTATAATTGTGAACAGAGGACAAAATAGATACACCCAAGGCCTGTCCTCTAGAGAAACTTAGGTGCGAGCGTTTCCCGAACGATTGGGACAATTTAGGCGTAAATGACCTCTGACTCCACAGTACATACATAAACCCTCCCTTCTCCTGTACTGTCTCTCTTCCTCTGTGAGGTGAGTATTACCTATCTGCATAGGCTCAGGGAAACGTGAGGTTTCGATCTCAGAATCTCGAAATGCAGGAGCTAGTTTAAAGGAGGGTCTACGAGTCCTATCTCGAGTGTTCTGCCTCTCTCTTAAGCGTTCATCAATGCGAGAGATAAAAGAAATTAAATCCTCCAAACTCTCAGGGAGCTCTCTAGTAGCGACCTCGTCAAGGATTACATCTGATAGCCCATTTAAAAATACATCTATATAAGCCTGTTCGTTCCACTTAACTTCTGCCGCCAAGGATCTGAACTCTAGTGCATAATCCACAAGTGTTCGATTTTCCTGTCTAAGGCGCAACAGTAATCTAGCTGCATTGACCTTCCTACCAGGGGGGTCAAAAGTTCTTTTAAAAGCAGCTACAAAGGCATTATAGTTATAGACTAACGGGTTATCATTCTCCCATAAAGGATTAGCCCATCTCAGAGCCTTCTCAATGAGTAACGTAACAATAAATCCAACCTTCGCTCTATCTGTAGGATAGGAGCGGGGTTGTAATTCGAAATGGATGCTGATCTGGTTCAAAAAACCACGACACTTCTCAGGAGAACCGCCATAACGTACTGGTGGAGTAATACGAGAAGAAGCACCTACAGTAGCTACTTCTAGGCCTGAACTTACAGGAGAGATCGAAGGAGTACGTGTCTCCTCTGGTGGGTTACTAGCACGAGACAAAAGCGCCTGTAGTGCTAGGGCCATCTGATCCATCCTGTGTTCCATGGCGTCAAACCTGGGGTCGGAGGAACCAAGCTGACTGTTAGTACCTGCAGGATCCATTGGCCCTGTCGTAATGTCAGGATCGGGACAGGGATCCAACACGCAGGGTACTAACAGTAGAAAGGTACGTATAGTCAGAGACAAGCCGAGGTCGGGGGAACGAGAAGACAGGTAAGCGAGAGACAAGCCGGGTCAGAGGGATAACAGAGATAAGCAGAATCGTACAACAAGCCGGGTCAGAACCAAAGAGAATACTAGAATACAAGAGCACTGAGTGACTAGACAAGCTAGAACCACGACAGGGCAATGAGCTGACGAGTGAAGCAAGCTTAAATACCCTGAGTCCGAGGAGTAGACACGCCTCAGCTGAGTGCTGATAGGATAAAGCCAATAGAGTGGCAGGTCGCTCGGGATAGCGTCAAGAGGTCACGTATCGAGCGTCATGTTAGAAAAGGAAGCGGATCCCTTGCGGCCAGCGTTAGAATGACTGGATGGTCATTCTGCCGCGAGGAACGGCAGATATGGCGTGTTTAGACGGATAAACGACTAAGTCTCTACCCTTCTCAAAGGTAGAGACCTCAGGTACCCTGACAGCTGTTCCCTTTCCCGAATACAAAGTCAGCTACCGAACACTCCTAAAGGCCGAACAGGAAACACACAACTAACCCCCCCCCAAGTACGAGACCAGGCTCTGTATTGAGGGTCAAGCAGGATCTGTTTCATGTGGACTACATGCCAGCCTTTTATGCAGGTCTTCCAGCAAGGGACACTCCCATAGGGACCTTGTGGAAGACTGAGAAAGTTTTGTACAGTAACCAATCACACACATTTATAGTAATAAACACTCCCACATTACAACTCCTCCTCTCTATCCTGGAGATAATTGGGTTAAGTGCTAGAAGTAACTCAATTACCTCCAGGGATAGAGAATATCCTCCATTTTATATGAACAGCAAAAACACATAAAAATATTGTGGCAAACCTAGCCACTTCTGGACTATAATGTAGAAAGGTTGTCTGTAGGCTGTATTATGTGCTGTGTGTATTTTGCTGTGTGTATACTGTACTATGGTGGTTCGCATGCTGGCAGCCGTAAGTTACCAGCATGCAAGTACTTTGTTTGACGAACAGCGGCTATCCGGGCTTTTCGTGGAACGAATGCGGGCTCCCCTGATAGACCACACACTTAGAGGCATGTGGCGCTTGTTAACCGATTGCAACAATGTTGCAATCGGTAATTAGAGGCTCTCCTAGGTGGCCGTCGTTCGGCTACCGACCATGCGGCGGTCGGCCATCTTGGATCGTCTATTCTTCAGCGGTGTTTGGTCGTCGAGCGCCTGGAACCGAAATCGGCTACTCGATGACACGAACACCGCTGGACTTCCAGACCGTTCGGGAGCCCGGTGTTCGGTAGGATCATTCCCCTAAGTACAATCGAAAGATTGAGGGGAACTTCCATATATAACTGTATTTGTTGCGGCGTTCGGTCAGTTCAGTTGGGAACTGAGCGGTATTCTCTCAAAAGATGCGCTCAGCCCCCAGCTATCTACCGAACGTTCGGTTAACTCTGTATACCGAATAAAACTCAGAAACGGTATTTTAAAGTAAATTGTCAGTTTTGCTGCACGAGGGGATAATCCACTTAATCGTCCATTTTAGTGGGAGTATCCTTCTCGTGCAGCAAAGCTTGTTGGGAGAATTATGTTGCATGATGGGATAAATCCCCTGAAACCTCTGTAAGGAAACCCCTTGCATGGGGAACTGTATAAATATGCAAGCTTGTGAATAAAGCCAGTTAGTTGACTCCCAAACTGTGTTTCGTCCGGTTATTGGGAGGATTGGGATAGTGCCTTACTTTTCAGCGCTGACTGTGGATTTACCTGTGATACCTGCGGAGATCGTGGACTCTAATACTGCCCTCCGCTACAAATATATATTTGTAAATTTACCAAACAGAATCAACATATCCACAGATAGCTTAGATCTGAGCGCTCAATATAACCGAACAGCGCTCGGATCCCATACATGTAGTTCAATTGCCATGGAGCTAAAGTCTTGTACAGGGTGCTTTCGACGAAACGAATGAGCTCTGTGGGATGGCTATCTGGGTAGTTCTGTTCATGCATTGTCAATTTACCGAATGGCACAGCGTTCATATGAACCTTGAACAGAACGAGGAAGGGTCGGTGATTTTAGCGGTATTCGTGGGAAGTAGTATCCGAAATTAGTTCCATGAGTTTGTCAACGAACACAGCTGGGCGTTCGACTGTCCAAGATGGTCGCCACCACGTGTTTGTGCCGTCCGTTCAGGAGTTGGAAGTGTCTGCAGTTAACCACAATGTTAATGAGGGCAGAAAGGTTATCGAGCAGCACACTTCCCTGCTGGATGGCCTGCCATTCGGTAGTTCATTCGTATTTAGGTGAATGAAAGCAGAATGAATGAAAGCAGAACCATACGAACAACCGGCAAATACCGAACAAACTGCCGAAACAGTAATAATCCAAAGGCAGAGAGGTCTGCCACAATACTGTTATGGTCTTTATTTGACTTTAGCTTCGGCATGTGGCCGTTTTTACATATTGGGTTTAACACCTCACCTCCAACCCCCCCACTTTCTCCCCCCTCTGCTCTTTGTACATTCAGACACATGATCCACTGTACTTAGTATAAACAGTGAGATCAAACTTTTATCCTGCCATTATGGTGGATGTATTTTCAAATTAGATTGTGCTTCTAGCACATGGTGAGAGGGAATAGTAGTAATGACTACGGGCGAGTATACCCTGAAACTCCGAGAGGCACGCCGCCAGCCACACGGCATAAACCTGACAAGATGCCGTCAAATATGGGCGGGCACGAGTCTTTGACCGGCAACCGATGATGTCGGAGTTGCCGATTGGCTGCATGACTTCATTAATGGGCGGATTTCCTGCGTAAATCACCGGCACAGTGCCGATGTCTTGCTCTTGATAAAGGTGTGAGAGAGCACCAAAACGCGCTGTCACAAAAGCAATTTCGCTATTGGTTTTTGAAGAGGACTAATGGCCAGCCTTTTGCCCAAAGACTATGGGCCCTGCAAAAAACATGCTAAAAAAAGTGACTTCCATGGGAAAATGTGCCTCTTTCCTTCCCCCTTTTTCCTGCCCTATTGTTTCTCCACCAGGGCGTTGTCCCAGGGACAATTGCAGACCAGTTTAAACTGGCTGACTTGTCCCTCCTCAACTTCCCATCAGCCCTTACTATTGTTTAACCCCATGGCGATTCAACTGTATTCGTGAGATCTGAGCGCTTTTCGGACATATTGAGCGCTCAGATCCAAGTTATCTGGGGATATGTTGGACATATAAGTCAAACATTGTATAATTTTAGTGTCTTGTGTATTATGTGTTTGTCACATTAATTGTTTGTGTCTTGTGTATTGTGTGTTTGTCACATTAATTGTTTGTGTCCTGTGCATTTTGTGGTTCTATTTTTCAATAATAAAGCATCAAAATAATTTTATTTAAAAATAGCTACCGGTATTTAATTGCCAAAATTAATGATAATGTATTGGTGGTAATTTTCCGAGGTTTACCTTCAGTTTTGGAGCTTTATCCTTTTTAATCCAAAATGGACTTGATGATTTTTTACCCCCAATTAATCTGCTTTGAGCTATTTGTTAACATTCACTTTGAATTCCCGTCATTTGTTATGTTAGTGACAGAGCTGTGTCCTGTGCCTGTGTAGTCCAGGATTACAACGTTCCTATTTCTATGTATGTGATCTAAATAGTATTTACCACAATTTATTAGTTACAGGCATTAATAAATACCAATTTCACATTTTATCAATTGATGAATTTTGAATAATTTAGCCTCAATTAAATTGAGCACTTTGTGTGTAACAATGTAATCCATGGCGATCTGGGGAAAGTACATCCAAACTGGGGCACGTCCAGAGACATGGTGCAGAAGGGGTTAAAAACACCACGATAGACCAAAAGGTAGAAAGACACTCAATAAACCTATTTAAATCTACATAATACAATGAGCGGTTTCAGAATATTAAAAGCACAACATGTTTCTATGGTATATGGCAAAATAACAAATGTGTTTCCTGCATTGTATCACTTGTAGCCAAATCTTCAATTCAAATGCCTCCAGTTTCCATATTACAAGGCCGGGAACCACAAAACAAGAAACACTTATTACCCTACAGGAAAAAAAGCCACGGTATTGGCACATGCAGAAAACCAGAAATACATAACATGAGCTAAAATAATGCGGAAAATGGACTGAGTTTATCACATCAAAATCCTTGTTCTAGTCTTTGGGCTCCAAAGAACTCAAGGTGTGGATCCAGAAACTCTCACATTCTTTAGTAGTTTTTGTCTGTCTTAATCGCTTGTTTGTATGGGGACAGAGTGAGTCATTTGACACTTTAACTGAGAAATTGTGTGTGTTCCAAAATATGTGCAGGGACTGATTTGTAAATGTTTCCAGTTCTGATGTCAGAGGAATTTCTCAACCATCTCGCTTAATCTTAGTGAATACACTTCCTCATGTGTTACAATACATTTAACCCCATGCAAGTGACTGTGTGGAAGGGCACGCAGCAAATTATCCAAGTGGGCCCTTTCAAACCGCAATCATTTATTGCCATCTGTTGGTTTTATGTACAGGTCGGTAATTCATTCTGAACCTTTCTTGTAGATTGTAGTGTCCAGAAAGTTGGTACTGACTCACAAGCCCTGGTGAAATGAATCTCATGAGAGAAGGAGTTTGACACCTCATGGAAGTTCTTGAGGGACTCGAATGCACCACTCCACACTGACCATTTGTCATCTACATAGCAGACAGAACAGTATATATGGTCATAAATAATGGTGGAGGATAAATGGAACGTTCATCAAAATGATTCATAAAAATATTGGCATATGGGGGTGCTACGTTCAAACCCATTTACACCTGGAAGCAAAAGTTACGTAAAAATACAAAACAATGTGTAACAAGAACATGAGGACATTCTCAATGTGATGAAAGCCTCATACATCGCTACATTGTGTACCCCATTGATGTGTATACGCTGGTAATATCAAATGTGACACGGAACCTGGATATCCCACTGGTGTCAAACAAGCGAAATATTGTCTGTGAAAAGGTCTAGACACTTTGTCAAGAATGGACAATGGGGGCAAAGCTGAGATAATCCCTGCAATTCTGGGCCGACCAGCTGGATCGATTAAGGTCCCGTGAATTTTAGGTAATGTGTATATTGTAGGAATATACACAATTATTTAATCTTATACAGGAATATGATATAAAATAAGGGAGCGCAAAAAATGACAGTAAGTAGTAGGAATACATCTAAATGTGAATTCTCTACTATAAAGCTGCCAGATACTTTAAATACCTCCCTAGTATTAAAAATTCAAACAATGCATAAAAAAATAGTATCAGCGCTTAGCAGACCAACCCCTTATCTACAAGTATGGGAACAGAGATAAAAATGCTCCAAAGTCTGATCCTAAAATATACTTCTACAACGTGCAGTGTAAGTGTCAGAGTGGAGATATATCCAAATGAATAGTCTTAGTATGAGGATATTCCCACGCTGTGTGAGGGAAACAGATCCTCTTTCACTCCGTGTCTTTGTATCTGCTCGGCTACTTTGTATCAACCTTTAAAAAAGGATGCTTGGCATAGCGTAAAACAGAAACACATTTATTTCCCCAGCATAAAAGACCCCTACATAAAAACTCTTACAACAAAATATGGTGAACACTTATTTCTAAGTTTCCCCAAATAAGCAGTGTTACAATGCGGTGTACTCGCCGGGAGAAGATCGCGTGCTGCTCCGTATGTCAGTCCTGTGCACTCAGACCGATATCGTTGCAGAGATGTCGGCTCTTCTGTCCTACCACATTGGTTCCGGCAGGTTTTAAAAAATCATTCCCGCCAGTTTCATCAACGCGTTTCGTCCGTTGAAACCGGACTTTTTTAAGACGACCGATCAGGAGGATCTGAGTGGTTTAAATACACCTTTCTATTAGCAGTCCCTATAGTGGGTGTGCATCATAGCAGGCTGCAGAACGTTCTCTACGGCATCTCCAGACTCTGCCACGTCTGTCACATGTGTTCAGTGTGAACCTGCTTTCATCTGTGAAGAGCACAGGGCGCCAGTGGCGAATTTGCCAACCTTGGTGTTCTCTGCCAAATGCCAAACGTCCTGCACGGTGTTGGGCTGTAAGCACAACCCGCACCTGTGGACGTCAGGCCCTCATACCACCCTCATGGAGTCTGTTTCTGATGGTTTGAGCAGACACATGCACATTTGTGGCCTGCTGGAGGTCATTTTGCAGGGCTCTGGCAGTGCTCCTCCTGTTCCTCCTTGCACAAAGGCGGAGGTAGCGGTCCTGCTGCTGGGTTGTTGCCCTCCTATGGCCTCCTCCACGTCTCCTGATGTACTGGCCTGTCTCCTGGTAGCGCCTCCATGCTCTATACACTACGCTGACAGACACAGCAAACCTGCTTGCCACAGCTCGCATTGATGTGCTATCCTGGATGAGCTGCACTACCTGAGCCACTTGTGTGGGTTGTAGACTCTGTCTCATGCTACCACTAGAGTGAAAGCACCGCCAGCATTCAAAAGTGACCAAAACATCAGCCAGGAAGCATAGGAACTGAGAAGTGGTCTGTGGTCACTACCTGCAGAGCCACTCCTTTATTGGGGGTGTCTTGCTAATTGCCTATAATTTCCACCTGTTTTCTATCCCACTTGCACAACACCATGTGAAATTGATTGTCACTCAGTGTTGCTTCCGAAGTGGAAAGTTTAATTTTACAGACGTGTGATTGACTTGGAGTTCCATTGTGTTGTGTTATATATATATATATATATATATATGGCTTGGCCTGTAATTGTGGGAGGCACTGGGATCCCTATTTAAACCCAGTAAGCCCCTGCTTACCTGTTGGCGACGTTCTCGGAATTGCTTCTGTTTATTTCCGGTTCACATGAACCTGATGTCATTTTCCCGCCCTCCGGCAGTCCGTTTGTAAAAAACTTTCTCTGCTTACTGAGTTCGTGAGTATAACAAGGGAAGCCAGCATACGAACGGCTAAACGTAAGTTATACTCTATCATTTCGTACGCACCGCATACTTGTCATTTACTCACACATTCGTTTAAAATATTTCATTCGGCTAAATCGCTTATGTTAATCTTTCATCCACATACCGCTACAATTCAAGCTAGCCGGCGTTCGTCTAAAGTTATCCGTTTGCATAAACCCTTATGTTTAGCCATCAGTATACACATAGCAGCCGTTCGTGTCAAACACACTTTCGTACAAACTTCCCTTCATTCGTATAAACTGCCGCTTGTTTCAGTATGAACTTTCATATGCTCTGTTCGTTTAGACTATCAGTTCGTTTCATGCACACTTTTGTTTATTTTCCACGCTGTCGATTCACTCATACCTAGCAGTACAATTTCATTTCGGTACTACAGCATCATGAAAGCATTTTACATTCACATTTAAATGGCATTCCATGTTAAATTTGGTTTAGTTTAACAAGTTCACATAGAACAGCAATATCCTATGCAAAATTCACCTGGGGGATAGGTTAGAACTTAAATATTGTGACGTATTTTAGGTTCAAGTAAGGATCATTCCTTCCACTACCGTATACGTTTTACAGAACAATCAGCAGGTACGTCAAATAAATGATCCCAGGTGGGGTTATCAGGAGTTTATAGGCTCACGCCAATTAGGTTTGGTCCCATAGGCCTCTTAGCCTACAAGTCAAGTGGTCCCACAAGGCATACATTCAGCCTCCCGTTCAGAGGTTTGAGATCAAACGGCCCAACGCACAGTTAAAGCCTTGCATCAAGTCATAGTTAGGGCCTCACCTGTCACGGCCATTCGATATTGCATTCTTTTACGTGTCACCGAGAGTGCCTCTCATATCCACTTGGCAAGTAGTCAGGGCCTCACCTGTCACCAACACAAGCTAGTTTAATACAATTTCGCCTGTAGGCACTACTCTAGTTAGCCGGGACACTACTGTTCTATACGGTACCATACTAACCTACTCCATCTGCCTCACTTCTTTAGCATGTCCAATGCTTCTATACAAGAAGACGATCTGTCGGTTACCAGCACCCCACTCAGATCAGGCTCACAGAGAAGGCAACCTATTCCTCCAAGTTCAGCTTCCAGCTATCGATCCTGGACTATCCCTAAACTCACCTCAGAACTCAAAAAGAGGGATATCCCTTTCCCGGCTACAGCCAGGAAACCTGAACTATTTTGTTTATTAAACACTACTGAGGACAACGAAAGGCCTGGCCCTAGTTCAGAGTTTAACGTGCAAAATAGCCTGGCTGAGTTGCACGTCATGATGGCCTCCCTTGTTTCTTCAGTAGCAACTATTATAATGGGTTGGATAAGCTGGAGTCAAATAATATTCCACCCGTTCCAGAGCTTCCAGTGCCTGTTGCTCAGCCCGCGCCTAACCCTGGAGGTAACGGTAATCCTCTCCCAGCTAAAAAGGCTACCAATATCATAAATCCTCTCCACCTCATTCCTCAGAATCTGAGACGTGACATAATAGAGGGGAAGGACATTAACTTGGCTTCACTACTGATAGCATCGCAAGACATTGTCGAGAACAGGGCATACACGTTTGAGGATCTGTCAGTAGTTATGAAGTCTAGAGATCCTAGACTAAATAGGAAACTCAACATCCCCGAATTTGTCCTGGCATTCGGTCTGTACAGAGACGTGATCTGTACGGCTTTTCCCCTCCGTAGAGCTTGACTTATACCTACACAAAGTTATTGAGTTAGCATATAAGTATGGGGGCTATGCCTTTTACGATTACACAAGTCATTCTCATCCAGATCTGCCGCATCACTATCTCAATACAATACAATCACAGACTGGGGACAGTTAGACACAGAATTGTTTCTCATGCATTTTGCAGGTCTCAAAACTCCTTCCTGCGCCATATGCTCATCAGCTGCTCATTCGATCAATTTCTGTCCTGAAAATTTGGCAATCCCTTCTACCAGTAGCACCAATGCTGATTATCAGTCCACTACTACCGAGAGGGAAGTGAGAGACAAGTTAGGCAGGCCAATTGTTTTTCTGGGTAAAGCACAAGTCTGCAATAATTTCAATGCCGGGGGTTGTGGTTATAGTGCTTGTAGGCTGCTTCACGTGGGCTCACTTTGCTTCAAAGCACACGCCAAAACAATGTGCCCCAACAGGTTGTACCCTAAAAAATCTTCCACTCTAATAAACGTACCTAATTTGCAACGCCACCTGTCTAATCATCCTTCTTTTCATCCTGTGGAATTTCTCATGACTGGTTTCACACAGGGTTCGTGTCACTCCCCACAGGTATCTTTGAATGCCCCAACCTACAGTCTCAGAGCCTCAGAGATCCAGACCCCATACAATAACTCTTACAGAAAGAAGTCATCAATGGTTTCATGATAGGCCTTTTCACAACACCACCTTTCACCTCCTGGAGGACAAACCCCCTAGGAATAGCCACAGGGAAATTTAACAATAAAAAGAGACTGATTATCGACTTTTATGCACCTCTCTCCTCCTCTACACCTAGCCTAAATGCACTGATCCCATCAGAAGACTTTTCCCTTCAGTACGCCAGAATTGACGATGCTATACAAGCAATCATTCATTTTGGGAAAGCCGTCTGGTTGAGTAAAACTGACATTACTAACGCATTTAAATTACTTCCCATTCATCAGTCACTCTGGCATCTGCATGGAGTTAAGTGGCAAGACAGCTACTATTTTGCTACCAGACTAACCTTCGGCTCTAAAAGTAGCCCCAAATTATTCGACATATTCGCCAAAACGTTAACCTGGCTCCTACTGAACTTTTGCAGATGTCCAGTAGTCATACACTACTTACACTACACGACTTCCTCACCATCGAACCACACCATTGCACACCCCACAGCCTTAATCACATGCTCACTCTATTCAAAGATTTAGGAGTCCCGGTAACACAGGACAAAACAGAAGGTCCCAACACGGAGATTACTTTCCTGGGGATTACACTCAATTCTGTCTCCATGCAGGCCAGCCTGCCCCAAGAGAAAGTAGACAGAATCATTTCTTACATTAACATCTGCACGTCACAAGGCACTTGCACCAGGAAACGGCTACAGTCACTACTCGGTTCACTCAATTTTGCAATGAGAATAATTGCACAGGGCAAGTCTTTCATTTCCAGAATCCTCTCTCTATTGCACGGTCTCCCTGACGACGACTCCACAACTCCCTTAGACGAGTCAGCTAGAGCTGATCTACAAATGTGGCAACTGTTCCTGTCCTCTTGGAATGGCAGGTCGCTATTTGTTCCCCCCCCATTTCTGACGATTCCCCGGTAATTTGGACTGACGCATCAGGGGCCATAGGTTATGCAGCAATTGTTGCTAATGAATGGCTGTAGACTCTTGGCCAGTTGAGACCAACTCGCTGGATAATTTCAATACCACCTCAGCTCTATTTGAAATTTACCGATCGTAGCAGCTGCACACACTTGGGGTATGAATGGAGGGGACAGTCAGTCAGATGCTTTTCTGATAACTTAGCTACATGTAATATCGTTAACAAAGGACGCTCTCACTCCCTCATCATTATGAACTTGATTAGGAGACTGACCTGGCTAGAGGCTAAGCTTCAATTCTGCATAACCTGTATTCACGTTCCAGGTGTTCAAAATACCGCTGCTGATGCTCTCTCACGCTTTAATTTGCAGGAATTTTTCAGGCATCATCCATCTGCAAACTCACTACCCAGGGAACCTCCAAACTTTGCAGACCTAAATATGAGCTAAGTTCTCTCTTACACCATAGTATGTCACTCACACAGGCATATTTATCCCTTAATACGAGGAAAGCTTATTCCAGGGCATACAAATTATTTAAAATATTTGTTCGTGATTATTGTATAATAAATGTTTTTTCCATTGAAACTATGGTAGCGTTTACAACTTTTTGCCACATTTCTCTTAATTTAGCTTACAAACTCTACTTAACGGGTATACAACACTGCATGTTAACCAGCTATCCCAACAAAGCTCCATTCCTAGCATCCTCAAAGGTGTCCAGAGGTTAACAGTACACAGTCCCATTAAGAGACTTCCCATTGACAGTATGCTCTTCAAGAATATCTCTGATGTACTCGACACGTCCCCTTTCGAACAAAACAGAAACCTAATTATCAAGTCCGCGGCTTACTTAGCCTTCTATGGTTTCTTGAGACCCAAAGAATTTTCTGTGGAGAAAGCATCTGACTCCAAGCCATGCCTCCAGAATAAACACCTTATTAACAAACAGAAAATAGAGTGTACTGGCGCTACTATGGAAAGATGGGTAGTTGTTGTATAACACCGCAAAACACAGCCGCTATAACACCAAAATCTTATCTTAAAACATAGGGTAGGAAGGTGAAGGTGAAGCGCTGATAATATGTATCCCGTGATATAAAGTGCGGAATATATAGCAATACCTCTACCTTAAAATATTTCAATACAGGAGTCCTAATGGAGGTATGCTGTACCGTAAAGACAAAAGGCAAAATAACCACACATAGTGTATACTGTGATATGAATAAGCAGTGTACAAAAAATAGGGGAAATATGCCCACTCACACTTTCAGGAGCTAATTATGTATAGCTCACTGTGATCGCTTGTAGGGTCCGTGAAGGCGACCCTATCCCTTCTTGGGTGGTTGTTCCTTTTGTCACTTGTTTTAAACCCAGAGCCCTCCACATCGGCTCTGGTCTGAGGGTGTATGTAGTTAAGGACTACAAGCCTTCTTTATAAAAATAGCAGGAGATGCCACAAGTGGTATTAAAATAGTAAACAATTTATTGTAACATATATTTTAAAAAAGTAATAGTAATATAAAATAATGTGTATACATAAAATACCACTAAAATGGCAAAAAAAGTCCAATATCAAAGTCTCTTTCCTCACAAGGTCCCTAGGACGCGTTTCGCCGCTCTGGCTTCTTCAACTGGTGGTTTGAGAAAAATCTTTGTTTCTTCCTTGGACCGGCTCCCGCTATAAGTACCCCTTCATGGGTACTGTGATTAATTTCCGGCTTGTTGAATCGCGGGCGTTCACCATGGGAACGGTGACGCCCTGCGTTCCAAGCCTACACTGCTTATTCATATTACAGTATACACTATGTGTGGTTATTTTGCCTTTTGTTATTAACAAACAGGACCACTACATCTTATGTATTACCCATAACAAAACGAGCCAAACAGGTCCACCGGTAGAAATTAAATATTATCCTTCCTCTACCAAATGGTGTCCTGTCCAAGTATTGGATAAACTAGCGGAATCCCTAATCACCTCCAACCCTGATTACCCACGTTTAGCTATTCAAGGTAAACCCCTAACCACTAAACATTTTATGCTCTACATTCGCATGTTATTACTCCGGCTAGGACATAACCCACACGCCTTCTCAGGCCATTCATTCTGCATTGGAGCAGCCACAGCTGTCTCAGGTAATCACGTACCAACTCACATCATTAAAAATATGGGTCGGTGGAAATCATCCGCATACAACAGATACATCCCCAATCCTGAGAAAGAAATACGAATGGCTTTCTGTGAAATGTCTAAATAATGTATGGCTTAATAAACGTATCTGACTTTGAGGATCACTGCTTATATTTTGCCCACTTTTACAGGTCTAACCTCACGTCAGTTTCGTCACACCTCAACTGACTTTGCTCTTACTAATACTGCTTCTTCTGTTATTGTTTTCTTACGTCCTCGAAATGTGATTATATATATATATATTTGGGAGTCTAGCCAGCCCCTTGGGTTTTGCACCCCTCCCTGTCACAGGTGTCTCCCCTCATGACCGTATTTAGCCTTGTACTGCAGAGAGCTCGAGATGGAAGGATTTCCCCAAGTGAGTAGCTCATTTAGTAGACAGTTGGTAGTGAGAGTAGGACCTGCCAAAGATGGGGTACATTGACATTGTGGCAGGCTTATGCAATGTATGATCATATAATGCAACTAAATCCCCATTATTTTTTTCCTAGATTAGGTGTTTTTAATAAAACTAGCAAAATAGCTGTCTAGCAGATAAAGCAGTGCGCTGGATTTTCATTTTTACTATATATCTGTAACAGTGTATCTATAATATTACTGTATGTATCTATTAAATGTGTAACAATGTATCTATAACTGTACTGTATGTGTCTATCATATCTGTAACAGTGTATCTATAATATTACTGTATGTGTCTATTATATTTGTAACAATGTATCTATAACTGTACTGTATGTGTCTATCATATCTGTAACAATGTATCTATAACTGTACTGTATGTGTCTATCATATCTGTAACAATGTATCTATAACTGTACTGTATGTGTCTATCATATCTGTAACAATGTATCTATAACTGTACTGTATGTGTCTATTATATGTGTAACAATGTATCTATAATATTACTGTATGTGTCTATTATATCTGTAACAATATATCTATAACTGTACTGTATGTGTCTATCATATCTGTAACAATGTATCTATAATATTACTGTATGTGTCTATTATATCTGTAACAATATATCTATAACTGTGCTGTATGTGTATATTATATGTGTAACAATGTATCTATAACAGCACTGTGTGTCTATTATATGTGTAACAATGTATCTATAACAGCACTGTGTGTGTCTATTATATCTGTAACAATGTATCTATTACTGTATTTATATATGTAACAATGTATCTATAACAGCACTGTGTGTGTCTATTATCTGTAACACTGTATCTATAACTGTACGGTATATATCTATTATATGTGTAACAATGTATCTATAACTATATTATATCTGTAGCAATGTATCTATAACGACACTGTATGTGTCTATTATATGTGTAACAATGTATCTATTACTATATTATATCTGTAGCAATGTATCTATAACGACACTGTATGTGTCTATTATATGTGTAACAATGTATCTATAACTGCACTGTATGTGTCTATTATATGTGTAACAATGTATCTATAACTGTACTGTATGTGTCTATTATATGTGTAACACTGTATCTATAACTGCACTGTATGTGTCTATTATATGTGTAACACTGTATCTATAACTGTGCTGTATGTGTCTATTATATGTGTAACACTGTATCTATAACTGTACTGTATGTGTCTATTATATGTGTAACACTGTATCTATAACTGTACTGTATGTGTCTGTTATATGTGTAACAATGTATCTATAACTGTACTGTATGTGTCTATTATATCTGTAACAATGTATCTATAGCTGTACTGTATGTGTCTATTATATGTGTAACAATGTATCGATAACAGCACTGTGTGTGTCTATTATATGTGTAACAATGTATCTATTACTGTATTATATCTGTAACAATGTATCTATAACTGTATTTATATATATGTAACAATGTATCTATAACAGCACTGTGTGTGTCTATTATCTGTAACAATGTATCTATTACTATATTATATCTGTAGCAATGTATCTATAACGACACTGTATGTGTCTATTATATCTGTAACAATGTATCTATAATATTACTGTATGTGTCTATTATATCTGTAACAATATATCTATAACTGTACTGTATGTGTCTATTATATGTGTAACAATGTATCTATAACTGCACTGTATGTGTCTATTATATCTGTAACAATGTATCTATAATATTACTGTATGTGTCTATTATATGTGTAACAATATATCTATAACTGCACTGTATGTGTCTATTATATGTGTAACAATGTATCTATAACTGCACTGTACGTGTCTATTATATGTGTAACACTGTATCTATAACTGCACTGTATGTGTCTATTATATCTGTAACAATGTATCTATAATATTACTGTATGTGTCTATTATATGTGTAACAATATATCTATAACTGTACTGTATGTGTCTATTATATGTGTAACACTGTATCTATAACTGCACTGTATGTGTCTATTATATGTGTAACACTGTATCTATAACTGTGCTGTATGTGTCTATTATATGTGTAACACTGTATCTATAACTGTACTGTATGTGTCTATTATATGTGTAACACTGTATCTATAACTGTACTGTATGTGTCTGTTATATGTGTAACAATGTATCTATAACTGTACTGTATGTGTCTATTATATCTGTAACAATGTATCTATAGCTGTACTGTATGTGTCTATTATATGTGTAACAATGTATCTATAACAGCACTGTGTGTGTCTATTATATGTGTAACAATGTATCTATAACAGCACTGTGTGTGTCTATTATATGTGTAACAATGTATCTATTACTGTATTATATCTGTAACAATGTATCTATAACAGCACTGTGTGTGTCTATTATCTGTAACAATGTATCTATTACTATATTATATCTGTAGCAATGTATCTATAACGACACTGTATGTGTCTATTATATCTGTAACAATGTATCTATAATATTACTGTATGTGTCTATTATATCTGTAACAATATATCTATAACTGTACTGTATGTGTCTATTATATGTGTAACAATGTATCTATAACTGCACTGTATGTGTCTATTATATCTGTAACAATGTATCTATAATATTACTGTATGTGTCTATTATATGTGTAACAATATATCTATAACTGCACTGTATGTGTCTATTATATGTGTAACAATGTATCTATAACTGCACTGTACGTGTCTATTATATGTGTAACACTGTATCTATAACTGCACTGTATGTGTCTATTATATGTGTAACAATGTATCTATAACTGCACTGTATGTGTCTATTATATCTGTAACAATGTATCTATAATATTACTGTATGTGTCTATTATATGTGTAACAATATATCTATAACTGTGCTGTATGTGTCTATTATATGTGTAACAATATATCTATAACTGTGCTGTATGTGTCTATTATATGTGTAACACTGTATCTATAACTGCACTGTATGTGTCTATTATATGTGTAACACTGTATCTATAACTGTATGTGTCTATTATATGTGTAACAATGTATCTATAACTGCACTGTATGTGTCTATTATATCTGTAACAATGTATCTATAATATTACTGTATGTGTCTATTATATGTGTAACAATGTATCTATAACTGCACTGTATGTGTCTATTATATGTGTAACACTGTATCTATAACTGCACTGTATGTGTCTATTATATGTGTAACACTGTATCTATAACTGTGCTGTATGTGTCTATTATATCTGTAACAATGTATCTATAATATTACTGTATGTGTCTATTATATGTGTAACAATATATCTATAACTGTACTGTATGTGTCTATTATTAGTGTAACAATATATCTATAACTGTGCTGTATGTGTCTATTATATGTGTAACAATATATCTATAACTGTGCTGTATGTGTCTATTATATGTGTAACACTGTATCTATAACTGCACTGTATGTGTCTATTATATGTGTAACACTGTATCTATAACTGTATGTGTCTATTATATGTGTAACAATATATCTATAACTGCACTGTATGTGTCTATTATATCTGTAACAATGTATCTATAATATTACTGTATGTGTCTATTATATGTGTAACAATGTATCTATAACTGCACTGTATGTGTCTATTATATGTGTAGCAATGTATCTATAACAGCACTGTATGTGTCTATTATATGTGTAACACTGTATCTATAACTGTGCTGTATGTGTCTATTATATCTGTAACAATGTATCTATAATATTACTGTATGTGTCTATTATATGTGTAACACTATCTATAACTGTGCTGTATGTGTCTATTATATGTGTAACAATATATCTATAACTGTGCTGTATGTGTCTATTATATGTGTAACACTGTATCTATAACTGCACTGTATGTGTCTATTATATGTGTAACAATGTATCTATAACAGCACTGTATGTGTCTATTATATGTGTAACACTGTATCTATAACTGCACTGTATGTGTCTATTATATGTGTAACACTGTATCTATAACTGTGCTGTATGTGTCTATTATATCTGTAACAATGTATCTATAATATTACTGTATGTGTCTATTATATGTGTAACACTATCTATAACTGTGCTGTATGTGTCTATTATATGTGTAACAATATATCTATAACTGTGCTGTATGTGTCTATTATATGTGTAACACTGTATCTATAACTGCACTGTATGTGTCTATTATATGTGTAGCAATGTATCTATAACAGCACTGTATGTGTCTATGATATCAGTAACAATGTATCTATTACTATATTATATCTGTAACAATGTATCTATTACTATATTATATCTGTAACAATGTATCTATAATTGTACTTTGAACTCAAATGTTATTTTATTGTTGATTCTCCTGATTATTTTATGTAATTAATAAATCCCACAGTCAGAATCAATGACTTTATTCAGAGATAAACTTACCCAAAAAGATGAGCAGGCATGAGAGCTGGGCTGCCATCAGGTGGGCTGCCATCATGGGGGCTGCAGTCAGTGGGATTGACACGGGAGGGCTGAATTCAGAAAGGGGACAATGCTCCGGTGTTACAGCTTAATGCCAGGATGTGTGACATGTAATAGGTTTGCCTAATAATGTAAAGGGGAAGAGGAGGGTCTGGATATTTGTGAAATCTTTGAAAGTTCCTTTATAACGCTTTATGATCACCGTCACAATTAACCCTCTCTCTGCTCCGTGCCAGACAAAACCTGGTGCTTTCTGTACAACTCTGTGAAGGTGGAGATATCTTTCTGTCTACATATCTGGCCGTTTATCCCTCAATCCCTCATTCCATCTATCCCTCCATCTAGCCATTCTCTTTTTATCCATCCATCCCTCCTTCCCTCCATCCCTCCCTTCCTCCATCCATTTGTCTGTTTGTCTATCTGTGGATCTATCGATCTATCTATCCCTCCCTATTAATCCATCCTGCTCTTCCTCCCTCCATTCATCTGTCTGTCTGTCTGTCTGTCTATATCTCCCTCCATCTAGCCATTCTTTTTTTATCCATCCTTCCCTCCTTCCCTCCATCCATCCCTTCCTCCCTTCCCTCCATTTGCCTATCTATCTATCCCTCCCTATTAATCCATCCCTCTCTTCCTCCCTCCATTCATCTGTCTGTCTGTCTGTCTATCTATCTATCCCTCCCCATCCATCCATCCATCCATCCATCCAATAGGTTAGAGTATGTCGCAATGAAGCCATGCAGTAATAGCTCTCTATTAGAAAGTCAGACATGCTGCACCGTGCGTACACATGTTAAGTTTGTTATTTCTTCCCCTTTTCTCTGTGACAGCGGTGTCATGTGAAGTGTGAAAAGAGAGCTTGGTTACAATTTGGAGAATACAGTGAGACAGATGCAGTGAAATTCAGTGCAATCCAGTTAGATGCAGTAAGACATATGCAGTGAGATGCAGTGAGATGCAGTGAGATACAGTGAGATACAGTGGGATGCAGTGCGATGCAGTAAGACAGATGTATGAGATGCAGTGGGATGCAGTAAGACAGATGCAGTGTGATGCAGTAAGATAGATGCAGTGAGATGTAGTAAGACAGATGTATGGGATGCAGTGCGATGCAGTGTGATGCAGTGAGATGCAGTAAGACAGATGCAGTGAGATGTAGTGAGATGCAGTGAGATACAGTGGGATGCAGTGAGATGCAGTAAGACAGATGCAGTGTGATGCAGTAAGATAGATGCAGTGAGATGTAGTAAGACAGATGTATGGGATGCAGTGCGATGCAGTGTGATGCAGTGAGATGCAGTAAGACAGATGCAGTGAGATGCAGTGAGATACAGTGGGATGCAGTGAGATGCAGTAAGACAGATGTAGTGATGCAGTGTGATGCAGTAAGACAGATGCAGTGCGATGCAGTAAGATAGATGCAGTGAGATGTAGTAAGACAGATGTATGGGATGCAGTGCGATGCAGTGTGATGCAGTGAGATGCAGTAAGACAGATGTAGTGATGCAGTGTGATGCAGTAAGACAGATGCAGTGCGATGCAGTAAGATAGATGCAGTGAGATGTAGTAAGACAGATGTATGGGATGCAGTGCGATGCAGTGTGATGCAGTGAGATGCAGTAAGACAGATGCAGTGCGATGCAGTGGGATGCAGTGAGATGCAGTGGGATGCAGTAAGTCATATGTAGTGATGCAGTGTGATGCAGTAAGACAGATGCAGTGAGATGCAGTAAGATAGATGCAGTGCGATGCAGTAAGACAGATGCAGTGCGATGCAGTCAGATATAGTGCCCTGGTGGTGCTGGGCTGTACATTAGTTTTCAGGTGAGAATTAGGGCAAGTCTCTAATGAACCTGCTATTGATCATAGGTTCTATCATGCATGTGATGGCTGCTTCCCTATGTAGTACAGCTCATTGGCAAAGCACAATAGCACAGACCGAGCCTGCTGTGTCAGTCAGCTATAAGGAAAAAGGTGTTTCTGTCCCCTGATTCTATTGAAACTGGCACTTTTATAAACTGTCAACTAAAGTACAGTCTTCCGTTACAGCTCCCCCCCCCCCCCCCCCACTAGTGTTATAATAAGGTAAACTCCCCATTATTCCAGCACTAGGAGAGTCTCTCAGTGAGCTCAGATCCGCCTCCTGTGAAGTCATTGTTACTGACGACTGGCATCCAATCAGATGCTTCTTCGACCCCCGCCATGCGCCAGCAATGCTTCTCATACAGAGATATTGAAAGCAATGTTATGGGAAACCCAGTGACAGCCTTCTCACTGGCAAAGTGTTACTAGTGAGTTTACTAAAGGGCTGTTTGCTCTTAGAAAATAAACCAATGGGGACATCAAGTCTAACCCAAAGCCCTTCAGAAAACTGAGGTTCTTCAGGTGTCTGCATTGTCTCTTTAAAATCATGATGGAAAAACAAAGTTATCATGAATTAATTAATTCTAAGCTAGTAGATAAAAGCCCATATAAAAAATACTCAAAATACCACTTTGTAGTAAGATGAATAAAATATATATAAACCTTCCATAAAGGATCTACTGTGATAAGACTTGCTCTTCCTCTCCAACAGGGTTAGGGTATCTGATGCCTCCATTCCTGGTGTTTGCAGTGGGTTATGTATAAATAGCTGAGTGTTCCCTGACCATGTACATTGTATAAATAGCTGTGTGTTCCCTGACCATGTACACTGTATAAATAGCTGTGTATTCCCTGACCATGTACACTGTATAAATAGCTGTGTGTTCCCTGACCATGTACATTGTATAAATAGCTGTGTGTTCCCTGACCATGTACACTGTATAAATAGCTGTGTGTCCCCTGACCATGTACATTGTATAAATAGCTGCGTGTTCCCTGACCATGTACACTGTATAAATAGCTGTGTGTTCCCTGACCATGTACATTGTATAAATAGCTGTGTGTTCCCTGACCATGTACACTGTATAAATAGCTGTGTGTCCCCTGACCATGTACACTGTATAAATAGCTGCGTGTTCCCTGACCATGTACACTGTATAAATAGCTGTGTTCCCTGACCGTGTACACTGTATAAATAGCTGAGTGTTCCCTGACCATGTACATTGTATAAATAGCTGTGTGTTCCCTGACCATGTACACTGTATAAATAGCTGTGTGTTCCCTGACCATGTACACTGTATAAATAGCTGTGTGTTCCCTGACCATGTACACTGTATAAATAGCTGTGTATTCCCTGACCATGTACACTGTATAAATAGCTGTGTGTTCCCTGACCATGTACATTGTATAAATAGCTGTGTGTTCCCTGACCATGTACACTGTATAAATAGCTGTGTGTCCCCTGACCATGTACATTGTATAAATAGCTGCGTGTTCCCTGACCATGTACACTGTATAAATAGCTGTGTGTTCCCTGACCATGTACACTGTATAAATAGCTGTGTGTCCCCTGACCATGTACACTGTATAAATAGCTGCGTGTTCCCTGACCATGTACACTGTATAAATAGCTGTGTTCCCTGACCGTGTACACTGTATAAATAGCTGAGTGTTCCCTGACCATGTACATTGTATAAATAGCTGTGTGTTCCCTGACCATGTACACTGTATAAATAGCTGTGTGTTCCCTGACCATGTACACTGTATAAATAGCTGTGTGTTCCCTGACCATGTACACTGTATAAATAGCTGTGTGTTCCCTGACCATGTACACTGTATAAATAGCTGTGTGTTCCCTGACCATGTACACTGTATAAATAGCTGTGTATTCCCTGACCATGTACACTGTATAAATAGCTGTGTGTTCCCTGACCATGTACACTGTATAAATAGCTGTGTGTTCCCTGACCATGTACACTGTATAAATAGCTGTGTGTTCCCTGACCATGTACACTGTATAAATAGCTGTGTGTTCCCTGACCATGTACACTGTATAAATAGCTGTGTGTCCCCTGACCATGTACACTGTATAAATAGCTGTGTGATCCCTGACCATGTACACTGTATAAATAGCTGTGTGCTCCCTGACCATGTACACTGTATAAATAGCTGTGTGTTCCCTGACCATGTACACTGTATAAATAGCTGCGTGTTCCCTGACCATGTACACTGTATAAATAGCTGTGTGTTCCCTGACCATGTACACTGTATAAATAGCTGTGTGTTCCCTGACCATGTACACTGTATAAATAGCTGTGTGTTCCCTGACCATGTACACTGTATAAATAGCTGTGTGTTCCCTGACCATGTACACTGTATAAATAGCTGTGTGTCCCCTGACCGTGTACACTGTATAAATAGCTGTGTGTTCCCTGACCATGTACACTGTATAAATAGCTGTGTGTCCCCTGACCATGTACACTGTATAAATAGCTGTGTGTTCCCTGACCATGTACACTGTATAAATAGCTGTGTGTTCCCTGACCATGTACACTGTATAAATAGCTGTGTGTCCCCTGACCATGTACACTGTATAAATAGCTGTGTGTTCCCTGACCATGTACACTGTATAAATAGCTGTGTGTTCCCTGACCATGTACACTGTATAAATAGCTGTGTGTCCCCTGACCATGTACACTGTATAAATAGCTGTGTGTTCCCTGACCATGTACACTGTATAAATAGCTGTGTGTCCCCTGACCGTGTACACTGTATAAATAGCTGTGTGTTCCCTGACCATGTACACTGTATAAATAGCTGTGTGTTCCCTGACCGTGTACACTGTATAAATAGCTGTGTGTTCCCTGACCATGTACACTGTATAAATAGCTGCGTGTTCCCTGACCATGTACACTGTATAAATAGCTGTGTGTTCCCTGACCATGTACACTGTATAAATAGCTGTGTGTTCCCTGACCATGTACACTGTATAAATAGCTGTGTGTTCCCTGACCATGTACACTGTATAAATAGCTGTGTGTCCCCTGACCATGTACACTGTATAAATAGCTGTGTGATCCCTGACCATGTACACTGTATAAATAGCTGTGTGCTCCCTGACCATGTACACTGTATAAATAGCTGTGTGTTCCCTGACCATGTACACTGTATAAATAGCTGCGTGTTCCCTGACCATGTACACTGTATAAATAGCTGTGTGTTCCCTGACCATGTACACTGTATAAATAGCTGTGTGTTCCCTGACCATGTACACTGTATAAATAGCTGTGTGTCCCCTGACCATGTACACTGTATACATAGCTGTGTGTTCCCTGACCATGTACACTGTATAAATAGCTGTGTGTCCCCTGACCATGTACACTGCATAAATAGCTGTGTGTTCCCTGACCATGTACACTGTATAAATAGCTGTGTGTTCCCTGACCATGTACACTGTATAAATAGCTGTGTGTCCCCTGACCATGTACACTGTATAAATAGCTGTGTGTTCCCTGACCATGTACACTGTATAAATAGCTGTGTGTTCCCTGACCATGTACACTGTATAAATAGCTGTGTGTTCCCTGACCATGTACACTGTATAAATAGCTGTGTGTCCCCTGACCATGTACACTGTATAAATAGCTGTGTGATCCCTGACCATGTACACTGTATAAATAGCTGTGTGTTCCCTGACCATGTACACTGTATAAATAGCTGTGTGTTCCCTGACCATGTACACTGTATAAATAGCTGCGTGTTCCCTGACCATGTACACTGTATAAATAGCTGTGTGTTCCCTGACCATGTACACTGTATAAATAGCTGTGTGTCCCCTGACCATGTACACTGTATAAATAGCTGTGTGTTCCCTGACCATGTACACTGTATAAATAGCTGTGTATTCCCTGACCATGTACACTGTATAAATAGCTGTGTATTCCCTGACCATGTACACTGTATAAATAGCTGTGTGTTCCCTGACCATGTACACTGTATAAATAGCTGTGTATTCCCTGACCATGTACACTGTATAAATAGCTGTGTATTCCCTGACCATGTACACTGTATAAATAGCTGTGTATTCCCTGACCATGTACACTGTATAAATAGCTGTGTATTCCCTGACCATGTACACTGTATAAATAGCTGTGTATTCCCTGACCATGTACACTGTATAAATAGCTGTGTGTTCCCTGACCATGTACACTGTATAAATAGCTGTGTGTTCCCTGACCATGTACACTGTATAAATAGCTGTGTGTTCCCTGACCATGTACACTGTATAAATAGCTGTGTGTCCCCTGACCATGTACACTGTATAAATAGCTGCGTGTTCCCTGACCATGTACACTGTATAAATAGCTGTGTGTTCCCTGACCATGTACACTGTATAAATAGCTGTGTGTTCCCTGACCATGTACACTGTATAAATAGCTGTGTGTTCCCTGACCATGTACACTGTATAAATAGCTGTGTGTTCCCTGACCATGTACACTGTATAAATAGCTGTGTGTCCCCTGACCGTGTACACTGTATAAATAGCTGTGTGTTCCCTGACCATGTACACTGTATAAATAGCTGTGTGTCCCCTGACCATGTACACTGTATAAATAGCTGTGTGTTCCCTGACCATGTACACTGTATAAATAGCTGTGTGTTCCCTGACCATGTACACTGTATAAATAGCTGTGTGTCCCCTGACCATGTACACTGTATAAATAGCTGTGTGTTCCCTGACCATGTACACTGTATAAATAGCTGTGTGTTCCCTGACCATGTACACTGTATAAATAGCTGTGTGTCCCCTGACCATGTACACTGTATAAATAGCTGTGTGTTCCCTGACCATGTACACTGTATAAATAGCTGTGTGTCCCCTGACCGTGTACACTGTATAAATAGCTGTGTGTTCCCTGACCATGTACACTGTATAAATAGCTGTGTGTTCCCTGACCGTGTACACTGTATAAATAGCTGTGTGTTCCCTGACCATGTACACTGTATAAATAGCTGCGTGTTCCCTGACCATGTACACTGTATAAATAGCTGTGTGTTCCCTGACCATGTACACTGTATAAATAGCTGTGTGTTCCCTGACCATGTACACTGTATAAATAGCTGTGTGTTCCCTGACCATGTACACTGTATAAATAGCTGTGTGTTCCCTGACCATGTACACTGTATAAATAGCTGTGTGTTCCCTGACCATGTACACTGTATAAATAGCTGTGTGTCCCCTGACCATGTACACTGTATAAATAGCTGTGTGTTCCCTGACCATGTACACTGTATAAATAGCTGTGTGTTCCCTGACCATGTACACTGTATAAATAGCTGTGTGTTCCCTGACCATGTACACTGTATAAATAGCTGTGTGTTCCCTGACCATGTACACTGTATAAATAGCTGTGTGTCCCCTGACCATGTACACTGTATAAATAGCTGTGTGTTCCCTGACCATGTACACTGTATAAATAGCTGTGTGTTCCCTGACCATGTACACTGTATAAATAGCTGTGTGTTCCCTGACCATGTACACTGTATAAATAGCTGTGTGTTCCCTGACCATGTACACTGTATAAATAGCTGTGTGTTCCCTGACCATGTACACTGTATAAATAGCTGTGTGTTCCCTGACCATGTACACTGTATAAATAGCTGTGTGTTCCCTGACCATGTACACTGTATAAATAGCTGTGTGTTCCCTGACCATGTACACTGTATAAATAGCTGTGTGTCCCCTGACCGTGTACACTGTATAAATAGCTGTGTGTTCCCTGACCATGTACACTGTATAAATAGCTGTGTGTTCCCTGACCATGTACACTGTATAAATAGCTGTGTGTTCCCTGACCGTGTACACTGTATAAATAGCTGTGTGTTCCCTGACCATGTACACTGTATAAATAGCTGTGTGTTCCCTGACCATGTACACTGTATAAATAGCTGTGTGTTCCCTGACCATGTACACTGTATAAATAGCTGTGTGTTCCCTGACCATGTACACTGTATAAATAGCTGTGTGTTCCCTGACCATGTACACTGTATAAATAGCTGTGTGTTCCCTGACCATGTACACTGTATAAATAGCTGTGTGTTCCCTGACCATGTACACTGTATAAATAGCTGTGTGTTCCCTGACCATGTACACTGTATAAATAGCTGTGTGTTCCCTGACCATGTACACTGTATAAATAGCTGTGTGTCCCCTGACCGTGTACACTGTATAAATAGCTGTGTGTTCCCTGACCATGTACACTGTATAAATAGCTGTGTGTTCCCTGACCATGTACACTGTATAAATAGCTGCGTGTCCCCTGACCATGTACACTGTATAAATAGCTGTGTGTTCCCTGACCATGTACACTGTATAAATAGCTGTGTGTTCCCTGACCATGTACACTGTATAAATAGCTGTGTGTTCCCTGACCATGTACACTGTATAAATAGCTGTGTGTTCCCTGACCATGTACACTGTATAAATAGCTGTGTGTTCCCTGACCATGTACACTGTATAAATAGCTGTGTGTTCCCTGACCATGTACACTGTATAAATAGCTGTGTGTTCCCTGACCATGTACACTGTATAAATAGCTGCGTGTTCCCTGACCATGTACACTGTATACATAGCTGTGTGTTCCCTGACCATGTACACTGTATAAATAGCTGTGTGTCCCCTGACCATGTACACTGCATAAATAGCTGTGTGTCCCCTGACCGTGTACACTGTATAAATAGCTGTGTGTTCCCTGACCATGTACACTGTATACATAGCTGTGTGTTCCCTGACCATGTACACTGTATAAATAGCTGTGTGTCCCCTGACCGTGTACACTGTATAAATAGCTGTGTGTTCCCTGACCATGTACACTGTATAAATAGCTGTGTGTTCCCTGACCATGTACACTGTATAAATAGCTGTGTGTTCCCTGACCATGTACACTGTATAAATAGCTGCGTGTTCCCTGACCATGTACACTGTATACATAGCTGTGTGTTCCCTGACCATGTACACTGTATAAATAGCTGTGTGTCCCCTGACCATGTACACTGCATAAATAGCTGTGTGTTCCCTGACCATGTACACTGTATAAATAGCTGTGTGTTCCCTGACCATGTACACTGTATAAATAGCTGTGTGTTCCCTGACCATGTACACTGTATAAATAGCTGTGTGTTCCCTGACCATGTACACTGTATAAATAGCTGTGTGTCCCCTGACCATGTACACTGTATAAATAGCTGTGTGTTCCCTGACCATGTACACTGTATACATAGCTGCGTGTTCCCTGACCATGTACACTGTATAAATAGCTGTGTGTTCCCTGACCATGTACACGGTATAAATAGCTGTGTGTTCCCTGACCATGTACACTGTATAAATAGCTGTGTGTTCCCTGACCATGTACACTGTATAAATAGCTGTGTGTTCCCTGACCATGTACACTGTATAAATAGCTGTGTGTTCCCTGACCATGTACACTGTATAAATAGCTGTGTGTTCCCTGACCATGTACACGGTATAAATAGCTGTGTGTTCCCTGACCATGTACACTGTATAAATAGCTGTGTGTTCCCTGACCATGTACACGGTATAAATAGCTGTGTGTTCCCTGACCATGTACGCTGTATAAATAGCTGCGTGTTCCCTGACCATGTACACTGTATAAATAGCTGTGTGTTCCCTGACCATGTACACTGTATACATAGCTGTGTGTTCCCTGACCATGTACACTGTATAAATAGCTGTGTGTTCCCTGACCATGTACACTGTATAAATAGCTGTGTGTCCCCTGACCATGTACACTGTATAAATAGCTGTGTGTTCCCTGACCATGTACACTGTATAAATAGCTGTGTGTCCCCTGACCATGTACACTGTATAAATAGCTGTGTGTTCCCTGACCATGTACACTGTATAAATAGCTGTGTGTTCCCTGACCATGTACACTGTATAAATAGCTGTGTGTTCCCTGACCATGTACACTGTATAAATAGCTGTGTGTTCCCTGACCATGTACACTGTATACATAGCTGTGTGTTCCCTGACCATGTACACTGTATACATAGCTGTGTGTTCCCTGACCATGTACACGGTATAAATAGCTGTGTGTTCCCTGACCATGTACACTGTATAAATAGCTGTGTGTTCCCTGACCATGTACACGGTATAAATAGCTGTGTGTTCTTACCCACGCTAGGTTTTCATTAAAGTCATTTGCTAAAGTGAGAATTAAGTGAATTTAAATTTAAGGCCAGAGGAACCAAACTGGAAGTAGCTGGCCGAGAAAATTTCTCCATCTCCATATTTGATCCTTAAATTTGACTTAAAATTCTCACCTAGGTCTAGGTGGGTATGCCGACCAGAGGAACTATGGGGGAGCAATGTGAAGAAACCACACATTTAGTTCGTTCACTTCGATTTTTCTTGTTCGGTAGATAAAACTACCGAACACCGACCACCCCCCTGGCTCATTAACTAAAAAGAAAAACCGCAGATTGAGTGCTCTCCTTGTGTGGCCGCCGTTCGTATGACAGAACGCCATGTGCTGGAGAAAATGGCGGCCATCTTGTTTCATGGAAAGAGGCAGCAGGACTTGGTCGTTGAGTGTCTGGAACTAAAATCGACATTTGACTTCCCGAACGCTGGTCAACTTTGCAAACGCCTGCTTCTTTTCACTGACCAACCATAAGAGCGCTATTCGGTAGGTTTGTTCCAACGAACTAGTGGAACAAATGCTACACATGAACCAAGGGAACATTTTGTGAATTTGTTCGGTTTTTAGACTTGCCGAAATGGACCAACCGCTGGTCAAATTATGACCTCCATCGAAATCCCAAACCCCTGAACCGATCTGCGTGATTTTAGGATATGTTGGTCCCCCAGATAGGGGCTATCAGGGGATATGACTTTTGTGGGGTTTCCATGGGGTTTGAGGTACTTTCTGGGTTTTGTGTTAATATATGTTTTTTGTGCATGGAGGTAATTGAGTTTAGTACAACCCTTGACTGAATTATCTCCCAAGCACAGGGGAAGGATTATTCTATTTTATGTGGGAGTGTCCTGGACCTGAGAGCCAATGTACTTACAGTATGTACTTTGTCATAGTCACCTCTCAGGTCCATAAACCCCGTGCCTGGGGACTTGCATAAAAGACAGCCAGTTGACCTCCATAAATTCATTCCTGTTGTACCCTTTATGTAGTCTAGGCTGATGTCTGGGTATGTGTCTGGCTGCTTGGTGAATTTACTTGGACGCTGTATTACTTCTGGGGAACGTTCAAATCAACACACGAACTGCGAGCTATAATCACTCAGCCTCTAGCAGTTAGGGAGGAAACGAATGTACAGGTATCTGAAATACCAGCATTCGTTACACTCTGCAAAAGAATCATAAGCCCAGTAAATAAACCTGGCCAATGCTTTAACACATCAGCCGGTAACTTCCTCCTAAAGCTGTGAAAACTGTGACAGATATTAAGTGATAAAATCAATGACATGAAACGTGTGACATTTCAAAGTACGGTGTATAGCTGCTACAAGTAGATATTTGTGTGTTTTGGGTTTAGTGACTGTTATTAAACATTCGAGTCTTGGTACTCTGAAATTTGGAAACATTTTGCTTTGAAATAGACTGCTTGTAATATTTGAGTTTTAACCCCTTAAGGACACAGCTTCAGAAGCTTGTCTTACGCTTAATGACACAAGCAATTTTTGAATGTTTTTGTTGTTTGTGCTCAACTGCAATTTGCATTTTACTAATTTATTGAACCGACACATATTATATACTGTTTTTTAAAGGACAGAAAGGTAGTTACAGGTCACAAAGCACAAGCGAGCGTGAGCATGAAGAAGCCGCAGGCAGTGTGCGAGGATCGGGGCGACTGCTCGTGGCAATTGTAACAGAGGCTGCTGCTCGCGGAACCCTGACTCACACAGACACAGCACTCTCACACACACATCACCCCTCACACACACTTTATCCCTCACACACACACTGCACCCCTCAACACATTGCACCAATCACACACACACAATACCTCTATATATATATATATACACTACAGCACCCCTCACACACACTGCACCCCTAAACACATTACATTTCAGACACACATTAGATCCCTTACACAACTCTGGATCATCTACACACATACACACACATACACACACTTGATCCCTATATACACTCAGAATCCGCAATATACAGACACTCACTAGATCTCCTATACATATTACGGGTCCTTCAAACACACACCAGATCCCTATACACAGACACACACACACACACACACACACACACACTGCACGACCTACACACACACACTCCATTCCTTACATACACACTCTGGATCCCCTATTCACACAGTAGATTCCTTGTAAGCAAACACATACTGCATTCCCTACATACATATTCTCTACAAGCCCTACAAGCACTACATCACCTACACACACACACACACACACACACACACACACACACACACACACACACTATAGCCTGGATGCACACACTTGATACATCCCCTATACACACACACTCTCTATAGCCCACAGCCACACATGCATTACATTACACCACAAACACAACATGACTAAAACCGACCTTATTACACAATACCACACCACAATCAGCTCATTCTACACACACTCAATCCCACAAGCAGACTCCAAACACATGCACAATACTCTTTCCTGGCCCTTTTGTCTCCTGGTATCCATTTAGAGAGACACCAGAGACAAGTTGCAAGCAAACACAGTGCAAGCATGCTTGCGCTGTGCAGAACAAATACAGGGCCCTTTTCTCATGCTAGAGCTCTTCATCCGAACTCTATGCATGGTCTGTCCTGGAGGAGCATTGGACCAACATGCTCACTTTGAGAGGGGGCGTGCTTGTCATTGGTGATGACAAAACTCACCCTCTCTGGCCTGCCCCCTTCTTAGTGGGCCACTGTGATTAAAAAATGTCTGGGCCCCCAGTCCGGCCCTGTAAGTAAGAGATGTAAGAGTCCCTCCAGACAATCTTTAAATTATTTTTTAGAGTGTCCAATTCGAACCATCGGACACACAAAGCAAGGGCTTGAGTTTTACTTTTATTTAATTTATAGTAAGAAATTTCGCTGAATTTGTGCAGGATTGACATTAGAGGTGAAATCGAGGCCATGGAATTTTTTAAAGACAGCATAATGTCATCCGCAAAAAGACCAATATTATGTTCTTTGCCCCCAACTGCAATGCCCTCCCTCTCACTGCACTGCTCTGATGTAGAGTTCTGGTAAGTTAAATCACAATGTAACTTCTTTTAAAAAGTCCCAATGGATTCTATCAAGTGCCTTCTCCACGTCCAAAGAGAGGAGCAGAGAAGGCATTCTATTAAGCTTAATTTGGTGGATAACATTAATACATCGTCTTGTCTTGTCCTGTCCGGGGCTCAGGACAAAACTCACCTGGTCTTCGTCTATTAATTAAGGGAGAATTCTTGCAAGTCTTAAGGCCAATATCTTTAAATACATTTTGGTATCATTATTAATTAGGGATATGGGATGAAAGTTTTGATAAATATTTTGTTCTTTACCAGGCTTGGGCAGTGTCACAATATGTGCGCACAAGGCCTCCTCAGGCATTTCACCAGTTTTCCAATAATGATTAAATAGCTCAGTTAGGTGTGGGGTTAAAATGCCAGAGAAGGACCTATAGTAAGACATTGTGTTACCATCAGGTCCAGGAGCTTTACCAGTTGGTATTACATTAATGGCATGTAGTACATCTTCTGCCGAAATAGGTAAATCAAGAGTATTTAAATTTGTCGGCAGAAATCTGGCTCAGAGGAACTTTATCCAGAAATGAACACACCTTATTTCATGTGGGCTGGGTTATATTAGGGTCTAAGGCCATGTGACGGACCGCCTGGCACCCCGACTGGGTGCCTCCACCCATCGCTGCTTCTTAGTAGCCTTGAGTACTATAAGCACCGCACCAGACACCATAAGCCCCTTAGCCGCCGCAGCTTGGCTAGGGTCTCGCTGTCCTCCACCCACCCTGAACCTAAGACAAGGATCCAGCTTCCAGTGGGTGGACCTCTCCTCCTCCAGAGAGTATAGCAGGTATAGCTGTGTAGCTCTTACAAGAGCTAGTGATTAAAGGCCAGTATAGTAATCCGAAGCAGGTATAGCTGGTATAGCTGTTCCCTACAATCACGAGATGAGGCTCTGTGTTGAGGGTGAAATTAACTAATTTTAATAGGACCACACTTGGCCTTTTATGACAATCCCCATGCAAGGGGTACTCCCACCTGGACCTGATGGAAGACTGTAGTACAAAGTTACAGACCAATGACAACGGTGTTCAAGTACATGACACTCCCATACATAATCATACAATCCCTCCCCTCTGCCTGGGAGATAATTAAGTAAGGAACTGTACTTACTCAATTATCTCAAGGCAGAAAAAACACACATTTTTATAAAACCCCAAAAGTACCTTTAAAATATACAAAACCCCCACAAACGTTATATCTTCTGATAGACAAAAATCACCCAGATCAGTTCAGGGGTTCACGCATGGTCCCAGGCCCAAAACAGTTCCAGAGAATCAGGGCTTGCGGTCGGTCTAGTTCGGTAGTTTAAAAAAAAACGAACATACTACCGAACATAGTCTTACCCTGGAGCTTGTTCCCCTCATCCAGATGAACGATTCCACTGAACAGTGCCCTTCTAAATTGTGTAGAACCGAACGCAGGCAATGATGGAAGTCCAGCGGTGTTCGGGAGTTTCTGTATGTGATTTTAGTTCCATAAGGTTCATGCCCAAACACTGCTGCCTGCGTTCGTGCGAACAATATGGCCGCCATATCGTGGTCGTTCATGCGAACAGTGGCCCCCCATACAATCAATTACAACACTGCAGGTAGAATCGTTACCAAGTGTTAATAGGGTTTAACAAGCTCCCGGGTGGTCTTTGGATTGTGCAGCTCTTCGGTTTCCGAACCATAGAATCCCAAAGGCACGAGCAGAGTATATTAGCCCAGGTATATTGCAGGGCAATAGTCCTGAGGCAGGAGGCTGGCAAGCAGGCCCCTCCAAGAACACGTGGCAGAGTCATTTCTGCCACAGGCCAGATTAGGGCTGGCCCGTCCATAGGACGGACTGGGGCCATAGCTCCAGACAACACTTTAACAGGGGAGGCACCAGGAGGGGGCCCTGCGGCTTGCCCTGTATGCCGAGAACTCAAACCACGAGTGGAGAGTGATCCAACTGGATCACCAGGGAAATGGTATGTAAATGTGGGGAGGCTTGTCACAGCCTCCCCACCCCACACAGCATGCACACCTCCACACAACCTGCCCATCCCACACACAACCTGTCCACCCTACACAGCCTACAAACCCCAACATAACCTGCCCACCCCACACAGCCTGGAGTGCCCTGGGTAACTAGCAAAAATGTTACTGATTTTAATAGGGTGGGTAATTTTTATGCCTTCATCGTTAAATAAATATTCAGTCCTGGATTGTGACATTCTATGTCGCAATTTACAAGCCAATAATGATGAGACTTTGTTTCCTTTTGGATAAAATACTTGTTTTAGTCTCCTCGACATCAGAGCTTTAACTTCAGAAATCTTGGCAGCTAGCTACAAAGAAAGATCTAATGTATTAGCCAGATTTCATTTGTAGAATTCATTTTCTAACTTTTTTATTTTTGCCCGCTTAGTGGGCATTCCATGTTGAAGTGACATTTCAATTTGGGGTTGAATTCTCCTGAAAATATTTTTTTCATTTTTTTTCAGCAAGCACTTTGTTTATTTATCATCAGCTTAAAGGACCACTATAGTGCCAGGAAAACATACTTGTCCTTCAGGGACTCCCTCCCGCCGGGCTCTGGGTAGAGGAAAGGGGTTAAAACTTACCTTTCTCCAGCGCCGGGCGGGGAGCTCTTCTCCTCCGATCCTCCCATTCGGCTGAATGCGCACACGCGGCAAGAGCTGCGCGCGCATTCAGCCGGCATTCAGCTTTCCTATGGACGCTTGCGTGCTCTCACTGTGATTTTCACAGTGAGAATCACGCAAGCGCCTCTAGCGGCTGTCAGTGAGACAGCCACTAGAGGATTTGAGGGCTGGATTAACCCATTTATAAACATAGCAGTTTCTCTGAAACTGCTATGTTTATAAAAAAAATGGGTTAACCCTAGAGGGACCAGGCACCCAGACCACTTCATTAGGCTGAGTGGTCCTTTAACTAATGTTTTAAAACTTTTCTAAACAAAACTATTAAAAAGTTATTAACACGAGGACGTTGGTGATTTGAATGAAGCATGACATTTTGAGACACGTTGCGTTTCTTGGATTTACTTTTACACTGGTAAGCTGCAATATGATTGTTTATGACAAACATCCTCAAGATATGATTTCATACATGATCGAGATGCATGTTGCTCTAAGACAACATACTAAGCAATGCTTGTAATACACTGTATTGGTTGCACACACGCTATCACATTTAGTGGGGAGGAATCCTATTAATGAGCAGGTTTGATCAGTGAAGGGTCATTTCTCCGTCTGCCTGGTGTGTGGGATTAGTATACATTTATTTTTTACATCTCTGTGCCGTTTAGGAATATAATTATTAGATTACAAAAATGTACGTTAAAAAATTATTTTAAAAGGCTCCGTGGCTTACATAGTTACATAGTGTGACGAATTGCACTTCGCCACTGGGTTTTAGAGAGGACTACTTGCTAGCCTTTTACCTTTAGACTATGGCCCCTGTGACTTATTTTGTTCTAAAGCATTATTTATGCCTATTGGGATTGTGGACAATGGCTCTTTAAACTTTCCAAGTAGTCGAAATGGCACTTTGGATACAGCCGAAGTATCAAAGTCGTCGAAGTGACCGCTATTCGACATTTGAACACGTGGCGGCGGCCATTTTGTTTAGTCGAACGGGTTCAGCGGTGTTTGGTCAACGAGTTCATGGAACTCAAATCGGACACGCGATGGCACGAACACCGCTGAACTTTAACTTCTCTGGAACTTCGACTCTTCGATGGGAGTCAAACGACGTTAGACAATACGAACGGCACTTTAATCTTGGTTATTTGCATGAACGGCCCCCGTTCGGGCATTCAGACGGAACTTAGTATTTAAAATAGACCGGCCACACAGCCTAAATCTGTGGAACTATTTTGGGCATGAAAGCCATGCTTACGGTCGGTCAAAAGAGACTTCCATGGAACTTTTGAACCCCAGATTTGATCTGAGTGATTTTTGGATATATTGTTCACCCAGATCAGGGCTATCCAGGGATTTATGGGGATATGTTTGAGTTTTGGGGTGTTTCTGAACTTTGGGTAAAAATTTATATTGTCTGCCTGTGGATAATTAAGTTATTCCACAGGCAGACGGGAGGGCTCGCTGACTGTATGTGGGAGTGTTACTGTAATAATTATTGTTCCTATTGGTCTATGTTCTTTTTGTCCCTGTGTTCCATCATGTCCAGGGGGTGTGCCTCTGGCCTGATAATGTGTATAAAAGAAATGCCTTTGTGCTCAATAAACCAGACCTTCTTACCCTCAAGCAGCAGCCTCGTCTCGTGTTGTAGGGAACTGCTATATCACTGCTAGCTCTTGTAAGAGCTCTCTTTAGCTATGCAACTATACTCTCCTGGAGAAGAGGTCCTTCCCACACGGTCCTGGATCCAGAGGTTGGACCAGGGTGGGAAGGAGATGGCGAGACCCAAACCAAGCTATGGTGGTTCGTGGAGTCTGCAATGGCTATGGTGACCGGTGTGGTGCTGATGGTCCTTGAGAAGCACTAGGAGCATCCATCAGTGGAGGTACACAGCCAGGGTACAGGGAGCTCCGTCACAGATAGTTACTTGCTTCCATCAAGTTCAGTCTTTTTCCACATCTGTTTTTGTTGTTGATCCAAAAGAAGGGAAGAAAACAGTATGACGTGCTTCTAATGTTGATCCGAACTAGAAAACTTCCTTCTTGACCCCAGAATGGCAGTCAGATATCTCCTTTGATCAAGAAGCTATTACCCCACTAATTAGAAATTATGTTATTGGAAGTAATTATCCAGTTGCTGTTCAATAATCTGTATGGACTCTGATAAACCACATCTTCAGGCAGAGAATTCCCTCTCCTTCTTGTTCTCCTTTCTTCCAGCCTAAATGTGTGACCTCCTAAGCAGCTCACAGTGATCTTGTGGCAGCAGAGCGCATTGTGGACGGGGGGGCTGGATATGATTGTAGGTTTTTCAGGGAGGAGATGGCAGAGCGTCCTGCACCAGTTGTTAGAATGGCAATGTGGGAAAAACAATACAAATCAACTAGAAAACGGATCTCTGAGCAGGGTCCATAGTCTGTGGCGACTGGCTAGCAAGTCCTGGAAGCCACCACATGGATAACCCTCACTCTGCCAAGAGCTTTTTTAACTACTTCCTCGCTGGCTACTTATGCTACCAGGTGCAAAGAGTGGACGATAATTTGCCAGTGTTCATCCTGCTGGGTACGATTGGTCCTGATTTCGTTTGAAGTCAGTGCTTTGTACATAATCTCAATACTTTGATTTAAAACCAGTGATCTTCACATCCGAACCCGGTACGTACAGACACCAAATGCATCCAGCTGATTATTGCCAATTCGGTCAGGGTGACTGAATCCCAACAGGAATTAGCTTTAGTAAATATGAGAGTTGCTATTTTGGTTGGAATTTGCCTATTTTCGCTGGATTTTGTCCATCCAGAGTAAATCCGGTTGGGAATTACTCTATCCTACAAATTGCTTTTGTTTTCTGGACAGAATAGATGTGTCTCCAAGTTATCAGTGAGATATCAGAATTGTCTGGAGATACCCTGCAGGTTGGGAGGGACAAAAAGCTGCTTTATTTATCTAACAATTGAATTCTCTAAATGTTCTGCTTGTTTCAGCTGTTTATATTATCTGTTCAGCTGAATTATATTTCAGGAACACCGAGTGACTGTACCGTTTCTATCATCCTCCATAGTGAGCGAGAATTCTCGGCCCCCTGCACCCACGCTGTACACTCACTGTCACACAGCTTCCTCTTTAGCAATCAGAAAACCGAGAGCAGTTTGGGGGCAGGTGATGCACCTCAAGTCCCTTCATTTGCAGACTTGTCATTTTTAAAATCTTAATATTTCTTACATTTTGTTTTTTCTATGTGTCAATAAACGGTGAGCGACTTATCACGGTCTTAATTCACGTTTCACTTTTAGACTGACTGATCTCTTTCACATCACTAATCCACTTCTTCTACCACAAGTCTTAGATGTAGTTCTCTATTTTCAGAACTTCCTGCTTTGAATGCGGATCACACGATGACCATCGGGGATTGTTCATAATGACCTTTACTAAGCTAACACATTGTTAGAAGGAACATTACTAAACCGGAAAATGATTGCATTCCATCGCATCTCCTTTTTGTGTCACATTCATTACAGTCATTATCAAACACCAACATAGGCATCGACTTAATATATTTGGATAAACTTTTTAAAGGAAAACAATCAGTCGACATTAGAGTCTGCGGGAAACTTTGTAGATACATAATTTTAAAAGTTTTTTTTCCAACAGAACATATTCTAATCATTTGAAAAGCTTATCCAGAAATATTAAAGGAGGAGAGAAGAGGGGTGGGGAGGTACAAACAGGAGATAAGAGGGGTGGGGAGGTACAAACAGGAGAGAAGAGGGGTGGGGAGGTGCAAGCAGGAGAGAAGAGGGGTGGGGAGTACAAACAGGGGAGAAGAGGGGTGGGGAGGTGCAAGCAGGAGAGAAGAGGGGTGGGGAGGTACAAGCAGGAGATAAGAGGGGTGGGGAGGTGCAAGCAGGAGAGAAGAGGGGTGGGGGAGTACAAACAAGGGAGAAGAGGGGTGGGGAGGTGCAAGCAGGAGAGAAGAGGGGTGGGGAGGTGCAAGCAGGAGAGAAGAGGGGTGGGGAGGTACAAACAGGGGAGAAGAGGGGTGGGGAGGTACAAGCAGGAGATAAGAGGGGTGGGGGAGTACAAACAGGAGAGAAGAGGGGTGGGGGAGTACAAACAGGGGAGAAGAGGGGTGGGGAGGTACAAACAGGAGAGAAGAGGGGTGGGGAGGTACAAGCAGGAGAGAAGAGGGGTGGGGAGGTACAAGCAGGAGATAAGAGGGGTGGGGAGGTACAAGCAGGAGATAAGAGGAGTGAGGAGGTACAAACAGGAGAGAAGAGGGGTGGGGAGGTACAAACAGGGGAGAAGAGGGGTGGGGAGGTACAAGCAGGAGATAAGAGGGGTGGGGAGGTACAAACAGGAGAGAAGAGGGGTGGGGAGGTACAAGCAGGAGATAAGAGGGGTGGGGAGGTGCAAGCAGGAGAGAAGAGGGGTGGGGAGTACAAACAGGGGAGAAGAGGAGTGAGGAGGTACAAACAGGGGAGAAGAGGGGTGGGGAGGTACAAACAGGGGAGAAGAGGGGTGGGGAGGTACAAACAGGAGAGAAGAGGGGTGGGGAGGTACAAGCAGGAGATAAGAGGGGTGGGGAGTACAAACAGGGGAGAAGAGGGGTGGGGAGGTACAAGCAGGAGAGAAGAGGGGTGGGGAGGTACAAGCAGGAGATAAGAGGGGTGGGGAGGTACAAACAGGGGAGAAGAGGGGTGGGGAGGTGCAAGCAGGAGAGAAGAGGGGTGGGGGAGTACAAACAGGGGAGAAGAGGAGTGAGGAGGTACAAACAGGGGAGAAGAGGGGTGGGGAGGTACAAACAGGGGAGAAGAGGGGTGGGGAGGTACAAACAGGAGAGAAGAGGGGTGGGGAGTACAAACAGGGGAGAAGAGGAGTGAGGAGGTACAAACAGGAGAGAAGAGGGGTGGGGAGGTACAAGCAGGAGAGAAGAGGGGTGGGGAGGTACAAACAGGGGAGAAGAGGAGTGAGGAGGTACAAACAGGGGAGAAGAGGGGTGGGGAGGTACAAGCAGGAGATAAGAGGGGTGGGGAGTACAAACAGGGGAGAAGAGGGGTGGGGAGGTACAAGCAGGAGAGAAGAGGGGTGGGGAGGTACAAGCAGGAGATAAGAGGGGTGGGGAGGTACAAACAGGGGAGAAGAGGGGTGGGGAGGTGCAAGCAGGAGAGAAGAGGGGTGGGGGAGTACAAACAGGGGAGAAGAGGAGTGAGGAGGTACAAACAGGGGAGAAGAGGGGTGGGGAGGTACAAACAGGGGAGAAGAGGGGTGGGGAGTACAAACAGGAGAGAAGAGGGGTGGGGAGTACAAACAGGAGAGAAGAGGGGTGGGGAGTACAAACAGGAGAGAAGAGGGGTGGGGAGGTACAAGCAGGAGATAAGAGGGGTGGGGAGGTGCAAGCAGGAGAGAAGAGGAGTGAGGAGGTACAAGCAGGAGATAAGAGGGGTGGGGAGGTGCAAGCAGGAGAGAAGAGGGGTGGGGAGTACAAACAGGGGAGAAGAGGGGTGGGGTGGTACAAACAGGGGAGAAGAGGGGTGGAGAGGTACAAACAGGGGAGAAGAGGGGTAGGTTTAGGTAGGTTTATTAACAATATGCTCTGTGGCGGAACCAACCTCGCCACTGTGAACTGGAGAAGCCTGGTTGCTAGCCTCCTGCCCTGCGACTATGGCCCTGGGGTGTATTAACCCTGTAAGAAGTGTATGTGGGCACAATGGATTTTTGTATGCTGTTCCTGGCCCTTTAAATACTTGGGAGCAGTATTACAACTTTTAAAACTGGCACTTCGAATAAAGCCGAAGTCGTCGAAGTGCCAAAGTCGTCGAAGTGACTGACATTTTAACTTAGTCGAACGCGGTCAGCGGTGTGTGCAGCCAAATCTATGGAACTGTTTGCGGCTACCCAATTGCACGAACACCGCTGACCCGGACCTACTTCGACACCGCGACTGGAGACTAAGTCCCGTTTGAATGGGACTTAGTCGTTTTCTCGGTGTAAAATAGACCGACCGCACAGCCCAAATCCCTGGAACTGTTTTGGGCATTAGAATGTGCCTGCGGTCGGTCAAAAGTGACTTATACTTATCTCCCGAATGGCTGAACGGATTCGTATGATTTTTGGGTATGTTTGTATTTGGAATGTGCTGATTAATAATATGTAACCATTATTAATATTGGATGTATGGTTTTAGAGTTCTGAAAGTTGGGTAAAATGAATGTTTCAATTGTACGGATAATTTGGTTACCTCTCCGTCCATGGGGAGGGAATCTGTGGGATGTAACCGTTGTGTGATTGGGTAATGTATAATTGTATGTGGGCGTCTCCCTTGCAGGGGAGAATTGCATAAAAGCAGAGTGTGTGTAATTAAACCTGAGTTCTACTTTACCCTCAATTTGGAGTGCTGTCTCTTATTGGGGGAATCTGCTACAAGGGATTGCTATGCTTGTCATATTCCCTTGCTACATCACTGTTAAGCTTTTGGAATAGCTGGTTCCTGTTTTGCTCTCTGGAGGAGTCTACGGTGATTATGGTGTCTGCTGCAGTGCTTGGAGGCCTCAGGAAGCGCTATAGCATCCTTCAACGGAGGTACCCAGTCGGGGTGCCAGGCGATCCGTTACATGCTCTATGAAGACTATCTCTATGGGTGGTACGGCACCAGGACTGAATGGATCCACACACCATCACCCTAGCCTCACATTCTACATGTCCGAGCATGGAGGACGACAACTAGACATGAGAATCTAATTCATCCAGTAACAGGTATCTAATTCATCCAGTAACACGTATCTAATTCATCTAGTAACACGTATCTAATTCATCTAGTAACACGTATCTAATTCATCTAGTAACACGTATCTAATTCATCTAGTAACAGGTATCTAATTCATCCAGTAACACGTATCTAATTCATCTAGTAACAGGTAGCTAATTCATCTAGTAACACGTATCTAATTCATCTAGTAACACGTATCTAATTCATCTAGTAACACGTATCTAATTCATCCAGTAACAGGTATCTAATTCATCCAGTAACAGGTAGCTAATTCATCTAGTAACATGTATCTAATTCATCTAGTAACACGTATCTAATTCATCTAGTAACACGTATCTAATTCATCTAGTAACACGTATCTAATTCATCTAGTAACAGGTATCTAATTCATCCAGTAACACGTATCTAATTCATCTAGTAACAGGTAGCTAATTCATCTAGTAACACGTATCTAATTCATCTAGTAACACGTATCTAATTCATCTAGTAACACGTATCTAATTCATCCAGTAACAGGTAGCTAATTCATCTAGTAACATGTATCTAATTCATCTAGTAACACGTATCTAATTCATCTAGTAACACGTATCTAATTCATCTAGTAACACGTATCTAATTCATCTAGTAACAGGTATCTAATTCATCCAGTAACACGTATCTAATTCATCTAGTAACAGGTAGCTAATTCATCTAGTAACACGTATCTAATTCATCTAGTAACACGTATCTAATTCATCTAGTAACACGTATCTAATTCATCCAGTAACAGGTATCTAATTCATCCAGTAACACGTATCTAATTCATCTAGTAACAGGTAGCTAATTCATCTAGTAACACGTATCTAATTCATCTAGTAACACGTATCTAATTCATCCAGTAACAGGTATCTAATTCATCCAGTAACAGGTAGCTAATTCATCTAGTAACAGGTATCTAATTTATCCAGTAACACGTATCTAATCCATCTAGTAACAGGTAGCTAATTCATCTAGTAACAGGTATCTAATTCATCTAGTAACAGGTATCTAATTCATCCAGTAACAGGTATCTAATTCATCCAGTAACAGGTATCTAATTCATCTAGTAACAGGTATCTAATTCATCTAGTAACAGGTATCTAATTCATCCAGTAACAGGTATCTAATTCATCCAGTAACAGGTATCTAATTCATCCAGTAACACGTATCTAATTCATCTAGTAACAGGTATCTAATTCGTCTAGTAACAGGTATCTAATTCATCCAGTAACAAGTATCTAATTCATCTAGTAACACGTATCTAATTCATCTAGTAACAGGTAGCTAATTCATCTAGTAACAAGTATCTAATTCATCTAGTAACAGGTAGCTAATTCATCTAGTAACAGGTAGCTAATTCATCTAGTAACAGGTATCTAATTCATCCAGTAACAGGTATCTAATTCATCTAGTAACACGTATCTAATTCATCTAGTAACAGGTATCTAATTCGTCTAGTAACACGTATCTAATTCATCTAGTAACAGGTAGCTAATTCATCTAGTAACAAGTATCTAATTCATCTAGTAACAGGTAGCTAATTCATCCAGTAACACGTATCTAATTCATCCAGTAACAGGTAGCTAATTCATCTAGTAACAGGTAGCTAATTCATCCAGTAACAGGTAGCTAATTCATCCAGTAACAGGTATCTAATTCATCCAGTAACAGTTATCTAATTCATCCAGTAACAGGTATCTAATTCATCCAGTAACACGCATCTCATGCAGCAAGTAGCCTGTATCTAATTTATCCAGTAACACGTATCTAATCCATCTAGTAACAGGTAACTAATTCATCCAGTAACAGGTAGCTAATTCATCTAGTAACACGTATCTAATTCATCCAGTAACAGGTAGCTAATTCATCTAGTAACAGGTAGCTAATTCATCCAGTAACAGGTAGCTAATTCATCCAGTAACAGGTATCTAATTCATCCAGTAACAGGTATCTAATTCATCCAGTAACAGGTATCTAATTCATCCAGTAACACGCATCTCATGCAGCAAGTAGCCTGTATCTAATTTATCCAGTAACACGTATCTAATCCATCTAGTAACAGGTAGCTAATTCATCCAGTAACAGGTAGCTAATTCATCTAGTAACAGGTATCTAATTCATCCAGTAACAGGTATCTAATTCATCTAGTAACACGTATCTAATTCATCCAGTAACAGGTATCTAATTCATCCAGTAACAGGTAGCTAATTCATCTAGTAACAGGTAGCTAATTCATCCAGTAACAGGTAGCTAATTCATCTAGTAACAGGTATCTAATTCATCCAGTAACAGGTATCTAATTCATCTAGTAACACGTATCTAATTCATCTAGTAACACGTATCTAATTCATCTAGTAACACGTATCTAATTCATCTAGTAACACGTATCTAATTCATCTAGTAACAGGTATCTAATTCATCCAGTAACACGTATCTAATTCATCTAGTAACAGGTAGCTAATTCATCTAGTAACACGTATCTAATTCATCTAGTAACACGTATCTAATTCATCTAGTAACACGTATCTAATTCATCCAGTAACAGGTATCTAATTCATCCAGTAACAGGTAGCTAATTCATCTAGTAACATGTATCTAATTCATCTAGTAACACGTATCTAATTCATCTAGTAACACGTATCTAATTCATCTAGTAACACGTATCTAATTGATCTAGTAACAGGTATCTAATTCATCCAGTAACACGTATCTAATTCATCTAGTAACAGGTAGCTAATTCATCTAGTAACACGTATCTAATTCATCTAGTAACACGTATCTAATTCATCTAGTAACACGTATCTAATTCATCCAGTAACAGGTAGCTAATTCATCTAGTAACAGGTATCTAATTCATCCAGTAACAGGTATCTAATTCATCTAGTAACACGTATCTAATTCATCTAGTAACACGTATCTAATTCATCTAGTAACACGTATCTAATTCATCTAGTAACAGGTATCTAATTCATCCAGTAACACGTATCTAATTCATCTAGTAACAGGTAGCTAATTCATCTAGTAACACGTATCTAATTCATCTAGTAACACGTATCTAATTCATCTAGTAACACGTATCTAATTCATCCAGTAACAGGTATCTAATTCATCCAGTAACACGTATCTAATTCATCTAGTAACAGGTAGCTAATTCATCTAGTAACACGTATCTAATTCATCTAGTAACACGTATCTAATTCATCCAGTAACAGGTATCTAATTCATCCAGTAACAGGTAGCTAATTCATCTAGTAACAGGTATCTAATTTATCCAGTAACACGTACCTAATCCATCTAGTAACAGGTAGCTAATTCATCTAGTAACAGGTATCTAATTCATCTAGTAACAGGTATCTAATTCATCCAGTAACAGGTATCTAATTCATCCAGTAACAGGTATCTAATTCATCTAGTAACAGGTATCTAATTCATCTAGTAACAGGTATCTAATTCATCCAGTAACAGGTATCTAATTTATCCAGTAACACGTATCTAATCCATCTAGTAACAGGTAGCTAATTCATCCAGTAACAGGTAGCTAATCCATCTAGTAACAGGTAGCTAATTCATCCAGTAACAGGTATCTAATTCATCTAGTAACAGATATCTAATTCATCCAGTAACAGGTATCTAATTTATCCAGTAACAGGTATCTAATTCATCCAGTAACAGGTATCTAATTCATCCAGTAACAGGTATCTAATTCATCTAGTAACAGGTAGCTAATTCATCCAGTAACAGGTATCTAATTCATCTAGTAACAGGTATCTAATTCATCCAGTAACAGGTATCTAATTCATCTAGTAACAGGTATCTAATTCATCTAGTAACACATATCTAATTCATCTAGTAACAGGTATCTAATTCATCCAGTAACACGTATCTAATTCATCTAGTAACAGGTATCTAATTCATCCAGTAACAGGTATCTAATTCATCTAGTAACATGTATCTAATTCATCCAGTAACACGTATCTAATTCATCTAGTAACAGGTATCTAATTCATCCAGTAACAGGTATCTAATTCTTCTAGTAACAGGTATCTAATTCATCCAGTAACAGGTATCTAATTCATCTAGTAACACGTATCTAATTCATCCAGTAACAGGTATCTAATTCATCTAGTAACATGTATCTAATTCATCCAGTAACACGTATCTAATTCATCTAGTAACAGGTATCTAATTCATCCAGTAACACGTATCTAATTCATCCAGTAACAGGTAGCTAATTCATCTAGTAACAGGTATCTAATTCATCCAGTAACACGTATCTAATTCATCCAGTAACACGTATCTAATTCATCTAGTAACACGTATCTAATTCATCTAGTAACACGTATCTAATTCATCCAGTAACAGGTAGCTAATTCATCTAGTAACACGTATCTAATTCATCCAGTAACAGGTATCTAATTCATCTAGTAACACGTATCTAATTCATCCAGTAACAGGTATCTAATTCATCCAGTAACAGGTAGCTAATTCATCTAGTAACAGGTAGCTAATTCATCCAGTAACAGGTAGCTAATTCATCTAGTAACAGGTATCTAATTCATCCAGTAACAGGTATCTAATTCATCTAGTAACAGGTAGCTAATTCATCTAGTAACAGGTAGCTAATTCATCTAGTAACACGTATCTAATTCATCTAGTAACACGTATCTATTTCATCTAGTAACAGGTATCTAATTCATCCAGTAACACGTATCTAATTCATCTAGTAACAGGTAGCTAATTCATCTAGTAACACGTATCTAATTCATCTAGTAACACGTATCTAATTCATCTAGTAACACGTATCTAATTCATCCAGTAACAGGTATCTAATTCATCCAGTAACAGGTAGCTAATTCATCTAGTAACATGTATCTAATTCATCTAGTAACACGTATCTAATTTATCCAGTAACACGTATCTAATCCATCTAGTAACAGGTAGCTAATTCATCCAGTAACAGGTAGCTAATTCATCTAGTAACAGGTATCTAATTCATCCAGTAACAGGTATCTAATCCATCTAGTAACAGGTATCTAATTCATCTAGTAACAGGTATCTAATTCATCTAGTAACAGGTATCTAATTCATCTAGTAACACATATCTAATTCATCTAGTAACAGGTATCTAATTCATCCAGTAACACGTATCTAATTCATCCAGTAACAGGTATCTAATTCATCCAGTAACAGGTATCTAATTCATCCAGTAACATGTATCTAATTCATCCAGTAACACGTATCTAATTCATCTAGTAACAGGTATCTAATTCATCCAGTAACAGGTATCTAATTCATCTAGTAACAGGTATCTAATTCATCCAGTAACAGGTATCTAATTCATCTAGTAACACGTATCTAATTCATCCAGTAACAGGTAGCTAATTCATCTAGTAACAGGTATCTAATTCATCCAGTAACAGGTATCTAATTCATCCAGTAACAGGTATCTAATTCATCCAGTAACACGTATCTAATTCATCTAGTAACACGTATCTAATTCATCCAGTAACAGGTAGCTAATTCATCTAGTAACAGGTATCTAATTCATCCAGTAACAGGTATCTAATTCATCTAGTAACACGTATCTAATTCATCCAGTAACAGGTATCTAATTCATCCAGTAACAGGTAGCTAATTCATCTAGTAACAGGTAGCTAATTCATCCAGTAACAGGTAGCTAATTCATCTAGTAACAGGCATCTAATTCATCCAGTAACAGGTATCTAATTCATCCAGTAACACGTATCTAATTCATCTAGTAACACGTATCTAATTCATCTAGTAACACGTATCTAATTCATCTAGTAACACGTATCTAATTCATCTAGTAACAGGTATCTAATTCATCCAGTAACACGTATCTAATTCATCTAGTAACAGGTAGCTAATTCATCTAGTAACACGTATCTAATTCATCTAGTAACACTTATCTAATTCATCTAGTAACACGTATCTAATTCATCCAGTAACAGGTATCTAATTCATCCAGTAACAGGTAGCTAATTCATCTAGTAACATGTATCTAATTCATCTAGTAACAGGTATCTAATTCATCCAGTAACACGTATCTAATTCATCTAGTAACAGGTAGCTAATTCATCTAGTAACACGTATCTAATTCATCTAGTAACACGTATCTAATTCATCCAGTAACAGGTATCTAATTCATCCAGTAACAGGTAGCTAATTCATCTAGTAACAGGTATCTAATTTATCCAGTAACACGTATCTAATCCATCTAGTAACAGGTAGCTAATTCATCTAGTAACAGGTATCTAATTCATCTAGTAACAGGTATCTAATTCATCCAGTAACAGGTATCTAATTCATCCAGTAACAAGTATCTAATTCATCTAGTAACACGTATCTAATTCATCTAGTAACAGGTAGCTAATTCATCTAGTAACAAGTATCTAATTCATCTAGTAACAGGTAGCTAATTCATCTAGTAACAGGTATCTAATTCATCCAGTAACAGGTATCTAATTCATCCAGTAACAGGTATCTAATTCATCCAGTAACAGGTATCTAATTCATCCAGTAACAGGTATCTAATTCATCCAGTAACAGGTATCCAATTCATCCAGTAACAGGTATCTAATTCATCTAGTAACAAGTATCTAATTCATCCAGTAACAGGTATCTAATTCATCCAGTAACAGGTATCTAATTCATCCAGTAACACGTATCTAATTCATCTAGTAACAGGTATCTAATTCATCTAGTAACAAGTATCTAATTCATCTAGTAACACGTATCTAATTCATCCAGTAACAAGTATCTAATTCATCCAGTAACACGTATCTAATTCATCTAGTAACAAGTATCTAATTCATCTAGTAACACGTATCTAATTCATCCAGTAACAAGTATCTAATTCATCCAGTAACACGTATCTAATTCATCCAGTAACACGTATCTAATTCATCCAGTAACAGGTATCTAATTCATCCAGTAACAGGTATCTAATTCATCTAGTAACAGGTATCTAATTCATCCAGTAACAGGTATCTAATTCATCCAGTAACAGGTATCTAATTCATCTAGTAACAAGTATCTAATTCATCCAGTAACACGTATCTAATTCATCCAGTAACAGGTATCTAATTCATCTAGTAACAGGTATCTAATTCATCCAGTAACAGGTATCTAATTCATCCAGTAACAGGTATCTAATTCATCTAGTAACAAGTATCTAATTCATCCAGTAACACGTATCTAATTCATCCAGTAACAGGTATCTAATTCATCTAGTAACAGGTATCTAATTCATCCAGTAACAGGTATCTAATTCATCCAGTAACAGGTATCTAATTCATCTAGTAACAAGTATCTAATTCATCCAGTAACAGGTATCTAATTCATCCAGTAACAGGTATCTAATTCATCTAGTAACACGTATCTAATTCATCTAGTAACAGGTATCTAATTCATCTAGTAACAAGTATCTAATTCATCTAGTAACACGTATCTAATTCATCCAGTAACAAGTATCTAATTCATCCAGTAACACGTATCTAATTCATCTAGTAACAAGTATCTAATTCATCTAGTAACACGTATCTAATTCATCCAGTAACAAGTATCTAATTCATCTAGTAACAGGTATCTAATTCATCCAGTAACAGGTATCTAATTCATCCAGTAACAGGTATCTAATTCATCCAGTAACAGGTATCTAATTCATCTAGTAACAAGTATCTAATTCATCCAGTAACAGGTATCTAATTCATCCAGTAACAGGTATCTAATTCATCTAGTAACACGTATCTAATTCATCTAGTAACAGGTATCTAATTCATCTAGTAACAAGTATCTAATTCATCTAGTAACACGTATCTAATTCATCCAGTAACAAGTATCTAATTCATCCAGTAACACGTATCTAATTCATCTAGTAACAAGTATCTAATTCATCTAGTAACACGTATCTAATTCATCCAGTAACAAGTATCTAATTCATCCAGTAACAGGTATCTAATTCATCTAGTAACAGGTATCTAATTCATCTAGTAACAGGTAGCTAATTCATCTAGTAACACGTATCTAATTCATCTAGTAACAGGTATCTAATTCATCTAGTAACAAGTATCTAATTCATCTAGTAACACGTATCTAATTCATCCAGTAACAAGTATCTAATTCATCCAGTAACACGTATCTAATTCATCTAGTAACACGTATCTAATTCATCTAGTAACAGGTAGCTAATTCATCTAGTAACAAGTATCTAATTCATCTAGTAACAAGTATCTAATTCATCCAGTAACACGTATCTAATTCATCCAGTAACAAGTATCTAATTCATCTAGTAACACGTATCTAATTCATCTAGTAACAGGTAGCTAATTCATCTAGTAACAGGTAGCTAATTCATCTAGTAACAAGTATCTAATTCATCTAGTAACAAGTATCTAATTCATCTAGTAACACGTATCTAATTCATCTAGTAACAGGTATCTAATTCATCTAGTAACAAGTATCTAATTCATCTAGTAACTCGTATCTAATTCATCTAGTAACACGTATCTAATTCATCTAGTAACAGGTATCTAATTCATCTAGTAACAGGTATCTAATTCATCTAGTAACAAGTATCTAATTCATCTAGTAACAGGTATCTAATGCATCTAGTAACAAGTATCTAATTCATCCAGTAACAGGTATCTAATGCATCTAGTAACAAGTATCTAATTCATCTAGTAACAGCTATCTAATGCATCTAGTAACAAGTATCTAATTTATCTAGTAACAGGTATCTAATTCATCTAGTAACAGGTATCTAATTCATCTAGTAACAGGTATCTAATTCATCTAGTAACAAGTATCTAATTTATCTAGTAACAAGTATCTAATTCATCTAGTAACAGGTATCTAATTCATCTAGTAACAGGTATCTAATTCATCCAGTAACAAGTATCTAATTCATCTAGTAACAAGTATCTAATTCATCTAGTAACAGGTATCTAATTCATCTAGTAACAGGTATCTAATGCATCTAGTAACAAGTATCTAATTCATCTAGTAACAGCTATCTAATGCATCTAGTAACAAGTATCTAATTTATCTAGTAACAGGTATCTAATTCATCTAGTAACAGGTATCTAATTCATCTAGTAACAAGTATCTAATTTATCTAGTATCAAGTATCTAAGCTATATAGCAATAAATATCTATTTTAATTTATCTAGTAAGAAGTATCTAAGTAATATAGAAACAAGTACCGGTATCTATTTTCATTTAACTATCTACAAGTATCCATTACAGCTAGTAACACTGTGTCTAATTTATCTAGTAACATGTATTTATTTTAATTGAACTATCTACAAGTATCAAATTTATCTAGCAACGGACATCTAATTTATCTAAAATTCTAATATATCTAGCAAAAAGTATCTACACTGAACAAAATTATAAACACAACACTTTTGTTTTTGCCCCCATTTTTCATGAGCTGATTTAGACCGATTTGTGAACAATATTTGAGAGAAATAGGCCTTTTGTGTAAATGGAGGCAAAAAAGAAAAGTGTTGCGTTTATAATTTTGTTCAGTGTAATTTTAAAATGTATGTTTCTTGTTAATGTGTGTTAAATGCCTAAACATGCATAGCGATATGAGGTAGTGCACAGGAAACTCTTTTCTTTGGTTTTTATTGAATTATGGATAATGTAGATACGATTTCACTGGTTGGGTAGGAATACATTGGCTGCACCACCACTAGTTCTGCCCCTAATATTTAGGATCCATCAGAACTAATTTTTTCTGGGACAGGAGCACAAAATAAGCAACTGACCTGGAAACTTTGGGACAGCTGGCAACCCTGTCATACCGAGGCTGGGTGATACTAGTGCGAATGATACTGGTGGTGCTGTGCAATGTGGTAGACGATAACCCATTGCCAGATGGCAAAAAGACCAGGGGCTTGAGCCCAACGGTGCATTTTATCGTCCTTCTACTATGTAGTGACTTAAACCTCTCTTAAAACCCCTGCCAATGCCCCATTGTAAATATTCATCCAGCACATTGTGAAACCATGGGTTAGTCCTGTACGCACTGAATGACCAATACTGCACATGCATGAATGCATTACCAACCACAGATCCTGGAAATTATGGAGAAATCGTAGGCATTTGCAGCAAATGATGGGCATTCACAGGGGAGTATAATTTCTGCTAGATTTTTTATTTGATACATTTTGTTAATTCATTATCTCTATGGTGGACTGAAAATACATCTGGCTCAAGCATTTAGTCTATCTTTAAGGTTAGCTGGGATGATACGGTTTTCATTCACCAAAATAAATCTCACCAAGAAGTAAAACCTCAGATCTAATCTAAGCCTCCAGGTTTTACTTCGAAACAAGATAAATAGATCCTCAATGATTGGAGAATGCGATTATTAAAATCTACCCACTTGCTGTACACGGTAAGCGACAGGAGAATCACCTGTATGAAGGATCTCTTGTTCTTCACAGCCTCCAAGTCTAGGAATTGACAGGTGAGGGAAGTGGACAAATCTTTTTATTTATTTATTTTGCTGAAAAATCTATGCATTTGCTAGAAATTCTACTAGCACAACTTAGTGACATTTTCCCCTGTTTGTAATTTGGAATACAATGGTGTGTACCACGACAGGTCCTTTTTACAATAAAATGTACAGCTAACACGTAGGAGGTTCAGAAAGAGAGCTGTGTGCAGGTTCCCAGGAGAGACAGATCCAAGACAGGGACTGATATTCCAGCAACACTGTGTCCTTCGGATGCGTGGAAGGATTCCAGATGGCCGCCGGCCTCAGACAGAACCTCTGGGGAAGAGAAATAAGTAGACTCAGGGTTGTGTCAATAAAGGTTATGGGGGAATATGGAAAACGGAAACGGAAACCAATGAACTAGCAAAAAAGATTGGATAAAAAAATAATATAAAAAGAAAATGAAACCAGTAGACAAACAGATCTATACTGGGTTATGAAACTGGAGGAGAAGGTGGAGTAAATTGAAGATACAAACTCTAAATTAGCGGCTGTGATTATTTGAGGACCATGCTTAAACTATGCATTGGGGAAGACACGGGCAAGTGATACAAGCCATGTGAGACCCAAACAAGAAAGTCTACCTGACTTCAGGCACTTACCTACAAGTTTCGGGAGTGGAGCTGCTCCCTTCCACACAATAAGGGTTCCTTGGAGAGATATAGGGCTGTGGAATTTTGAGGATCCAATCTTCCAGAGGCAAGGGAAAGGGCCACTCAGCCCACCCACCAATTCAAGACCACCACCAGATATCATCAACGTTGCCTCTTCAGAGTTAGTGGAATGATGAGAACTGATCTACACAAGGGGAAACTAGAAACATGAATGTGGGGTACAGGGTTCAATAATGGAGAAGGGGGAAGAGGCAGACTGTTACATTATGTACAAAAAATGATTAGCAAAGGAATGGAGGAGACACAAGTTAACAAAAATGTATGGTGGGGGTATATTTAGATCACGTGTTGTAGTGATGGTGTATTTAGATCACGTGTTGTAGTGATGGTGTATTTAGATCACGTGTTGTAGTGATGGTGTATTTAGATCACGTGTTGTAGTGATGGTGTATTTAGATCACGCGTTGTAGTGATGGTGAAGGTATGGCAGACAGCGTGGTGGAGAAGTAGGGACACACAGATGGTGGTGTGGTTTATCACAGTGGATATAGTGACTAGCAGCAATGACTGGAAGCTGTTACCTGGATCCCAGTGTCTTTGGCAAAGAGGACTGAATTAACCAAATTAATCTTTCTCTTTGTATCGCGTAGGAGTCCGATGGTCACCGCAGCACACAAATAGGAACCGGCTTCTTTCAAGTCTTCACCTAACACCCATCAAAAAGGACAGAATGTGAGTCTGTGTCACCCTGCAGTGGGAGGGGCAGTCCCAGTGTGGCCCTGCAGTGGGAGGGGCAGTCCCAGTGTGGCCCTGCAGTGGGAGGGGCAGTCCCAGTGTGGCCCTGCAGTGGGAGGGGCAGTCCCAGTGTGGCCCTGCAGTGGGAGGGGCAGTCCCAGTGTGGCCCTGCAGTGGGAGGGGCAGTCCCAGTGTGGCCCTGCAGTGGGAGGGGCAGTCCCAGTGTGGCCCTGCAGTGGGAGGGGCAGTCCCAGTGTGGCCCTGCAGTGGGAGGGTTGATGATGCTCACCTGTAGTTGTTACTAAGATTTGGCCACTGATTTGGGGTACAAGGTTTTGGATAATGATACCCAGAGACTCCCCCAGCTGGATCCATGGTTTGGTCTTTGGGGAGAATGCTTTGGAGAGCGCAGCGGCATTGACCTGCAGAGAAAATAAACAAAAACATTATTTGATGAAGGATTCTATGACTTGGGGGAATTTACTCTGCTGTTCTATTTCTTCAGTGATCAGACATTAGCATCTAGTGGGCAATTCAGGTACTGCAGCTCCAAGCTGCAATGTTGGCAAATCGATATGAAACCATAACAATCAGACCCGTCTTCCTATTGCATAATTTCAGTAGATAAAGATTGCCATGGCTGTTTAACCGGTATAGCATAAACCCCGTATAGCAGAGCTTGTAACCAAAATAAACTCACCGCCCCAATAAGTGCTCTCTCTTTAACTAGATCCACAATCTGATACGCGATCTCCTCTCCGCATCGATTCTGAGCTTCGTGTGTGCTGGCTCCCAGGTGGGGTAAGCTGATCACTAGCGGGTGATTAATTAGAACTGGGTCTCGAGGGGGTTCCTACAGCAAAAACATCATTATTAACAAACACCGAAAGCCTTCACAGTCAATCTGCCCCCTGGATGAGCAAAGCTGGGGTGAACCTAGATTACACCCCCACGGATCCCAACAGTAGAATTACACACACATAATCACATTCATTTAATAGATAGATATATTTCTTGGCTATCACTGGACCAACGATAGTGAGTAGGTTGGTTATCCCACCACTAAAAATAAAGGGGTTTAAGCGCTTGGTTGAATATAAATTAAGAGGAGATTGTGGTGAAATACTGGTTAAAAAGTAACATCTTTTAAAATGCAAAAATAGTTCCCCAAATATAGAGATACTAAGACGATAAGGGGAGTGGGAAGTGGGGGGGAAGTTAGAGGGAAAAATTGGATCTGCGGGTAATGCAGTACGCCCAAGTACCGATAACAGCCCTCCAAACTATAAACATTGTAACAGACTTAAGCAAGTTCTGCATCAGCTCTTGGCACTCCTTATGGAGGCAAAACAGTGTGTGGTGCAAAATAAGCCTGGGCCTGCGGATCAAGATGGAGTAAAGACAGTCACGTTGGCCACATCCCATTGGTGGACAGGCAGAACAGGTGCAAGTCCCAGAGATTTCAAAAACAAAGTGGCTTCCGAAGCCGATGTCAACCAAAATTGGTTGTCATCTTTTTCAGCATTAAGGGCTCTCGGGTACTCCCACCTGCAGATCGCAGTTGGGAGGTCACTCCTTGGAGGGATGCCCGCCATTGCAGCGTCTTGCGGCTTAAGTCGTGAAAGAAGTTCAGTGGGTGATCTTCAAAAGGTGTAAGAGGTTTGCCCCCGGACTGCGGGCATGAAACCTTCCTTATCGCTCCAAGACTAAAAGTAGAGAATGACATCCTTGGGGGCAGAGGTGGCAGCATCAGATTGCCCCGATATGCGGTAAATTCCCTCCAAGGGCAGTCCCTTGTTGTTTGGCCATAAGAGTAGTGTCAAGTAACCTCCTAATATACTGAGGTAGTTCAGCTGCATCTATGGTGTCAGGTATCCACCGTACTTTCAGAATACATTGCCGTGTCGCGTCCTCCAATATCCCCATTTTTGCACTCAGTTGTGAGCAGGTACTGGAGAGTTCCTGTATTTGGGATGCAGAGGTGTCTTGTTTAACTCTTAAGTCATGGACCTCTTCTTCTGAAGCCCGCACGCGGCCTGTTGTTCAGGTCCTCTTTCAACACGGCCATCTCTGAGGAGAATAAAGCCTTGAGGTCTGACACCATGCTGGTCTCTGCTTCAGTAGCCAGGAGGGGTTTGGAACGCTTTGGAGGAGGCACCACCTTGCCCCTGTTAGGTGGATTTGGTGTTGTTACAAAGCCCATGTCATCGTCTTCAGAGGCTAACAAGGAGTCCTGTGCTGAGTCTGGTAGGAAGTCTGCCATCTTGGGCCTGCAAGCCTGGGAGAGGAGCTGGCCAATATTTCGGGTATGTCCCTCACTCAGCCCGCGGAGTTTCTTAGAGTATTTCCCCATGGTTTATTGGGTATGGTGGGTACCGTCAGAGCCCTGAGGTATAGCCAAGAAATGATTTGCTATTTTTTGATCGAGATGGATCTTTACCTTTAAAACACAGACTCCGCTTGGACTCTTGGACTTCCCCCACCCCTTTTTTCAATAATTATTTTTTTGTTTATTTTATTTCTCATTGGATTAATTCTATTATTCATATTTTTCATGTTTAGCAATTATTCAGTTACCTTACTTTTCATGATGCACTATAAATATGATAATATTTGCCCTACTTTACAGGGCTTGGGAAGACAATACACTGGGAGCTGTTGGCCTGGGAAGCTTATGGATAACTCAAAATGTGCTTCTACACAACAGACTGTTGCCAGGTAACTGACTCCCTTCCCTGAGACACAGATACATTCTCTAACACCCAGCCACTATGTCTAATCCTCTAGATCAGGGGTCTCCATTATCTGTTAATAGGAGTATATCTCAATGGGTGACTGCTTACTGATCACGGAGTCATCTGACTTTAGACATGGTGGGATCTCCCTACCGGTATCTCTAACAACATCAAGCTATTTTCATTTATATTCATCACACTCAGGTACTTTAACTCTCTTTAATCTGTGAGAATACACATTGGAAGTTTTTGGAAGATATACCGCTTAGTACACATTCCCCACTAGCGGCTAATTCACCAATAACCATGCTTACTGGTTCGTTTAAAAATTGCATGGGTTACAGACCAAACCCAGCATTCCTGATGATCCCAGCAATGGCCACCGGGTGAAACGTGCGTAGGGTGCTCACTGGTGTATCTCCCAAACCAGGAGGTCCTTAGACTTCACTCTAACATTTGACAAACTTCTGACATTGTTAGCCTCCTGTGTTGGGGATATTGGTTATTCTGTCTGGCTATCTCCTATACGGTTTTCTCATTGCTTCAATACTTCATGGGGCATAGGGTTATTTATTTATTCAAATTAACCTGCCACTACTTGATTACTGGGTTCACAGCTTGGAGGGAACATGTACCGGCTGACAAACACATAGGGACTAGTTAGTTAGCTCATTTTCAGACGATAACAGGGACCAACCGGCACATGCACCTTCCCTGTTGCCCCAGATTTATATCCATATTGGATTTTTGGGGGCACACTAGATCCTTGGGAATAACTCTGCATCTAAATTGGAAACTGTTTGACGTGGCAATTTCTCACAGGGCTTTACACATCTGTTGAGTGACATCTAGTGGTGCATTGGCAACATTGCTATTCACATATGGAAAATTAGATACTTTTTGGACAACTTGTCTGTCCTTAGGACTTTCTCTCATAGATGTAGTGACCCTTCCTGAAGAAACCAGTTTATTATTATTTTTTACTACCATTTGTTATACTACTAGTATTATTATTATTATTATTTATCTTCCTATCAATGAGTACAATTGTGCTCTGCAGCCAACATCCCCAGCCCAGGGACCTGCCCCACAGCACCCTAACTAGCAATGCGCTGGTAGGCAGTGCCTGCTCTAGTGTCACCAGATGAGGATATTCCCAACAGCCACTGAGTCGATACACTACTGGTGACAACTGCTCTGATGATGTCAACCGATGCAGTCCACAATCCTCCCCAGAGACCCTGCTGTGGAGTGGGAGAAGCAGAGCTTTTCTGATTCCATTTTTCTCCCAATTCACTCGTCTCCTTACCTCAGTGAAAACATCAAGTCCTGCCCCTCCACACTGCCCACTTTCTAGTGCTCGCACTAACGCAGCTTCATCAATAATCCCTCCTCGTGCGCAGTTTATAACTTTTACTCCACGTTTGCATTTGGAGAACGCAGCATCATTGATCAGCCCTGAGAGAGATAAGAGAAGAGACTGAGTGAATACATTGTTACAATGAGAGAAGAGACAGATTACATCACTATAACAAGGGAAGGGTCCAAACACACTGCTATAAGCAAGGAATGGCTCAGAATATATCATTACACTGCGGAATGGGTCAGAATATATCATTACACTGCGGAATGGGTCAGAATATATCATTACACTGCGGAATGGGACGGAATATATCGTTACACTGCGGAATGGGACAGAATATATCATTACACTGCGGAATGGGACAGAATATATCATTACACTGCGGAATGGGACGGAATATATCATTACACTGCGGAATGGGACAGAATATATCATTACACTGCGGAATGGGACAGAATATATCATTACACTGCGGAATGGGACAGAATATATCATTACACTGCGGAATGGGACAGAATATATCATTACACCGGGGAATGGGTCAGAATATATCATTGCACTGCGGAATGGCTCAGAATATATCATTACACTGCGGAATGGGTCAGAATATATCATTACACTGCGGAATGGGACAGAATATATAATTACACTGCGGAATGGGACAGAATATATAATTACACTGCGGAATGGGACAGAATATATAATTACACTGCGGAATGGGACAGAATATATCATTACACTGCGGAATGGGTCAGAATATATCATTACACTGCGGAATGGGTCAGAATATATCATTACACTGCGGAATGGGTCAGAATATATCATTACACTGCGGAATGGGACAGAATATATCATTACACTGCGGAATGGGACAGAATATGTCATTACACTGCGGAATGGGACAGAATATATCATTACACTGCGGAATGGGACGGAATATATCATTACACTGCGGAATGGGACGGAATATCATTACACTGCGGAATGGGACGGAATATCATTACACTGCGGAATGGCTCAGAATATATCATTACACTGCGGAATGGGTCAGAATATATCATTACACTGCGGAATGGGTCAGAATATATCATTACACTGCGGAATGGGTCAGAATATATAATTACACTGCGGAATGGGACAGAATATATCATTACACTGCGGAATGGGACGGAATATATCATTACACTGCGGAATGGGTCAGAATATATCATTACACTGCGGAATGGGACGGAATATATCATTACACTGCGGAATGGGACGGAATATATCATTACACTGCGGAATGGCTCAGAATATATCATTACACTGCGGAATGGGACAGAATAGATCATTACACTGCGGAATGGGACAGAATAGATCATTACACTGCGGAATGGGTCAGAATATATCATTACACTGCGGAATGGGACAGAATATATCATTACACTGCGGAATGGGTCAGAATATATCATTACACTGTGGAATGGGTCAAAATATATCATTACACTGTGGAATGGGTCAAAATATATCATTACACAGCGGAATGGGTCAGAATATATCATTACACAGCGGAATGGGTCAGAATATATCATTACACAGCGGAATGGGACAGAATATATCATTACACTGCGGAATGGGTCAGAATATATCATCACACTGCGGAATGGGACGGAATATATCATTACACTGCGGAATGGGACGGAATATATCATTACACTGCGAAATGGGACAGAATATATCATTACACTGCGGAATGGGTCAGAATATATCATTACACTGCGGAATGGGACGGAATATTCACTAAACTGCAACTGAAAATTGAATTTTAAAATGTAGGATTTTGTATTGGATTCAATGAAGAATATTGCTGCCTAAAATGTGATATCAAGCATCTGATTATCTGGGAGAAAATTGCATAAATCTGCCTCATAATACGGTACACCAAGGGGAGAATGGACGTGCTTGACACTGGGTGCATGAGATATTGGTGATATGGATGGTGCCGTGTATCTATGTGGGAGGCCAAAAAGGGGCACTGGTGCTACTTGTGCTTATAGGAAAGGGTAGGGACACTTAGTGCAGTGTATACCTGTAATGGATGGCAGGAGGGGGTACTCAGTGCAGTGTATACATGTGGTGGATGGAAGGAGGGAGGTAAGCAGTGCAGGGTATACCTGTAATGGATGGCAAGAGGGAGTACTCAGTGCAGTGTATACCTGTATCAGGAGGGAGGTACTTAGTGCAGTGTATACCTGTAATGGGTGGCAGGAGGGAGTACTCAGTGCAGTGTATACCTGTGGTGGGTATCAGGAGGTAGTACTCAGTGCAGTGTATACCTGAATCAGGAGGCAGGTATGCAGTGCAGTGTATACCTGTAATGGATGGCAAGAGGGAGTACTCAGTGCAGTGTATACCTGTAATGGATGGCAAGAGGGAGTACTCAGTGCAGTGTATACCTGTAATGGATGGCAAGAGGGAGTACTCAGTGCAGTGTATACCTGAATCAGGAGGGAGGTACTCAGTGCAGTGTATACCTGTAATGGGTGGCAGGAGGGAGTACTCAGTGTAGTGTATACCTGTGGTGGGTATCAGGAGGGAGTACTCAGTGCAGTGTATACCTGAATCAGGAGGGAGGTACTCAGTGCAGTGTATACCTGTAATGGATGGCAAGAGGGAGTACTCAGTGCAGTGTATACCTGTGGTGGGTATCAGGAGGGAGTACTCAGTGCAGTGTATACCTGTGGTGGGTATCAGGAGGGGGTACTCAGTGCAGTGTATACATGTGGTGGATGGAAGAAGGGGGGTACGCAGTGCAGTGTATACCTGTAATGGATGGCAAGAGGGAGTACTCAGTGCAGTGTATACCTGTATCAGGAGGGAGGTACTCAGTGCAGTGTATACCTGTAATGGATGGCAGGAGGGAGTACTCAGTGCAGTGTATACCTGTATCAGGAGGGAGGTACGCAGTGCAGTGTATACCTGAATCAGGAGGGAGGTACTCAGTGCAGTGTATACCTGTAATGGATGGCAGGAGGGAGTACACAGTGCAGTGTATACCTGTAATGGGTGGCAGGAGGGAGTACTCAGTGCAGTGTATACCTGTGGTGGGTATCAGGAGGGAGTACTCAGTGCAGTGTATACCTGTAATGGATGGCAAGAGGGAGTACTCAGTGCAGTGTATACCTGTGGTGGGTATCAGGAGGGAGTACTCAGTGCAGTGTATACCTGTATCAGGAGGGAGGTACTCAGTGCAGTGTATACCTGTGGTGGATATCAGGAGGGGGGTACGCCCTTCATAACTGTAATGGATGGCAGGAGGGAGTACTCAGTGCAGTGTATACCTGTGGTGGATAGCAGGAGGGGGTACGCAGTGCAGTGTATACCTGTAATGTATGGCAGGAGGGAGTACTCAGTGCAGTGTATACCTGTAATGGATGGCAAGAGGGAGGTACTCAGTGCAGTGTATACCTGTAATGGATGGCAAGAGGGAGTACTCAGTGCAGTGTATACCTGTAATGGATGGCAAGAGGGAGGTACTCAGTGCAGTGTATACCTGTAATGGGTGGCAGGAGGGAGTACTCAGTGCAGTGTATACCTGAATCAGGAGGGAGGTACTCAGTGCAGTGTATACCTGTAATGGGTGGCAGGAGGGAGTACTCAGTGCAGTGTATACCTGTAATGGGTGGCAGGAGGGAGTACTCAGTGCAGTGTATACCTGTGGTGGGTATCAGGAGGGAGTACTCAGTGCAGTGTATACCTGTAATGGATGGCAAGAGGGAGTACTCAGTGCAGTGTATACCTGTATCATAAGGGAGGTACTCAGTGCAGTGTATACCTGTAATGGATGCAGGAGGGAGTACTCAGTGCAGTGTATACCTGTATCAGGAGGGAGGTACGCAGTGCAGTGTATACCTGAATCAGGAGGGAGGTACTCAGTGCAGTGTATACCTGTAATGGATGGCAGGAGGGAGTACACAGTGCAGTGTATACCTGTAATGGGTGGCAGGAGGGAGTACACAGTGCAGTGTATACCTGTGGTGGGTATCAGGAGGGAGTACTCAGTGCAGTGTATACCTGTAATGGATGGCAAGAGGGAGTACTCAGTGCAGTGTATACCTGTAATGGATGGCAAGAGGGAGTACTCAGTGCAGTGTATACCTGTGGTGGGTATCAGGAGGGAGTACTCAGTGCAGTGTATACCTGTGGTGGGTATCAGGAGGGAGTACTCAGTGCAGTTTATACCTGTGGTGGGTATCAGGAGGGAGTACTCAGTGCAGTGTATACCTGTATCAGGAGGGAGGTACTCAGTGCAGTGTATACCTGTGGTGGATATCAGGAGGGGGGTACGCCCTTCATAACTGTAATGGATGGCAGGAGGGAGTACTCAGTGCAGTGTATACCTGTGGTGGATAGCAGGAGGGGGGTACGCAGTGCAGTGTATACCTGTAATGTATGGCAGGAGGGAGTACTCAGTGCAGTGTATACCTGTTGTGGATGGCAGGAGGGAGGTACGCAGTGCAGTGTATACATGTGGTGGATGGAAGGAGGGGGGTACGCAGTGCAGTGTATACCTGTGGTGGATAGCAGGAGGGGGGTACGCAGTGCAGTGTATACCTGTAATGTATGGCATGAGGGAGTACTCAGTGCAGTGTATACCTGTTGTGGATGGCAGGAGGGGGGTACTCAGTGCAGTGTATACCTGTGGTGGATATCAGGAGGGGGGTACTCAGTGCAGTGTATACCTGTGGTGGATGGAAGGAGGGGAGTGTGCACAGTAATATAATCGCATTGTGTCCAAATCTCTTCCAAAGGAAACTGCTGCACTCCAAATTGAGCGGTCACCTCCGGGGGGATCACTGGATCATAACCGATTGTCTGGTGAAGGAAAGGGGGTAATCAGTGCTGGAGAGGGGGTGACAGTGAGGGAAGAATTTTAGATCAGGAAGGCAGAGGATACTGAGCTAGAAAGAGCGAGTGAGAGTGAGGACTGACTATGTCAGTGAGAGTGAGTATAAATATTAATGGGTGTATCATTGAGTATCAGTGAGTGTGAGTGAGGAGTGGTGTTATCAGTTAATGTGAGTGGGTGTATCAGTACGTGTGAGTGAGGAGTGGTGTTATTAAGGAGTGTGAGGAGTGGTATTATCAGTGAGTGTGAGTGAGGAGTGGTATTATCAGTGAGTGTGAGTGTTGAGTGGTATTATCAGTGAGTGTGAGTGTTGAGTGGTATTATCAGTGAGTGTAAGTGAGGAGTGGTATTATCAGTGAGTGTGGAGTGGTATTATCAGTGAGTGTGAGTGAGGAGTGGTATTATCAGTGAGTGTAAGTGAGGAGTGGTATCAGTGAATGTGGAGTGGTATTATCAGTGAGTGTGAGTGAGGAGTGGTATTATCAGTGAGTGTGAGTGAGGAGTGGTATTATCAGTGAGTGTGAGTGAGGAGTGGTATTATCAGTGAGTGTGAGTGAGGAGTGGTATTATCAGTGAGTGTGAGTGAGGAGTGGTATTATCAGTGAGTGTGAGTGAGGAGTGGTATTATCAGTGAGTGTGAGTGAGGAGTGGTATTATCAGTGAGTGTGAGTGAGGAGTGGTATTATCAGTGAGTGTGAGTGAGGAGTGGTATTATCAGTGAGTGTGAGTGAGGAGTGGTATTATCAGTGAGTGTGAGGAGTGGTATTATCAGTGAGTGTGAGTGAGGAGTGGTATTATCAGTGAGTGTGAGTGAGGAGTTGTATTATCAGTGAGTGTGAGTGAGGAGTGGTATTATCAGTGAGTGTGAGTGTTGAGTGGTATTATCAGTGAGTGTGAGTGAGGAGTGGTATTATCAGTGAGTGTGAGTGAGGAGTGGTATTATCAGTGAGTGTGAGGAGTGGTATTATCAGTGAGTGTGAGTGTTGAGTGGTATTATCAGTGAGTGTGAGTGTTGAGTGGTATTATCAGTGAGTGTGAGTGAGGAGTGGTATTATCAGTGAGTGTGAGTGAGGAGTGGTATTATCAGTGAGTGTGAGTGAGGAGTGGTATTATCAGTGAGTGTGAGTGAGGAGTGGTATTATCAGTGAGTGTAAGTGAGGAGTGGTATTATCAGTGAGTGTGAGTGAGGAGTGGTATTATCAGTGAGTGTGAGTGAGGAGTGGTATTATCAGTTAGTGTGAGTGAGGAGTGGTATTATCAGTGAGTGTGAGGAGTGGTATTATCAGTGAGTGTGAGTGAGGAGTGGTATTATCAGTGAGTGAGTGTGAGGAGTGGTATTATCAGTGAGTGTGAGTGTTGAGTGGTATTATCAGTGAGTGTGAGTGAGGAGTGGTATTATCAGTGAGTGTGAGTGAGGAGTGGTATTATCAGTGAGTGTGAGTGAGGAGTGGTATTATCAGTGAGTGTGAGTGAGGAGTGGTATTATCAGTGAGTGTGAGTGAGGAGTGGTATTATCAGTGAGTGTAAGTGAGGAGTGGTATTATCAGTGAGTGTGAGTGAGGAGTGGTATTATCAGTGTGAGTGAGGAGTGGTATTATCAGTGAGTGAGTGAGGAGTGGTATTATCAGTGAGTGTGAGTGAGGAGTGGTATTATCAGTGAGTGTGAGTGAGGAGTGGTATTATCAGTGAGTGTGAGTGAGGAGTGGTATTATCAGTGAGTGTGAGTGAGGAGTGGTATTATCAGTGAGTGTGAGTGAGGAGTGGTATTGTCAGGGAATGAAGGAACAGAAAAGAAGTAATTGGAGAGAAAACAAGCACCGTGACTGAATGAGTGATGGAGGGCATTAAGTGTGAGTGAGGTAAGGAGTAACGATGAGAAGTAAGTTGGAAGTGGGTGGCGGAGAGAGCAGTGACAGAAGACATTAACTATTCACTCCTTAAAAGAAAAAACAAAACACTAGCAGTTTAGAAGATATAAAAGAACATACACATGCTATTTGTTTCCCGTGCTTTAATTGGGGAATATAATCTTGTCTTGTAAAATCTGCAGATCTCTTGTCTGCAGCCTTTGTAGTCCCTCCCCTACTAACCCCGCCCAGTCTTTCTGCATCTGTCCAATCACAGACTTCCCAATGCAGCTCAATGAAAAGTCTTTGCAAAGCAGGTGCCCTGGGCAATCACTGCCTCTTGATTTTATCTCCACTGAGCTCAACAACCAGGAAGTAACAAGACCTGTTATCTGATTGACAGCCAGGGGGGATGGATCAAGGTTAATTTATAAAAGTGCAAATTTCTATTGAAAGCCGCACTATTTGAAAATAAAAATAGAGAACACACTCTCCTTAGATAAAGAATGTCAGTAAGCTGATCTGGTTTAGGTGTTAAGTGTGAGTGAGAATATAGGTCAGTGTGACGTGGCTCACGAATACCAACTCAGGCCTCGATTTAATGTTTGAATACACAAACAAAATGATTCCCTTCTGACCTTAACTAAAAAAGTTTTGGTATTTTTATATATATATATATATATATATATATATATATATATATATATGAGAGAGTCTCGGACAAGGGCGCTGCTGATTGACAGAGTCTCGGACAAGGGCGCTGCTGATTGACAGAGTCTCGGACAAGGGCGCTGCTGATTGACAGAGTCTCGGACAAGGGCGCTGCTGATTGACAGAGTCTCGGACAAGGGCGCTGCTGATTGACAGAGTCTCGGACAAGGGCGCTGCTGATTGACAGAGTCTCGGACAAGGGCGCTGCTCATTGGCTGAGAGCCTCGGACAGGGGCGCTGCTCATTGGCTGAGAGCCTCGGACAGGGGCGCTGCTCATTGGCTGAGAGCCTCGGACAGGGGCGCTGCTCATTGGCTGAGAGCCTCGGACAGGGGCGCTGCTCATTGGCTGAGAGCCTCGGACAGGGGCGCTGCTCATTGGCTGAGAGCCTCGGACAGGGGCGCTGCTCATTGGCTGAGAGCCTCGGACAGGGGCGCTGCTCATTGGCTGAGAGCCTCGGACAGGGGCGCTGCTCATTGGCTGAGAGCCTCGGACAGGGGCGCTGCTCATTGGCTGAGAGCCTCGGACAGGGGCGCTGCTCATTGGCTGAGAGCCTCGGACAGGGGCGCTGCTCATTGGCTGAGAGCCTCGGACAGGGGCGCTGCTCATTGGCTGAGAGTCTTGGACAGGGGCGCTGCTCATTGGCTGAGAGCCTCGGACAGGGGCGCTGCTTATTGGCTGAGAGTCTTGGACAGGGGCGCTGCTCATTGGCTGAGAGCCTCGGACAGGGGCGCTGCTCATTGGCTGAGAGTCTTGGACAGGGGCGCTGCTCATTGGCTGAGAGTCTTGGACAGGGGCGCTGCTCATTGGCTGAGAGTCTTGGACAGGGGCGCTGCTCATTGGCTGAGAGTCTTGGACAGGGGCGCTGCTCATTGGCTGAGAGTCTTGGACAGGGGCGCTGCTCATTGGCTGAGAGTCTTGGACAGGGGCGCTGCTCATTGGCTGAGAGTCTTGGACAGGGGCGCTGCTCATTGGCTGAGAGTCTTGGACAGGGGCGCTGCTCATTGGCTGAGAGTCTTGGACAGGGGCGCTGCTCATTGGCTGAGAGTCTCGGACAGGGGCGCTGCTCATTGGCTGAGAGTCTCGGACAGGGGCGCTGCTCATTGGCTGAGAGTCTCGGACAGGGGCGCTGCTCATTGGCTGAGAGTCTCGGACAGGGGCGCTGCTCATTGGCTGAGAGTCTCGGACAGGGGCGCTGCTCATTGGCTGAGAGTCTCGGACAGGGGCGCTGCTCATTGGCTGAGAGTCTCGGACAGGGGCGCTGCTCATTGGCTGAGAGTCTCGGACAGGGGCGCTGCTCATTGGCTGAGAGTCTCGGACAGGGGCGCTGCTCATTGGCTGAGAGTCTCGGACAGATGTGCTGCTGATTGGCTGAGAGCCTCGGACAGGGACGGTGCTGATTGGCTAAGAGTCATGGCTGAAGCTACAAGCAAATCAATAGCTCCCCATTTCAGTACTTCTATAGCTCTGTGTGTGATCCTGTATTCAGGGGGCGAGCCTGGTACACAGGCGAAACGCACGTCGGGCTAGACACTTGGGAGACATTTATCCTATCTCGACTGCAACATTGGGAGATACTCTTCCAATCTCGAGTGCAATACCGATTTCGGGCTAGATACTTACCCGATCGAGCCAGACACTTGGGAGACATTTTACCCAATCTCGGGTGTACAATACCGATTTTGGGCTAGATACGTACCCGACCTATTTGGGTTATCTATAGACTCTAAATGGGTATTTATACATTTTTTTGGTTATCCCCCATATTATCACAATAAGGCTGCAGACATAACTGTTAACTATTATACTGTTCACAGCATTATACCTGTCTCTATTCTCTTCTGACATCCCTTTACTATATCTGGTACCCATGAAGGCACCATTCCTTTTTCATTGTTATCCTGTATTTTGTGATTTATATACGTAGAGTTAACATGGACAATTGTGATTAGGTGTATACTACGGAAGGGATTCAGGGTACAGCTTGACGCCTACTCTTACCTCATTAGTAATCAGTAGGGCGATAAACCATAATCATATAAACTATTATTTCTACTAGCTGACGCTCCTTGGGGGAACCCGGTTTCAGTTTGATACCGTCTGTGGCATATTCCCACATTCTCAATCAGCATATCGGTATCTCCGCTGCCAATTATTATTCTCCTACCCTATGATGTGTCACCATACACAGTAGCAGACTTATTTTGTTACATTTCTCGCACCCGGATTTACTGTAGATTTTGCTGCTACGAGTGAACTCACTCTTTAGTACTGTTCTTTTTTGACATCGAGAATTACGTGTGCCTTTTTCTTTGAGGTAGCATACTACTGGGTATTGCTCATATGAAAGACACACTTCGCACGAACAGTATTCAGCACGATCACACACCCCTTTTAGGTGGTTTGTGCTATCACTGAGGCACCCTTCAGACATTATTGTTGTATCAACTTATCTAGTTATACTGTACCCACATTTAGTATTACAGTAGCTCCTCGTCCAATTACTAGTGTTCTTTCTATTTACTTTACGATTTGTAACTATGTATAGTAAGAACCTTATTTTATAATATACTGTGGCATTTGGACCTACTGTAACTTTTGGCTGTCTGGTACACTTGCTTAGTAATATCGCTTTTCATTGATACCTATTATAATGTGTCTCTACTCCTTGTGAGGTAGCAACCGATCGTGGATTGCTCCCATTAGAGTCACACTCCGTGATATTAGTATCAACCGCGACCTTACACCCCCCCGGGTGGACTGTGTTACTAGTGAAGTACCGCTGAGACAGCATTGTTTTATTTATTCACTCAGTTCAGGATCCCATTTCACTTAGGTGCTAAGCACCTCACTCCCCCCTTCCCTTTATATATGGTTTATAGTTTTTGTTTTCTATGTAATAAAATGTATTCTTTTTAACTGTTTTCCATTTACATTGCGTATATACTATACGCCACAGGACAGATTTGGCTCTTTTTTCCTCTCTTTCCATTTATTTAGGGTTACCCCCTACTCTGTCCTTTAGGATCTATTTTGGCCTTTCTTCTTTATGAACAGTTTAAAATCAGTGCTTTTCGTACCGGGATCCTTTACAAAGTATAATATTCAGAATATTTTGAAAGCATCGCTTTTAGTAAAATTAGTGACCGAATGCATTTAGTAGGATGTTTGCTCTCAAATGATCATTTTCTCACTTTTTGCAAGTGAACTATTGCCCGCTGGTAGCGCTAACCGCCAGTGTGCAGATAGTTAAATAACCTTCGTCACTGTGAGGGGTTACATATGTGGCAGATGGCCAACGCTTGCTAGCTGGCCGCCACATTAAATAAGTGTAAAATAAAATGAACTAAACCGTCTGTGGGGGTTATTATGACCCCGTATTACGATAAGGTACGTTAGTGACCTCCCTTATGCTCCCACTGGCTGCATTTTTATTCAACTAAACATTAAAAAAGCAAAGTGAGGAAATCCGTATTAAGGGAACTCCTCTAGGGTACTGAGGTATGAGAGGCTGAAGTAAATAAGTGCAATAGTTGATACATAACAAGGAAAGTATCGAGAGGGAATGGGGAGCGATTGACTAAGCACTTACTTAGTATAAGAGTCTTTATGGGGTGGTCCAGGTAGAGACCTAAGTATTATATCATAAATATCAAGATACCATCATAGAGGGAAAAGAAACCTCCATCAAATGTTGCTTATAGGTAATATGCACAAACATGGCCGGTAGCATTGAACACCTTCTACAAATGAGCCCAGAGTCTCTAATAATGATTTACTCTAGGGTATGCTATACGTGGTTCTAAGAGTAATATCTAAATACTATTTACAGCTACCTCGGCTTGAGATTCTCTGAGCCCCTCAACAGATTATTAGAGAGATATGTTCTCCCTATAGCTGTGTATGGAAAAGGCTCCATTAGCAAGTCCCCACACTCCCATATAGCTCTTCCTCGTTACAGATTAAATAAAAACCAAAGTGAAACAAAACGTGATCAATCAGTGCATAGTGATATGTGAAGCAAAATTCCCGACGCGCGTTTCTGTTCTATAGTGGCTCCTTCGTCATTATAAGAGACTCTAGATTCATTTGTAGAAGGTGTTCAATGCTACCGGCCACGTTTGAGCATATTACCTATAAACAATGTTTGATGGATGTTTTTTCACTTTATGATGGTATCTTGATATTTATGATATAATACTCAGGTCTCTACTTGGACCACCCCATATAGAGTCTAATTCTAAGTAAGATCTTTAGTTGATCGCTCCCCATTCCCTCTATAACTAACAAGGTCCATGCCTGAGAAAGTTAAGGCATATTATTTGCCACAATGTATCTATTTAGAGATTCATCTCTTTAGACCTTTTTGTATCCACTCTTTTGGAATTGAGAGTTTGTCTATCGGCCTCTGCTATATCAGCTTGCACTTCTTATTTATAAAGTTGGGATAATTTGTGGCTAATACATTTTTGGCCATTATAATAAAGCCTATTAGTTTATCCACTGCAATGATATTCTGTGCTTTGATATTCATGATAGATACTTTCCTCGTTCTGTTTTAACTATTGCTTTACTTCAGCCTCTCATACACCAGTACCCTAGAGGAATTCCCTTAATAAGGATTTCCTCACTTTTCTTTTTATATTAATGTTGTTTCCAGGGTTCATGCCCAGAGTGACAGGGTGCCACTCGTACTGACCATCCCTGTTGTGATATCCTAGACTATTTTCTTTATTGTTTAACCCCTTAAGGACACATGACATGTCTGACACGTCATGATTCCCTTTTATTCCAGAAGTTTGGTCCTTAAGGGGTTAAGCATTAAAAACTAGAGACTCAGCACCCATTGCTGCCCAGTCGCTAAAACAGCCACTTTCCATGGATGGGGCCTCTAAAATAATAGGGGACATAGTACCCTCTGTGCAAATTAGTTGGCGACTAAAAAGGATGAACCTGGTGTCCCTTCCAGCCACCAGCCATAGCCAGTAGGTGGGGGCACTAATTATAAAGCAAGCGAGAACCTAAGCATGTAAGCTCATCGAGCAGGGCCCTCAACCCCCTCTGTTCCTGTACGTCCAGTGGTCTGATCTCAATTATGTGTCTGTTAGTCCACCCATTGTACAGCGCTATGGAATTTGTTGGCGCTATATAAATAATAAAATAATAATAAATAACCTTCACCCAACCCCCACCCATAGCTGGTCAGTTGGGGCTTAAATTAAAAATACAATGGTAATGTGGACAGACCATTGTCCACCCCTCAAACGGTCATAAGTGTCCCCTTCCTCCCCATTTGGAGCTTAGTGACAAACCCTGGCTATAAACATCTTTACAGACCAATTCGTTTTGGGGTCTGAGTGGGTTTTTTCATGGTTACCTTAGCAGCTATTGGATGGATTCATTATAATCTGTCTGTCTGTTTAGAGAATAGAAGATAATGATTAGGGTAAGGACGGACAGGGAAAGATGGGATTAGGGCCGTGAAGGAAGACAAGAGATGGGATTAAAGAGGACAGGGGCTGATATCACGGGAGAAAGACTTTGCCAAATTGAGACAGTTCGAGCTGGGAAGCAGCAGAGAGAATGAAATATGGACCGAGGTGAGAGAAGACAGTGAGAAAGGATGACAGAGACAGAAAAGAGACAGATGCAGAGCAAAGAGAGAAAGAGATGAAAAGAGAGCACAAGAAGGGCTGACAGAGAGAGGCACAGATAGAGAAGGAATGACAGAGACAGAAAAGAGAGAGGAGAGAGTAGAGAGAGATTACTCTAGTGAGTGCAGGGTTACGTGGGTGGACATTTCACCTTCATCTGAAATGACTGCATGCGGACAGCAACTTCCTTGCCAATGCGGCCCAGTCCCAGAATTCCCAAGGTTTTCCCATGTAACTCGGAGCCCATGAACTGGAAAGATTGCAATGAGTTAACCTAATTACATATACACATATATCTCCAGTGACCGGTATATATCTCCAGTGACCGGTATATATATCTCCAATTACCTGTATGCATCTACAATTATCTCTGTGTATCTCCAACACCCTCCAATGGCCTGTGTGTGTGTGTATATATATATATATATCTCCAATGGCCTGTATCTATAGCTCCAACGACCTGAATCTATCTCCAACGAAAAACATTATATATATATATATATATATATATATATTTTTTTTTTATATGTATATACACCCCTCTCCCACCTGTATGTATCTCCAATGGCCTGTATAGATCTCCAATTACCTGTATTATCTCCAATGACTTCTATATATATATATATATATATAGCTCCAATTACCTGAGTGTATCTTCAATTATCTGTATGTATCTTCAATTATCTGTATGTATCTTCAATTATCTGTATGTATCTCCTCCCTCTATGCTCCACTTTACATTTATTATATGTTTCTCAACGTCTCTCCTCCACTGCCATCCCTCATTTTAATTTGTCTCCCCAAATATAACATCTCTACACCCAGTTCAGACCATGCATGGTGTACAATATAGTTCACACCTTTTTCCGGTCCCAGCGTCCTTCTCTCATGGACCCTGCAGCCTGTGGGATTTGCCTGGAAATAGAGACAGGAGTAAGGATGAGGCAGAGATTCCAAACGTCCCCTTGGGCACAGTGAATAGTCTCTTACCTGGACAGACTGAGTATGAGTCCACATGTCAACTCTGCAGCACTAATGCTGTTTCCCATGGGAGTGCTGGAAAATGAGCGAAACGTCAGTGAGATCTTTCAAGAAAACAGACAGGATCTAGAAATCTGAAATCATTAAGTGAAATGTTACTTCATCACGATAATCCCATTCTTGGTAGCAGAATCCACATCCACGTTGTCCACCCCTGTTCCTGCGCGCCCTACGACCTTCAGCCTGGAGCCAGCACTCAGGACCTCAGAGGTGACCTTGGTCGCTGAACGCACGATGAGCCCATCGTAGTCCTGCGGAGAGAACATGGTGGTAAGTCTCTTTCCATGGATCTAGCCATTTATCCAATATACGGCATTGATGCTCTCACAATGCATGGGATTGGATGAGCTAAAAGGTTAAACTGTATTTATCAAACTAAATAAAGAGAAAATGTCGATGTAACTCTGCCATTTAACGTTTAGATACAACCCCTCCCACACTAGTTAGAAATCTCGATTTACAGGATCTGACAGTCTGTTCACCACGAGCAGTCTCAACCTGTCTGATTCTGCTGCAGTAATCTCGAATCGAGGACTAAAAGTGGCAAATGTAGCAAGTGCCAAAAGCAAAAATGTTGGGAAATCGCCCAAAAGATTTTTTTGCCCATATCTGGTACTTCCGACGTTTACGATTTTACACGCTCTCTTGAACTACTTAGAGGACTTCCAGCCACTTTTCTCGTTTACCACATTATAAAGCATTGCTCATTTGACACTTAAACGTGGAAGACGTTTACCACTTTTAGTCTTCAATTCAGGTCGACGTGTAGTAAATGATTACATTCTAAATAACATCAGTTTAAACAAGCTCAAACTGATTTAACATATTTCTGCTTCATTTAATAGAAAAAAAACAGTTTTAATCATTTTATTTGTCAAACACTCACTACCCTCTCTAAGCAATGCTTGACGTTAATAAAACGTTAATCTGTGATAAGTTTCCTCTATAAACCAATAGTGAGATACCTGGAGAAATCCCCTGATTTTAGAACTATTCCGCTTCTACAAGGCTGCACACAACACAATATATTTTACTTATTATATATCCACGTGTTAGAGTCACTACGGTGTGAGGGGATACGTGTTGATGGTCTATTGTTTCCAGATATGGATCATCAGATAGAAAACCTGGAACAAAACTAGGTCTGTCTCTGAATCTGAGAGAGTTGGGAGGTATGCGGTAGTCTAGCGTGCCAGAGATATAAGAATGATTATTATAATGTCTGGTTCGGATTATTGCAGTCGGTATGTCACTTATGGGGACTTGCAATCCTCTCGGCACCATGTAACATAAAAAGAAGATCTCTTGTCTGCAGCCTTTGCAGTCCCTCCCCTTCTAACCCCGCCCAGACTTTCTGTGGCTGTCCAATCACAGACTCCCCAATGCAGCTCAATGAGAAGTCTTTGCAAGGCAGGTGCTCTGGGCAATTGCTGCCTCTTGAGTTTATCTTCACTGAGTTTATCTTCACTTCACCTCATCTGATTGACAGCTGGGGAGGGGGGGGGGGGGGGTTTGGAAAATAATGAGCATATCAGGAATATAATGCCAGGTGCATGCTGGGAAAAACAAGAAATACACTTCGCATCAAACAAAGAATAGAGATCCCCGCTACGAATGGAGTCTCACTCTGGGTTTAGTGTCTCGTTTTATAACGAGGATTCATATCTTTACTCTTAATTTGGCGCGGAGTTCTGACAGTGTCTGCTTCTCGGAACGTTCCTCCTGCTGGGGGTAACGTGATAATTCAAAGTGAAGTCAAATTTAAGGTCAGAGCAGTCAAACTGGAAGCATAGCTGAGTTAGAGAATTTTTCCATTTCAGCTATTTTTACCTTGAATTTGAAATCTCGGTTTAGTGAGTACCCATTAGAGAGTTCCAGAGAATGAAGCGATGGGTTTATTTCAGGGATGCTGCATTATCTATTGCTGATTCTATAAGTGAGGACTTTGCACAAGCTCTGTGTCTCTGGACTTTGTACTGAGTAAAGTCACGCTGTACCATATATATATCCAATATCCCCCGCACTCACGCTTAGTAGGTTCCCAATGTGCCGGGTGCCATAGCCTGGACTCCAAAAGGGTAAAGTTCACCAAAAAGCAGCTGCTCACCGGTCTTTAAAAGTTCCAAATTTTATTAAGTATAAGTTAAAAGAGACCAACGTTTCAGTCCCAGCTCGGGACTTTCCTCAGGGTAACAAAACAATATATAATGGTATCACATAAATGACAATATATAGTATGAAAGTAATTAAATAAAACTCACCCAGGTGCAGAGTACGGCCGTCATGAGTATTCTGCACTTGGGTGAGTTTTACTTCATTACTTTCATACTATACATTGGTCAATTATGTGATACCATTATAGATTGTGTTGTTACCCTGAGGAAAGTCCCGAGCTGGGACTGAAACGTTGGTCTCTTTTAACTTATACTTAATAAAATTTGGAACTTTTAAAGACTGGTGAGCAGCTGCTTTTTGGTGAAAAAACTAAATATATTATATGACACGGCCGAGTGGCTATACCGAGTGATGGCACGCTGTACCTTATATAAGCCAGATATGACACGGCCGAGTGGCTATACCGAGTGATGACACGTTGTACCTTATATAAGCCAGATATGGCACGGCCGAGTGGCTATACCCAGTGATGGCACGCTGTACCTAATATAAGCCAGATATGACACGGCCGAGTGGCTATACCGAGTGATGGCACGCTGTACCTTATATAAGCCAGATATGGCACGGCCGAGTGGCTATACCCAGTGATGGCACGCTGTACCTAATATAAGCCAGATATGACACGGCCGAGTGGCTATACCGAGTGATGGCACGCTGTACCTTATATAAGCCAGATATGGCACGGCCGAGTGGCTATACCGAGTGATGACACGTTGTACCTTATATAAGCCAGATATGGCACGGCCGAGTGGCTATACCCAGTGATGGCACGCTGTACCTTATATAAGCCAGATATGACACGGCCGAGTGGCTATACCGAGTGATGACACGTTGTACCTTATATAAGCCAGATATGGCACGGCCGAGTGGCTATACCGAGTGATGGCACGCTGTACCTTATATAAGCCAGATATGACACGGCCGAGTGGCTATACCGAGTGATGGCATGTTGTACCTTATAAAAGCCAGATATGACACGGCCGAGTGACTATACCGAGTGATGGCACGCTGTACCTTATAAAAGCCAGATATGACACGGCCGAGTGACTATACCGAGTGATGGCACGCTGTACCTTATAAAAGCCAGATATGACACGGCCGAGTGACTATACCGAGTGATGGCACGCTGTACCTTATAAAAGCCAGATATGACACGGCCGAGTGGCTATACCGAGTGATGGCACGCTGTACCTTATAAAAGCCAGATATGACACGGCCGAGTGGCTATACCGAGTGATGGCACTCTGTACCTTATATAAGCCAGATATGACACGGCCGAGTGGCTATACCGAGTGATGGCACTCTGTACCTTATAAAAGCCAGATATGACACGGCCGAGTGGCTATACCGAGTGATGGCACTCTGCACCTTATAAAAGCCAGATATGACACAGCCGAGTGGCTATACCGAGTGATGGCACGCTGTACCTTATAAAAGCCAGATATGACACGGCCGAGTGGCTATACCGAGTGATGGCACGCTGTACCTTATATAAGCCAGATATGACACGGCCGAGTGGCTATACCGAGTGATGGCACGCTGTACCTTATATAAGCCAGATATGACACAGCCGAGTGGCTATACCGAGTGATGGCACGCTGTACCTTATATAAGCCAGATATGACACGGCCGAGTGGCTATACCGAGTGATGGCATGTTGTACCTTATATAAGCCAGATATGACACGGCCGAGTGACTATACCGAGTGATGACACGTTGTACCTTATAAAAGCCAGATATGACACGGCCGAGTGACTATACCGAGTGATGGCACGCTGTACCTTATAAAAGCCAGATATGACACGGCCGAGTGGCTATACCGAGTGATGGCACGCTGTACCTTATAAAAGCCAGATATGACACGGCCGAGTGGCTATACCGAGTGATGGCACTCTGTACCTTATATAAGCCAGATATGACACGGCCGAGTGGCTATACCGAGTGATGGCACTCTGTACCTTATAAAAGCCAGATATGACACGGCCGAGTGGCTATACCGAGTGATGGCACTCTGCACCTTATAAAAGCCAGATATGACACAGCCGAGTGGCTATACCGAGTGATGGCACGCTGTACCTTATATAAGCCAGATATGACACGGCCGAGTGGCTATACCGAGTGATGGCACGCTGTACCTTATATAAGCCAGATATGACACAGCCGAGTGGCTACACCGAGTGATGGCACGCTGTACCTTATATAAGCCAGATATGACACGGCCGAGTGGCTATACCGAGTGATGGCATGTTGTACCTTATATAAGCCAGATATGACACGGCCGAGTGACTATACCGAGTGATGGCACGCTGTACCTTATAAAAGCCAGATATGACACGGCCGAGTGGCTATACCGAGTGATGGCACGCTGTACCTTATATAAGCCAGATATGACACGGCCGAGTGGCTATACCGAGTGATGGCACTCTGCACCTTATAAAAGCCAGATATGTAACAGCCGAGTCATATCTGCTTATATTTGGTCCTTATAGTCTGAACATGTTTGAGAAAGCCAGTTAATGGTGAAATGCGTTAAATGATCACTATAGTGCCAGGAAAACAAACTAGTTTTCTGGCACTATAGTGCCCTGAGGGGGGCTGAAGGGGAAGGAAGGGGGTTAAACCTTTCTCCCATTCACCCTGAGAATCTGCCCCATTCTCCCTTAGAATCTGCCCCATTCTCACTCCTTCCCAGGCTGACTCCCCCTCCCCCTCCCCCTCTCTCTGCTGACACAGCTTTGCTCTGTTGCATCAGACACTGAGTGAATGAATGAGAGATTACAGACTCAGCCTGAACACTGTTACTGCCTATACTCCATCACCAACCACTGCAGAGCCTTGCCCCTGTATACACCACTGCAGAGCCTTGCCCCTGTATACACCACTGCAGAGCCTTGCCCCTGTATACACCACTGCAGAGCCTTGCCCCTGTATACACCACTGCAGAGCATTGCCCCTGAATACACCACTGCAGAGCATTGCCCCTGAATACACCACTGCAGAGCATTGCCCCTGAATACACCACTGCAGAGCATTGCCCCTGAATACACCACTGCAGAGCATTGCCCCTGAATACACCACTGCAGAGCATTGCCCCTGAATACACCACTGCAGAGCATTGCCCCTGAATACACCACTGCAGAGCATTGCCCCTGAATACACCACTGCAGAGCATTGCCCATGTATACACCACTGCAGAGCATTGCCCCTGAATACACCACTGCAGAGCATTGCCCATGTATACACCACTGCAGAGCATTACCCCTGTATACACCACTGCAGAGCATTGCCCCTGTATACACCACTGCAGAGCATTGCCCATGAATACACCACTGCAGAGCATTACCCCTGTATACACCACTGCCCCTGTATACAAGACTGCAGAGCATTGCCCCTGAATACCCAGTCTCCTACCTGGATCTTTGATAGCAGCTCCTGATGGCTCAGACCTGGGCACTCTGTCACTTCAATGCCCCCCTGAGAGTGCAGGATACTGGCACAGGCTGGGGCGAGACTGTCACTAATCAGAACCCTCCTAATGTCTGAAAGAGACATGTCTGTCTGCCACCTGTAGCCTGTCTGCCACCTGCAGTCTGTCTGTCTCTCCGTGAGCCTGTCTGTCACCTGCAGTCTGTCTGTCTCTCCTTGAGCCTGTCTGTCACCTGCAGTCTGTCTGTCTCTCCTTGCAGTCAGCCTGTCTCTCTGTATGCAGCCTGCCTGTCTCTCCTTGCAGTCAGCCTGTCTCTCTGTATGCAGCCTGCCTGTCTCTCCTTGCAGTCAGCCTGTCTCTCCTTGCAGTCAGCCTGTCTCTCCTTGCAGTCTGTCTGTCTCTCCTTGCAGCCTGTCTTTAACTGGGTTAATCTCTCAAATTCAGTTGTTTCTTCCAGATTTTCTGAATCAATGATTTCCATGTATCCTCCCCCTGACTTCATTCTCTCCAACCTCCTGGCTCTCCCCCTCCCCTTAACAATCTCTCCCTCCTCCTGTCTGTCTCTATGCTCTCTCTCTCGCTCTCTCTCATTATGTCTGTCTCTATGCTCTCTCTCTCTCTCTCTCTCCTCCTGTCTCTCTCTCTCTCTCCCCTGTCTCCATGCTGTCTCTCTCTCTGTGTCTCCTCCGATCTGTCTCTATACTCTCTCTCTCTCTCTCTCTCTCATTCTGTCTGTCTCTATGCTCTCTCTCGCTCTCATTCTGTCTGTCTCTATGCTCTCTCTCTCTCTCTCCCTCCTCCTGTCTCTCTCTCTCTCTCTCTCCCCTGTCTCCATGCTGTCTCTCTCTCTGTGTCTCCTCCGATCTGTCTCTATACTCTCTCTCTATCTGTTTCCATACTCTCTCTCTCTCTCCTCCTGTATGTCTCTACACTTGGTCTCTCTGTCTCCTTCTGTCTGTCTCTGTGTGTGTGTCTCCTCCTGCTGTTGTAATAAGGTGATACATTTGTTGCAAATAAGCAACAACTGTTTATAAACAGTAACAGTAAAACACACATGATGGCAGATACTGAAAGAGGGGGGGTGGAACAAAAACATGAAAGGGGTACGGGAGGGGCCAATAGAATAATACTGGGGTACAGGGGGGAACTTAACATGTATAGCTTGGAGGAAAGACGAGACAGGGGGGATATGATAGAAACATTTAAATACATAAAGGGAATCAACACAGTAAAGGAGGAGACTATATTTAAAAGAAGAAAAACTACCACAACAAGAGGACATAGTCTTAAATTAGAGGGACAAAGATTTATAAATAATATCCGAAAGTATTACTTTACTGAGAGGGTAGTGGATGCATGGATTAACCTTCCAGCTGAAGTGGTAGAGGTTAACACAGTAAAGGAGTTTAAGCATGCGTGGGATAGGCATAAGGCTATCCTAGCTATAAGATAAGGCCAGGGACTAATGAAAGTATTTAGAAAATTGGGCAGACTAGATGGGAGCAGATAATACAGGGGTACAGGAGGGAGAGGATAATACGGGGTACAGGAGGGAGAGGATAATACGGGGTACAGGAGGGAGAGGATAATACGGGGTACAGGAGGGAGAGGATAATACGGGGTACAGGAGGGAGAGGATAATACGGGGTACAGGAGGGAGAGGATAATACAGGGGGTACAGGAGGGAGAGGATAATACAGGGGGTACAGGAGGGAGAGGATAATACAGGGGGTACAGGAGGGAGAGGATAATACGGGGTACAGGAGGGAGAGGATAATACAGGGGTACAGGAGGGAGAGGATAATACAGGGGGTACAGGAGGGAGAGGATAATACAGGGGGTACAGGAGGGAGAGGATAATACATGGGGTACAGGAGGGAGAGGATAATACAGGGGTACAGGAGGGAGAGGATAATACAGGGGGTACAGGAGGGAGAGGATAATACAGGGGTACAGGAGGGAGAGGATAATACATGGGGTACAGGAGGGAGAGGATAATACAGGGGGTACTGGAGGGAGAGGATAATACATGGGGTACAGGAGGGAGAGGATAATACAGGGGGTACAGGAGGGAGAGAATAATACGGGGTACAGGAGGGAGAGGATAATACAGGGGGTACAGGAGGGAGAGGATAATACATGGGGTACAGGAGGGAGAGAATAATACAGGGGGTACAGGAGGGAGAGGATAATACATGGGGTACAGGAGGGAGAGGATAATGCAGGGGGTACAGGATGAGGGGGCACAGTTCATATTAGAATGGATACATAAATAGACCTTGTATATCACTCCTGGTTTCTGTTCTGTTTTCAATGTGTCGCACATTCTGGAATTACCTTTAATTGCTGTGTAATTTTTGCTGCTGCTAATCTGTAATTGTTGGTCTGTAATTGTTGTACAATCACAATAACTGCATTGAAGTTTGAATTGTTACATTTAAAGTGAATTCAAAGTTAATTTCAAATCCCATGCCCGAATCACCGAACCAAATTCATCGCTAATTTCAACCGTTTGCCCACAAGTATTTTGGCTTACATTGTAAAATTGGCTAATTGTGGGTGTTCCAATGTCAGTCTGCATACACTCTGTGTGTACAGCAGGTATACTGCCCTCATTATGTCTTCATTCTGATCACATGACACAGGTTTGGTTTCAATTACAATTTTAATTAAATAAGCTGTATGATATATTATAAAGTCTCTCGGCACTGTCTGTCCTGGATGAACGTGCAGGTAAAACATCATTATTACTTTCTGTGCTATGATAGGGTACAGTAAGATGCCTTATTGCAGTGGTGGCATATTAAAGATGATGCCAGCAGATTGAGGGGAGTCTGGCACCTACATAAACCGGTGCATGGTGAGAGCTAGTATGAGGGTTATCAGTGTGATGTTGCCAGAGGGGTCCGTGGATGCATTGGGGGCGTTCACATCAATGACGGCAGGTGTGAGCTCCAACTGTTGGACGTATTGCTGGATCCAGATTGCGTACGCCGTTACACTTGTGTACACACCGGGGCGGCTAGGAATGGCACATCCAAATCCCCAGCTTACCACTCCAGCGAGGATCCAGGATCCGTCCCACTGACAAACCAGAGGACCACCAGAGTCACCCTACATGGAGACAAGAGAGAGAAAGTGTGATCTGGTGTTATACCACAAGGTGGAGCAGAGGAGCTGTGTTCCTATTGACCAGGCTCAGCCCTGGCGATTTTAACTGATCTCTATATAACAGAGCTTCTATTAAACACGTCTAGTCACTAGTTACAACGTTGTTACAAAACTTCAAAGCCTTCTCAAGGGAAGAATTTAGAGTAGACATGTAAGTCCCATAGTAACAAAGGAAACATTTTGTATCTAATAATTTAAACATATTTATGTTGCTATATTCTACTGACTATAGAATTCCCAGTTTATCCAACCACTATAGTTACAATGTTAACTGGTCTTTAACGTCCTCGATCATTGATTAATAATAAACTCCTCACTCCTCATCGCTACGATTTATTTCATTTAAAGACACCAGGACAAAAACTTCTCAAACGTTTATCTGTTTAACACAAAGGACATTACAATGATAAATACTATTTTATAAGGGGAGATTAAACCAGAGAGAATCAGAGTCTCCATCGTCCTGCAGTCTGTCTGTCAGTAATCAGTCTCCATCATCCTGCAGTCTGTCTGTCAGTAATCAGTCTCCATCGTCCCGCAGTCTGTCTGTCAGTAATCAGTCTCCATCATCCCACAGTCTGTCTGTCAGTAATCAGTCTCCATCGTCCCGCAGTCTGTCTGTCAGTAATCAGTCTCCATCGTCCCACAGTCTGTCTGTCAGTAATCAGTCTCCATCGTCCCGCAGTCTGTCTGTCTGTCAGTAATCAGTCTCCATCGTCCCGCAGTCTGTCTGTCAGTAATCAGTCTCCATCGTCCCGCAGTCTGTCTGTCAGTAATCAGTCTCCATCGTCTCGCAGTCTGTCAGTAATCAGTTTCCATCGTCTCGCAGTCTGTCTGTCAGTAATCAGTCTCCATCGTCTCGCAGTCTGTCTGTCAGTAATTAGTCTCCATCGTCTCACTGTCTGTCTGTCAGTAATCAGTCTCCATCGTCCCGCAGTCTGTCTGTCAGTAATCAGTCTCCATCGTCCCGCAGTCTGTCTGTCAGTAATCAGTCTCCTTCATCTCGCTGTCTGTCTGTCAGTAATCAGTCTCCATCGTCCAGCAGTCTGTCTGTCAGTAATCAGTCTCCATCGTCCCACAGTCTGTCTGTCAGTAATCAGTCTCCATCGTCTCGCAGTCTGTCTGTCAGTAATCAGTCTCCATCGTCCCGCAGTCTGTCTGTCAGTAATCAGTCTCCATCGTCTCGCAGTCTGTCTGTCAGTAATCAGTCTCCATCGTCTCGCAGTCTGTCTGTCAGTAATCAGTCTCCATCGTCTCGAAGTCTGTCTGTCAGTAATCAGTCTCCATCGTCCCGCAGTCTGTCTGTCAGTAATCAGTCTCCATCATCCCGCAGTCTGTCTGTCAGTAATCAGTCTCTATCGTCTCGCAGTCTGTCTGTCAGTAATCAGTCTCCATCGTCTGCAGTCTGTCTGTCAGTAATCAGTCTCCATCGTCCCGCAGTCTGTCTGTCAGTAATCAGTCTCCATCGTCTCGCAGTCTGTCTGTCAGTAATCAGTCTCCATCGTCTCGCAGTCTGTCTGTCAGTAATCAGTCTCCATCGTCTCGCAGTCTGTCTGTCAGTAATCAGTCTCCATCGTCCCGCAGTCTGTCTGTCAGTAATCAGTCTCCATCATCCCGCAGTCTGTCTGTCAGTAATCAGTCTCCATCGTCCCGCAGTCTGTCTGTCAGTAATCAGTCTCCATCGTCTCGCAGTCTGTCTGTCAATAATCAGTCTCCATCGTCTCGCAGTCTGTCTGTAAGTAATCAGTCTCCATCGTCTCGCAGTCTGTCTGTCAGTAATCAGTCTCCATCGTCCCGCAGTCTGTCTGTCAGTAATCAGTCTCCGTCATCCCGCAGTCTGTCTGTCAGTAATCAGTCTCCATCGTCTCGCAGTCTGTCTGTCAGTAATCAGTCTCCATCGTCCCGCAGTCTGTCTGTCAGTAATCAGTCTCCGTCGTCCCACAGTCTGTCTGTCAGTAATCATTCTCCATCGTCCCGCAGTCTGTCTGTCAGTAATCAGTCTCCATCGTCTCGCAGTCTGTCTGTCAGTAATCAGTCTCCATCGTCCTGCAGTCTGTCTGTCAGTAATCAGTCTCTATCGTCTTGCAGTCTGTCTGTCAGTAATCAGTCTCCATCATCCCGCAGTCTGTCTGTCAGTAATCAGTCTCCATCGTCCCGCAGTCTGTCTGTCAGTAACCAGTCTCCATCGTCTCGCAGTCTGTCTGTCAATAATCAGTCTCCATCGTCTCGCAGTCTGTCTGTCAGTAATCAGTCTCCATCGTCTCGCAGTCTGTCTGTCAGTAATCAGTCTCCATCGTCTGCAGTCTGTCTGTCAGTAATCAGTCTCCATCGTCCCGCAGTCTGTCTGTCAGTAATCAGTCTCCATCGTCTCACAGTCTGTCTGTCAGTAATCAGTCTCCATCGTCTCGCAGTCTGTCTGTCAGTAATCAGTCTCCATCGTCTCGCAGTCTGTCTGTCAGTAATCAGTCTCCATCCTCCCGCAGTCTGTCTGTCAGTAATCAGTCTCCATCATCCCGCAGTCTGTCTGTCAGTAATCAGTCTCCATCGTCCCGCAGTCTGTCTGTCAATAATCAGTCTCCATCGTCTCGCAGTCTGTCTGTCAGTAATCAGTCTCCATCGTCTCGCAGTCTGTCTGTCAGTAATCAGTCTCCATCGTCCCGCAGTCTGTCTGTCAGTAATCAGTCTCCGTCATCCCGCAGTCTGTCTGTCAGTAATCAGTCTCCATCGTCTCGCAGTCTGTCTGTCAGTAATCAGTCTCCATCGTCCCGCAGTCTGTCTGTCAGTAATCAGTCTCCATCGTCCCGCAGTCTGTCTGTCAGTAATCAGTCTCCATCGTCCCGCAGTCTGTCTGTCAGTAATCAGTCTCCATCATCCCGCAGTCTGTCTGTCAGTAATCAGTCTCCATCATCCCGCAGTCTGTCTGTCAGTAATCAGTCTCCGTCGTCCCACAGTCTGTCTGTCAGTAATCATTCTCCATCGTCCCGCAGTCTGTCTGTCAGTAATCAGTCTCCATCGTCTCGCAGTCTGTCTGTCAGTAATCAGTCTCCATGGTCCCGCAGTCTGTCTGTCAGTAATCAGTCTCCATCGTCCCACAGTCTGTCTGTCAGTAATCAGTCTCCATCGTCCCGCAGTCTGTCTGTCAGTAATCAGTCTCCGTCGTCCCACAGTCTGTCTGTCAGTAATCATTCTCCATCGTCCCGCAGTCTGTCTGTCAGTAATCAGTCTCCATCGTCTCGCAGTCTGTCTGTCAGTAATCAGTCTCCATTGTCCCGCAGTCTGTCTGTCAGTAATCAGTCTCCATCATCCCGCAGTCTTTCTGTCAGTAATCAGTCTCCATCGTCCCGCAGTCTGTCTGTCAGTAATCAGTCTCCATCATCTCGCAGTCTGTCTGTCAGTAATCAGTCTCCATCGTCTCGCAGTCTGTCTGTCAGTAATCAGTCTCCATCGTCTCGCAGTCTGTCTGTCAGTATTCAGTCTCCATCGTCTCGCAGTCTGTCAGTAAATAGTCTCCATCATCTCGCAGTCTGTCAGTAATCAGTCTCCATCGTCCCGCAGTCTGTCTGTCAGTAATCAGTCTCCATCGTCCCGCAGTCTGTCTGTCAGTAATCAGTCTCCATCGTCCCGCAGTCTGTCTGTCAGTAATCAGTCTCCATCGTCCCGCAGTCTGTCTGTCAGTAATCAGTCTCCATCGTCTCGCAGTCTGTCTGTCAGTAATCAGTCTCCATCGTCTCGCAGTCTGTCTGTCAGTAATCAGTCTCCATCGTCTCGCAGTCTGTCTGTCAGTAATCAGTCTCCATCGTCCCGCAGTCTGTCTGTCAGTAATCAGTCTCCATCGTCCCGCAGTCTGTCTGTCAGTAATCAGTCTCCATCGTCCCGCAGTCTGTCTGTCAGTAATCAGTCTCCATCGTCTCGCAGTCTGTCTGTCAGTAATCAGTCTCCATCGTCTCGAAGTCTGTCTGTCAGTATTCAGTCTCCATCGTCTCGCAGTCTGTCAGTAAATAGTCTCCATCATCTCGCAGTCTGTCAGTAATCAGTCTCCATCGTCCCGCAGTCTGTCTGTCAGTAATCAGTCTCCATCGTCCCGCAGTCTGTCTGTCAGTAATCAGTCTCCATCGTCCCGCAGTCTGTCTGTCAGTAATCAGTCTCCATCGTCCCGCAGTCTGTCTGTCAGTAATCAGTCTCCATCGTCCCGCAGTCTGTCTGTCAGTAATCAGTCTCCATCGTCTCGCAGTCTGTCTGTCAGTAATCAGTCTCCATCGTCTCGCAGTCTGTCTGTCAGTAATCAGTCTCCATCGTCTCGCAGTCTGTCTGTCAGTAATCAGTCTCCATCGTCCCGCAGTCTGTCTGTCAGTAATCAGTCTCCATCGTCCCGCAGTCTGTCTGTCAGTAATCAGTCTCCATCGTCCCGCAGTCTGTCTGTCAGTAATCAGTCTCCATCGTCTCGCAGTCTGTCTGTCAGTAATCAGTCTCCATCGTCCCGCAGTCTGTCTGTCAGTAATCAGTCTCCATCGTCTCGCAGTCTGTCAGTAAATAGTCTCCATCATCTCGCAGTCTGTCAGTAATCAGTCTCCATCATCTCGCAGTCTGTCTGTCAGTAATCAGTTTCCATCATCCTTTTGATAGGGGGTCATTAGTGTCCGTATAAACAGGGACGTTTTAGCCGCGAGGCAAAGAAGGCATTTGCCTTGGGCGGCATTTTCCAGGTGGCGGCAAGCTGCCCCTAAATGCCCAGGTCAAATGTCTTGTTAGCCTTGCGGCTAACTGACATGCTGGTCGGGCGGGCGGCGCTGACGAGGGAGCACTTTTCCCCTAAGCGCTCTGCTCAGCTCCCTCGTGCGCTGCCCGCAGAGGGAGCTGCCCAGCAGCCCCACTAGACCCCAGGGAGAGGGAGAACCCCCCCCCCCCCAGCATTCCCAATGGTAACAAGGCTGGGAAGGGGGTTAAATAAAAAAAATTAAAAAAGTGAGTGTGTTAATGTGAGTGAGTGTGTGTGTATGTCTGTTAGTGTGTGTGTCTGTTAGTGAGTGTGTGTTTGTCTGTTAGTGAGTGTGTGTGTGTGTGTGTGTCTGTTAGTGAGTGTGAGTGTGTGTCTGTTAGAATTTGTCTGTTAGTGTGTGTGTGTGTCTGTTAGTGTGTGTGTATGTCTGTTAGTGTGTGTGTGTTTGCCTGTTAACGTGTGTGTGTGTGTGTGTGTATCTGTTAGTGAGTGAGTGAGTGTCTGTTAGTGTGTGTGTGTGTTAGTGTGTTTCTGTTAGTGTGTGTGTCTGTTAGTGAGTGTGTGTGTGTCTGTTAGTGAGTGTAAGTGTGTTTGTCTGTTAGTGTGTATGAGTGTGTGTGTCTGTTAGTGAGTGTGTGTGTGTGTCTGTTAGTGAGTGAGTGTGTGTCTGTTAGTGTTTGTCTATTAGTGAGTGTGTGTTTGCCTGTCTGTTAGTGTATTCATATATGTCAGTGAATGTGTGTGTGTGTGTATTTAGAAGGCGGGGCAGGGGGGAAGGGATGGGTGGGGGTGGCCTAGGGCAGCACAAAACCAAGATACATCCACTGCGTATAAGTCCGTATAAAGGTATCGTTTGAGCAGGGATGAGTTGTTTTACCTGACATGCATCTTTTCTCCCCTCCTTGAATCCGGCACATATCATGTCCCACTTGATGATGGTTTGATTGCTTGGCAGAGTGGGGTTGTTGACATGGTACATGGCATCACAAGTTGCACGATCGATTATGGGAAGCTGGACCTGTTGTAGTGTCTGTGGGGATGGGAGACTCACTGAAATGATACAGGGTGGAAAAAATTAAAAAGTACTTCATGGTCAATCGTTACTCCACCAATGTTTGAATATGAAATGAATATGGTCCACATTCTTAGCAAGATCTGTTCATGGAGCCCATGTTTGAATACAGTGAATGCAACTAGTGATTCTCAGAAATTCCAAGCTCTGTCTCGGTCAGATATGGATTAGAGTGCAAGCCCTTATGGATCCCTCCTCCAGTTATTATTTGCTTTGGACTGCACCATAGTTAGTTTCAATTATGAACATGTATTTGAATGAATGCTCTTGCAACAAGGCTATCAGTTGGCATTGCATGGCATTGGATTCATTGGGTAATTAGAAAACTAGAGACCCTCACTGTTTTTGGTCACCAGACATCTGATTCTCACCTCCTTGCTGAATAGATCCCCAACCAGTGACGAAACAGTTGAAGCCGTTGGGAAATGTCACATCTAGAGCTGGTATACACACGGGTATCACATAGTCTGTATAGGTCACGGGAGTTTGTAACTTTATTAAAGCAATATCTCCACTGGATCCTGCGTATTTGTAGGTGGGATGGATGTGAATCATATTGACTTGAGCCATTACTCCACTTGGCACAGATAGCTGGTAAGCTCCGAGATTTACAGTGTAATCCGAGGCTGAATAGGGTCTTAGGGAAAAGAGAAGACAGATTCAAAATAAATTATGACCACAGGAAGCATATAAAATATACATTCTGTGAAGTAAGAACATCAGTATTTGCTGTCACTCACTGAATGAAGCAATGAGCAGCAGTCACGACCCACTGAGTGTCAACCATGGACCCTCCACAGATATGGTATCCGTTCTTCCTTAGGCTCACTTGCCATGGCCACTGGCCGTACAATGCATCCTGACCTCCCACAATTCGATCTGAAGTCACAGGCCGGCCACAACCTTCAAAGAACCCACCGTCAGAATTATGAATAAAGGACAATAAAGATAAAAAGAACAATAAATGTGACTTTAGTCAACAAATTCTCTAACAGTAATACTGGGGGACCCAAAATTTACATATATCAAAACTTGAACTCCTGCACTCCAACTTTACAAAAATATATAACCCGGTGCCAAGTCACAATGTTAATATAAGTATGAAAAAATTATGGCACTCCAGGCTTTCCAAGATTTCTATTTATTTTCAGTCAATCCAGGTCGGTTAACGTTTCAGCTCCCGATCAGAGCTTTCATCAGGACACACAAATATAACAATATAACAGGCGTATATAGGACAGACATCCAGTAAACACTCACCTAATCAGCTGTTTCACATCTCTCTCGATTATATATATATATATATCTAAAAACAATATTGTCGGGCCATGTGATGATGTATGCTATATCTATATACACTAATCAGCCACAACATTAAAACCACTGACAGGTGAAGTGAATGACATTCCTTATACTGTCACTGGGTGATATATATTAAGCAGCACGTGAACAGTCTGTTCTTCAATTTCGTGTGTTGAAAGCAGAAAAAAATGGGCAAGTGTAAAGATCTGAGTGACTTTGACAAGGGCCAAATAGTGATGGCTAGACGACTGGGTCAGAGCATCTCCAAAATGGCAAGTCTTGTGGGGTGTTTCAGGTATGCAGTGGTTAGTACCTACCAAGAGTGGTGCAAGGAAGGACAACCAGTGAACTGGCATATCAGGATCATGGGTGACCAATGCTCATTGATGCATGTGGGAAGTGAATGCTAGCCCGTCTGGTCCGATCACACAGAAGAGCTACTGAAGCTCGAATTGCTTAAAAACGTATTGCTGGCCCTGATAGAAAGGTGTCAGAACACACAGTGGGGATTTATAGCCTCATACCAGTCAAAGTATCCATGCTGAAAGCACCTTCAATGGGGATGTGAGCATCAGAACTGGGCCATGGAGCAAGAGAAGAAGGTCGCCTGGTATGATCACGTTTTCTTTTAGATCAGGTGGATGGCCAGGTGCGCTATTTACCTGGGGGCAACATGGCAGCAGGATGGTCTGGGCAATGTTTTTCTTGGAAGACTTGGGTCCTGGGATTCATTTGGATGTTACATGTACCACCAATATCGAGATTGCTGCAGACCACGTACATCCCTTCATAGTAATGGTGTTCCCTGATGGCAGTGGCCTCTTTCAGCAGGATAATGCACCCTTCCACACTACAAAAACTGTTCAGGAATAGCTTGAGGAACAAATTCCCCACATCTCAATCCAATTGAGTATCTATGTGATGTGCTGGAACAATGAATCTGATCCATGGAGGCCCACATCGCAACTTGCAGGAGTTAAAAGGTCTGCTGCTAATGTCTAGGTGCCAGATACCACAGGACACGTTCAGAAGCAGGGCAAAAAAATTTGGCCTGGCATTTTTCTTCACAGCAGCCCAGTGGGAAGGGGTTAAGGCAAAAGGGTTGTATCATTAACAATGACGAGCATGCCCCCCTCAAAGTGAGCATGTTGTTTCAATGCTGTTCCAGGGTAGTCCATGTGCAGAGCACTGCTGAGGAGCTCCTGCATGACAGAAAGGCCCAGTATTTGGTTTGCACAACACAAGCAAATTAGATAACACGCTTGTGCTGTGTTTGCTTGTGTCTTGTCTCTGGTGTCCATTAGTGTGATGACAAAATTCATGGAAAGAGTGTGTGTGTGTATGTGAAGGGTGCAGTGTGTGTGTGTGAAGGGTGCAGTGTGTGTGTGAGGGGTGCAGTGTGTGTGTGAAGGGTGCAGTGTGTGTGTGAGGGGTGCAATGTGTGTGTGGTGGTGCAGTGTGTGTAATATAACTGTGGCAACGCTACAAACTGCCCAGCTGTAAGGTAGCAGGGAAAATAATTTGATCTTACCTGTTGGCCTTGGCCTGGTTTGCCTGATGACCAGTTTAGGCATTGTAGCGGATTGCATTAAGGCTGTCCTCAAAATGTCATGTTAATATGTGTAATTATTCCTATGTATATCACCATTGTATGCAGCATTCGTCTGATTGTTCGGTAAAATCACTCTGTTCCAGTGATAAGTGTGCCTCTCATTTACCCACGAAATGACTTGTAACCGCAAACTAATTGTTAATTGCCTGTATCTCCGTGTGAACTTGCTGGGTGGCCGCCGTTCGGCATTCGAACACATGGCGGTGGCCATCTTGCATATGAATGCTCAGTGGTGTTTTGTCATCGAGTGTCTGGAACCTAAATCGGACACTCGATTACCCAAACACCGCTCCAGGGCTCCATAACTAACGAACAGAACCACGAACAAGCCCCTCATTCACTTAAAATAATCTACAGAATGAGGGGATTCTACTGAACCCCAGCTTAGCCCTGGATGGCAGGGTTTTCTTTTATATCCCAAACATAGACCGACCGCAAGGCCAAAACTCATGAAGCGATTTTGGCTTCTGCTGGTTGTGCGGTCGGTCAAAACTTCCCTTACACATAACTCCTGAACCCCTGGTCCGATCTGGGTGAGTTTTGAGTAGGTTACTCACCCAGATCTATCAGGGGATATAAGATTTAGGGGTGTACCCCCAACAGAAGGGGTACATCCAGAAAGTGGGGAAAACTGTGTCCTGCATAATAGGATTATGTGTCATGCTGAGGGGAGGAGAAGTGTGGGTGGTAACTCTAATATTATTGGCTACTGTGCTAATTGTAAAGGATCCTGCTATCTGTGCAGCGCTGATCCTTGTAGCATCTCCCGAAATCCAAGCTGAAAAGAGTGAAGTAGTGATTATAGCTCCCAATTCCCCAAACATGAGTCGAGACTTCATGAAGGGGTAAAACGAATGTGTTTATTGATGGCCAAACTCAGCCCTTTTATGAGGGTCTCCCAGCAAGGGAACTCCCACATGGGACCTTGTAGAAGACTGTAACAAAATATGAAGAACCAATCAGTATACAGTACAATTCTTATACACACCCACAGGAAGAGTGTAACCCCTCCTCTCTATCCTGGAGATAATTAACTTACCCCTCCTCTCTATCCTGGAGATAATTAACTTAAGTGGTTGCAGAGAACCTAATTATCTCCGGGCAGAGAGAAACATGTGCTTTTTACCTTTTAACAAAACTGTATTAAAATCAATAACTCATGTTTCCCTGAACGAAGTCCCCATGTTCCACACACCCCCAGATAGCTTGGATCTGAGCGCATATTATAGGCGAATAGCGCTCAGATCCCACGAACACAGTTCTCAATAACGTCGAGTAAAGTTTAAGTTCACCAACTGTAATGGAAGTTAAACTGCACGAACCCACATACGAGTGTAACAGGGGAAATGTACAATCCAAGCAAGTAAGGCGAATGATGTGATCCAGAGACAGAGGGCTCTGTCCCAAGTGCCTTAAGACCCCATGACTTAACGGGCCAGCATCCCAGGGTAAGAGGCTAGCAATCCGGCTCCTCCAAGCGATAGGGGGGCAGGGCAGTTTGTCACATGCAGACCCAGTGACAAAAGCCATTTTGTCACACTAATTATTGTGGGTGTCTCCCTTGCATGGGAGAATTAGTTAAAAGCTGACTGTGTGGAATAAAAGTTCAGTTCTGCTCCTGATGCTGTGTGTCGTCCAGTCATTGGGAAACGTAATGGGATCCTTTTGGATTACTTTACTAATCGTGGATATTATTCTCTTGGGTTTTATTACTTGTTCCTGAGCCTCCCCTGGATTACCAGCGGAGATATTCTGTGAAAGACCAGCACTCCGCTACAGGCATGCTCAGAGGAATTATGGAATTCATGTCTCAATGCATTAGAACTGTTAGGCTGCATAAAGGGGGTCTGCACAATGTTAGGCAGGTAGTTTTAATGTTGTGGGTGATCGGTGTATGTACATTTATATATAAACAATAAATAATATCTGGTCATGTAATGATATATGACATGTATATCTCTAATGCCAAGAAACGCTTTATTCTGTGACCAATAGTAGACCAAGCATTATGTGTAGAGAGATTTAATAACCGTGTAATCACCCTTATGCATCTTATGTTATATTTTTAGGTTAGACTTAATGTGTTAGGGCTGATATTAGAGTCTGTGTTAGGGTTGAAGTCAACGTTAGGATTCATTTTAAGGATAAGGGTAGAGATGGCAGGGCCGCCATCAGGGGGTGACAACCATGACAGTTGTCACGGGCCCGGTGGCCCTGTGGAGCGGTGAAACTGCTGCAGGTGCATCTGCACCGGGGCCCATCAGATGGCCCAAGCATTTAGGGCCACCCGATGAGCCCTATATCTTTAGGGGCCCGGTCAGCGCTGCGGCCGGGTAATAGCGCGACCGGGCCCCTTTAAAAAAAATTGCGGCTGCACCGCATGGGCTGCTAGGAGGAAGTGACGGCCGGAGAGAGAGGAGAGGCATCCGCTCCCATCATCCCAAGCCACCCTCCTGCAACTTAAAGGTAAGGAAGAGGAGGGTGGCTGAGGTGCGTGTGTATATGTATGTGTCTGCATGTATGTATGTATGTCTCTGTGTGTGTGTGTGTGTGTATGTATGTATATATCTATCAGTATGTATGTATGTCTGTGTGTATGTATGTCTGTGTGTATGTATGTCAGTATGTATGTGTGTATGTATGTCTGTGTGTATGTATGTATGTCTGTGTATGTATGTATGTATGTATGCATGTATGTCCGTGTGTGTGTATGTATGTCAGTATGTATGCGTGTATGTGTCTATCTGTATGTGTGTGTGTGTCAGTATGTATAGATGTCAGTATGTATGTCTGTGTGTGTATATGTATGTCAGTGTGTGTATATGTTTGTGTGTGTATGTATGTATGTATTTATGTATGTATGTGTGTGTATGTATGTATGTATATATGTCTGTGTGTGTGTCAGTATGTATGTGTGTATGTATATATCTATCAGTATGGATGTCTGTGTATGTATGTCAGTATGTCTGTATGTATCTGTGTATGTATATATCTATCTGTGTATGTATGCCATTATGTATGTATGTATGTCAGTATGTATTTATGTGTATGTATGTATGTCAGTTTGTATGTCTGTCTGTATGTCAGTTTGTATGTATGTCTGTTTGTCAGTATGAATGTATGTCTGTGTGTGTGTCAGTATGTGTGTATGTATGTACGTCAGTGTGTGTCTGTATGTCAGTATGTGTGTGTGTGTATCTGTATCTCCTTATGCATGTGTATGTGTCTATATGTGTGTGTCTGTTTCAGTATTTATGTCTGTTAGTATGTGTGTATCTTTCTGTGTGTGTGTTTGTGTTATTTTGTGTCTGTGTGTATTTCTGTGGGTGGGATTTGGAGGCGGGGCTTGGTGGCGGACACCCGGGGGCCCAGCTGTGTTAGGGGCCACACAATTTCTGATGGCGGCCCTGAGGGATGGAATTAGGATTAGGGGCTGTGTTAGGGTTAAAGTCAGTGTTAGGGTTATTTTTAAGGCTATGGGAAGGGATAGGATGGTATTGGGATTAGAGTCTGTGTAAGGGTTGAAGTCAGTGTTTATTTTTAAGGCTAAGGGTAGGGGTAGGGATGAAATTAGGATTAAAGCCTGTGTTAGGATTGAAGTGAGTGTTAGGGTTATTTTTAAGGTTAAGGCTAAGGGTAAGGATGGAATTAGGATAAGGATCTGTGTTAGGATTGAAGTCAGTGTTAGGGTTAAAGTCAGTGTTAGGATTGAAGTCAGTGTTAGGGTTATTTTTAAGGCTAAGGGTAGGGATAGGATGGAATAAGAATTAGAGTCTGTGTTAGCATTGAAGTCCACATTAGGGTTAATTTTAAGGGCAGGGATAGGATGGGATTAGAATTAGAGTCTGTGTTAGGATTGAAGTCAGTGTTAGGTTAATTTTTAAGGGTAGGGATGGAATTAGGATTAGGGTCTGTGTTAGGGTTAAAGTCAGTGCTAGGGTTATTTTTAGGGCTAAGGGTACTGATAGTATGGAATTATGATTAGAGTCTGTGTAAGGGTTAAAGTCAGTGTTAGGTTTATTTTTAAGGCTAAGGGATAGGGATTGAATTAGGATTAGGGTCTGTGTTAGGGTTGAAGTCAGTGTTAGGGTTACTTTTAGGGCTAAGGCTAAGGGTATGGTTGGAATTCGGATTAGGATCTGTGTTAGGATTGAAGTCAGTGTTAGGGTTAATTTAAAGCTAAGGGTAGGGATAGGGTTGGAATTAGAATTAGGGTCTGTGTTAGGATTGAAATCAGTGTAAGATTTAATGGTTAGAATTAGTGCAGTGTTGACAGGATATAGGACATGCATGTTGGTGGGAGTTGCAGTCCTGGGTGGCAGCTATTTTAGATGCCACTAATAATTCAACTTAGGAAGTTTAACTCCTGGTTAGTTCAGGCAGAGTAAAATATGTATGTTCCAGTGGCATCTGAGATTATGGCCCTCAGACTATATGGAGATTAACAGTTCCTTAATTCACCTTTACTATGGTGATATGTTATACAAAGGGAGTTGGTATGTCTAACTCCATTGGGAGGTGGTATGTCTAAAGGAGGGGGTATGTCTAATACAGAGGGAGGTGGTAGGTCTAATACAGAGGGCGGCAGTCTATCCAATACAGAAGGAGGTGGTATGTCTAAAACAGAGGGAGGCGGTATGTCTAACACAGCAGGAGGTGTTATGTCTAATACAGAGGGACATGGTATGTCTAATACAGAGGGAAGCGGTATGTCTAATACAAAGGGATGTGGTATGTCTAATACAGAGGGAGGTGGTATGTCTAACACAGAGGGAAGCAGTATTTCTAATACAGAGGGAGGCAGTCTGTCCAATACAGAGGTAGGCGGTATATCTAATACAGAGGGAGGCAGTCTGTCCAATACAGAGGGAGGAGGTCATTACCTGGGGAACCAGAAGTACATCTGTGCAGGAGGTCACTTACCTGTGTAGGTCAGGGTGTGAGAAACACCTGAAAAGAAATGGAGAGTTAATTAATGTAGCACCCATTCAAGAAGTATCATTGCTCTTACTCAGTGAGTATCATTGCTCCCACTCAGTGAGTAACTGTGCTTCCACTCAGTGATTGTCATTGCTCCCACTCAGTGATTAACAGTGCTCCACTCAGTGAGTATCATTGCCCCCACTAACAGTGCTCCCACTCAGTGAGTATCAGTGCTCCCACTCAGTGAGTATCATTGCTCCCACTCAGTGAGTATCATTGTTTTTACTCAGTGCGTATCATTGCTCCCACTCAGTGAGTATCATTGCTCCCACTCAGTGAGTATCATTGCTCCCACTCAGTGAGTATCATTGCTCCCACTCAGTGAGTATCATTGTTTTTGCTCAGTGCGTATCATTGCTCCCACTCAGTGAGTATCATTGCTCCCACTAACAGTGCTCCCACTCAGTGAGTATCCTTGCTCCCACTAACAGTGCTCCCACTCAGTGAGTATCATTGCTCCCACTAACAGTGCTCCCACTCAGTGAGTAGCATTTCTCTTACTCAGTGCGTAACATTGCTTCCACTCAGTGAGTATCATTGCTCCCACTCAGCGAGTATCATTGCTCCCACTAACAGTGCTCCCACTCAGTGAGTATCATTGCTCCCACTCAGGGAGTATCATTGTTCTTACTCAGTGAGTATCATTGCTCCTACTCAGTGAGTATCATTGCTCCCACTCAGTGAGTATCATTGTTCTTACTCAGTGAGTATCATTGTTCTTACTCAGTGAGTATCATTGCTCCCACTCAGTGAGTAACAGTGAGACACAATGCCAGTGAACTTTTATGGGCCAAGACCCACTTTTCAAAACGGTAATTTTTCAAGACCCACTTGCTTTTAATGCATATTTTAAAAAGTGAACGCCATGGCAATCAGCTTTAGAGGCATACAATTGGCACACCATAGCAATCCGCTTTAGATGCACATGATTGGCACACCATGACAATTACTTTTAGAGGCATAAAATTCTCACACCATGGCAATCAGTTTTAGAGGCATACAATTGGCACACCATGGCAATCAGTTTTAGGGCATAAAATTGGAACATCATGGCAGCTTTAAATACATACAATTGGCACACCATGGCAAACAGTCAGATGCATAAAATTGGCACAACATGGCAATCAGCTTTAGATGCATAAAATTGGCATAACATGGCAGTTTTATTGGCAAAAGTTTTACATATTATGGAGTTTTAGAGGCAGAAACTTTGCGTTTGATTGCAGTGCGTGTGTAGTGGATGCAGAGTGTATGTGTGTGTAGTGAATGCAGTGTGTGTACATTGTGTTTATAAAATATACATATACACAATGTGTATTTGAATGTAAGCATGTCTTTCTATGGAGTATGTGTGCAGTGTATACACTTACATACACATACAGAGACCCACACTGACACACAAATACACACACACTAACACAAAAGGACACACATATACACATACACGCAGAGACAGGAGGTGAGGGTGACAGTGTGTGGGAGGGGTGAGGGAGTGTGTGTGCTGGTAACAGTGTAGGGGGCAATGTGATGGCAGGGTGAGAAAGAGTTACAGTGGGAAGGTAGGGGTAGAAAGGGTTACAGTGTGGGGAGGAGGGGGAGAAAAGGCTTCAGTGGGGGGGCAGGGGGAGAAGGGGTTACAGTGTGGGGGGTAGGGAGTGAAGGGGTTACAGTGTGGGGGGCAGGGAGTGAAGGGGTTACAGTGTGGGGAGGGGGGCAGGGAGAGAACGGGTTACAGTGTGGGAGGGGCAAGGAGTGAAGGGGTTACAGTGTGGGGGGCAGGGAGTGAAGGGGTTACAGTGTGGGGGGCAGGGAGTGAAGGGGTTACAGTGTGGGGGGCAGGGAGTGAAGGGGTTACAGTGTGGGGAGGGGGGCAGGGAGAGAAGGGGTTACAGTGTGGGGAGGGGGAAGGGGCAGAAGGGGTTACAGTGTGGGAGTGGCAGGTAGAGAAGGGGTTACAGTGTGGGAAGTGGGGGGCAGGTAGAGAAGGGGTTACAGTGTGGGGAGGGGGCAGGGAGAGAAAGGGTTACAGTGTGGGGAGGGGGGCAGGGAGAGAAGGGGTTACAGTGGGGGAGGGGGGCAGGGAGAGAAGGGGTTACAGTGTGGAGGGGGGCAGGGAGAGAAGGGGTTACAGTGGGGGAGGGGGGCAGGGAGAGAAGGGGTTACAATGTGGAGGGGGCAGGGAGAGAAGGGGTTACAGTGGGGGAGGGGGGCAGGGAGAGAAGGGGTTACAGTGTGGAGGGGGCAGGGAGAGAAGGGGTTACAGTGTGGAGGGGGGCAGGGAGAGAAGGGGTTACAGTGGGGGGAAGGGCAGCGAGTGAAGGGGGGCAGGGAGAAAAGGGGTTACATTGGGGGGCAGGGTCTGGGGGCTGTGTCCTACCTTTATTAAATTCCCTGGTGGTCCAGTGTCCTCCCTGGTTGTCCGGTGGGTTAACTGTCCGGTCTGCAGCTCCGCTGGGTGCAGAGCTGCAGACCATATGATAGAAGTGTCGCAAGAGTTTTATCACACGGTCTGCGCTCTGCACCCGGCGGAGCTTTAGACCGGAGGTGCTGGGCAGACTGATTGCCCTGTATGCCGCCGAGCCCCCGCCTGGTGTCGGGCCCGCAGTCACGGACCGAGAGCCTGACCAATCAGTGTGCCTGCCTGACTCCCCGGCGGCCCTGGATGTTTGGGTCAGCGCGACCCACTGGGAATCGCCCTGCGACCCACACTTTGGGAACCGCTGCCCTATGGTATTTCTCTGTAGATTATCCATTCACAGTGCTCTGATCACATCTACATGGAGATATTGCTTTCCAAATCTCAGGGATCTTCTGTTAATTAACATTTCCCATTACCAAACATTTTTAGATTGATAAACATTTTTAGACTGCTACTAATTAATGAGACTTCTCTCTAATCAATTGTTATTACTATTATTAATATTTAGAGAGTGCCAGCAAGTTCCACAGCGCTGTACAATCACTAATAAGAAAGACTGATTTAATCAACAAGATTACTCACTAATTAATAAGACTGTTCTCTATTCCCTAAATCTCCAATAAATAAGTATTTTCTCTTATTAAAAAAACATATTATAATTAGTGAAACGGCTGTCTAAATATTCAGTTGGCTCTCCGACAAGAATATTATAATGTAGTAACATGTTAACAAGACTACTCACAGCAATCTCAATAATAATAAGAAGAAAATACTCCATTTAATAAGACTGCATTCTCAGAAATAAGACTGCACTCCATTTAGTAAAAATTGCACTCTATTCAATAAGACTGCACTCTCAGTAATCAGACTGCACTTCATTTAATAAGACTGCACTCCCAGTAATAAGACTGCACTCCCAGTAATAAGACTGCACTCTCAGTAATAAGACTGCACTTCATTTAATAAGACTGCACTCTCAGTAATAAGACTACACTCTCAGTAATAAGACTGCAGTCCATTTAATAAATCTGCACTCTCAGTAATAAGACTGCACTCTCAGTAATAAGACTGCAGTCCATTTAATAAATCTGCACTCTCAGTAATAAGACTGCACTCTCAGTAATAAGACTGCAGTCCATTTAATAAACCTGTACTCTCAGTAATAAGACTGCACTTCATTTAATAAGACTGCACTCCCTGTAATAAGACTGCACTCTCAGTAATACGATTGCACTCTCAGTAATAAGACTGCAGTCCATTTAATAAATCTGTACTCTCAGTAATAAGACTGCAGTCCATTTAATAAATCTGCACTCTCAGTGATAAGTCTGCACTCTCAGTAATAAGACTGCAGTCCATTTAATAAATCTGTACTCTCAGTAATACGATTGCACTCTCAGTAATAAGACTGCAGTCCATTTAATAAATCTGCACTCTCAGTAATAAGACTGCACTACATTTAATAAGACTGCACTCCCTGTAATAAGACTGCACTCTCAGTAATAAGACTGCAGTCCATTTAATAAATCTGTACTCTCAGTAATACGATTGCACTCTCAGTAATAAGACTGCAGTCCATTTAATAAACCTGTACTCTCAGTAATAAGACTGCACTTCATTTAATAAGACTGCACTCCCTGTAATAAGACTGCACTCTCAGTAATACGATTGCACTCTCAGTAATAAGACTGCAGTCCATTTAATAAATCTGTACTCTCAGTAATAAGACTGCAGTCCATTTAATAAATCTGCACTCTCAGTGATAAGTCTGCACTCTCAGTAATAAGACTGCAGTCCATTTAATAAATCTGTACTCTCAGTAATAAGACTGCAGTCCATTTAATAAATCTGCACTCTCAGTGATAAGTCTGCACTCTCTGTAATAAGACTGCAGTCCATTTAATAAATCTGTACTCTCAGTAATAAGATTGCACTCTCAGTAATAAGACTGCAGTCCATTTAATAAAACTGTACTCTCAGTAATACGATTGCACTCTCAGTAATAAGACTGCACTCTCAGTAATAAGATTGCACTCTCAGTGATAAGTCTGCACTCTCAGTAATAAGACTGCACTCTCAGTAATAAGACTGCACACCATATAATAAGACCAAACTCTCAGTAATAAGACTGCACTTCATTTAATACGACTGCTGTACATTAAGTAGCACCAGACTCCATCTCAGGAAAAAGACTGCACTCCACTGAGAGTAAGCCTGATCTCCAATGCTCCATTGGGCAGTGTGTCATCTACTAGCAAGCTTGCCCACAGTGGGAGTTTTTTTTAACAGTCCTAATCCTAGTGAATGATGGACCATCCAAGATGAGAGAGGTCCACAGCGATTTACTTACTGGTGGCCAGAAGAAGTAGAGTCAGAACACCAAGTACCATGATCCTCTAAAGCGTCTTCCAAAGGCTGACCTCAATTTTAGCTTGAAGGAAACTCAGGTCTTCACAATGTCTCCTCCACGGCCCAATGTGAGCAGTGGGGAGGAGAGGAAAAAGACAGACACCAGCACTGACATACAGAGTGATACAGGACAGACTGATGTCTCAGAGAAGAGAAGGATATATAGATAATACACAGATCTACAAGGCACAGCTATGTAGGAGTATGGGAGACACAAACACAGATGATGTAAAGCTTGCAGAATGTGTTATGATGTTAAGAACCTTTCCATCCTTCCTTATACCCCCCTCCCCTCATAAACTCCAACTTTATCTCCTCCCTAGCTGATTCACAACTCGCCACAGTCTTACAGGTGACCCCTCCCTGCTAGTAAGGCAACAGTAGATTTAAGGTGAGTTCAAGGTTTTTAACATAAAAATAAGGGCCTTGGCAATAGCTGAGTGTGATAGGTAGTTGAAAATACATTGCGAGGAGAACCAGACCACAGGTCTTACACAGGTGTAAGGAGAAGCCCTGGGCAATTTGTGAGCAGTGCCTGAACAGAGTGTGAGGAATCCCTACCTAAAAACAGTCCAAGGAGCAGAACCTGGAAAATGTGCGAAATCTGTGGGGCTAACATGGGCAGAATGTACGAAAACGGAACCTGGGCACTGTGTGGGTAACATGGGCAAAATGTATGGAACAGATCATGGGCACTGTGTGGGGAACATGGATACAATATATGGAACAGATTGTGGGCACCATGTGAGGAACATGGGAAGAACGTATGGAACAGAACATGGGCACCATGTGGGGAACATGGATACAATATATGGAACAAAATGTAGGCACTGTTTAGTGTGGGGAACATGGGCAGAATATATAGAACAGAGCATGGGCACTGTGTGGAGAACATGGGAAGAATATATGGAACAGAGCATGGGCACTGTGTGGGAAACATGGGAAGAAAATATGGAACAGAACGTGGGCACTGTGTTGGGACCATGGATAGAATATATGGAAGAAAGCATGGGTAATGTGTGGGGAACATAGACAGAATATATGGAATATAACCTGGGCACTGTGTGAGTAACAAGCAATGGGTGGTGTTTATGTAATTGTGATGGAATTCCTGTACTCTAACCAAGCACCTTCACTAAGTGCACTTCCTCACTGCCACAGGGGACTCTGCAGCACTTGCGATTCATTCACCGAAGGTTGACTGGAGTCTCTGAAGGCCTCTTTCAATGAAGGAACAGGCTGCAGCACTCGTTCCAGGCAGGTATTGTCCCCTCTGCCTTTGCCTCTTCTGTTCCTATCCCAGGCAGTTATCCACACACTCTCTACAACTAGTGACTTTACAAATCCACTTGTGGCTCTCAGACCTTGCTCTTTCTTGACTTCTTGACTTTAACACAGTAAAGGAGTTTAAGCATGCGTGGGATAGGCATAAGGCTATCCTAACTATAAGATAATGCCAGAGACTAATGAAAGTATTTAGAAAACTGGGCAGACTAGATGGGCCGAATGGTTCTTATCTGCCGTCACATTCTATGTTTCTATGTTTCTCCCTAGAATCATGGGCCAGTATAACCAGCCAATAGACCCAAAGACTCTGTTACTGGAATCCCTGAACAAGCCAGACAGGACACATAGTTCTGACGAAAAAAGGAAACCAAAAAGGGTCCTAAGTGGACTGAATAGATACAGGCTGCAAATAACCAAACACCAAATGGGTGAATAATAAAAATATTATACAACCTGAAAAAACAATACAATGTATTCTGTAAAGTAAATAAAAATACATATGGTGTAGTAAGTAAGGGTTAAATATCAGGGTGAGGGTGGTAGAAAACTCACTAGATCGATGTGTATTCAGGCATTTCTCCCATAAATAGGGTCAGGGAAATAGATGAAATATCTTTAAGCACGGTGTTCTTAATGGCTCAGAGTAGCAGAGAGAAGAAAAAATATATAGTGCAGATGGTATTAAAATATAACACATTTATTGCACAGCATTGCACTTACAGGATATCAGCTAAAATAAGGCATATCTCCACAACCAGCGTGGTGTCCGGACTTCAAAGGATAGCAGGAAGCTCCAGAGTTTCCACATGCAGGGTGGCAAATATACAGTAAAATGTACAAATAAAATACGAATTAAAAAAAAAAGTATACACAAGTCCTACGTGTTTCGTCCGTTGGGACTTCCTCTGGACCTCCTCAGGGATTGATGTAGATGCTCCAGGAGAGTCTTCTTATATATTGGTGGTGCTAAAAAGTAAATTTGAGGCGAGCACTTCATATCTGAGAGTCAAATAGAGCCATCAAATACTGTGCTTACAGCGCAGTTTGACTAATTCAATTTCTTTTGGGTACTAAAAGGTACATTTGGGGCCTACACTTCATATCTGAGAGTCAAATACTGTGGTTACAGCACAGATAGATTCCCCCTGGAATATTAAGGAAGGGGGAACATGACTGCTGCCCAAGATTGTGGGATGGATCAATAAAAGATACAATGTTGCTAAGACTTGGGGTTTCTTACGGAAGGGGAGAGGGAGGGGACTTACTTGTCGGCAGGATCAGTTGAGGGCTCCTGACTGTTTCTTAGCTGACTGTCCCCTGTAATTCATAAAGAATTATTATTATTCTAAAAAAAAAAAAATCTAAATGGTGAATCTACCCTGAGCTATTTTGCTGTGACGGCTGCCCCAGCTGCTGACTTACAGAGGCTTTTGCAGACTTACCTGGAGGCCCACGGTCGAGGGGCCCTGGATGAATTGATGTCGGGGGTGAGGAGCATGGCCCAGGAGGAAGGAGAGGCGCCCGGTCAGCCTGTGGCATCTGGCGGACGGAGGGCCAGGAGATCATGGCCTCCGTCGCGCCTTTCCCCGAGCACGGTCCGGCAGCGTGAGCAGAGACATGGTGACGGCTCGGCCGTGGACTTGGAGCGGCCATCGGTCCCCAGGAGGCGAAGAAGCCGGACTTTGCCTGGTGTCCAGGCCCAAGATGGCGGCGGCGGTAATGGCGGAGGTGAGGCCGGAAGATCGCGCAGCCCGCGCTCTTCTCTTCTGGCCCATCCGGAAGTGATGTCACAGCGCACGCCGAGCATGGGTACGCCGAGCGTGCGCACGCCGGAGGAAAACATCAGGATGCAAGGCGCGTACGTGACGGCATCGCGCAGAATGAGCGCGGCCGTCACAGGCCTTGCGTTCCACTGTGCGTTCCACTGTGCGTTCCACTGTGCGTTCCACTGAGATTACGCCAGTTTTGGAGCCGGCTAGCAGCAGTGGCAGTATCCGAAGAGGGCGGTCGGGCCAGGAGGCTGACCGTGTGTCCCCCCATACCTCGGCAGGGTCCAGTTCTGGATCGGAGGAGGAGGCATCCCAGCATCCTCAGGCAGCAATAGGTGAGTGTTGCGCCAGCGCTTGGGATGCGCTGGCGGTAGATAGGAATAGGGGTTTTGGGGGGGAAGAGGTGCTGGGGTTGCTAAGGGCAGTTTTAGAGAGGCTCCCAGGCCCAGCTGCTAGCGTGCTCCCTTCTCAGTCAGGGGATACGAGTCGCCAAGTGGGTCGCTCTGGGGGAGTGCGGGGGTGCTTGCCGGGTTGCGAATTGTCCCCCCTAGGTATGCATGTGGCGTTAGAGGTTAAGGAGAAGATAATAAAAGGTGAGTACGTAGATGTTCTGTCCCTGGTCCCTCCGGACCGGGAGTCAGTGGATAGACCGCGACGGGGGGAGTCGGCAGACGGCGAGAAGGGTAAGCAGCTGCCGCGTACTTTTGGCAACTGGCTTCAAGGGTTCTCCATATTTGCGAGCGTGTTGACGCGGGCCTTCCCTGAGAAGGCACCTGCATTGTTTGGGTACTTAGATTTGATATGGGGGGCATACAAGGTTTATGGGGGTCAATGTTGGTTCCGCTATGACCAACAATTTCGCCAGAAGTTGGCGGTGTGTCCGGGTATGGACTTTGTGGTACAGGATGGGAGCCTTGGCTCTTGTTGATGACCCCCAGTCGTCCGTCCCCCTTTCCTGGTGCAGCCGGCGCACCGTCCAGTGCGCCGGCTGGGCAGCGCAGGGGAGTCTGTTGGCTCTACAATGAGAGCCATTGCAAGTGGTTTGGATCGTGTCGATTCAGACACGAGTGCTCGCATTGTGGAGGGGCCCACCCGGCCCTGCGCTGCTTCAAGAAGGGTAGGCAAGGAGGGAGGCCCTGTGGGGAAGATCTCCCCAGAGGGGAGGACCCAGGTGAGCGTCCTAAGGATGCACCCTTGGCTCGCCAAGTACCCCAAGCATAAGGACGCAGAGGTCCTACTGGAGGGGTTTTCGGTAGGGTTTTGGATTCCGTTTGTTCATTCGGATTCCCCTTCATTAGCGGACAATCTGCGTTCGGTTGTGGGTAAAGAATAGATATTAGAGGGGAAGTTGATGAAAGAAGTTCAGTTGGGCAGGATGGCCGGCCCATTTGATACGCCGCCATTTCCCAATTTGCCTGGATCCTTTTGTCTCATTCACCACCTGTCCTACCCGTCAGGTGGATCAGTGAACGATGACATTGACAGGGAGGTGTTGCACGTTCGCTATGCCTCTTTTGATCGGGCTCTGGAGTTGGTCCGGGAGAGGAGCTCAGTTGGCCAAGTCGGACATCGAGTCCGCTTTTCGACTGCTCCCGGTCCACCCGGACTGCTTTCACCTGTTGGGTTGCCGGTTTCAGGGTTCCTTTTTCGTAGATATGTGTTTGCCAATGGGCTGCGCCATCTCCTGTTCTTATTTTGAGATGTTCGCTTTTTGGAATGGGTGGTTGCTCAGGTATTCGGGTTGGCGTCGCTGACTCACTATTTAGACGATTTTTTGTTTGTGGGCCCACGGCAGTCGGATGACTGCGTGGGGCTCTTAGATTCATTCCGAGCTGTCGCGTCGGATTTTGGTGTGCCCATAGCAGGGGAAAAGTCGTTTGGGCCGGTGGGGGTTCTCTCCTACCTGGGGATTGAGGTGGACTCGCGGTGTATGGTTTTCCGGTTGCCGGAAGAGAAACTGCATCACCTGCTGTGTCTGGTGGATTCGGTTAAGGGTGCAAAAAAGGTACAGCTCCGGCAGTTACAGGCACTGCTAGGGCATCTGAACTTTACCTGTCGGGTGTTGTCGATGGGTAGAGATTTTAGCCGGCGCCTGTCATTAGCGATGGTCGGAGTCAAACAGCCGTTTCACTTTATTCGGATCAACCACAGACATCGGGAGGATCTGCAAGTTTGGAGCTCATTCTTGGGTAGGTACAACGGTCAATCTTGCTGGTTGCACCCGGCGGCGTCCAACATGGATTTGGAGTTGTACACCGACGCGTCGGGGGCAGTAGGCTTTGGGGCCTACTTTTAAGGACAATGGTGCGCGGAGGCCTTGCCCCGCCACTGGTTGGAGACCGAATTGGCAGGCAACCTAACGTTTCTAGAGCTCTTTCCCATACTCGTGGCAGTGGAACTATGGGGTTCAGAACTGGCAAATCGGAAGGTGGTGGTGCACACGGACAATATGAGTGTTGTCCATGTGATCAACCGGTCGTCATCTTCATCCCCTCCGGTTTTGTCGCTGCTTCGGCGCCTAGTCTTACTTAGCTTAGAGTGGAATTTGTGGTTGGTTGCGCAGCACGTGCCTGGGGAGCGGAACGTTATAGCCGACTCTCTCTCTCGTTTTCAGTGGGACCGGTTTCGAGAGGCGACTCCCAAGGCGGACCGGACTGGAACCTCGTGCCCGGCGGGCGTCTGGGACCTGGTTTCCACAATCTGAGCCTATTAGTGAGGGGGCCGTTGGCTGCGTCCACTTGGAGATCGTACTCTGCAGTGTGGCGGAGATGGACGGATGTTTGCAGGGGTAGGGAAGTGTCCTCGGAGGAAGGTAGGTTGTCGGCTACGCTGGCTTTGTTGGAGTTGCTATGTGAGGAGGGTAAGTCGGCTGCGGCGGCCGAGAAGACGTTGTCGGCCTTGTCCTTCCTGTTCCAGTGGTGTGGGTGGCAGGATGCTACTAAGGCGTTCTGCGTGGCGCGGGTCATGAAGGGATGGAAGAGAGATCGCAGGCCGGATGCGCGGCGTCCCATCTCTTATGAGATCCTGTGCAAACTATTGGAGCGGCTACCGCAGATCTGCGTGTCGCACTATGAGGTGCTCCAGTTTCGGGCCGCGTTTGCTATTTGTTTCTTTGCCGCCCTGCGAGTCGGTGAGTTGGTGGCCCCAAGTACCAGGGCGCCAGCCGCCTTGCAAATGGCGGATATTCAGGTTTCTACGGGGGACGTCGTGTTGTGCATCCGGAGGTCAAAGACGGATCAGATGGGGGTTGGCGCTTCGGTTCGGATTCAGGCTACTGGTCAGCTGTTTTGCCCGGTCAGGTTGCTGCGGGAGATCTTGGAGGTACGTGGGAGGGCAACAGTGTCATTATTTAGGCACCAGGATGGGTCCGCACTCAGCCGATTTCAATTCGCCAGAGTGCTTCGGACGAGCGTGCTAAACATTGGATTGTCTCCCGGATGTTACACTCCTTCAGGATTGGAGCGGCTACTCAGGCTAGTATACTGGGTCTTCCATTAGAGGCTCTCAAGCGGTTGGGCCAAGGTGTGCAATATTAAGCCCCTGTTAAGCTCACCTTACCACCCCCAGACTAACGGTCTCTGCGAGCGCTTTAATGGCACCCTCAAGTAGATGCTGAGGACCTTTACTGATGCCTGCAGAGACTGGGAGGGATTCCTACCTCACTTGTTGTTTGCATACAGAGAGGTACCTCAGGAATCTACTGGGTTCTCTCCCTTCGAGTTGCTCTATGGGAGAAGGGTCAGCGGATCCCTAGATCTGATTGGAGGACACTGGGAGGAAGAGACAGAGCAGGAGGGAACCCACATAGCACCATATGTTCCGCATGGAGCAACTGTCTCTGATGGTAAGAGAGAATCTCCAGGCGGCCCAGGGGAGACAGAAGAGATGGTACGATCGGGGTGCTCGACAGTGTGTCTTCCAGGTTGGACAGAAGGTCTTAGTGCTCAAGCCTGTGAAGACAGATAAGCAGGGCCCGTACAAGGTAGTAGCTGTGGCAGAACCAGCCTCGCCACTGGGCATTGGAGAAGACTGATTGCCAGCCTCCTGCCACGTGACTATGGCCCCTGGGATGTATTGCCTGCTCTCCTGTACTGCTGAGGTTTGCTACCAGCTAGGTGGATTTGGCTATGGAGCTTGTCTAGTGCCCTCTGTTGGTAGCAACAGCAATATGCACTACCTGAATAGCAAGATTGGTTCATTTGCATATTTGGGTAGATTTGCATATTGCTTATTCTGCAGGCATGTGAGATATTTTCTGTTAATTATTGTCTCCCCCACCTCTATAAAACTATGTAATTATGTTATAATAAGTCACTGTATGTTGCCTGCTATGATTTGACTGTTTGTAATTTTATTGAGTTTTCACAGCAATGTTATGACCATATGGGCTAGTCCCAGGGAAAAAGTTTTAGACAGTTCTACTTCACCCTCAATTTGGAGTCCTGTCTCTTATTGGGGTAATCTGCTACAAGGGATTGCTATGCTCTGTATAGTCCCTTGTTGTAATCACTCCTAAGCTCTTTTAAGAGTTTGTTCCTGCTTCGCTCTGATGGAAGAGAGGTTCGGCCTGTGGTGGTTGTGGTGTCGGCTAGAGTGCTTGGAATCCTCAAGAAGCGCTAGGAGCAGCCATCAACGGAGGTACCCAGTCGTTACCCAGTAGGGGTGCCAGGTGATCTGTTACAGTAGCCCAGGTGTGTGATGCCACCCATATTATTGCCAGCTGTGCAGATGTAAGGATCCAGCGATCCTTTCATGCGAACATGCTGAAGTAGTACCAAGAGAGACAGGAGGATGTTGCTGCAGTGTGTGCCCCTGCTACAGACGACTCTGAGAGTTTACCCCTCCCTGACCTACTAGAGAGAGACCCCCAGACTGACCTTATGAGCCTTGTTCAGCTAGGGGACCGGTTAAGCCCCACAGAGAAGGAACAGGCTAAATGGCTTCTGTGGGAGAAACAGGCGACCTTCTCCAAAGAACCGAGCTATACGACCCTAGCTGTGCACAAGGTAGAGACCACTGGACAAGCACCCCTTCGACAGCCCCGCTACCCTGAAGCAGTTCAAGAAGGAATGCGGAAGGAGATACAGGAGATGACCCAGCTAGGGGTCATTGAAAACTCAGAAAGCCCTTGGGCCTCGTCTGTAGTCCTGGTACCTAAGAAAAATTGAACCACACAGTTTTGCGTGGACTACAGGCGACTCAATGAGAAGACCAAAACTGATGCCTACCCGATGCCCAGGGTAGACTAATTGCTAGATCGCATAGCCAGGAGACGTTATTTAACTACAATAGCTCTGTGTAAAGGCTATTGGCAGATCTCCCTGGCCGAGGATGCTATACCCAAGTCGGCATTTGTTACCCCGTTTTGCCTGTACCAGTTTAAGGTCATGCCATTTGGGATGAAAAATGCCCCGGCAACCTTCCAACCTATGGCAGATAGGCTCCTCGATGGCTTCCATGATTTTGTGTGTGTATACCTGGATGACATTGTGATCTACAGTGGGTCTTGGATTGGTTTTAATTACTGGGATATGAGTCCTCTATGAGTGTATTCATTTTGGACATTTTATCTACTACTGTAATATAACATTTGATTTGCATTATACATAAGAGTGCACGTATTTCTGTCATATATGATTTCTATTTTGCCATTTTACGGAGTGACGATTACATCCTTTGCATGCTGTACAATAATTGGTTACACCTACAAGTCTTAATTGATCCCTCTGTATAACACACAGCTTTCTGATTGTGTCTCTCTCTGTATAACACACAGCTTTCTGATTGTGTCTCTCTCTGTATAACACACAGCTTTCTGATTGTGTCTCTCTCTGTATAACACACAGCTTTCTGATTGTGTCTCTCTCTGTATAACACACGGCTTTCTGATTGTGTCTCTCTCTGTATAACACACGTTTTCTGATTGTGTCTCTCTCTGTATAACACACGGCTTTCTGATTGTGTTTCTCTCTGTATAACACACGGCTTTCTGATTGTGTCTCTCTCTGTATAACACACGGCTTTCTGATTGTGTCTCTCTCTGTATAACACACGGCTTTCTGATTGAGTTTCTCTCTGTATAACAAACGGCTTTCTGATTGCGTTTCTCTCTGTATAACACACGGCTTTCTGATTGCGTTTCTCTCTGTATAACACACGGCTTTCTGATTGAGTTTCTCTCTGTATAACAAACGGCTTTCTGATTGTGTTTCTCTCTGTATAACACACGGCTTTCTGATTGTGTCTCTCTCCGTATAACACACGGCTTTATGATTGCGTTTCTCTCTGTATAACACACGGCTTTCTGATTGAGTTTCTCTCTGTATAACACACGGCTTTCTGATTGCGTTTCTCTCTGTATAACACACGGCTTTCTGATTGTGTTTCTCTCTGTATAACACACGGCTTTCTGATTGTGTCTCTCTCTGTATAACACACGGCTTTCTGATTGAGTTTCTCTCCGTATAACACACGGCTTTCTGATTGTGTCTCTCTCTGTATAACACACGGCTTTCTGATTGCGTTTCTCTCTGTATAACACACGGCTTTCTGATTGAGTTTCTCTCTGTATAACACACGGCTTTCTGATTGTGTGTCTCTCTGTATAACACACGGCTTTCTGATTGTGTTTCTCTCTGTATAACACACGGCTTTCTGATTGCGTTTCTCTCTGTATAACACACGGCTTTCTGATTGAGTTTCTCTCTGTATAACAAACGGCTTTCTGATTGTGTTTCTCTCTGTATAACACACGGCTTTCTGATTGTGTCTCTCTCCGTATAACACACGGCTTTATGATTGCGTTTCTCTCTGTATAACACACGGCTTTCTGATTGAGTTTCTCTCTGTATAACACACGGCTTTCTGATTGCGTTTCTCTCTGTATAACACACGGCTTTCTGATTGTGTTTCTCTCTGTATAACAAACGGCTTTCTGATTGTGTTTCTCTCTGTATAACACACGGCTTTCTGATTGTGTGTCTCTCTGTATAACACACGGCTTTCTGATTGTGTTTCTCTCTGTATAACACACGGCTTTCTGATTGTGTTTCTCTCTGTATAACACATACACCTTTGTTTAATATATTTGAATAAGCTCAGACAAGGCATATTTTGCTATGAAGCAGTTTAATAATTTGCACAGATATTCTACAGAATTACCCGAGATTAAAGAAATTCACTAACTGCAGAAAGAGGTTTCAGATACATCAGCCAACAGGTCCTGGGGCAGTTACAATGCCAGTACAATAGCAAGACACATAATTGCCCATAGCAAGGGGAGATTGGAGACATTTGCTGTTCCATAGGCTTCTAAAGGAACCAATGCTGCAATACACAAACATGAATATAGTGTGAGAGTGATCACCTGGAGTAACAGTTCAGGGGTTATTAAGGGGTTTGGGGTTACAGAGTAATAGCGTGAAGAGGTAATGTTGGGAGATAAGCGATAGAGAGTAACAATGAGATAATATGGGGGTCAGAGATAGAGGGTATTATTGGGGATAATATAGGGGTCAGAGAGGGTATTATTGGGGATAAAATGGGGATCGGAGATATAGGGTAATATTGGGGATATTATGGGGGTCAGAGATAGAGGGTAATATGGGGATTGGAGATATAGGGTAATATTGGGGATAATATGGAGGGTCTGAGATAGAGGGTAATATGGGGGTCAGAGATAGAGGGTAATATGGGGATAATATGGGGGTCAGAGATAGAGGGTAATATGGGGATAATATGGGGGTCAGAGATAGAGGGTAATATTGGGATAAAATGGGGATCGGAGATAGAGGGTAATATGGGGATAATATGGGGGTCAGAGATAGAGGGTAATATGGGGATAATATGGGGATCGGAGATAGAGGGTAATATTGGGGATAATATGGGGGTCAGAGATAGAGGGTAATATTGGGGATAATATGGGGGTCAGAGATAGAGGGTAATACTGGGGATAATATGGGGGTCAGAGATAGAAGGTAATATGGGGGTCAGAGATAGAGGGTATTATTGGGGATAAAATGGGGATCGGAGATAGAGGGTAATATTGGGGATAATATGGGGGTCAGAGATAGAGGGTAACATAGGGGATAATATGGGGGTCAGAGATAGAGGGTAACATAGGGGATAATATGGGGGTCAGAGATAGAGGGTAATATTGGGGATAATATGGGGGTCAGAGATAGAGGGTAACATAGGGGATAATATGGGGGTCAGAGATAGAGGGTAACATAGGGGATAATATGGGGATCAGAGATAGAGGGTAACATAGGGGATAATATGGGGGTCAGAGATAGAGGGTAACATAGGGGATAATATGGGGGTCAGAGAGAGGGTAATATTGGGGATAATACGGAGGGTCTGAGATAGAGGGTAATATTGGGGATAATATGGAGGGTTGGAGATAGAAGGTAATATGGGGATAACATGGGGGGTCAGAGATAGAGGGTAATATTGGGGATAATATGGGGATCAGAGATAGAGGGTAATATTGGGGATAATATGGGGATCAGAGATAGAGGGTAATATTGGGGATAATATGGGGATCGGAGATAAAGGGTAATATTGGGGATAATATGGGGATCAGAGATGGAGGGTAACATTGGGGATAATATGGGGGTTAGAGATAAAGGGTAATATTGGGGATAATATGGGGATCAGAGATGGAGGGTAACATTGGGGATAATATGGGGGTTGGAGATAGAGGGTAATATTGGGGATAATATGGGGATCAGAGATGGAGGGTAACATTGGGGATAATATGGAGGTTGGAGATAGAAGGTAATATGGGGATCGTAGATGGAGGGTAACATAGGGGATAATATGGGGGTCAGAGATAGAGGGTAATATTGGGAATAACATGGGGGGGTCAGAGATAGAGGGTACCATTGAGGATAATATGGGGGTCAGAGATAGAGGGTAATATTGGGGATAATATGGGGGTCAGAGATAGAGGGTATTATTGGGGATAATATGGAGGGTCTGAGATAGAGGGTAATATGGGGATTGGAGATGGAGGGTAATATGGGGGATAATATGGGGGTCAGAGATAGAGGGTAATATTGGGGATAATTTGGAGCGTATGAGATGGAGGGTAACATTGGGGATAATATGGTGGTTGGAGATAAAGGGTAATACTGGGGATAATTTGGGGGTCAGAGATGGAGGGTATTATTGGGGATAATATGGGGGTCAGAGATAGAGGGTAATATTGGGGATAACATGGGGGGTCAGAGATGGAGGGTAATATGGGGGTCAGAGATAGAGGGTAATAATGGGGATAATATGGGGATCGGAGATAGAGGTATGTTGCTGACCGTTTCGCCCACAAGAGGATAAAAACCATTTAGGCGATATCCCCCTTTCCAGATAAACCAGCCGCTACTGCAATCACCAATCTCCTGAACTGCAAACTGCACAAATTCACCAACTCCCGAACAAGAGACACACGAACCCTGGAAGCAGCCGAACAGGAAAAGCAATACGAACAGCTTACACTCCTGGCAATCAGCATACAGTCAAATTCCCCCCAAGAATGAGACAACACTTCACTTTGAGGGTTAAGCAAGGACTCCCTGATTTATTCACACAACTGTCTTTTATAAAGGATTCTCCCATGCAAGGGAGGGATTTACAACAATTACCCAATACACCAATCACACATGAGTTACCTCCCACAATGCCTCACAATCCCTCCTCTCCGGCCTGGAGATAATTGGGGAAGGAATCTAATTATCTCCAAGGACAGAGGCAAAACTCCATTACCCACATGGCAGACAAAAAGACAGTAAAAGACATACAATTGCATACTGATACATTTAGTACATAAAACATATGCATTCCACATATCCCCAGGTAGCTGGGATCTGAGCGCACAAAACTACCGAATAGAGCTCAGATCCGATTCACACAGTTCAATTCACACAGTTCAAGTCTCTATTCACACGAATGGGCTCCATGGCATAGCTATCTGGGTTCACATTTTCACATACACAAAATACCGAATGAGCCGGTGTTCGGCTAACTTTGCACGAATATGAACCAGGCGACGTACGGCTCAGCGGTGTTCGTGCAAATAAGTGTCCGTTTTTAGTTCCATAGAATCTTCGCCCAACACCGCTGGTCTTTCGCACGATTAAAATGGCCGCCGCCTCGTGGTCGGCAACCGAACAAAGACCGCCCTGGATTCGTCAATTAAGCTGGTTAACCGCAGCTTCAGGGAGGTAAATTGATGGCACACTCCAGCCCCCAGGTGGTCGCGCATTCGTTAGTTTGTTCGGTAGATCAAATCTACCGAACACCCTGGCAGAAACGCACGAATATGCCTTTCTGCAGGGAAAATAAAAGGTTTAACCTGCAGGGCCATAGTCGCAGGGCAGGAGGCTAACAACCAGGCTTCTCCAGTTCACAGTGGCGAGGTTGGTTTCGCCACACTTCTCCCCTTTACCAACTACACTAACAGGGTATCTGACCTCCTGCCGGTCAGTGCCCTGGTTAGTCCAGCAACCCACCTACAAAACAGAAACAGCAGTACAGCCCACCCACAATAACTGGTTACTACACCTTGGTAGATGAGAACTTTGTCCATGTCCAAATGCCTCACCACGACTGTGTGGGGAACTGTTAGGCTGCCTTGGTGGGTTGCTGAGTGGGCAGAGACCAGCGGTAATCTGCCCTAATGCCAGTGCTACCACGGAAGTAGCCTGGTTGGGGCCTGGTTGTGGGAGGGGGAGACCGACTGTCTCCCCTCTGGATACACCGTTCTGTGGCTGGGGAACAGGACCGACCGTGCCTACCCCTTGGGCTGTAAGTGCAGAGACTACGGTCCCATCTGCACAGTTGGGGGGCTTATCATCTCCCCTTGGTGGGTTATGCTGCCGCTGGAGAGAGGGTGTAACAAGTTCCTCTCTCTGAACTGTAGACTGCCACTGGGGAGAGGGGGTAACCAGCTCCTCTCCCTGACACTCTCTCTGCTGGTGGTGAGGGGGACCAACTGTCTCCCCTTTCAATATTTTGTCCTGCGGCTGGGGTGCGAGACTGACGGTCTCTGCTCCCTGCAGGACTCTCTGCCACTGGGGAGGAAGGACGGCACCTTCTGCTCCATGGGATACACACCGCCGCTGGGGAAGAAGGACGACACCTTCAACTCCCTGGGGTACACACTGCCGCTGGGGAGGAAGGACGACACCATCAGCTCCCTGGGGTACACACTGCCGCTGGGGAGGAAGGACGACACCATCAGCTCCCTGGGGGACACACTGCCGCTGGGGAGAAAGGACGGCACCTTCAGCTCCCTGGGGTACACACTGCTGCTGGGGAGGAAGGACAGCACCTTTAGCTCCATGGGACACACACTGCTGCTGGGGAGGAAGGACGGCACCTTCAGCTCCCTGGGACACACACTGCTGCTGGGGAGGATGGACGACACCATCAGCTCCCTGGGGTACACACTGCCGCTGGGGAGGACGGATGACACCATCAGCTCCCTGGGGTACACTCTGCCGCTGGGGAGGGAGGACGACACCTTCAGCTCCCTGGGGTACACTCTGCCGCTGGGGAGGAAGGACGGCACCTTCCGCTCCCTGGGGTACACACTGCCGCTGGGGAGGAAGGACAGCACCTTCAGCTCCCTGGGGCACACACTGCCACTGGGGAGGACGGACGACACCATCAGCTCCCTGGGGTACACACTGCCACTGGGGAGGAAGGACAGCACCTTCAGCTCCCTGGGGTACACACTGCCGCTGGGGAGGAAGAACGGCACCTTCAGCTCCCTGGGACATACACTGCCGCTGGGGAGGACGGACGACACCATCAGCTCCCTGGCACACACTCAGCCGCTGAGGAGGGCGGACGATACCATCTGCCATGAACTGCAGGTACTCTTCTACCTGTCTCCTCACGAGCTGCACGTATTCCTCCGGAGGGTTGGGTCCGAGGAAAATCAGCCGTGATCTCAGCTCTTTGTCAAACTCCTCATGCGTGTAGCTGGGTGCCACGCTTGTTCTCCTGAAGTTGCTTCTTTTGTAGATAGGGTCGCTGTACGGGTACTGGCGTTGCCCTCACTTTGTAATCCAAGGAATGGTGTTGCCCTGTAGCTGTCCTTCTGGGCTGTGGAAATGATCCGGCCGCTTGCCACCAATTGTTGCGGACCGTTTCGCCCACAAGAGGATAAAAAACGTTTAGGCGATATCCCCCTTTCCAGATAGACCAGCAGCTACTGCAATCACCAATCTCCCGAACTGCAAACTGCACAAATTCACCAACTCACGAACAAGAGACACACGAACCCTGGAAGCAGCCGAACAGGAAAAGCAATACGAACAGCTTACACTCCTGGCAATCGGCATACAGTCAAATTCCCCCCAAGAATGAGACAACACTTCACTTTGAGGGTTAAGCAGGAACTCCCTGATTTATTCACACAACTGTCTTATAAAGGATTCTCCCATGCAAGGGAGGGATTTACAACAATTACACAATACACCAATCACACATGAGTTACCTCCCACAATGCCTCACAATTCCTCCTCTCTGGCCTGGAGATAATTGGGGAAGGAATCTAATTATCTCCAAGGACAGAGGCAAAACTCCATTACCCACATAGCAGACAAAAAGACAGTAAAAGACATAAAATTGCATACTGATACATTTAGTACATAAAACATATGCATTCCACATATCCCCAGGTAGCTGGGATCTGAGCGCACAAAACTACCGAATAGCGTTCAGATCCGATTCACACAGTTCAATTGCCATGGAGCCAAAGTCTCTATTCACACGAATGGGCTCCATGGCATAGCTATCTGGGTTCACATATTCACATACACAAAATACCGAATGAGCCGGTCTTTCGCACGATTAAAATGGCCGCCGCCTCGTGGTCGGCAACCGAACAAAGACCACCCTGGAATCGTCAATTAAGCTGTGGTTAACTGCAGCTTCAGGGAGGTAAATTGACGGCACACTCCAGCCCCCAGGTGGTCACGCATTCGTTAGTTTGTTCAGTAGATCAAATCTACCGAACACCCTGGCAGAAAAGCACGAATATGCCTTTCTGCAGGGAAAATAAAAGGTTTAACCTGCAGGGCCATAGTCGCAGGGCAGGAGGCTAACAACCAGGCTTCTCCAGTTCACAGTGGCGAGGTTGGTTTCGCCACAGAAGGTAATATTGGGGATAATATGGAGCGTCTGAGATGGAGGGTAATACTGGGGATAATATGAGGGTCAGAGATAGAAGGTAATATGGGGATCGTAGATGGAGGGTAACATAGGGGATAATATGGGGGTTAGAGATAAAGGGTAATATTGGGGATAATATGGGGAGTTGGAGTTAGAACTTAACATTGGGGATATTATGGGGGTCAGAGATAGAGGGTAATATTGGGGATAACATGGTGGGTCAGAGATTAAGGGTACCATTGGGGATAATATGGGGGTCACAGATTAAGGGTACCATTGGGGATAATATGGGGGTCACAGATTGAGGGTACCATTGGGGATAATATGGGGGTCGGAGATAGAGGGTAACCATCGAGATTACCAGTGAGGGAGTGGCACACTTGTGTTTTTACCTGGACGACATGTTGAACGGAGAGATCCTGGCAGACCCTGGGTTTGTAGCAATGAGAGTGCCTTGCTGTCATTAAACCCTGATAAACACAGAGAAATCAATAAGGAAATATTAGTCACTGAGTAAATACCACAGGCCACATTTGTAGATTGAGATATGAGAAATCTCCTAACCAATTCCTGATCATTTATTGATTCCACAGGTGTTATATTTTGCTTACGTGTCAGATGGTTTGTACCGGTTATTGCAGTGATTGGATGTTAGATGTTTTGTATCGGTTAGGCCGGTTTGACCAGAGAGGTCTGCATTGTCTCTCTCTCCCTCTCTCACTAGTGATAAGCGTGGGAGGGAAGCTGGGGGGAGGTCTGCATTGTCTGCCCTCTCCCACTAGTGATAACGCAGGAGGGAAGCTGGGGAGAGGTCTGCATTGTCTCTCCTTTCTCACTAGTGATAATCATGGAAGGGAAACTGGGGAGAGGTCTGCATTGTCTTCCCTCTCCCACTAGTGATAAGTGTGTGATGGTAGCTGAGCAGAGGTCTGCATTGTCTCCCCTCTCTCACTACTGATAACGCGGGAGGGAAGCTGGGGAGAGGTCTGCATTGTCTCTCCTTTCTCACTAGTGATAAGCGTGGGAGGGGAGTTTGGGAGGGAAGCTGGGGAGAGGTGTATATTGTCTCCCCTCTCCCACTAGTGATAAACGTGTGAGGGGAGCTGGGGAGAGGTCTGAATTGTCTCCCCTCTCTCACTAGTGATAAGCGTGGGAGATGAGTTGGGGAGAGGTCTGCATTGTCTCCCCTCTCTCACTAGTGATATGCGAGGGAGATGAGTTGGGGAGAGGTCTATATTGTCTCCCTTCTTCCACTAGTGATAAGTGTGGGAGGAAAGCTGGGAAGAGGTCTGCATTATCTTCACTCTCTCATTAGTGATAAGCATGGGAGGGAAGCTGGGGAGAGGTCTGCATTGTCTCCCCTCTCCCACTACTGATAACGTGGGAGGGAAGCTGGGGAGAGGTCTATATTGTCTCCCCTCTCTCACTTGTGATAAGCGTGGGAGATGAGTTTGGGAGAGGTCTGCATGGTCTCCCCTCTCCCACTAGTGATAAGCATGGGAGGGGAGTTGGGGAGGGAAGCTGGGGAGAGGTCTGCATTGTCTCCCCTCTCCCACTAGTGATAAGCGTGGGAGGGGAGTTGGGGAGGTGAGCTGGGGAGAGGTCTGCATTGTCTCCCCTCCCTCACTAGTGATAAGCGTGGTAGATGAGTTAGGGAGACGTCTGCATTGCCCCCCATCCCCCACTAGTGATAAGTGTGGGAGATGAGTTATGGAGGGGAGCTGGGGAGAGGTCTGCATTGTCTCCCCTCTCCCACTAGTGATAAGCGTGGGAGGGGTGTTGGGGAGAGGTCTGCATTGTCTTCCCTCTCCCACTAGTGATAAGCGTGGGAGGGGAGTTGGGGAGGGAAGCTGGGGAGAGGTCTATATTGTCTCCCCTCTCTCACTAGTGATAAGCGTGGGAGATGAGTTGGGGAGAGGTCTGCATGGTCTCCCCTCTCCCACTAGTGATAAGCAAGGGAGGGGAGTTGGGGAGGGTTTAACAGATCCCCCTGTCTGGCATTGGATCTACAATCTATGTTGTGTTAGCCACCTACCATGTTGCCTGGGAACCTCTACCTTTTGTTTTATTGCCATCATCCAACTTACCTTGCACCTAAAGACAAAATCTGTTCCTGGCCCTTTAAATACTTTGGAGCAGTGTTACAACTTTTAAACTGGCACTTCGAATACAGTCGAAGTGCCGAAGTTGTCGAAGTGCCAAAGTCGTTGAAGTGGCCGCAATTTCGGGACTTCGACACATGTTCGCGCCCATCTTAATTCCCGAACAGCGGTGTTTTGCCGTCGAGTGTCTGGAACTAAAATCGGACACTCGGCTAGGCAAACACCGCTGAGACCTCCAGACCTCCATAGATTCGTACTGAAACTACCGAACGTCCCGCCGTTCGGCAGAAAGACTAAGCTAACTATGGGGATTCATACCATACCCAGATAGCTATACCATGGAGCCTATTCATATAATGAAAGACTATGGGAAAGACTTTAGCTCCATGGCAATTGTACTGTGTGAATAGGATCTGCGCGCTATTCGGTAGTTTTGTGCGCTCAGATCCCAGCTATCTGGGGATATGTGAAATGTCTGTGTGTTATGGATAAAAAGTAACTTTCTGTATTTTAAAGTGTTTTATGTCTTTCTGTAACCATGTGGTTAATGGAGTCTGCTTCTAGCCCTGGATAATTGGATTACTTTCCTCTTTGTCTCCAGGATAGAGGCCTATGTAAAACCTGTCTAAACCGGTTTGCCATGCGGCTAGTAAGGGACAAAAGATACTTTTAGTAACTTTTGAACCCCTGGTCGGATTCATGCCATTTTTTAATATGTTGTTCCCCTGAATGGATTGATTGTGGATATGTATTTTTATGTGAATGTGATGTATGGTTTTAGAGTTATGAAAGTTGTGTAAAAAGTATATTTTAACTGTATGTATAATGGGATTATGTGTCACACTAAGGGGAGGGGATGTGTGGGTTGCACCCATGATACTATTGGTTATTTTATGCCTCCCCCTGGGTGTGGCCTGTATGTGTACACTTGTAATAAAAACCAGGCTGGGTGTTCCAGCACCTCAGACCTCTTCTGACCCTCAATACGTAGCCTTGTCTCGTTATTAGAGGGAACTGCTATATCACACTGGGGATTGCTATGATCTGCATATTCCCCTGAGCTGAATCACTTAGCTCTTTTAAGAGCCTGTTCCGGATACGCTCTCCTGGAGGAGAGGTCTTCTCCACACGGTCCTGGAGGACAGAATCCGATCCAGGGTGGAAGGAAGACGGCGAGGCTCCAGTTAAGCTACGGCGGTTGTGGAGCCTGCGGTGGTTGTGGTGTCGTCTGCAGTGCTTGGAGTCCTCTGCAAGCGCTAGGAGCATCCATCAACGGAGGGTACTCGGTCGGAGTACACGGAGCTCCGTTACAGGTGGTATGGGGAGCTAAGTAGAGACTTGATTTCCTGCCTCACCTCCTGTTCGTGTACAGGGAGGTGCCGCAGGAATCCATGGGGTTCTCTCCTTTTGAGCTACTATATGGGCGAAGGGTGCGAGGCCCCCTAGACCTCATTAGGGAGCACTGGGAGGGAACCACTGAACAAGAGGGAGCCCCCATCGTATCATACGTGGTGCAGCTCCGGGACCGCATGGAACAGCTAGCATGGATGGTTAAAGAAAACCTCCAAGCGGCCCAGGAGCGGCAGAAGGTATGGTACGATCGGGGTGCTCACCAGCGGACGTTTTAAGTGGGACAAAAGGTCCTAGTGCTGAAACCGACCAAAAGTGATAAGTTACAAGCAGCTTGGCAGGGCCCTTACACGGTGGTAGACCAACTCTGCGATACCACCTATGTAATCGCCAGCGACCAGGATGAGAGCATTCCACATTAATATGCTCAAAGCCTATCAAGAAAGGCCCAAGGACATAACTGCTGTCTGCGCCCCAACCACTGACGACCCAGACAGCTTACCGCTACCTGACCTCTTGAGTAGACAACCCCAGACTAATCCCCTTAGTCAAATCAAGCTAGGGGACCGACTGACGGCCACTGAGAGGCCACTGCTTAATAGCCAGTAAAAGCCACAAGTTCTCCCAAGAAACCCCAGGACAGGCTCCGCTCAGGCAACCCCCATACCGGATACCTGACGCCGTCAGAGCCAGTATGAGGGAAGAGATCCAGGAAATGTTGAAGTTAAAAGTCATTGAGCCCTCCGATAGTCCCTGTGCATCGCCAGTAGTCCTAGTACCGAAGAAGGATGGGACCACTCGGTTCTGTGTGGACTATCGGCGGCTAAATGAGAAAACTGTGACAGATACCTACCCTATGCCCCGGGTGGATGAGTTATTGGATTGCATCGCCAGGGGACGATATCTGACCACAATTGACCTCTGTAAGGGGTACTGGCAGATTCCCCTGGCCGAGGAAGATATCCCCAAGTCGGCTTTTGTCAGCCCCGTTTGGCTTGTACCAATTCAGAGTCATGCCATTCGGGATGAAAAACGCCCCAGCCACGTTCCAACGCTTGGTGGATAGACTCCTTGATGGCTTCCAGGATTTCGCTTGTGCGTAACTGGATAACATTGCAATCTATAGCAAGTTCTGGGAAGAGCACTTGAGGCATGTGGGGGCAGTGCTGGATCAGATTCGGGCCGCTGGCCTGACTCTGAAGCCAGACAAATGCCATATAGGCATGGTGGAAGTCCAGTATTTGGGCCACCGGGTCAGGTGTGGGCGACAGCGGGCAGAGCCTGCCAAGATAGAAGCTGTCGCTAACTGGACCACACCCCAGACCAAGACCCAAGTCCTGGCCTTCCTGGGGACAGCAGGGTATTACAGACGGTTTGTCCCAGACTACAGCGCCCTAGCTAAGCCCCTGACTGATCTCACAAAAAAGAACCTTCCCAGACAGGTCCTGTGGTCTCCCGCCTGTGAATCTGCTTTTCAAGCCCTGAAAGATGCCCTTGTACATGCTCCTGTGTTGGCTGCACCAGTCCCTAACCAACGTTTTATCGTTCACACAGATGCTTCCATGTTCGGACTGGGGGCAATTCTAAGCCAAGTGGGCGAGGACGGAGGAGAACACCCGGTTGCTTACATCAGCCGCAAACTATTACCCCAGGAAGTGAGCTATGCGGCAGTCGAAAAGGAATGTTTGGCTTTGGTTTGGGCGCTGAAAAAACTCACCCCCTATTTGTATGGGCGAGAATTCACCTTGGTCACGGACCACAACCCCCCTGGTTTGGTTAAACAGAGTGGCTGGAGACAATGGACGATTATTAAGATGGAGCCTAGCCCTACAGCCCTATAATTTTAACATCCAATACCGGCCAGGGAAACAAAATTGTAACGCAGATGGGCTGTCCCGCCATACTGAACTCAGCCCATAATTTGTCGTCCAGACAGCCTCCAGTTAACCCGAAAAGGATCAAACCAGGTCTGCTGGAGTGTTCCACAAAGAGGGTGCCATGTAACAGATCCCCCTGTCTGGCATTGGATCTGCAATCTATGTTGTGTTAGCCACCTACCATGTTGCCTGGGAACCTCTACCTTTTGTTTTATTGCCATCATCCAACTTACATAGTTACATAGCTGAACTTACCTTGCACCTAAAGACAAAATCTGTTCCTGGCCCTTTAAATACTTTGGAGCAGTGTTACAACTTTTAAACTGGCACTTCGAATACAGTCGAAGTGCCGAAGTTGTCGAAGTGCCGAAGTCGTCGAAGTGGCCGCCATTTCGGGACTTCGACACATGTTTCGCAGCCATCTTAATTCCCGAACAGCGGTGTTTTGGCGTCGAGTGTCTGGAACTAAAATCGGACACTCGGCTAGGCAAACACCGCTGAGACCTCCAGACCTCCACAGATTCGTACTGAAACTACCGAACGTCCCGCCGTTCGGTAGAAAGACTAAGCTAATTATGGGGATTCATACGACCTTCAATTTATCAATGGATGGTAAGCAATTCGGGACTTTTAATACACAAACAGAGACTGACCGCAAGGCCAAAACTTATGGAACTGTTTTCGTCTGTTTTGCCTGTGCGGTCGGTCAAAACTTTAAAGTCCCATAACTCCCGAACCCCTTAATCGAATGGGATGATTTTTAAAAATGTTGTTCCCCCAGATTAGGGCTATCTGGGGATACTGGATTTATGGATGTACCCCAAGTATTTGGGGTACATCCAAAACTCGGGTAAAAATGTGTGTGTATTAACTATGTTAACTGTTTATCTGAGGGGAGGGAATCTGTAGGATGTAACTGTTGTCTGATTTGTTATTTTATACCTCCCTGTGGGCAGTCACTGTATGTGCAAGACCGTAATAAAAATCAGGCTGGGTGTGCCAGCACAGTCAATTCTACTTCACCCTCAATCTAGAGTCCTGTCTCTTATTGGGGGTAACAGCTATACAGCTATTCACACTAGCTCTTGTAAGAGCTCCTTCACTTGGAACACGACTGGATGCTGAGAATCCTCCTCACTGATCGGGAAAAGGACACCCTCCAGCAGTTGAAACCCCTCTGCTATTCGGGGTAACCGCTACAGAGGGGATTGTCTCCCACTAGGGATAAGCGTGGGAGGGGAGTTGGGGAGAGGTCGGCATTGTCTCCCCTCTCCCACTAGTGATAAGTGTGGGAGAGGAGTTGGGGAGGGAAGCTGGGGAGAGGTCTATATTGTCTCCCCTCTCTCACTAGTGATAAGCGTGGGAGATTAGTTGGGGAGGGGAGCTGGAGAGAGGTCTGCATTGTCTCCCCTCTCTCACTAGTGATAAGCGTGGGAGATGAGTTGGGGAGAGGTCTGCATTGTCTCCCCTCTCTCTCTCGCTAGTGATAAGCGTGGGAGATGAGTTGGGGAGAGGTCTGCATTGTCTCCCCTCTCTCTCTCACTAGTGATAAGCGTGGGAGGGGAGTTGGGGAGGGGAGCTGGGGAGAGGTCTGCAGTGTCTCCCCTCTCCCATTAGTGATAAGCGTGGGAGGGGAGCTGGGGAGAGGTCTGCATTGTCTCCCTAGCATCTCTCCAGCGTATCAGTAACCGGAGTGGGACGTAGTATTATCTCAGTCTAACCAAGATTTGTAAGTTCTGAGTAATTTGTCCCAGCACTGCCCTGACATTAGCCACTTACAGCAGCACCAGCACAGGTCTGGTCTAGTTGGCTGAGATTGGTGGGAGTTACAGCTATTGCAGTTTATTCTCTCCCAGTAAATAAATGCTGGAAGGCAACTGAAGATGGAGACTTACCCTATTTCTGTCTACTCTGCACCTCACCACCATGTCCTCAATGGGAAAGGACTGCATTAAAATATTGACAAAATATGACTGGCAGCGTAACTCCCATTAATCTCAGGCAGACCAGAACTTATTAGGAACACAAAGTTTCAATCCTGCGGGTGAAGATTAAGGCGTTTATTGCTGCGCTGATGAGTTTGGCGGATTGCAATAGAGATAGCGCAACGTTTCATTCTAGAGTAACTTATAAAGTCGCTCTCAAGAGTTAATTATTGGAAGAATAACTAGGAGGAACGTAATACCCAACCAGAAAGGAAGAGGGCGAGAGAGAGACAGACAGAGAGTGAGCGAAGGAGGGAGAGACAGACAGAGAGTGAGCGAAGGAGGGAGAGACAGACAGAGAGTGAGACAGAGGGAGAGACAGACAGAGAGTGAGCGAAGGAGGGAGAGACAGACAGAGGGAGAGACAGACAGAGAGGGAGAGACAGACAGAGAGGGAGAGACAGACAGAGAGTGAGCGAAGGAGGGAGAGACAGACAGAGAGTGAGACAGACAGAGAGGGAGAGACAGACAGAGAGCGAGAGACAGACAGAGAGGGAGAGACAGACAGAGAGGGAGAGACAGACAGAGAGTGAGAGACAGACAGAGAGGGAGAGACAGACAGAGAGGGAGAGACAGACAGAGAGTGAGCGAAGGAGGGAGAGACAGACAGAGAGTGAGACAGACAGAGAGTGAGACAGACAGAGAGGGAGAGACAGACAGAGAGTGAGCGAAGGAGGGAGAGACAGACAGAGGGAGAGACAGACAGAGAGGGAGAGACAGACAGAGAGGGAGAGACAGACAGAGAGTGAGCGAAGGAGGGAGAGACAGACAGAGAGTGAGACAGACAGAGAGGGAGAGACAGACAGAGAGGGAGAGACAGACAGAGAGGGAGAGACAGACAGAGAGGGAGAGGCAGACAGAGAGCGAGAGGCAGACAGAGAGCGAGAGGCAGACAGAGAGCGAGAGGCAGACAGAGAGCGAGAGGCAGACAGAGAGCGAGAGGCAGACAGAGAGGGAGGCAGACAGAGAGGGAGGCAGACAGAGAGGGAGGCAGGCAGAGAGGGAGGCAGGCAGAGAGGGAGGCAGACAGAGAGGGAGGCAGACAGAGGGAGAGAGAGTGAGACAGACAGAGAGGGAGAGACAGACAGAGAGGGAGAGACAGACAGAGAGTGAGACAGACAGAGAGTGAGACAGACAGACAGTGAGACAGACAGAGAGGGAGAGATAGACAGAGAGGGAGAGACAGACAGAGAGTGAGCGAAGGAGGGAGAGACAGACAGAGAGTGAGACAGACAGAGAGGGAGAGACAGACAGAGAGTGAGCGAAGGAGGGAGAGACAGACAGAGAGTGAGACAGACAGAGAGGGAGAGATAGACAGAGAGGGAGAGACAGACAGAGAGTGAGCGAAGGAGGGAGAGACAGACAGAGAGTGAGACAGACAGAGAGTGAGACAGACAGAGAGTGAGAGACAGACAGAGAGGGAGAGACAGACAGAGAGTGAGCGAAGGAGGGAGAGACAGACAGAGAGTGAGACAGACAGAGAGGGAGAGACAGACAGAGAGGGAGAGACAGACATAGAGTGAGACAGACAGAGAGTGAGAGACAGACAGAGAGGGAGAGACAGACAGAGAGGGAGAGACAGACAGAGAGGGAGAGACAGACAGAGAGGGAGAGACAGACAGAGAGCGAGAGGCAGACAGAGAGGGAGGCAGACAGGCAGACAGTGAGGCAGACAGGCAGACAGTGAGGCAGACAGACAGACCGTGAGGCAGACAGAGGGAGAGAGAGACAGAGAGAGAGAGAGGGAGGGAGAGAGAGAGAGAGAGAGGGAGAGACAGACAGAGAGAGGGAGAGACAGACAGAGAGAGGGAGAGACAGAGGGAGAGAGAGAGAGACAGAGACAGACAGAGTTTGAGGCAGACAGAGGGAGAGAGAGAGAGACAGAGAGAGGGAGAGACAGACAGACAGAGAGAGGGAGAGACAGACAGACAGAGAGTGAGAGAGAGAGGGGGGAGAGGCAGACAGAGAGCGAGGCAGACAGAGGGAGAGAGACAGATGCTACTGTGGCGGAACCAGCCTCGCCACTGGGCATTGGAGAAGACTGATTGCCAGCCTCCTGCCCTGTGACTATGGCCCCTGGGATGTATTGCCTGCTCTCCTGTACTGCTGAGGATTGCTATAAACTAGGTGGATTTGGCTATGGAGCTTGTGTAGTGCCCTCGGTTGGTAGCAACAGTAACTACATAGTATGCACTACCTGAATAGCAAGACTGGTAATTTGCATATTCGGTTAGATTTGCATATCACTAATTCTGCATGCAGGAGAGACATTTTGTGTTAATTATGGTCTTTCCCACCCATTTATAAATATGTAATTATGTTATAATAAGTCACTGTATGTTGCCTGCTATGATTTGACTGTTTGTTATTTTATTGAGTTTTCACAGCAATGTTAATGTAATGACCATATGGGCTAGTCCCAAGTAAAATACAGTTTTAGTCAGTTCTACTTCACTCTCAATTTGTGATCTGTTACAGCTACAGAGGAGTTAAGTGAGAGTTATTGAAAGGCTATAAAATCTCTTTTTCCCTGGAAGCTCAGTGTCTGTGACAGTGGTGTCTCACCACTTGGTAGAGATGACACTTTCTGGGTGTGCTGTGGCGTGCTGAGACACGCCTGTCTATGAACCGCTGACACAGTTGGGGTTTGGGATGAAAAAGGAGTTTATCTGTTAGCTCTTTGTTTCTCTAATCCCCCCGACTGTTTTTATTTTCTGGCACGGTGTGCCTCAGCCCATCCGCCCAGTGACACAATAGAAAAACAGACTGACACATCGCTGGCTCTGTGTGAGGACATGGGGCACATTGGTTTCCACAGTTCCAAATTAGCCCAGAAGTGATAGCATGGCTGTAGTTATTAACGAATACCCCTTAGAAACAAACTCTTTCTCCACATGATTTAGGTCACTCCCCAGTCTTTGCCCATAAAGTGACATTTACAATATATGCTGATAAATGAATCACTGAATAAATGCGGGTAACCCCAAGAAGTCAGAGATTTGGACAGGGATCTTTGCGTTGGGCCATTTTAATATGTTCAGACCATATAAAAAGAAGGTAAATTCAAATCCCTACTTTTATATCTCTGAAATGATCCAATAATTACTCTCACACCATGTAATAAACGTGAATATTGTCTCTTTATGGGAGGCCCTGCCCAGTATAAATCGATGTGTGGATTACGTGTTTACCACCTCTGCTGGGAAACCGGTCCCCTATTCTAATACTTCTTCATTTGACAGATTTTGCCTAATTCTTGCAGCTGATTGTTCGAAATTCCAAGTAAACATGATTCCTTCCAGCCCTGGAGCTGGGATTTGGTGGAATTAAGAGGGATTTGTAGTACTTACTGGGAAGATGAGTGCTTGGTACTAATTGCAGGATAAAAGTTAATAATAAACTGCAAACATCCCTGTATCATGATAATTGGGAGGAACGCTAATAATATAGCGGGAATTATAATAAGAGAGTGAGTGAGACAGCCAGAGAGAGACAGACAGACAGACAGACAAAGAGAGAGAGAGAGAAATACTGATGGCTTAGAGAAAGACAGACAGGAAGAGAGAGACAGAGACAACGTGAGAGAGACAGACAGACAGACAACGAGAGAGAGAGAGAGAGAGAGAGAGATATACTGATGGCTTAGATAAAGGAAGAGAGAGAGAGAGAGACAGACAGAGAGAGACAGACAGACAACGAGAGAGAGACAAACAGACAGACAAAGAGAGAGAGAGATACTGATGGCTTAGAGAAAGACAGACAGGAAGAGAGAGAGACAGAGACAACGTGAAAGAGAGAAGGGTAGCTTTCGAACAGCGAAAGACAAAAAGAGAGATAGAAAGATAGACAGAGAGAAATAGATATTTGGTAAATAGAGTGTGGTAATAGAGACCCTCTCATATAGATAGATACTGAATGGATGGATAGATAGATAGATAGATAGAGATATACTGTATAGATAGATAGATAGATAATATATAGATACTGGATAGATAATGGATGGATAGATAGATAATGGATGGATAGATAGATAAAAGATAGATACTGGATGGATAGATGGATGGATGGATACTGGATAGATAGATAGATATTGGATAGATACTGGGTGGATAGATAGATAGATAGATAGATAGATAGATAGATAGATAGATAGATTCTGGATGGATGGATACTGGATGGATAGATAGATAAGAGATAGATACTGGATGGATACTGGATGGATAGATAGATAGATAGATAGATAGATAGATTCTGGATGGATGGATACTGGATGGATAGATAGATAAGAGATAGATACTGGATGGATAGATGGATGGATGGATACTGGATAGATAGATATTGGATAGATACTGGATAGATAGATAGATAGATGGATACTGGATTGATGTATACTGGATAGATAGATAGATATTGGATAGATACTGGATGGATAGATAGATGGATACTGGATGGATACTGGATAGATAGATAGCTAGATACTGGATGGATGGATACTGGATAGATAGATAGATATTGGATAGATACTGGGTGGATAGATAGATATTGGATAGATACTGGATAGATAGATAGATAGATAGATAGATAGATAGATAGATAGATAGATAGATATTGGATAGATACTGGGTGGATAGATAGATATTGGATAGATACTGGATCGATAGATACATAGATGGATACTGGATGGATGGATACTGGATAGATAGATAATGGATAGATACTGGATGGATAGATAGATAAGAGATAGATATTGGATAGATACTGGATAGATAGATGGATACTGAATGGATAGATATATAATGTATAAATAGATAGATAGATACTGTATAAATAAATAGATAGATATTGGATAGATAGATACTGGATAGATGGATAGATAGATAGATAGATACTGGATAGATGGATAGACAGATGCTGTATAAATAGATAGATACTGGATAGATGGATGATAGATAGATAGATACCGGATAGATGGGTGGATAGATGGATAGATAGATACTGGATAGATGGGTGGATGGATAGATACTGGATAGATGGATGCATGGATAGATACTGGATAGATAGATATTGGATATATACTGGATGGATAGATAGATAGATAAGAGATAGATATTGGATAGATACTGGATGGATAGATAGATGGATGATGGATACTGGATAGATAGATAGATATTGGATAGATACTGGATAGATAGATAGATAGATAGATTCTGGATGGATGGATACTGGATAGATATTGGATAGATACTGGATGGATAGATACTGGATGGATAGATACTGGATGGATAGATAGATAGATAGATTCTGGATGGATGGATACTGGATAGATATTGGATAGATACTGGATGGATAGATACTGGATGGATAGATATTGGATGGATAGATACTGGATAGATAGATAGATATTGGATAGATACTGGATAGATAGATAGATAGATAGATAGATAGATAGATAGATAGATAGATAGATATTGGATAGATACTGGATGGATAGGTACACACACAGTGGGAGCTCAGTAAAAGGATCAGGAGGTTGTAATTGAATTGGACACATGAAGTTGTAGCAGTTAGTTACCGATTACAAAGAAGTTGACTCGCCGACATGTCTCATTGCTATCTCTTATGTCTGGGAGCAAAGTCACCTTCCAGGTAGGTGTGTGCAGAGCTACAGACACGGCATCACGCAATGCGAGTCTGTAAGAAGACAAATCAGAGATATCACATATCACATGGCATACTGCGAGTTTTATTACTGTGGAGCTCTGTTAAACTCATACACACTGCATATTACTGTGAGTTTCATTGCTGTGGAGCTCTGTGATACTCATACACACTGTACATTAAAGTGAGTTTTATTACAATGGAGCTCTGTGATACTCATACACACTGCACATCACAGTGAGTTGTATTACAATGGAGCTCTGTTATACTCATACACACTGTGTATTACTGTGAGTTTTATTGATGTGGAGCTCTGTGATACTCATACACACTGCACATTACTGGGAGTTTTATTTCTGCGGAGATACACTTATTTACACTGCGTAATATTGCGGGTTTCTTTGGAGCTCTGTGATATTCCTTCATTTCACTATTTTGGCCTAAAACTTGAAGAATATATATAAACTATTAAATGAATAAACCCAGAGACGCTATGAATGCTGGGAGTGTCACCAAGGTGGATAAAGAGGGACAGGGTTTTCTGGACTCCAACAGGGACTGTTCCTGCTAAATCAGGACACTTTGTTGCTGTAATATTATGCTCTGCATTATATATCCACCAGAATCCCCCATGTGATACAAAACATACCGCTAATTTCTTTCCTACTCTCCAATAATGACTAATTACCTCTTCCTCTGAATGCACCCCTTCCACCATGATGATATGTGCTGAGCATCATGGGAGTTATCTGTGCTCTGACTTAATATCGAGGTTTCAGCTAACAGAGAAATAGCCCGGCCCTACGCTGGCTCCGGGCGTGGGTTGTTGAACACTGTTACAGATGGCATTTCCTCTTTGAAATCATAAAAAAAGATTGCAAAAAAATCAGCAAAATGCAACATCCACTTTCTGGGATAAACAAACCAGGTTTTCACGGCAGTAATGTAACACGATCATTTTAATACTTTGCATTAATGCGTTAATAATATTCAAATGATATCAATTACAGAATAAACTGTGTTCTAATGCGTGCAATCCGCCAGTAATGGTGCTCCAGGTAAGTGCCAGTAAGTGCTCATTGTCCATTAACAGGAGAACAAGCAAACACAAATGACAGTACGAGGGTCCTGCTCTATTCAGATTATTACAGAGCACGTTTCGTCAATTCATTAAGACGTTTTGATTAGTGTTTGGGTTTAAATTCACCGCAGTCTTTTAGTTAAAGATAAGTTGTCTTTTTATGGGGAGCATGATCTCTAACAATGTCCATTTCAGGTGCCCGGGTAATATATCCTCAATCAGTCTGTCAAAAGATTCTAACAGAAGGTACTCTGCAGACATTATGGACAGAGAACAAAATGGCGGCATCGAGACATTGAGTTCCAGCGCAAGAAAGGAACGATTATAAATAAAGACAAGGGGTGAGTGGGAGTGAAATCAATAGGATACACGGGGGAATAAAACAAGATAAAACTGAAAAAAAATAATCGAGATTGCTGCTTAAAGATTGAGATGACCCTCTACTTCCTCCCTTGGACAGTCAATGTGTATGACCCTAATGTGGACAAACAAGTCACTTTTTGTAAAAGAAATGTTGTGGACAGGTTTGGTTATCAGACAGCCCGTGATGCTCTCACCATGTTCTCCATGGAGTCCACAAAGCACAGACAGCTTACCCAGACTCTGACTGTGTGGAGGAACCTTTACCTTTATTCATTTTGGTGAACCAGTGCCGTTTGCGATTGGAAAACCAGCAGTTGTTAAAGCAACTTGTTTTAGGTTTGTGTGGCCATTTATCTTGGCACAGCATTAATGAGATCAGAGCGAAAGGGAGGTCTGTTTATATCTGTCCCATGTCTGAAACTCATCACAAGTCAGGTGGCACTTTCTAAAACCTTCCTCGCAATGAGTATAATAGAGTATTTATTAGCAGAATTATTACCGCCTTGACCTGCGATGGTAGTCTCCATCACAATGATTGTCCTGCCTGATTCAGATGCTAGGGGTACTTTATGATTTCAGTGAGTTTGAGACATGTTTGTGGTAAATGTTTATCAGTTTGCTGTTCAGAAGAATTTTACTCAAGAGACTCCAGAGAATTGGAGAAAGGGACCTTGAATTTGTAAATAAACCAGATGGGAAGTGTCAGAGAGAAGAAGAGTTTTGCAGTCTTTCGAAAGCTGGTTTCACATACAATGATAACGAAAGACATCTTTAGACATCGTTACACTCATCGTAGGACAGAGGGAAAATGCTGCAGAAATGGGCAACTGCCCAAAACATGAAATCTTTTTTTTTTTACCCAATTCACTTTGGCTGTTGAATTTACTTTTAATAAATGAGCATAAATGTAAAACATTCCCTTCTTCAATTGAAAGTGCAGCTGATATACAAAGTACTCTTTCACTGCAATTAGAGTGTGGGGAAGGGTTCCAATAGCACTGCTCCCCTAAATGGAGGGCACGTTCTACATTCATCCATATATGCTTCCCTGTTTATTAATATGATATGACATGAGACCATATGATTCTGTCTCCCCAACTCCTCTACAATTATATAACTATAGGAAGAAAAACTAAATGAATGTCAGCCATGTAACTCCAACCAAACTAGGGCCACTTGTGTCATTAAGACGTTTTGATTAGTGTTTGGGTTTAAATTCACCGCAGTTTTTTAGTTAAAGATAAGTTGTCTTTTTATGGGGAACATGATCTCTAACAATGTCCATTTCAGGTGCCCGGTTAATATATCCTCAATCAGTCAGTCAAAAGATTCTAACAGAAGGTACTCTGCAGACATTATGGACAGAGAACAAAATGGCGGCATCGAGACATTGAGTTCCAGCGCAAGAAAAGAACGATTATAAATAAAGACAAGGGGTGAGTGGGAGTGTAATCATTAGGATACACGGGGGAATAAAACAAGATACAACTGAAAAAAAATAATCGAGATTGCTGCTTAACGATTGAGATGACCCTCTACTTCCTCCCTTGGACAGTCAATGTGTATGACCCTAATGTGGACAAACAAGTCACTTTTTGTAAAAGAAATGTTGTGGACAGGTTTGGTTATCAGGCAGCCCGTGATGCTCTCACCATGTTCTCCATGGAGTCCACAAAGCACAGACAGCTTACCCAGACTCTGACTGTGTGGAGGAACCTTTACCATCACAATGATTGTCCTGCCTGATTCAGATGCTTGGGGTACTTTATGATTTCAGTGAGTTTGAGACATGTTTGTGGTTAATGTTTATCAGTTTGCTGTTCAGAAGAATTTTACTCAAGAGACTCCAGTGAATTGGAAAAAGGAACCTTGAATTTTTAAATAAACCAGATGGGAAGTGTCAGAGAGAAGAAGAGTTTTGCAGTCTTTCGAAAGCTGGTTTCAAATACAATGATAACGGAAGACATCTTTAGACATCGTTACACTCATCGTAGGACAGAGGGAAAATGCTGCAGAAATGGGCAACTGCCCAAAACATGAAATCTTTTTTTTTTATCCAATTCACTTTGGCTGTTGAATTTACTTTTAATAAATGAGCATAAATGTAAAACATTCCCTTCTTCAATTGAAAGTGCAGCTGATATACAAAGTACTCTTTCACTGCAATTAGAGTGTGGGGAAGGGTTCCAATAGCACTGCTCCCCTAAATGGAGGGCACGTTCTACATTCATCCATATATGCTTCCCTGTTTATTAATAGGACTGTGTAAAGGGGACGTCATTCACTAAACTTGTAGAAAGGAGATTTCATGTAAAGCAATGGAAAGGGGTCTTTACAGTAAGGTGAACACATGTGGAATTTACTGCTAAAAGGCATTGTGTCGCCACATTAAAGACCTGGATGTGTACTTTCTAAGCAAATCCTTCTGTATGTTCATAGAGGTAATAGAAATATACACATTGTACATCACTACACAATTTGCTGGCGCTATATAAATAATATAATAATGTACCAGTTTATTCAGCCGTCTCCTGATAATGAAATGACATGAGACCATATGATTCTGTCTCCCCAACTCCTCTACAATTATACAACTATAGGAAGAAAAACTAAATGAATGGCAGCAATGTAACTCCAACCAAACTAGGGCCACTTGTGGTATCCATGTCTTGGTGCTCTAAACATTAAAGAATCCCTGAGTAAAACCTTAACTCTAGCCTGAACCCTTACGTAGCTAAACCCCAGCCCTAAAATGTATATTCCCAGGCTCCCCTTAAATCAAAGGATAAATTCCTAATTCTAGGCTGCCTATGCCTGTTCTAACCCTTTCCTCTAACCCTAGCCTGAACCCGTAGGTAGCTAAACCCTAGCCCTAAAATGTACTTTCCTGTGTTACCCTTAAATCAAAGGATACATTCCTAATTCTAGCCCTTTCCTCAAACCCTAGCCTGAACCCTTTGTTGCGAACCCCGGGGAACCCAACCGGTTACTTCTGCTAATTCCTTTCTTCAGTCACTCTGGGACCATTAAACTATTCAGACCAACATTCCCCCCAGTAACTGGACGATACACAGCTCTGGGAGTACAACACAAAATGCTTTATTGGTACAGCCAATTTATATGCAGACCCTCTCCATTCTAGTCAGTACAAGCCCCAGGCTCGAGGGTGATGGCTTACAGATAACCATCTCCCGCTCTTGGAGATACAAACAGTACAACAAATACATACAGTAATGCACATCACATACACTTGAGGAAAATAAGGGTGCTCCACTCCCCAGACACATAAAACCTAAATCCCTGGATAGCTCTTGGTCCCAGCTATGATCCCTGCAAATAGCGGAGCTATCGGATGTACAGTGCCCGAGAAATAATTGTGTAAGTCTGGGCTTGAGGCTCTGTACATACCTGAAAACAGTTCCACAGAATCCCTTGATTTAGGCCGGTAGATTCAAACTTCGCACCAATCGGCGCTCAGTGAGGGGAGTGTCTCGCCAGCCAATCAGGAGAAAGGGGGCAAAACCAACTTACACAAATCGGCAATCAGGGAGGGGAGCTGTTTCGCTGACCAATTGGGAGAAAGGGCGCAAACCAGTTTGAATGGTAGCCCTTCTCCTATTGGCCGGCATGGACTTCCAGGCGGCCAGCGGGACTTTGCAGCCATGAAGCCAACTCATAGTTCCAGAGAGTCTGCTGGGGTTCGCGTCTCTCTCCGGTGGATATCTCCCCGTAGGTAGCACCAGAGAGAGCGCTCTATGGGCAGCTACGAGCCTAGACTCATAGCTCCCGGGTAGGGATCCCCTGCAGCCGGTGTCTGCCTTTCTGACAGTCCAGCTGCAAGCAGGAGACTCCTGGATCTACTCCGGCCAGTGATTATGGCTTCTTTAGGAGCAGTTAGGGTGATCCCCCGCAGGGGGACCTGAAAACAATGCGGGCAAGCAAGTGGGCACATGTGGGTATGGCACTCGGTGATGGCGTTCCATCACACCCTTACTTAGCTAAACCCTAGACCTAAAATGTACATTCCCTAGGCTCCCCTAAAATCAAAGGTTAAATTCCTAATTCTGGCCCTTTCGCCTAACCCTGGCATGAACCCTAGCCTGAACCCTTACTTAGCTAAACCCTCTGGCATTTGTGTATGTCACAAAGCTTACCTAAGATTAAAGGAGCTCTAGCTATAACCCAAGTCTGAACCGTAACCCTATCTGAACCCTAGCCTTAACCATGGATGTCCAAATATGGTCCTAGGACTGAATATAGGCGATAGAACCCACTCCCATTCCCATCATTTAAAGCAAACTCATTATTTTGTATGTGATGTATTTAAACTTTATTTGAAGGTAACATTCAATACTGCTATTGATTTCTCACACTTGTAATAAAAAATAAACCTCATTACTAAAAAGGAAATTCTGGCTGCAGCCATTAAACATTGACCACCTGGTAGTGTCATCTCCCCCATAGCTAACTTGATATTTCAGACAGATTGCAGTCACCCGTACACCTCTAATTCCAGGAACAATTTCACCCAGCTTACAGAACAGCTTTAATCAAATTAATAAATACATTCCAATTCAATGTGTTTCGCATTAAGTAAACAATACTCACTTATTAAACGGGGTCTCTCGTGGAACCAATAGGAAGGATACAGGAACATCAGGTAATATGTTGGTCGTAAAGAGATCCTGGGAGTCTGTCTTAACAGCCATAGATCTTCCTATGACTAAAACAAAATAGAGAGAGAAGGGGAAGGGTCATTAGTTGGAGGGCAACCTGTGAGAGCCCCACACAGAATGAGACAACACGTTACAGCCTGTCCAATGGTAAGAGAATGCAATCTACAACAAATGTAAGTATTAGAGAGACACCAAGACTCTTAAAGCACTTTAGCTTACTGAAAAGCTTTCTGTGTGAAGAGTTTGTCCTCGGTATTTCATTTTGCACAAAGTGCAGTTTTCAAAAGAAATTGACCGATATATAAATGAACCTTGCTTCACCCACCTCGCTGTCAATCAGACAACCGGTCCTGTAACTCCCTGGTTTGGTTAGCACAGTTTGACTAAACTGAAGAGGCAGCAATTGCTCAGAGCACCTGACTTACAAAGACTTCTCATTGAGCTGCATTGTATGTTTTTTTGATAAGTGACCATCATCAAGAAAGTTGTCCTTATATTGGCTACATAAAATAAAATAAAATATATACTTGGTATCATTCTATCAAGTGTACGTCTTTCAGGGTATTTTATGGCTTTCCCTTTGTGCTATGGGACGGCATTACAAAACCACTCTGTGAGCCAGGTTCCACTGTTCAAAGCCGAGGATCACTAACACGGCACAGGGATTTCAATTGTTACTCTAAACATTATTTTTTCTAGCTGGAATAGCAATGTTGTGGTACCAATTAGTAAAGTCATCTACTCGGAGTGCAAGCACCCCATAGGAAGCTATAGAAACAGCAACATCATTCGATATTCACTAAATAGCGCTGTTTTGTGGAAAAGCTGGCAAGCTTAGTGAGACTTGAAGGAGCGAGTTGTAACGGCGACCCAGTTAGTAAGAGGGTATCAGCCGTTGGAGATGTCCTTTTTCCCAGCAAGTCGCTGTATAGTGGTGGAGTTTCTTATTCCCATTCACTGGCTCCAAGTAGAGATTCAGGCAGAGCTGTTAAAAGAGTCAGGTGATTATGCTGCAGATCCCCTTCTAGGAACGAGACAAGGCTACGTTTTGAAGGGTCAAGAAGAACTGAATTTTAATGGCAGGCACTCTCCTTTTATGTGATGCTGCCCATGCAAGGGAGACTCCTACATAATTAACACAGTACCCAATACAACACAAGGTACAACCCACACATCTCCCCTCAGATAAACCTTTAACATAATTAACATGGATACATTTTCCCCCCAAGTTTTGGATGTACCCCAAATATCTGGGGTACATGCATGAATCCAGTATCCACATATAGCCCTAATCTGGGGGAGCAAAATATTCAAAAATCATCCCATTCAGGTAAAGGGTTTGGGAGTTATGGAGCTTTAAAGTTTTGACCGACCGCACCGGCACAATAGCCGAAAATAGTTCCATAAGTTTTGGCCTTGCGGTCTGTCCTTGTTCGTGAGTTAAAAAGTCCCGAAAGGCTTCCCATCCGTGATTATCTTGATGTTCGCCAGAATCCCCATATGATACATAGTCTTTCTACCGAACAGCAGGGCGTTCGGTAGTTTTGGCATGAATTTCTGGTAGTATGATGGTCTCAGCGGTGTTCGCCTACTCGAGTGTCCGATTTTAGTTCCAGACACTCGACGGCAAAACACCGCTGTTCGGGAGTTAAGATGGCCGGGGCCACGTGTAAAACTCCCGAAATGGCGGACACCCAGGGACTTAAACAAAGCATTTGTGTGTTTTAATGGAGAATGTATTCGCCAGCAGGGAGGTAATTTGAAGCCCAATTAAGCATCAGGGTGGTCCGGTGTTTGGTAGTTTTTTCATTCGTATGATGAATGCAGTGTCCATATATTTTAGGTGAACCATTTCAACGAATGCTTTAATCTACCGAAAGTCTTTATAGAAAATCCACACGAAAGCAGGTAAGAACTTGCAATTTGCAGATAGCTGGATGATCTTTGTTGCATCAAAAATAGATATATAATCCATGATCTCTGTTGCTGGATATGCCCCCCGGCTAGTTCTTAAAGGGCCAGTAATGCCATATACAACTTGTCTTTGTATTCCTGTGCAGTATTAAGTGAGAAAGGGCCAGAAAATAGTAGAGGTTCCCAGGCACATGGTGGGGTTTTGTTACATGAGTCAAAAGGTGAGAGTCACCAGAAAGTGACCTCTTTCTGTGCCCAGTGGAAGTAGTGTCCTCCTCTCTGTTATGGCACTGAAAGTAAAAGAGGTTACATGATACTTAGTGTGTAATAGGAACCAGCGCTATGGTTAGCGGCTTTGGCAACACTTCTATCTCAACTTATTTTACCTACATTTTTATTTCACCGCATGTAGTTAATAATTCCATAGAAAGAGATTATATTGGTGAAAAATTAATGAGTTTTTGATAAATAATCCCTAAATGGCCTCCTGGTTGCCGTAGTTTCCTGAGGGACCTGCTGAGAATACCTCGCTAGGTACGACTGTTAGTTCCGAACACCTGGATGGGTGACTTGGATTGAGCATTTCACAAACAAGCAGCCTGTCTGCTCCCTCGGAAGACTCTGGGACCATATCTTTACCTGTGAAGTCACCAAGCAGCGGGAGGTTGGAATCAGTAACGATCTTCCTGTTCCCAGGGATAATGGTGCCATGTTTTGCCGTTAAGTCTCCAACCTTGCAGCGCAGTGTGTTTTGGGGATCACATGATGGAATAGATCCTATCTGAAAAGGAAACAGAAACGAAGGACCCTGTTAGTAGAATCCCTGTCATCTCTATTCAAAAGACAACATGTCAGAAACACACATCTGGCAAAGAATATCCTCACTATGCAAGGTTTACCCGTGAGACAGTGAATTGAAAGTAGAATTGCAAAATGTGGTAATAAACATAACTATTATATCTATGATTAGTTGTACGATCACTCACTTTATTAGTAATGACTATGATTAGTTGCCCAAGCACTGCCTACATTTACCATATCTCTGACAAGCTTTCTAATAACCGCCTATAATTATTATGAATGTGACACTGTCCGATCACTGTCTATATTACTATTAGTAGCTGTCTGATCACTGTCTATATTTACTATTAGTAGCTGTACGATCACTGTCTATATTTACTATTAGTAGCTATACGATCACTGTCTATATTTACTATTAGTAACTGTATGATCACTGTCTATATTTACTATTAGTAGCTATACGATCACTGTCTATATTTACTATTAGTAGCTATACGATCACTGTCTATATTTACTATTAGTAGCTATACGATCACTGTCTATATTTACTATTAGTAGCTATACGATCACTGTCTATATTTACTATTAGTAGCTGTACGATCTCTGTCTATATTTACTATTTGTAGCTATACGATCACTGTCTATATTTACTATTAGTAGCTGTACGATCACTGTCTATATTTACTATTAGTAACTGTACGATCACTGTCTATATTTACTATTAGTAGCTATACGATCACTGTCTATATTTACTATTAGTAGCTATACGATCGCTGTCTATATTTACTATTAGTAACTGTACGATCACTGTCTATATTTACTATTAGTAGCTATACGATCACTGTCTATATTTACTATTAGTAGCTATACGATCACTGTCTATATTTACTATTAGTAGCTGTACGATCACTGTCTATATTTACTATTAGTAGCTATCTGATCACTGTCTATATTTACTATTAGTAGCTATACGATCACTGTCTATATTTACTATTAGTAGCTATACGATCACTGTCTATATTTACTATTAGTAGCTATACGATCACTGTCTATATTTACTATTAGTAGCTGTACGATCACTGTCTATATTTACTATTAGTAGCTGTACGATCACTGTCTATATTTACTATTAGTAACTGCACGATCACTGTCTATATTTACTATTAGTAGCTGTACGATCACTGTCTATATTTACTATTAGTAGCTATACGATCACTGTCTATATTTACTATTAGTAGCTATACGATCACTGTCTATATTTACTATTAGTAGCTATACGATCACTGTCTATATTTACTATTAGTAGCTGTACGATCACTGTCTATATTTACTATTAGTAGCTGTACGATCACTGTCTATATTTACTATTAGTAACTGCACGATCACTGTCTATATTTACTATTAGTAGCTATACGATCTCTGTCTATATTTACTATTAGTAGCTATACGATCTCTGTCTATATTTACTATTAGTAGCTATACGATCACTGTCTATATTTACTATTAGTAGCTATACGATCACTGTCTATATTTACTATTAGTAGCTATACGATCACTGTCTATATTTACTATTAGTAGCTATACGAACACTGTCTATATTTACTATTAGTAGCTATACGATCTCTGTCTATATTTACTATTAGTAGCTATACGATCACTGTCTATATTTACTATTAGTAGCTATACGATCACTGTCTATATTTACTATTAGTAGCTATACGATCACTGTCTATATTTACTATTAGTAGCTATACGATCACTGTCTATATTTACTATTAGTAGCTATACGATCGCTGTCTATATTTACTATTAGTAGCTATACGATCTCTGTCTATATTTACTATTAGTAGCTATACGATCACTGTCTATATTTACTATTAGTAGCTATACGATCACTGTCTATATTTACTATTAGTAGCTGTACGATCACTGTCTATATTTACTATTAGTAGCTATACGATCACTGTCTATATTTACTATTAGTAGCTGTACGATCACTGTCTATATTTACTATTAGTAGCTATACGATCACTGTCTATATTTACTATTAGTAGCTATACGATCACTGTCTATATTTACTATTAGTAGCTATACGATCACTGTCTATATTTACTATTAGTAGCTATACGATCTCTGTCTATATTTACTATTAGTAGCTATACGATCACTGTCTATATTTACTATTAGTAGCTATACGATCACTGTCTATATTTACTATTAGTAGCTATACGATCACTGTCTATATTTACTATTAGTAGCTATACGATCACTGTCTATATTTACTATTAGTAGCTATACGATCACTGTCTATATTTACTATTAGTAGCTATACGATCACTGTCTATATTTACTATTAGTAGCTATACGATCACTGTCTATATTACTATTAGTAACTATACGATCACTGTCTATATTTACTATTAGTAGCTATACGATCGCTGTCTATATTTACTATTAGTAGCTATACGATCTCTGTCTATATTTACTATTAGTAGCTATACGATCTCTGTCTATATTTACTATTAGTAGCTATACGATCACTGTCTATATTTACTATTAGTAGCTATACGATCACTGTCTATATTTACTATTAGTAGCTATACGATCACTGTCTATATTTACTATTAGTAGCTATACGATCACTGTCTATATTTACTATTAGTAGCTATAAGATCACTGTCTATATTTACTATTAGTAGCTATACGAACACTGTCTATATTTACTATTAGTAGCTATACGATCTCTGTCTATATTTACTATTAGTAGCTATACGATCACTGTCTATATTTACTATTAGTAGCTATACGATCACTGTCTATATTTACTATTAGTAACTGTACGATCACTGTCTATATTTACTATTAGTAGCTATACGATCTCTGTCTATATTTACTATTAGTAGCTATACGATCACTGTCTATATTTACTATTAGTAGCTATACGATCACTGTCTATATTTACTATTAGTAGCTATACGATCACTGTCTATATTTACTATTAGTAGCTATACGATCGCTGTCTATATTTACTATTAGTAGCTATACGATCACTGTCTATATTTACTATTAGTAGCTATACGATCACTGTCTATATTTACTATTAGTAGCTATACGATCGCTGTCTATATTTACTATTAGTAGCTATACGATCACTGTCTATATTACTATTAGTAGCTATACGATCACTGTCTATATTTACTATTAGTAGCTGTACGATCACTGTCTATATTTACTATTAGTAGCTGTACGATCACTGTCTATATTTACTATTAGTAGCTATACGATCACTGTCTATATTTACTATTAGTAGCTATACGATCACTGTCTATATTTACTATTAGTAGCTATACGATCACTGTCTATATTTACTATTAGTAGCTATACGATCACTGTCTATATTACTATTAGTAGCTGTACGATCACTGTCTATATTTACTATTAGTAGCTATACGATCTCTGTCTATATTTACTATTAGTAGCTATACGATCACTGTCTATATTTACTATTAGTAGCTATACGATCACTGTCTATATTTACTATTAGTAGCTATACGATCACTGTCTATATTTACTATTAGTAGCTATACGATCGCTGTCTATATTTACTATTAGTAGCTATACGATCACTGTCTATATTACTATTAGTAGCTATACGATCACTGTCTATATTTACTATTAGTAGCTGTACGATCACTGTCTATATTTACTATTAGTAGCTGTACGATCACTGTCTATATTTACTATTAGTAGCTATACGATCACTGTCTATATTACTATTAGTAGCTGTACGATCACTGTCTATATTTACTATTAGTAGCTATACGATCTCTGTCTATATTTACTATTAGTCGCTATACGATCACTGTCTATATTTACTATTAGTAGCTATACGATCACTGTCTATATTTACTATTAGTAGCTATACGATCACTGTCTATATTTACTATTAGTAGCTATACGATCACTGTCTATATTACTATTAGTAACTATACGATCACTGTCTATATTACTATTAGTAGCTGTACGATCACTGTCTATATTTACTATTAGTAGCTATACGATCACTGTCTATATTTACTATTAGTAGCTATACGATCTCTGTCTATATTTACTATTAGTAGCTATACGATCACTGTCTATATTTACTATTAGTAGCTATACGATCACTGTCTATATTTACTATTAGTAGCTATACGATCACTGTCTATATTACTATTAGTAACTATACGATCACTGTCTATATTACTATTAGTAGCTGTACGATCACTGTCTATATTTACTATTAGTAGCTGTACGATCACTGTCTATATTTACTATTAGTAGCTATACGATCACTGTCTATATTTACTATTAGTAGCTATACGATCACTGTCTATATTACTATTAGTAGCTATACGATCACTGTCTATATTTACTATTAGTAGCTATACGATCACTGTCTATATTTACTATTAGTAACTATACGATCTCTGTCTATATTTACTATTAGTAGCTATACGATCACTGTCTATATTTACTATTAGTAGCTATACGATCACTGTCTATATTTACTATTAGTAGCTATACGATCACTGTCTATATTTACTATTAGTAGCTATACGATCACTGTCTATATTACTATTAGTAGCTATACGATCACTGTCTATATTTACTATTAGTAGCTGTACGATCACTGTCTATATTTACTATTAGTAGCTATACGATCGCTGTCTATATTTACTATTAGTAACTATACGATCACTGTCTATATTTACTATTAGTAGCTATACGATCACTGTCTATATTTACTATTAGTAGCTATACGATCACTGTCTATATTTACTATTAGTAGCTATACGATCACTGTCTATATTTACTATTAGTAGCTATACGATCACTGTCTATATTTACTATTAGTAGCTATACGATCACTGTCTATATTTACTATTAGTAGCTATACGATCACTGTCTATATTTACTATTAGTAGCTATACGATCACTGTCTATATTACTATTAGTAGCTGTACGATCACTGTCTATATTTACTATTAGTAGCTATACGATCACTGTCTATATTTACTATTAGTAGCTGTACGATCACTGTCTATATTACTATTAGTAGCTATACGATCACTGTCTATATTTACTATTAGTAACTATACGATCTCTGTCTATATTTACTATTAGTAGCTGTCTGATCACTGTCTATATTTACTATTAGTAGCTATACGATCACTGTCTATATTTACTATTAGTAGCTATACGATCACTGTCTATATTTACTATTAGTAACTATACGATCTCTGTCTATATTTACTATTAGTAGCTGTCTGATCACTGTCTATATTTACTATTAGTAGCTGTACGATCACTGTCTATATTTACTATTAGTAGCTGTACGATCACTGTCTATATTTACTATTAGTAGCTGTACGATCACTGTCTATATTTACTATTAGTAGCTATACGATCACTGTCTATATTTACTATTAGAAGCTATACGATCACTGTCTATATTTACTATTAGTAGCTATACGATCACTGTCTATATTTACTATTAGTAGCTATACGATCACTGTCTATATTTACTATTAGTAGCTATACGATCACTGTCTATATTTACTATTAGTAGCTGTACGATCACTGTCTATATTACTATTAGTAGCTGTACGATCACTGTCTATATTTACTATTAGTAGCTGTACGATCACTGTCTATATTTACTATTAGTAGCTATACGATCACTGTCTATATTTACTATTAGTAACTATACGATCACTGTCTATATTTACTATTAGTAGCTATACGATCACTGTCTATATTTACTATTAGTAGCTATACGATCACTGTCTATATTTACTATTAGTAGCTATACGATCACTGTCTATATTTACTATTAGTAGCTATACGATCACTGTCTATATTTACTATTAGTAGCTATACGATCACTGTCTATATTTACTATTAGTAGCTATACGATCTCTGTCTATATTTACTATTAGTAGCTATACGATCACTGTCTATATTTACTATTAGTAGCTATACGATCACTGTCTATATTTACTATTAGTAGCTATACGATCACTGTCTATATTTACTATTAGTAACTATACGATCACTGTCTATATTTACTATTAGTAGCTATACGATCACTGTCTATATTTACTATTAGTAGCTGTACGATCACTGTCTATATTTACTATTAGTAGCTGTACGATCACTGTCTATATTTACTATTAGTAGCTGTACGATCACTGTCTATATTTACTATTAGTAGCTATACGATCACTGTCTATATTTACTATTAGTAGCTATACGATCACTGTCTATATTTACTATTAGTAGCTATACGATCACTGTCTATATTTACTATTAGTAGCTATACGATCACTGTCTATATTTACTATTAGTAGCTATACGATCACTGTCTATATTTACTATTAGTAGCTATACGATCACTGTCTATATTTACTATTAGTAGCTATACGATCACTGTCTATATTTACTATTAGTAGCTATACGATCACTGTCTATATTTACTATTAGTAGCTATACGATCACTGTCTATATTTACTATTAGTAGCTATACGATCACTGTCTATATTTACTATTAGTAGCTATACGATCACTGTCTATATTTACTATTAGTAGCTATACGATCACTGTCTATATTTACTATTAGTAGCTATACGATCACTGTCTATATTTACTATTAGTAGCTATACGATCACTGTCTATATTTACTATTAGTAGCTATACGATCACTGTCTATATTTACTATTAGTAGCTATACGATCACTGTCTATATTTACTATTAGTAGCTATACGATCACTGTCTATATTTACTATTAGTAGCTATACGATCACTGTCTATATTTACTATTAGTAGCTATACGATCACTGTCTATATTTACTATTAGTAGCTATACGATCACTGTCTATATTTACTATTAGTAGCTATACGATCACTGTCTATATTTACTATTAGTAGCTATACGATCACTGTCTATATTTACTATTAGTAGCTGTACGATCACTGTCTATATTTACTATTAGTAGCTGTACGATCACTGTCTATATTTACTATTAGTAGCTGTACGATCACTGTCTATATTTACTATTAGTAGCTATACGATCACTGTCTATATTTACTATTAGTAGCTATACGATCTCTGTCTATATTTACTATTAGTAGCTATACGATCTCTGTCTATATTTACTATTAGTAGCTATACGATCACTGTCTATATTTACTATTAGTAGCTATACGATCACTGTCTATATTTACTATTAGTAGCTATACGATCACTGTCTATATTTACTATTAGTAGCTATACGATCACTGTCTATATTTACTATTAGTAGCTATACGATCACTGTCTATATTTACTATTAGTAGCTATACGATCACTGTCTATATTTACTATTAGTAGCTATACGATCACTGTCTATATTTACTATTAGTAGCTATACGATCACTGTCTATATTTACTATTAGTAGCTATACGATCACTGTCTATATTTACTATTAGTAACTGTACGATCACTGTCTATATTTACTATTAGTAGCTATACGATCTCTGTCTATATTTACTATTAGTAGCTATACGATCACTGTCTATATTTACTATTAGTAGCTATACGATCACTGTCTATATTTACTATTAGTAGCTATACGATCACTGTCTATATTTACTATTAGTAGCTATACGATCGCTGTCTATATTTACTATTAGTAGCTATACGATCACTGTCTATATTTACTATTAGTAGCTATACGATCACTGTCTATATTTACTATTAGTAGCTATACGATCACTGTCTATATTTACTATTAGTAGCTATACGATCACTGTCTATATTTACTATTAGTAGCTATACGATCACTGTCTATATTTACTATTAGTAGCTATACGATCACTGTCTATATTTACTATTAGTAGCTATACGATCACTGTCTATATTACTATTAGTAGCTATACGATCACTGTCTATATTTACTATTAGTAGCTGTACGATCACTGTCTATATTTACTATTAGTAGCTATACGATCGCTGTCTATATTTACTATTAGTAACTATACGATCACTGTCTATATTTACTATTAGTAGCTATACGATCACTGTCTATATTTACTATTAGTAGCTATACGATCACTGTCTATATTTACTATTAGTAGCTATACGATCACTGTCTATATTTACTATTAGTAGCTATACGATCACTGTCTATATTTACTATTAGTAGCTATACGATCACTGTCTATATTTACTATTAGTAGCTATACGATCACTGTCTATATTTACTATTAGTAACTATACGATCTCTGTCTATATTTACTATTAGTAGCTATACGATCACTGTCTATATTTACTATTAGTAGCTATACGATCACTGTCTATATTTACTATTAGTAGCTATACGATCACTGTCTATATTTACTATTAGTAGCTATACGATCACTGTCTATATTTACTATTAGTAGCTATACGATCACTGTCTATATTTACTATTAGTAGCTGTACGATCACTGTCTATATTTACTATTAGTAGCTATACGATCGCTGTCTATATTTACTATTAGTAACTATACGATCACTGTCTATATTTACTATTAGTAGCTATACGATCACTGTCTATATTTACTATTAGTAGCTATACGATCACTGTCTATATTTACTATTAGTAGCTATACGATCACTGTCTATATTTACTATTAGTAGCTATACGATCACTGTCTATATTTACTATTAGTAGCTATACGATCACTGTCTATATTACTATTAGTAGCTGTACGATCACTGTCTATATTTACTATTAGTAGCTATACGATCACTGTCTATATTTACTATTAGTAGCTGTACGATCACTGTCTATATTACTATTAGTAGCTATACGATCACTGTCTATATTTACTATTAGTAACTATACGATCTCTGTCTATATTTACTATTAGTAGCTGTCTGATCACTGTCTATATTTACTATTAGTAGCTATACGATCACTGTCTATATTTACTATTAGTAGCTATACGATCACTGTCTATATTTACTATTAGTAACTATACGATCTCTGTCTATATTTACTATTAGTAGCTGTCTGATCACTGTCTATATTTACTATTAGTAGCTGTACGATCACTGTCTATATTTACTATTAGTAGCTGTACGATCACTGTCTATATTTACTATTAGTAGCTGTACGATCACTGTCTATATTTACTATTAGTAGCTATACGATCACTGTCTATATTTACTATTAGTAGCTATACGATCACTGTCTATATTTACTATTAGTAGCTATACGATCACTGTCTATATTTACTATTAGTAACTATACGATCACTGTCTATATTTACTATTAGTAGCTATACGATCACTGTCTATATTTACTATTAGTAGCTATACGATCACTGTCTATATTTACTATTAGTAGCTATACGATCACTGTCTATATTTACTATTAGTAGCTATACGATCACTGTCTATATTTACTATTAGTAGCTATACGATCACTGTCTATATTTACTATTAGTAGCTATACGATCTCTGTCTATATTTACTATTAGTAGCTATACGATCACTGTCTATATTTACTATTAGTAGCTATACGATCACTGTCTATATTTACTATTAGTAGCTATACGATCACTGTCTATATTTACTATTAGTAACTATACGATCACTGTCTATATTTACTATTAGTAGCTATACGATCACTGTCTATATTTACTATTAGTAGCTATACGATCACTGTCTATATTTACTATTAGTAGCTGTACGATCACTGTCTATATTTACTATTAGTAGCTGTACGATCACTGTCTATATTTACTATTAGTAGCTGTACGATCACTGTCTATATTTACTATTAGTAGCTATACGATCACTGTCTATATTTACTATTAGTAGCTATACGATCACTGTCTATATTTACTATTAGTAGCTATACGATCACTGTCTATATTTACTATTAGTAGCTATACGATCACTGTCTATATTTACTATTAGTAGCTATACGATCACTGTCTATATTTACTATTAGTAGCTATACGATCACTGTCTATATTTACTATTAGTAGCTATACGATCACTGTCTATATTTACTATTAGTAGCTATACGATCACTGTCTATATTTACTATTAGTAGCTATACGATCACTGTCTATATTTACTATTAGTAGCTATACGATCTCTGTCTATATTTACTATTAGTAGCTATACGATCACTGTCTATATTTACTATTAGTAGCTATACGATCACTGTCTATATTTACTATTAGTAGCTATACGATCACTGTCTATATTTACTATTAGTAACTATACGATCACTGTCTATATTTACTATTAGTAGCTATACGATCTCTGTCTATATTTACTATTAGTAGCTATACGATCACTGTCTATATTTACTATTAGTAGCTATACGATCACTGTCTATATTTACTATTAGTAGCTATACGATCTCTGTCTATATTTACTATTAGTAGCTATACGATCACTGTCTATATTTACTATTAGTAGCTATACGATCACTGTCTATATTTACTATTAGTAGCTATACGATCACTGTCTATATTTACTATTAGTAGCTATACGATCACTGTCTATATTACTATTAGTAGCTGTACGATCACTGTCTATATTTACTATTAGTAGCTGTACGATCACTGTCTATATTTACTATTAGTAACTGCACGATCACTGTCTATATTTACTATTAGTAGCTATACGATCTCTGTCTATATTTACTATTAGTAGCTATACGATCTCTGTCTATATTTACTATTAGTAGCTATACGATCACTGTCTATATTTACTATTAGTAGCTATACGATCACTGTCTATATTTACTATTAGTAGCTATACGATCACTGTCTATATTTACTATTAGTAGCTATACGAACACTGTCTATATTTACTATTAGTAGCTATACGATCTCTGTCTATATTTACTATTAGTAGCTATACGATCACTGTCTATATTTACTATTAGTAGCTATACGATCACTGTCTATATTTACTATTAGTAGCTATACGATCACTGTCTATATTTACTATTAGTAGCTATACGATCACTGTCTATATTTACTATTAGTAACTGTACGATCACTGTCTATATTTACTATTAGTAGCTATACGATCTCTGTCTATATTTACTATTAGTAGCTATACGATCACTGTCTATATTTACTATTAGTAGCTATACGATCACTGTCTATATTTACTATTAGTAGCTATACGATCACTGTCTATATTTACTATTAGTAGCTATACGATCGCTGTCTATATTTACTATTAGTAGCTATACGATCACTGTCTATATTTACTATTAGTAGCTATACGATCACTGTCTATATTTACTATTAGTAGCTATACGATCGCTGTCTATATTTACTATTAGTAGCTATACGATCACTGTCTATATTACTATTAGTAGCTATACGATCACTGTCTATATTTACTATTAGTAGCTATACGATCACTGTCTATATTTACTATTAGTAGCTATACGATCGCTGTCTATATTTACTATTAGTAGCTATACGATCACTGTCTATATTACTATTAGTAGCTATACGATCACTGTCTATATTTACTATTAGTAGCTGTACGATCACTGTCTATATTTACTATTAGTAGCTATACGATCACTGTCTATATTTACTATTAGTAGCTATACGATCACTGTCTATATTTACTATTAGTAGCTATACGATCACTGTCTATATTACTATTAGTAGCTGTACGATCACTGTCTATATTTACTATTAGTAGCTATACGATCTCTGTCTATATTTACTATTAGTAGCTATACGATCACTGTCTATATTTACTATTAGTAGCTATACGATCACTGTCTATATTTACTATTAGTAGCTATACGATCACTGTCTATATTTACTATTAGTAGCTATACGATCGCTGTCTATATTTACTATTAGTAGCTATACGATCACTGTCTATATTACTATTAGTAGCTATACGATCACTGTCTATATTTACTATTAGTAGCTGTACGATCACTGTCTATATTTACTATTAGTAGCTGTACGATCACTGTCTATATTTACTATTAGTAGCTATACGATCACTGTCTATATTACTATTAGTAGCTGTACGATCACTGTCTATATTTACTATTAGTAGCTATACGATCTCTGTCTATATTTACTATTAGTCGCTATACGATCACTGTCTATATTTACTATTAGTAGCTATACGATCACTGTCTATATTTACTATTAGTAGCTATACGATCACTGTCTATATTTACTATTAGTAGCTATACGATCACTGTCTATATTACTATTAGTAACTATACGATCACTGTCTATATTACTATTAGTAGCTGTACGATCACTGTCTATATTTACTATTAGTAGCTATACGATCACTGTCTATATTTACTATTAGTAGCTATACGATCACTGTCTATATTTACTATTAGTAGCTATACGATCACTGTCTATATTTACTATTAGTAGCTATACGATCACTGTCTATATTTACTATTAGTAGCTATACGATCACTGTCTATATTTACTATTAGTAGCTATACGATCACTGTCTATATTTACTATTAGTAGCTATACGATCACTGTCTATATTTACTATTAGTAGCTGTACGATCACTGTCTATATTTACTATTAGTAGCTATACGATCACTGTCTATATTTACTATTAGTAGCTATACGATCACTGTCTATATTTACTATTAGTAGCTATACGATCACTGTCTATATTACTATTAGTAGCTGTACGATCACTGTCTATATTTACTATTAGTAGCTGTACGATCACTGTCTATATTTACTATTAGTAGCTATACGATCACTGTCTATATTTACTATTAGTAGCTATACGATCACTGTCTATATTACTATTAGTAGCTATACGATCACTGTCTATATTTACTATTAGTAGCTATACGATCACTGTCTATATTTACTATTAGTAACTATACGATCTCTGTCTATATTTACTATTAGTAGCTATACGATCACTGTCTATATTTACTATTAGTAGCTATACGATCACTGTCTATATTTACTATTAGTAGCTATACGATCACTGTCTATATTTACTATTAGTAGCTATACGATCACTGTCTATATTTACTATTAGTAGCTATACGATCACTGTCTATATTTACTATTAGTAGCTGTACGATCACTGTCTATATTTACTATTAGTAGCTATACGATCGCTGTCTATATTTACTATTAGTAACTATACGATCACTGTCTATATTTACTATTAGTAGCTATACGATCACTGTCTATATTTACTATTAGTAGCTATACGATCACTGTCTATATTTACTATTAGTAGCTATACGATCACTGTCTATATTTACTATTAGTAGCTATACGATCACTGTCTATATTTACTATTAGTAGCTATACGATCACTGTCTATATTACTATTAGTAGCTGTACGATCACTGTCTATATTTACTATTAGTAGCTATACGATCACTGTCTATATTTACTATTAGTAGCTGTACGATCACTGTCTATATTACTATTAGTAGCTATACGATCACTGTCTATATTTACTATTAGTAACTATACGATCTCTGTCTATATTTACTATTAGTAGCTGTCTGATCACTGTCTATATTTACTATTAGTAGCTGTACGATCACTGTCTATATTTACTATTAGTAGCTATACGATCACTGTCTATATTTACTATTAGTAGCTATACGATCACTGTCTATATTTACTATTAGTAACTATACGATCTCTGTCTATATTTACTATTAGTAGCTGTCTGATCACTGTCTATATTTACTATTAGTAGCTGTACGATCACTGTCTATATTTACTATTAGTAGCTGTACGATCACTGTCTATATTTACTATTAGTAGCTATACGATCACTGTCTATATTTACTATTAGTAGCTATACGATCACTGTCTATATTTACTATTAGTAACTATACGATCACTGTCTATATTTACTATTAGTAGCTATACGATCACTGTCTATATTTACTATTAGTAGCTATACGATCACTGTCTATATTACTATTAGTAGCTATACGATCACTGTCTATATTTACTATTAGTAGCTATACGATCACTGTCTATATTTACTATTAGTAGCTATACGATCACTGTCTATATTTACTATTAGTAGCTATACGATCACTGTCTATATTTACTATTAGTAGCTATACGATCACTGTCTATATTTACTATTAGTAGCTATACGATCTCTGTCTATATTTACTATTAGTAGCTATACGATCACTGTCTATATTTACTATTAGTAGCTATACGATCACTGTCTATATTTACTATTAGTAGCTATACGATCACTGTCTATATTTACTATTAGTAACTATACGATCACTGTCTATATTTACTATTAGTAGCTATACGATCTCTGTCTATATTTACTATTAGTAGCTATACGATCACTGTCTATATTTACTATTAGTAGCTATACGATCAATGTCTATATTTACTATTAGTAGCTATACGATCTCTGTCTATATTTACTATTAGTAGCTATACGATCACTGTCTATATTTACTATTAGTAGCTATACGATCACTGTCTATATTTACTATTAGTAGCTATACGATCACTGTCTATATTTACTATTAGTAGCTATACGATCACTGTCTATATTACTATTAGTAGCTGTACGATCACTGTCTATATTTACTATTAGTAGCTATACGATCTCTGTCTATATTTACTATTAGTCGCTATACGATCACTGTCTATATTTACTATTAGTAGCTATACGATCACTGTCTATATTTACTATTAGTAGCTATACGATCACTGTCTATATTTACTATTAGTAGCTATACGATCACTGTCTATATTACTATTAGTAACTATACGATCACTGTCTATATTTACTATTAGTAGCTGTACGATCACTGTCTATATTTACTATTAGTAGCTATACGATCACTGTCTATATTTACTATTAGTAGCTATACGATCTCTGTCTATATTTACTATTAGTAGCTATACGATCACTGTCTATATTTACTATTAGTAGCTATACGATCACTGTCTATATTACTATTAGTAGCTATACGATCACTGTCTATATTTACTATTAGTAGCTATACGATCACTGTCTATATTACTATTAGTAACTATACGATCACTGTCTATATTACTATTAGTAGCTGTACGATCACTGTCTATATTTACTATTAGTAGCTGTACGATCACTGTCTATATTTACTATTAGTAGCTATACGATCACTGTCTATATTTACTATTAGTAGCTATACGATCACTGTCTATATTACTATTAGTAGCTATACGATCACTGTCTATATTTACTATTAGTAGCTATACGATCACTGTCTATATTTACTATTAGTAACTATACGATCACTGTCTATATTTACTATTAGTAGCTATACGATCACTGTCTATATTTACTATTAGTAGCTATACGATCACTGTCTATATTTACTATTAGTAGCTGTACGATCTCTGTCTATATTACTATTAGTAGCTATACGATCACTGTCTATATTTACTATTAGTAGCTATACGATCACTGTCTATATTACTATTAGTAACTATACGATCTCTGTCTATATTTACTATTAGTAGCTATACGATCACTGTCTATATTTACTATTAGTAGCTATACGATCACTGTCTATATTTACTATTAGTAGCTATACGATCTCTGTCTATATTTACTATTAGTAACTGTACGATCACTGTCTATATTTACTATTAGTAGCTATACGATCACTGTCTATATTTACTATTAGTAGCTATACGATCACTGTCTATATTTACTATTAGTAGCTATACGATCACTGTCTATATTACTATTAGTAGCTATACGATCACTGTCTATATTTACTATTAGTAGCTGTACGATCACTGTCTATATTTACTATTAGTAGCTATACGATCGCTGTCTATATTTACTATTAGTAACTATACGATCACTGTCTATATTTACTATTAGTAGCTATACGATCACTGTCTATATTTACTATTAGTAGCTATACGATCACTGTCTATATTTACTATTAGTAGCTATACGATCACTGTCTATATTTACTATTAGTAGCTATACGATCACTGTCTATATTTACTATTAGTAGCTATACGATCACTGTCTATATTAATATTAGTAGCTGTACGATCACTGTCTATATTTACTATTAGTAGCTATACGATCACTGTCTATATTTACTATTAGTAGCTGTACGATCACTGTCTATATTACTATTAGTAACTATATGATCTCTGTCTATATTTACTATTAGTAGCTGTCTGATCACTGTCTATATTTACTATTAGTAGCTGTACGATCACTGTCTATATTTACTATTAGTAGCTATACGATCACTGTCTATATTTACTATTAGTAGCTATACGATCACTGTCTATATTTACTATTAGTAGCTGTCTGATCACTGTCTATATTTACTATTAGTAGCTGTACGATCACTGTCTATATTTACTATTAGTAGCTGTACGATCACTGTCTATATTTACTATTAGTAGCTGTCTGATCACTGTCTATATTTACTATTAGTAGCTGTACGATCACTGTCTATATTTACTATTAGTAGCTATACGATCACTGTCTATATTTACTATTAGTAGCTATACGATCACTGTCTATATTTACTATTAGTAACTATACGATCTCTGTCTATATTTACTATTAGTAGCTGTCTGATCACTGTCTATATTTACTATTAGTAGCTGTACGATCACTGTCTATATTTACTATTAGTAGCTGTACGATCACTGTCTATATTTACTATTAGTAGCTGTACGATCACTGTCTATATTTACTATTAGTAGCTATACGATCACTGTCTATATTTACTATTAGTAACTATACGATCACTGTCTATATTTACTATTAGTAGCTATACGATCACTGTCTATATTTACTATTAGTAGCTATACGATCACTGTCTATTATTACTATTAGTAGCTATACGATCACTGTCTATATTTACTATTAGTAGCTATACGATCACTGTCTATATTTACTATTAGTAGCTATACGATCACTGTCTATATTTACTATTAGTAGCTATACGATCACTGTCTATATTTACTATTAGTAGCTATACGATCACTGTCTATATTTACTATTAGTAGCTATACGATCTCTGTCTATATTTACTATTAGTAGCTATACGATCACTGTCTATATTTACTATTAGTAGCTATACGATCACTGTCTATATTTACTATTAGTAGCTATACGATCACTGTCTATATTTACTATTAGAACTATACGATCACTGTCTATATTTACTATTAGTAGCTATACGATCTCTGTCTATATTTACTATTAGTAGCTATACGATCACTGTCTATATTTACTATTAGTAGCTATACGATCACTGTCTATATTTACTATTAGTAGCTATACGATCTCTGTCTATATTTACTATTAGTAGCTATACGATCACTGTCTATATTTACTATTAGTAGCTATACGATCACTGTCTATATTTACTATTAGTAGCTATACGATCACTGTCTATATTTACTATTAGTAGCTATACGATCTCTGTCTATATTTACTATTAGTAGCTATACGATCACTGTCTATATTTACTATTAGTAGCTATACGATCACTGTCTATATTTACTATTAGTAGCTATACGATCTCTGTCTATATTTACTATTAGTAGCTGTACGATCACTGTCTATATTTACTATTAGTAGCTATACGATCACTGTCTATATTACTATTAGTAGCTATACGATCACTGTCTATATTTACTATTAGTACTGCACGATCACTGTCTATATTTACTATTAGTAACTATACGATCACTGTCTATATTTACTATTAGTAGCTGTACGATCTCTGTCTATATTTACTATTAGTAGCTATACGATCGCTGTCTATATTTACTATTAGTAACTGCACGATCACTGTCTATATTTACTATTAGTAGCTATACGATCTCTGTCTATATTTACTATTAGTAGCTATACGATCTCTGTCTATATTTACTATTAGTAGCTATACGATCACTGTCTATATTTACTATTAGTAGCTATACGATCTCTGTCTATATTTACTATTAGTAGCTATACGATCACTGTCTATATTTACTATTAGTAGCTATACGATCACTGTCTATATTTACTATTAGTAGCTATACGATCTCTGTCTATATTTACTATTAGTAGCTATACGATCACTGTCTATATTTACTATTAGTAGCTATACGATCACTGTCTATATTTACTATTAGTAGCTGTACGATCTCTGTCTATATTTACTATTAGTAGCTGTACGATCACTGTCTATATTTACTATTAGTAGCTATACGATCACTGTCTATATTTACTATTAGTAGCTATACGATCACTGTCTATATTTACTATTAGTAGCTATACGATCTCTGTCTATATTTACTATTAGTAGCTATACGATCACTGTCTATATTTACTATTAGTAGCTATACGATCACTGTCTATATTTACTATTAGTAGCTATACGATCACTGTCTATATTTACTATTAGTAGCTATACGATCACTGTCTATATTACTATTAGTAACTATACGATCACTGTCTATATTACTATTAGTAGCTGTACGATCACTGTCTATATTTACTATTAGTAGCTGTACGATCACTGTCTATATTTACTATTAGTAGCTATACGATCTCTGTCTATATTTACTATTAGTAGCTATACGATCTCTGTCTATATTTACTATTAGTAGCTATACGATCACTGTCTATATTTACTATTAGTAGCTGTACGATCACTGTCTATATTTACTATTAGTAGCTGTACGATCACTGTCTATATTTACTATTAGTAGCTGTACGATCACTGTCTATATTTACTATTAGTAACTGTACGATCACTGTCTATATTTACTATTAGTAACTATACGATCGCTGTCTATATTTACTATTAGTAGCTATACGATCACTGTCTATATTTACTATTAGTAGCTGTCTGATCACTGTCTATATTTACCATTAGTAACTGTCTGATCACTGTCTATATTTACTATTAGTAACTGTACGATCTCTGTCTATATTTACTATTAGTAGCTGTACGATCACTGTCTATATTTACTATTAGTAGCTATACGATCACTGTCTATATTTACTATTAGTAGCTATACGATCACTGTCTATATTTACTATTAGTAGCTGTCTGATCACTGTCTATATTTACTATTAGTAGCTATACGATCACTGTCTATATTTACTATTAGTAGCTGTCTGATCACTGTCTATATTTACCATTAGTAACTGTCTGATCACTGTCTATATTTACTATTAGTAGCTATACGATCACTGTCTATATTTACTATTAGTAGCTGTTTGATCACTGTCTATATTTAATATTAGTAGCTGTCTGATCACTGTCTATATTTACTATTAGTAGCTATACGATCGCTGTCTAAATTTACTATTAGTAGCTGTTTGATCACTGTCACTGTCTATATGAATGTGTCAGCTGACTGTGAGGTACAGGGTCAAAGTTTACTCAATGATGATGAATCGGGGGAGGACCATAAATCGCATATGTTCGCCCGCCTCGGCGACCGCGAACAAGCTATGTTCGCTGGCGAATAGTTCCCGGCGAACTGTTCGGGACATCTCTAGTGCTGTGACATAGCAGTTTTAAACATTCACATTTTTTTGCTGCTAAATAGAACATTTGCGGCCTGCGATGCACTTCATATCTGAGAGTCAAATAGAACCGTCAAATACTGTGCTTACATTGCAGTTTTAAAAATTCTAATTCTTTAGGTGCTAAAAAGTCAGTTTGGTGCCTGCACTCGATATCTGAGAGTCACATAGAACCGTCAAATAGTGCTGTGTAGAGATGTCCAAAACTGTTCGCCAGGAACTATTTGCCAGTGAACATAGCTTGTTCGCATTCTCCGCGGCGGGCGAACATATGCGATGTTCGGTCCGCCCCCTATTCGTCAACATTGAGTAAACTTTTAGCCAATCAGCAGCAGACCCTCCCTCCCAGAATGTGTCAGCTGACTGTGAGGTACAGGGTTAAAGTTTACTCAATGATGACGAATAGGGTGCGGACCGTAAATCGCATATGTTCGCCCGCCGCAGCAACCGCGAACAAGCTATGTTCGCTGGCGAATAGTTCCCGGCGAACTGTTCGGGACATCTCTACCTAGTGCTGTGACATAGCAGTTTTAAACATTCACATTTTTTTGCTGCTAAATAGAACATTTGCGGCCTGCAGTGCACTTCATATCTGAGAGTCAAATAGAACCGTCAAATACTGTGCTTATATTGCAGTTTTAAACATTTGAATTCTTTAGGTGCTAAAAAGTCAATTTGGTGCCTGCAGTTCATATCTGGTGGATGTGTGTAACACTGGCTAGTTACCTCAAGAAAGTCTAAAGACTTTTTAAAAAAGTGAAAAATAAGTGTTATTGTGATCGCTTCATATACATAAACATTAATATACATTTCTATATTGTGTAAAGACACAACTACAAAGTTAAAAACCAAACACCAAAACAACGTGTGCAGTTTGGAGGAAGAGGCGCTGGTCGTACAGAGGCACCAGCACAGCATAAGAGGAAGCAGGGAGCAAAAGTGGAGCGGCCGTCCCCTAGCGCTCGTCAGCATGTATTATCTTTAGAATTCCCACAGTTATCCAAGTAACAGATGGAGCGATAAAAGGAACCATAACAGATTTAACGAGCCATTCGCAGTTTCAGTCAGGAGGGCAGTCGTATGCCTGATGTTGATGTTAGTGTGGAATGTTAGTGTGGAATGGATTAGCAGGATCTGGTGCAGGGTAACCGCACGCCCCCTGGTGTTGAGCACCAGTGTTTGTGCGGCCACATACCAGGACCCTGATGCAGCTTCAGCGAGCAGCAGCAGGCGATAGTGGAGTTTCAGCTGTAGCATGCACGGGTCAGTCGCTCTGCACCAGACTTGCCCTCCAATTGATCAAAGTTAAAGGATTTAAAGTGGACTCATTACAATTACAGGTCCTCGAAAGAGTAGTGTATTGTTATTTGTCGTCACTTCCTCCCCACGTCGGGAGTGGGTAATTTGCGCGCCTGCTGCGTTCCTTGCATGTGGTAGCCGTTTCTCAGGCTCCCTCTCTGGAATCGAACCCTGATTCCCCATTACCCGTGGTCACCATGGTAGGTGCAGAAAATTGCATCGAAAGTTGATAGGGCAGACATCCGAATGCGTTGTCGCCATCACGGGGATGTGCGATCGGCACAAGGTTATCACAGACCAGCGCAGCCGCCTGTCCACGGCCAACGTGGACAAGCTCACGTTTATTAAAATGAACCAGGCATGGATCCCACCAGACTTGTGCAGAATAGACATTTATACCGGCCTTACCCAGCCATTTTTATACTCAAGTGCACTTATTCTTTTTTTTTATACGTCCCAATATTTTGGGGGCTATCCCAATTAAAAAACAAACAAAAAAAACCAGTGTTGACTACTTCCTCCTCCACCGCTGCCACTTCCACCTACACTGCCACGGTGTATACCCAGATATATTAGAGCTGCTGCAGAAAGTGCGGGCCGTCTGTGTGCACTTTTGGCGTTCTCACCCTGCTGCTGCTCGCCTGTCTCGTTCGCCAGCTCGCTCGCCAGCGTAACTTCGGCATTCCTGCTCAACGCCTCATATGCGACATGCCCACAAGGTGGAACTCCACCTTGCACATTCTGGAGAGACTGCGAGCAGCAGCAGGCGATAGCGGAGTTTCAGCTGCAGCAGGCACGGGTCAGTCGCTCTGCGGAACAGTACCACTTCACCACCAATGATTGGGCCTCCATGCGAGACCTGTGTGCCATGTTGCACTGTTTCGTGGACTCCACCAACATGGCCAGTGCCACTGACGCCGTTCTCAGCCTTACTATCCCGCTTCTATGTCTCCTTGAAAAAACGCTTTGGGCGATGATGGAAGAGGATGTGGCACAGGAGGAAGATGAGGAGGAAGAGGGGTCATTTCCACGGTTATCAGGCCAGTCATTCACAAGTGGCTTGAAGGTGGGTTCCTGCACCAGCATAGGCCAGGTACACAATTGTCCAGCATCTCCACACTGTCCCATGGAAGCGTTCAGCTGTGCATCTCCCAAACACTGGAGAGAAAGAGGAAGTACCCCCATACGCACCCGTGATCCGTGGCCTTGAAGGCCAGCATTTCAAAATTCCTGGCCTTTGAAATGCTGTAATTCTGTCTAGTGGAGACGGACAGTTTTAAAAACAAATAAACAAAACAACAAATAAAAAACAGTGCTGGCTACCTCCTCCGCCTCCACCGCTGCTTCCACTTACACCACCACGGTCACCGCCTCCTCAACCTCCTAGTCCACATCCACCTCCTCCTCTAGAGCAGGGTGCAAAAGTGGAGCGGCCATCCCCTAGACAGTACGCCTGCTACTACCCACCGCACCCAGAGACTGAGCACACCAAAGCCAGCTCCAAGGAATTCCCTGGCATGGCAGTTCTTCAGACAATGTGCTGATGACAAGACACTAGTGGTTTGCACGCTGTGCAATCAGAGCCTGAAGCGAGGCATAAACGTGCTACACCTGAGCACAACCTGCATGACCAGGCATTTACATGCAAAGCACGAGCTGCAGTGGAGTAAGCACTTCAAAAACCAAGAAAGGTCCTCTTCTGCTGCTGTCTCGGCCTCTTCCTCCACCTCTGGACTGACCGTGGCACCTGCCACCCCGCAAACAGAGGATGTGGCAGCAACGCCACCACGTCCGCCACCGTCCCCAAGCATCTCCACACTGTCCCATGGAAGCGTTCAGCTGTCCATCTCCCAAACACTGGAGAGAAAGAGGAAGTACCCCTGTACCCACCCGCGATCCCTGGCCCTGAATGCCAGCATTTTAAAATTCCTGGCCTTTGAAATGCTGTCATTCCGTCTGGTGGAGACTGACAGTTTTAAAAACCTGATGGCGTTATTGGACTGCAAGAAATGCACCGCAGGCCGCAAATGTTTCTTTTTTTTATATGTCCCAATATTTTGCGGACTACCCCAATTAAAACAAAAAAAAACAAAAAACAAACAAACAAACAAATAAAAAACAGTGTTGGCCACCTCCTCCTCCTCCACCGCTGCTTCCACCTACACCGCCACGGTCACCGCCTCCTCAACCTATGGGTCACTTAGTATAAACTATGTACACAATAGCAGAGGCTTGTGAAGGCCCTTTCTCCATGCATCAGGAGCTGAGCTCAGTTTGAACAATGAAAGAGAATACCCTACACTCCAACCCTCTCTCAAATGGATAATTCTGGTGAACCTCCTGACAGCCATGCTTTAGATTTTGATTTATGTTCTTCCAAAGCTAAAATCAAAGATTCCATCTAGTTCTATTTTATGGCTCTGCTGTATTTTAAATTTTTAGGTATTTTATGTTATTTTAAGTGATTTCCCTATCCACATTTGTTTGCAGGGCACTTGTCCTACTCTTACCCCCATTTTACTTCCTTTTGCAGCCCTCAAGCCCTTTCCAGGACTTTTTTAGAGGCATTTGTGTGCCCAAAAGTTCGGGTCCCCATTGACTTCAATGGGGTTCGGGGTCACGTTCAATCAGCCGGACTTTTTTTCGAAGTTCCGCCGAACCCGAACATCCAGGTGTCCGCTCAACTCTAGTTATATGAATAACCATAGAATGTGTCGGCAGATAAGAACCATTCGTCCCATCTAGTCTGACCAATTTTCTAAATACTTTCATTAGTCCCTGGCCTTAGCTTATAGTTAGGATAGCCTTATGCCTATCCCACGCATGCTTAAACTCCCTCACTGTGTTAACCTCTACCACTTCAGCTGGAAGGCTATTCCATGCGTCCACTACCCTCTCAATAAAGTAAAAAAAAATATATATATATTATTTTTTTTAAATAAATTAACTGCCCCCCCCTGTAAAAGTACTCATGTATATATAATATATAATAACTATATATATTGTATATGTGTGTATATATATACTTTGATGCAGTTGGCAGGCTTATGCAATGTATGATCATATAATGTAACCAAACCCCCATTATTTTTTACCTAGGTGAGGTGTTTTTACATAGTACTATTTAGGATTTTATATCACTATTTAGTTAATAAGCGAGTGCACTGGTTTGTGTATTTTTTGTATTTTGGTCCCAGTAGCACCCTATAATATATGCATGTTTAGGTGAGTGCAGCCCTCCTGACTTTGTTTATATATATATATATATATATATATATATATATATATATATATATATATATATATATAATTAAAAAATAATAATTAATTCAAAATAAATAAAAAATTGTAAAAACAAAAATAAAAAAATCTTACACACACACACACATATATATGTATATATATATATATATATATATATATATATTTAATTCTATTCTAACTGTATTTCTGTATTTTGATATTAATATATATATCAAAATACACTTAGAATGAAATTATATATATATATATATATATATTTATATATATCTATAAATAAATAAAAATAATACAAAATATACATATGTCCATATACATAATATATATAAATATTTTCATAAATATACACGTAGATTTCAAATATATAAATATTTATATATTTAAATTCTACGTGCATATTAATGTAATATTTTTACATAAATAAATGTTTTTATTGATTGCCATTTGCGGGACCTGCCTGACAACCCAGGCAGAAAGTCCAGAGAATTTAATTTGCTAGCACTATATTTAACCATGTAGCTTTCCAAGAAACCCTAAAACCTGTATATGGGGGGTGCTGTTTTACTTGGTAGACTTTGCTGAACACAAATATTAGTGTTTCAAAACAGTAAAACATATCACAGCGATGATATTTTCAGTGAAAGCGCCATTTTTTTTATTTTTCACACACAAACGGCCCTTTTACTGATGACATCATTGTTGTAATACGTTCTACTGTTTTGAAATACTAATATTTGTGTTCAGCGAAGTCTTCTGAGTATAAAACCATGTACAGGTTTTATAGTATTTTTGAAAGTTACAGGATCAAATATAAGGTCATTTTTTCACATTGACATTTGCCAGATTTGTTATGTTGTCTTTGAGAGCGTATGGTAGCCCAGGAATGAGTACTACCCCCATCATTGTATACCATTTGCAAAAGAAGACAACCCAAGTTATTGCAAATGGGGTATGTCCAGTCTTTTTTAGTAGCCACTTAGTCACAAACACTGACCAAAGTTAGCATTCATAATTGTTTTTTGCATTTTGAACACACAAACAAATATAAATGCTAACATTGGTCAGTATTTGTGAGTATGTGGCTAGTAAAAAAGACTGGACATACCCCAAATTGAATACCCTGGGTTGTCTACTTTTCAAAAAATAAATGGTTTGATTGGGGTAAATTACATTGGCCAGCTTCAAAAATGTCCCAAATAAGACATGGGTGCATGATGACCAGCTGAGAAAATTCCAAGTAGGAAAACTGGAATTTGCACCCTCAAATTAAGTTCTTTTAGCCCCCAGAGAGCCCTATATATGTGGGGTATCACTGTACTCAGGAGATGTTGCTGAACATAGATTGGGGTATTCTTTGCCAGTAACCCTTAAAGTTCTCAGTACCTGTATTCTTAAATTGCTATGTGTGTCAAAAAAAAAAACCCACCAGTTATTATATATATATTTTTTTTTATTTGGCATAAATTGGTGGTAAAATGGTTGCATGAAAAGAGTCAAAATACTCCAAGTTTAATACCTTAGGTTATCTTCTTTTTAAAAAATACGCACATGTAAAGGATTATTCAGGGATTCCTGGCAGATATCAGTGTTACAATGAAACTTAATTTTTGAAAAAGAAAATTGGTTTGGAAATAGCAAAGTGCTACTTGTATTTATTGCCCTATAACTTTCCAAAAAAAGCTAAGAACATGTTAATATTTCTAAACTCAGGACAAAATTTAGAAACTATTTAGCACGTGTTTTTTGGCGGTTGTAGATGCGTAACAAATTTTGGGGGTCAAAGTTACAAAAAAAGTGTTTTTTTACATTTTTTCATCATATTTTATAATCTTTTTATAGTAAATTATATGATATGATGAAAATAATTGTATTTTTAGAAAGACTATTTAATGGCGAGACAAACGGTATATAATATGTGTCGGTACAGTAAATGAGAAGGGGAAAATTAAAGCTAAACACAAACACCACAGAAATGTAAAAACAGTTAAATATAGTCTCCTTTTCCGTGTTGATTCCCTTTATGTATTTAAATGTGTCTATCATATTTCCCCTGGTCATAGTTAACATAGTTTCCCTGAAACATTGTCTAATAACTAACTACATTTGATATATCTATGACTTGCTGTTAAAACACTGTCTGTATTTACTATTTGTTTCATTATTGGGTTATTTTCTATTACTATAATTCGTTTTCCTGTCACTGACATTTTTACCATGACTGTTCAGTTGCCGTATGATTATCTATTTTTACTATGACTCTGACCAGTTGTCTGATCACTTCCTACATTTGATACAACAATAAAAAAGGTTGTATGATTACCGTCGTTATTTACTACAACTGTGCAGTGCCTGATAAAGCCATGAATTGGAGGTGGTGGTGGTAGTGGGATTCTTTTAGAAAGCACATTGCAGATATAATTTTATATATTATTGATCATGACACCTTCCCTTGCTGGTTAAGGAGTGTGGTTGATGCCTACAGGAAAATGGTTCATTATATTATTTGGGAATTAGATTTACTGGTCTTGTCTCTCGTTCAGGTGCCAGAAAGTGTCTCACCTGATCAGGTAAATTATATGGGTTATAGACTTCCATTTCATCATCTTCTCTTGCAATGTACCACTGGAGGTTGACGTTCTGCAAAAAATAGTACATATCTATAATATTAGTAGACTAGGCATATATAGATTTCCTGACCCCACAATATTCACTCTACCTTGCCGGACATTCCATCTTCAAGATCCACCAGCACCATGGTATCACTGAAGCTTCCATCGGGGTACACCAACTGGGTCTGCAATCAGGACAAAGCACATAACTAACACATAAATACGTTTTTATAACTATCTGAGTAGATTATGGCAGATCTCAGACAACTGATAGGCTGTAGAAGCAGATGTCATAATGCTAGATCTCTTGCAAAATATTCTAGAACTATGAAATGGTAGTAGCCAATTAATATTTTAGGTTTCAGGATTATCTGATGGTAGGGGCCGTTCACATTATGACAGGTCTCATGGCTATGAGATGGTAGGGGGCAGGTGGCATTATGACCGGTCTCATGGCTATGAGATAGTAGGGGCCAGGTGGTATTATGACAGGTCTCAGAGCTATGAGATGGTAGGGGCAAGTGGCATTATGGCAGATCTCAGAGCTATGAGATGGTAGGAGGCAGGTGACATTATGGCAGGTCTCAAAGCTGTGAGATGGTAGGAGGCAGGTGGCATTATGACAGGTCTTAGAGCTATGAGATAGTAGGGGGCATGTGGTATTATGACAGGTCTCAGAGCTATGAGATGGTAGGAGGCAGGTGATATAATGACAGGTCTCAGAGCTACAAGATGGTAGGGGCAGGTGGCATTATGGCAGGGCTCAGAGCTATGAGATGGTAGGAGGCAGGTGGCATTATGACAGGTCTCAGAGCTATGAGATGGGAGGAGGCAGGTGGTATAATGACAGGTCTCAGAGCTATAAGATGGTAGGAGGCAGGTGGCATTATGGCAGGTCTCAAAGCTATGAGATGGTAGGGGCCAGGTGGCATTATGACAGGTCTGAGAGCTAAGAGATGGTAGGGGCAGGTGGCATTATGGCAGGTCTCAGAGCTATGAAATGGTAGGAGGCAGGTGGCATTATGGCATGTCTCAAAGCTATGAGATGGTAGGGGGCAGGTGACATTATGACAGGTCTTAGAGTTATGAGATGGTAGGAGGCAGGCGGCATTATGGCAGGTCTCAAAACTATGAGATGGTAGGGGGCAGGTGGCATTATGACAGGTCTTAGAGTTATGAGATAGTAGGAGGCATGTGGTATTATGACAGGTCTCAGAGCTATGAGATGGGAGGAGGCAGGTGGTATAATGACAGGTCTCAGAGCTATAAGATGGTAGGGGCAGGTGGCATTATGGCAGGTCTCAGAGCTATGAAATGGTAGGAGGCAGGTGGCATTATGGCAGGTCTCAAAGCAATGAGATGGTAGGGGGCAGGTGTCATTATGACATGTCTCATAGCTATGAGATGGTAGGAGGCAGGTGGCATTATGGCAGTTCTCAAAGCTATGAGATGGTAGGAGGCAGGTGGAATTATAACAGGTCTCAAAACTATGAGATGGTAGGGGGCAGGTGGCATTATGACAGGTCTCAGAGCTATGAGATGGTAGGGGGCAGGTGGCATTATGGCAGGTCTCAAAGCAATGAGATGGTAGGAGGCAGGTGATATAATGACAGGTCTCAGAGCTACAAGATGGTAGGGGCAGGTGGCATTATGGCAGGGCTCAGAGCTATGAGATGGTAGGGGAGAGGTGGCATTATGACAGGTCTCAGAGCTAGGAGATGGTAGGGGAGAGGTGGCATTATGACAGGTCTCAGAGCTATGAGATGGTAGGGGAGAGGTGGCATTATGACAGGTCTCAGAGTTAGGAGATGGTAAGGGAGAGGTGGCATTATGACAGGTCTCAGAGCTATGAGATGGTAGGGGAGAGGTGGCATTATGACAGGTCTCAGAGCTATAAGATGGTCGGGGCAAGGTGGCATTATGACAGGTCTCAGAGCTATGAGATGGTAGGGGCAAGGTGGCATTATCACAGGTCTCAGAGCTGTAAGATGGTAGGGGGCAGGTTGTATTGTGACTGATCTCCTGTGATCCTTACCATGGTTATGCTGCCAGTAAAGTTTCCTTTAAAAACAACTGTTGCCTGAATCTGTTCACCATCTGGTTCCATTGTAGGAAGAAGGGTGGCACACTGCATTCTGGAAGAGGAAATAAGAGCAGACTTTATTGTATACTTTCATTTATTGTATACTGTCGTTTATTGTATACTGTCGTTTATTGTATACTGTCGTTTATTGTACACTATGTTTTATTGTATATTGTGTTTTATTGTACACTGTGATTTATTGTATACTATGATTTATTATATACCATGATTTATTATAAACACAGTTTGTTGTTTGCTTTATTGTATATTAAGCATGTTGTTTTATTACTCTTATTGAAATGGTTTCTCTGAATCCCTGGCCCTCCTACTATACCTTTCGTTTTTGCCTTGTTCACTATAAAACCAATTAAACTTCCTAAAATGTTTTCATTTCTATGAAAAACGAAAGTGTTCTCATATTTCCAAGGTAATGTAGTGTTCCATTCGGTAACGCATTCGGTAATCTTGTCTTCAATCTTTTTGGTCTCGTTTGCCAACGGAGACATTTTAGCATTACAATGTCAGCTCTGTCATTTTCAAGTGAAATTGATGGGAATTAAACTGTAAACTCTTACCCTAACTAACTCAGATCTCAACTGCCATCACCGTCAGCTAGACATGTGCAATTCTTTTCGGTACGAATTTAAATACGATCGAATTTCGGTAAATCGGACATTCAGATGCTTCCGAATGTCCGAACTGCGAATTTCCCGAAGTGCCGAATTTCAGAAGTGCCGAAGTGCTTTGGATTTCTGAAAAGTGTCAAAACAGGAGAAGGAGGGAAAATTAAGGGAATGATGACAGGAATCTAACCCTAACACTACTACTAACCCTACTACTAACCCTACCCCTAGGAGTTAGGGGTAGGGTTAGGGATTTGCTGAAGTCCCAAATTGCCGAAGTGCCGAACCGAATCAAATTTTCTGCCCATGCACATCCCTACCGTCAGCCTAATCCTGACAGAACCACATCACATTCAAACTTACAAACTTACAAACTTGTAAAGTGTCAAAAGGACCGAGACATTGCTGTTTTTTAAACCATTTGGTGAATTGCAGTTAATTAATAACCCGTTTGCAAACTTCTCGTTCATCAAAACTGCATGTACCTACTTAATATCAAACCGCCACAAACTACTGCTGTCAATAAACATAAAAAAATCCCATGCAATTCAAACCATTCCTGTTATTTGAGACATGGCAATATTATGACAGCAAGGTTAATCAAACACAACGCAAATGGGTTAATTCGGTAAAATCAAACACAACGCAAATGGGTTAACTCAGTCAAATCAAACACAACTCAAATGGTTAACTCAGTAAAATCAAATAACAGGAAGGAATTGTAGACTACAAGTGTTTAACTGGTCCTATAGTGGAGCCGGGGAATTATATTTGTCATTAACAGAATTATTTACTAAAGTGAATTCAAAATAAACTTCAAATTTAAGGCCAGAGTAGTAAAAATGAAAGCACAGCAGCCTTAAAGTATGTTTCCATATCAGCTAATTTGAATTCACTTTGAATTCTAAACTTAGTAAATAGCACAATAAGACCACGTTTCACTGCAATTCACTGTTTCTTGAGTAAGCATGACACGCCGAATGAATGATTTCTGACATCTTAATATTGCGGAAAAGGATGATAAAACATTAAGAAATGTATTGCACTCAATGTGTCAGGGTCATCTGTGAGAAATACAGAGATAATATGATATTATAGGACCCAGAGATAATACGATATTATATTACCCAGAGATAATATGATATTATAGGACCCAGAGACAATACGATATTATAGGACCAGAGATAATACGATATTATAGGACCAGAGATAATATAATATTATAGGACCCAGAGATAATATGATATTATAGGACCCAGAGATAATATGATATTATAGGACCCAGAGATAATATGATATTATAGGACCCAGAGATAATATGATATTATAGGACCAAAGATAATACGATATTATAGGATCCAGTGATAATATGATATTATAGGACCCAGAGATAATACGATATTATAGGACCCAGATATAATACGATATAATAGGACCCAGAGATAATACGATATTATAGGATCCAGAGATAATACGATATTATAGGACCCAGAGATAATATGATATTATAGGACCCAGAGATAAAACGATATTATAGGACCAGAGATAATACAATATTATAAGACCCAGAGATAATATGATATTATAGGACCCAGAGATAAAACGATATTATAGGACCAGAGATAATACAATATTATAAGACCCAGAGATAATATGATATTATAGGACCCAGAGATAATACGATATTATAGGACCTGGAGATAATACGATATTATAGGACCAGAGATAATACGATATTATAGGACCAGATATAATAATACGATATTATAGGACCCAGAGATAATATGATATTATAGGACCCAGAAATAATACGATATTATAGGACCCAGAGATAATACGATATTATAGGACCCAGAGATAATACGATATTATAGGACCCAGAGATAATACGATATTATAGGACCCAGAGATAATACGATATTATAGGACCCAGAGATAATACGATATTATAGGACCCAGCTATAATATGATATTATAGGACCAGAGATAATACGATATTATAGGACCAGATATAATAATACGATATTATAGGACCCAGAGATAATATGTTATTATAGGACCCAGAAATAATATGATATTATAGGATCCAGCGATAATACGATATTATAGGACCCAGCGATAATATGATATTATAGGACCCAGCGATAATATGATATTATAGGACCCAGCGATAATATGATATTATAGGACCCAGCGATAATACGATATTATAGGACCCAGCAATAATATGATATTATAGGACCCAGCGATAATATGATATTATAGGACCAGAGATAATACGATATTATAGGACCAGAGATAATATGATATTATAGGATCCAGAGATAATACGATATTATACTCAATGTGTCAGGTACAGATGTGTCACCGTGCACCTCCCGCTGTGATGGAGAGGACTTGGGTTGCTAAGAGATACATGTTTGAATCCCATTCCATAGCAGGAGACTGGTCTCTGATACATTAACCTCTGGACTGCCAGTGGGTGGGATGAGGAAAGACGTTTAATGATTTTGTTTCTATATCTGTTAGCAGTTAAATGCTGATTATCTCATCTATTCTGTCCTTTTATTTCCTGCTTTGATAGTCAATATTTATCGTCCTGCCTTTCTCTATTTGTGTTGAAACTATGAATGTTATAACTGAGTGCATTTTCTTCTAATCCAGTCATTACCAGATGTCCATCTAACTGTCTCTGAGACACCCTGTGGCTATCCCCGTACTCGCCTGTGGCTATCCTCCACCTCCAAGACGTCTCTAGGGAATGCACCGTCCCGTTAGCATTCCCTTCCCTGCTCCATTAGACACTCGCCCAATCTCAATTCCTTTAAATATTCAATGAAAACTCACTTCTTCAAGAAGGCATTTCAACTAAACGGTTAGCATAATTCCTCTCTAACCTGCTTCCCTTCCTTCCTCACATATACTGTTATTTGTCAATCTTATTATATTGTAACGTCACCTATACCTTTTGTTTTATTATACTACAATCCCGATAGACTGTAAGCTCTCTGCCTTCACTTCCTGTACTTTGAACTTGTTCCAGCTATTTCTTTAGTGCTCACCTATTGTACAACCCTACAGAATATGTTGGTGCTTTAGAAATAATAGCAATTCTAATATTAGCTGCATCTCACCTTGAGCTGTTACTGTAGTGAATAACCAGGGAACGCCAGAGAATGCTATGAGTCCCAAAAAGAGGGAGATTGGTGTCCTTATAGCTTTGATCCATGCTGTCTTTGTTTGCTAGAGATCCACGTCGGCCACTGATATCCCCTAATTCGTACTCATCATCTGTCCCATTGCCCTCTGCAGGGGATGCTGATACATCCACCCCAAAAGGGTTGAAGTGACCTTTAATGAGATCATCTGAGCAGGGGTTACTGGACCTTTCAATAACAGGCAGCTGGTGAATGTGGAAGCCCCCTGCATGGCTATTTAGACCACTGAAATGGATGTGAACTGATGTAGAATCTAGATCCGATGTCTGTGAAATCGTGAGATCACCCAAGGCATTGCCAGTCCCAAACCAAGAACTGGTCTTTGCTTTTAATGGTCTCTGCAATAAAATATTGGCACAAGCCATGCGGGAGGAGACACCATCCCTACCGTGTACAACCAGTGATTTCCCTATGATGGATGCTGGACCTGAAAGAGATGAAGAAGTATCTGTGAAGAAATATCGTGTCGGAGAGTCGGCCAAGATGGTTAGAGTTGTGTGTCTTCCTGCATAGTCTCCAGCTTCACACAAGAGGGGCCTGTGCGACCTACATTCCATGCTGTAGTTTTCACCGGTTGATATGTTATATGGATTAAAGTGCCTGCCTGCACTGGCACAATTTTCAGCCTCTGTCAGTAGTGGAAATTCATGGACATGCCATTTATGGCCTGTGCTTGTGCTTCCTGAGGCAGAAGCAAACTCAATTAATATTGAGAGATCGTCATCTGGATCATCCACCGGCTGCCTGAAGAGAACCCTCCCGATTATCTCTGTATGGAAAGACGCAAAAGCTATAGTCGTTTCTTCTTCCTGCTGTATGGTGCTGCAGACCCTATGCAAACCATCTGGTGTGGACAGGACAACCGAACGACCTATGATGCTGTTAGTGCCGTATAGGGGCAAGTTGTAATCTATGAGCACATGCTTAATTTCCTTAAACCCTTGAAGTGTACCATGACGGCCACTAAGATTTCCAATCTCCCATAGATTGTGGCTTTTCCCTGGTGAGGTTGAATGACTTAGGACACTTGTGTTTACCCCCAAAGGATTCCAAAGTCCTCCTGTTCCCAGGTCACTGCACAGGTCCTGTGTTGACCTTTGACGGGCAGGAACAGGAAGCGAATGGATTGAAAAATGACTGGCTGTCCACCGGAGGTTCTGTAAGTTGAGTCGTAGCTGGGTTGGGTGGAAAGGTGACTCTTGTTTGATGATAAATGAACCTTTTACACCATTCATAGAGAAATTAGCGGTTGCTTCTTTTGACTTCATTTGCTTAACCTCTGCACAAATCCTTTGCTCTTCATACTCTAGGACAACATACTGCATTACTGAAATGATTGCCAATTCTTTCCTGCTCCTGGCAGTCTTTAGGCGACCTCCAACATCAGCAATGACAGATGGTTTACTGGCTTGTATTTGGCAACTGTTTGAGAAGTACACAGTAGCTGAAGATGTAGGGGACCCTTCCAATAATGCCAGCTCTGCAATGACAGTAACTGGATTGACATCTCGTACTTGCATAATGTAAACATGGCCTACCAGGAAGGAGCGCATAGTGGCTCGCCATGTATTAAAAAGTCCACTGGTATGAAAAATGTTGGCACATGCCTGATGACCACACGAGTTAACTACCAAAGAGCATCCAACTAGCCAAGTGTTGTTTGAGAACCAAGATTGTAAATGATCATTTAGGCTGATGTTGTATAGCGACTGACCAATATTTTCTGGGTGACATGGGTCCTGGAATGCCCCATAACTTACTGGATATTGATGTATGGTGATGTATGCTTCATTACAAGCTCCAGAGATATTGGCTGTGAACACTCCAGATTCCGTATCCATCGTGATTGAGCCATGCACCTCAGTCGTGTCTACCTCAGCCATAAATAAGCTGTTACATTGAGACCCTACATCAGGAGACAGGACAGGGTGGGATAAAGAATGATAAACATTAGGTCATAGTAAGGACAGACCTGGAAAGAAAAAAAACTGATAACAGTTTGTCTCATATTGTACATTAATTTAACGGAAAACAGTGATTGTGACTGCCTGTGTGTATTTACTCTGATGATTAATGTTCCTATGTTAGTTACATTAATTTTTAGTGGTAATTTAACATATCTCTATAATTATTAATATTATCAGTATTAACATTTATATACAACAGATTCTGCAGCACTTTACAGCTAGAAAAATCAATTAATTGACTCACCCCAGGAGATCAAGACCATCATCCCTAAGAGAAGCATATTTGCAGGATGCCCCTCTCCTCACTCTGTGTGATTGTATCCCTCAGTCCTTCCTGGTTGGTGGCACTTGTTCCCTCCTGGGTGGTGGCACTTGGTACCTCCTGGTTGGTGGCAGTTAGTACCTGCTGGTTGGTGACACTTGGTCCCTCCTGGGTGGTGGAACTTGGTCCCTCCTGGTTGGTGGCAGTTAGTACCTGCTGGTTGGTGGCACTTGGTCCCTCCTGGGTGGTGGAACTTGGTCCCTCCTGGTTGGTGGCAGTTAGTACCTGCTGGTTTGTGTCACTTGGTCCCTCCTGGTTGGTGGCAGTTAGTACCTGCTGGTTGGTGGCACTTGGTCCCTCCTGGGTGGTGGAACTTGGTCCCTCCTAGTTGGTGGCAGTTAGTACCTGCTGGTTGGTGGCCCTCGGTTCCTGTTAGTTCGTGGCACTCGATTCTTACTATTTGGTTGCACTCTTGCTTACCTCTCTTGCCTACCTCAGATGTATTCAGTTTCTCATCCACCTGCAAGCAGTGTCTGAGAGCAGTTCAGTTTTACATTTGCCAGCTCAATAATCACACCCTGCAGTTCCCTTCTTTCACGCTATTCACTGGGGACATTGAGCAATCAGCTCTGTGAAGGATAGAGGGGAACAAATGCATATTCTGATAACTGGACAGACTGCTGCAGCAGGAACTCCTCTCCTTGTCTTTTAAAGAAATCTTATATATTCATGAATTTATTAGAAGTAAAGGTTCCCGTAATAAATATACAGTTATGGGAATTCTCTGTTTTTCTATTGGACAATATACTGACACTTTAGAAATAATTCAGCCAAAGATAGTCTGTTACCAAATGAATAAAAAGCACATTATGGGTATTCTGTGGGTCACTTAATGTCATGTGCCCTACTCCCTACCCTTTAACCTCCTCACACCTGAATATGATACACCTGGCACACATCTGTGTATATCTTAGCAGGCAGCAGTACTTAATTCCTGTTGGTGTAAATAGTCTTTCCCTGGCACACTGTCACTTGGTCTGTTATTGGGCATCGCTCGGCAGTATCTGACAGTTGGGGTATTGTTGGGGTATTGTGACTTAATTAGTGTAGGACCCACTGAAATTGGGGTACTGTGACGTAGTTAGTGTAGGACCCACCATTATTGGGTAACTGTGATCTAATTAGTGTAGGACCCATTGATATTGGAGTAATGTGACGTAATTAGTGTTGGACCCACCGTTATTGCAGTACTGTGACTTAATTAGTGTAGGACATACTGATATTGGGGTAATGTGACGTAATTAGTGTAGGACCCACCAATATTGGGGTACTGCAACGTAATTAGTGTAGTGGACACTAACACATAATGTGACATCATTAGTCTCTTGGTCTGTTAGTTGCAACCGCTCGACAGTCACTGCCTGTTGGTGTAATTAGCCTTTCCTTGGCACACTGTATATTGGTCTGTTGGTGGGCACAGCTTGGCAAACTCTGCCAGTTGGTATAATTAGTCTTTCGTTGGCACACTGCCTCTTGGTCTGTTAGTGGGCATCACTCGTCAGCCTCTGCCAGATGGTGTAATTAGTCTTTCCTTGGTACACTGTCTCTTGGTCTGTTAGTGGGTATTGCTCGGCAGTATCCGCCAGTTGGTGTAATTAGTTTTCCCTTGGCACACTGTCTCTTGGTCTGTTAATGGGCATCGCTCGGCAATCTATGCCTGTTGGTGTAATTAGCCTTTCCTTGGCACACTGTTTCTTGGTTTGTTAGTGGGCATGGCTCGGCAGTCTTTGTCTGTTGGTGTAATTAGCTTTTCCATGGCAAACTGTCTCTTGGTATGTTAGTTGCAACCGTTCGGCAGTCACTGCCTGTTGGTATAATTAGCATTTCCTTGGCACACTGTCTCTTGGTCTGTTAGTGGGTATTGCTCGGCAGTATCCGCCAGTTGGTGTAATTAGTTTTCCCTTGGCACACTGTCTCTTGGTCTGTTAGTGGGCATCGCTCAGCAGTCACTGCCTGTTGGTATAATTAGTCTTTCCTTGGCATACTGTCTCTTGGTCTGTTAGTGGCCACCACTCAGCAGTCACTGCCTGTTGGTGTAGTTAGTATTTCCTTGGCATACTGTCTCTTGGTCTGTTAGTGGCCACCGCTCGGCAGTCTATGCCTTTTCCTTTATTTAGCTTTTCCTTGGCACAGTCTGTTGGTCTGTTAGTGGCCATCACTCGGCAGTCTATGCCTGTTGGTGTAATGCGCCGTCCCTTGGCACACTGTCTCTTGGTCTGTTAGTGGCCACCGCTCAGCAGTCTATGCCTGTTGCTTTATTTAGCTTTTCCTTGGCACACTGTCTATTGGTCTCTTAGTGGGCAAAGCTTGGCAAACTCTGCCTGTTGGTATAATTAGTCTTTCGTTGGCAAACTGCCTCTTGGTCTGCTAGTGGGCATCGCTCGGCAGTCACTGCCTGTTGGTATAATTAGTCTTTCCTTGGCATACTGTCTCTTGGTCTGTTAGTGGCCACCACTCAGCAGTCACTGCCTGTTGGTGTAATTAGTCTTTCCTTGGCACATTGTCTGTTGATCTGTTAGTGGCCATCACTCGGCAGTCTATGCCTGTTGGTGTAATGAGCCGTTCCTTGGCATACTGTCTCTTGGTCTGTTAGTGGCCATCGCTCAGCAGTCTATGCCTGCTGATGTATTTAGCCTTTCTCTCAAAAGATAAACAGACTGAGGAAAAGCATTCTCTGGGTTCAAGAGCTTGCAGTTGAATCTCGTTTCCAATTTGCAGAGCATTCTGACTGAACTTACTTCCCCTTTCATGCAGGAATTCACAAAGTGTGAAAAAAAGTGGATTTTGCTCTTGAGGAAATTGTGACACATAGTTAACTGTGAGAAAGCAAAAAGGGTTAACAGAAAGGAACTAAGAATGGGGATCGGTTTACACGCTGTCTTTGTGGGTTTGTAATATGAAGTGGTCACACCTGCACTTGTCACATAGAAATCAGACGCTAATCCTTATGGGTTCAGAGACAGAACAATGAGAGAGCTTTTTCCATCGAGTGACACCCTTCTCAGCACTAACATGAAGCAGCAGGCACTGACTCAGCCGCTATTCACTGCTTACTGCCCCAGCCAGTTCTTGGGGGCTGGAAAATAGGCTTGGGTCGTGTTACACTTTGTTATTGAAATAATAAACCATTAAAATGAAAGAAAGTGCCTAATTTGCTCCCTTACAGACAGATGGTGACACCCATCGCCTCTCTATTTGTCAGTCATAATTTGGACCCCCCTACTGTGCACTCCATGTAATCCCTGCACCCTGCTATATGACATGTGTACGTCTGTCAGTCTGTGCTCCTTGCAGCATTCTGAGAAAGAATTGGTTATTGTGACACGAGATTAAACCTCTAATTGTTGACTATTCACCAGCTAAAAATAGCCAGCACTTGATTAGACGGCATTAAATTAGATAATCTTCCACAAACAGTGAGACTCCTTGCAGGGTGCAACACGTCCGTCTAATAAATCTAATTCATAAGTGACAATACCTTGGAAAAAGGGAATTGGGGGGCACACCCGGAACATGAATTTCTCAGCAATGGTGCTGCCAGAAAAAGACCAAAATTTAGACAAAATAATAATTAAGGAACAGTGCACAGGTATCTCTTGGGCTGAGAATCCCACCCATCCACTATAGGGGCCTCTTTGAAGGTGACCGCTAGAAAGCATCAGGATCAGAGTCACTGAAAGCACTTTATGCAGTAAGTATTGCAGTTGGCATGTTAACCTCCCACACTGGAATTAGTGTAGGACCCACCAATTTTGGGGTGCTGTAACATAACTGATATTGGGGTACTGTGGCGTAATTAGTGTTGGACCCACCGATATTGGGGTACTGTGACATAATTAGTGTAGGACCCAATGTAATTGGGGTACTGTGACCTTATTAGTGTAGGACCCATTGATATTGGGGTAATGTGACGTAATTAGTGTATGACCCACTGATATTGGGGTACTGTGATGTAATTAGTGTAGGACCCACCATTATTGGGGTACTGTGACCTTATTCGTGTAGGACCCACTGATATTGGGGTAATGTGACATAATTAGTGTAGGACCCACTGATATTTGGGTACTGTGACGTAAGTAGTGTAGGACCCACCTTTATTGGGGTACTGTGACCTTATTCGTGTAGGACCCACTGATATTGGGGTAATGTGACATAATTAGTGTAGGACCCACCAATATTGGGCTACTGCAACGTAATTAGTGTAGGACACACTGATATTGGGTAATGTGACATCATTAGTGTAGGACCCACTGATATTGGGGTACCGTGACATAATTAGTGTAGGACTCACCGATATTGGGAGTTTCATTGCTCCTTAAAAATTCCCTACTTTATATTCCTCTACAACTATTTTCCAATTGAATTCCTGTAACGGATCACTTGGCACCCCGACTGGGTACCTCCGTTGATGGATGCTCCTAGCGCTTCTTGAGGACTCCAAGCACTCTAGCCGACACCACCGCAGGCTGAACCTCTCTTCCTTCAGAGTGAAGCAGGAACAAGCTCTTACAAGAGCTTAGGAGTGATTACAGCAGGTTCCCCCAGAGTCAGGACTCAGATTGAGGGTGAAGTAGAACTGAAGCTTTTAATCAAACATTCTGCTTTTATGCCCATTCTACAAACATAGTACCTCCCACAGGGTTTTGAAGTGCAACCAATCAATAATACAATACACTCAGACACTCCCACACAAAATCCTCCCCTCTGCCTGTGATATAATTACTGAACACAATTGGCTAACTTAATTATCACAGGCAGGAAAATACAGTTTTGCTAAATATTCATAACTCCAAAAGTATACATCACATTCACATAATCAGCATACTCCAAATACAAACAAACGTCAAAATCATACAAATCCTTCCATTGGTTTTAAAGTTAGATCAACGTCCTTTGTGACCACTGAAGCATGGCTTTCCAGCCAAAACCAGTTCCACAGAGTCCTCTATCCTGGAGATAATTGGCTTAACTGGGTGTGGTAAACCAACTATCTCCAGGTACAGAAAATGTCTCTATTCACAAAAACAGCAAAATTACACAAAAATATATAATTTCTATCATACTGAACAGAACCCCCACATAGCTTGGATCTGAGCGCTCAATATATCCAAACAGCGCTCAGATATCACAAACACAGTGAAATTGTCATGGGGTTTAAGTCTAGCATGGGCTGATGAGAGGGTCCATAGTCATGAGGCAGGAGGCTGGCAATCAGGCTTCTCCATAACCCAGTGGCGAGGTTAGTTTTGCCACAATTCCTAAATATATAGGGCATAGGGGAGAACAGAGAAACATGCTGTAATACTGTTTCACAGACCTCCAGTTCCTATATTGTAACAAAGTAATATTAGAGAAGACATGCAACATTTACACTAAGCATAATGTATCAATTAAATGGCTAACAATGTACCTAGCACAAATAATTAAAGAATCTGGAAGAGACACAAGATTTTTGGCTTAAAGGGACACTATAGTCACCAGAATAATGATAGCTTAATGTAGTTGTTCTGGTGTCTATAGACTGTGTGTGTCAGTGAGCTTGTCTGTAGTGAGCATGTGTGTCAGTAAGTTTGTTTGTAGTGAGCATATGTATGTGTGACAGTGAGCTTGTCTGTAGTGAGCATGTGTGTGTCAGTCAGCTTGTCTGTAGTGATCATGTGTATGTCAGTAAGCTTGCCTGTAGTGAACATATGTGTGTGTGTGACAGTGAGCTTGTCTGTAGTGAGCATATGTGTGTCAGTGAGCATATGTGTGTGTGTGACAATGTGCGCATCTGTAGTGAGTATGTGTGTGTCAGCGAACTTGTCTGTAGTGAGCATGTGTGTCAGTGAGCTTGTCTGCAGTTAGCTTGTATGTATCAGTGAGTATACAATAGAAAAACGAATAAGGTGCGCTGTACCTTTAAAATTATATAAATAATAAGTGCAAAAATAATTTAAAGTGCAAGTGCAATGTGCAACACATGAGGGTACCTTCAGTAAGGATAAAACACACTTACAAATAGCAGCTGGAACATATAGTTCAGTATGCCCTCAGGGTAATATATAAAACAAACACAGAAAAAAAATCATAGGGTAATATGCAATACCAGAGATAAAAGACTAGGAATTATAGGAGTAACACTCACAATGGTAGAGCAGTGAAAGTCTGCTCTAACTTGAATGGCATAAGTCCTCTTTTCTCAGGACTCAGAGACTTTTACGATCCATACAGCAGCAGATTCAACCTTTACAGCAACAGACATATCCTACCAGACAACCTTTACAGCAACAGACATATCCTACCAGATTGCTGTTGCTGTAAAGGTTGAATCTGCTGCTGTATGGATCCTAAAGGTCTCTGAGTCCTGAGAAAAGAGGACTTATGCCATTCAAGTTAGAGCAGACTTTCACTGCTCTACCATTGTGAGTGTTACTCCTATAATTCCTAGTCTTTTATCTCTGGTATTGCATATTACCCTATGATTTTTTTTTCTGTGTTTGTTTTATATATTACCCTGAGGGCATACTGAACTATATGTTCCAGCTGCTATTTGTAAGTGTGTTTTATCCTTACTGAAGGTACCCTCACGTGTTGCACATTGCACTTGCACTTTAAATTATTTTTGCACTTATTATTTATATAATTTTAAAGGTACAGCGCACCTTATTCGTTTTTCTATTGTATGTTCAGTGATTTTGAGCTATTTTTCACTTTGAGGTGCAGCTTTTTTAGTCATACATAGTGTTTCACTGATTTATAAATAGTCATATTATTACTTATATCACTTAGCGCCTTTTTTGCTTGTATATATATATTATCTACTGTATCAGTGAGTATGTCTGAAGTGAGCGTGTGTGTATCAGTGAGCTTGTCTGTAATGAGAATCTGTGTGTCAGTGAGCTTTTATGTAGTGAGCATGTGTGTGTCAGTGAGCTTGCTTGTAGTCAGCATATGTGTGTTAGTGAGCTTGTCTGTTGTCAGCATGTGTATATCAGAAAGCTTGCCTGTAGTGAGCATGTGTGTGACAGAACACCCTGTCACTAAAAATAATTTGTTTGCATCCTTTTCCCATTTCAGTTCGGTAACCGAACATAACCACGATTTCCCCTTTTCACACCTCCCGTACTCAGCCCACCTTGGAGATTGTTGACCCTATTGACACCTCCATGATTTGTTTGCACCTAATTGTGTCAAGTGTTCTGCTGGGTGGCCGCCATTCTCATGAACGAACATGTGTGAAATGAGTTGGAGGCCATCTTGTTCAACAAAAGCAGGCAGCGGTGTTCGGACATCGAGTGCATTGAACTGAAAACGGACAGACTAACCCGTGAACACAGCTGAACTTCCATCATCGCCTGTGTCAGTGAGCTTGTCAGTAATGAGCATCTGTGTGTCAGTGAGCTTTTATGTAGTGAGCTTATATGTGTCAGTGAGCTTGTCTGTAGTGTCAGTGAGCTTGTCTGTAGTAAGCTTCTTTGTGTATATCCGTGAATACCAGTGAGTTTGTCGCTAGTGAGTGTGTGTCAGAGAGATGTCAGAGAGATTTTTGGTACAAAAATGCATGTGTATCAGTAAGCTTGTCTGTGTGTCAGTTATCTTGTGTGTGTCAGAAAGGGGGAAAAGGACATCCTTGGCGGCGAGACCCATGTCCCTATATGGGTGGCCACCATAAGTTTGCATGTGTGTACCAGTAAGCTTGTCTATGTGTCAGTGAGATTGTCTTTCAGTGAGTCTATGTTTGTATGTCAGTGAGTTTGTGTTTTTGTATCAATGATCTTGTGTGTGTCAATAAGTGTCTGTGACTGCATGTGAGTCTGCTTATTGTATAATTAAATGGTACCAATATTTTGAATGAAAAAAGGAACATACCAATAATAAACATATATATAGTTATAACAAAAACAAGGAGTAGAGTCAGCGCTAATCAGGAAGGCAGCAGTCCCAAACAAGGACTCCCTCTAATGTCCCTGGAGATAGATAGACAAAGTAAAAGAATGGGGGATGGGTCTGCGCCACTGTGTACAACAGATAATGATATTAAGTCCAATACGATCTATATCGTTGTGTCCAAAATTCTACTTTATACGATATCCAGAAGATGTCAGTGGCATAGAGGATAATCCAATTTTGTAAAAATAGAAGAGTTCTTACTTACAGTTGACAGAGCTTAATCCAGCTCTGGCGTGAATGGCAGCGGTATTATCCCCGCTTACAGGATATACAGCAAGTGTCCTCTTCTATGTGTTAACAGGTAACCAAGTTGGAAATAAAAATGGAAACAATAATGGTGCAGTATGTTCCACACATGCGATAAAAGATATAAAATATAATAGATACACTCACATTCGATAGAGCTTCAGCTAGCTCTAGTTTGTTAGGCGTGCAGCGGTATAATCCCCGCTTGTAGGATATGGGATGAGTGATCTTGACACGAATATCAGTAGCTCGGAGAGAAGATAAAACAGCGATAGCGCTCTCTATAAAATCTTAAGTGATAGGATAAAATAATAAAATATACTCACAATATATAGGGCAGACTAACTGCTCTATGTAACAGCATCGGTGGTATAATCCCCACATAGGATTCTTTGGAGTATGTTATCCAAGGAGTAAAAATAATAAAAGAAGTATACAGTATAAAATATATATAGAAGCCAGGTAATAGTAAAAGATGATGGTTCCAACGTAAAAATGACCAAAATCTTTTATTAACAGTAACATAAAAAACAGTAAAAATATCCAAACGCGTTTCACCAATATAAGGCTTTATCAATGGATAGCAAACATTTCAACCTGGCTGGTTAGAGTTTATATAAGTATAGAAATTATTTAAAATTGGCGCCAACATTGTACAACCAATATTAAAACAGATAATATTTGTACATCCATAACAGCATTTAATGGTAAGAATTTAATAGATATAGCTTGTCTGATGCTTTTAGTATGGTTATATTACAAAAACGAGCGTTATTAATTAAGAATTTACATATTTTCAGCCGGATCACGTGACGCACGTCATAAACGCGACGTCACTTCCGGCCGCACGGAATTGTGGGGCATGTAGTTGCAAGATGAACTACATGTGTGTGAAGCCCTGTATTGGGCTGAGAGAGAAAAGGAGTGGTTAGGAAACACTTGGGGAGGGACTTAGGAGGTAGAAATAATGGTGGCGGCCATCTTGGGTGGGGAATGTACTATAATAAGTGCCCATATTACTGGTGGCATATATAAGCACCTTAATAAATTTTAAAACAATAAAATTGCTAATGCATTTGAAATAAACATAGTATCATAGTAAAAACAAAATACGGATCTAGTAATGGTAATAAAATGGTGTAAAACAAATAAAATGATAAGATTAAATAAAATTGAATAAATCAAAGTCTGCATTTAAACCATTAGGGATAAGTGTTTTTAAATTAAAAACCCATTCCATTTCACATTTACCTAAAATGTTTTTAATATTGCCTCCTCTCCATGGAATATTTTTTATGCCGATACATTTTAAAAGACCAGGATCATTATTATGGATAGTAAAATGTTTGGACACAGTATGATTTTGGTATCCATTAGTGATATTTCGGCAATGTTCCCCTAATCGTGTTTTGAGACTTCTTGTGTTCATACCCACGTATTGGAGCCCACATGGGCATTCTAGGAGGTAAATTACATTTTTTGTAGTACACGTAATAAAATCTTTAATATTATATATTATATTAGTTTTATTAGATTGGAAATGTGTGGTTTTAGGTTTAACTGACGGATCAGCACATTTACAAACTTTGCAGCGTTTGGATTTAAAGAACCCTTTGGTATCGGATAAAAAACAGGATTGTGATTTTCTTGTACTTTCTTTAGTAAAGTTGGAGGTTAGAATGGATTTCAACCTAGGAGCTCTTCTGAAGACAATGTTTGGCCTTTCTGGTATGATTTGCTTAAGGGTATCATCATGTTGTAATAAGTGCCAGTGTTTGTTTATAATTTTTTTAACATGGTTACTTTTATTATTAAAATTAAAAATAATTGGAAGACTGAAGTGGTTATCGGAGGTTTTTTCTTTATAGTGTAGAAGTTCTGATCTTTCTTTGGTTCTAACTGCATCTATTGTTTTATTAAGATTGTCTAATGGATAATTTTTTTCTGTAAATTGATTTTTTTTTAAAAACAGCTTGTGAATTAAAATCTTCTATTTGAGAGCAATTTCTTCTCATCTTAAGAATTGACTTTTAGGTGCACTTTCCAGCCATGGTTTGTAGTGGCAACTTGAGCGATCAATAGCTGTATTTGTGCATACGTTTTTAAAGGAACACTATAGTCACCTAATTTACTTTAGCTAAATAAAGCAGTTTTAGTGTATAGATCATTCCCCTGCAGTTTCACTGCTCAATTCACTGCCATTTAGGAGTTAAATCACTTTGTTTCTGTTTATGCAGCCCTAGCCACACCTCCCCTGGCTATGATTGTCAGAGCCTGCATGAAAAAAAAACTGGTTTCACTTTCAAACCGATGTAATTTACCTTAAATAATTGTATCTCAATCTCTAAATTGAACTTGAATCACATACAGGAGGCTCTTGCAGGGTCTAGCAAGCTATTAACATAGCAGGGGATAAGAAAATCTTAATTAAACAGAACTTGCAATAAAGAAAGCCTAAATAGGGCTCCCTTTACAGGAAGTGTTTATGGAGGGCTGTGCAAGTCACATGCAGGGAGGTGTGACTAGGGTTCATAAACAACGGGATTTAACTCCTAAATGGCAGAGGATTGAGCAGTGAGGCTGCAGGGGCATGTTCTATACACCAAAACTACTTTATTAAGCTAAAGTTGTTCAGGTAACTATAGTGTCCCTTTAAAAAAAGTTTTAGTATTTAAAATGTCGTCTTTGATAAAAATTTCCAGATCTAAAAAATTAATAGTAGTTTTACTGTATTCACAAGATAAAATAATGCCTCTGTTGTTACAATTAAGGTGATCAATAAATAATTCTAAAGAATCTTCGGGGCCATTCCAAATAAAAAAGAGGTCATCTATATATCTAAAATAGGTAACCAAGTTCGCCCGCCAGGCATGCTCACCCCAAATGTCAGTGGATTCCCAGTCTGCCATAAAGAGTTTAGCATAGCTGGGGGCGAACCTGGTCCCCATAGCCGTGCCTTGTTTTTGTAAGTAAAAACAATAAAAAAAACTAAAATAATTGTTCTTTAAAATAATGTTAATACCCCAATTATAAAATCAATTTGGGTGTGGGAGATTCTATTTTCTTGTGTAAGGATATTTTTCACTGCGCTGCACCCCATGTTGCGGGGAATAATTGTGTATAAAGACTGAACATCGCAGGTGACTAGAATAAAATTGGGTTGCCAACTAAAATTGTTCAAAAATCTGAAAAGAGTCATAGAGTCTTTTAGATAGGACCTCATAAGTTTCACAGAGGGTTGGAGGAGAGTGTCTATGTATTGTGATAGGTTGCTTAAAAGTGAGCCAATCCCAGACACAATGGGTCTGCCCGGTGGGTTGGTTATATTCTTGTGAATTTTTGGTAGAAAATATATTACTGGAATTTTCGGGTATTGTATGTTTAAAAAATTAATTTCTTGTTTGTTTAAAATATTAAGATCTGCACCTTTTTTTTTAAAAAAAAATGTTAAAAAGATCTTCTTTATATTGGCGGTTGGGTCTGATAATAATTTTTCATACACTTGACTATCATTGAGTTGTCTATTTGCTTCTTCGATGTACATAGTGCTAGATAGTATAACCAGACCTCCCCCTTTATCTGCTGTTTGACTACTATAGTTTTATCGTCTTGTAATTGTTTAATTGCTAGTCTTTCACTTTGTGTAAGATTATGGGTATCGAATTTAGTAGGTTTGATCTTTTCTAGATCTTGTAGGACAAGTTTCTCGAACATAACAAGCGGAGCAGATTTGCAATAGGCAGGGTAAAATTTCGATTTTTCTTTTAGGTGGGTATTAATGATTGTAGCCTCATTTTGTGAGGAGGGGAGAGGAGAGGGAAGTGGATTGGTGGAGGGATTATGGTTACTAAAAAATCCTTTGAGAGTGGCTTTACGTACAAATTTGTTGATGTCTAGATAGGCTTCAAATGGTTTAAAAGAGTGCGTGGGGGCAAATTTAAGACCTTTGGTTAAAACAGAAATTTGTGCTGAAGTTAAAACTTTTTGGGATAGGTTAAAAATGCCACACTCTTTTTCAGTTTTGGGATTTATAGTCTTTCTAGTCTCTCTCTTTTGTGATCGTCTTCCACCTCGCTTTCCTCTAAACTTAGATTTATTTTCTTATTGTGACTTTAATTTGCTCGCTAATAGTTTGCCAGCCTTATTACCCTGTAAATAATGGGTTTGTTTAAGTTTTCTCATTTGTCTCTCCATTATATTTATAGACTGCTCTTGCAATGCTTGTTTAACACCTGTTATTTGCTCTGTTAGAGTTTTTGTGGGGTTTAATTTATTTGCTTTCTCTAGTTCACTGAGTTTATTTAGAAGGTTCCCTTTAGCTTCCACTGCCCTATTCTTCCTTATCGAACCTGCTTGTATACATAGTCCTCTAAGAACTGCCTTAAGTGTCACCCACTTTGTTATACTACTTGAGGGGTCATGAATATGGTCATTGTAGAAGTACCCAATTGTTACACAAATTTTAGCAACTAACTCTGTTTCATTTAAAAGTGATTCATTGAGTCGCCATACAGTTCTACCCCTGGCTGCAAATTGTGCTTTAAAAGTAATGACAAGTGGCGCATGATCTGACCAAGATCTGATTCCTATTTTTGTCTCAGTGACGTTCAGTAATGATAATTTATCCACTAAGCACATATCTATTCTCGAGTAAGTGCTATGAACGTTTGAGTAAAAGGTATAATCTTTCTCACCTGGGTATAGACAGCGCCATGTGTCATACAAATCATGAGCATTAATAAGTTTAGAAAATTTAGAACTCAGGAGGGTGGTCTGATGTAGTGGGTTCTTGCCGTTGCTTCTCTTTATGTCCATATTTGGGTCTATTGTACAATTGAAGTCTCCACAAATTATGGTTTGACCTTTACACACGGCCTTAATTTTAGAAAATGCTCTACTCAAAAAGGAGATTTGTGAATTATTTGGGGCATATATCGAGGCTACTGTTATTTGAACTCCATTTAAATTTCCAACCACTATCAATAGTCTACCTTGCCTATCATTATATATTAACTCCTGATTAAATGAACAATCCTCATGAAACATTATAGCAACCCCTTTTGTTGTATGGGGTGAAAACGCATGATATATTTGTGGGTACCTTTTAGGTTTAAAAGTAGGGGGATTTCTTGTACAAAAATGTGTTTCTTGAAAACATATTATTGATGCTTTAGAATTATTTATCTCCTGTATTGCTACCCGTCTCTTAAATGGGCTATTTAACCCGTTAACATTCATAGACATACATTTAATGTAATAGGCCATACTCCAAACCGAGTTTCTTTTTTGTTTTACCTCTAGTAGTCAGAAATATCTCTATGGAAATGGTTTCTTCTGTAGTTATTTTAACATACCTCTATCCCCTTTTTTTTTTTTTTTTTTTTTTTTACTTTTTTCCTCACCCAGTTACATACTTTTAAACTCACTATAGACCTTACACAAAAACAGAAAAAGAAAAAAGAAAAATTAAAAAACAAAAACTTAGAAAATTTAAATTGAAAAGAAAAAAAAAGAAAAAAAAGTAAATAAAGAATAGAAAAATAGAGAATATTTACATAAATTCCCAAAAATGAGAATAATTTGTGGGTCGCAAGGGAAACCATCCCTTTAAGCGTCCCTTAGTCACAATATTTACAGACTAAAATACCATTTCTGCTAGATTCAAATGGTACAAAACTGTATAATCCACAAGAGGTAGCAGATGAGTTGGCTTCATATTACTATAAACTATACAATTTAAAATTGGACATAAAATTGCATCAGCCCTCAAAAGAGGAAATATCTACCTTTCTTAATGAGGTTAATATGCCTAGACTGTCCGATCAACAAAGTATGGCTCTGTGTGAACAAATACCTGAAGATGAAGTAAGAAAGGTGATATACACATTACCTAAAAATAAAGCCCCGGGCCCAGATGGGTTTTCAAACAATTTTTATTTAACCTTTGAACCTCAACTTACACCTCATCTCACAAACTTATTTAATCAATTTAAGATCTTTGGGTCTTTACCAGAAGAAATGCTTCTGGCGCACATAATCACTTTGCCCAAACCAGGTAAAGTCCCTAACGAGAGTGCTAATTTAAGACCTATATCCTTACTAAACACGGACATTAAAATATATGCAAAGATTTTAGCCATGCGAATTAAACCTATGCTATTTGATTTGATCTCACCAGAGCAATCGGGGTTTGTCCCATCAAGACAACCAGGAGATAATACTCGCCATTTTCTAAACTTAATCACCTGGGGACAAACTAACAATCAAAGGGGCATATTATTAGCTCTTGATGCTGAGAAAGCATTTGATCGACTAAATTGGACTTATATGCAAGAGGTACTGATAAGTATGGGGTTTCCTATAGCCTTTTTGAGTAATTTAATTGCCCTTTACTCTAAACCTTCGGCCAAAATATATAACTCTGGCTTTCTGTCCAGATCATTCCAAATAACAAATGGTTCCAGGCAAGGCTGCCCACTTTCACCATTGATTTTTATTCTTTGTATGGAGCCCTTAATAAGATACATCAAATCTCAGGAAGCTATTAAAGGTGTAATTACGCCAACAGGGGAACAAAAAATGGCTTTATTTGCGGATTATGTCCTTTTATTCTTATCAGATCCAGAATCATCAATCCCACAGCTACTCACCACGTTGGAAAGATTTGGACAAATATCATACTACAAAAATAACTCTAAAAAATCACAGGCATTGGTTTTAGGACTCCCAATAGTTGTCACACAACGATTAAAAGCGACATATATGTTTGATTGGCGGAAAACATCTATTTCCTATTTAGGCATTAAACTCCCTACAACACATAAGTTGATAATAAAAGAAAACCACCTTCCACTTATACATAAACTGGACTATCAACTTAAAACATGGGAGAATAAAGAAATATCTTGGCTGGGCCGTATACAAACAATAAAGATGATGATTTTGCCACATATTCTTTATCTTTTCCGCACACTGCCAATTACTATCCCAAATACTATACTCCGGAAGTTTCAGTTATTGATCAATGCACACATATGGAAAAGGAAACCACCAAGAATTGCACAAGATCAACTTTGGCTTCCATTTGCTAAAGGGGGTTTAGGGGTCCCAAATGTTAGAATGTATTATAAGGCTAACATACTTGCCCAAGGCCTCTCATCTCTAGAAAGGGCCTCTTTGCCGTTATGGCTACCATTAGAAAGCTCTCAGTTTACACAAGGCCCACTAACTTCCATTTTATGGTCAGGGATTAAAGTACATAATAAGGCAGTAGACATGCTCCCATCCACAAAAATTATTTTGCATTATCTTTCTTTAGGACAAGATTTATTATTTGCAGCACCCTTGCAGACTCTCTCTGTTTTTACCTCAGACTTGCAGCTAGATGATTGGACAAAGTTAGGGGTATGTCATATACGGTTACTATATAACGATTCAGGTATTAAATCATTTCCTGACTTGGTTAAAGAATATTCTCTACCATCCAGGGAATTATTTACATACTTACGTATTAGGAACATTTTGCAAGTAAATAATATCCAAAAAATTCAGCAACTAACACCATTCGCTTTAAAGTGCACAGGGAGACTGCCTAATATTAAAGCCTTGTCCTTCTGTTACAATACTCTTCTGACACAAGAGGAACCTAAGAAACAGGAATATGCTCTAAAATGGGAAAGAGATTTGAAGGAATCATTTTCGTTATCAAGTTGGTTTCAGGCATTAAGGATAACCAAAGGGGTTTCCAGTAGTCTTAATCATTGGGAAGCCTGTTGTAAGATTATTATGCGATGGTACTGGGTGCCAACTAAATTAGCAAATATTTTTAAGGGGACGAGCAATTTATGTTGGAGATGTTTAAAACACGAGGGGTCTTTATTACATATTTTTTGGCTGTGTCCTAGTATTAGTAAATTATGGGAGGAGATCGATACATTTCTTAGGGTAGCATTGAAGGTTAATATTCCATACAGTCCAGAGTGTTTTTTACTTCATATATTTCCCACACAGCTTCGGGAAGAAAAAATTATGATTATCCATTGTTTAACAGCAACAAAGATTTCAATAGCTTACAAATGGAAAAATAGACAAGCACCAACAATAGCAGAGGTTTTGTGTAGATTTGATTCCTTTAGCATATATGAGAAAATGGCAATCCGAATAAAGGGAAGAGAAGATTTATATAAGCGTAGATGGCATCAGTGGCTGGTAATAAGAGATCAATATGCACCATTGTTGAATAATGTCAAATAGACCTTACTTTATCTTTTGCTGTACTTTATATATTTTTTTTTAATTTTTTTTTTTTTTTTGGGAAGTATGGATAAAGGAGAAAGGACAATGGTATAAAAATATAGTAAGAAGTTGATATTACTATTGTATATGGGCGGTATTAAATGTTAAGCATGTTCCCCATTTTCCCCTGTTTTTCCCCTTTTTTTTTTTTCTTTCTGTATCCCAGTTTGATGCTTCAGGGTCATATGATATGACCGTTGTTATCAACATAAAAACAAAAAAAATAAAATAAAAATGAGACATTAAAAAAAAAAAAAAGATTTATTTTCTTTGCTCTTGAGGGATAAGGTGCCAGTGTGCATGTATTGTGGTGAGTCTGAATATCTGAAAAATGATCTTCATTTTCAATTTCAGAATCTATGGATAATAATTGGTATCTGTTGGGATTATGGTAGGTGATAGAGGATTTGGGATGATTGAGATATTCATTGCTCTTTTGAATATTGAATATGAAGATCATTTTTTAGATATTCAGACTCACCACAATACATGCACACTGACACCGTATCCCTCAAGAGCAAAGAAAATAAATCTAAGTATAGAGGAAAGCGAGGTGGAAGACGATCACAAAAGAGAGAGACTAGAAAGACTATAAATCCCAAAACTGAAAAAGAGTGCGGCATTTTTAACCTATCCCGAAACGTTTTAACTTCAGCACAAATTTCTGTTTTAACCAAAGGTCTTAAATTTGCCCCCACACACTCTTTTAAACCATTTGAAGCCTATCTAGACATCAACAAATTTGTACGTAAAGCCACTCTCAAAGGATTTTTTAGTAACCATAATCCCTCCACCAATCCACTTCCCTCTCCTCTCCCCTCCTCACAAAATGAGGCTACAATCATTAATACCCACCTAAAAGAAAAATCTAAATTTTACCCTGCCTATTGCAAATCTGCTCCGCTTGTTATGTTCGAGAAACTTGTCCTACAAGATCTAGAAAAGATCAAACCTACTAAATTCGATACCCATAATCTTACACAAAGTGAAAGACTAGCAATTAAACAATTACAAGACGATAAAACTATAGTAGTCAAACAGCAGATAAAGGGGGAGGTCTGGTTATACTATCTAGCACTATGTACATCGAAGAAGCAAATCGACAACTCAATGATAGTCAAGTGTATGAAAAATTAATATCAGACCCAACCGCCAATATAAAGAAGATCTTTTTAACATTTTTTAAAAAAAAGGTGCAATTCTTAATATTTTAAACAAACAAGAAATAAATTTTTTAAACATGCAATACCCGAAAATTCCAGTAATATATTTTTTACCAAAAATTCACAAGAATATAACCAACCCACCGGGCAGACCCATCGTGTCTGGGATTGGCTCACTTTTAAGCAACCTATCACAATACATAGACACTCTCCTCCAACCCTCTGTGAAACTTATGAGGTCCTATCTAAAAGACTCTATGACTCTTTTAAGATTTTTGAACAATTTTAGTTGGCAACCCAATTTTATTCTAGTCACCTGCGATGTTCAGTCTTTATACACAATTGTTCCCCACTACATGGGGTGCAGCGCAGTGAAAAAATATCCTTACACATGAAAATAGAATCTCCCACACCCAAATTGATTTTATAATTGAGGGTATTAACATTATTTTAAAGAACAATTATTTTTGTTTTTTTAATTGATTTTACTTACAAAAACAAGGCACGGCTATGGGGACCAGGTTCGCCCCCATCTATGCTAACCTCTTTATGGCAGACTTGGAATCCACTGCCATTTGGGGTGAGAATTATTATTTATTGATCACCTTAATTGTAACATCAGAGGCATTATTTTATCTTGTGAATACAGTAAAACTACTATTACGTTTTTAGATCTGGAAATTTTTTATCAAAGACGACATTTTAAATACTAAAACGTTTTTTAAAAATGGATGCACGAATACAGCTATTGATCGCTCAAGTTGCCACTACAAACCATGGCTGGAAAGTGCACCTAAAAGTCAATTGTTGGAACCAAAGAAAGATCAGAACTTCTACACTATAAAGAAAAAACCTCCGATAACCACTTCAGTCTTCCGATTATTTTTAATTTTAATAATAAAAGTAACCATGTTAAAAAAATTATAAACAAACACTGGCACTTATTACAACATGATGATACCCTTAAGCAAATCATACCAGAAAGGCCAAACATTGTCTTCAGAGGAGCTCCTAGGTTGAAATCCATTCTAACCTCCAACTTTACTAAAGAAAGTACAAAAAAATCACAATCCTGTTTTTTATCAAATGCATTCGCAGTTTTATTGTTTTATAATTTATTAAGATGCTTATATATGCCACCAGTAATATGGCCACTTATTATAGTACATTCCCCACCCAAGATGGCCGCCACCATTATTTCTACCTCCTAAGTCCCTCCCCAAGTGTTTCCTAACCACTCCTTTTCTCTCTCAGCCCAATACAGGGCTTCACACACATGTAGTTCATCTTGCAACTACATGTCCCACAATTCTGTGCGGCCGGAAGTGACGTCGCGCTTATGACGCGCGTCACGTGATCCGGCTGAAAATACATCAAATCTTAATTAATAACGCTCGTTTTTGTAATATAACCATACTAAAAGCATCAGACAAGCTATATCTATTAAATTCTTACCATTAAATGCTGTTATGGATGTACAAATATTATCTGCTTTACTATTGGTTGTACAATGTTGGCGCCAATTTTAAATCATTTCTATACTTATATAAACTCTAACCAGCCAGGTTGAAATGTTTGCTATCCATTGATAAAGCCTTATATTAGTGAAACGCGTTTGGATATGTTTACTGTTTTTTATATACTGTTAATAAAAGATTTTGGTCATTTTTACGTTGGAACCATCATCTTTTACTATTACCTGGCTTTTATATATATTTTATATTGTATACTTCTTTTATTATTTTTACTCCTTGGATAACATACTCCAAAGAATCCTAGGTGGGGATTATACCACCTACGCTGTTACATAGAGCAGTTAGTCTGCCCTATATATTGTGAGTATATTTTATTATTTTATCCTATCACTTAAGATGTTATTGAGAGCACTATTGTCAGGGCTCCGCGGGCGGCGGTGAGGGGAGGCTGCAATCCTCTCGCAGCACTCACCCTCGGTCCGTCGCCGCCCGCGGTCCCCTCTCCCCTTACCGATAAGCGAGCGGCGTCCTCTCCTCTTGACACGCCGCTCGCGTCCTCCTCTCCTCCTCCCAGCGGCAGCATGTCTAACGCTGCACGCTGGGAGCCGGCACTATTATCTAAGCGCCGGGGTCACTCACGTGACCCGGCGTTAAAGCTACAGTGCAACAAACACAGTGGGGGGTATAGATATCCCCCACGTGTGTTTGTTAATACTGATTGGTGGTTAGCCAATCAGGATTCAGGCTAGGATTTAAATACTTACCTTTCCTGTCTATCTGTGCCCTGTTGTGGTCTTTGCTTTATAGTATCGATTGTGAACGTGTGCTTTCTGGTTACGTACCCTCTGGCTTGTTATACTGACTTTGTGTCTTTCTCCTACCCTTTGACCTCGGCTTGTTTCTCGTTATTCTGTTTTCTGGTTCCCCTTACTCGGCTTGTCTCCTGACTATTCTTTGTGTGCTTAGCCCGGCCACTCTAAGGACCGGTACAGCACACTTTCTGTGTGTGTGTCTGTGTGTGTGTTAGCGTGTTGGGTTCCCCGGAATCGTGACAACTATCGCTGTTTTATCTTCTCTCCGAGCTACTGATATTCGTGTCAAGATCACTCATCCCATATCCTGCAAGCGGGGATTATACCGCTGCACGCCTAACAAACTAGAGCTAGCTGAAGCTCTATAGAATGTGAGTGTATCTATTATATTTTATATCTTTTATCGCATGTGTGGAACATACTGCACCATTATTGTTTCCATTTTTATTTCCAACTTGGTTACCTTCTACCACATAGAAAAGGACACTTGCCGTACATCCTGTAAGCGGGGTTAATACCGCTGCAAGCCATTCACACCAGAGCTGGATTAAGCTCTGTCAACTGTAAGTAAGAACTCTTCTATTTTTACAAAATTGGATTATCCTCTATGCAACTGACATCTTCTGGATATCGTATAAAGTAGAACTTTGGACACAACGATATAGATCGTATTGGACTTAATATCATTATCTGTTGTACACAGTGGCGCAGACCCATGCCCCATTCTTTTACTTTGTGTATATATAGTTATATATACACTTAAGTGACAATATTAAATATTACTTTAGAACATTTAAAATATGGCTTTGTCTTGCTGCATCAGATGATTAAGTAATTCATAAACATAGATTTTATATACATTTTTTTATATATTTATAAAATCTATGGAAAAATAAAAATATACCAGCCCTATAAGTCATTGTGCCATGGCAGTGTCTGTGTGCGTGTATATATATCTATATATATATATATACCGACCGTTAGCACTGATTTCATGAAAATGTTTTGGGCATGGGGCCATGTGCACAGTCGGTCAAAACTATAACTTCCAGGAAATTCCTGAACCACTAAACTGATCTGGGTGATTTTTGGATATGTTGGTCACACAGATCAGGGCTATCAGGGCATTTGTGGGGATATCATGTGTTTTTGGGTACTTTTGGGACTTTTTAGAAATGTATGTTTTTTTCTGTGCTTGGAGATAATTGGATTAGAATTAGGGCAGTTACTGATCTAATTATCTCCCAAGCAGAGGGGAGGGATTGTGTGTCATGTGCGGGAGTGCAAATGTGTTACTATTGGTTTGTAAGTTTGTGTCCCTGTCCCCAACAAGGTCCATGTGGGCGTAAAACTTGCTTGGGGATTGTCATAAAAGGCCAGTGTGGCACCATTAAAATCTATTCCAGTTTATACTCCAAAACTGACGCCGGCTCTACTCTCCCCCTTCACACTATTGGCTCCCCTCCCTGCCGTTTTAATGGCATGTATATATATGTATATATACATATATATATAAAGGCGGAGACTGTAGTTGTGGGAGATGTTATCAGGCATTTATAACAATGGATTCCTCTCCCATTAGCTGCAGTTGATGCTCAAGTGTTGCACTCACTCCTCTCCCTTTAGTTAAGGTGGACCCTCTTTATTACATGCCTAACCCCTCGTCTGTTCCAGAACACCACAACCGACTTTTCAATATTTACTTCATTTCAAATACTATCGGCTTATGGTACTCGACCACATATATATATATATAAAAAAATCTCTGTAACTTGCACTCCTGGAGCAGAGAGGACTTCCAGAGGTAAGTCAAGCTTTGATGACTGGGTCTGAAATGAGAGACACACACACACACATTGATGGGGTAAGCAGAAACACACACAGATGGGGAGAGCAGACACACATTGACAGGGAAGAGTAGACACTCACAGACAGGGGAAAGCAGACACAAACTGAAAAGAGAGAGAGCAGACACATACAGGAGAGAGCAGATACACACACATAGGGGATAGCAGACACATACACACAGATATAGGAGAGCAGACACACACAGCTGGGGGAGACCAGGAACACAGACAGGGGAGATCATACACACATTGACAAGGGAGAGCACACACACACATACAGACAGGGGAGAGAGCAGACACACACTGACGGGGATAGCAGACCCACACTGATGAGGATAGCAGACACACACTGACGGGGATAGCAGACACACACTGACGGGGATAGCAGACCCACACTGACGAGGATAGCAGAAACACACTGACGGGGATAGCAGACACACACTGACGGGGATTGCAGACATACACACTGACAGGGGAGAGCACACACACACAGATATAGTGGAGAGAGAACACACACACACAGACAGGGAATGGCGGACACACACAGACAGGGGAGACCAGACACACACTAATGGGGAGAGCACACACACACAGACAGGGAATGGCGGACACACACAGACAGGGGAGACCAGACACACACTGACGGGGAGAGCACACACACACTGACGGGGATAACAGACACACACTGACGGGGATAGCAGACACACACTGACGGGGATAGCAGACCCACACTGACGAGGATAGCAGACCCACACTGACGAGGATAGCAGACACACACTGACGAGGATAGCAGACACACACACTGACAGGGGAGAACACACACACACAGATATCACAGTCAATCTGATAACAGCAGAATCTGACCCAATGTGGCTGCGCAGCCAGGTAAATATAAAGAGAGATTTACTGAAGATCATCAATATACATCATTCCAAAAATCATTTCCCTTGTGTAAAATATAATAAACATATAAAATGAAAGGTGAATCTTTATTGGCAGTAATACACAGAATAATTATTCTCAAAATTCATCCAACCTAAATTGTAAATTGCAAATTCAAAAAATACAAAATAGCTAAATTTTATGTATTTTATACAGTTAGACTTATTAATATTCTTATAGCTCAATTATCCTTTCAGAGTTTCTTTCTTTGAGTTGCATGCCCCCTAGTGGAAACAAGTTGGAAGTGCAACATGTGGAAATGTGTGGTTTTAAACCCTTAATGTTTCGTTTTTATGATGTTGTCCTGTACATTAACAAAAGTAAATCAATCTGCATTCATATTTTATTGGTTTTAACCAGACATTGCAGTGCCTCTCTGTCTGTTTACACAGGGGTATTCCTGTCCAGTCATGCACACGGAGCCATGCCTAAAAGAATTGGCAGCAATTTATGACAGAATCTTTGCCAACATCCTGGGGCACGAGGAGCCTGAACAGACTGGTACTGCGCCTAGAAAAATAGAAACATAGAAACATAGAATGTGACGGTAGATAAGAGCCGTTTAATCTTTGCCAACATCGTGGGGCACGAGAAGCCTGAACAGACTGGTACTGTGCCTAGAAACATAGAAACAGAAACATAAAGACATTGAAACATAGAGACATAGAGACATAGAATCATAGAGACATAGAAACATAGAGACATAGAGACATGGAAACATAGAATCATAGAAACATAGAAACATAGAGACATAGAGACATAGAGACATAGAAACATAAAGACATAGAAACATAGAGACATAGAGACATAGAAACATAGAGACATAGAAACATAGAGACATAGAGATATAGAAACAGAAACATAGAGACATAGACACATAGAGACATAGAAACATAGAAACAGAAACATAAAGACATAGAAACATAGAGACATAGGCACATAGAAACATAGAAACATAGAGACATAGAGACATGGAAACATAGAGACATAGAAACATAGAAACATAGAAACATAGAGACATAGAAACATAGAAACATAGAAACATAGAGACATAGAGACATAGAAACATAGAGACATAGAAACATAGAAACATAGAGACATAAAAACATAGAAACATAAAGACATAGAAACATAGAGACATAGAAACATAGAGACATAGAAACAAAGAGACATAGAAACATAGAAACATAGAGACATAGAAACATAGAGACATAGAAACACAGAGACATAGAAACATAGAGACATAGAGAGATAGACACATAGAGACATAGACACATAGACACATAGAGACATAGAAACATAGAGACATAGAGACATAGAGACATAGAAACATAGAGACATAGAAACATAGAGACATAGAGAGATAGACACATAGAGACATAGAGACATAGAAACATAGAGCCATAGAAACATAGAGACATAGAGACATAGAAACATGGAAACATAAAGACATAGAAACATAGAGACATAGAGACATAGAAACATAGAGACATAGAGACATAGAGACATAGAGACATGGAAACATAGAAACATAGAGACAAAGAAACATAGAAACATAGAGACATAGAAACATAGAGACATAGAATGTGACAGTAGATAAGAGCCATTTAATCTTGGGGCACATCGTGGGGCACGAGAAGCCTGAACAGACTGATACTTCGCCTAGAAACATAGAAACAGAAACATAGAGACATAGAAACATAGAGACATAGAGACATAGAGACATAGAGAGATAGACACATAGAGACATAGAGACATAGAAACATAGAGACATAGAAACATAGAGACATAGAGACATAGAGACATGGAAACATAGAGACATAGAAACATAGAGACATAGAGACATAGAAACATGGAAACATAAAGACATAGAAACATAGAGACATAGAGACATAGAGACATAGAAACATAGAGACATAGAGACATAGAGACATAGAGACATGGAAACATAGAAACATAGAGACATAGAAACATAGAAACATAGAGACATAGAAACATAGAGACATAGAATGTGACGGTAGATAAGAGCCATTTAATCTTGGGGCACATCGTGGGGCACGAGAAGCCTGAACAGACTGATACTTCGCCTAGAAACATAGAAACAGAAACATAGAGACATAGAAACATAGAGACATAGAGACATAGAAACATAGAGACATAGAAACATAGAGACATAGAGACATAAAGACATGTAAATTTAATAACATGCTGCACTGTGTTTCCTTGCAACTTGTCTCTGGTGTCTCTATAAATGGATACCAGGAGACAAAAGGTCCAGGAAAGAGTATTGTACGTGTGTTTGGACCCTGCTTGTGGTATTGCGTGTGTGTAGAGTGAGCTGATTGCGGTGTGGTATTGTGTAATAAGGTCGGTTTTAGTCGTGTTGTGTTTGTGGTGTAATGTAATGCTTATGTGGCTAGGGGCTGTAGAGAATGTGTGTGTATAGGGGATGTAGTAAGTGTGTGCATACAGGCTATAGTGTGTGTGTGTGTGTGTGTGTGTGTGTGTGTGTATAGGTGATGCAGTGTTTGTAGGGGTTGTAGAGAGTGTGTGTTTAGGGGTGTAGCATGTGTTTGTTTACAATTAATCTAGTGTATGTATAAGGGATCCAGAGTGTGTATGTTAGGAATGTAGTGTGTGTGTGTATACAAGAGTCTAGTGTGTGTATATAACGGAATCAGAGTGTATATAGGGATCTAGTGTGTGTATATGATCCAGATTTGGGTAAGGGATCTAGTGTGTGTCTGGAATGTAAAGTGTTTAGGGGTGCAGTATGTGTGTGAGGGGTGCTGTAGTGTGTGTGTGTGTATATATATATATATATATATATATATATATATATATATATATATAGAAAACACAACAATTTCTGGCACAGTAATATAAACAGAACAAATTGAGAGCACTCAATGGATTTGGTAAATAAAAAAAAAATATATATTAAATAACATGCATATAAATCAACGTTTCGACCGTCTAGCGGTCTTTATCTTTGATGTTTGGAAGTATTGTGTGTGTGTGTTGGGGTTCTGTGTGTATGTGTGAGGGGTGCAGGGGGTGTAGTGTGTATGTGAAGAGTGCAGTATGAGTGGTGCTGTGTGTGATGTGTGTGAGGGTGCTGTGTGTGAGGGTGCTGTGTGTGAGGGTGCTGTGCGTGAGGATGCTGTGCGTGAGGATGCTGTGTATGTGTGTGAGGGTGCTGTGTGTGATGTGTTTAAGGGTGCTGGGTGTGTGATTTGTGTGTGAGGCTGCTGTGTTTAAGGGTGCAGTGCGTGTGATTTGTGTGTGAGGGTGCTGTGTGTGATTTGTGTGTGTGGGTGCTGAGTGTGATTTGTGTGTGTGGGTGCTGAGTGTGATGTGTGTGTGGGTGCTGAGTGTGATGTGTGTGAGAGTGCTGTGTGTGTGAGTGCTGTGTGTGATGTGTGTGAGTGCTGTGCGTGATGTGTGTGCTGTGTGTGAGTGAGTGATGTGTGTGATGTGTGCTGTGTGTGAGAGTGCTGTGTGTGAAAGTGCGGTGTGTGATGTGTGTGCTGTGTGTGCTGTGTGTGAGAGTGCTGTGTGTGCTGTGTGTGAGTGCTGTGTGTGCTGTGTGTGAGAGAGTGCTGTGTGTGATGTGTGCTGTGTGTGAGAGTGCTGTGTGTGAGAGTGCTGTGTGTGATGTGTGTGAGTGCTGTGTGTGAGAGGGCTGTGTGTGATGTGTGCGCTGTGTGTGTGGGTGCTGTGTGTGAGAGTGCTGTGTGTGATGTGTGTGAGTGCTGTGTGTGAGAGTGCTGTGTGTGATGTGTGTGCTGTGTGTGTGGGTGCTGTGTGTGCTAAGTGTGTGGGTGCTGAGTGTGATGCGTGTGGGTGCTGAGTGTGATGTGTGTGAGAGTGATGTGTGTGAGAGTGCTGTGTGTGATGTGTGTGAGTGTTGTGTGTGATGTGTGTGCTGTGTGTGAGAAAGTACTGTGTGTGATGTGTGCTGTGTGTGAAAGTGCGGTGTGTGATGTGTGTGCTGTGTGTGAGAGTCATGTGTGTGATGTGTGTGAGTGCTGTGTGTGATGTGTGTGAGAGTGCTGTGTGTGAGAGTGCTGTGTGTGTGAGTGCTGTGTGTGCTGTGTGTGAGAGTGCTGTGTTTAAGGGTGCAGTGCGTGTGATTTGTGTGTGAGGGTGCTGTGTGTGATTTGTGTGTGTGGGTGCTGAGTGTGATTTGTGTGTGTGGGTGCTGAGTGTGATGTGTGTGTGGGTGCTGAGTGTGATGTGTGTGAGAGTGCTGTGTGTGTGAGTGCTGTGTGTGATGTGTGTGCTGTGTGTGAGAGAGTGCTGTGTGTGATGTGTGCTGTGTGTGAGAGTGCTGTGTGTGAAAGTGCGGTGTGTGATGTGTGTTCTGTGTGTGAGAGTGCTGTGTGTGCTGTGTGTGAGAGTGCTGTGGCTGGCAATCAGAGGCTGGCAATCAGTCTTCTCCTATGCCCAGTGGCGAGGCTGGTTCCGCCACATCCCCCTTTTTTACTGACTGTGCTATTTTCTCTTCTGTGTGTGATTTGAAAACTCTTATAACTTGCTTGGCATGATAAATACCCTATAGATTGTAGGTTTAATACCCAATAGGTGGCAGGTTTAATACCCTGTAGATACCATGATTAATACCCTATATATAGTGTATTTAATACCCTATAGATGGCATGGTTATTGCCCAATAGAGGACATGTTTAATACCATTTATATGCTGTATATAATACACTATAGATAACATCATTAATGCCGCATTGTTTGTATGGTTAAAGCCTTATAGATAGTGTGTTTAATACCCTATTGTTTGAATGATTAATACCCTATAGATAGCATGTTTAATACCCCATTGATGGCATGATTAATGCCCTATAAATGGTATGCTTAATACCCTATAGATAGCCTATTTAATACCCCATAGATTGCCTGTTTAATACCCCATAGATGGCATGTTTAATACACTATAGATGTTGTAATGGATCACCTGGAACCCCGACTGGGTACCTCTGTTGAAGGATGCTCCTAGTGCTTCCTGAGGACTCCAAGCACTGCAGCAGACACCATAACCACCATAGCGAGCAGGACAGGAACAAGCTCTTTCAAGAGCTTAGCAGTGAATATAGCAAGAGAGTATGCAGAGCATAGCAATCCCTTGTAGCAGATTCCCCCAATAAGAGACTGCACTCCAAATTGAGGGTGAAGTAGAACTGACATAGCTGTGGGTTTATTGTTCTTATATACACATTCTTACACATTAGTACCACCCACAGGGTTTTAAAGAACAACCAATAAACACATACAATACACTCAGACACTCCCACACAAAATCCTCCCCTCTGCCTGTGATACAATTACCTTACACAATGGGTTAATATTATTATCACAGGCAGGAAAATACATAGTTTTACACAATATTCATAACTTTAAAAGTATGCATCACATTCACATAATAAGTAATCCAATTATCTCCAAGGACAGAGGCACAATTCCATTAGCCACATGGTAGCAAAATACAATAAAATACATAAAAATATATAACTGTGCAGCTATTGCATAAAACAGGTACATTCAACATATCCCTAGATAGGTTAGATCTGAGCTCACATTATTACTGAATAGTGCTCAGATCACATGCATACAGTTCAATTGCCATGGAGCCAAAGTCTTTCACATTTTCGTTATACGAATGGGCTACATGGCATTGCTATCTGGGGTAACACTGCTCACATAGGAAAAGTACCGAATAACCCTGCTTTAGTCACAGGGCATGAGGTGAGCAACCAGGCTCTCCAGTGGCCAGTGGCGAGGTTGGTTCCGCCACAGATATTGTGTTTAATACCCCATTAATGACATTATTAATACTCTATAGATAGCATGTTTAATACCCCATTCTTTGCATGATCAATACTCTATATATTGCATGTTTAATACCCCATAGATGGGGCGTTCAATACCCTATAAATAGCATGTTTAATACCCCATTAATTTCATTATTAATACCTTATAGATAGTGTGTTTAATACCCTATAGATGGCGTGTTTAATACCCTATAGATAGTGTGTTTAATACCCCATTGATGGCATGATTAATACCCTATAGATAGCGTGTTTAATACTCTATATATAGCGTGTTTAATACCTCATTAATGGCATTATTAATACCCTATAGATGGTGTGTTTAATACCCTATAGCTAGCATTTTTAATACCCCATTGATGGCATGATTAATACTCTATAGATACCGTGTTTAATACCCCATTGATGGCATGTTTAATACCCTATAGCTAGCGTGTTTAATACCCCATTGATGGCATGATTAATACCCTATAGGTAGCGTGTTTAATACCCTATATATAGCGTGTTTAATACCCTATAGATAGCATGTTTAAAACCCTATAGATGGCGTGTTTAAAACCCTATAGATAGCGTGTTTAATACCCCATTGATGGCATGATTAATACCCTATAGGTAGCGTGTTTAATACTCTATATATAGCGTGTTTAATACCTCATTAATGGCATTATTAATACCCTATAGATGGTGTGTTTAATACCCTATAGATAGCATTTTTAATACCCCATTGATGGCATGATTAATACCCTATATATAGCGTGTTTAATACCCTATAGATAGCGTGTTTAAAACCCTACAGATGGCGTGTTTAAAACCCTATTAATGGCATTATTAATACCATGAAGATGGCATGTTTAATACCCTATAGATAGCGTGTTTAATACCCCATTGATGGCATGTTTAATACCCTATAGCTAGCGTGTTTAATACCCCATTGATGGCATGATTAATACCCTATAGGTAGCGTGTTTAATACCCTATATATAGCGTGTTTAATACCCTATAGATAGCATGTTTAAAACCTTATTAATGGCATTATTAATACCATGAAGATGGCATGTTTAATACCCTATAGATAGCGTGTTTAATACCCCATTGATGGCATGATTAATACTCTATAGATAGCGTGTTTAATACCCCATTGATGGCATGTTTAATACCCTATAGCTAGCGTGTTTAATACCCCATTGATGGCATGATTAATACCCTATAGGTAGCGTGTTTAATACCCTATATATAGCGTGTTTAATACCCTATAGATAGCATGTTTAAAACCCTATAGATGGCGTGTTTAAAACCCTATAGATAGCGTGTTTAATACCCCATTGATGGCATGATTAATACCCTATAGGTAGCGTGTTTAATACTCTATATATAGCGTGTTTAATACCTCATTAATGGCATTATTAATACCCTATAGATGGTGTGTTTAATACCCTATAGATAGCATTTTTAATACCCCATTGATGGCATGATTAATACCCTATATATAGCGTGTTTAATACCCTATAGATAGCGTGTTTAAAACCCTACAGATGGCGTGTTTAAAACCCTATTAATGGCATTATTAATACCATGAAGATGGCATGTTTAATACCCTATAGATAGCGTGTTTAATACCCCATTGATGGCATGTTTAATACCCTATAGCTAGCGTGTTTAATACCCCATTGATGGCATGATTAATACCCTATAGGTAGCGTGTTTAATACCCTATATATAGCGTGTTTAATACCCTATAGATAGCATGTTTAAAACCTTATTAATGGCATTATTAATACCATGAAGATGGCATGTTTAATACCCTATAGATAGCGTGTTTAATACCCCATTGATGGCATGATTAATACTCTATAGATAGCGTGTGAGAGTGCAGAGTGAGAGCTGATACAGATTGAGTGCAGAATGACAGGCAGAGGCGGCTGTGAGATTTAAAGATTGGCGGGGGGATAGACTCTTCCCTCAGTGTTTAATCTGTTCACTGACTTATTGGGTTAAAACCATAAACCTACAGATTTACGTTTTTAGGAAACATGGCGCTCCCCCTATGGCCCCACATGGATGAAGGATACTTTTTCACTGATATAAGATGTGGCATTATTTTATTCGAGATCTAACCAGGCCAGAGCAGCTTCTACATCAACTATTGTCTCCGGAATGGACTTTTTGTTACCTCGTCTGATCTAGTCCTCCTTCTAGAGTGCCAGATTTGGAAATGATCTCAGGACCCAGTGACAACTACATTCAGTCAGTTTCATGATAAAGGCGAACACCATTCGGACATTTTCATTTCCCAGATGTAATTAGACGCAGTGAAATATCTGCCGCAATTTGCCTGCGAGCTTGGCGTTTCCAGCAATGAAAGTGCAGGATTGTGTTGCTGGGTAAATTAATATAAAGAATGAAAATACGAATTCCCAGAAATTGTTAATCATCGCTGAGAATGTTAACAGTACGACCTGTGCGATATAAAACCCTACATACAGAACGATAAGATAAGTGATTATTCTAATCGCTCGCTCGTGAGCAGCCAAACTTGGGACATTGGAACTTGTGAAACTCTGCTTTATATTCCAAGTGTGGGTCCGCAGAAAGATCACAATGATTGCTGCAGAGAGGAAAGACAGGATAAAAGGCAATGGTTAAACCTTTCTATACTGGAGTAATCCCAATAATGATATCATCCATATCAATGCTGGATGTTCTGTTGTCCAATTGTTCTGTATATCTTATGTCAACGTTCCAAAAAGCCAGGATGCTCAAGAAAAAAGGTCCAATTCCTGACACCAGCAGAAGTCTTGCCACCACAGTTGACAGCGTCATCTTAATTCAAATACAGAGAAGATGTTTGAAGTTGACGATGGTCATGCAGTAGTACAGACAGAGACAAGACGTGACCCAGAAGCTGAAGTTAATGTGGAAAAACAATAAAATTGCCATAATTGACAGGATCCTATTACTCTGGGTTGTAGAAGGGAAGATAGTGATGATACTGGTGCAGATGTTGAGGTCACACTGTAAGAAGATGTTATTCAGAGCATAACCACCATGGTCTTATCACACAGGCCCAGGTTGGTCCCTCTTTTCCAGTCCATGAAGATTACAAGCAAGATGTATGAATTGAAGAGGAATCCAATGATACATTCAGTGAAGCTAACCATGAGACTAATGGACCCGAGTGGAGTCATCGTGATTAGATGTGCTCTACTTTCTTTTCATCCCATTGGCCCTTATATAGAGAGAAAATGAGGGATCGGGTTTCTCTTACAGGATTTAATGATTCAGAATGCAAATCCGTACGGTAACAGACAAAGAGGTGAATATAATCCTTGTGAGGCCGAAAAGATTATTCTGGATCAGCTGCTCAAAGCAGGAGTCTACACCATGCAGGAGCCTGAGATAGGGGGACATTTTGCCTGGAGTTTTGCTAATTTCCATGAATCCGAATGCCAGTGAATTAAAGAAATGTTATTGTCTAAAGAGTGATTGTCAAATCAAAAACGTCAGAGTTTGATGTCTCTGCTTAAGATTAAAATACTAGTGTAGCATCAGTTCTCTGGGAATGACAGCTCATCGTGTCCTCTCCCAATAAATGCTATTGGAGTATTTACTGATGAGAGCAGAAGTAAAGGAAAACCATACCTATATCTGCATTTAGGGTGGTATTATATTCCCCTCGTGCTGCAGATTCACCCACGCGAGTATGAGTATCTGTACAGAAATGCTGTATAAACACAGTCATGCGTTGACATTCCTTTAATAGTGCCCTGTGCATTGTTAATGGTTTATCTAATTTACATAACATGCCCTGCCTGTGCCTGGGCTGTCAAGGATACAATGTAAATTAAAAAATAAAAGTTACTCAAAATTTAGAAAAAAATTAACAATCTATTGGGATTTTAAAAATCTCACTAGTGACAATTCTGCGTTATCTGCTTGCTTGTGGTAATGCACTTCGTGATCACTTCTGATCACAGGGACTCAGTCTGACCCCCGATTGCCAGCCCTCCATGAGTTAAGGATGGACCCACTCAGTATGCTGGAGATGCCTAATGTTATAGAGATTATTTTAGGAATGTCCTGCATACTCCTCCTGGGAGTTTGATGTGGATGTAGGAGGAGCGATGGCAGTCAATGTGTTTAGAAAACTGAACAGCTTAGTTTAACCAATAACGGTAGCAAATCTCCACTTTGTAATTGGTTTAAACAGGTTTATGTGTACGCGGACAGGATCACATGTAAACATTGCATCATAGGACAATCAATCTGCCTCTCTGGAAACACAGCATGTAAAACATAGCAGGATTTAATATTTCCCTGTTTCTAGACCTCAAACAAGGGAGGAATTTAGAGTGTAGTAAAGTCAATTGTAGAATGTGTAAAAAAAATGTAAAAAAAAAATTGAGCTGCTCAAAACACTCAAGATATATCCCTTAATCTCTTAAAGTACCACTATGGTGGCAGGAAAACAAACTTGTTTTCCTGGCACTATATAGTCCTTAGGTACCCCCCACCCTCAGGGCCCCCCTCCCGCTGAGCTGAAGGGGTTAAAACCCCTTCAACCACTTACCTTAATCCAGCGCCGGGCTCTCTCGGCACTGGTGACAAGACCTGGTATTGATGCGCAGTGATAATTATATTGACCAGACTTGGGATTGGCACGCAGTGATAATTATATTGACCAGACTTGGGATTGACACGCAGTGATAATTATATTGACCAGACCTGGTATTGATGCGCAGTGATAATTATATTGACCAGACCTGGGATTGATGTGCAGTGATAATTCCATTGACCAGACCTGGTATTGTGTCCTGACTTTATGGTATTAGAGACTGCAGACTGGGAACCCGAAATTGAGGCAGATACGTAGTTATGGATGTTTGATGTAGTTATAGTATTAATCGGGAACCTCCAATAAAATGTCATCCTTTTGTATGTTATTAAATCTTGGACTCATGGCAAAGATTCCAGAATATGCAGTGTGAGGACAAGGAGGGCCATTAGTGTGTGTCTCCCTTGTTAACAGTGGACCCCTGGGGCCCCACATCCCAAATCAAGGACTGAGGACTGGGAATAATTAGTGACCGTCACCACCATGTGAGAAAATGGGGGAGGGCAATGTGCCTTCTGTGAACCAATGTACCTCCCTGGAAAGTATTCATACGCAGGGCCGGCGCTACCATTAAGGCGGACTAGGCAGCCGCCTAGGGCGCCCCTTGGGAAGGGGCGCCGCCAGGAGCGCCGGCCCCCCTAATGCTGCAGCCGCCCGAGCGCTCTGTAGAGCGCCTCAGGCGGGTGCAGCTTCGCCCGGGCTGGTGCGTCCATGAGGGCGCACCGCCCGGGCGCAGCATGAGGAGAGGGACTAACAGGAGGGAAGCGCTCAGCGCTCCCTCCTGTCACTCCCTCACTGTAGCATGGCCGAGCCCTGTATGATCCGCCGGTACAGGGAGCATTTGTCTCCTGTACCCGGACGGACTAACAGGAAGTGAACACTGAGTGCGGGCCGTTCGGTAGTTTCCCCACGAAATCCTGGAAGTCTGGAGGTCTCAGCGGTGTTTGCCTAGTCGAGTGTCCGATTTCAGTTCCAGACACTCGACGGCAAAACACCGCTGTTCGGTAGTTTAAGATGGCCGCCGCCACGTGTTTGTTTCCCGAATGGCGGCCACCCAGAGGACAAAGAATACATTACACTGATTGCCAATTACCCGTTTGCAACATTGTTGCAAACGGTAATTGGAGGCACACTTAGTCCTGGGTGGTCTGGTTGTTCGGTAGTTTCCTCCATACAATGAATGGAGTGATTCTACCGAACAATCAGATGAATGCTGCATATATATAACCCAGGTTAACTGCATACAAAAATACATACATGACATTAAAGGATTAAAGGCAGGATTACTGTACTACGCTCCACAGTCTTAAAGGTACAGTATCCCAAAAGTCCCAATAGGTCCACGGATGGCCCTTAAAGGCCCAGTAGCAGTAATATAGATTATTACATGCCCAAATATAGTGTTTATAGAGCAATATGTCCAGGGGCCGTAGTCGCAGGGCAGGAGGCTAGCAGCCAGGCCTTTCCAGTTCACAGTGGCGAAGCTGGTTTCGCCACAGAGAGGGGGGGAGAAATAAATGGAGATGGAGGGGGGGAATAAATGGAGAGGGAGGAGGGAGGAGAAATAAATGGAGAGAGAGGGGGGGAGGAGAAATAAATGGAGAGGGAGGGGGTGGAGAAATAAATGGAGATGAGGGGGGGGAGAAATAAATGGACAGGGAGGGGGGAGAAATAAATGGACAGGAAGGGGGGGAATAAATGGACAGGGAGAATAAATGGACAGGGAGGGGGGAATAAATGGACAGGGGGGGAATAAATGGACAGGGGGGATAAGTGGACAGGGAGGGGGGATAAATGGACAGGGAGGGTGGGGGAATAAATGGACAGGCAGGGTGGGGGGAATAAATTGAAAGGGGGGGGAAATAAATTGACAAGATGGGGGGAAGTAATTGACAGGGAGTGGAATTGACAGGGTTAGGAGGGGGGATGAGAGTGGGGAGGGGAGAAGAGAGTGACAAGGGAGAGGGGAGAAGAGAGGGACACGCAGGGGAGAAGAGAGTGACAAGGGAGGGGGGAGAAGAGAGGGACAAGAGGGGGGAGAAGAGAGGGACAAGGGGGGGAGAAGAGAGGGACAAGGGGGGGAGAAGAGAGGGACAAGGGGGGAGAAGAGAGGGACAAGGGGGGGAGAGAAGAGAGGGACAAGGGGGGGAGAGAAGAGAGGGACAAGGGGGGGGGAGAGAAGAGAGTGACGAGGGGGGGAGAGAAGAGTGACGAGGGAGGGAGAGGGGGAGAAGAGAGTGACAAGGGAGGGGGGGAGAGATTGACATCCATCACACACACACAATGCATCCCTTGCACACAGAAAAACACACAATGCATTACACGCACAGACACACACACACAAGCAATTCAACCCTTACATACAATGCATCCCTTACACACACAGAAACACACAATGCATTCCTTACACACACTCAATGCACCCCTTACACACACTCAGTGCACCCCTTACAGACGCACACACTGCATCCCGTACATACACAGAAACACACATTGCAGCCCTTACACATACAAACACAGATTCACACAATGCATTCCTTACACACATATCAGGACATCCCCTACTCATGTGAACAAACTATTTGGTGGAACATGAAGGTGGACCCTGGGGCCCAGACCATGAGCTGTGTAAAGGGCCTTTAAAAAAATGGAGCTGCTTTCCGTTCTCCCAGAACACAAACAGCCTCCAGAGAGCCTGTTCTACACCAGACGAGTGGAGCCAGACTGCAGCTAGAGACCATCACCATCCTCATCTGATTGTAAGTAGGCAATCTAGCATATTATTCGTGGCACTAATCTCTAATCTACCTCAACATTAAAGAAACACTATAGTCCCCAGAACCACTGCAGCTTAATGTAGTGGTTCTGGTGTCTATAGCCTGTCCCTGCAGGCCTTTTAATGTAAACACGGCGGCACTGCAGCACTTGCGTTAGTTAACATGGGGCATTGTGATGTCATATGGGGGGGGGGGGGGGGCAGCAAACTTTACTTTTGCCTAGGGCGGCAAAAATCCTTGCACCGGCCCTGTTCATCCGCAAGGCACACGGTTATATAGGAGGATGCCGTTTTTTGTTGTGTTCATTTCTTTATACAGAACTTGTAGTCTGATAATAATCCTCCTCTGTCTATGTATCAAAATATATCATATAGTCTTCGGTCATTCTGTTTGTTAGCCATTTAGTGATTGGCCATGAGACGTGTCTGTTCTAAACGTTAGCGCTGCAATAAGGAAAGCCACTAATGAGGAATACTGAGTAACACATACCATGGCCGGTGTGGCGGAACCCACCTCGCCACTGGACATTGGAGGGGCCTGGCTGCCTGCCTCTTACCCGCTGACTATGGCCCCTGGAAAACTGGTACATTTAAAGATTTATATTTGGGCTTGTTATACTGTATATTGCTGCTACTGGCCCTTTTAACAGCATTTATGGACACATTGGGACTTTTGGGACTACTGTCCCTTTAAGACTGTGAAGCATATTCGAGTGTACTGCCTGTAAGATTATATATGTATTTATATATGTGTTAAGTTTATCCTGGGTGATTTGTATGTAGCATCCATCTGATTGTTCGGTAGAATCACTCCATTCAGTATATTGAGTGAAACTACCGAACAACCAGACCACCCAGGAATGAGTGTGCCTCCAATTACCGTTTGCAACAATGTTGCAAACGGGTAATTGGCAATCAGTGCAGTGTGGTCTGTGTCCTCTGGGTGGCCGCCATTCGGGAGCCGAACACGTGGCGGCGGCCATCTTAAACTACCGAACAGCGGTGTTTTGCCGTCGAGCGTCTGGAACTAAAATCGGACACTCGACTAGGCAAACACCGCTGAGACCTCCAGACTTCCAGGATTTCGTATAGAAACTACCGAATGGCCCGCCGTTCGGTAGAAAGAACCCCTCAAACAAGGGAATTCATTCAAACCCTCTCCAGGCTCTATAACACAGGCAATTCGCCTGTTTTCATTCCCTTGTTTGTGACCGACCGCAGGGCCAAAATGCATGGAACTGTTTTCGGATACTTTACCCATGCGGTCGGTCAAAACTTTGCCTGCTCATAACTCCCGAACCCCTGGTCCGATCTGGGTGATTTTTGAGTATGTTGCTCACCCAGATCAGGGCTATCAGGGGATACCTGTTTTAGGGGTGTATCATATGTATTTGGGGTACATCCAGGAATTGGGGAAAAGTGTGTACTGTATAATTGGGTTAAGTGTTAATCTAAGGGGAGGAAAGGTGTGGGAGGTACATCCATGTGATTGGTCAATTTCATCCTCCCCCTGGGAGTGTCCTGTATGTACCTGTTTGTGAATAAAAGCCGGGAATAAAAGTCCAGAGTTCCTGTTTTACCCTCAAAGTGATGTGTCGTCTCATTATTGGGGGGAAGGATTTATTGCATGCTGTTCCAGTTGACTGCTAGGAGTACAAGCCTATTCGTATGGTTCCTATTCAATGGTCTACAGCATTCATATGCTTGGGAGAATTTAAAAGGTTTCTCGGATTCGGTGATTGTGGTGTCTGCCAGAGTGCTTGGAGTCCTCAGGAAGCACTAGGAGCATCCTTTAACGGAGGTACCAAGTCGGGGTGCCAGGCGATCCGTTACAGCCGGTGACAAGCGAGAGGCACAGATTAGAGTTAACCGATAGTCGCCACCTGTCTGCTACGACATTCTGATTTAGTGCACAAATTAAATGGAAACGGACACTTCCAGAACTTTTACATGACTTTTTAGAATGCGTTGGAATTTCTCTAAACGTGCTCGTATAACAGCTGCGATTGATATTCCTAGTTAGCTTAATGTTTTAGTAAATAGTAAAAAAAAACAAAAACAACAACTCACAAAGGATGCATGGGGAACAGAGCTGTTCCTAGGTTACAGGGCAGACAGGACCCCATCCTCCAACTCCTCCATGGAGATTAGAAACTCTTTTGTGATTGAATAGATTTTTCTACCACCGTAACGTGTGACCTATCTTCACAAATGAAGTTATAATATATTAACAAAACAAAAAAAACATGTAAAAATGTATCATACAAAAAGAACACAGTAATAAAAAAATTCAAATAAATAAGTGTTGTTAAAATAGTTATATAGCAATAATAATCATGGAAGATTTCCAGGCAGGATGCATGTGCTATTATTACCCAGCTTGCTGTACTCGTTTTATTGACTTTGGAATTATAAGAGACTGAGCTGAGCTCTCATGAAATCAAACCTTTAACACAACAGCTAGAGGTCATTCAACAGAGATCTCTCACCAGCGGATACGACTGCTTTGTGTTTTTCTTCTTTCTATCATTAAAGAACGGTTTTTATATGTTGGAAACAATGTTAGAGTTGAGCAAGTAAAGCAAAAAAGGAAAATATTGAAATAAATTCTATCAGTTTTAATTAATAATTGCATTTCTCAAAATCTTTCTTGGATGGATGCACTAGGAAACCGATGTAATAATTAGCCATGTCATTTTCTGTTTTCTATTATATTTATATTTCGAAATATTGATAGAATATTATTTTATTGCAGATCATTTCTCAGACCCGAGGATTCTTTAAATGGTTAATTATATGATGTATACAATAATTAATCTAATGATTTGTTAAAACATTATAAATGCAATGCTGCTAAATACAGCACAGCCACAATGATTAGCTAACTCTGGTCTTTTTCTGGTAATATTTAAAAGTCAAAGTCAGGAACCTGATGATTTACAAATGAACATCGTGTGAGGGATATTAATGTCACATTTGGCTGCAGTATGTAAATCTTCACATTTACAATGCAAACCCCTTATTCAAACGCTGACAGTTTGTGTTACATTGTAAGTAAGCAGCTGCTCTACACGGAAATCACTTGTCCTGACTATAAACTCCAGAGCCGGACATCAGGCGTGATGATGGTACCATACATCTGATAGCACCCGGGCTGGGATATCCAGCAACAATGAATAAAATGCAACACAGATAAATTATAGCATTCAATTTACAAGAAGCAGATGTTAAGAGAATAAGGAAATAAATACTTAAAATATGAATGTGGTAGTTTTGGCCAATCAGAATGCAGCAAACCACGCTCATATTACAATTAATTCCTGAAACCCGATTGTCTAGTATAAAATGCAAAATTATCTAAATGTAAAATTACCATAATGACATGACTGATTCTAATAGCAATGAATATTTATTACATTTTAAATGGATTCTCAAACCACCATGACCGCTGCTGCTTTTAGAAGTGGTTATGGTGATGGATTCTACATGTGCAGTGGTTGTGGTGGAGCACTCTGTTCGAGGGTGCCTAGTGTCAATTCTGTGCAAAAACTATGTGTCGTCCGTGCGCACAGCTCGCTAGTGACAGACATAATGAGCTTCTCCCTTCTTTCATTAATCGCCCTCACTATCCCCGCTTCCATATGAAACTCGTTAGAAAAAATATCCATCTGTGTGCACCACCACTACCTCCCTCCCCTGATCGCTCGTGTGCTCTGAGCCTGTAGAACTGAGTTTAAATCAAAAGGGTTGGAGTGACCGTTTAATAAACTGTGTTTTCTAGTTCTGTGACCTCTATGCCATGCTACAAAATAAATAATTAAACAATGTAAGTAGGAGGAACCCGGTATGGCCTGGGTGCAGATACTCGTATTACTAAATTCAGTTCCTGGTGATGCTAAATGTTGAAGGATAGAATAGATGACTCTACCGGGAATAGAACCTGAAGATGTGACTTTTGACCGTCCTGTGTGGTTGGTTTATTAACCAAAGAAACTTCTTCCCCAATTAACATAATCAATGGATAGTAGATCAAAATCTCTTTGTATCGTGAAACAATGAAGTAGTAAATACTCTTGTGCGATGAAAATGCTATTTTCCAATGGTAACGTGAGTTCTGAATTTTTATTTTCACTTGTTTTTTACATTTTGCATATAGTTATACTGTAAGCAATATACCAGGGTGCACGTCACCATGATACCGTAATACTTGCTTCTTTACTATCACTTACTATATCATAAGATAACTAACTATAGTGTATGTAAAGTGACAGAGAGCAGGAGAACTGCCTGTAATAGGGTTCTCCTGCAATCCTTGACGCTTATTTGTCAGCATAGGGAACTAAGCCATTGGCTTTGACCTCTGTGCTGAGAATTGATTGACAGGTGGGGGGAGGGGCCATATCATTATTTAGATTTATCTTGAATACTAAATGTAGAGCTGACATTGTATCTTACAAATCTTAATGTCATGGGAATCTGTAAGTCCCTGAACTTTAATTGGTGTTCTATTTCCTTAATTATTTATAATTTCTTAATCGTTTTGTAGGTTTTCCCTTGAAGATAAGAAAAACAACTTTATTAACTTATTAACTTATCCCTCAGTATATGTGAGCTTTTTTTGAATATTTGTTTTTCATGGGAAATATATAGATATTTTTTCTCGATTTTCTCTGTCATTTCATATTGAAAAATCAAATATTAATTACCTGCTGAAAAAATGGTGCAAAGTATTAATACAATATAATCATTTATCACTGGGCAATTCTGGACCATCAACAATATTGTTAGAATCACAATGCTAGATATGTACATATATACGCTGGAAGAAGCCTCGAGGGGTGAAACGCGTTGCATCACCAAATGTTGGTTTGATACTAGGCACTAACAGAGGCAGCTGAAAGGATAGGAGACCTGGGGACCTTGCAGAGTCTGCTGGGGAGATGACTATTCACTGTTTGTGATTGAAATTCCATCTGTGGTTTTAAATTGACGCTTTGGTTTTCCAAGTTTGCACTGTGTTTTTTAACGATTCAATGGCCAAGGTACGTGAAGTACATATTTAAATAGATCTAAGAAAATATTTGGTACCTTCTTTCCCTTGGGGCTAGAAATTGTTCAAATGTTTTGCATGTCGAACGTAAAATGATTTTTGAGCAATTATAATTGATTTAAACTTTAGCAACGTAAAAGAAAGAAGCGGGTACATTTTTTTGTGGATTTAGAAGTTTTAGGATATTTTTGAAATATCAGCAACTCTTCTCAAATTCCCCACAGAAAAGGGCTAATATGAACGACATGCGGATTATGGAAAAGCTCACTGGGTAATAGGGGGTCATTTTTCTGTCAAGTGCCCGTAAATTTATGAAGCAAAGAAAAAAAGAGGCATGGCTCTGATTATTACTAGAAAGTTTGCAATTTAAATGAAATGATCTACACACCTGCTCATTTCCATGCTCTGAATTATTCCTCTGTTTAATTTCTAAGCTTTCTTTTTGAGAGAACGGGGACATTTTCCATCGCGGGCGCTGATATGAACTGTGTTGTGGATGTCAGTTTAGATATAAGGTTAGGGAGGGGTAAAAAACAGGATAGTAAAATTAAAGTCTATGCTGCAATACTCACTAGTTGTATGGTTAAGAACCATCTTTATGATATCTAGAGAACTCAATGTCCATCTGAAAAGATTACAAACATTTCTCTAATAGAAACCTCTCCTACTCAAGGATTGACGTTATATATTTGCAATATTTATTTGCTTGAAAAAATGCAATTCCTCATATATTGGGAATAATACTTTGCCTGATCGTGCTCCGGTCTTCTGCATCTTCTAAAAATATTTCCTGTTATAATACGAGGCTGATTGGAGATTGAAAGAATATAATCTGACCTAAGAGACTGCCAGGCTAAGTCACGGTGTGAAGTAAATTACCTTGATTCCAAGGTTCAAGCTTATAGGTGTCATATTAGATATCCTATATTAAAATTGGCTAACTTGAACTCAAGAAATGCTTAACATGACACTTAAGACCATATATGTCTAGTTCCGGGAGCAGATAGCCCCCTCCTGAGCTGTCTCTCCTAAATCAGACTGTTCTTTCTCTTTCTCAGAACTTATGTTATATGTACATGACGTTCATCCCTATGTCTTATCTGTACTCCTTTCACTCCCTTCCCACTACTGTTCGATGAGTATTTGAACGTAAGCACTTACTCTTTAATGTATAAAAACACAACTGACAAAGGTCAGATGCTTATTGTGAAAACCAAAACGCATGTCTGGTGTCTTCTCCAAGTGCACTTGATACAATTTGGGTTTCCCTGAATATAACAAGGATCAATATTTGATCTATGACAATGGTAATGAAATACAACACTTTTAATGAAAATACCTGAAAGGAGATACTTGAAAACAAGAGAAATCTCAATGTAGCCTTCCTAGTAAAATTTTTTATAAATAAATAATAAAGAAGTTTGTGATCCTACTCTGTGGACTATTGGAGGATACCTGATTAAAACTGATGTTTATCTTGGTAAAATGAAAGGAAAATGTCACTCAGATTTACATATAAAGTTTGTTTGGAAAGATTAATTAGATTAGATCCTAAACTGGTTTAAAGAAATAAATGCAATTCAAAATAAGTGTAAGGTTAAAATAGACGATAAGCTTGATAAAATGATTTTCAATTCTAAACTGAAATGGTACTATAGTAAAATTATCACTAATACGTTTAAGCAAAGATATGAAAGACATAGGATAGAGACTTTTTAGTTAATAATAAGGTGCTTCTGGATCCCTCACAAATAGCTGAGGCTTTATAGGAGTTATTACTGCTCATTATTTAATCTTAAATAGAGAGAGATCCCAAGGTCGTCTACAAAGGATTTTCAGCAAAGGTTGAACTTGCCAAGAATATCAAAAGAGAATTTCGATTTTTTTAAAATCATTTTGTTCAATTGTCTGGGAGAAAGTGGGGCTATTCCAGAAGGGATGCTTAATGCCCAATTCAGGGAAAGATCCTAGCCTTATATATGTCACAGTTCTCACCACGACATACAGACGTGGTCACCACTGAAGTGCCCAATAGAAGATTTGAACCTGTGGCTTGTGCATCCTGAGCATTCCGAGCCTGTGTTCCTGCTTCTAAGCCACATTCAGTTCTTGTTTTCAGCCTGAAGTTCATTCCTGCCTTGTCTCCAGCACTGAGGGCTGAACTTTACTCGTGGCTGTTCATGTCTATCTAGCCCACCTGAAGCAGATGCTAATCAGCTTGGTATTTAAGCACTGCCTCACCCTAAGAACTTGGTCAGTTCATTGTATCCTGATTCCTGTTGTTCCTGACTTGGTTTTTTAAACCTGACTTGGTTTTTAACTCCTGTTTCTGTATATTCGCTATTGCCTGTTCGCTGCCTGCCTTGACCTTGGAAACTCGCCTGACTACTCTCCTGGATTTGCCCTTGTCTGTTTCCTCGTACCTGGTTATTGTTCCTCTACAGCCCCCGTGCACAGACTCACAGACCAGGTGAATTCTTACCTGACCACCTCGGTCTTTGTCTATTTGCAAGGGTGAGCACACATCTCTGCACTTCAGACTCCCAACTAAGGTAAGCCCTGACAATATCACATTATTATAGACCAAGTTCACTTATAAATAAACGAAACAAGTGCACACTCCACCAGAAAGGTAAAATTAGGCTCTACACTTAAGTGAAGGATTCCCTTAACCTTCACAAATAACAATCAAAGAAATACAAAAATAAGTGGAGCACTAAAATACCTGTACAATTGTAGATTCGGTGTGTATAGATAATACTGAATTATAGCCTGTGAACAACAGACAACCACATCATAGTGCAGATAAATATGTAACACAGGAAAAATAGAGAACAATGCGCATATAAAATGTACACTCACAAATATAGAGCCACAGGGTCACCTGGCTCTAGTGTTAAACGCCTTGGGATCTTTAAAAGGGGATCCACTGCCCTCTTCTTGTATCCTCCTGTTTTCCCTTTGGTTTCAGAGTTCCTGCTGGCAGCTGCTCAAGACTTCTGCTCTTTCTTGCAGTTGAAGACAACAGGAGGATACAAGAAGAGGGCAGTGGATCCCCTTTAAAGATCCCAAGGCGTTTAACACTAGAGCCAGGTGACCCTGTGGCTCTATATTTGTGAGTGTACATTTTATATGCGCATTGTTCTCTATTTTTACATATATGTGTTACATATTTATCTGCACTATGATGTGGTTGTCTGTTGTTCACAGGCTATAATTCAGTATTATCTATACACACCGAATCTACAATTGTTCAAGTTCACTTATAAATCTAGTTTTCAAAATATTCTCAAATTTTGGCTAAAAGATTCAAAACAATTACAGACAGTTCATCCAGATCAGTTTGGTTTCATTGCAGGTAGATCGGGGGAAGAGAATACTCAAAGTGATTGATCTGATTTTGGAGATACATCAAAGAGCTGTTCTGACTGTCTTCTAGGCCTTTGATGCCGAGAAGGCTTTCCATAGGGTTAGTTAAGCTTTGTTATCTGAGACTTTAGATAGATTTAGGATCTAGGGTTTATTTAGTTATAGTTTTTGGCTCTTTATAGTAATCCTAGTGCCATAGTTACTGGTCCAACTTTGAATTCTACTTTTTTTTATCATTCATAACGGTACAAGGCATGGTTGTCCTTTTGGCTCCTCTGCTTTACGCACTTTCTATAGATCCTTTAGCTGCAATGATAAGGCTAGTAGAGGAGATAAAATGCACTGAATTTAATAGACCGGTATAAAAAAATTACACTCGAAGCTGATGATATCTTGCTCACACTTTCTTTCCCCGAGACAATTCCTGCTGTAATTTCAGCTATTAGAGAATTTAGCCACCATGCTAATTATATGTTCAATTTACCTAAGACTCAAGTTATTTCATATGGCCTGTTACTTCTTCAAAAACATAATCTACAAAATAAGCTCTAACTTAACAGGATTACAGTCAGTAAAAAAGGGGGACAAAACTTTTTTTAGATACATAAATGAGAAAAGAAAAGTAAAACAAGGATTAGTTAGATTAAAAACAAAAGAAGGAAGGTATGTAGATGAGGATAAAGGTCTAGCTGACTGCCTCAGTGAATATTTTTTTTCGGTATTTACAGCTGAAAATGAAGGAAAGGGAACTCTGTTAAAAAAAAGGATAAATGAGTCATTTATTACACGTGAGTTTACAGAGGAAGAGGTTCTATTTCAACTGTCAAAAGTAAAGACAAATAAGTCAATGGGACCTGATGGAATACACCCAAAGCTATTAAAAGAGCTTAGTGGTGTACTAGCAAAACCATTAACAGATTTATTTAACCAATCATAGTTAACAGGAGTAGTCCCAGAAGATTGGAAGTTAGCGAATGTTGTGCCCATTCACAAGAAAGGTAATAGGGAGGAGTCGGGCAACTATAGGCCAGTAAGCCTTACTTCAGTAGTGGGGAAAGTGATGGAAACCATGTTAAAGGATAGGATTGTTAAACATCTAAAAACACATGGATTTCAAGATCAGAGACAACATGGGTTTACTTCAGGGAGATCATGCCAAACTAATCTTATTGATTTTTTTGATTGGGTAACTAAAATTATAGATCAGGGTGGTGCAGTAGACATTGCTTACCTAGGTTTCAGTAAGGCTTTTGACACTGTTGCACATAGAAGGCTTATCAATAAACTGCAATCTTTGAGTTTGGATTCCAAGATTGTTGAATGGGTAAGGCAGTGGCTGAGTGACAGGCAACAGAGGGTTGTAGTCAATGGAGTATATTCGAAGCTTGGGCTTGTCACCAGTGGGGTACCTCAGGGATCTGTACTTGGACCCATTCTCTTTAATATTTTTATTAGTGATATTGCAGAAGGTCTTGATGGTAAGGTGTGTCTTTTTGCGGATGATACTAAGATATGTAACAGGGTTAATGTTCCAGGAGGGATAAGCCAAATGGCAAATGATTTAGGTAAACTAGAAAAATGGTCAGAGTTGTGGCAACTGACATTTAATGTGGATAAGTGCAAGATAAGATAAAAACCCAAGGGCAGAGTACAGAATATTTGATAGAGTCCTAACCTCAACATCTGAGGAAAGGGATTTAGGGGTGATTATTTCTGATGACTTAAAGGTAGGCAGACAATGTAATAGAGCAGCAGGCAATGCTAGCAGAATGCTTGGTTGTATAGGGAGAGGTATCAGCAGTAGAAAGAGGGATGTGCTCATGCCATTGTACAGAACACTGGTGAGACCTCACTTGTAGTACTGTACACAGTACTGGAGACCCTATCTTCAGAAGGATATTGATACCTTAGAGAGAGTCCAGAGAAGGGTTACTAAACTGGTTCATGGATTGCAGGATAAAACTTACCAGGAAAGGTTAAAGGATCTTAACATGTATAGCTTGGAGGAAAGACGAGACAGGGGGGATATGATAGAAACATTCAAATACATAAAGGGAATCAACACAGTAAAGGAGGAGACTATATTTAAAAGAAGAAAAACTACCACAACAACAGGACATAGTCTTAAATTAGAGGGACAAAGGTTTAAAAATAATATCAGGAAGTATTACTTTACTGAGAGGGTAGTGGATGCATGGAATAGCCTTCCTGCTGAAGTGGTAGAGGTTAACACAGTAAAGGAGTTTAAGCATGCGTGGGATAGGCATAAGGCTATCCTAACTATAAGATAAGGCCAGGGACTAATGAAAGTATTTAGAAAATTGGGCAGACTAGATGGGCCGAATGGTTCTTATCTGCCGTCACATTCTATGTTTCTATGTTTCTAGAAATCGGATTGATTACTTAGGCAGGAGGCTAATGTTTGATTTAAAATGCAAGCTCCCAGATAACAATGAAGTATTACTTGAAGATCTGAATCAGCAGATTAATAAGATGGAAGAAATAGTAGTTTCATGGATCGGAAGGATCCACATGGTTAAAGTTTATTTAGTTCCCAAGATTATTTTCTTGTTCAGAATGATGCCACTTGTTGTTTCGGAGATGATCAAATTAACCAAATTATTAGTCTCTTTTATTTGGAAAGATAAGAAACATAGAGTTAGACCAAATACAATTAAAAGAGATCATACTCAAAAAGGCTTGGGCTTCCTACATTTAAGTCTATTAAATGACACGGCAATGTTTACACATATTTTTGACCTGGGATCTTAAAAAGAAGTGGACTAATGGATGGTTTAACTGCAAGAGTTCTCAGCATGGAGATCAATATCCATTTAATTTATTCTGCATAAGGTCCTCTTTAATTAAATCATTAAACTTAAGAAATCCAGTCTTGAGAGATCGTACCGGGGCAATGTTCAGGGCAAAGGTGGGTATTAAAGATTATTTCACTCCTCCTATCCCAATCAAAGTACTGAAATATTATTTACAGGATATCGATTTATCTAGATGGATTAGCAATGGAATACTTGGATATCAAGTCAAATGAGTGTATTTTTTTTCATTTAGTGAGATTCAAACAGAGTTTAGCCTAAACCAAAAAGTATTTCTTTATTTTAGAATAAAACAGTATAATATCAAATTCATCTCTAGATTAAAGGATGTAATGCTCGATAATCAGTATATTACAATAACTACCTCTATAAAGAAATGGGAAAAGTCAGGATTGAATTTCCAACTCAGAATTGGAGTGAGATATGGACTCCGGTTAAAAAACAATTACCGTAAGTGTTTGTTCTATTAACTCACATGACACATCCCATAAATTACTCAATCATTGTATATTGTTCCCTCACGTATTAGTAAGTTTGATAAATCAACCCTTAGCTGTGGCAGGAGATGCAATCAGACAGGGCACACTGTATCATATTTATCGGGAACGATTAACCCAACACGCAGTGTGAAAACCCACCAGTAGAAACAGAGACAGAAAGTCCTTAAACCGGTCCTTAGAATGGCTGGAATATAGAAAGAAAAACTACAAGAAACGTCAAAACAAGCCAAGGTCAAGGAAAGCCAGAAATACACAATCATTAGAAACAAAGCTGAGTCAGGGGAACCAGAAAACAGAGTGGTCGATAACAAGCCAGGTCTAATACCAAAAATACCAAAAGGACAAAAGAACACACTATTGGACACTAGAGACACTAGGAACCACAACAGTGCACTGTGCCTCGGACAAACTGAGTTTTTATATGTTTGGGGGCATAGTTAGCATATTTGAGGGAGTTAGAGTAAAAATATGAAATCTTCAATGCTTTATTACTCTGGGATGCTGTAGTTGTGGTGCCTGAGTTTGTATTGTGTGAATGGGCATGACTGGTAGTTTGTCTTAAGTGGTAGTCCTGACTATATGGGCTAATTTATTCTTTAGACATATTTCTTTAGTTTAGCCCCCATTTTAAGAGGTGTTTTGTGTAGGGAATATGAAAGTCGGATGTATGTTTTATTTTTTTATTTTTTATTAACATTCTTTATTTTTGAAGTGCAGTGAAATATACACATAGTGACCGTGACACATGGTACCATGCAAAACGTTTCAATAGAGTTAGAACACAAAATGCCAAGAGGTACTGTACATTTTTTAAAATGTAAAATATTAATAGTCAAACAATTAGTGATATAAGGGAAAACGTCAGACTAATTGAGATTGGTCATCCGTGTGGATAAACATGCTTGGTTAAATTTAGAGGGCCAAGGAGATCAACATCACCAGGTATAAATCAACATTCATTAGAAAAGAAAACATAAATATAAATATGTAGTTGAAGGCTAGTTGCATTAGAAGCTAAACAACCTATGAGGAAGTGTAGTAAAACGTTAGACAACTGACTACACCACATAATAAGGGCTTTATAGATTCTTAGCAGCAGATATGTTTCACCCAAACCATCTTGTAAGCTTCATATGGTGATTAGCTCTGCTCGCATCCATATGCAACTTAATGGCGCTTCCACCGCCTCCCTGGTGCATCAAATGATCGCCCAGACCGTGAGGATCAGCAGGTCAGCACACCAACACCTTCGCTCCCGAAAATCAGGCCAGCATATAAGCAGATGCCTGAGCACCATCAAACCCTCCATCTCAAGCGATTTAGTTTTTTTACTGCTCCTCCTTTTTTTGTCGCCTCACTTGATCTGTGAATAAAACCAGCATTTAGTGGCTGCCCCCTCCCCATCAATCATCTTTTAATGTTTGGGCAACGGATTGAACTCAGAGTCACAAATCAAGCACAAATGGCTCGTCCATTGTCTGTTTTTTTTTTCTTGATACTTCCATATTGTGCTTCGAATTTTATCAATCCACCAATAACCGGAAATTTCAATGAATTGCCATTGCTTTGAAACCAAATGCACAGGTCCATTATAAACATAGTTATTAAAAATTACCCTGCCCATTGACTTCCTGCTTCACTGGACACTGCGGTTAGGTGGTATGGATGTACTTGAAAGATGAGAGCATAAATTAGAGAGATATTAGCATAGAGTATGTGTTTTCTTATAGCTGCATCCTTTGAGTTTCCCTCCAACACCATCTCCATCAGATACATGACGCTTGGGAGGTATGACTGTTTTAGTGTTTTTGGTCGATAAGATTCCGTAATTAGGCCCATCATAATTGTCCGCACCCGGCCCACTGGGCTCTTAATCTGGCCCCACCTATGGGCACTAAATGGGTACTCAGGACTTGAGGACAAAATGGCCCTCAAGAAATATGTTAGTCAGGAATGATAGGATATATGTTATGTCTTATTATGTTGTTGATTGGTTAATGTTTTTTAAGACGTCAAGACTGTGGAGCTTATTAGGGACGATATGGAGAAATGCCTAGGTTAATTTTGATAAATGCCCAGGGTCTTAATTTGCTTGGTAAAAGGGGTTTCCTATATAATACTTTAATGAGAGAAAAAAGCACAGGTGTACTTTGTGCAGGAAACACATTGGCTCAGGAAATATTAACAGTTATGGAAATTTATGGAAGTTCCCTTTAGTGTATTCCACTTCATTGGAAGAAAAAAAGAAATGTGGGGTAGCGATACTTTTTTCCAGAGAAGTGCAATTTCAGTGTCAATGTGAAAAAATAGACCAGGAAGGGAGATTTATCATTTTAATTGGGCAGATCAATGGAATCGACTATATATTAGTTAATGTTTACTTACCAAATAAAACACCTATAGGATTATTAGTTAAAATCCTTAATGTGATAGACCCAAGTCGTAAGGGTATCCTGTTGATCGCAGGAAATTTTAACTGTGTGGCAGACCCTGTCTGGGATACATTTATGAGCCCTGAGCAGAGTATTGATAGAACTGTAATAAAACAGGCAGCGAGCTTGAATAGAGTAATGAGGAAACATGATCTATATGATTGCTAGCGACTGTTTCATCCAGTAGAAAATAATTCTACCCATAGATCTTGTAACGGACCGTTTCTCTTACAAGAGGATAAAACCCAATTTAGGCGATAATCCCCTTTCCAGATGCACAGGCAGCTACTGCAAACACCATGCTCCCGACTGGAGACACACGAACACTGGAACAGCTGAACAAGAAAAGCAGACATCGGCTTACACTCTTGGCAGTCAGCATACAATCCAATTCCCCCAAAGACTGAGACGACACATCGCTTTGAGGGTTAAGCAAGAACTCTGGACTGGGACACCCAGTCTGGCTTTTATTTCCATCTCACACATACAGGCCACACCCAGGGGGAGGCATGAAAGAACCAATGACTTAGATGTTACATCCCACACATCCCCTCCCCTCAGATAACCAGTTAACATAATTATTACAGCCAGGGAAAATACAGTTTTTATACATGTGCTATAACTTTAAAACCATTCATCTAATCATCATAACAATTACATATTTGGAATCAGCACACTTTAACCCCTTAAGGACCAAACTTCTGGAATAAAAGGGAATCATGACGTGTCAGACACGTCATGTGTCCTTAAGGGGTTAAATATAAACACTTCCAAAAAGCAGCCATATCCCTCCAGTGGATCAAAAGTTAGCTGGAGGTCCCTTTATGACCGACCGCAAGCAGAATTTCCTGCCCAAAACAGTTCCATAGATTTGGGCTGTGCGGCCGGTCAATTTCATGCGAAAAAACGAACGGGACTTAGTCTCTGGAGCTGAAAAACGAAGTGTAGGAGAAGGTAAGGGTCAGCGGTGTTCGGTAAAATGTGTAGCCGATTTCAGTTACATGAATTTGGCTACACATACCGCTGACCTCGTTCGAATGAACAAAGATGGCCGCCGCCACGTGTTCGTTTGTCGAATGGCGGCCACTTCGACTACTTCGGCACTTCGGCTGCATCCGAAGTGCCCATATAAAGCTGCAGCACTGTTCCAAATTATTTAAAGGGACAGTCTTATAAAATCCAATCTGCTAAAAGAGTCTTTAACAGGTAATACCTTCCAGGGGCCATAGTCTTAAAGGGTATTGTTACCAAAAGTCTCAATATGTCCCCAGACAGTTCTTAAAGGGCCAGCAGCAGCCCAATATAAAATAAAACATGCCCAAATGTAGTTTTTAAAGTGCAATATGTCCAGGGGCCATAGTCAGCGGGCAAGAGGCTAGCAACCAGGCCTCTCCAGTTCACAGTGGCGAAGTTGGTTTCGCCACAGATCTATTCTTTATCGGTCAGCGCCTAGAATAGATATGGTATGGGGAAATAATGACCTCGTACAGTTTATCAAAAATATCATTATTATAGACAATACTTGGTCCAACCATGATCTTTTATTAGTAGAGCTAAAATAAATGTATGTACGGTCACCTCCAGCATGGAGATTGAATGATACCCTATTAAACTCGAAAGATAACATGCAGTATATTGAGAGTTGTCCGATTAATTTTTTTAAAGAAAATGTTTCAGATGAAATCTCCTTGGAATGCCTATGAAATACATAAAAGCTGTAACCAGAGGAAACTGGATCAAACTAGCTAGCCAGGAAAGACGTAAGAGAGGTATTAGTCTGTCTGATCTTTATATTAAATATTATCATTTATAAGCAGAAAATATGAAGTTGCTTAGCGAATACAGAGACAAGATAAATCAAAATATTCCCACAAGAAAAGTGTATAATTTATGCAAATGAAAAACTACATTTTATTATAGGAGCAATACAATTGATTGAATGTTAACAAATAAATTGAAAAAATGAAAAATAAAATACATAGAATAGTTAATGGTGATGAGATTTATTTTAAACCAGAAGAGAGAGGAAATCAATTCAAATTATATCATGAAAATGTATGTAACTCAGCAGCTGAAGTTCCAGAAGAAGTGATAGTAAACTACTTAAATAATTCTTTAATACCAAAGATTTCAGGGGATCAGCTAGAGATAGAGAAATTAGCCAGGAAGAGGTTACTAATGGGATTTGTAGATTAGCAAATAAAAAAGCACCTGGCCCAGATGGCTTTTCTAAAGCATTTTATAAATTCTTCATGAAGATATTCACTCCCTATTTAAAGCGGCACTGTCATGCCGAACTTACCTTTCCTCAATCTCTTCCTCTTCTCCGCCTCTCTCGGGATCTGTTATTCTTTTCTTCCATTCTTCTTTAGTTTTCTTTAAAATTATAAGACAAAGTAGGGACTCTGTCTTATGGAGGATTCCTCCGCTTGACCAGCTCTGACCAGCGGAGGAGCAAAGTGTGCTTCATTTCCGCTGGTCAGAGCAATTTTCCCATGATCCCTAGCTTTCCTCCCTGTTCCCACAATGCTTCCTGTCAGTATTGCCGAACGTCCTGTCACTTAGACAGAACGCCGGCAAAACTGCCGAATTGCATCCTAACAGAATGAGCACCGTTTCTCCATTGGTGTTAGGATGCAATTCGGTACTTTGTTCGGATCGGAATTTCATTCAAATGAATGAAACTCCGATCCTATTCATTGCCGTGGCTGCATCTTGCAGCCGCTTAGTAGATAACTCCCTAATTCCCACGGTATCAGGGAGCTATCTACTAAAAGGCTGAAAGACCTAAATTGGTCTTTCAGCCAAATTTACTAACACTAAGTAAAAATGACTTGGTATTAGTAAATAATATGCCCCTACTCGCTATACCGCGAGTAGGGGCATGTCTAGTAAGCAGTGAGCAGCCTGTGGCTGCTCACTGTAAAAAAAAAAAAAAAAAAAAAAATATTGCCCCCACCCCTAAACGACGGGTGGGGGCTGTAAAGTAAAATAAGGGAGGGAGACCTATTGTTCCCCCCCCCCGGCCCCCACCCCTGAGCGGTGGGTGGGGGCAATAAAGATAATAAGGGGGGGGGAACCTACTGTCCTCCCCCCCGGCCCCCACCCCTGGGCGGCGGGTGGGGGCCATAATGGTAATAAAGGGGGGGGGGGACCTACTGTCCTCCCCCCCGGCCCCCACCACTGGCCTGCGGGTGGGGGCCATAATAGTAGTAGGGGGGGACCTACTGTCCTCCCCCCCGGCCCCCACCCCTGGCCGGCGGGTGGGGGCCATAATGGTAATAAGAGGGGGGGACCTACTGTCCTCCCCCCCCGGCCCCCACCCCTGGGCGGCGGGTGGGGGCCATAATAGTAGTAGGGGGGGACCTACTGTCCTCCCCCCCGGCCCCCACCCCTGGCCGGCGGGTGGGGGCCATAATGGTAATAAGAGGGGGGGGGACCTACTGTCCTCCCCCCCCTGGCCCCCACCCTTGGGCGGCGGGTGGGGGCCATAATAGTAGTAGGGGGGGGACCTACTGTCCTCCCACCCGGCCCCCACCCCTGGGTGGCGGGTGGGGGCCATAATAGTAGTAGGGGGGGGACCTACTGTCCTCCCCCCGGCCCCCACCCCTGGCCGGCGGGTGGGGACCATAATGGTAATAAGAGGGGGGGAGTCCTACTGTCCTCCCCCCGGCCCCCACCCCTGGGCGGCGGTTGGGGGCCATCATAGTAATAAGGGGGGGGGACTTACTGCCCCCCCCGGCCCCCACCCCTGGGCGGCGGGTGGGGGCACTAAGTAAATTCCCCCCCACCATCAAGGTGACTAGGGGTGCCCAAGCCCCTAGTCACCCACCCCCCACCCAAATAAAAAATGCCCCTACCTACCCCCCTCACCCTAAAAAATAGTGAGGGGGGAATAAAATTGCTAACCTGTAAAGTAAAATTAAACTTACCATTCGACATCTTCTTTTTTCTAAAATCTTCATTTTCAGCCCCAAAAAAGGCAAAATAAAAAACCATCATAGCCGTCGAACTAAAAATAAAATAAAAAACCCGAGCGCAAAAAAAAAAAAAAGCAGCCTGTGGCTGCTCACTGTAAAAAAATAAAAAAAAAATAAAAATATTGCCCCCACCCCTAAACGACGGGTGGGGGCTGTAAAGTAAAATAAGGGAGGGAGACCTATTGTTCCCCCCCCCCCGGCCCCCACCCCTGAGCGGTGGGTGGGGGCAATAAAGATAATAAGGGGGGGGGGAACCTACTGTCCTCCCCCCCGGCCCCCACCCCTGGGCGGCGGGTGGGGGCCATAATGGTAATAAAGGGGGGGGGGGACCTACTGTCCTCCCCCCCGGCCCCCACCCCTGGCCTGCGGGTGGGGGCCATAATAGTAGTAGGGGGGGACCTACTGTCCTCCCCCCCGGCCCCCACCCCTGGCCGGCGGGTGGGGGCCATAATGGTAATAAGAGGGGGGGACCTACTGTCCTCCCCCCCCGGCCCCCACCCCTGGGCGGCGGGTGGGGGCCATAATAGTAGTAGGGGGGGACCTACTGTCCTCCCCCCCGGCCCCCACCCCTGGCCGGCGGGTGGGGGCCATAATGGTAATAAGAGGGGGGGGGACCTACTGTCCTCCCCCCCCTGGCCCCCACCCTTGGGCGGCGGGTGGGGGCCATAATAGTAGTAGGGGGGGGACCTACTGTCCTCCCACCCGGCCCCCACCCCTGGGTGGCGGGTGGGGGCCATAATAGTAGTAGGGGGGGGACCTACTGTCCTCCCCCCGGCCCCCACCCCTGGCCGGCGGGTGGGGACCATAATGGTAATAAGAGGGGGGGAGTCCTACTGTCCTCCCCCCGGCCCCCACCCCTGGGCGGCGGTTGGGGGCCATCATAGTAATAAGGGGGGGGGACTTACTGCCCCCCCCGGCCCCCACCCCTGGGCGGCGGGTGGGGGCACTAAGTAAATTCCCCCCCACCATCAAGGTGACTAGGGGTGCCCAAGCCCCTAGTCACCCACCCCCCACCCAAATAAAAAATGCCCCTACCTACCCCCCTCACCCTAAAAAATAGTGAGGGGGGAATAAAATTGCTAACCTGTAAAGTAAAATTAAACTTACCATTCGACATCTTCTTTTTTCTAAAATCTTCATTTTCAGCCCCAAAAAAGGCAAAATAAAAAACCATCATAGCCGTCGAACTAAAAATAAAATAAAAAACCCGAGCGCAAAAAAAAAAAAAAACAGACGAAAAAGAAAAAACCCGAGCGCACAAAAAAATAATCCATCTTCACCCATGGAGGGCTCCGCGCAGACTGAGCTCCGCAGGGCGGGGCAAGGCTTATAAAGCCTTGCCCCGCCCTGCAATTAGCCTAAGAACACTCTGATTGGTGGGTTTAAGCCAATCAGAGTGCTCTTTGTCATTTTACAAGCGTGGGAAAGTTCTTTGGAATTTTCCCACGCTTGTAAAATGACACAGAGCACTGTGATTGGATGGCTTGAAATCCATCCAATCACAGTGCTCTGTGTCGTTTTACAAGCGTGGGAAAGTTCTTTGGAATTTTCCCACGCTTGTAAAATGACACAGAGCACTGTGATTGGATGGCTTGAAATCCATCCAATCACAGTGCTCTGTGTCATTTTACAAGCGTGGGAAAGTTCTTTGGAATTTTCCCACGCTTGTAAAATGACACAGAGCACTGTGATTGCATGGCTTGAAATCCATCCAATCACAGTGCTCTGTGTCATTTTACAAGCGTGGGAAAGTTCTTTGGAATTTTCCCACGCTTGTAAAATGACACAGAGCACTGTGATTGGATGGCTTGAAATCCATCCAATCACAGTGCTCTGTGTCGTTTTACAAGCGTGGGAAAGTTCTTTGGAATTTTCCCACGCTTGTAAAATGACACAGAGCACTGTGATTGGATGGCTTGAAATCCATCCAATCACAGTGCTCTGTGTCATTTTACAAGCGTGGGAAAGTTCTTTGGAATTTTCCCACGCTTGTAAAATGATACAGAGCACTGTGATTGCATGGCTTGAAATCCATCCAATCACAGTGCTCTGTGTCATTTTACAAGCGTGGGAAAGTTCTTTGGAATTTTCCCACGCTTGTAAAATGACACAGAGCACTGTGATTGGATGGCTTGAAATCCATCCAATCACAGTGCTCTGTGTCATTTTACAAGCGTGGGAAAGTTCTTTGGAATTTTCCCACGCTTGTAAAATGACACAGAGCACTGTGATTGCATGGCTTGAAATCCATCCAATCACAGTGCTCTGTGTCATTTTACAAGCGTGGGAAAGTTCTTTGGAATTTTCCCACGCTTGTAAAATGACACAGAGCACTGTGATTGGATGGCTTGAAATCCATCCAATCACAGTGCTCTGTGTCATTTTACAATCGTGGGAAATTTCCAAAGAACTTTCCCACGCTTGTAAAATGACACAGAGCACTGTGATTGGATGGATTTCAAGCCATCCAATCACAGTGCTCTGTGTCATTTTACAAGCGTGGGAAAATTCCAAAGAACTTTCCCACGCTTGTAAAATGACAAAGAGCACTCTGATTGGCTTAAACCCACCAATCAGAGTGTTCTTAGGCTAATTGCAGGGCGGGGCAAGGCTTTATAAGCCTTGCCCCGCCCTGCGGAGCTCAGTCTGCGCGGAGCCCTCCATGGGTGAAGATGGATTATTTTTTTGTGCGCTCAGGTTTTTTCTTTTTCGTCTGGTTTTTTTTTTTTGCGCTCGGGTTTTTTATTTTATTTTTAGTTCGACGGCTATGATGTTTTTTTATTTGGCCTTTTTTGGGGCTGAAAATGAAGATTTTAGAAAAAAGAAGACGTCGAATGGTAAGTTTAATTTTATTTTACAGGTTAGCAATTTTATTCCCCCCTCACTATTTTTTAGGGTGAGGGGGGTAGGTAGGGGCATTTTTTATTTGGGTGGGGGGTGGGTGACTAGGGGCTTGGGCACCCCTAGTCACCTTGATGGGGGGGGGATTTACTTAGTGCCCCCACCCGCCGCCCAGGGGTGGGGGCGGGGGGAGGACAGTAGGTCCCCCCCATTATCGTTATGGCCCCCACCCGCCGCCCAGGGGTGGGGGCCGGGGGGGAGGACAGTAGGTCCCCCCCCCTTTTACCATTAGGGCCCCCACCCGCCGCCCAGGGGTGGGGGCCGGGGGCTGGAGGACAGTAGGTCCCCCCCCCCTTATTACTATTATGGCCCCCACCCGCCGCCCAGGGGTGGGGGCCGGGGGGGAGGACAGTAGGTCCCCCCCCCTTTTACCATTAGGGCCCCCACCCGCCGCCCAGGGGTGGGGGCCGGGGGCTGGAGGACAGTAGGTCCCCCCCCCTTATTACTATTATGGCCCCCACCCACCGCCCAGGGGTGGGGGCCTGAGGGGAGGTCAGTAGGTCCCCCCTCATTCCCATTATGGCCCCCACCCGCCATCCAGGGGTGGGGGCCGGCGGGGGAGGACAGTAGGTCCCCCGTCCCCCCCTTATTACCCTTTTTTTTTACAGTGAGCAGCCACAGGCTGCTCACTGTTTAGTGGACATGCCCCTACTCGCGATATAGCGAGTAGGGGCATTGGGGAGATTTTAATCTCTCTTGTGCTATTATGGGGGTCATATTGACCCCCATAGAGTGAGGAGGGGACCTGGGGGGCTTATGAAGTGGTGGGGAGCACTGCTCCCTGCCGCTTCTGTCTTTACATATTGCAAGGAGGGAGCTGCACGCCGGTAGCTCCCTCCTTGTAATAAACCGAACAAACAAACGAACACTGATACACAGTGTTAGTTTGTTCGTCTGATTTTTTCTATTCATTCATTCGTCTGTCTGATGAATGAATGAATAGGTGAAATTCCCGTTCGCATGTCCAGATGTTTCACTGGGCATGTGCGGGAATCTTACAGTCTGTGTAGTGTGGGCAGATGACGTGTCCCACACGGACTTCACCTACCCACACAAAGATGGCGGCGCCCTGAATATAGATCGGGGCAGATAATAAAGAATAAAAAATAGGTAATGTGGGGGGCATAGGGGCATTTGGGGGTGACTAGGGGGTTGATTGGATGTAGTTGAGGCGGGAGGGGGGTTAAAAAAAAAACTGAATTCGGCATGACAGTGCCGCTTTAACAGCGATGTTCAATGAAATAGCTGACAAAGCTAAGGCTTCAGAGGACCTCTTGAGGGCAAACATCATGCCTATATTAAAGCAGGACAAATCTCCTACTGACGTGGCTAATTATCAACTAATTTCCCTGATTAATGTTGATGTTAAAATATATGCATCTATTCTAGCAGAAAGAATTAAAGGAGTGCTCCCCACGTTGTTCATGAGGATCAAATTGATTTCCTTCTAGGGAGATAATCATCTAATAACACTCGAATATTCCCCTTCTGACCCTGTCGGTGGACACAAAAAAGACCTTCGACAGGGTCGGTTGGGGATTTATGAGGCGGGTGCTGACCAAGTTTTGGTTTACGGGGTGGATAGCAAGAGCAATTGAAGCCTTGTATTCGGCACCCACTGCCAGAGTATTTGGATATGACATCTGAACTGGCTGGTTAAACATTTCAAATGGAACCAGACAGGGCTGCCCACTATCTCCACTATTATATGTTATACTATTATATGTAAATCTATACATATGTTTTATGTATAGAACCTCTCGCGATCAATATAAGAGATAATCACAATATTACTGGAATCTGTATGGCTGATAGGGATTTTAAACTATGTTTATATGCAGATGACATTCTTTTCCGGAGATTATGAAAGAATTTAAACAATAAAGCTGTATATCTAATTATAGATTAAACGTATCTAAAACCATTGTCCTGGTAAAAAAAATATGGATATTGCTGCCCTTTATTCGTTTAAATAAACAGTTTGAATTTAAATGGACAGAAAAATTATTAAATTATTTCGGTTTTATTATCACTTCAGATCCCAGGGATCTTATGGCTACTATTTTTTGGGGACTCTTGAAGGTTACCAATATTTTCAAAATTGGCATGGTATATAAACCAAACCAAAGATCACAACACAATTATATCCCTGAGGAAGTCACTGCAGTGACGAAACGCGTTGGATACCACACCTTGGACTTTTATGTTTATTGTTATTACAGACCATCTTTTTTATTTTATTTTTTTATTTTTATTTTTTACATCTCTACTCTGGGATCTTTCTACTTCCAGCTGGAGACCTGGTCATTACTCTATTGTGGAGATATGCTGTTTTACTACTGACTTATTGTAAATGCAATCTGTTGGAATAAATTTTGTTATTTTTTTTTTTAATTCTTTATTTTTATTGTGCAGGTGTTTACAGATTATCACATTCGCCACAACAGCGTGTTTCAAAGGTTCACAAGAGTTAGGTAGTGGCATGAGCGTTTGCACATTTTTATATTTATAACAAGTTTAGTAAACATTGGTGATCGAGAGTTAAGCATGGTGATTAATAGTTAAGCATGCTAGGTTGCACGTGTAAATAACAAAACTAGTTGCGCTGGAGCTTAGACATATATTGCGTTACATTAATTTGTAGGACAGTTTTTACGTTTAAACTTGCAGGAATAGGTTTCAAAATTTGCAATACATAGATAAGGTATGGATATACTTTGCACATTTTTAAAAGATAGAGTAAGACAATGCCTAGTGATGTTAATTGAGCGTAGTGAGAAAAATGCATATTCAGGAGAAGAGACACTTTAGGTCTAGATACAAAGCGTAACATGTACAAGGCATTTTTTTTTTTTAAGATTATAGGCTATGCAAAGTAATATCGGGTGTAGAATTCTCCACACTGCTTGAGATTAACCGCCGGGATGCAGCGAGTCACTGGGCTTGCCGGGTAAAGCATACATTCAGGTTTAGACATTTTGAAACTATGTGATTATAGCAACTGTGTTAAGAACATATGCTAAAGAAAGTACAGTTCTCTGCTGGGCTGTCCTTATACCGGGTTAGCATCTGCTTAGTTCCTCCTGTAGCTGCGCTGGGTCGGCTGTTGTCCTAGTCACCAACTTTAAGTCCCTTATTTTTCCTCTGAGTGCTTGAGCGTTTCTGTGCTTGCCGGTCAGGGGTGTGTTCGTGTCTTTTGCCCATATGCGCCTTGGGTGCAGGATAATGCCTGATCACTGCTCCGCTCAGTGTGGGCAGAGTGAGAGTCCTGGTAAAGTCCCTTTAGGCTCCGCCAGTGGCACAGTGAGTTGTAGCTTCCGAGCACAGAGAGTTGTAGCTTACGATTTTGTATGTAGGAGCTTGGTCTCGGCTTGCAATGAACGCGGCGGCCATTTTGGATTTCGCCTCGTGGTGCTTATGGGATCGTGTCGCCGCTCAGATGGTAGAAACGGATACTGCCTCTCCGGTGGGGTCCGGGATAACCTGGAGTGGCCCCAGGATTGTGGATTTATGGAAGTACGTTCTGATTTAATAGATGAAGTGACAGGTATAAGTTTGGATAGAAAATCAATTACATCTCAATTGGCATCGATTCCATAAATCGGATGCTTCATTAGCGATACATTGTTTCATGGCAGTTAAAGTTCTTATTGCTTGATGATGGAAATAAATAGATATCCCATCTAAAGAACATGGAGAATGGGATTAATATACCAAGCCCAAGAGCAAAACATAACCAAGTAGTCAAATACGATAATTATATTAAATTGATTAAGAGAGCTTTTTAAGCTCTAAATCTTTCATAAAGCACCAAAGTTAGGTGATATGCTCCTCGGTCTTGACGTCTAATTAGGGGATAATTAATTACAGGATAATCCTACATTTGCAGGCTAGATATAACCCCTTCTTTGTATATGTATGTACACGTTTTGTCTAAGAATGCATTTATACTTGGAATATGTCATGTTTGTCATCCATTTATTCATTTTGAAAATAAGAATATATAAAAAAAAAAAAAAAGTAAAGCATCACGGATGTTATGCTTGTTATAAAACAATAAATAAAATCGTTTTTGACCAAGAAAATTAAATCACTTTGTTTCTATGGCACGCCACAAACCACTTTTCCACCACTTTCTCAGATGGCTTAGCATCCCTTTAACACCCTTTTTGAGTTTGGCGTTCCCCAGTATGATTACCGTCGACTGAGCCGTAGGATAGACTATAACCAAATACCAAAATCCTACAATATCATCAACATTAAATTCATTTAACACAACACGGACACATGACAGATAGAATAGGGTGTAGAGGACGATCAGTAGGACCATAGTCTGGACTGCTGTGAGATGGGCGTCTATCTGGGGTCGGCAAAAGTTACTATTCTTCATTCTGTTGGTGTGCCTCCAGAGTGACGTCAGTGTCAGTTCAATAGGGATAAGGATAACGGTCAGGTGTATGATGGTCTTTACTAAGACAATCAAAAAATAATAAAATTCCACTGTAACTTTACTCTGGTATATGGTATAGTAAGTAGAATTTTGGAACACTTCATGACTGTGTTTCACAGTGACAGTCCAGACGCACAGTGTTGCAATCACGATAGATTCAACAAATGAATAAATCAGAAGTTTTGGCAAAAAATCTGAGAACTTCATCTTTATAATGAAAAATATGCCTTTTTTAAAATTAACAACTCTAAGGCAGTAGTAGGACGAAAGCCAAAAAGTGAGCCATAAATTGAAAGAAATTAAGAATAGGAGTAAAATGATATTAATTAAATGGAATTTTTCACTAAACATTATGTAGGATTCAAATATGCTATTGCACGTACTCCAGCTGAGCTCAATCTGCAGGAGCAGGTTGGTGATTCCAATAACAGTCAGAATCTGATCACAAGGACTCAGTCTGATACCCGCTCGATAGTCCTTCAGGTTCACAGCAATGATCCAGGAGTTCAGGGTGAACCCAATCAGTCCAATGCCATTTTTCAAAATTAGGCTTGTTATGTCTGAGATAGCCACCATGTTTCTGATTGTGAGCCCGTTGGGTTAGAAGCAGAGACCAGGAAGTCACTGTGACAGAGGCGGAGAGCAGGGCTTTTTAAATGAGAGATGCAAATCCATGTGGTTTCTCCTTTCTTTATTTGGTTTAAAAATATTAGGTTTCTTTTTGTTGAGTTTCTGTTTAACTTTTATCCAGAAACCTAACAGACCATGCGTAGTCAGTAAATCAATACATTCCAGATGTAAATAATAACTTACATAGTTATTCATTTTTGATTTAGTTCCCAATTCTGTATAGAGTTACTATTTTACAAATTGCATTGAACACTAGACTAGTGCTTGGAAAAATATAATTGTTTTTCGGCCCTATCACTTCCCCCGAAAATGAAAACAATTTGTTCAGCTCAATGGAATTTCGTTACTGAAAAAAAAGGATTTGGGAATACGATATGATAATATGCGCATTTTGCAACCATTTGGTTCACAGATCAAGTGACAAACTTTAACAGGAGGAGCAGTAAAAAACTAAATGTATACATTATATAACCATTAAATATACATTATATAACCATTAAATATACATTATATAACCATTAAATATACATTATATAATCATTAAATATATAATATTTCAATGTAGCGGACCACGAGTAACCCGGCTGGTTACCTCCGCTAATTACTTCACTCAGCCATTCTGGAACCATTAAAATAAGCAGACATCCATTCCCCCAGTAACCAGACGAAACATAGTCCTGGGAGTCAACTGATTTATTTCTGGCCACACACGGCTTTTATGCACAGACCTCTTCATGGGGTCTCCAATACAATAAAACAGGGTTTTTATTCCTGAGAGATTATTGCATGAGAAAAACCCATAATTTAATTATCTCCCAGGTACATAAAATCCTTACAAAATATACAGTACCCCAAAAGTGCCCCAGCCATAACTAGGAACCCCACAAAAATCATATCCCCGGTTAGCCCTGATCTGAGTGTATAACATATGCAAATATCACTCAGATTTGTCATACACATTCATACATGTGCTCTTGTCCGCTTAGCTGCGCTATCTCCCCAGGGCCTGGGTATCCAGTAAGTATGATATTAGCCCAGTGTACCCAGTAAGTGTGCTATTAGCCCAGTGTACCCAGTAAGTGTGCTATTAGCCCAGTGTACCCAGTAAGTGTGCTATTAGCCCAGTGTATCCAGTAAGTGTGCTATTAGCCCAGTGTACCCAGTAAGTGTGCTATTAACCCAGTGTACCCAGTAAGTAATATATTAGCCTACTGTACACAGTAAGTGTGCCATTAGCCCAGTATGCCCAATAAGTATGACATTAGCCCAGTGTACCAAGTAAGTGTGCTATTACCCCGGGGTATCCAGTGACTATGATATTAGTCCAGTGTACCCACTAAATAAGATATTAGCCCAGTGTACCCAGTAAGTGTGATATTAGCCTGGTGTAACCAGTAAGTATTATGTTAGCCCAGTGTACCCAGTAAGTGTGCCATTAGCCCAGTATACCGACTAAATAAGATATTAGCCCAGTGTACCCAGAAAGTGTGCCATTACCCTGTGTACACAGCAAGTATGCTATTAGCCCAGTGTACCCAGTAAGTATATTAGCCCAGTGTACCCAGTAAGTGTGCTATTAGCCCAGTGTACCCAGTAAGTATATTAGCCCAGTGTACACAGTAAGTGTGCTATTAGCCCAGTGTACCCAGTAAGTGTTCTATTAGCCCACTGTACCCAGTAAGCGTGCTATTAGCCCAGTGTACCCAGTAAGTATATTAGCCCAGTGTACCCAGTAAGTGTTCTATTAGCCCACTGTACCCAGTAAGCGTGCTATTAGCCCAGTGTGCCCAGTAAGTATATTAGCCAGTGTACCCAGTAAGTGTTCTATTAGCCCAGTGTACCCAGTAAGCATGCTATTAGCCCAGTGTGCCCAGTAAGTATATTAGCCAGTGTACCCAGTAAGTGTGCTATTAGCCCAGTGTACCCAGTAAGTATATTAGCCCAGGATACCCAGTAAGTGTGCTATTAGCCCAGTGTACCCAGTAAGTATATTAGCCCAGGGTACCCAGTAAGTATGCTATTAGCCCAGTGTACCCAGTAAGTATGCTATTAGCCCAGTGTACCCAGTAAGTATATTAACCCAGGGTACCCAGTAAGTGTGCTATTAGCCCAGTGTGCCCAGTAAGTATATTAGCCCAGGGTACCCAGTAAGTATGCTATTAGCCCAGTGTACCCAGTAAGTATATTAGCCCAGGGTACCCAGTAAGTGTGCTATTAGCCCAGTGTGCCCAGTAAGTATATTAGCCCAGTGTACCCAGTAAGTATATTAGCCCAGTGTACCCAGTAAGTGTGGTATTAGCCCAGTGTACCCAGTAAGTATATTAGCCCAGTGTGCCCAGTAAGTATATTAGCCCAGGGTACCCAGTAAGTATATTAGCACAGTGTACCCAGTAAGTGTGCTATTAGCCCAGTGTACCCAGTAAGTATATTAGCCCAGGGTACCCAGTAAGTATGCTATTAGCCCAGTGTGCCCAGTAAGTATATTAGCCCAGTGTACCCAGTAAGTATATTAGCCCAGTGTACCCAGTAAGTGTGCCATTAGCTCAGTGTACCCAGTAAGTATATTAGCCCAGTGTACCCAGTAAGTGTGCCATTAGCCCAGTATACCCAATAAGTATGATATTAGCCCAGTGTACCCAGAAAGTGTGCCATTACCCTGTGTACCCAGCAAGTATGCTATTAGCCCAGTGTAGCCAGTAAGTATATTAGCCAGTGTACCCAGTAAGTATATTAGGCCAGTGTGCCCAGTAAGTGTGCTATTAGCCCAGTGTACCCAGTAAGTATATTAGCCCAGTGTACCCAGTAAGTGTGCTATTAGCCCAGTGTGCCCAGTAAGTATATTAGCCAGTGTACCCAGTAAGTATATTAGGCCAGTGTGCCCAGTAAGTGTGCTATTAGCCCAGTGTACCCAGTAAGTATATTAGCCCAGTGTACCCAGTAAGTGTGCTATTAGCCCAGTGTACCCAGTAAGTGTGCCATTAGCTCAGTGTACCCAGTAAGTGTGCCATTAGCCCAGTATACCCAATAAGTATGATATTAGCCCAGTGTACCCAGAAAGTGTGCCATTACCCTGTGTACCGAGCAAGTATGCTATTAGCCCAGTGTAGCCAGTAAGTATATTAGCCCAGTGTACCCAGTAAGTGTACTATTAGCCCAGTGTACCCAGTAAGTGTGCTATTATCCCAGTGTACCCAGCAAGTATGCTATTAGCCCAGTGTAGCCAGTAAGTATATTAGCCCAGTGTACCCAGTAAGTGTGCTATTAGCCCAGTGTACCCAGTAAGCGTGCTATTAGCCCAGTGTGCCCAGTAAGTGTGCTATTAGCCCAGTGTACCCAGTAAGCGTGCTATTAGCCCAGTGTGCCCAGTAAGTATATTAGCCAGTGTACCCAGTAAGTGTGCTATTAGCCCAGTGCACCCAGTAAGTATATTCACCCAGTGTAGCCAGTAAGTATATTAGCCCAGTGTACCCAGTAAGTGTGCTATTAGCCCAGTGTACCCAGTAAGCGTGCTATTAGCCCAGTGTGCCCAGTAAGTATATTAGCCAGTGTACCCAGTAAGTGTGCTATTAGCCCAGTGCACCCAGTAAGTATATTCACCCAGTGTAGCCTGTAAGTATATTGGCCTAGTGTACCCAGTAAGTGTGCTATTAGCCCAGTGTACCCAGTAAGTGTGCTATTAGCCCAGTGTACCCAGTAAGTATATTAGCCAGTGTACCCAGTAAGTGTGCTATTAGCCCAGTGTACCCAGTAAATATATTAGCCCAGTGTGCCCAGTAAGTGTGCTATTAGCCCAGTGTACCCAGTAAGTATATTAGCCCAGTGTACCCAGTAAGTATATTAGCCCAGTGTACCCAGTAAGTGTGCTATTAGCCCAGTGTACCCAGTAAGTATATTAGCCCAGTGTACCCAGTAAGTGTGCTATTAGCCCAGTGTACCCAGTAAGTATATTAGCCCAGTGTACCCAGTAAGTGTGATATTAGCCCAGTGTACCCAGTAAGTATATTAGCCCAGTGTACCCAGTAAGTGTGCTATTAGCCCAGTGTACCCAGTAAGTGTTCTATTAGCCCACTGTACCCAGTAAGTGTGCTATTAGCCCAGTGTACCCAGTAAGTGTATTAGCCCAGTGTGCCCAGTAAGTGTGCTATTAGCCCAGTGTACCCAGTAAGTATATTAGCCCAGTGTACCCAGTAAGTGTGCTATTAGCCCAGTGTACCCAGTAAGTATATTAGCCCAGTGTACCCAGTAAGTGTGCTATTAGCCCAGTGTACCCAGTAAGTATATTAGCCCAGTGTACCCAGTAAGTGTGCTATTAGCCCAGTGTACCCAGTAAGTATATTAGCCCAGTGTACCCAGTAAGTGTGCTATTAGCCCAGTGTACCCAGTAAGTGTTCTATTAGCCCACTGTACCCAGTAAGCGTGCTATTAGCCCAGTGTGCCCAGTAAGTATATTAGCCAGTGTACCCAGTAAGTGTGCTATTAGCCCAGTGTACCCAGTAAGTATATTAGCCCAGTGTGCCCAGTAAGTATATTAGCCCAGGGTACCCAGTAAGTGTGCTATTAGCCCAGTGTACCCAGTAAGTATATTAGCCCATAGTACCCAGTAAGTGTGCTATTAGCCCAGTGTGCCCAGTAAGTATATTAGCCCAGGGTACCCAGTAAGTATGCTATTAGCCCAGTGTACCCAGTAAGTATATTAGTCCAGGGTACCCAGTAAGTGTGCTATTAGCCCAGTGTGCCCAGTAAGTATATTAGCCAGTGTACCCAGTAAGTGTGCTATTAGCCCAGTGTACCCAGTAAGTATATTAGGCCAGTGTGCCCAGTAAGTGTGCTATTAGCCCAGTGTACCAGTAAGTATATTAGCCCAGTGTACCCAGTAAGTGTGCTATTAGCCCAGTGTACCCAGTAAGTGTGCCATTAGCTCAGTGTACCCAGTAAGTATGCTATTAGCCCAGTGTACCCAGCAAGTATGCTATTAGCCCAGTGTACCCAGTAAGTATATTAGCCCAGTGTACCCAGTAAGTGTGCTATTAGCCCAGTGTACCCAGTAAGTGTGCCATTAGCTCAGTGTACCCAGTAAGTGTGCCATTAGCCCAGTATACCCAATAAGTATGATATTATCCCAGTGTACCCAGAAAGTGTGCCATTACCCTGTGTACCGAGCAAGTATGCTATTAGCCCAGTGTAGCCAGTAAGTATATTAGCCCAGTGTACCCAGTAAGTGTGCTATTAGCCCAGTGTACCCAGTAAGTGTGCTATTATCCCAGTGTACCCAGCAAGTATGCTATTAGCCCAGTGTAGCCAGTAAGTATATTAGCCCAGTGTACCCAGTAAGTGTGCTATTAGCCCAGTGTACCCAGTAAGTGTGCTATTAGCCCAGTGTGCCCAGTAAGTGTGCTATTAGCCCAGTGTACCCAGTAAGCGTGCTATTAGCCCAGTGCACCCAGTAAGTATATTCACCCAGTGTAGCCAGTAAGTATATTAGCCTAGTGTACCCAGTAAGTGTGCTATTAGCCCAGTGTACCCAGTAAGTGTGCTATTAGCCCAGTGTACCCAGTAAGTATATTAGCCAGTGTACCCAGTAAGTGTGCTATTAGCCCAGTGTACCCAGTAAGTATATTAGCCCAGTGTGCCCAGTAAGTGTGCTATTAGCCCAGTGTACCCAGTAAGTATATTAGCCCAGTGTACCCAGTAAGTGTGCTATTAGCCCAGTGTACCCAGTTAGTATATTAGCCAAGTGTACCCAGTAAGTGTGCTATTAGCCCAGTGTATCCAGTAAGTTTGCCATTAGCTCAGTGTACCCAGTAAGTGTGCCATTACCCTGTGTACCCAGCAAGTATGCTATTAGCCCAGTGTACCCAGTAAGTATATTAGCCCAGTGTACCCAGTAAGTATATTAGCCCAGTGTACCCAGTAAGTATATTAGCACAGTGTGCCCAGTAAGTGTGCTATTAGCCCAGTGTGCCCAGTAAGCATGCTATTAGCCCAGTGTACCCAGCAAGTATGCTATTAGCCCAGTGTATCCAGTAAGTATATTAGCACAGTGTGCCCAGTAAGCGTGCTATTAGCCCAGTGTGCCCAGTAAGCGTGCTATTAGCCCAGTGTACCCAGTAAGTGTGCCATTAGCCCAGTATACCCAATAAGTATGATATTAGCCCAGTGTACCCAGAAAGTGTGCCATTACCCTGTGTACCCAGCAAGTATGCTATTAGCCCAGTGTACCCAGTAAGTATATTAGCCCAGTGTACCCAGTAAGTGTGCTATTAGCCCAGTGTACCCAGTAAGTATATTAGCCCAGTGTGCCCAGTAAGCGTGCTATTAGCACAGTGTGCCCAGTAAGCATGCTATTAGCCCAGTGTACCCAGTAAGTGTGCTATTAGCCCAGTGTACCCAGTAAGTATATTAGCCCAGTGTGCCCAGTAAGCGTGCTATTAGCACAGTGTGCCCAGTAAGCATGCTATTAGCCCAGTGTACCCAGCAAGTATGCTATTAGCCCAGTGTACCCAGTAAGTATATTAGCCCAGTGTACCCAGTAAGCGTGCTATTAGCCCAGTGTACCCAGTAAGCTTGCTATTAGCCCAGTGTAGCCAGTAAGCGTGCTATTAGCCCAGTGTGCCCAGTAGTAGCACATGCCACTATATCCACTATTGATGCAACAGTGCTAATCATTGCTGCAGTGAGCAGAATTCACTCAGTTTGATGTGATTACCACCACTAATGTTGCAATGATAAGAATGAGCGGTGTCACAGTATAAACTACAAGCTGAATGTAAAATCTGTGGCATTACTGAGTGCACTAAGGACAGAGGATTTACAGTGCCATACAAAAGTATTCACCCCCTGGCATTTTTCGTGTTTTGTTTCCTCACAACCTGGAATTATCATGGATTGTTTGAGGATTTGCATCATTTAATTTACAGAACATGCCCTCAACTTTGAAGATTTTTTTTTTTTATTGTGAAGCAAACAACAAACAGGACAAAATAACAGAAAAAGTCAAGGTGCATAACTATTCACCCCCCTAAAGTCAATACTTTGTAGAGCCACCTTTTGCGGCAACCACAGCTCTAAGTCGCTTTGGATGAGCTTGCCACCTCTTACCACTGGGATTTTTGCCCATTCCTCCTTGTAAAACTGCTCCCGCTCCTTCAAGTTGGATGGTTTGCGCTTGTGAACAGCAATCTTTAAGTCTGACCACAGATTTTCTATTGGATTGAGGTCTGGGCTTTGACTAGGCCATTCCAACACATTTACATGTTTCCCCTTAGACCACTCAAGTGTTGCTTTAGCTCTGTGTTTGGGGTCATTGTCCTGCTGGAAGGTGAAGCTCCATCCTAGCCTCAAATCAGGCACAGAGTGGTACAGGTTTTGCTCAAGAATATTCCTGTATTTAGCACCATCCATCTTTCCCTCAACTCTGACCAGTTTCCCAGTCCTGGCTGCTGAAAAACATCCCCACAGCATGAGGCTGCCACCACCATGTTTCACTGTGGGGATGGTGTTCTTTGGGTGATGCGATGTGTTGGGTTTGCGCCAGACATAGTGTTTTCTTTGATGGCCAAAAAGTTAAATTTTAGTCTTGATATAGATTCTTTTAAGCAAACAAATGAGTTTGAATGACTATCTGTTCCTGTCCAAATTTGAGATGATTAAATTGCGTATACGCAGAAGTAAATTCACACTGACACACGGAGTTCAGGTTAAAAGAACTTCGAGAAAATTTAATGGCATCTGGTTAAAAAGCGGACTCGCAGGCCCTTATAAGAGCAATATTACATCATCATAGAATATCAAGATAACAACAAATAAACATCATGAATTGGGTTAGGTGTTAAGTGGCTATGTCAATATCCACCCATCAATATTATTAATTGGCTTAAGTACTAAGTGGCCGGCTAAATGTCCTCCCACCAAGAGGTGGCGTCATCTTGGACACGGGAGTGGACACGATGGCTCAGGCGCCATCTTGCTAGCACGAGGCTTCACTCGATGGGAGGGGGGCTTTAGGCTCCATTTTGAGTAGTTAGTGATGTTAGATTCGAGGTCAGGTTCAAGGCTTTTTAGTGAATGGACATTTCATTAGTACAGTTCTCATGATCTAACTATGGCATACAATGTTTCATATTACAGGAACTTGACAATTCCGGTGTTACTCATATCCTTCTAGAAAATACATTCTAATATTCTAAATGCTGTTAGGAAAATCTGTCATATAATGCAGTTAATGGAGTTAATGGGGAAATTTAATAAAGGTTTTAATAATTCTATAACAGTCTCATCAGACCAGAGCACCTTCCTCCATACATTTTGGAAGTCTCCCACATGCCTTTTCGCTAACTCAAAACGTGCCATTTTGTTTTTTGCTGAAAGTAATGGCTTTCTTCTGGCCACTCTGCCATAAAGCCCATCTCTATGGAGCGTACGGCTTATTGTCGTCCTATGTACAGATATGCCAGTCTCTGCTGTGGAACTCTGCAGCTCCTCCAGAGTTACCTTAGGTCTCTGTGCTGCCTCTCTGATTAATGCCCTCCTTGCCTGGTCCGTGAGTTTTGGTGGGTGGCCGTCTCTTGGCAGGTTTGCTGTTGTGCCATGATCTTTCCATTTGGTTATTATAGATTTGATGGCGCTCCTGGGGATCATCAAAGATTTGGATATTTTTTTATAACCTAACCCTGACTTGTACTTCTCAACAACATTGTCCCTTACTTGTTTGGAGAGTTCCTTGGTCTTCATGGCAGTGTTTGGTTAGTGGTGCCTCTTGCTTAGGTGTTGCAGCCTCTGGGGCCTTTCAAAAAGGTGTGTATATGTAATGACAGATCATGTGACACTCAGATTGCACACAGGTGGACATCATTTCACTAATTGTGTGACTTCTGAAGGTAATTGGTTGCACCAGAGCTTTTTATGGGCTTCATAACAAAGGGGGTGAATACATACGCACATGCCAATTTTCTGTTTTCTATTTCTAAAAAAATAGTTTTATGTATATATTTTTCTCATTTCACTTCACCAACTTAAACTATTGTGTTCTGATCCATCACATAAAATTAAGATTAATAAAAAAAAAAAAAAATTGTCTGTAATGTATCAAAATAGGTAAAATGTCAAGGGGTGAATACTTGTGCAAGGCACTGTAACTACAGACTCTGCTTTCTTCCATTAATAGTGTGATGTCTGACACAGGGACGTTTTACACTTTACGTACTCTACTGCCTAATGCTATTTCCTGAATCCCAACCGATGCTCTGTTCAGCTGTTTATTTTACCGATAAAAGTGATATTAATGGTGGTAATTCCTTTGAAGTCATGCTCCTTAGTTGGGCCTATCTTCAATAGCTAGTTTTTATCATTTTGTTGCTGGCTAGTCTATTTAAATGTACCTTTTACACAATTCCTCAGATACGTTTCTGTCATTTTACTGGCCTTTTTTAATTTGGAGTTTCCCAGTATTATTATTAGGGACTGGGCCATGGGATAGGCTAAAACCAAAAACCAAACCATCATGATATTACCAACATTAAATGAGTATAAAGTGATAATGACACATGACATATAAAAGATAACATAGATAAGCAACAGTAGGACTATTGTCCTGGCCGCTTTGCGGTGGGCTTCTAACTGGTGTCTGCAGAAGTCATTCTTCTTCATCATCTTTGTGTGCCTCCAAAGTGAGGTAAGTGTCAGTCCAATGTTCAAAAGGATGAAGAACAGGGGTACAATAGTCCCTGTCAAAACAACCACTAAATAGTTAGATGTGACTGTTAAAATTACTTGAAATTCCATGGAATTATCTGTAGAGTTTTTCTTTGGGTCGTTTAAGATCTGTGGGGAGACATTCCAGGCAAATGGTATTGTTATGAAGATGGATTCAACAAACGAGAGAACCATAAACTTCGGTAGAAAAGTTGAGATTCTCATCTTCAAAGTCAAGAATATTCCTCGTTTAAAATTGACAATTTTGAGGCAGTAGTAGGATGAGAGCGAAACCGTAAGCCAGAGATTGAATGTAGTTAGAAATACAAGAATCCCAATCTTCGTTAGTTGGAATTCTTGGAAAAACATTTTATAATTAGATTTAAATGTACTGATGAATGAGTTTGCACTCAGGACAGTCTGCAAGCCCAGGTTGGTCAGTCCGATCAGAGTCAGAATCTGATCACAGAGGCTCAGTCTGATACCTGCACGATAGTCCTTCATGTTCACGGCTATAATCCAGGAGTTCAGGGTGAATCCGATCAGTCCAACAATGTGAACTGGTATTAGCCAAACAATGTCTGAAACAGTCTCCATGGTCCTTCTCTTGGTTCTCTTTATGTTGGAAGCAGAGAAAGTCAGAGAAAGAACGTGAGCACATCTCCCTTAAATGATGGCAGTCAAGGCAAATTCAGCACACCCTTCATTTGGCTTCAAAGTATTACGTTTCCTTTAACCCCTTAAGGACCAAACTTCTGGAATAAAAGGCAATCATGACATGTCACACATGTCATGTGTCCTTAAGGGGTTAAATTAAGCCTCTGCTTTTGAATTAACTCCAAGTACACAGAGTCAGTGTTTAGAAGTCATCTTCTAAAGTCCTAAAACCTCTGAATCAGGACCCAATTATATTTAGCATTCTTTCTTTTTGAGGTTTCCTTCACCTTTTTTTCACAAATTTTGAGTAAGGCATCCAGTGAAAATTATTAAGTGTTTGGTTCCACCTGTTGGATCTTTCAGTGCAGGACGATGACGTAATGACTCATCCTAATCAATCTGTTTAACGACTTCATCACAAAGTCATTAAATACCTGGATGGCAAGTACATACTGAAACCGTGACACCTTACACAGTGCCGACATGGATGTATGATTCTAACATGAACGATTTTAACAAATATTTACATTTACACGATGCATCTTCAGTGTATTTCTGACACTGTAGATGGGACAGAAAGGTCTTTTTGGTTTTATTTGGGATTAGCTGAGTCTTTTCCTTTAAGCATAGTTTACCCCTCGTTAAAAATGATTTATACTATAATGAAGATTTAAAAAGCTCCATTGGTTATTGTTAAACAAATGGCGCAACAATGCTTCAGTTATCATACTGCAATATATATATCACTTTCTGTACAATTTTCCTGCCAGTTCAGCTTGTCTGAGTTGTTTTTCCCAAAATGTTTGTGTAACGGACCGTTTCGCTCACAAGAGGTTAAAAACCGTTTAGGCGATATTCCCCTTTCAGATACACAGGCAGCTACTGCAATCACCAATCTCCTGAACTGCAAACTACACGAATCCTCCAACTCCCGAACAAGAAACACACGAACACTGGAAGCAGCCGAATAGGAAAAGCATACAATCAGCTTACACTCCTGGCAGTCAGCATACAATCTGTAGCGGAACGCAGTAAGCCTGTCCTGCAAAATGCCTGTGTGACTGTAATTGTTATATTTTTACCTATGTTGAAATTGCTATTCGCCTATGTAATATGTGAATTGTATGTTATTCGGTAGTTTCCATCCGTACTATATACTTCTGGAAACTACCGAACGGAGAGACCACCCCGGAGAGAAGTGTGCCAGCAATTAAGGTTCACATTCTCTCCAAACCGCAAGTTAACAGGCTCATTAACAGTGTGTCTGGGTGGCCACCATTCGGCATGCGTACACGTGGCGGCGGCCATCTTACGCATGAAAATCTCAGCGGTGTTTTGTCGTCGAGTGTCTGGAACTCAAATCGGACACTCAAACAACCAAACACCGCTGAGACCTCCAGAGCTCCGTAACTGCCGAACGGAGAGAGTTAACGAATCCCCATTCGGTAGTTACAAAGTACCGAATGAGGGAATCACTATCTAGGGGAATTAAAGTATGGATGGCAGTTATAAATGTCTGTTTTAACTGCCGAACGGAGACCAACCGCAGGGCCCATTCTCATGGAACCCTTTTCGGATACCAACTCGTGTGCGGTCGGTCAAACTTCACCTTCCTGTAACTGCCGAACCACTGGTCCGATCTGGGTGAATTTTGGATATTATATTCACCCAGATCAGGGCTACCTAGCGGTACCCTAATATTAAAGATATGTGATGGTTTAGGGGTACATCCAAGTTGGGGGTAAAGTACTGTACAAGTTAAGGGGATTATGACGCTCTCTGAGGGGAGGAGATGTGTGGGAGGTAACAAGCACTGCATTGGTTACTGTCATAATTACTGTAGTTCCCTCCCTTGCATGGGAGCAGGCTTTATAAGAAACCTTGGAATAAACGATTGTCAGTTCTACTCCTGAAACTGTGTGTCGTCCAGTTATTGGGAGTGCTGTGGGGATATTTCTGTACCTTTTTACCTGCTGGAAACTCTGCTGTGGATTTACTAATGACTTGTTCCTGAGCCTTCCTTGGATCTAAAGTGGAGAATAGCTGCGAGAAATCAGCTCTCCGCTACATTGGTTGGCAGCGCTGGGATCCAGACTCACAGAGGAACAAGGATTAATGGAGATTGACCTTTCTACGCTAAAGAGAACCACATTGAAAGACCTTCTGGAAGCGAAAGGTGGTTCTGCCAGCAGCAAATCCAAAGCAACGCTTATCACCGAAGTAATGGCAGAGTACAGAGCAGAAGAGGTCCAGGCCACGGAACAAAGACCTGAAACAGAACAGGAGGAGTTCCAAAGGCACTTACAATTCAGACTGGCCTTTTATGGAGAAAACCCACCAACAGAGATCATCTCTAAAATGATGACAGAGGTACAGGAGTTTGTGATGAGAAACAGGAGACCACAAACACCAGAAAGAAGTGCAGCAGGAGCTGTGACACAAGAGGGTAAGCCCAAAATTCCCTATCAAGCTTTTAAAACGTATGTGGAAGCAGAGGAGGATATAGATGCCTTCCTCCAAGACTTTGAGAGACTGTGTACGCTGCATAACATACCAAGGGAAGAGTGGGTACCCATATTAGCCGGACGGCTGTCAGGAAGGGCAGCTGAAGCTTACCGCACTGTGCCTGATATTGAAATTAGGAACTATAATCGGGTAAAAGAAATTATCCTGGCCCGGTATGCAATAACAGCAGAGGCATACCGGAGGCGCTTCAGGGAATTGAAAAAGGCGGACAAAGATTCGCACGCAGAGTGGGCTTGCCGACTAGAAAGGGCAGCTCTTGGGTGGATGCAGTCCAGTAAAGCACGGTCCATGGAGGACTTGTTACAAATGCTGCTGTTGGAGCAGTTTTATGAGGGGATATCCTCAGAACTACAGGAATGGGTGAGGGATCGTAACCCCATCACCCTCACCGAGGCTGCCAAAAAGGCAGATGATTTTATGGACGCTCGCAGACAAACCAAGGCAGTGAGTACCAAACCTGCCATGCGGCCACCAGGGGTGAATTCCTTCTCTCCTAACCCTCAACCCCCACCAAGACAACTCCCTCCACCAGCACCAGCAGCAGCACAGCAGAGATACCGCACACCTGCTTCTGTGCAATGCCACCGATGCCAGAAGTGGGGACATTTTCAACGAGAGTGTCCACAGTCTAGAGACCGCAACACCTGGATCCGACCAGGGCCTCCACCACCACCACCGAGAGCAGCCGCACATCACTACCAAGATGAGATACCACTTACCTACAGCTCTGCCGTTCCAGTCACGACTGTGGAACAGTGGGAAGTGCTGCATGAGGCCAATCCCTTACAAGCACAGGCGGATAATCGACAGCACCATAGGCAGACCGTATATCTCGAAGGGAAGCCTATGCAGGGGCTCAGAGACTCGGGAGCCACCATCACCCTGGTGCAAAGTCATTTGGTTTCGGACAAAGCCAAACTGAATAAGACTGTGGCTGTCAGGGTTGCAGGGGGAGCCGTGTATCGGCTAGACACAGCCCGGGTACACTTGCATTGGGGTGCAGGGTTTGGGAATGTGGAAGTGGGACTAATGCCGCAATTACCTGCTGAGGTGGTTCTAGGGAATGATCTGGGCAAACTCACCTCCACCTTTGAACCACAAACTACTGAGGAAGCACACCCAGTAGTCACCAGGCAACAGGCCCGCACCCAGCACAACAACAACGCACTGCCGGAGGTCCAGGTAAGAGATTCCTCCCCTTCCCTAGACTGTATGCCGTGGGCCCCTCCTGACGAGTTTGTAGCCGAGGTGATCACTGACCCTACCTTACAAGTATATCGAGGCAAGGTCACCTCTATCCAACCTGGGGCGGAGGGGGAAAGATTTGTATGGGACAGGCAGTTATTATATCGGGAAACAAGTAAAGAGGTAGCTGGGTCAGAACCCATAACCGCAAGACAGCTCGTGGTACCGCAGAGGTACCGAACCGAATTACTCCGGATAGCGCACGATATTCCGCTATCCGGACATTTGGGGGTCAGCCGTACCAGATATCGGCTGACCCAAAGTTTCTTCTGGCCAGGGATTAGCCAGGAGGTGCGCAGGTATTGTAACACCTGCGATACGTGCCAGAGGGTAGGAAAGAGGGGGGATAAGCGTAAGGCAAAGCTGCACCCCCTACCCATAATTGAGGAACCCTTTCATAGGGTTGCAGTAGACATTGTAGGCCCCTTCCGGAAGCCTAGCCCATCAGGCAAACGGTACATTTTGACCGTAGTGGACTACGCCACTCGCTACCCCGAGGCGGTAGCCTTAACTAATATCCATGCAGAGACGGTGGCTGAGGCGCTGATGCAGATTTTCTCCCGGATGGGGTTACCCAGGGAGATCATCTCGGATCAGGGCACTCAGTTCACGGCAGAGGTCACCCAACAGCTCTGGAAGTTCTGTAAGATTAAGCCCATCATTAGTGCCCCGTACCACCCCCAGACTAATGGGCTCTGCGAACGGTTCAATGGCACCTTAAAACAGATGCTCCGAACCTTCGCAGAGACCCACCGAGACTGGGAAAAATTCCTGCCGCACTTACTGTTTGCTTACAGGGAGGTGCCGCAGGAATCTACGGGATTTTCTCCCTTTGAACTGCTATTCGGGAGGAGAGTAAGGGGACCCCTAGACTTGATTAGAGAACACTGGGAGGGAGACCGTAGCGCTGACGGCACCCCTATTGTACCATATGTGTTGGCCCTCCGAGATCGCCTGGAAGCTCTCACAAAGACGGTAAAGGAAAACCTACAGGCAGCTCAGACGCGTCAGCGCACCTGGTACGATAGAGGCGCCAGGGACCGTAGCTTTCAGGTCGGACAGAAAGTTTTAATTTTAAAACCTGTCCGACACGATAAGCTACAGGCCGCCTGGCAAGGCCCTTATAAGGTGGTAGAGCAACGGTGTGACACCACTTATATAATTGGCCACTGCGCAGGGAATGGGGGGCGACGCATGATCCATGTGAACATGATGAAGCCTTACCAGGAACGTTCAGAGGAGGTGACAGCTATCTGCGCCCCCACCTCTGAAGAAGGCGACAGCCTACCCCTCCCCGATCTGTTAGAGGACGGACAGATGGCTGGGGATTTAGGAGCAGTTGTACTGGGGGATCGGTTAAGCCCACAGGAGCGTATCGAGGTACAACAACTACTGCAAGAAAAGCAGGAGACCTTTTCTAATGTACCTGGATACACCCCTCTGGCTACCCACCGAGTAGAAACCCCTGGCCAACTTCCCATGCGCCAGACTCCGTACCGCATCCCTGAAGCGGTACGGGAGAATATGCGCAAGGAAATTGAAGAGATGATTCAGTTAGGAGTCATTGAGCCCTCCGATAGCCCCTGGGCCTCTCCAGTAGTCCTCGTACCAAAGCGGGACGGCACGACCCGCTTTTGTGTGGACTACAGGAGATTGAATGAGAAAACCGTATCCGACGCATACCCGATGCCTAGGATAGATGAGTTGCTGGACCGGATGGCCAGGGGTCAATACCTTACCACTATTGATTTGTGTAAAGGGTATTGGCAGATTCCCTTGGCCCCGGACGCCATCCCTAAGTCCGCCTTTGTCACCCCATTCGGCTTGTACCAATTTAAGGTCATGCCGTTTGGGATGAAAAACGCGCCGGCTACCTTCCAACGGATGGTGGACCGCCTCCTAGATGGGTTCCAAGACTATACCTGCGCGTATCTCGATGATATTGCCATATTTAGCGATACCTGGCAGGAACACTTGGCCCATATAGGAGCGGTTCTAGACAGGATCAGGGAGGCTGGCTTGACCTTAAAACCAGCGAAATGTAGCATTGGGATGGCCGAGGTACAGTACCTGGGCCACAGAGTGGGCTGTGGTAAACAAAAGCCGGAACCAGCCAAAGTAGAGGCAGTAGCACAGTGGCCTACCCCGAAAACTAAAACCCAGGTATTAGCCTTCCTAGAGACAGCAGGGTATTACCGGAAGTTTGTGCCCAATTATAGTGCCCTGGCCAAACCCCTCACTGACCTGACCCGTAAAAACCTTCCCCGCCAAGTAACCTGGACCCCGGAGTGTGAGCAGGCATTCCAACACTTGAAAGATGCACTTGTTAATGCCCCTGTCTTGGCCGCTCCCAATCCAACTAAACGTTTTCTTGTTCACACAGACGCTTCTATGTTTGGATTGGGGGCAGTACTGAGCCAAGTCGGGGCCGATGGCGGAGAACACCCCGTGGCTTACATCAGTCGCAAACTTTTACCTCGGGAAGTAAGCTACGCCGCCATCGAGAAGGAATGCCTGGCTGTGGTGTGGGCCTTGAAGAAATTACAACCCTATTTGTATGGACAGGCTTTTTCTTTGCTCACGGATCACAACCCGTTGGTCTGGCTGAACCGGGTGGCTGGGGACAATGCCAGGCTGCTGCGCTGGAGTTTGGCGCTGCAGCCCTTTGACTTTAACATTCAATACCGCCCGGGTAAGCAAAATGGGAACGCCGACGGGTTGTCACGACAAACTGATCTGGATAAATAATCCGTGAGCACCCCGGTCATCCCCAAGCCGATCCGTGTGGGATCAGACTGTGTATGCCGGCTTGTGGGCAAGGGGGAGCAGTGTAGCGGAACGCAGTAAGCCTGTCCTGCAAAATGCCTGTGTGACTGTAATTGTTATATTTTTACCTATGTTGAAATTGCTATTCGCCTATGTAATATGTGAATTGTATGTTATTCGGTAGTTTCCATCCGTACTATATACTTCTGGAAACTACCGAACGGAGAGACCACCCCGGAGAGAAGTGTGCCAGCAATTAAGGTTCACATTCTCTCCAAACCGCAAGTTAACAGGCTCATTAACAGTGTGTCTGGGTGGCCGCCATTCGGCATGCGTACACGTGGCGGCGGCCATCTTACGCATGAAAATCTCAGCGGTGTTTTGTCGTCGAGTGTCTGGAACTCAAATCGGACACTCAAACAACCAAACACCGCTGAGACCTCCAGAGCTCCGTAACTGCCGAACGGAGAGAGTTAACGAATCCCCATTCGGTAGTTACAAAGTACCGAATGAGGGAATCACTATCTAGGGGAATTAAAGTATGGATGGCAGTTATAAATGTCTGTTTTAACTGCCGAACGGAGACCGACCGCAGGGCCCATTCTCATGGAACCCTTTTCGGATACCAACTCGTGTGCGGTCGGTCAAACTTCACCTTCCTGTAACTGCCGAACCACTGGTCCGATCTGGGTGAATTTTGGATATTATATTCACCCAGATCAGGGCTACCTAGCGGTACCCTAATATTAAAGATATGTGATGGTTTAGGGGTACATCCAAGTTGGGGGTAAAGTACTGTACAAGTTAAGGGGATTATGACGCTCTCTGAGGGGAGGAGATGTGTGGGAGGTAACAAGCACTGCATTGGTTACTGTCATAATTACTGTAGTTCCCTCCCTTGCATGGGAGCAGGCTTTATAAGAAACCTTGGAATAAACGATTGTCAGTTCTACTCCTGAAACTGTGTGTCGTCCAGTTATTGGGAGTGCTGTGGGGATATTTCTGTACCTTTTTACCTGCTGGAAACTCTGCTGTGGATTTACTAATGACTTGTTCCTGAGCCTTCCTTGGATCTAAAGTGGAGAATAGCTGCGAGAAATCAGCTCTCCGCTACACAATCCAATTCCCCCAATAACGAGACGGCACTTCGTTTTGAGGGTCAAGCAGAACTGATTTACTGGGGCTACCTGCCCGGCTTTTATGTAGGTCTTCCACCTGGTGGACACTCCCCTAGGGCACCACATGGAAGACCTGGAAACATATTGGGCACTGACCAATCACAAGCTTACAATCCCACAATGCATCACAATCCCTCCTCTCTGTCCTGGAGATAATTGGGAAGTAATCCAATTATCTCCAAGGACAGAGGCTAAACTCCATTAACCACAAGGCAGACAAAGGACAATAAAAGACATAAAATGACATACTGTCACATTTATCACATAGAACATACACATTCTACCTATCCCCAGATAGCTTAGATCTGAGCGCACATTATTACCGGATGGCGCTCAGATCACATACATACAGTTCAATCGCCATGGAGCCAAAGTCTTTCATACAGTCTTTCAGTATACGGCTGGGCTCCATGGCATAGCTATCTGGAGTAGAATGGGTTAAACAGTAAAGTACTGAATGGACCGGTGTTCGGATAATTGACTGCAGGTAGGAGAAGGGAGGTCGGCGGCTCAGCGGTGTTTGTGACTTTAAAAGTCTGCATAAAGGAACGAACCAGCCTTTCTGCAGGGAAAAAGAACAGTGTTAAACATGGGGCCATAGTCTAAAGGGAGAAGGCGAGCAACCAGGCTCCTCCAGTGGACAGTGGCGAGGTTAGTTCTGCCACAGTTTGCATGGATGAAGTTAGTCTGAACTGAAAAGACTCATGTATGAATCCCAAACCATCCAGGCCGGTGGTGGTGGAGGAAGTGAGGAAGAGGATTACGGGGGGTGCAATTGCTCATAACAGAGCTCTATTGATAGAAAAAAGAGAGAATATTATTAGTATTATTGGCATTTATACAGTGCCAATAAATTAATGTTCCTTAAAATTCACATTCTATAAATCAAGCTTTATTCTCTATCAATGTTATCAATATATCATCACCAGTCTCAGGCAAAAATAAATATATCAGATGACGAACAGTACCTGCATCCAATGAGCCAACAAGAAACAATGATTATATTATTATTATTATTATTGCAATTTATATAGCGCCAACAGATTCCGTAGCGCTTTACAATATTATGAGAAGGGATTTAACTATAAATAGGACAATTACAAATAAACTTACAGGAACAATAGGTTGAAGAGGACCCTGCTCGATCGAGCTTACATTATAAAAGCAAAATGTGAAGTTTGATGGGAGTATAGAACGATGTCTGAAAGTACTTTATGTAGGGATAATACATTGTAGGGATAATATATTGTAGGGATAATACATTGTAGGGATAATACATTGTAGGGATAATACATTGTAGGGATAATACATTGTAGGGATAATACATTGTAGGGATAATATATTGTAGGGATAATATATTGTAGGGATAATATATTGTAGGGATAATACATTGTAGGGATAATATATTGTAGGGATAATACATTGTAGGGATAATATATTGTAGGGATAATACATTGTAGGGATAATACATTGTAGGGATAATACATTGTAGGGATAATACATTGTAGGGATAATATATTGTAGGGATAATACATTGAAGGGATAATACATTGTAGGGATAATACATTGCAGGGATAATACATTGTAGGGATAATACATTGTAGGGATAATACATTGTAGGGATAATATATTGTAGGGATAATATATTGTAGGGATAATATATTGTAGGGATAATATATTGTAGGGATAATACATTGTAGGGATAATACATTGTAGGGATAATATATTGTAGGGATAATACATTGTAGGGATAATACATTGTAGGGATAATATATTGTAGGGATAATATATTGTAGGGATAATACATTGTAGGGATAATATATTGTAGGGATAATACATTGTAGGGATAATATATTGTAGGGATAATATATTGTAGGGATAATACATTGTAGGGATAATACATTGTAGGGATAATATATTGTAGGGATAATATATTGTAGGGATAATACATTGTAGGGATAATATATTGTAGGGATAATACATTGTAGGGATAATACATTGTAGGGATAATATATTGTAGGGATAATATATTGTAGGGATAATACATTGTAGGGATAATATATTGTAGGGATAATACATTGTAGGGATAATACATTGTAGGGATAATACATTGTAGGGATACTATATTGTAGGGATAATATATTGTAGGGATAATACATTGTAGGGATAATACATTGTAGGGATAATATATTGTAGGGATAATACATTGTAGGGATAATACATTGTAGGGATAATATATTGTAGGGATAATACATTGTAGGGATAATACATTGTAGGGATAATACATTGTAGGGATAATATATTGTAGGGATAATATATTGTAGGGATAATACATTGTAGGGATAATATATTGTAGGGATAATACATTGAAGGGATAATATATTGTAGGGATAATACATTGTAGGGATAATACATTGTAGGGATAATATATTGTAGGGATAATACATTGTAGGGATAATATATTGTAGGGATAATATATTGTAGGGATAATATATTGTAGGGATAATACATTGTAGGGATAATATATTGTAGGGATAATACATTGTAGGGATAATACATTGTAGGGATAATATATTGTAGGGATAATACATTGTAGGGATAATACATTGAAGGGATAATATATTGTAGGGATAATACATTGTAGGGATAATATATTGTAGGGATAATACATTGTAGGGATAATATATTGTAGGGATAATATATTGTAGGGATAATACATTGTAGGGATAATACATTGTAGGGATAATACATTGTAGGGATAATACATTGTAGGGATAATACATTGTAGGGATAATATATTGTAGGGATAATACATTGTAGGGATAATACATTGTAGGGATACTATATTGTAGGGATAATATATTGTAGGGATAATACATTGTAGGGATAATACATTGTAGGGATAATACATTGTAGGGATAATACATTGTAGGGGTTATACATTGTAGGGATAATATATTGTAGGGATAATACATTGTAGGGATAATACATTGTAGGGATACTATATTGTAGGGATAATATATTGTAGGGATAATACATTGTAGGGATAATACATTGTAGGGATAATACATTGTAGGGGTTATACATTGTAGGGATAATACATTGTAGGGGTTATACATTGTAGGGATAATATATTGTAGGGATAATACATTGTAGGGATAATACATTGTAGGGATAATACATTGTAGGGATACTATATTGTAGGGATAATATATTGTAGGGATAATACATTGTAGGGATAATACATTGTAGGGATAATACATTGTAGGGATAATACATTGTAGGGATAATATATTGTAGGGATAATACATTGTAGGGATAATACATTGTAGGGATAATACATTGTAGGGATAATATATTGTAGGGATAATATATTGTAGGGATAATACATTGTAGGGATAATATATTGTAGGGATAATACATTGTAGGGATAATATATTGTAGGGATAATACATTGTAGGGATAATACATTGTAGGGATAATATATTGTAGGGATAATACATTGTAGGGATAATACATTGTAGGGATAATACATTGTAGGGATACTATATTGTAGGGATAATATATTGTAGGGATAATACATTGTAGGGATAATACATTGTAGGGATAATATATTGTAGGGATAATACATTGTAGGGATAATACATTGTAGGGATAATATATTGTAGGGATAATACATTGTAGGGATAATACATTGTAGGGATAATATATTGTAGGGATAATACATTGTAGGGATAATACATTGTAGGGATAATATATTGTAGGGATAATATATTGTAGGGATAATACATTGTAGGGGTTATACATTGTAGGGATAATATATTGTAGGGATAATATATTGTAGGGATAATACATTGTAGGGATAATACATTGTAGGGATAATACATTGTAGGGATAATATATTGTAGGGATAATACATTGTAGGGATAATACATTGTAGGGATAATACATTGTAGGGATAATATATTGTAGGGATAATACATTGTAGGGATAATATATTGTAGGGATAATATATTGTAGGGATAATACATTGTAGGGATAATACATTGTAGGGATAATACATTGTAGGGATAATATATTGTAGGGATAATATATTGTAGGGATAATACATTGTAGGGATAATACATTGTAGGGATAATACATTGTAGGGATAATACATTGTAGGGATAATACATTGTAGGGATAATACATTGTAGGGATAATATATTGTAGGGATAATACATTGTAGGGATAATACATTGTAGGGATAATACATTGTAGGGATAATACATTGTAGGGATAATATATTGTAGGGATAATACATTGTAGGGATAATACATTGTAGGGATAATATATTGTAGGGATAATACATTGTAGGGATAATACATTGTAGGGATAATATAGTGTAGGGATAATACATTGTAGGGATAATCTATTGTAGGGATAATACATTGTAGGGATAATACATTGTAGGGATAATACATTGTAGGGATAATATATTGTAGGGATAATACATTGTAGGGATAATACATTGTAGGGATAATACATTGTAGGGATAATACATTGTAGGGATAATATATTGTAGGGATAATACATTGTAGGGATAATACATTGTAGGGATAATATATTGTAGGGATAATATATTGTAGGGATAATACATTGTAGGGATAATACATTGTAGGGATAATACATTGTAGGGATAATATATTGTAGGGATAATACATTGTAGGGATAATACATTGTAGGGATAATATATTGTAGGGATAATACATTGTAGGGATAATATATTGTAGGGATAATACATTGTAGGGATAATATATTGTAGGGATAATACATTGTAGGGATAATACATTGTAGGGATAATACATTGTAGGGATAATATATTGTAGGGATAATACATTGTAGGGATAATATATTGTAGGGATAATACATTGTAGGGATAATATATTGTAGGGATAATACATTGTAGGGATAATACATTGTAGGGATAATACATTGTAGGGATAATACATTGTAGGGATAATATATTGTAGGGATAATATATTGTAGGGATAATACATTGTAGGGATAATACATTGTAGGGATAATACATTGTAGGGATAATACATTGTAGGGATAATACATTGTAGGGATAATATATTGTAGGGATAATACATTGTAGGGATAATACATTGTAGGGATAATACATTGTAGGGATAATATATTGTAGGGATAATACATTGTAGGGATAATACATTGTAGGGATAATACATTGTAGGGATAATATATTGTAGGGATAATACATTGTAGGGATAATACATTGTAGGGATAATACATTGTAGGGATAATACATTGTAGGGATAATACATTGTAGGGATAATATATTGTAGGGATAATACATTGTAGGGATAATACATTGTAGGGATAATACATTGTAGGGATAATACATTGTAGGGATAATACATTGTAGGGATAATATATTGTAGGGATAATACATTGTAGGGATAATACATTGTAGGGATAATACATTGTAGGGATAATACATTGTAGGGATAATATATTGTAGGGATAATACATTGTAGGGATAATACATTGTAGGGATAATATATTGTAGGGATAATATATTGTAGGGATAATATATTGTAGGGATAATACATTGTAGGGATAATACATTGTAGGGATAATATATTGTAGGGATAATATATTGTAGGGATAATACATTGTAGGGATAATATATTGTAGGGATAATACATTGTAGGGATAATATATTGTAGGGATAATACATTGTAGGGATAATATATTGTAGGGATAATACATTGTAGGGATAATACATTGTAGGGATAATACATTGTAGGGATAATATATTGTAGGGATAATACATTGTAGGGATAATATATTGTAGGGATAATACATTGTAGGGATAATAAATTGTAGGGATAATATATTGTAGGGATAATACATTGTAGGGATAATACATTGTAGGGATAATACATTGTAGGGATAATACATTGTAGGGATAATACATTGTAGGGATAATATATTGTAGGGATAATACATTGTAGGGATAATATATTGTAGGGATAATATATTGTAGGGATAATACATTGTAGGGATAATACATTGTAGGGATAATATATTGTAGGGATAATACATTGTAGGGATAATACATTGTAGGGATAATACATTGTAGGGATAATACATTGTAGGGATAATACATTGTAGGGATAATACATTGTAGGGATAATATATTGTAGGGATAATACATTGTAGGGATAATACATTGTAGGGATAATACATTGTAGGGATAATACATTGTAGGGATAATACATTGTAGGGATAATACATTGTAGGGATAATATATTGTAGGGATAATACATTGTAGGGATAATACATTGTAGGGATAATACATTGTAGGGATAATACATTGTAGGGATAATACATTGTAGGGATAATACATTGTAGGGATAATATATTGTAGGGATAATACATTGTAGGGATAATATATTGTAGGGATAATACATTGTAGGGATAATACATTGTAGGGATAATACATTGTAGGGATAATACATTGTAGGGATAATACATTGTAGGGATAATACATTGTAGGGATAATACATTGTAGGGATAATATATTGTAGGGATAATACATTGTAGGGATAATATATTGTAGGGATAATACATTGTAGGGATAATACATTGTAGGGATAATACATTGTAGGGATAATACATTGTAGGGATAATACATTGTAGGGATAATATATTGTAGGGATAATACATTGTAGGGATAATACATTGTAGGGATAATACATTGTAGGGATAATACATTGTAGGGATAATACATTGTAGGGATAATACATTGTAGGGATAATATATTGTAGGGATAATACATTGTAGGGATAATACATTGTAGGGATAATACATTGTAGGGATAATACATTGTAGGGATAATACATTGTAGGGATAATACATTGTAGGGATAATACATTGTAGGGATAATACATTGTAGGGATAATATATTGTAGGGATAATACATTGTAGGGATAATACATTGTAGGGATAATACATTGTAGGGATAATACATTGTAGGGATAATACATTGTAGGGATAATACATTGTAGGGATAATACATTGTAGGGATAATACATTGTAGGGATAATACATTGTAGGGATAATACATTGTAGGGATAATACATTGTAGGGATAATACATTGTAGGGATAATACATTGTAGGGATAATATATTGTAGGGATAATACATTGTAGGGATAATACATTGTAGGGATAATATATTGTAGGGATAATATATTGTAGGGATAATACATTGTAGGGATAATACATTGTAGGGATAATACATTGTAGGGATAATACATTGTAGGGATAATACATTGTAGGGATAATACATTGTAGGGATAATACATTGTAGGGATAATATATTGTAGGGATAATACATTGTAGGGATAATACATTGTAGGGATAATACATTGTAGGGATAATACATTGTAGGGATAATACATTGTAGGGATAATACATTGTAGGGATAATACATTGTAGGGATAATATATTGTAGGGATAATATATTGTAGGGATAATACATTGTAGGGATAATATATTGTAGGGATAATACATTGTAGGGATAATACATTGTAGGGATAATACATTGTAGGGATAATACATTGTAGGGATAATACATTGTAGGGATAATACATTGTAGGGATAATATATTGTAGGGATAATACATTGTAGGGATAATATATTGTAGGGATAATACATTGTAGGGATAATACATTGTAGGGATAATACATTGTAGGGATAATACATTGTAGGGATAATACATTGTAGGGATAATACATTGTAGGGATAATATATTGTAGGGATAATACATTGTAGGGATAATATATTGTAGGGATAATACATTGTAGGGATAATACATTGTAGGGATAATACATTGTAGGGATAATACATTGTAGGGATAATACATTGTAGGGATAATACATTGTAGGGATAATACATTGTAGGGATAATATATTGTAGGGATAATATATTGTAGGGATAATACATTGTAGGGATAATACATTGTAGGGATAATACATTGTAGGGATAATATATTGTAGGGATAATACATTGTAGGGATAATACATTGTAGGGATAATACATTGTAGGGATAATACATTGTAGGGATAATACATTGTAGGGATAATACATTGTAGGGATAATACATTGTAGGGATAATACATTGTAGGGATAATATATTGTAGGGATAATACATTGTAGGGATAATATATTGTAGGGATAATACATTGTAGGGATAATACATTGTAGGGATAATACATTGTAGGGATAATATATTGTAGGGATAATACATTGTAGGGATAATACATTGTAGGGATAATACATTGTAGGGATAATACATTGTAGGGATAATATATTGTAGGGATAATATATTGTAGGGATAATATATTGTAGGGATAATACATTGTAGGGATAATACATTGTAGGGATAATACATTGTAGGGATAATATATTGTAGGGATAATACATTGTAGGGATAATACATTGTAGGGATAATACATTGTAGGGATAATACATTGTAGGGATAATATATTGTAGGGATAATACATTGTAGGGATAATACATTGTAGGGATAATACATTGTAGGGATAATACATTGTAGGGATAATATATTGTAGGGATAATACATTGTAGGGATAATACATTGTAGGGATAATACATTGTAGGGATAATATATTGTAGGGATAATACATTGTAGGGATAATACATTGTAGGGATAATACATTGTAGGGATAATACATTGTAGGGATAATACATTGTAGGGATAATACATTGTAGGGATAATACATTGTAGGGATAATACATTGTAGGGATAATACATTGTAGGGATAATACATTGTAGGGATAATATATTGTAGGGATAATACATTGTAGGGATAATACATTGTAGGGATAATACATTGTAGGGATAATACATTGTAGGGATAATACATTGTAGGGATAATACATTGTAGGGATAATACATTGTAGGGATAATACATTGTAGGGATAATACATTGTAGGGATAATACATTGTAGGGATAATACATTGTAGGGATAATACATTGTAGGGATAATACATTGTAGGGATAATACATTGTAGGGATAATACATTGTAGGGATAATACATTGTAGGGATAATACATTGTAGGGATAATACATTGTAGGGATAATACATTGTAGGGATAATACATTGTAGGGATAATACATTGTAGGGATAATACATTGTAGGGATAATACATTGTAGGGATAATACATTGTAGGGATAATACATTGTAGGGATAATACATTGTAGGGATAATACATTGTAGGGATAATACATTGTAGGGATAATACATTGTAGGGATAATACATTGTAGGGATAATACATTGTAGGGATAATATATTGTAGGGATAATACATTGTAGGGATAATACATTGTAGGGATAATACATTGTAGGGATAATACATTGTAGGGATAATACATTGTAGGGATAATACATTGTAGGGATAATACATTGTAGGGATAATACATTGTAGGGATAATACATTGTAGGGATAATACATTGTAGGGATAATACATTGTAGGGATAATACATTGTAGGGATAATATATTGTAGGGATAATACATTGTAGGGATAATACATTGTAGGGATAATACATTGTAGGGATAATACATTGTAGGGATAATACATTGTAGGGATAATACATTGTAGGGATAATACATTGTAGGGATAATACATTGTAGGGATAATACATTGTAGGGATAATATATTGTAGGGATAATACATTGTAGGGATAATACATTGTAGGGATAATACATTGTAGGGATAATACATTGTAGGGATAATACATTGTAGGGATAATACATTGTAGGGATAATACATTGTAGGGATAATACATTGTAGGGATAATACATTGTAGGGATAATACATTGTAGGGATAATACATTGTAGGGATAATACATTGTAGGGATAAATACATTGTAGGGATAATACATTGTAGGGATAATACATTGTAGGGATAATACATTGTAGGGATAATACATTGTAGGGATAATACATTGTAGGGATAATACATTGTAGGGATAATATATTGTAGGGATAATACATTGTAGGGATAATACATTGTAGGGATAATACATTGTAGGGATAATACATTGTAGGGATAATACATTGTAGGGATAATACATTGTAGGGATAATACATTGTAGGGATAATACATTGTAGGGATAATATATTGTAGGGATAATACATTGTAGGGATAATACATTGTAGGGATAATATATTGTAGGGATAATACATTGTAGGGATAATACATTGTAGGGATAATACATTGTAGGGATAATACATTGTAGGGATAATACATTGTAGGGATAATACATTGTAGGGATAATACATTGTAGGGATAATACATTGTAGGGATAATACATTGTAGGGATAATACATTGTAGGGATAATACATTGTAGGGATAATATATTGTAGGGATAATATATTGTAGGGATAATACATTGTAGGGATAATATATTGTAGGGATAATATATTGTAGGGATAATACATTGTAGGGATAATATATTGTAGGGATAATACATTGTAGGGATAATACATTGTAGGGATAATACATTGTAGGGATAATACATTGTAGGGATAATACATTGTAGGGATAATATATTGTAGGGATAATACATTGTAGGGATAATATATTGTAGGGATAATACATTGTAGGGATAATACATTGTAAGGATACATACATTGTAGGGATAATACATTGTAGGGATAATACATTGTAGGGATAATACATTGTAGGGATAATATATTGTAGGGATAATACATTGTAGGGATAATACATTGTAGGGATAATACATTGTAGGGATAATACATTGTAGGGATAATATATTGTAGGGATAATACATTGTAGGGATAATACATTGTAGGGATAATATATTGTAGGGATAATACATTGTAGGGATAATACATTGTAGGGATAATACATTGTAGGGATAATACATTGTAGGGATAATACATTGTAGGGATAATACATTGTAGGGATAATACATTGTAGGGATAATATATTGTAGGGATAATACATTGTAGGGATAATACATTGTAGGGATAATACATTGTAGGGATAATATATTGTAGGGATAATACATTGTAGGGATAATACATTGTAGGGATAATACATTGTAGGGATAATACATTGTAGGGATAATACATTGTAGGGATAATATATTGTAGGGATAATACATTGTAGGGATAATACATTGTAGGGATAATATATTGTAGGGATAATACATTGTAGGGATAATATATTGTAGGGATAATACATTGTAGGGATAATACATTGTAGGGATAATACATTGTAGGGATAATATATTGTAGGGATAATACATTGTAGGGATAATACATTGTAGGGATAATACATTGTAGGGATAATATATTGTAGGGATAATACATTGTAGGGATAATAATTGTAGGGATAATACATTGTAGGGATAATACATTGTAGGGATAATACATTGTAGGGATAATACATTGTAGGGATAATACATTGTAGGGATAATACATTGTAGGGATAATACATTGTAGGGATAATACATTGTAGGGATAATATATTGTAGGGATAATATATTGTAGGGATAATACATTGTAGGGATAATACATTGTAGGGATAATACATTGTAGGGATAATACATTGTAGGGATAATATATTGTAGGGATAATACATTGTAGGGATAATACATTGTAGGGATAATACATTGTAGGGATAATACATTGTAGGGATAATATATTGTAGGGATAATACATTGTAGGGATAATACATTGTAGGGATAATACATTGTAGGGATAATACATTGTAGGGATAATACATTGTAGGGATAATACATTGTAGGGATAATATATTGTAGGGATAATACATTGTAGGGATAATACATTGTAGGGATAATATATTGTAGGATAATACATTGTAGGGATAATACATTGTAGGGATAATACATTGTAGGGATAATACATTGTAGGGATAATACATTGTAGGGATAATACATTGTAGGGATAATACATTGTAGGGATAATATATTGTAGGGATAATACATTGTAGGGATAATATATTGTAGGGATAATACATTGTAGGGATAATATATTGTAGGGATAATACATTGTAGGGATAATACATTGTAGGGATAATACATTGTAGGGATAATACATTGTAGGGATAATATATTGTAGGGATAATACATTGTAGGGATAATACATTGTAGGGATAATATATTGTAGGGATAATACATTGTAGGGATAATACATTGTAGGGATAATATATTGTAGGGATAATACATTGTAGGGATAATACATTGTAGGGATAATATATTGTAGGGATAATACATTGTAGGGATAATACATTGTAGGGATAATACATTGTAGGGATAATACATTGTAGGGATAATACATTGTAGGGATAATACATTGTAGGGATAATATATTGTAGGGATAATACATTGTAGGGATAATACATTGTAGGGATAATATATTGTAGGGATAATACATTGTAGGGATAATATATTGTAGGGATAATACATTGTAGGGATAATACATTGTAGGGATAATATATTGTAGGGATAATACATTGTAGGGATAATAAATTGTAGGGATAATATATTGTAGGGATAATACATTGTAGGGATAATACATTGTAGGGATAATATATTGTAGGGATAATACATTGTAGGGATAATACATTGTAGGGATAATACATTGTAGGGATAATACATTGTAGGGATAATACATTGTAGGGATAATACATTGTAGGGATAATACATTGTAGGGATAATATATTGTAGGGATAATACATTGTAGGGATAATATATTGTAGGATAATATATTGTAGGGATAATACATTGTAGGGATAATATATTGTAGGGATAATACATTGTAGGGATAATATATTGTAGGGATAATATATTGTAGGGATAATACATTGAAGGGATAATACATTGTAGGGATAATATATTGTAGGGATAATACATTGTAGGGATAATATATTGTAGGATAATATAT